>NC_083417.1:4200359-5665105 GCF_020745735.1 Hemiscyllium ocellatum
CCCATGTGCCTACATGTGGCTTCAGGCTCTCAAAAACAAATTTCTGACTCTTAATGGCTTCAGAAATGGTTTCCACGAGGCAGTACACACCCAGGGACACAGACTGAAATAAATATCTATAACTGTTGGAGACCAACAACTCTGAAATATACTGCACACTCTGCCTGATTGGTCTTACAGTACAAAGGCCTGTTGAGCTAAGAGTTAGACGATGGGACTTTCCAAGCAAGAGGACTTGGAAGGGGGAAGGACCCGTCGACAGGCAGTCAGCAGCACCTAGAAGATTGGGTGGAGTGAAAGACAGGCACTTTGAAAACGATGTAGTAGGCTATTCAGTCCTTTGAGCCATTCAATATGGCTGATCATCCATCTCTACCATGTTCCCAATTTCTGCTTAACTCCTTTTAGCCCAAAGAACTGCACCTATCACCTTCTTCAAAATATTTAGTAGTTTGGACTCAACCAATCTTTTGTGGCAGAGAATTTCAAAGGTCATCATACTCTGAGTAAAGACATTTCTCCTCATCCAAAGATCCCTAGACCATGCAATGAGAGAGAGTTTGTGGGGCTGCTTCTTGGCCTGCTATAGAGAAAGGAATTGACAGTTTGGTGAGTCTCTGGGAAGTAGTCAGGGTATTTCCTGTTGTTAAGTTTTAATATTGTACAGGCAGACCCCAGGTAGTGAAAGTATCTGTTCTAGTATGTTCAAGAGTTGATTTGTACACAAATCAGAACAATATAAAATATCCGCGTACAAGTTCATATGATGAATCTTGTATGAAATCTCATTCATTAGTTGCCCATTTGTACTTTGGGGACCACATGTATATAAACTGGTAAAAATAATAAGATATTTAAAAGCAGAATTAACAAGTGAACAATAATCAATTAGAACTTAAGGATGGCAGGCCAGATGATGCCTTAAGGCTGCACTGTGTCAGTGCTCCAGACACCATTGTGTTCAAGCAAATGTGTAATAAATGTCTGAAGTTCAAACAGCTTCAGCTCAGAGCTTGAGAATTGGAAAATCAACCACAAACATGATAAAATGTTAGGAGGAGGAAATGTTCCTGGAGATCTTTGTAACAGGAGCTAATAACATTACCTCCGACACAATCTTCTCCTGTGGTCAGCCGTAGGAAGGTATGCCAGGCAGTAAGCCAGGAGTGCAGGCATGTCAGCCTCTGCAATTGACCAATAGGTCTCAAAAGTTCTCTCAGCCTGTTTGGAGGAGTGCAAAGCTGCAATGTGGATGAGCAAACGAACTCTGGCATTATGGTACCATGGGGGGAGCAACAAGGCATGTCAATGTAAAAACATTTTCATGAGGGTTGATATCATTCTCTGCAGCAAGGGGTGAGTGTCCAGGTGGTTATGCTACCTTCAAGTGTCAGGGTTGGGGACATCTGCTCAGGACTCGAAAGGAACGTGTGGAGGGAGGGGAGTAGCTGGAGTCCATGTCAGCACCTCATAGGTTGAACTAGGAAAGATGTTCTGCACGGAGACGATGACGGGCTTGTCACTAAATTAGAAAGCAAAACTTAAAAGGTCTCTAGATATGGTTCAAAGACTGGTGTGGGAGAAATAGGTTTCTGTTTGTAGGGCCCTAGTGCCAATTATGGAAACAGTGGCGCTGTAATATTGTGACAGTCTACACCTGACCATGCTGGGGAAAATTGATCTTGCAAACTACAGCCCGTATCTCCTTCCCCAGCGCCTGCCTACACAACTGACTGATTCCACATGGACACTGGGCTACATTCAAGCCATCACAATTTGGACCTGACAGGGACAACCAGGACTACAGCAAATCCAAAGCCTACAGAAGTGGTTCTTCCTCTGCTCCATGCTCAAAGCCATGAGTTGCAACCTACTCTCCCCGCAATCAGCCCCAGCTCACGGTCACCCTCTCCCCGCAGCCGGCCCCAGCTCAGGGTCACCCTCTTCCCGCAGCCGGCCCCAGCTCAGGGTCACACTCTCCCCGCAGCCGGCCCCAGCTCAGGGTCACACTCTCCCCGCAGCCGGCCCCAGCTCAGGGTCACACTCTCCCCGCAGCCGGCCCCAGCTCAGGGTCACACTCTCCCCGCAGCCGGCCCCAGCTCAGGGTCACACTCTCCCCGCAGCCGGCCCCAGCTCAGGGTCACACTCTCCCCGCAGCCGGCCCCAGCTCAGGGTCACACTCTCCCCGCAGCCGGCCCCAGCTCAGGGTCACACTCTCCCCGCAGCCGGCCCCAGCTCAGGGTCACACTCTCCCCGCAGCCGGCCCCAGCTCAGGGTCACACTCTCCCCGCAGCCGGCCCCAGCTCAGGGTCACACTCTCCCCGCAGCCGGCCCCAGCTCAGGGTCACACTCTCCCCGCAGCCGGCCCCAGCTCAGGGGCACACTCTCCCCGCAGCCGGCCCCAGCTCAGGGGCACACTCTCCCCGCAGCCGGCCCCAGCTCAGGGGCACACTCTCCCCGCAGCCGGCCCCAGCTCAGGGGCACACTCTCCCCGCAGCCGGCCCCAGCTCAGGGGCACACTCTCCCCGCAGCCGGCCCCAGCTCAGGGGCACACTCTCCCCGCAGCCGGCCCCAGCTCAGGGGCACACTCTCCCCGCAGCCGGCCCCAGCTCAGGGGCACACTCTCCCCGCAGCCGGCCCCAGCTCAGGGGCACACTCTCCCCGCAGCCGGCCCCAGCTCAGGGGCACACTCTCCCCGCAGCCGGCCCCAGCTCAGGGGCACACTCTCCCCGCAGCCGGCCCCAGCTCAGGGGCACACTCTCCCCGCAGCCGGCCCCAGCTCAGGGGCACACTCTCCCCGCAGCCGGCCCCAGCTCAGGGGCACACTCTCCCCGCAGCCGGCCCCAGCTCAGGGGCACACTCTCCCCGCAGCCGGCCCCAGCTCAGGGGCACACTCTCCCCGCAGCCGGCCCCAGCTCAGGGGCACACTCTCCCTGCAGCCGGCCCCAGCTCAGGGGCACACTCTCCCTGCAGCCGGCCCCAGCTCAGGGGCACACTCTCCCTGCAGCCGGCCCCAGCTCAGGGGCACACTCTCCCTGCAGCCGGCCCCAGCTCAGGGGCACACTCTCCCTGCAGCCGGCCCCAGCTCAGGGGCACACTCTCCCTGCAGCCGGCCCCAGCTCAGGGGCACACTCTCCCTGCAGCCGGCCCCAGCTCAGGGGCACACTCTCCCTGCAGCCGGCCCCAGCTCAGGGGCACACTCTCCCTGCAGCCGGCCCCAGCTCAGGGGCACACTCTCCCTGCAGCCGGCCCCAGCTCAGGGGCACACTCTCCCTGCAGTCAGCCCCAACTCTGGGCCACACTCTCCCTGCAGTCAGCCCCAACTCTGGGCCACACTCTCAGACAAAAAAAAACCTATTCCTGATGATGGGCTCATGCTCAAAACGTCAATTCTCCTGCTCCTTGGATGCTCCCTGACCGGCTTAGATCTCCAAAGTCTGCAGTCCTCACTTTCTCCTGTACAGGTAGGGAAGTAAAGAAAGTTTTGAACTGAATAGCTGAGGTAGGGATTGAACATATAAAGATGTGCTGAGCCAAAAAAGGAATCTGGAACTTAAAGTTCAAGAAAGGGACAAAGAGATGAAATGTAGGAATACAGCAACAACTAAAACTACAGTGTGGAAACAGGCCCTTCGGCCCAACAAGTCCACACTGACCCTCCAAAGAGCAACCCATCCAGACCCATGCTCCGAACACTATGGGCAATTTAGCATGACCTGACCTGCACATATTTGGACTGTGGGAGGAAACAGGAGCACCCGGAGGAAACCCACACAGACATCGGGAGAATGTGCAAACTCCACACAGACAGTTACCCAAGGCGGAAATTAAACCTGGGTCCCTGGCGCTGTGAGGCAGCAGTGCTAATCACTGAGCCACTGTGCCACCCTCATTATGTTATGATGATAACAAAAAGAATACTTTGCAACACAGGCATGCTTGCACACATGGGAGAGTGCGAATTGGAGAGGATTAAGAGATTATTTAATTTGCAACAATTTAAGTACAAAACATCCGAGAATGTCAGCATATCAATGTCCTTGCTTTTATGATGGAGTCCAAAATTCCAAAGCAGAAATTAGCTATCTGCTTAACCGTTAAGAAGGTTTTACACACACTAGGGATGTGTTTCCTTGAATTAAGGAGTGATGTGATTAATATTTGAGGAGATATCTTAAGGAGAATGGATAGGGCAGGAAAGAGAAACTAGTTTTGCTGCTTTGGTTCCAGGAACATGAGGAAAGTGGTTAAAGGAACTAGAGCCTACCTTCTGAGTGAACTGAGGAAGCACTTTGACACATCGGTGTTTCGAAGCTTGGAACTCTATAATTAGTAACTATACCAGTCTGGATCAATTGGAAATCTTAAATCACAGATGATAGACTGTGATAGCTAAAGTCATGCAGAGTACTTGGGCAAAGGGGAACGGGTATATCAAGTTAGATCAACCAGTGGAACACGTGTGAGGGGAAAGTAAGGACACAATCCAGATCCAATCCCTCTGATTTCAATAAGCTTGCTCACAGTACTAAAATACTCAAACACTTGCAAATCCTGATGATTACGTCTCATAATGTCGATGGGAGTCAAAGGTGGAAATGAGTGATTACTGATCCATTTGCAAAGTGGTCCCTCAACCAGTCAAGCTTGAGATCCAGTGTTCTGTAGGGTGAGGACCAGGATGTCCCACTCACTCTGATTAAGACATCAGGCATTTCCTCTTTACCTTAAAGAAGAATAACCATTCTATTGAACAGCTGACTCAGCAGAAACAGAGTGAGAGAGAGAAATATCATCTGACAAAACGTGGAAGTGAAAGCTGCTAGAGCATAACAGGAACCAGGAGAAAACCAGTAATAGACATAGTATTACCAGTTCACCCAAACTTTTACTGAATCTGTGTTTCACAGTCTGTGGCAGGAGTGAGGGTCACAGTTTTACTCAGCACCATTACTGACTGCAGTTCCTAGGTGGCACCATCTAGTGGGAGCAGATCATTCTACAGTCTCTAAATTAACAAGGAAACTATTGAGAAAATAAATTCTCACTGCATCAAACAAAAATCAGCACATTATTTCTGCATAAAGAAACCTGTGAAACCAACATAAATTGCTTTATTTTTGATACTTTGAGAGTTAAATTGTGGATGTGAGTTACTAAAAATGACATGACAGATGTGAATTGGATTTCTGACATTGCGATGAGAGATGGATAAACAAAGATCTACGTTTAAAAACAGGTCAGAAAGTGTACTACATTGTGATCTAAATACATTTGTAAGAAAGCTAATAACTATCAATTGATTAATGACCCTACGGTGGAGCAGGAAAATCTGAAGTTTCGGGCAAAAGCCCTTCTTCATCAGGGACACAGGCAGAGAGCCTGAAGGGTGGAGAGATAAATGAGAGGAGAGTGGGGGTGGGAGGTAAAGTAGCATAGAGTACAATAGGTGAGTAGGGATGGAGATGAAGGTGATAGGTCAGGGAGGAGGGTGGGGGAAGGTAGCAAAGAGTACAATGGGTGGATGGAGGTGGGATGAAGGTGATATGTCAGAGAGGAGGGTGCAGTGGATAGGTATAACAGGAGATAGGCAGGTAGGACAAGTCATGGAGACAGTACTGAGCTGGAAGTGTGGAACTGGGGTGAGGTGGGGGAAGGGAAAATGAGGAAACTGTTGAAGTCCACATTGATGCCCTGGGGTTGAAGTGTTCCGAGGTGGAAGATGAGGCGTTCTTCCTCCAGGCGTCTGGTGGTGAGGGAGCGGCGGTGAAGGAGGCCCAGGACCTCCATGTCCTCGGCAGAGTGGGAGGGGGAGTTGAAATGTTGGGCCACAGGGCGGTGTGGTTGATTGGTGCGGGTGTCCCGGAGATGTTCCCTAAAGCGCTCTGCTAGGAGGCGTCCCGTCTCCCCAATGTACAGGAGACCACATCGGGAGCAACGGATGCAATAAATAATATTGGTGGATGTGCCGGTAAAACTTTGATGGACGTGGAAGGCTCCTTTAGGGCCTTGGATGGAGGTGAGGGAGGTAGTGTGGGCGCAGGTTTTGCAGGTAAAATTTTGATGGAGGTGGAAGGCACCTCCTCCCTCACCTCCATCCAAGGCCCTAAAGGAGCCTTCCACATCCAAAGTTTTACCTGCACATCCACCAATATAATTTATTGTACCTGTTGCTCCCAATGCGGTCTCCTCTACACTGGAGAGACTGGACACCTCCAAGCAGAGCACTTTAGGGAACATCTCCGGGACACCCGCACCAATCAACCCCACCGCCCTGTGGCCCAACATTTCAACTCCCATCCCACTCTGCTGAGGACATGGAGGTCCTGGGCCTCCTTCACCGCCGCTCCCTCACCACCAGACGCCTGGAGGAAGAACCCCTCATCTTCCGCCTCGGAACACTTCAACCCCAGGGCATCAATGTGGACTTCAACAGTTTCCTCATTTTCCCTTCCCCCACCTCACCCCAGTTCCAAACTTCCAGCTCAGCACTGTCCCCATGACTTGTCCTACCTGCCTATCTTCTTTTCCACCTATCCACTCCACCCACCTCTTTGCTACCTTCCCCCACCCTCCTCCCTGACCTATCACCTTCATCCCCACTCCCACTCACCTATTTTACTCTATGCTACTTTACCCCCCCACCCCAACTTTCCTCTCATTGATCTCTCCTCCCTTCAGGCACTCTGCCTTTATTCCTGATGAAGGGCTTTTGCCCAAAACGTCGGATTTTCCTGCTCCTCGGATGCTGCCTGAACTGCTGTGCTTTTCCAGCACCACTCTACTCCAGAATCTGATTTCCAGCATCTGCAGTCATTGTTTTTACCTAATGACCGTATGGTGTTAACTAATAAAATATTTTCACTGTTGGGTCTAGGACAGAGAGAGTTAACACATTAAAACAATTAGTATAAACTTCAGAACAGAAGTTTTAGTTCAGACGAATCTGGAGATCAGGTCAGAGGAGAACAGTTTTTCTCAGTTCAAGGGAGTCAGTCACCTCAGCAGAAGTGGTTATTAGCCTGTGGAATGTCCGAGCCAGGAGAATTTGGATGGAAATTTTCAAGCTGTTATTTCTGAAAAGGTTTAAGCTATCAGATTTATGAAAAGTTCAAATTCACAGCCTGAGAAGGATTTGCTTTACAAAAAGGGGCTCAACAATCTAAAGAAATAAATAGGGAAGCACACTATAAGGTTTAAAAAGGTGAAATAGGAGTAATACATCTCTGGGATTCAGATGATCTTAGTAAGCAGGTTGAAATTTGTTTATCATATTCACTAAGTTAATGTGGGAGTTACTGGTTGAACTAGAATTTATTGCCCATCCCTAGTTACACTTGAGAAAGTGGTGATGAGCTGCCTTCTTAAATTGTTGCAGTCTCCGGGTGTAGGCACACCCAAAATGCCATGAGGGACTTACAGGAACTTGACCCAGTGCCATTGAAGGAATGGTGATACATTTCCAAGTGAGGATGGAGGAATGTTTGGAACAGAAATTGCAAGTGGTGGTGTTTGCATGTATCTTATGCTCCCATAATTTGCGGTTTGTAACTTTTAACTTTTTAACCTAACTTTCTACTTTAAACTAACTTTAACCTTTTAAATTTTGTTTTCTTTTTAACAATAAATTTATGCTCTGTTGTAAAAGAACATTTGCAGCCTATACGAATCTGTTTCAGTGATGAACAGCCATGTGAACAAACTACTAACATTTATCATATAATGTATCAAAGCAACATTCTTTCGGAGATCTGCCCTGTTTAATATGACAAGCTGGTATCATAACATTACTCTAACTCAAGCAAAACAAAAAGCAGCAAAACATCAGCTAGTGGAGTTTTGTAAACTGCGATTTATTAGACGTGCACTCAAGATTATTTAAGGGCATGGTTTTACATTGCCACTTGTCAGATGGGGTATCTCAAACAGATGAATGCAGCGGTCTCTCTGAGTTTGTGTGAGGAATTAAGCACACCTATGACAGTGAGAGGATCCATGTGTGTCAGAGAAAATGGAGAGTGAGCGTTGATAAACATGCAAAGACATTTTGGGTGCAGGTTTGTACTTCTATCTCCCTAACATCCCATCTATATACCTCTGACCCCAATTACCCAACCTCTACACCTATTCCCTGATCACAGTCATTCAATTGCAGAAACATACTGAGCACAGGTTGAGCCATCAGGACAGGATCTTTACATCTCCTCTCTCTTCCCTCACACTAGGATTTAGTGACTGCCTCCTTCACCTACTCCTTTGCCAGAGAGACTAGCCCCCATCTGCCCCCAATAGCTGATCTGCAGACAGGCACAAAACAGTCCCAGTAGGTGATGAACGACAGATCATTAACTCATAAGAATGTACACAAATCATTCTCTATTTACACATGGGTACAACTGCTGATTGACTTACAGATATCACACACACGAAATCCTGTCTTGGAGTTCTAACATGTGCTGGGACCTCTCAGATTTCCCTTTGGGGAAAGCCCCAACATTGCAGAGACCCTCAGACACACACAGAGGGCTCAGAAATGCTGTGATTATTTTCTGCTGTGCTGTGTCGCTCTTCAGGCAGGTGCCACGCTGTGGTCTGGTCACAACCTTTCTGAGAGACATTGATTAACAACCTCCAGCAGGTGAGAGTTCTCCAGAGCAGCTGCCACTCGTTCCTTATCAGCCAGTTGTTTGTTCACTGGAAAAAGGAGAAGATTTATTCAGAATAACAATCTGGTGCAATGCAAGAATTCCAGACCTGTTGTACTGCTCAGACACCTACGTTGTGCTATAATCCCTAACCAGACACCAGCCCTCTTCCCGCTCTGACCCCCTACCACAGATTCAGCCCACACCTTCTCATCAAATGCACTCTGTCCCCCTCCTCACTACTCACTTCCTTAACCTTGTACTCACCCCCTCCATTTCCAATTGACCTCTTCCTGAGGCTATACCACCCACAGGTTAACAATCTGATTTATTCTCAACAAAGGAGCTCAGTTAACAATGTCTGGGCAGTTGGCAGGAAAGACCTCAAAGGGCTCAATTACTCCCTCACCCCGCAGTACAGTGTCACATTAAATCTCTTGGATTACAAAGATTGATCACCTGCATTTTCAGAAGCATGGGTTCCTGGAGTAATGTGGACATCCACCTAGAATAAGAAGAGCTCAATATTAGACATTAAAGCTCATGTGTTATCTTGAAAAGTATATTGCAGGGGAATGTGTTTGCTGCAGTCATTAAACAGCATTATGAGCAAAGGCAACCTTTATGAAATCCCCTTCCTCCATTATAAACATCAACTAATACAGTGCCCTGTACCAGTGCCAAATGTTTGAAGAAGGGGACCCGTTAGTCCCGCTATCTGTCCAAACTCACCTGACATTAGTGCAAGGTGGAACTAGTATGATTTCCTATAACATTTCTACAAAGATGCAGATTTGCACTAACCATCAAGCCAACTCCTTTTCTGTGGATTATCCAGACAGGTAACATGCAGACATTGTCTGTAGGTTAACTGACACACAGAGCTTACCAGACACACATCCTCATAACTAATACAAGCAGAATACCAGCTAAACTAGCATAAACTTAATTATCAGGCAGATAGCATGATTGAACACTCAAATTTACTCTCTCTCTCTCTCTCTCTCTCAGATTGCTAGCTAACTTACCCAGATTTCTGTGTACATTTCTGGTCTCCATGTTATTAAAAAATGGAGAAATTGGAGCATGTGTGAGAAAGTTGAGAAGGACGATACCAGAAAGGTGAGAATGGGCCTTGTCTGAAGAGGATTAAAGGCCAGGTCTCTCCTGTCTTGGAAATAAATGAGGGTTGAAGGGTGAACTAATACAATCTTTAAATTCTGACATGTTTTATCTTGTTGAGAAGAGCATGACTGGAGGCCATCAATGTAAGATAGTCACCAAGAGTCATACAGCATGGAAACAGACTGTTCGGCCCAATCTGTCCATGTTGACCAGGTATCCTCAACTGAACTATCTCCATTTGCCTGCACTTCACCCATATCCAGCTAAATGTTTCCACGCATAACTCCCCTGTCCAAATGTCTTTCAAATGTTGTAACTGTACCAGCCTCTGACACCCCATTCCATACATGCACCACCCTGTGTGTGAAAAAGCTGTCCGTCAGGTCCCTTTAAATCTTTCCTCTCTCACCATAAACCTATACTCTCCAGTTTTGGACTCTCCTACCCTGGGAAAAGACTTGAACTATTCACCTTATTTATGTCCTTTGCGAATTTATAAACCTTTGTAAGGTCACCCCTCAGCCTCTGATGCTCCAGGAAAAAACATCCCAGCCTACTCATCTTCAAACCCTCCAGTCCTGGCAACATCCTTGTAAATCTTTTCTGCACCCATTCCAGTCTAGCAACATCTTTCCTATAGAAGGCAACCAGAATTGAACACAGCATTCTAAAAGTGGCCTAACCAATATCCTGTACAGCTGCAACATGACGTCCCAACTCTTATACTCTAGGCATAAGGAGGGAGGAAGTGTTGGGTATTCAAAAAGGCATGAAGGACAAGTCCCCAGGTCTGGATGGGATCTATCCCAGGTAACCGAGAGAAGCGAGAGAGGACATAGCTGGGGCCTTAACAGATATCTTTGCAGCATCCTTGAACATGGGTGAGGTCCCAGAGGACTGGAGCATTGCTAATGTTGTCCCCTTGTTTCAGAAGGGTAGCAGGGATAATCCAGGTAATTATAGACCGGTGAGCCAGATGTCAGTGGTAGGGAAGCTGCTGAGAAGATACTAAGGGATAGGATCTATTCCCATTTGGAAGAAAATGGGCTTATCAGTGATAGGCAACTTGGTTTTGTGCAGGGAAGGTCATGTCTTACAAACCTAATAGAATTCTTTGACAAAACGACAAAGATAATTGATGAGGGAAGGGCTGTAGATGCCATATACATTGATTTTAGTAAGGCACTTGATAAGGTTCTCCATGGTAGGCTGATGGCAAAGGTGATGTCGCATGGGGTCCATGATGTACTAGCTAGATGGACAGGGGACAGGCTGGGCAACAGGGGATATAGTAGTAGTGGGAGGGAGTTTCTCAAAATGGGGACCTGTGACCAGTGGTGTTCCACAGGGATCGTGCTGGGACCGCTGTTGTTTGTGATATACATAAATGATTTGGAGGAAGGTGTAGGTTGCCACTTTGGCAAGTTTGGTGGAGTAGCAGATAGTGAAGGGGACTGTCAGAGAATACAGCAGAATATAGATCGATTGGAGAGTTAGGCAGAAAAGTGGTAGATGGAGTTGAATCCAGGCAAATGCGAGGTGATGCATTTTGGAAGATCCAATCCGAGAGCAAGCTATACAGTAAATGGAAAAGTTCTGCGGAAAATTGATGTAGAGCGAGATCTGGGTGTTCAGGTTCATTGTTTCGTGAAGGTGGCAACACAGGTCAATAAAGCAATCAAGAGGGCATGCTTTCTGACATCAGACAGAGTACTGAGTACAAGAGTTGGCAGAGTTAGAGTTGTATAAGACTTTGGTTCGGCCACATTTGGAATACTGCAAACAGTTCTGGTCTCCAAGCTACCAAAAGGATGTGGATGCTTTGGAGAGGGTGGAGAGGAGGTTCACCAGGATGTCGTCTGGTATGGAGGGTGCCAGCTATGATGAGAGGTTGAGTAGATTAGGATTATTTTCATCAGAAAGATGGAGGTTGTGAGGGCCTTGATTGAGGTCTACAAAATCATGAGAGGTATAGCCATGGTGGATAGTAAGAAGCTTTTCCCCAGAGTGGAGGACTCGATTACTAGGGGTCACGAGTTCAAAGTGAGAGGGGAAAGGCTCACGGGAGATATGAGTGGAAAGTTCTTTACACAGGGGGTAGTGGGTGCTTGGAACACATTGCCAGTGTAGGTGGTAGGGTCAGGAATGATAGTGTCATTTAAGATGTATCTAGACAGATACATGAATGGGCAGGGAGCAGAGGGATACAGATCCTTAGAAAATAGGCGGTAGATTTAGGTAAAGGATCTGGATTGACGCAGGCTTGGAGGGCCGAAGGGCCTGTTCCTGTGCTTTAATTTTCTTTGTTCTTTGTTTAATGCTCTGTCCAATTAAGGCAAGCGTTCCGAATGCCTTCTGTCTACCTGCAACGCCACTTTCAAGGAACTATGTATCTGCACCCCTGGGTTCCTCTGTTTAATTACTTTCCCCAGGTCCCTACCAATAACTGTATATCCTGCCCTGATTTGTCTTACCAAAATGCAACATCTCACATTTAAACTCCATCTGCCCATTGGCCCAGCTGATCAGGATCCTGTTATACTCCAAGGTAACTTTCTTCACTGTCGACTATACCACCAGTTTTGTTGTCATCTGCAACCTTACTAACCACACCTCCTATATACCCATCCAAATCAAACAGTGAACCCAGCACCAGTTTTCGTGGGATACTGGTGGTCACAGACCTCCAACTGGCTACTAAAGAAATTTAACAGAGAATTCCGAGGAAACTTCTTTGCCCAGTGAGTGATGAGAATGTGGAACTTGCAATCACAAGAAGTGGATGAAGTGAACAGTACAGCTACATTTAAATGAAAACAAGACAAATACACAGAAAGAATGGAAAGAGAGATACACTAATCCAACTGAATATCGATAGGTGGGAATGAACTCATGTGGAACTCTAAAACAGCATGGCCTGGTTCTGTCTTGTAAATCCTGTGCAATTACCATGTAATTAACTAGGCACTCCCAAGTTACAACACACACACACACACACACACACACACACACAAAACTTAAGGTAACAGCACACTATGAGATTACAGGTAACCAAAATCTCAGGGATGTGATGGCCTAATGGTATCACCATCTGGATTCATATTCTGCCCTGGCAGATGCTGGAATCTGAATTCAATAAATTAAAGAGTCTAATGATGACATAAAACCATTGTTGATGGTTAGGAAAAAGCTATCTGGTTCACTAATATCCTTTAGAGGTGGAAGCTGCCTGGTCTGGCCTACACCTGACTCCAGATCCACAGATATTGCTTTGATTTGTGCTGTAACTGTGTTCTGGACAATTAAGGATGGGCAATAAATGCTAGGCTGGCCAGTGACAAGCATATCCTGTGAATGAATTTAAAAGAGAAACCCAATCGGATTACAAAGTAATTAACATACACTGACAGATTACCAAGCAAACAACACATTCTCAACCTGCCAACAGACTGACTGCTCAGATACTGAAGCAGTTCATGTTTGGTTTGAATTTTAAGGAGAGGCTGGATAGGTTGGGATTTCTTTCCTTGGAGCATCAGAGGCTGAAGGCTGACATTATAGAGGTTTATAAAATCATGAGGGGCATAGATAAAGTGAATAGAGAAGATGTTTTTCCCCCAGAGTAGGGAAGGCCAAAACTAGAGGGCATAGGTTTAAGGTGATAAGGGCAAAGTTTAAAAGGGACTTCAGGGGCAACATTTTCACAGAGGGTAATGCATGTTTGGGTGAAGCTGCTGGAGGTAGTGATAGAGACGGGTACAATTATGTCATTTAAGGGATATTTGGACAGGTACATGAATAGGAAAGGTTTAGAGGGATATGGGCTAAGCACAAGAAAATGGGACAAGTTCAGTTTAGGATGCCTGTTGAATGAGTTGGATCGAAGGATCTGTATAACTTCCACGCTGTATGACTCTGTAAATGTAATAAGATCTGAATAGTAAATATCCAAGTAAATTTGGCATGACAGTGAATACCCTTGCCAACTTTTATAGGTGCGCCATCGAGAGCATTCTGTCTGGATGTATCAGTACCTGGTATGGCAACTGTACCATTCAAGATCGGAGACGGTTACAGAGAGTGGTGAACTCTACCCACACAATCACAAAGGCCAACCTCCCATCGATAGAATCCTTCTACCAGGCCTGATGTCAAGGAAAGGCCACCAACATTCTCACAGATCCATTACTACTTGACAACGGTTTTCTACAACCGCCACCATTGGGGAGAAGGTACAGAAGCCTGAACACACGCAGCAGCCAGTTTCAAAACAGTTGCTACCTACCTGTTGTTAGAATAATGAATCGACTCAAACTCTTAACATTTGCCTGTACCTGTGTTTTGGTTTTTGCTGCTGTTTACCTATTATTTACTATCTATGCTACTTAACTCTGTGATCTGCCTGTATTGCTCACAAGACAAAGCTTTTCACTGTGCCTCGGTACACGTGACAATCAATTTAAGCCAAGCTTGGACTGACAAGTAGCAAATACCATTCATGCCACACAAATGCCAGGTAATAAGAAAACATTTAACGATCGCTTCTTGACATTCAATGATGTTACCGTCAATGAATGCCCCACGGTCCACATCCTGGGAGGATTACCACTGAGCAGAAATTCAAGTGGACTTGCCACAAACTGGCTACAACAACAGGTCAGAAGTTAGGAATACTGCGGCAAGTAACTCACCTCTTGACTCCCTATCTACATCCATCTTTCCACCATCTACAAGGCATAAGTCAGGAGTGTGATGGATTACTCTCCATTTGCCTGGATGGGTGCAGCTCCAACACCACTCAAGAAGCTTGACAACATTCAGGATAAAGCTTGATTGGTACCACAGCCACAAATATCCACTCCCTCCAACACCAACACTTCAGTAGCAGCAATGTGTATCATTGCAAAAATTCACAAAGATGCTTAGACAGCACCTTCCAAACACACAACCACTTCCATCTAGAAGAACAATAGCAGCTGATTCATGGGAACACCACCTCCAGCAAGCTCCCCTCCAAGCCACTCACCATCCTGACGTGGCAGTTTCTTCACAGCCATTGGGTCAAAATCTTTAAATTCCTTCCCTAAGGGCATTGTGGGTCAACCTACAGCACATGGATTGCAGCGGTTCAAGGAGGAAGCTCACCCCCACCTTCTCAAGGGGCAACTAGGGACAGACATTAAATACTGGGCCAGTGATGCCCATGTCTCATGAATGAATAAAAAAACACTCAGAACATCAGATAATTATATATACTCAATCTACCAGATACCTAACATACACACAATTGCTAGATAACTAAAATACATAGATTTCATCAAGTAACTATCATACACACAAATTACCAGATAGTTAATACAGAGGGCAGATAATACACACTCACAGGTGACCAGGTAACCAACTCTCACCTTGAAGCGTGCAGGCAGCGAGCGCAGCAACTTGACTTTAATGGATAAGCCAATCAGTGTAGCCATACTGCAGTGAGGAATGGTAGGTGTGAAGGCCACTGATACACTGTTCTCATGGTCAACCACCTGGTGTACAGACAGGAAAATCAACTTCACTACAGCAAACTGGCAAGTATAACAATAAGCACACTGGTAGATGAAGTATAATGTGGGGAAATGAGGGGTTCCAAAAAAATGACTTTTTAAAGGTATAAAACTTTGAAATATTGATGTTTAGAGAGACATAGATACATTCACACAAGAAAAAAGTTAGAATTTAGTACGGTACAAGCATTAAGGAGGCAAATAGCCTAGTGTCTTTCACTACAAGAGAACTGGATATCAATAGGACATTTTGCTATAATTATATGGAGCTTAGCACAGACCACACCTGGAACATTGCAATGTTTTAGTGTATATTTTTAAAGGAAGAATATTCTTGCAGTAGCACAGCAAAGGTCCATTAAACTGGTAACTGGGAATAAGAGGTTATGAGGAAAGGGTGAATAAATTGGGCCTGTGTTCTCAAAGTTGGGGTGTTCTGATATCTTTCATTATATTGAAGGCCGATTTTCAACCTGTCAGGGAACCAAGGGATGTGCACAGGAAATTGGAGTTGAGGTTACAATCAAATTAACTGTGATTACTACTATTGGATTGTATCTACCCAACTGAAGGGGCAGACAGGGTCTTGGTTTAAAGTCTCATCCAAAAGATGGAACCTTTGGCAATGCAGCACTCCCTCAGTCCTGCATTGGCAGTGTCCGCTTGGATTGTGTGCCGAAGACTCTGGCTGGGACTTGAACCCATCAGGTAAAAGTGAGGACTGCAGATGCTGGGGAGATGAAAAGTGTGGCACTGGAGGAGCACAGCAGGTCAGGCAGCATCTGTGAAGCAGGAGATTTGTGATGAAGGGCTTCTGCCCAAAACGTCAAAGCTTCTGCTTCTCAGATGCTGCCTGACCTGCTGTGCTCCTCCAGTGCCACACTTTTCAACTTGAACCCATCACCCCACTTTGTCCCACAAGAATTTCAGTCCCAAGAGTCTGGTTTAACACCAAGCAATTCGAGTTACCTAAACCACACCGATGTGGAGAATTACTGGACACAGCTTAGCTCCTGTACATGTTCTGCAAAGCAGTCTCACGTGGCATTTTCCAGTGTTTCCTCAGTTCTAGCCATATACCCCCAGAATACAGGGAAACATCATATTTCATCACAATTGATATTTTCATTCATCTCCTCCCATTCCTGACCTCTCGCAAAGTACTGCCACACAATGGGGTTATGACAATCTGGGTACTAATTACTACCAATATTTCAACAGTGACTACTCTTCACATACACACAGATGGAGTGAGCCCACAATGGTCTTGTTTCTGGGCTTATTTACCCACTGACTCACAGCTTTCTCTTGGGTACTGACCCAAACCACAGCTTTTAAGAATCGACAGGCACACCCCTTCTGATTTCTTGAGTGAAGTTTAGTTGCTTGAATCCATCCTTATTATCCTAATTATATTTTGAAACCATCTCAGCCCTGAAAGCATACTTACATTAACTCGAAGCTGTTCCACAACATTCAATTCCTCCAGACTCAGTGGGTGCTCTGGGTCATTGATCGATCTGATTAGATGTAAATACATTAAGGAAAGTTTCCACAGCACACTGCATTAAAAACTTTCACTCAAGGCGTGCTGCTTGGAAAAAAAAGGACACCCCTTTATTAAACTCAAGTGAATGGGATAGAGTAGGAACAGGTTAAGGATGAAAAAACAACTGAAATCGCCCTCCTCAAAAGACAGTCAGAAGTAATACGCTACCAGGTTATAGTCCACAGGTTTATTTGAAATCACAAGGTTTCTCCTTCATCAGGTGAAGGAGCAGCACTGAGAACTTGATATCAAATACTGTAAATGTGTTCGACTACAACCTGGTGTTGTGTGACTTCTTACCATGTCCACCCCAGGTCAACACTGGCACCTCAACATCCTCAAAACATGTACCTAGTTTGAATTGTCCAAAACACAGAGGAGCAAGTAGCTGGTTAAATACACAGAAGAGTCATATTGGACTCAACATTAACCGTCTTTTCTCTCTACAGATGCTGCCAGACCTGTTGAGTTTCTCCAGCACTGCTTAAACACACACCTTGAGGACTGCAGACGCTGGAGATCTTATCTCTCCACCTTGGAGGGTCCCAGCTGCAATCTTGATGAAGAAACGTCGATTCTCCTGCTCCTTGGATGCTGCCTGACGTGTTTTCCCAGCACCACTCTAATCTTGACATTGGAGGTCAGAGTCGAGTGTGTGGTACTAGGAAAAGCACAGCAGGTCAGGCCGCATCCGAGGATCAGGAGATCGACGTTTCGGGCATAAGCCCTTCGTCAGGAATGGACACCTTGTCCATCACCTCCCAGAGCCTACAATCCCTGTAGTCACCCTGCTCTTCTTCTGTACACCCCCTGCTCCTGATCCCCACAAACCCCTCTCCTGGTGTTCTCTGTGTTCACATCCACATGACTCCGGGGTGGAAGTGTCCACTGGGGAGAGGTGTAGGGGGTAGGGAAGGAGAGGTGGAAGTGTCCACTGGGGAGTGTGGGGGGGTTGGAAGTGTCCACAGGGAGGGGAAGAAGAGAGGTGGAAGTTTCCACTTGGGGGGGGGGGGGTGGAAATGTCCACTGGGGGGGGGGGGGGGGAGAAGAGAGGTGGAAGTTTCCACTGGGGAGGGGGAGAGAGGTGGAAGCGTCCACTGGGGAAAGGGGAACATCCAGCCCCGGTACAGGGACAGGGACAGGGCGGGGACCCACTTCATAGCCGGTTTCCCCCGGGGGTGGGGGGAGGGGACAACCCGCGGCCTACACCCTCTCAAGCCCCAATCCTGCGGCTCGGTTGTACACCCCCCCCCCGGTCCCGGATATCAAAGATCTCGCGGTTGTCGATGGTGTCCACCGCCTCCTCCTCCTGCTCCCGGGCGGTGAGAGGCCGCTCCGAGCTTCTGCCGTAAATCAGCGGGTTCGCGTTCTCCAGCCGCGCTCCGGCCGCCATGACACCCCCCCTCAGGCACGCACTTCCGGCTCCGGGTCAGAGGGCACCGACCTCCACCCAGGGGCGGGGCTCCGCGTCTCCATGGAAACCGGAAGGAGCCCGTTCGGCCCATCGGCTCGCTGCCAGCCGAACGCCAATGTCTAACCCCCGGAGGTTGCAGGGTTTATCGAAGTGGGTTTTGAACACGCCCCCAGGTTCTGTGCCTCCCTTTTTTGTTCCAAGTCTCCCCCAGGGAACAACAGGGCCAGGCCATTCGGCCCATCATAACCTTCCTTGACAGTTGATATATTGTGGCTAGCCCTAACTCCCCTTCTCTGCCCCCACCCCCCCCCCCCCCCCCATTGCCTTGACTCATCGTCTCTGGCGGACCCTCTCGGACGAGGGCTGACTCTCAGGTGGTAGTGCACTGACCCACCCCCCCCCCCCCCCCGTACCCTGGTCGGTTGGCAGCGTTGGGCTGGGCACGCCGTCCGCATGACCGAGACGGGACTCCCCAAGTGGGCGCTCCACTCCCAGCTCCGAGGGCGGGCAGAGGGGGACGCTTCAGGGATGTCCCTTCAAGGCCGCCACCCCCCCGTTGCCCGACCCGTGAAGTGCAGCATTCCCACCAACACCCTGGGAATCGCTGGCCCAAAACCCGCCAAAGTGGAGGAGGAGCAGGATCCGGGAAGGCGTGGAGCACCTCGAGACTTGACGTCGGGAAGAAGTGGAAGCCAGGAGAAAACAGCGAAAGGAGCGTGCCTCCTCGGATGCTGCCTGAACTGCTGTGCTCTTCCAGCACCACTAATCCAGAATCTGGTTTCCAGCGTCTGCAGTCATTGTTTTTACCTCGTTGATTTTAACCCTACTGCGAATCCTCTTGCAAGGATGCCTGCCTTGAAGAAGTTTTCCTCCTCTCTCTACAAGAATCTCAGGGAGTCCCTCTCCCACTGCAACTCCCAGGTCATTTCCTCTGTCCTGAAGCTCTTCCGGACTTGTCCTACCTGCCTGTCTCCTTTTCCACCTATCCACTCCACCCTCTCCTCCCTGACCTATCACCTTCATCCCCTCCCCCACTCACTCATTGTACTCTATGCTACTTTCTCCCCACCCCCACCCTCCTCTCGTTTATCTCTCCACGCTTCAGGCTCACTGCCTTTATTCCTGATGAAGGGCTTTTGCCTGAAACGTCGATTTCACTGCTCCTCAGATGCTGCCTGAACTGCTGTGCTCTTCCAACACCACTGATCCAGAATCTGGCTTCCAGCATCTGCAGTCATTGTTTTTACCTCCACACCAGTGCCCCACACACCCCCTTCCCGCTACCACCACTTATCCCAAGTATAACAGAGCCTGCAGACCCGTGACTATATTATCAAAAACCAATGCAGTGCAGCGTTGAATATATATGATGGCTGAGCCTCCACTGCTCACTAACAGCTCTCCAAGAGAAGAAAAATCTCATCTCCTACTTATTTTTAATCTGTGCCCTAGTTTTAGTTTAAAATGTGTTGCTGGAACACATTTTCAGCTCTGATCGCCAGCATCTGCGGTCCTCACTTTCTCCTAGTTTTAGTTTAGTCTCCCTCACAAGAGGGAACATGCTCCCAGTATTCACCCTGTCAAGTTCTGTCAGAAGCTCACCAGTATCAATGAGACCCCCTTACTCTTCTAAACTGTGAACACCCAAACTCTCAACCTTTCTTCACCAACCTCTTGGTAAAAATACCCAACTTCAAACTCCTTCTACACTTTTTTGTCAATTACTTATCTTCTGCTTCCTGGTTATTAGTCGCTACACTAACAGAAGAACGTCCTTCCACATCCAATGTCTTACCCTGCTTTTGTGTGTTTACATAGAGTCATAGAGATGTACAGCACGGAAACAGACCCTTCGGTCTAACCCGTCCATGCTGACCAGATATCCAATCCAATCTAGTCCCACCTGCCAGCACCCGGCCCATATCCTTCCAAACCCTCCCTATTCATATACCCATCCAAATGCCTCTTAAATGTGGCGACTGTACCAGCCTCCACCACTTCCTCTGGCAGCTCATTCCATACACGTACCACCTTCTGTGTGAAAAAGTTGCCCCTTAAGTCTCTTTTATATCTTTCCCCTCTCACCCTAAACCTATGCCCTCTAGTTCTGGACTCCTCGACTCCAGGGAAAAGACTTTGTCTATTGACCCTATCTATGCCCCTCATAATTTTGTAAACCTCTATAAGGTCACCCCTCAGCCTCTGACGCTCCATGGAAAACAGCCCCAGCCTGTTCAGCCTCTCCCTGTAGCTCAACTCCTCCAGCCCCAGCAACATCCTTGTAAATCTTTTCTAAACCCTTTCAAGTTTCACAACATCTTTCCGATAGGAAGGAGACCAGAATTGCATGCAATATTCCAACAGTGGCCTAACCAATTCCTGTACAGCCGCAACATGACCTCCCAACTTCTGTACTCAATACTATGACCAATTAAAGTAAAGGATACTAAACGCCTTCTTCACTATCCTATCTACCTGCGACTCCACTTTCAAGGAGCTATGAACCTGCACTCCAAGGTCTCTTTGTTCAGCAACACTCCCTAGGACCTTACCATTAAGTGTATAAGTCCTGCTAAGATTTGCTTTCTGAAAATGCAGCACCTCACATTTATCTGAATTAAACTCCATCTGCCACTTCTCAGCCCATTGGCCCATCTGGTCAAGACCCTGTTGTAATCTGAGATAACCCTCTTCGCTGTCCACTACCCCTCCAATTTTGGTGTCATCTGCAAACTTACTAACTGTACCTCTTATGCTCACATCCAAATCAGATGTCGGTCCCTAGTTGCCCCTTGAGAAGTTAAAAGTGAGCTGCTTCTTAAATTGCTGCAGCCCACATGCAGTAGGTTGACCCACAGTGCCCTTAGGGAGGTAATTTCCAAGATTTTGACCCAGTGACCCTGAAAGAATGGCGATTATATATAATTAAAATCCAAATTAAAACTTCCCTCACTTTCCTCTATCCCAGGCAGAATAACCCCAACCTGACCAGATCACATCAACTATATGCCTATAGACCTCAAACTGTTTTTGTACAGGATACATACTGACACGTTGACAGTTGCTCTTCTGTGTGTTCATTTGGAGATGTGACCAAAAACATTCTTTCTCTCTGTCCTTTCTTAAATAGTTTTGTGTGAAGTTTAATCTTGCTTCAAACCTCTTAACAGCATTCCCCCGCCCCAACAACCCCCAAAATCTGTTTTGACACTTTTAAACAAACAAAAATTTGGTTGACCAACTCTTAGTGAAATGTTTGAAGTTGCTGTTCATAGAATTCCTACAGTGTGGAAATAGGCCCTTTGGCCCAACAAGTTCTATTCACCCTACCCTATATTTACCCCTGACTAATACACTTAGCCTACACACCCCTGAACACGATGGGCAATTTAGCATGGCCAATTCACCTGACCTGCACATCGTTGAATTGTGGGTGGAAACCCATGCAGACATGAAACCCAAGCAGAAACGGGGAGAATGTGCAAACTCCACACAGACAGTCACCTGAGGCTGGAATCAAACCTGGGACCCTGGTGCTGTGAGGTAGCAGTGCTAACCACTGAGCCAGTGTGCTGCCCCCAAACAAAACTTGCTCTCAAAGAGGCAGCTCAGTGGTTAGCACTGCTGCCTTATAGCACTAGGGACCGAGTTCAATTCCAGCCTCAGGTGACTGTGTGGAGCTTGCACATTCGCTGTGTCCACATGGGTTTTCTCCTACGGCCCAAAGATGTGCAGGTTAGGTAAATTGGCCATGGAAAATTGCCCATAGTGTTCAAGGATGTGCAGACTAGGTGGATTAACCATGGGAAATGCAGGGATAGGATGGGTCTGAGTGGGGTACTCTTCAGAGGGTTGATGTGGACTTGATGGGCTAAATGGCCTGCTTCCACACTTTAGTGATTCTATAAATAAAACAACAACAGGTCTGTCTTCAGGGCTTTATCTCTCCTGCTGTCTATATTATTGGCACCAATGTGGACCATGACTTCTGGCATATTCCCCATCACCTAGAAGGATCTCCTCCAGCCTCGGGTGATTAATCTGAAGCGTTCACTGTTTTCTCACTTCACAGATGCTGCCAAATTTGCCCATGTATTATGTTTTTATTTCTGATTCCAATATCCACCATACTTTGTTTTAGTCTGAAGAAGTTCTGACGAAGGGTCACTGGACTGGTAATGTTAACCCTGTCTCTCTCTCTCTCTGTCTCCCCACAGATGCTGCTGAATGTTGTGTTTCTCCAACAATTTCAGGATTGTTTTGGTCTCGATCCCTGGCTGTCACAGCACAGTGTCACCAGCAGATGGTGGTGTGCTACAGCTTTCCATCCTTGATGAATGAGGGTGTTCTGTTCTCCTCTTTGGGACCTAAAGCAATGGATTCAAATAAGACTTGAGTGTGAAAGGGGGGAGAGTCTAACCCAGTGGAAAAATAAATGCAGGCTGGACATAAATGCCAGGAAGATCCATTCTTCTTCATCCTTTCCCATGCTGTCAACTATTTTAATCCTTAGTGGGCGGCACGGTGGCACAGTGGTTAGCACTGCTGTCTCACAGCGCCTGAGACCTCGGTTCAATTCCCGACTCAGGCGACTGACTGTGTGGAGTTTGCACGTTCTCCCCGTGTCTGCGTGGATTTCCTCCGGGTGCTCCAAAGATGTGCGGGTCAGGTGAATTGGCCATGCTAAAATTGCCCGTAGTGTTAGGTAAGGGGTAAATATAGGGGTATGGGTGGGTTGCGCTTCTGTGGGTCAGTGTGGACCTGTTGGGCCGAAGGGCCTGTTTCCACACTGTAAGTAATCTAATCTAACAAAAATTGTGGGGTGAACCATTGCTGGTTGGACCAGCATTTATGACCCATCCTTAGTTTCCCTGGACTACATCATTCTGCAACCAATCTTTGTGCTTCGATATCCAAACAAGCCACAGGATCACTGAAATCTGTTGATGTTCCTTGCAATGAGATATTCAGCTCAGGCCTATCTGCCTTCCCAAGGACCAGCACCAGTGCTCAGGTGCCATGTTAAATCAGTTACTTACTTATAAAATCTGGAAGGGTGTTGGTTGGCTCAGTTGGCTGGGCAGCTGATTTGTAATGCAGAATAATACCAACAGCGTGGGTTACCCTGAAGGACTCTCCTTGACATCGCCTCTCGCCTGAGGCATGGTGACCAATAGCGCTGGTAGTCTCTCTCTAAAGAAAGAGCAGCCTTTTGGTGGCTTTACCTTTTTAAAAACCTGGAATCATTAATAATAATCATGAAACTATTGATTGCTGTAAAAACAATGTGAATCCACTGTAGTTAACTCTTTACTGTCCTCTGAAATGACTGAGCAAACCACCCAGTTCACAGGTAATTAGTGATGGGCAAGAAATGCTGGCATTGCCAGGATTTTCCACATCCCAAGAAAATAATTTTTAAAAAAAATAAATATTGCATGGTGCTACTTGATGAAGAGCTGGAGAGTTCAGCCAAGTTTTCTATCCAACAGTAATCTCACAGTTAACAGTGAATATAGACTTGCTGCTGACTCATCTCAGTTATGTTTGTGAAAGGGATCCATTTGGCCATGTTTCCAACTTCAGAAACACTCTGTCGACTGTGAAGCACTTTGGAATAAGGTCACGGAAGGTGCTATAAAAATGCAAGTTCCTTTTTTGGCATTTTCTTCACCTACTGATCTCTTGAAAGCCTAGACTACTTGGAAAAAGCCAAGATGTAGAGGCAGTCAGGTATATGTAAATCAGAAACAAAAACAGAAGTTGCTGGAAAAGCTCAGTAGGTCTGGCAGCACCAGTGAAGAGAAATCAGAATTAATATTTTGAGTCCCGTGATCCTTCCTCAGAGTACTGATGAAGGATCATCAGACCTGAAACTTTAACTCTGATTTCTCTTCGCAGATGCTGCCAGACCTGCTGAGCTTTTCTAGCAACTTCTGTTTTTGTCTTTTGGTTTTTATGTGTAAAGCTGAGCTTATCTAAATTCCTGCTTTCCACCTCATCACTCACACCATGTTCTGACAGTCCTGTGCTAACTGACTTACATCAGCATCGAGAGTGTGGTGCTGGAAAAGCACAGCAGGTCAGACAATATCTGAGGAGCAGGAGAATCGACGTTTCGGGCCCCAATCCATCAGCCTGTTGAATTTAAATTTCCCTGCTCAGTTTTCAAATTTCTCTCTGGATTAAACTCCATCTGCCATTTTTCCGCTCAACTTTCCATCTGATCCATAACCTGCTGTATCCTTTGATAACATTCCTCATTATCCACAACTCCATCAATTTTCATGTTGTCCGCAAGTTTATTAATCAAAGTACCTACGTTTTCATTCAAACAGTCAAAAACACAACAACGCTTCTACTTCCTCAGGCAGCTCAGGAAATTTGTCATGTCCATAAGGACCCTCACCAATTTTTACAGATGCATCAGAGAAAGCATTTTATATGGATGCATAACAGCATGGTTTGGCAAGTGCTCTGCCAAGGACCATACAACACTATAGGAAGTTGTGAAACACAGCACAGACTGTCATGGAAGCTAACCTTCCACCCATTGACTCCATCTATATTTCTTGTGCTGTGGAAAAGCAGCCAACATCATCAAAGACCCCTCCCACACCGGTGATGCTGTCCTAAAATGTCTTCCGTCAGGCAGAAGATATAAAAGCTTAAACACACGTACCAACAGATTCAAGAACAGCTTCTTCCCCTTCTGAATGGACCTGTCATCTTTCAGATCTAATATTGATCTTGCTTTTTTCTGCACCTTCTTTGCAGCTGTAACTTTGAATTTCTCGCTCTGTTCGGTTGCCTTATGAACTTTATGTCCTCGTTTGCTCTGTACTACTCACAAAACAAAGGTTTTCACTGTACATTTGACAATACACGGTACATTTGACAGTAACAATAAATTAATCAAGTCATATGTATATTTTTCAAACAGCAGAGGTCCCAGCACTGTTTCTTGCGTAACACACTGGTCATGGATCTCCAGTCAGAAAAAACATCTTCCACAATTACCCTCTATCTTCTGTGAGCAAACCAATTGTGTATCCAACTTCTCAACTCACCATGGATCCCATGTGACTTTGTTGTAAGTCATGCAATAATTCTTTAAAGACTATTCATTGCCTGTGCACAGTCATGAGTATGTGCCCTTGTTTCAGAATAAATGACCTCATTTTCAAATGTAATTTTTTTTTAGATTAGATTACTTACAGTGTGGAAACAGGCCCTTTGGCCCAACAAGTCCACACCGACCCGCCAAAGCGCAGCCCACCCATACCCCTCCATTTACCCCTTACCTAACACTACGGGCAATTTAGCATGGCCAATTCACCTGACCCGCACATCTTTGGACTGTGGGAGGAAACCGGAGCACCCGGAGGAAACCCACGCAGACACGGGGAGAACATGCAAACTCCACACAGTCAGTCACCTGAGTCGGGAATTGAACCCGGGTCTCAGGTGCTGTGAGGCAGCAGTGCTCACCACTGTGCCACTGTGCCGCCCACTAACCACTGTGCCACCGTGCTGCCCACTAACCATTGTGCCGCCGTGCCACCCAATATTAGGTCAATTTTAGGGACCAAATACTGGCAAATGGGACTAGATCAGTTTAGGTTCTCTGGTTGACATGGACCAAAGGGTCTGTTTCTGTGCTGTATAATTCTATGACAATGACTCTATGACTATGACTGTGGTCACACATCCTGAATGGTTCTTTTCCAACAAGATTGTTAATTGGCCCTTCCTTATCGCATCTTCCCAGGTTTAGATCACTGCAGGTACCTTCTGGTTGTGAGCAGATGTTCTGAGCCATCTGAACTCTTGCTCTTTGCTGCAGAAAGGAGGAAGTGAGGATTACAGATGCTGGAGATCAGAGTCGAGAGTGTAGTGCTGGAAAAACACAGCAGGTCAAGCAGCATCTGAGGAGCAGGAGAATTGACGTTTCAAGTTTAAGCCCGTCCCTATATCCTCATTGCTGATGAAGGGCTTATGCCCGAAACGCTGATTCTCCTGCTCCTCAGATGGTGTCAATCCCTCTCTTTAGGCTATCCCCAACACTCGCTTCATTCCTTGTTACTGTCTCCATTTGAATGGCTTCCTATACCATAATGCAGCACCAACCCCCTCACCTCACTCTCCTCCAAACAAGCTGAAATCCTCAAATCTACTCTACAATTGCAGAGCTGACACTCCTGGCCCTACCTGCCTCACTCACTGTCACACCATCCTGTCTTTCACCACTGACCACATCAGGAGTCCCTGTGCTACATGGTGTGACCACCTCTTGGTAGAAAGAATGCAGGTAACATTCCCTCTTCCTGATGTGTCGCTGTGTTACAATGCAACCATTATATTCATTTCCAAGTTTTATTGCCCCTCTGGGAAACAGAGTACATAACAGTTCCCTGACACCATCCCTCCCTCCCCTACCCAACACCATCATCCATCCCATTTCTGGCTGTGGGTGTTTGTTCTGTGTACATTGGGCATCGCAAGAACATAACAATCAAACATCTGCAAGGTTTGTGAAGGTTTGTAGCTCAGGTTGAGGTTTAGGGTGTAGGTTTGCTCGCTTAGCTGTAGGTTTGATATCCAGATGTTTCATTACTGGGCTAGGTAACATCATCAGTGGTGACCTCCAAGTGAAGTGAAGTTGTTGTCTCCTGCTTTCTATTTATATCTTTCTCCTGGATGGGGTTCCTGGGGTTTGTGGTGATGTCATTTCCTGTTTGTTTTCTGAGGGGGGTTGATAGATGGTATCGAGATCCATGTGTTTGTTTATGGCGTTGTGGTTGGAGTCCCAGGCCTTTAGGAATTCTCTGGCATGTCTTTGCTTAGCCTGTCCCAGGATAGATGTGTCGTCCCAGTCAAAATGGTGTTTTTTTTCATCCGTGTGTAGGGCTACGAGGGAGAGAGGGTCGTGTCTTTTTGTGGCCAGCTGGTGTTCGTGTATCCTGGTGGCTAACTTTCTTCCTGTTTGTCCTACGTAGTGTTTGTGGCAGCCCTTGCATGGAATTTTGTAGATGACGTTGGTTTTGTCCATGGGTTGTACTGGGTCTTTTAAGTTTGTTAGTTTTTGTTTGAGAGGGTTGGTGGGTTTGTGTGCTACTAGGATTCTGAGGGGTCTTAGTAGTCTGGCTGTCATTTCTGAGACTTCTTTAATGTATGGTAAGGTGGTTAGGGTTTCTGGCTGTGTTTGGTCTGCTTGTCGTGGTTTGTTCTTGAGGAATCTGCGCACTGTATATTTTGAGTATCTGTTCTCCTTGAATATGTTGTAGAGGTGATTCTCTTCTGTTTTCTGAAGTTCATCTGTTTTGGGTCCAAAAATCTGGCTCCGCTACGTAGATGACACCTTTGTCATCACAAAACGAAACAAGATAGAAGAGACATTTAACATCATCAACAACACCCTCACAGGCATAAAGTTCACCAAGGAGGAAGAAACCGACACCAAACTCGCATTCCTGGATGTCACAGGTGAAAGAAAGGATAACAGAGAACTACAAACCTGCGTATACAGAAAACCGACAAACACTGACCAAATACTTAACTACACCAGCAACCATCCCAACACACACAAACAAAGCTGTATTAGAACACTATTCCAACGAGCCACCACACACTGCAGCACAGACGAACTTCGGAAAACAGAGGAGAACCACCTATACAACGTATTCAAGGAGAACGGATACTCAAAAAATACAGTGTGCAGATTCCTCAAGAACAAACCATGACAAGCAGACCAAACACAACACCATAAACAAACACATAGATCTAGATGCCATCTATCAACCCTCCTCAGAAAACAAACAGGAAATGACATCACCACAAACCCCAGGAACCCCATCCAGGAGAAAGATATAAATGGAAAGCAGGAGACAACAGCTTCGCTTCACTTGGAGGTCCCCACTGATGATGTTACCGAGCCAGGTAATGAAACGTCTGGATATCAAACCTACAGCTCAGCGAGCAAACCTACACCCTAAAGTCAAACATCAAGAGTACAAGAAAAGGAACACTGGGATACCAGGAAAGAAACATTGGAATACTAGAAAGGGAATTGGAATAGCATTTTAGCAAAGACAAATGGGGTTACCCAGAGTGCTGGGAAAAGTGAACAGGACTCAGTCCCATGCATGGGTACCAGGTAAGAGGCATTAAAATCCTCAGCCTGGTACGGACACTGAGGAAAAACTGAAAGTGCAGTGAATGTGAGCATCATCCCAGAAAAGAGAACTGGAATATCTGTGCAGGAAAGAAAAATGAACGTCACCCTAGAAGACGGACATGTGGAATGCCATCTTGGATATTTATGCCAACTTTCCACTGAAGACAAGATATTTTATAATCAGCCTGTTCAGAGAGGTTATCACACAGCTCTGGAGCAGGTTGGACTTGGACCCTCAGAGTCAGGACACTCCCACTACAGCACAGGAGTCCTACCCTGCTGGAGGCTAAATCTGGGAGGATGATTCAATACTCCTACATGAAGTATTAACAGCGTGCATGAAGGGTTAACAGCGCTTGCAGAACAGAGCAGCACGGGCTCAGGGTTTTCTGCTGTAACATTATATAAAGTACTATGTTGTTCACTGTATAAAAATATCAGCAACACGCAACATAGAATAACTTGATACAGAAGCCAACTGCGCAACTCTATCGGGTATTCACTGTACATTTATAACTGGGCTAAAATAAAAAGGGCTGTAAGAGCACAGATATACATCTTACATAGTCATCATTAAAGAAGTTACACCACTCAGATGTGGAGCATTGCAAAGTCATAATTCTCGGAGTGTTAGGTTAACATCAAAACAGATGATTCATCCACAATCCAATCTCCTCTGCTGATCCTTAAGAATGAAATATGTTCACATCTGAGCCGATGGGAATTTGATGAACTTTCAAATCGGTGACATTGTGTGTTCACACATAGAGCTCAAAGGTTGAGGATATCAAGTGAGAAAGCAAGAATCGACAAAGAGATCAGCCAAGGAACAACCTCTTCAGTATCCAATAACATGATGCAGAAGGTTCTCATTGTCCCACTCTCGCTCAGTGCCAGAACTCTAACCTCCACAGGTCATGGCTTCATGTTTCGGAGACCTGGGCACATTATTTAGATGAACATTCCCAATGCAGCCCGGAGGGAATGCAGCCCTGTCAGAAGAGGTCACACCCATTGTCTCAGTTGCTTAAGACCCATGGTCACATTTCAGAGCAATTGAGGGAATTTTTCTCTGATTTCATAGCAAATATTTATCAATTAAGCAACATCAGGACTGTTTCTTAAAATTCATTCATAGGATGTGGGCCTCTCCAATGGGCCAACATTTATTGGCCATGTTTATTTGCCCTTGAGAAGGTGCTGATGAGCTACTTTCTTGAACAGCAATCCTTTTGGTGTAAATTGATCCCCAATGTCATTAGGGAGGGAATTTCAGGATTTTCACCCAGTGACAGTGAAGGGACAGCAATGTACTTTCAAGTCAGGATGATGAATAACTTGAAGGGGGATGTGAATGTGGATGTGGTGGTCTTCTCAGGTGAGGTGAGAGTGATAGCCCTTAGCATCAAGGTTGCACTTGGCCAAGTGTGACATCAAGAAGCCCTGGCAAAACTGGAATAAATAGGTATCAGGGACAATCTTCCCAATGGTTGGAGTCATACCTGGCACATAGGAAAGTGGTTGTGGTTGTGGGAGGTCAGTCATCTCAGCTCCAGGACCTCCCTGCAGGAGTTCGCCTGGGTAGTGTCCAAGCATCTTCAGCTGCTTCATCAATGATCTTCCCTCCATCGTAACGGTCAGAAGTGGGATGTTTGCCAATGATTGGAAAATGTTCAGCACCATTTGTAGCTCCTCAGATACTGAAGCAGTCCATATTCAAACACAACAAGACTTGGACAATATCCAGGCGTGGGCTGTCAGGTGGCAAGTAACATTGATTTCGCACAAATGTCAGGAAATGACCATCTCCAATAAGAGACAATTGAACCACTGTCCCTTGACATTCAAAGGGGTTACCGTCACTGAATTCCAGAGGATGTTAATAGTTACCATTGACCAGAAGCTCAGTTGGACTGGCCTTATAAACACAGTGGCTACAAGAGCTGGTCAGGGGCTTGGAGTCCTCCTTTACATAACTCACCTCCTGACTCCCCAAAGCCTACACTCCATCTACAAGTCACAGACCAAGGGTGTGATGGAATACACCTCACTTACTTGGATGAGTGCAGCTCCAACAACTTAAGAATGTCAACACCATTCAGGGCAAAGTAGCCCATTTGATTGGCACCATATCTCAAACATCTAATCTCTCCACCACCACTACTCTGGGCAGCAGTCTGTACCATCTACAAGATGCATCACTAAAATTCACCATAGATCCTCAGACAGCACCTTCTAAATCCACAATCACTTCCAACTAGAAGGACAAGGGTAGTAGATAAATGGGAACATCACCAACTGCAAGTTCTCCTCCAAACCACTCACCATCCTAATTTGAAAATTTATCACCATTCCTTCACTTTTGCTGGGTCAATATTCTGGAATTCCCTCTCTAAGGGACATTGTGGGTTAACCCACAGCAAATGGACTGCAGCGGTTCAAGAAGGCAACTCATCCCCACCTTCTCAAGGGGCAACTGGGGACGGACAATAAATGCTGGTCCAGCTAGTGATGCCCATGTCCCACGAGAGAATTTGTTAAAAAAGATCTGATGATTTGGCCAATCAGTGAACTCTATGAAGGAGACTGAAAGCTTTCCAGTCTGATCAGTCTGTCCAGTATATGTCACTCTGTAGAACTTGCAAGTGGTGGTGCTTGAACAATGGTAACCCCTGGGATGATGATAGTGGGGGTTCAGTGATGGTAACACCATCGAACATCAAGGGGTAGTGGTTAGATTGTCTCTTGTTGGAGATAGTTATTACCTGGCACTTATGTGGTTCAAACGTTACTTGCCACTTGTTGGATATTTGATAGGTTTTATTGCATTTGAACATGGACTGCTTCAGTATTTGAGGAGTTGGGAATGGTGCTGAATATTGTGCAATCATCAGTGAACATCCCCAATTCTGACCTTATGATGGAGGGAAGGTCATTGATGAAGCAGCTGAAGATGTTTGAGCCTAAGACAATACCCTGAGGAAGTCCTGCAGAGATGTCTTGGAGCTGAGATAGCTGACCAACAACCACAGCCATCTTCCTTTGGGCTCGGTCTGACTCCAACCTGTGGAGAGCTTTCCCCGCTTTTCATTGACTTTAGTTTTGCTCGGGTCCTAATGCTGCTATCAGTTAAATGCTGGCTTGATGTCAAGGGCTGTCCCTCTCCCCTCCCCTCTGGAATTCAGCTCTTTTGTCCATGTTTGACCCAAGGCTGGAATGAGGTCAGGAGCTGAGTGGCCCTGGGGGATCTCAAACTGGGTGTCAGGGAGCAGGTGCTGTTGGATAGCACTGTTGATGACACCTTCCTTCTTTTTATGGTCAAGAGGGGACTAATGGGACAGTAACTGACCGGTATGGGTATGTTCTGCTTTTTATGTGCAGGACATGAGCAATTTTCTGTATTGACGGGTAGAGGCCAGTGTTATGTTTTTTTCATTGCTATTTACCAGATAGTACTGTGTGCAAATTAGCTGCTATGTACCCTACATTACAGCAATGATTACACCCTAAAGCTGCTTCATCAATGACCTTCCCTCCATCATTTATGGGCGGCATGGTGGCACAGTGCTGCCTCACAGCGCCAGGGACCTGAGTTCAATTCCCGCCTCAGGCGACTGACTGTGTGGAGTTTGCACATTCTCCCCGTGTCTGCGTGGGTTTCCTCTGGGTGCTCCGGTTTCCTCCCACAGTCCAAAGATGTGCGGGTCAGGTGAATTGGCCATGCTAAATTGCCCGTAGTGTTAGGTAAGGGGTATATGTAGGGGTATGGGTGGGTTGTGCTTCGGCGGGTCGGTGTGGACTTGTTGGGCCGAAGGGCCTGTTTCCACACTGGAAGTAATCTAATCTAAAAAAAATCTCATGGATTTCAGATCATTTTAGGATAACTGCTTTTTATCATTTATATAAATGATTTGGATGTGAACATAGGAGGTATGATTAGTAAGTTTGCAGATGACACCAAAATTGGAGGTGTAGTGGACAGCGAAGAAGGTTACCTCAGAGTATCACAGGATCAGATGGGTCAATGGGCCGAGGAGTGGCAGATGGACTTTAATTTAGATAAAGGTGTCATATTTTGGAAATGTTGGGGAGTGTTGCTGAGCAAAGAGACCTGCAGTGCAGGTTCATAGTGTCATGGACCAGGCCAGACCCCTTCAAAACATTTCAAGAAGGTAGCCCAGACCCTAACTTTGCAAGTTGTTTTCAGCAGGTGTGAGTGGATATTCCAGGAGGAATGCAGTTGGCCCAACCACTCCGTTTTAAACAACACAGGATTTACTTTTGCAGACTACTGAATAAAACATGAACAAGAGAGAACCAAAGTTAACCTATCTGAAAACCCAGTTGACTCTGTCATAACTTAATGATGTTGTTTCAAATACTCACAACATCCCATAAACAACCCCTTAGCAATAAAGGTAAAATCAAACATAAATTCTTACGGGACAGATGTCAGAGAGAAAGTCAGCCAGAAAACTTCTGTTAAATCTGGGAACTTTCTCCCCAGCTAAAACTTGACCAGCAGCTTCAAACAGACTGCTTGCTGAAACCAAACCAGAAAACACCCTGAACTGGGAGATCTGACCATTCCCTTTTCATTGTACAAGTGCTTTTAAAAAAAAAGCTTAAAGGTCTTTTCATAGAACATAGAACAACACAGTGCAGAACAGGCCCTTCAGCCCTCAATATTGCACCAACCTGTGAACTAATCCAAGCCCATCCCCCCACACTATCCCATCATTATCCATGTGCTTATCCAAGATTTGTTTAAATCTCCCTAATGTGGCTGAGTTAACTATATTAGCAGGTAGGGTATTCCATGCCCTTACCACTCTCTGAGTAAAGAACCTGCCTCTGACGTCTGTCTTAAATCTATCACCCCTCAATTTGTAGTTATGCCCCCTCGTACACACTGACGTCAGCATCCTAGGAAAAAGACTTTCACTGTCTACCCTATCTAATCCTCTGATCATCTTGTATGTCCCTATCAAATCACCCCTTCGCCTTCTTCTCTCCAATGAGAACAGACCCAACTCTCTCAGTCTTTCCTCATTAGACCTTCCCTCCAGATCAAACAACACCATGGTAAATCTCCTCTGCACCTTTTTCAATGCTTCAACATCCTTCCTGTAATGGGGCAACTGGAACTGTACACAATATTCCAAATGCTGCCACACCAGCGTTTTGTATAGTTGCAGCATGACATCACGGCTCCGGAACTCAATCTCTCTACCAATAAAACCTAACACACCATATGCCTTCTTAACAGCACTATCCATCTGGGAGGCAACTTTCATAGATCCTGGACTCCAACATCCCTCTGCATATTCACTCTACCAAGAATCTTTTTATTGACTCCCAATATTCAGCCTTCCTGTTATTCTTCCCAAAGTGAATTAGATTCTCTACAGTGTGGAAACAGGCCCTTCAGCCCAACTAGTCCATACCGACCCTCCGAAGAGTAACCCACCCAGACCCATTTCCCTCTGACTAATGTACCTAACATTATGGACAATTTAGCATGGCCAATTCACCTAACCTGCACATCTTTGGAGTGTGGGAGGAAACCGGAGCACCCGGAGGAAACCCACGCAGACACGGGGAGAATGTGCAAACTCCACACAGTCAGTCGCCCGAGGCTGGAGTCCAACCTGGGACCCTGGTGCTGTGAGGCAGCAATGCTAACCAGTGAGCCACGGTGCCGCCACCTCACATTTATCTGCATTGAACTCCATTTGCCACCTCTCAGCCCAATTCTGCAATTTTAAGTAGATATTTCCAATTATATCAGAATCTCTGCCTTTATAACCCCTCCCAAAAAAAACCAAGGACAGAATAACCTTGTTAAAGAAACAGCATTGACACAATAGTTCCTTGGAAAGTGGCGTGGCAGACAAATAGGATAGTGAACCATTATCCTTTTGTACACTTGCCTTTATTGGACAGTACATTGAGTACAGGAGTTGGGAGGTCATGTTTAGGTTGTACAGGACATTGGTTAGGCCACAATTGGAAAACTGCATGTAATTCTGGTCGCCCTACTATAGGAAGGATGGTGTGAAACTTGAAAGGGTTCAGAAAAGATTTACAAGGATGTTGCCAGGGTTGGATGGTTGAAGCTATAGGGAGAGGCTGAATAGGCTGGGGCTGTTTTCCCTGGAGTGTTGGAGGCTGAGGGGTGACCTTGTAGAGGTTTATAAAATCAAAAGGGGCATGGAAGGGATAAATAGACAAGGTCTTTTCCCTGGGGTTGGGGAGTCCAGAACTAGAGCATAAATTTAAGGTGAGAGGGGAAAAATTTACAAGGGACCTAAGGGGCAACCTTTTCAAGCAGAGGGTGGTGCGTGTATGGAATGAACTACCAGGGGAAGTGGTGGAGGCTGGTACACTTACATGATTTAAAAGGGATCTGGATGGGTATATGATTAGGAAGGGTTTAGAGGGATATGGGCCAAATGCTGACAAATGGGACTAGATTAGGTTGGAATATTTGATCGAACGGCTGTGTTAGACTGAAGGGTCTGTTTCCGTGCTGTACATCTCTATGACTGTACGATTCTAAGTCCTGAAAGTGCTATATCAGTGCGACACTTTCTTTCTCAAAGCACTTTAAATCAGGGATAGGAATGTCAGAGCCTCTTTACCAATGGAGCAGAGCTAAGGAACCTTTTAAAGAGTGGCATTTCTGATTGCCACACAAAACAAACAGAATATTTCAGCAGAGTCCAGGTGCTTGAAGTACAAGAGTGATTTCCTAACAAATGCATGACAGGAACATTGACTGGAACACTTGCAAAAGTGACAGCTCACTCTGAATAAAACATCTTACTGGTTGAAGCTAATGAATTGCACACCTTCCCAGAAGACTGAATCAAGTAAACATATCGCTGGCGTGTTTGTGATGAAGTGGGTCTGTGGCAGATCTTGATGATCCTGCTTTGTGTCATTAATTTGACAGCGGAGATTAACAGTTGCAAATTTTTAGACCTTCCTTCCCAGCAATAACTTGACAGACAACAACAGCCAGACCGCACTTGGGCTGTGCAAACAGTGGCTTGACAATGCCTGCCAACTATTCCATGCAAAGGTATTTAGTGACAGAAAACGACCAGCTCCTCAATCCTCGCCTCCCAAGCACATTTGAGACAATGCCACAGACTCTAAATTGTTTACCATGTTAATGTCCTGGGTGCAGACATCTGGCTGGAGAAGGAAGAATGCAGGCAAGATCTACATGATTTTTTCATTCTTTTTTCTTCCCCCATTAAAATATCAGGAAAAGGCAGAAAAACATGAATTAATACTATCATGTTCAGATGCTACTATATTTACAGGAGCAGAGGTCACAAGTCAATCTCACCTACATTGTACAGAGCCTAAACCCCAAGATTGCAAGAAGATCTGATTGATGACGGTCATCTTTAACTGGGCCATCCAGGAAAACATCACAGCCTCCCCATAGTAAAATTCAATTGGTTCTTAAAAGGTTTCAATGTTATGTTAGAAATGCAAAGGTTTATAAGGCTATTGGGACTGTGTCTTTAATTTAGGGTAAAAATGAATGGGATCCCATGACCCATTCTGAAGTCTGCTTGATCACAAGTCTAAGTTACGAGACTGTTAAAGATTAAAAGGAGGCCCTTTTTTTCACTAGCAGGTTAGTGTTTGAGGTTTACACGAGGATTCATTGGCAGCAGCATCAGTGTTTACATCATTTGGCTACTAGTCTCCAAAGTCAAATGAAGATGTTGCGAATGTCAGGATGTGAGTTACTAGCTGCAGAATTCCCCAGTTTCTGATCTGCTCTGGTAGCATATGGTTAATCCAGTTCAGTTTCTGGTTAATGGTCACCCCAAGTATGTTTTTAGTGAGGGATTTAGTAATGGTATAGCCATTGAATGCCAAGGAGTGATGGTTAAATCGTCTCTTGTTAAAGATAGTCATTTGCTAGCACTTGTGTGACATGAATGTTACTTGCAACTTGTCAGCACGAGCCCAGATATTACCCAGATCTTGCTGCATTCGAACAAGTATCTGAGAAGTCGCAAATGGTGCCGAACATTGTGCAATCATCAGTGAACATGGTCGATTTTGAACCTTGATCACACTTTCCCATCCCACTGCCTTTTACTTAATTTCCATTGTGTTCTGAAAAACCTATCAATCTGGTGTGAATTAAGTCAATAACAATGCCCTTCAGGTGAAAATTCAAAGCTCTGTAATTTTCTCAGAGAAGGAGTTTTTCTTAGATCAGTTTGAAATCCAGTAATTCTTATTTCTAACTGGGTAAACAGCCGCACAGTATCTACCCTGGCATACACTCTAAAAAAATGATATGTGCAAACACATATTCCTCAATAAGATCATCTCTTAGAGATTCCTTCTGCTTTGTCAGAGGAAGCTACACTGTTCTGTTAGCCATATATAACCTTCTGAAAGCCCTGACACCCAGAACAAGCTTTGCTGCAATTTTCCTCCCGACTCTATCATTTTAATTTGTCATTTGTATCTTGTTGACCCAGTGCTCAGTAGGAATCTGACCAGACCTAGACACAGGTCAAAGTGACCAGGGCTCTCCCAGTTTGTGTGAATCTTCCTCTGATCTGCGCTCTTCTGTTTCAATTACCTCATTTAATATTTTTATTTAAATCAATTGATCTGTTCATTTTCATATGGTACTATTTCCAAACCATTCGTCAAGCATGAATGTTTTGTTTTAACTTCCATTGCACTATATTTTAATGTCATCTTCTGTGCCTAGTACATATGGTTGCATAGACATGCACATACACAGGTTGCACATGTGCTGACAGACAGATGCATGGGCTAACGTATGAAGACACAGGCTTGCATGACAGATGTAAAAAGAAAAAAAGGTCCTTCCAATTATGACACCTTTCTCAATTTCAGGATGCTCCAAAACAGAACAACACAGCACATTTACAAAAGTCACTGTTATTATGTAGGAAGCACAGCAAGGTCCCACAAGTAGCAATGTGATAACATCCAGGCAAGCTGTTACATTGAGGGATAAGGATTTGTCACACCAACAAGAGGGAACAGATGGAACCTTGTTTTGACATCTGATCTGACTGCTTGTATCTCCAACACTCCCTCAGTACTAACACCATAAGTATCAGCATAGACCGTACACCTACGTACCTAGACCGGGCCTTGAACCCATAATAGTTTGGCTTAAAGGTAAGATAATTTTCCACTGAACTCCAACTAAATCCAGCAGGCAGTTTGAGGCCCTGAGGAAAATTAGCTCCAGTAGTTTTACCAGCATTTTAATGAAAATGTTAGCAATGTAAAGCATGTTGTAAACACCTCACTGTCGGTGTGACTTATACAATCCAATAATTACTATACGGCCAGGTAACTATATCTGATGCCCTAGGCTCAGTTGTCACCTGACATCATGTAAATTCCCTCTGCTCAAATTCAGTGCCAAGTCAAGGAGAGACATTTCCAAGTCTAATCCCCAGCAAGTCAGCGAATGTGGGCAACCTGCCAATGGAATACCAATGCCAAACGGAAGATATGGTAATGTGTCTAGACTCTCTGAGCTTGCTTTGATGCACTTCTTGACGAAAGTTAATAACCCTCGGCTGTAAACAACGTGGGCCCAGCTGGAATGCTCCTTTAGCACCTTCTCCTTAACCTCTCAGCAACAAGCCACTGTGAACACAAGGAAATCTTAATGAATTAAACTTGCTCGTTGGTAACATGCTACTTCTTCACATGGATTCGTAGCATAGTAATGAATCAACACTGTCAGACTGATCCCATGACTCCCCATCCAATTCCATGCTGGTTACCAAAATGCTTTGGTGTGACCTGAGAGGTTCAAACCTCCAAACCTGAGACTTTCAATGTTCTCCTGGCACTCCCCCTGTCCTCCACCTCAAACAGTCTCATCTACCTCAGCTAAGACCCTTCTCTCCCAATCTTGTGCTGTTCATTGCTGTGCTCACTGTCCTGCACCAGCTCCCAGCAACACCTCGGTTTAAACATTCTGAACCTCGCTTTTGAATTCCCCCCACAACATTGGCCCCTCCCTCTCTCTGTAACCTCCCCCAGCCCCTTGACCAGAGCCCAAGGCAGGGCGGGAGTACATATGGACCCAGTAGCTGTGGCCTGGGGCGTTAGGCTTGGATTATGACCTGGGACACAGGCCACAAGCAGCACCAGGGGCTGTGACTTCAGTCCGTGTGCCTGCCTACAACCCTGCAAGATTCTCTGTGCTCCTCCAGTACTGACCTCCTGCCCATTCCTGAGCTAATTGCAGAGTCGGTACATCTCTCTCTCGCTCAGCTCTGTGCTAGGTGGTGGGTCAAAGGTTACGGGAAGAAGGCAAGAGAATGGGATTGAGAAACATCTCAGCCATGATCGAATGGTTGAGCAGTCTCGATGGGCCGAACGGTCTAATTCTGCACAAACGTTTTATGACTTTCTGTGTGAGTTCAAGTTCCATCTCAGCAGTGCATGGCTGAGGGGTGTTATAGTCTAAACGTGGAGCGGATTCTCAGGTGGGACATTAAACTTCTTCAAGGCAGGCATCCTTGCAAGAGGATTCGCAGTCGGGTTAAAATCAACTGTAAAAACAATGACTGCAGATGCTGGAAACCAGAGTCTACATTAGAGTGGTGTTGGAAAAGCACAGCAGGTCATGCAGCATCCAAGGAGCAGGGAAATCAAAATTTCGGGCAAAAGCCCTTCATCAGGAATAGAGGCAGGATGTCTGCAGAGTGGAGAGATAAATGAGAGGGAGTGGGGATGGGGAGAAAGTAGCATGGAGTACAATAGGTGAATGGGGGTGGGGATGGAGATGATAGGTCAGAGAAGAGGGCGGAGTGGACAGGTGGAAAGGAAGATAGGCAGGTAGGACAGGTCATGGGGACAGTGCTGAGCTGGAAGTTTGGAGCTGGGGTAAGGTGGGGGGAGGGGAAATGAGGAAACTGGTGAAGTCCACATTGATGCCCTGGGGTTGAAGCGTTCCGAGGTGGAAGATGAGGTGGTCTTCCTCCAGGCGTCTGGTGGTGAGGGAGCGGCGGTGGAGGAGGCCCTGGACCTACATGTCCTCGGTGGAGTGGGAGGGGGAGTTGAAATGTTGGGCCACGGGGCGGTGTGGTTGATTGGGGCAGGTGTCCCGGAGATGTTCCCTAAAGCGCTCTGCTAAGTGGTGTCCAGTCTCCCCAATGTAGAGGAGACCGCATCGGGAGCAACGGATACAATAAATGATATTAGTGGATGTGCAGGTAAAACTTTGATGGATGTGGAAGCCTCCTTTAGGGCCTTAGATAGAGGTGAGGGAGGAGGTGTGGGCACAGGTTTTGCAATTCCTGCGGTGGTAGGGGAAGGTGCCAGGAGGGGAGGGTGGGTTGTATGGGGGTGTGGACCTGACCAGGTAGTCACGATGGGAACGGTCTTTGCTGAAGGCGGAAAGGGGTGGGGAGGGAAATATAACCCTGGTGGTGGGGTCCGTTTGGAGGTGGCGGAAATGTTGGCAGATGATTTGGTTTATGCAGAGGTTTGTAGGGTGGAAGGTGAGCACCAGGGAGGTTTCTGTTCTTGTTACGGTTGGAGGGGTGGGGTCTGAGGGCGGAGGTGCGGGATGTGGACGAGATGCGTTGGAGGGCATCTTTAACCACGTGGGAAGGGAAATTGCGATCTCTAAAGAAGGAGGCCATCTGGTGTGTTCTGTGGTGGAACTGGTCCTCCTGGGAGCAGATATGGCGGAGGCAGAGGAATTGGGAATACAGGATGGCATTTTTGCAGGAGGTAGGGTGGGAAAAGGTGTAATCCAGGTAGCTGTGGGAGTCGGTGGGTTTGTAAAAAATATCAGTGTCAAGTCGGTCGTCATTAATGGAGATGGAGGGGTCCAGGAAGGGGAGGGAGGTGTCAGAGATGGTCCAGGTAAATTTAAGGTCAGGGTGGAATGGGTTGGTGAAGTTGATGAATTGTCTGCACAGCTGCCTGTTCCTCAGGTAGAACAAAATCCCAAGGTCACTCTGTTAAAAGTGGGCAGGGGAAGTGTCCTCAATCAGCATCACCACAAGAAAAAACATGATCACGCCGTGGGATCATGCTGTGCGCAGGTTGCCTGCTGCCGCTCCTGTGTTACAGCGGCGCTTAGCACCTCCTGACTGCATCTGCGAACGGCGCTATATGAACGCAGTCGGAAAACAATTCCCAGGAGCTGAAGCTTGGATTGAGCTCCGCGGCTCGATTTGGGATGTTTTTCTTCCCAAAGTGAGATTGAAGCGAATTTTGGATGAAGCAGCGACACGTGGGAAGTGGGGCTTGGGGAGGTGGGGCAGATGTTGGGTATTTCCGAGCAATTGTTGGGCCATGCCTCAGTCAGAGTCAGCTGCTCACCGCTCCATGCAAACTATTCTGGGCGCTGACAGTCATCACTGATGTCAGGGGCTGACTTCACCGGCTGGCGATTATAAATAGGAGCTGGGAGCAGGGCAGAGCTCCCCAAACCGCCAGAGAGACCGAGAGCGAGAACATTACACCGCCCAGCTTCAGGTAGGAACTCCAGCAGGGACTGCTGTTCCCTGTCTGGGACCAGGGGGGCTTTCAGGGCTTGATCCCGGCAGCCAAGTTATTGGGATCGTTCTGTGCATCTTCTCCAGAATGGCCTCAGCGGAATGAGTGCTGGGCAGGAAGAATGCACATACAATTCCTTGCAGTTTATTTTTAAACCAATTCAGTTCAGCAGAAATATCCGTGAAGATTATTTGTGGTGATGAAAGTATTGCCCGTTTAACGGAAGTGTTGAATGAACTTGCCAAAGTTATCACAAACTCCAGAAATATTTACCGCCCACTCACAGCAGGTGCTGGTTTCCAGGCTGTGAACAGAAAGCTGATCTCAATAAGGGTCGGTCATTCACTGAGAGAAGGGTCTGTGTCTCTATCCCAAGGCAGTCTCAGTGTGAGTAAAAAAATGAGGTCTGCAGATGCTGGAGATCACAGCTGCAAATGTGTTGCTGGTCAAAGCACAGCAGGCCAGGCAGCATCTCAGGAATAAAGAATTCGACGTTTCGAGCATAAGCCCTTCATCAGGAATATTCCTGATGAAGGGCTTATGCTCGAAACGTCGAATTCTCTATTCCTGAGATGCTGCCTGGCCTGCTGTGCTTTGACCAGTCTCAGTGTGAGCTCCCCCAGACAGCATTCCCTCAGCACTGACCCTTGGTACAATCTGTCACTTCCCTGTAGCCCTGGATCCTGCTATCAGCACCAGTTTAATGAGGATGCTGTCCTGATTGACATAATCCCAGATAATTGTCCCTCTCCTGGTTCTGAGCAGTTACTCCTCTTCCCACTTTCACCTGAGCAGGACTGAGTCCAATCCAAAAGTTCCTAACGTTCAAGAAAGTGCTCATGTGCTAATTTGTAAAGGCTTCCTGGTGTCTGGGGAGAGTGCAAGAAGGTGGCACTCAGAGAGCAGATCACCCGTTCTCATAATGAGTGACGGGACAGGCTGGAAGGGCTGAATTGCCTGCTATTGCTCCCAGTTTGTCTGAGACAGCCCACATGTGGCTAATCCCCCCGGGTACATCACAGTCTCTCCCCTGCTCGGGACTCTCGTGTTAAAGTCAATTATTTACTGGTAAATAAAATAAAATATATTTTCTGTCTCTGCTTCCCTCCCCCCCCCTCCCCCCCCCCCTTCAGGGAGACAGCAATGACTCTAAACAAGACGGACAGGAGCCGAGCACTGGAGCGGAGATGGGGCAGTACCCCTCTACATGCCCACCGCCGGAGTATGCCAGTGGATGAGCGGGAGCTGTGTGCCTCTCTGCAGGCAGGCACCTTGTCTAACCTGGTCCGCTGTAGCTCCTCCTACAACCCAGGCCAGGCCTCCCATCGGGACAGGCCAGCGTCCCACTCTTCTGAATCCCTCAGCTCCAGCGGCAGCGACTCTGACAGCAGCCTGTACAAGGTGGTGCTGCTGGGTGAACACCGAGTGGGTAAGAGCAGCCTGGCAAGGATATTCGGGGGGCTGGAGGAAAGCGAGCCCCAGGAGACTGAAGGAAGAGGTGAGTGTGTCAGTGTGTGTATGAGTGTGTGTGTGTGTCAGTATGGGTATCAGCGTGTGACAGTGTGTGTGTGTGTGTGTGTGTGTGTGTGTGCGTGTGTCAGTATGTGTATGAGCATGTGTGTGTCAGTGTGTGTGTCAGTGTGTGTGTGTATGAGTGTATGTCAATGTGTGTGTGTATGAGTGTATGTCAGTATGGGTATGAGCGTGTGTGTCAGTGTGTGTCAGTGTGTGTGTGTGTATGTCAGTATGGGTATGAGCGTGTGTGTCAGTGTGTGTCTGTGTGTGTGTATGTGTGTGTCAGTATGGGTATGAGCGTGTGACAGTGAGTGTGTGAGTAAGTTTGTGTGTGAGTGTGGGGAACTGCTGTGTGTGAGAGAGAGAAAAAAAAAATTAGCAGCTGTAGAGAGAGGGAGACCCACACAGACAGAGAATGTCAAGCACCTGGAAATATTGGACCAAGAGAAACAGACAGCAAGCAGTTAACAAGCAGAGAGAGACTTGGATTGGAAAAAGTGCGTGAGAGAGGTTGGTATGGACAACATAAAGGGAGGAGAGAGAGAGAGAGGGGGGGATACTGGGATAGAGAAGTGTGCTTGAAACAAAGGAGTGTAGAAACAGATGTCCTCGATGTACAGAGTTCTAAACGTTTGTGTTTAGTCAAAGTGTCAGCTGTGACTGAGAGAATACCCCTCACAGCACTCAGCTGGGAACGGCTGAATTCAATACAGGAAACGCTCCTAAGGAACTGCAGATGCTGAAAATCTGAAACAAAAAGTCAAAGTGTTGAAGAAACTCAGCAGGTCAGACAGCATCTGTGGAGAGAGAAGCAGAGGCACCCTTCTTCACTGTGGGGTGGCACGGTGACTCAGTGGTTAGCACTGCTGCCTCATAGCACCAGGGTCCCAGGTTTGATTCCCGCCTTGGGCGACAGTCTGTGTGGAGTTTGCCAGTTCTTCCCGTGTCTGTGTGGGTTTCCTCCCGGTGCTCCAGTTTCCTTCCACAGTCACTATATAGTGCAGGTCAGGTGGCCATGCCAAATTGCCCATTGTGTTAGGTGCATTAGTCAGAGGGAAATGGGTCTGGGTGGGTTACTCTTCAGATCGTTGGTGTGGACTGGTTGGGCCAAAGGGCCTGTTTCCACATTTTAGGGAATCTAATCAGAACTGGACATGTCACATTAACTCTACCTTCTCTCTACAAACACTGCCAGATCTGATGAGTTTCTCCAGCAATTTCTGTTACTGTTTCTGAATTTAATTATGCCCTAAATCTCAATCTAAGCTGATATTTACATTACAACACTGAGGGAGTGCAGCACTGTCAGGGGGGTCAGTGCTGAGGGAGTGCAGCACTGTCAGGGGGGTCAGTGCTGAGGGAGTGCAGCACTGTCAGGGGGTCAGTGCTGAGGGAGTGCAGCACTGTCAGGGGGTCAGTGCTGAGGGAGTGCAGCACTGTCAGGGGGTCAGTGCTGAGGGAGTGCAGCACTGTCAGGGGGTCAGTGCTGAGGGAGTGCAGCACTGTCAGGGGGTCAGTGCTGAGGGAGTGCAGCACTGTCAGGGGGTCAGTGCTGAGGGAGTGCAGCACTGTCAGGGGGTCAGTGCTGAGGGAGTGCAGCACTGTCAGGGGGTCAGTGCTGAGGGAGTGCAGCACTGTCAGGGGGTCAGTGCTGAGGGAGTGCAGCACTGTCAGGGGGTCAGTGCTGAGGGAGTGCAGCACTGTCAGGGGGTCAGTGCTGAGGGAGTGCAGCACTGTCAGGGGGTCAGTGCTGAGGGAGTGCAGCACTGTCAGGGGGTCAGTGCTGAGGGAGTGCAGCACTGTCAGGGGGTCAGTGCTGAGGGAGTGCAGCACTGTCAGGGGGTCAGTGCTGAGGGAGTGCCGCATTGTCAGGGGGTCAGTGCTGGGGGAGTGCCACACTGTCAGAGGGTCAGTGCTGAGGGAGCACTGCACTGTTGGAGGGTCAGTGCTGATGCAATGCTGCACTGTGTGAGGGTCAGTACTGAGGAAGCGCCGCACTGTCGGAGGGTCAGTACTGAGGAAGCGCCGCACTGTCGGAGGGTCAGTCCTGAGGGAGCGCCGCACTGTCGGAGGGTCAGTCCTGAGGGAGCGCCGCACTGTCGGAGGGTCAGTACTGAGGGAGCGCAGCACTGTGTGAGGGTCAACGGTGAGGGACTGCCACACTGTCAGAGGGTCAGTACTGAGGGGAGTGTGCCGCTTTCAAGAGGATGTTATTTCTCTTCAAATAATCATTCAATATACAATGAATGGGGAAAGGCAGGAGAGTGGCACTGAGGCTGATTTGGAGAGCCAGTACAGATACAATGGGCCAAATAGCCTCCTTGTGCCCCATAATAATTCTAGGATTCTGTGAATTGTGAAATGGTCAGTGTTTCCGGTGAGATGTTAATCTCTTGGTGGTGCATTATATCCCGTGACATTATTTTGTCCTGGGACAGGGAGATTGTATCCAATGTCCCAGCCAATAGTTAATGCTGTGATCATTTACCTCCTCATTGTTGGGGCAATCCTGCTGAGTGAACATTAGCTGTGGTGTTTTCCACATTGCAACAGTAACCGTGCCTCAGGAAGCATTCCATTGGCTGCAGTGTGCTATGTGTGTCTTGTATTTACACAGCAACTGCTACTACTACAAGTCCTTTATTCTATCTTTATCCTCTCCTGTTCTCTCCAGTTTTTATGCAATGCTGGACTCTGCTCCCTGTTTCATTCTCTGGCTTTCCCAGTATTACTAATGTAATTGTACTGTAATCATTGCTGCTTTTAGAATCTGGCCCCAGGAGCTCAGGGAGTCCAAGCACTTTATTGATTTTGTTAAAATTGGCCATGTAAGATCCACTCACTGACTCCAGACTCAGCAAATCTCAAGATATTAATAGATTCACCTTCCGAGATTGTCATTGGATAAACCTGAGTCATCTCAGCCTGTACTTAGTAATGGAAACTTAACCACAATGTTCTCAGTTGCACCTAAGAATGGTTAGAGTGGAAAGTCACTCATCAGACTGACAGCTAGACTCTACATTAATACTGGGCACAGTAATACTGCCAGCAGCTCCATCCCACCGCGTCAATCACACAAGGGGCATGTTGACCAGTGTCTCTCACCCAGATCAGACCAATAGTGTAGGTCACCATTTACAAATTCAGGATACCTAACAGAGACAGTAAACTAGGTAAAAACAATGACTGCAGATGCTGGAAACCAGATTCTGGATCAGTGGTGCCTGATGAAGGGCTTTTGCCCGAAACGTCGATTTCGCTGCTCGTTGGATGCTGCCTGAACTGCTGTGCTCTTCCAGCACCACTGATCCAGAGACAGTAAACTGACAATTTCCAAGGCAGCCTGGAATCTTCTCAGACACCACCCTGCACGGTCAAGGGAGACGGACAAACTGTTACAGGTTTTCCAGAAGCAGTAGTGAATTTTATGAATGACCTCCCTCATTCCAATCTCCCTTGGGATCTGGGTGCTACTGATGTGAAACTAATTGAAGACTCACATTCCCAATTGGCTCCTTGTTAAAACCAGAGTTCATTTGGTTCATTCCATGGATCTTGACAATTTGAAGTATCCCGTCACAAATTGTGAAACACCCAGACCTAAGTGCAGTCTCTCAGGTCACTTAATAACTTGGTTATGTGTTGTGGCTTTGAGGGGTTAGACCAAATGACTTGCCTTCAAGGTCTTCAGGAGAATTTCATGGAGTAAGAAAAGACCGATTGTTTACTGCAACAAGTGAGCAAGTTGAGGAATAACAGCAGAACCCAGCAGGTGCTGGGAATCTGAAACAAATTTAGAGCATGCTGGAGGGGCTCAGCAAATCTGGCAGGGTCTGTGGAGAGAGAAACAGTTTTAAGTCTGCTATGACTCCTTTGGTAGTAGGTTGTGGTTACAATTTTTAATATAATTGACCCAAGAACCAGGAACGAGATCAGTTTTGTTTTCCTCAATGAGTTGTGACCTGGGGGACGCTGCCTGAAAAGGCAGTGACATCATATGCAATGGAAACGTTCAGAAAAGGAGTTGGATAAATACTTGAAGTGGCGAAGTTTGCCGTGCTGTGGGGCAAGTGGGATAGCTCTGTCAAAGAAGCAGCAAAGACACAATGCATCTGTTGTTGTATTAGGCATGAAGATTCCACAAAACTAGACTCACTATAAATCCGATCTCTGTCCTTTCAGGAGACACGTTTGACAGATCGATGGTGGTGGATGGTGAAGAAGCAAACCTTGTGTTGTTTGATATCTGGGAGCAGGTCGGTCCTTGCTGTGAACGCTGCTGGTCTAAGTGCAAATGTTATTTACTGTTTTGTCCCATTGTCAATTGCCTACTTGGACATTGTCTTCTTCAGTACTGATAGCACCATGGTATTTTGCCCCAAGTGGCCACTCTGTGTGCCAGGGTTAATGTGGAATGGTGACACACACTCTCACTCTCACTCTCACACACTCTCACTCTCACACACTTACTCTCACTCTCTCTCACACACACCCACACACGCACTCTCTCTCTCACATACACACACACACACACACACACACACACACACGACTCTGTCTCATGCAGACACACACACGCGCTCTCTCACACACGACTCTCTCTCACACATACACACACGCACTCTCTCTCTCTCACACATGACTCTCTCTCACACACACACAGACACGACTCTCTCATGCAGACACACACATGCGCTCTCTCTGTCTCTCACATGCAGACACACACACACGCTCTCTCACACACGACTCTCTCACACACACACACACTCACTCTCTCACACACGACTCTCTCATGCAGACACACACACAGGCTCTCACACACGACTCTCACTCACACACACACACACACACACACACACACACACACACACACACACACACACGACTCTCTCTCACGCAGACACACACACATGCGCTCTCTCTCTCTCTCTCTCACACACACCCCCACCCAACCACAAATTCTCTTTCTCTCACTCTCTCTCTCTCTTGCTGGAGTTCAAATGTTTGAGAGGGGATTTCAAAGAAACTTATAAAATGCTTTATTCACCCACCCCCTGAATTAGCCAGACCAAAGTGAATGCCCAAGCGGATACGTAGATTTTAAAAGGAAGAAATTTCACCAGATTTTCTTGGTTTAACAAAAAGAGTGAGTTTATTTATTACAAAACACAAGAAGGAATAATAACGCAGCACACACATACACAGATTAGAAATGAGCAGTGAGTCTAAAAAGAGAAATGTCAAAAAGATATGCAGACCAGTCCCTGAATTGTTTGGAAAGAGGAGATAAGAAAATGTAGTAGCTGTTATTGGATGGCGTTGGTGATGTTGACTGCTCAACAGTCAGTGTCAACTGCGAGATTCTTGGCTGTGCAGGTTGGCAGAAATTCTGTGATTCTGATTCCTTTTGAGATTGACTGACTGAATTTTAGTCTTTGATTTTGTTTTACGTACCAAGGCGTTTAAAAAGGCTGTTCTCCACACAGTGCTCCTCTCAGCGCTGTAATATACAGACTAGAACGCCCAGCCAATAATACACACAGATAAGGGCTGCAGTCAGATTCTCACCCAGTTGTTTAATATTCCCAGACAAAAAACACACATGTCAGAAAGAGGAGGTTGTCTGCTGTGAAGGGGATTGTGAGCCACTGCATTCCCTCCTCAGGTTAAATATCTCCCGGTTTGATTCCAGGCGTTTCATGCAGAGATTTGCCAGTCACAGAATTCGCAAACACAGCTTCCCTTGTCCCAGTCCTGTTTTGAAAAAAATGCTTTCAAATTAAAAGTAAAAAATATCTGTAATTATTTCAAGGTTCCAATTCATCCATCATTCCAAGAACAAATACACAAGGAATGCAATATTGAAGTACTGGCCAAAGATAGGCTATAGAGAGGGAGCACCGCACTGTCAGAGGGTCTGTATGAGGGAGTGCCGCACTGTAGGAGAGGGAGCGCCGCACTGTAGGATGATCAGTGCTGTGGGAGCGCCGCACTGTAGGATGGTCAGTGCTGTGGGAGTGCTGCACTGTAGGAGGGTCAGTGCTGTGGGAGTGCTGCACAGTAGGAGGGTCAGTGCTGTGGGAGTGCTGCACTGTAGGATGGTCAGTGCTGTGGGAGGCTGCACTGTAAGATGGTCAGTGCTGTGGGAGGCTGCACTGTCGGAGGGTCAGTGCTGTGGGAGGCTGCACTGTCGGAGGGTCAGTGCTGAGGGAGTGCAACACTGTGGGAGGGTCAGTGCTGAGGGAGTGCTGCACTGTGGGAGGGTGACTTTTGAGTTGAGACATTAAATTGAAGCCCTGTCTTTACTGTCATGTAATCTTGGTCATTGTGTTTGTGGGAGTGCTGTGAGGAGAATGAAATGTATCTTTATTCATCATTTCAGGATGACACCAACTGGATCCGTGAGCACTGTATGAAGCTGGGAGATGCCTACATCATCGTGTATTCAGTGACAGACCGAGCCAGCTTTGAGAAGGCCTCAGAACTGAGGATCCAGCTGAGGAGGGCGAGACAGGCAGAGGACATCCCAATTATCCTGGTCGGGAACAAAAGTGACTTGGTTCGGTCCAGAGAGGTGTCTGTGGAAGGTACGCGGGAGTTGCACTCAATGCTTCCAAAGCTAGTGTTCGAATTGGGAACAAGGCAATTTGCATGTGAAAGAGTTCTGAGGGTGAAGACCCTCAGAGTACTCTCAACAAAGACAAGTGCAAATGAATAATTAGCTATCTCCGTCTTTCTCTAATACTATTTCTCTTTCTTTCTGTGTCTCTAAATCAATATATCTGCATCTCTTTCATTTCTCCATCACCGCTGCTACATAAGTAATCTAATCTAATCATATCTCCCTGTCTCCTTTCTTTCTTTCCCTCTCTTTCCCTATTTCTCGCTGTCTATATCCCTGTGAAAGCAATGCTTCTGGGGTTATAGAGAGTTGTCATTGATCCTGCTTTTGGATGAGATGGTGAGCTGAGATTCCGTCTGCTTTCTCAGGAGAACATAAAGAGTCTCCAGAGACATAGCCAATAATTCTCCCTCGGCCACAGTCACTGAAAGCAGATGAACTGGTCAATATCTTGCTGCTGTTCCTTGGAGGTGGTTTTTTGACAATTGTTTGCTGTGTCTGCTATGTTACTTTGAAAGTATTTCATCAGCTGCAAAGTGCTTTGGGAGATGCTGGAAGGTGCTATATAAATTCAAACCCTTCTTTCTTGAAGGCTAACAGTGGTTCTCTGGTTTGTCCACAGAGGGGAGATCCTGTGCTGTGGTTTTCAACTGCAAATTCATCGAGACCTCAGCTGCTCTCCACCACAACGTCCGGGATCTCTTTGAGGGTATCATCCGGCAAATTCGGCTGCGCAGGGACAGCAAGGAAGCCAACGACAGGCGGCTGGCGAGTGCCAAGAGGCGGGAGAGCATCGGACAGAGAGCCAAACGATTCCTCAGCCGCATTGCAGCCAGAAACAACAAGAAGATGGCCTTCAAACAGAAGTCCAAGTCCTGCCACGATCTGTCTGTCCTCTGAGTGAGATTGAGAAAACCCAATGGTCACCTTGGCTGCTGTGCAACCATGAGTAAATGTGTGTGTCCTTTTGTGGCTATTGAAAGATAGAAGTTACTGCTCCGAGAATGCACATTATCTGGAACTATATAGAAGGAATTTGAGATCCTGCTGGTGAACACTGTGTTGCATTTCTTGCATGTTGCCTGAGCTGCAGCTGAAGGCCTCCTGTCTAACACGGTGGGACTGACAACGTGGATCACCTCCACAGATTGTGGAACTAAGTGGCAACCAATCTCTCCACCAAGAGGCCTCCTGCCTCCCTCACTCTCTCCACCTGTCTTCTGACACATCTTATCCTGCTCATACATCCAGCTCCTTCCCAATATCAATGGGGAACCATTCCAACACTGACTGATAGAGAAAGAGCTGATGGAAGGGGTTGAGGAATGACAGCTGACTAGCTTCGGGAAGAATTGAAACCTTGTCATTGGAGAAACTGCATGGTTTGTATTTCAGAAGGAGGTGATTTCTTCTCCGACGCTGCCTCAGTAATCCCCTTGTTAGAGGGTCTGCCTCAGTACTCCATCTGTTACCACCCGCTCTGGGGGTGGTGTCCAGAAACTGTTTGATAATCAGTTGGTTTGGGTATATGTCTGCGACGGGTTTGGGGGTGGGTGGGTGGGAGGAGGTGTTCAAAGTGAGTCTGCCTGGCCTATGGATAGGGACACTCCCCTCTCCATTTACAGCAGAAATCAGCTGGAACATTGGCTGCTATGGGCAATCTGTGTTCCATTTAATTAATGAGGCTTTCTCACTGTACATAGAATCAGACCGTGATCACTGAATCAGACTTTGAATTCAGTGGTGGACTTATTAAGAATTGGTCGCTGGGTGTCTAATATGACTCTGAGGTTGTGACAGTCTGCCCTCTGCCATTTGGCCAATCGTAACTGTCCTGGCTTTTTGAGACACTTATCCAATTAGAGCCACTCACCATGTCTTTCCCCACAGCCCTTAAGGACTCACGACTATTGGGAAAGAATTACTGGTCCACATGAATCCAGGTTAGTCGGAGCCGCCTGTGTTAACAAATTGACAGGCTCTTTGCCAGCTGCAGTCTCAGATTCTGGTACACTTGGGATTGTTGATGTTGGAGGTGGTTCATTGTAAATCAGTCACCATCAATAACTCAAGGAATGGGCTGAGGAGAAATTTTGCTTTATTTAACAGAAGCCGTTAAGTTTCTTTTGTGAAAAATAAAGCAGAACAATGGTGCAATCAGCAACTAGACTTTGAAAAGCACCAGGAATTTTAGAGGTGAGAGGGTTTTATTGAGCTGACTGTTAAACAGAGTGAAAGGGAATGAAAGCGTGTTTAGGTATGTTTGGGGATGTGTGACGTGCGCAGGCTCGTACAGAAACATCACGTGGAATAGTCAGCTGTATCACAAGTTCAGAGGCAGCTGCTGTGAAACTAAAATTAAAAAAGCAATAATCCATCATCACTATGGTTCCATGCTCATTGTATCAGATTCCTTTGCACTTCTGTTTAATATTATTCAAATAATTTCTTAACTGTTTACATATCGATTTTTGTATTTAAAATAAAATTTATTCAGCCTTGCAACACAGTGTGTTGGTATCTTTCTGCAGTAGTGAGCACTTTGCTGGGACAGTCTTTACTTTATATTATAAAACTGATCGCAACAGCCGTATCTTGACTGATATTAACCAGCTCCCTCACACTGTCACTCAGTAACCCCTCTCCCCCCTGAGCCCTGTGTTACTGACTGTATCTCTACTGATGTTAATCCAGCTCCCTCACACTGTCACTCAGTAACCCCTCTCCCCCCAGGGCCCTGTGTTACTGACTGTATCTCTACTGATGTTAATCCAGCTCCCTCACACTGTCACTCAGTAACCCCTCTCCCCCCCGAGCCCTGTGTTACTGACTGTATCTCTACTGGTGTTAATCCAGCTCCCTCACACTGTCACTCAGTAACCCCTCTCTCCCCCGAGCCCTGTGTTACTGACTGTATCTCTACTGGTGTTAATCCAGCTCCCTCACACTGTCACTCAGTAACCCCTCTCCCCCCTGAGCCCTGTGTTACTGACTGTATCTGTACTGATGTTAATCCAGCTCCCTCACACTGTCACTCAGTAACCTCTCTCCCCCCAGGGCCCTGTGTTACTGACTGTATCTCTACTGATGTTAATCCAGCTCCCTCACACTGTCACTCAGTAACCCCTCTCCCCCAGTGCCCTGTGTTATTGACTGTATCTCTACTGATGTTAATCCAGCTCCCTCACACTGTCACTCAGTAACCCCTCTCCCCCAGTGCCCTGTGTTACTGACTGTATCTCTACTGATGTTAATCCAGCTCCCTCACACTGTAGGAGTGTATAATGATGTGTCTATCATGTCTGTTAGACCCAGAACATGCTTTACTGGAACAATTATAAACGTTTGGTGGGTGGCACGGTGGCACAGTGGTTAGCACTGCTGCCTCACAGTACCAGAGACCCGGGTTCAATCCTGTCTCAGGCGACTGACAGTGTGGAGTTTGCACGTTCTCCCCGTGTCTGCGTGGGTTTCCTCCGGGTGCTCCGGTTTCCTCCCACAGTCCAAAGATGTGTGGTCAGATGAATTGGCCATGCTAAATTGCCCGTAGTGTTAGGTAAGGGGCAAATGTAGGGGTATGGGTGGGTTGCGCTTTGGTGGGTCGGTGTGGACTTGTTGGGCCGAAGGGCCTGTTTCCACACTGTAAGTAATCTAATCTAGTATATTTTATTGCTGTATAAAGTTTAATACAATTCCATTTCTTTCGTAGACTTACAGAATATTTTAATCCATATTTCCGAAGTACCAATCAACCCAGTGCACCTTCCCTGTGTTCTTCCCAGAAACCTGCACCTGCCTTATGAGTCATGATCCCAATCCCTTCTGAATGTCTTAATTCTTCTGGATCCTTTCCCCAAAGGGAACAATTTCTCTCTTTCTACTTTGTCCAGACTCCTCCTGTTTTTCATGGAACTCCTACAGTGTGGAAACAGGCCATTCGGCCCAACAAGTCTACACCGACCCTCTAAATAATAACACCCAGACCCATTCCCCTACCCTATTATCCACATTTACCCCAGGCTCATGCACCTAGCCCACACATCCCTGGACACTAGGGGCAATTTAGCGTCGCCATTCCACCTAACCTGCACATTTTTGGAAAGTGGGAAGAAACCAGAGCACCCGGAGGAAACCCACACAGACACAGGAGAATGTACAAACTCCACACAGACAGTTGCCCGAGGTGGGAATTGAACCCGGGTTCCTGGTGCTGTGAGGCAGCAGTGCTAACCACTGAGCCACCATCGCACCCCTCTTTTGAATCTCCTCTCAGTCCTGTATTCTCTCGGGAGGATGGGCCTGACCTGTCCTTTGCCAAGGAAGAGAAAGTGAGGGCTGCAGATGCTGGAGATCAGAGTCGAGAGTGTGGTGCTGGAAAAGCACAGCAGGTCAGGCAGCATCTGAGGAGCAGGAGAATTGACGTTTTGGACATAAGCCTCACCTGCTGTGCCTTTCCAGCACCACACTCTCAACCCTCCTTTGCCAACCTGCACTGCCCCATTTAGTGACCTGTACATGTATAGACAGCTCTCTGTCTCTGACTCTTGTTACAGATGTGCCTTTTTTCATGTTGATTTGTGTCCTTCCTCCCAAAATGAAGCATCTCCCACTTCCCCACAGCCACATTTCTGCCCAGTTCCATCTGCTGAAGTTCAACACTATCCTCGACACAGTTCACGATGCCTCCCAGTATCATATCATCCGCAAATGTTGAAATTGTCCCCTATAAACCAATGTCGATATCGTCAATATATATCAGGGACAGTGAAAGTTCTAAAGCCCAGCTTTGGGGAACTCCAATTTAAACTGAGAAAAGTATCCATTAGCCTTTCCTGTTTTCTGTCACACGGCTAATGTTTGTTTCCACATCCGTGCTGCTCCTTTTATCATACAATCCCTATGGTTTGGAAACAGGCCATTCAGCCCATACTGACCCTCTGAAGAGCATCCCACCCAACCCCTGTATATGATCCACCTAGACTGCACATTATGAGTAATTTAGCATAGCCAATCCACCCTAAACTACACATCTTTGGACTGTGGGAGGAAACCAGAGCACCTGGAGGAAACCCATGCAGACACGGGGAGAATGTGCAAATTCCACACAGACAGTCACCCAAGGGTGGAATTGAACCCGGGTCCCTGAAGCTGTAAGGCAGCAGTGCTAACCACCGAGCCATCATTCCACTCATCGCCTCTCAGTTTGCTCAAAGCTCTGTTATGTGGAGCTGTAATAAATGTCTTTTGGAAGCCCACATACACTACACCAGAGCAGATTTGAGCAGAAGAACGTGAAATTGTTCATGTACAGGGAGGGTTTAACCCGGGATGACCTGCTCCTGGGATGGTCAGTTTTGTTCTGCTTCCAGCCTTCCACTTGACCAAGAATTTGATACAAATCACTATCAGGGCAAGGGCAGCCTGTGGCCGAAATCAGACGTAATTGGGAAATCTTTTTGATTCGCATCTATAGCAAATCCTTACTTAATACTGTGTTCCTGAAAATCACAACTTTACCTGAAATATCTTCAAGTGAAACTTTGTTTCTCATAGAAACCATTGGTAAAATTGAGTAACGCTGAAAAAAGGTCATATTTTATTGAAGCCTTTTGTTTTGTACTCATCAGGACACTTTGCAAGAATACCAATTCAAGGGGAAAATCAGCTGTGTGACAAGAGTGTGCTGATTGGGTGGGTAATGAAAACTTCCAGGAAAGGTAGAATAGAATATGAAGCAATCCAACAAAAATATAAAAGTTTGCAAACAAAAATTGGACAGTAAAACCTTCTATAGATGTATAAAAAGGAAACATATGGCTACAGCAAATGTAGGTGCAATAAAGGCAAAGTCAGCAGAATTTATAATTCTCAAATTTATTGAAAATGTAGGGGTAGGAAAACAGGGAACTCTAGCCCAATTAGTCTTACATCAGCAGTAGGTAAGTGTCAGGATTCATTATAAAGGATGGGATTGGTAGACCCCTTGTTCATCATGATCTGCTTGGTCATAGTCAGCATGGATTTATCAAGGGGAAATCATGTTTGGTGGACTTATTGGAGATTTTTGAAGATATTACTAACAAAATTGTAAAAGGAAAGAAAATAGATGAGGTATATTGAGATTATCAGAGACTTCTGATAAAGTGTGCCTGCAGGAAGTAAATTAGAAAGATTGAGGCACGTGGATAGGAGGGAATATACTGGTGTGGATTACTGATTGGCTAACAGACAGAAACAGAGAGCAGGAATAAATGGGTCATTCTCAAATTGACGGATGTGACGAGTGGTGTACCACAAGGATCAGTACTTAGACAGCAGCTGTTCACAATATTTATCAATGATTTGGAGGTGGAAACAAGCTGTAATATTTCTATGTTTGCAGATGCTACATACCTCAGTGGGAATGGGTGTTGTCAGAAAGGTGTAAAGAGGCTTCAGGAGAATTTGGACAGGCTTAATGAGTGGGTGAGAACATGGCAGGTGGAATATAATGTGAGGTTATCTACCTTGGTCAGTGAAGCTGATGTGCAGAGGATTTTTGAAATAGTGAGAGGCTGGAAAGTGTAGATGTACAAAGGGAACAAACAAAATCAGAAATTGATGAAGAAAGTCAGCAGGTTGGGCAGCATTTGTGAAGAGAGAAACAGAATTAATGTTTCGAGTCCAGTTTAACTCTTCTTCAGAAGAAGGGTCCCTAGACCCGAAACATTAGCTCTGTTTCTCTATCGACAGATGCTGCCCGACCTGCTGAGTTTCTCCAGCAATTTCTGATTTTGACAGTTTCACATCTCCTGGATCTGCACTTTTGCCTTTTTTTTGTACAGAGGGGTCTGGGTCTCCTTGTCAGTAAAAGACTGGAGGCTAACATGCAGATTCAGCAAGTTATTAGGATGGTTTATGGTATGTTAGCCAAAATTGCAGAAGGGTTTGAGTCCAGAAGGAGTGAAGTCTTGTTCCAATTATAGAGGAGCTTGGTTAGACTGCACCTGGAGTACTGTGTGCAGCTTTGGTGGTCTTGATTAGATTTTTTTTAGATTAGATTACTTACAGTGTGGAAACAGGCCCTTCGGCCCAACAAGTCCACACTGACCCGCCGAAGCGCAACCCACCCATACCCCTACATATTATGGGCAATTTAGCATGGCCAATTCACCTGACCCGCACATCTTTGGACTGTGGGGGGAAACCGGAGCACCCGGAGGAAACCCACACAGACACTGGGAGAACGTGCAAACTCCACACAGTCAGTCGCCTGAGTCGGGAATTGAACCCGGGTCTCAGGCGCTGTGAGGCAGCAGTGCTAACCACTGTGCCATTGTGTCGCCCACCAGGAAGCGCATTATTGCCATAGATGGAGTGCAACCCAGGATGGTGGCACGGTCCAAGTTGAGATATTGATGACCCTTTTTTTTCTCTCTGCCATTTGTAAAAGTTAATTGTGCTTCGAATAAATTAATGATGACATTTATTTTCTGTTTGTGACTAATTGTTTTTATCCTGAGCAGTAGTCAGTGAGGAAAGCTCATCATTGTAGTGACTCATTGATTTTTTATACATTTTGTGCCCGGCTGTGGAACAATGGACAACGATGAGCAGCACTCTCCTTCCAGTTCAATCATGGCCCCAGCATGGACCAAAGGACTAGATCAGAGTGGTGCTGGAAAAGCACAGCATGTTAGACAGCATCCGAGGAGCAGGAAAATCGATGTTTCGGGCAAAAGCCCTTCATCAGGAATAGAGGCAGGGAGCCTATAGAGTGGAGAGATAAATGAGAGGGGGGTGGGGGTGGGGAGAAAGTAGCACAGAGTACAATAGGTGAATGGGGGTGGGGATGGAGGTGATAGGTCAGAGAGGAGGGTGGAGTGGATAGGTGGGAAGGAAGATAGACAGGTTGGACCAGTCATGAGGGTGGTGCTGAGTTGGAAGGTTGGAACTGAGGTGAGGTGGGGGAAGGGGAAAATGAGGAAACTGGTGCGAGTCTGTTTCAGGACATGGTTGAAGAGCTTCAGGGCAGAGGAGATGACCTGGGGGTTGCAGTGAGAGAGAGATTCACTGAGATTCTTGTGGAAAGAGGAGGAAAACATCTTCAAGTTGATTTTAATCTGACTGTGAATCCTCTTGCAAGAATGCTTGCCTTAAGAAGTTTTCCTTCGAGCTCAGCACCACCCTCATGACCTGTCCTACGGGGTCTATCTTCCTTTCCACCTATCCACTCCACCCTCCCCTGACCTATCACCTTCATCCCCACCCCCATCCACCCATTGTACTCTTTGCTACCTTCCCCCACCCTCCTCTCTGACCTACCACCTCCATCCCCACTCCCATTCACCTACTGTACTCTATGCTACTTTCTCACCACCTCCCTCTCATTTACCTCTCCACCCTGGAGGCTTCCTGCCTCTATTCCTGATGAAGGGCTTTTGCCCGAAATGTCTATTTCCTGCTCCTCGCATGCTGCTTGACCTGCTGTGCTTTTCCAGCACCACTCTAATCTAGACTCTGGTTTCCAGCATCTGCAGTCATTGTTTTTATCTGTGGACCAAAGGACTGTTGTGCTAAGAAGCTGACTCCAGGCATCAGCTGATGGATGAGACATGGGACCATGCTCCACAAGCTCTTTCTGGACAATGTCAAAGGTCTAAGAGCCAATATACGAAGACAGTACGGGAGTTTGTTCCTGAAACACTGAGCTAATGCTTCCTCCTCCACCGACAGAATGAAAAGATTACTTGGTTATTATTATGGTGCTGTTTGCAGTTAGTCGGAGCTTGCTAATGCACACATTGACTTTAGTGATTTCTATAGTAGATACATTTCAAAGGAACTTTACTCTCTGGTTGCAAAGTGTATTGGGAAACCTTACATCCAGGACCATGCTGCCGAAATGTGGTTTTCTCTCAGGAAAAGTACTGGCACAGATGTGATGGGCCAAATAGTCTGGTTTAATCATTTTTAATTTTTTAATGTTCTCTGTTTTGTTCGCTCTGTCTGTTACTTTCATGTCCTTTGTGCTCCAGCACTCCTCTCTATTTGTTCATTTATGTCTTTCTCTGCCCCTGGTCCCAGTCCTCTATCTCTCTCTGCATCATCTCTCTCTCTCTGCTTCCTCTCTATGATATTGCCCTGCTACCTGTTGACACCTCTATCCCTCCTTGCCTCTTGGCATCTTTCTCTCTGTCTACCTATCCTCCTCTGTCAACATCCCTTTCTCTGACTCTGACTCTGTCTTTCTTTACCAAGGCTCAGTGCTGGGCTGCTTACTGTGTGTGATATTCCCAAATGGTGTCGATGACAATGTAGGGGGAAATGTTAAATATGTTTGTGTGGCCGGATGATTGCCAGTGAGGAGGGCAGTGTGAGATTACGGGAGGTTAGAGACTGATCAGTCGGATGGACAGATCAATGGCAGATAATTGTAACCTTGATAAGTGTGAGGTGATGCTACTTTGGGAGAATTAACAAGACAAGGGAGTACCCAATGAATGGCAGGACACCCGGACGTTCGGAGATACAGAGGGATCTTGGGATGCTTGTCCACAGAACCCTGAAGGCAGCAGGACAGGGTAATAGGGTTAAGAAGGCATTCATGACCCTTGCTTTAACAGCCATGACGTAGGTTATAAGAGCAGGGAGGTGATGTCAGAGCTGTCCGGGACTTTAGTTAGGCCCCAGCTGGAGGACTGTGTGCAGGTCTGGTCCCCACTCTACAGGAAGGATGGGATTGCACTGGAGAGGGTGCAGAGGAGGTTCACCAGGATGCTCCCTGGGATGGACCGTTTCAGCGATGGAGAGAGGCTGGGTAAGATCAGGTTGTTTTCTTTGGAGCAGAGAAGGCTGGGGGGGGGGGGGGGAGACTGGAAGGCTGAGGGGGGGGGGGGAAAACTGGATTGCAGTGGATAAGACTGTGAGGGATGTTGACAGTGTGACTCGAAAGTAACTCTTTCCCTTTCTGAAAGGGTCAATAACAGGGGGCATAATTGTAAAATAAAAGGCAGGAGGTTTAGAGGGGATTTGAGGAATTGTTTTCATCCAGAATGTGGTGGGAGTCTGGATTGCGCTGCCTGGGAGGAGATCTCAACCTTTAAAAAGGTAATTGATGAACACATGGAGAATCCAGGGACATTGGGCTAGTGTTGGGGGGTGGTGTATATTTTTGGTGGTGCAGACTCAAAGGGCCTTTTCTGTCCTGTATGATTCGACAATCTGTCAGTACGTCTGTATTGTTTTTCTCACTAACGTTATCCCACTGTCTATTAGTCTGGTTTTCTGTTTCTCTTTCACAGCCTGCTTTCTAACTTCCCTCCATGGCTGGTTACATTCCTTTGTTACTCTTTCTTTTTCAAAGTTAATTCATGGATCACACTCGTCAAGCGCTGCCTTAATTTCGAGGGCAGTTACTCTCACCTCACCGAGTAATACCTGTGCCACACAAACGCCAGGCTATGACCATCTCCAACAAGAGACTACCCGCCCATGACATTCAGTGGTGTTGCCATCACTGAATTCATCACTGTCAGCATTCTGGGGTTTACTATTGACCAGAAATTCAACTGGACATGCCACATAAACACAGTGGCTACAAGAGCAGGTCAGATACTATGAATACTGCAGCAAATAACTCACCTCCTGTCTCCCCAAGAGCCTGTCCACCATCTACAAGGCACAAGTCAGGAGTGTGATGGAATACTCCCCACTTGCCTGGATGGGGGCAGCTCCAACAACACTCAAGAAGCTCAACACCATCCAGGACAAAGCAGCCCACTTGATTGGCACCACATCCACAAACACCCACTCCCTCCCCCACTGACGCTCAGTAGCAGCAGTGTGAACCATCTACAAGATACACTGCAGAAACTCACCAAAGATCCTCAGACAGCACCTTTCAAACCCTTGGCCACTGCCATCAGAAGGACAAGGGCAGCAGCGTCTGTCATGCAACTTCCCCTCCAAGCCACTCACCATCCTGACTTGGAAATATATCACCGTTCCTTCAGTGTCACTGGGTCAAAATCCTGCAATTCCCTCTCTAAGGGCATTATGGGTCAATTTTGGGAAAGCAAATCTTAGCAGGACTTCTACAACTTAAAGATAAGGTCCTAGGAAATGTTGCTGAACAAAGAGACCTTGGAGTGCAGGTTCATAGCTCCTTGAAAGTAGAGTTGCTGGTAGATAGGATAGTGAAGAAGGTGTTTGGTATGCTTTCCTTTATTGGTCAGAGTATTGAGTACAGGAGTTGGGAGGCCATGTTGCGGCTGTACAGGACAATGGTTAGGCCACTTTTGGAATATTACGTGCAATTCCGGTCTCCTTCCTATTGGAAAGATGTTGTGAAACTTGAATGGGTTCAGAAAAGATTTACAAGGATATTGCCAGGGTTGGAGGATTTGAGCTACAGGGAGAGGCTGAACAGGCTGGGGCTGTTTTCTCTGGAGCGTCGGAGGCTGAGGGGTGACCTTATAGAGATTTATAAAATCATGAGGGGCATGGATAGAATAAATAGACAAAGTCTTTTCCCTGGGGAGGGTGAAGTCCAAAACTAGAGGACACAGGTTTAGTGTGAGAAGGGAAAGACATAAAAAAGACCTGAGGGCCAACCTTTTTCATGCAGAGGAAGTGGTGGAGGCTGGTACAATTGCAACATTTAAGAGGCATTTGGTTGGGTATATGAATAGGAAGGGTTTGGAGGGATATGGGCCAGGTGCTGGCAGGTGGGACTAGATTGGGTTGGGATATCTGGTCGTCATAGATGGGTTGGGCCGAAGGGCCTGTGTCCGTGCTGTACATCTCTATGATTCTATAACTCTCAGTCACAGAATGTGGGCTGCAGGGGTTCCAGAAGGCAGCTCACCCCCACCTTCTCGAGGGGCAACTAGGGACGGGCAATGAATGCTGGCCCAGTCAGTGACACCCATGTCTCACGAGTGAATAAATAAAGAAAGACTCTGGAATTCAGCTCTTTTTGTCCGTGTTTGAACCAATGTTGTAATGAGGTCAGGGGCTAGGTGGCCCTGGCAGGACCCAAACTGAGCAGGTTATTACTAAGTAAGTGCTGCTTGTGGTGCCAAGACTATGGGATAAGTGCTGGAAATTGGGACTGGGATAGTTAGGCAGTTGTCTTTGACCAGCATGGAGTTGATGGGCCAAAGGGCCTTTTTCCATGCTGTAGATCTCTCTGGGTCTATGACCTTGCATCATGTTTCGGATGTCTGGATTGGACCGAAGGGGCAGGGATTGGCGAGGCGAGTGCTCTTCTACTGCTTTTGTCACCTTTCTGTGTGAGAAGTGGCTGTGGGCTGTGGCTGGTTAAAGATTGGTTCGTGTGAAACAGGAAGTCAATGATTAACACTGGAGTCTGAGCAGTTTATAAGAAGGTTTCCTTGCGACAGGGGACTGTCTGAGGCACGGTCACTTTGACCAGGTAAGAGTTTAGCTGCTTTGTCTCTGACTTGACCTTTTCTCTGTCCTGAAAGCCAACCTGATCCATGCCAGGTGAGGGGTGAAGTGGAAGGGGGTGATCCAGCCTAGACTGACCCTTCTTACATGGTCAGACAGCGACAATCTGACCCCTGCTTACAGAGCGTCTGCAATTCTAAATTCCAGAAATGTCCGGCTGAAATCCAAGAAATCTTTCTTGAATCTTTAAATATGAAATTTTGAAGTATTTGCATCAGAAAAATGACAAGGAATTAGAGTATTTTTAAATTTTAGGTCACAAGGACTGATGTATCCCTCATTCTGTGGAAGCACTAGCTTTCGGAGCGACGCTCCTTCATCAGGTGGTTGTGGAGGGCACAGTTGTAAGTGCGCACTGTAAACTTTTGAGATAAATTCTGTGCCTTCTGTCCTGATGAAGGAGCGTCGCTCCGAAAGCTAGTGTACTTCCAATTAAACCTGTTGGGCTATAACCTGGTGTTGTGTGACTTTTACCTTTGTCCACCCCAGTCCAACACCGGCATCTCCACATCATTCTGTGGAGAGTAGATGGGGTGGGAGATTACTGTCTGAACCTCACTGAAGGGAGTTCTGCTTTGGCTGTGTCACCATCAACATTTTACACAGAAAACTGCGTTCAAGGTCACCCTGAATTGATTGGATTTGCCTTTAAACTATGTTTTACTGCATCACTAACTGAAGGCAGGTATCGTCAAATAGGAATGAAATTTGAGTGTCACTGGATTATTGGACCACTTTAAAAATCCCACAACACCAGGCTGTAGTCCAATAGGGTTATTTGGAAGTACAAGCTTTCGTAACGCTGCTCCTTTGTCAGGTAGCCAATGGGGCAGGATCATAGCACACATAGTGTTATAAATTCCTCGTCCTATGATCCTGCCCCACTAGATACCTGATAAAGGAACAGGCAGAGAGAGGGGAGACCGATAGAGAACAGGAGAGAGAAATAGAGAGAGAGGGAGGGCAGGAGGGAGAGAGAGAGAGAGAGAGAGAGAGGGAGGGCAGGAGGCAGAGAGAGGGGAGACCGATAGAGAACAGGAGAGAGAAAGAGAGAGAGAGGGAGGGCAGGAGGGAGAGAGAGAGAGAGAGAGGGAGGGCAGGAGGCAGAGAGAGGGGAGACCGATAGAGAACAGGAGAGAGAAAGAGAGAGAGAGAGGGAAGGCAGGAGGCAGAGAGAGAGAGAGAGACAGGGAGGGCAGGAGGGAGAGAGAGAGGGAGGGTAGTTGGAAGAGAGAGAGACAGGGAGGGCAGGAGGGAGAGAGAGAGGGAGGGTAGTTGGAAGAGAGAGAGAGAGGGAGGGCAGGAGGCAGAGAGAGAGAGGGAGGGCAGGAGGCAGAGAGAGAGAGGGAGGGCAGGAGGGAGAGAGAAAGAGAGGGAGGGCAGGAGGGAGAGAGGGAGGGAGGGCAGGAGGCACAGAGAGAGAGAGAGAGGGAGGAGAGAGAGGGGGAGACCGATAGAGAACAGGAGGGAGAGAGAGAGAGAGGGAGGGAGGGCAGGAGGGAAAGAGAGAGAGTGAGGGCAGGAGGGAGAGAGAGAGGGAGGGCAGGTGGGAGAGAGAGAGAGGGAGGGCAGGTGGGAGAGAGAGAGAGGGAGGGCAGGAGGCAGAGAGAGGGGGGAAAGGGAGGGCAGGAGGCAGAGAGAGGGAGGGCAGGTGGGAGAGAGAGAGAGGGAGGGCAGGTGGGAGAGAGAGAGAGGGAGGGCAGGAGGCAGAGAGAGGGGGGAAAGGGAGGGCAGGAGGCAGAGAGGGGGGAAAGAGGGAGGGCAGAAGGCAGAGAGAGAGAGAGGGAAGGTGGGAGTCAGAGAGAGGGGAGACTGATAGAGAACAGGAGGGAGAGAGAGGGAGGGCAGGAGGCAGAGAGGGGGGAGAGAGGGAAGGCAGGAGGCAGAGAGAGGGGGAGAGAGGGAGGGCAGGAGACAAAGGGAGCACGAGAGAGGGAGGGCAGGAGGCAAAGGGAGCACAAGAGAGGGAGGACAGGAGGCAGAGAGAGAGAGAGAGGAGACACAGAAAGTATAGAACAAGAGTTAGACAGAAGGTGAATAAAAAAGAGAGGGAAGGAAAATAGCCGAGGAAAGAAAAATGGGATGAAAAGAAAGATACAGAGAGATGAACAGAGAGGCAGAAAGAGACAAAAAAAGTGAAGAATACTGGCTTGTAACTTTAGGAGTAAGTCAAATGAAATTCATGGGTTAATTGCACAGACAGAAGGTCATTCCAGAGGTGAATGTTAATGACGACGCACGTGAATCCAGGTAATGGCAGGCCGTGAAAAGTTACCCTGTCCGTCTGACGCTGCAGCAACAGAGAAGCTGCTTTTGAATTTTGTGGGGATGGGGTTGTTCCTGTTTGTCTGTGGAACACTGGGGTGGGCGAAAGGAGGCTGCATTAACAGCTGGTGTACTTGTACTCTGCAGAATCTGGAACGATGATTCCGAAGGGATTTGTGCATCTCAAGGATTTCAGCCAGGTTAGTAATAGCAGCCTCTCCTTCTTAAATCTTCATTAGTCAGGGAAGGGAACAGCGCTGGTTTAATACAAACCACTCTCACTTTTGGTTCTATTCTCGTTTTCCACCCTCACCTTTTCTCAGTGCTCTCTCTTGCACACTTCAGTTTTCATTTTTATTTCACTCTCACTCAAACTTTCACTCTTGTTCTCTTCCCTCATTTTATTTTCTTTCACCTTTTCTTTCTGCTTTCTATCTGTTAAACTCTCAAATTCCTTTCATTTCACATGATCACATCTTCCATTTCTCAGTCTTGCTTTGTTTGAGATTTATCTCCCATTCACATCTTATTCTGAAATTCCTTATTTATCTTCCTCTGTCTATCTTCACTTTCTGTGTAACCTGCATTTAGAGTCATAGAGTCATAGAGATGTACAGCACGGAAACAGACCTTTCGATCCAACCCGTCCATGCCGACCAGATATCCCAACCCAATCTAGTCCCACCTGCCAGCACCCGGCCCATATCCCTCCAAACCCTTCCTATTCATATACTCATCCAGATGCCTTTTAAATGTTGCAATTGTACCAGCCTCCTCCACTTTCTCTGGCAGCTCATTCCACACACGTATCCACCCTCTGTGTGTAAGATTTGCCCCTTAGGTCCCTTTTATATCTTTCCCCTCTCACCATAAACCTATGCTCCTCTAGTTCTGGACTCCCCCACTCGGGGGGAAAAGACCTCTATTTACCCTATCCATGTCACTCTTGATTTTGAAAACCTCTATAAGGTCACCCTTCAACCTCCGACACTCCAGGGAAAACAGTCCCAGCCTGTTCAGCCTCTCCCTGTAGCTCAAATCCTCCAACCCTGGCAACATCCTTGTAAATCTTTTCTGAACCCTTTCAAGTTTCACAACATCTTTCCGATAGGAAGGAGACCAGAACTGCACGTAATATTCCAACAGTGGCCTAACCAATGTCCTGTACAGCCGCAACATGACCTCCCAACTCCTGTAGTCAATACTCTGACCAATACTCTGAAAGCATACCAAACGCCTTCTTCACTGTCCTACCTACCTGCGACTTCCCTTTCAAGCATTTGTGAGTATAATGTTCACAGCCAGCCTTCACCCTTTCCACTCTCCCAGCAGAGTCAGAGATTCTGTTTTATTGATAAGTCGAACCTCTGTCTGGCCTCTCAGGTGGAAGCGAAACAGTTCCATGTGGGATTATGAGGAGATTCAGGAGAGTTATTGCCAGGGTCTTGAGGACAATATTTATCCCTCATGGTCGACATGATAAATCAGATGATCTGGTTATGTTTTCATTGGTGAAAGTGGGATCTTTCTGAGCACAAACTGGCTGCCATACTTTCCTACATTACTTCACAGGCCTTTCATTGACTGGGGAGTGCTTTGGGGATAGACTGAGGTTGTAAAAGATGCTATATAAATGCAAATTATTTCCTGCTTGTTTCTGACCAGAAGCAACACCTGGCAATTGGGAGAAGATGAAATGATGGAAAGGTCAGGCCCTGGGGATGGAGTGGGAGGGTGTGGAGTTTGAGAGTGTGGATGGGGAGGAGCTGTAGTGACAGAGTGAGCACTGTGGGTTGGATCGGTTTCTCTCATGATCTTCAATTGCCCTCCACCTATTCTTTGCTTTGAGTATCACTTCCTGCTTGTTCCCTGGGCACCAATCTCAAAATGGTACCTGGTTTACCCAGCGGTCAGGGCATGGTCAGGGGGTACCAGGTCCACACTGGGACCTCTGTCTCTGACCTGCTCGCAGGAGGAACACTATCAGCCTGGGCTACAGAGGAGAGGCATCCTTCACTTCCAACCCTCACCAACTGCTCCCTGAATCAAACTAGAAGAGAAAATGCTGGAAATACTCAGCAGCCCCTCAGGCAGTGAAGAGAGATTTTATAACACACCATATTCCCCACCATCACAGTGGCGAGCTATGCACCCAAAACCCACTGCCTGACTGTTGGTTCATGGCATGGAGCATTCACTGCCCAAGGTCATGACTTATGACCAATCAGAGAAGGAACAAGACCCACCTTTGAGAACTGCTGGCCAATCCAATTGCCTGACAGCTCTGTAGATCCAACAGCACCAGGTTGGTGCAGTGGCCACTGCTGGTACTGCAGGCAGAATCCCAACAAGAGATTACAGCATGGAAAGTGTCCCTTCGGCCCATTGTCTCTGTGCCAGTTATCAAGCACTTACCCACAAATAAAAAATTCCAGCATTGACTCACAGCCTTGTATTTTATGGCTGTTCAATTGATCATTTAAACAATTCTTCAATATTGTGATGAATTCTGTCTCTTCCACTCTTTCAGGGAGTGAGTTCCAGATACCAGCCAAAATAAAATACTCCTTAGATCCCTTCTAAAGCCCATTCTCTTTATTTTAAAATACAATCCACTGGTTATTGACCCTTTTACTAAGGGGAAACATTTCTCTCTATCTCCTCTGTCTATACCCTTAGGCTTTTGTACACTCTAGTCAGGTCTTCCTTCAACCTTCTCTGCTCTAACAACACTAACCTCTTTAGTCTGTCTTCATTCCAGCCCAGTCAACATCCCAGTGAGTCTCCTCTGCAGTCCCGTCCACCCTATAGTGTGGGGACCAGAACGGCACACAGGCCTCCAGCTGTGGCCTCACTAATGTTATGTACCCCTCCATCATAACCACCAGTTCTTGTATTCAATGCCCTGGGGCTAATAAAATGTTAATATCATTGGTCAAATCAAATTCCAGATTTTATTCCTTCATGGAATGTTTGTGTTACTGGTGAGGTCAGCATTTATTACCCATCCTAGTTACTCCCTGGGCCATTTCAAAGGGCAGTTAAGAGTTTGCTACATCACTGTGGGTCTGTACACACATCAGGCACAGACCACAGGTAACCCCCTGGAGGGAATGAGTGAGATGAGTTTTACAAACAATCAATGATGTTTGTTTGATGACTAGTTTATAGTCTAGAAATTATGGATGGAATTTCAGCCCCCATTCCCACAAGCTGCTGTGGTGGGATCCGAACCCATTCTCCCAGACCAGCCTGGGCCTCTGAGCCCCAGTGTATAGCACCACCTCCCCCCCTGGTGACAGGCCCTGACCAGCACAGCTCAGTGAGAGATACTGAGGGGGTTCAGAGAGGGTCAAGGGTGTTTCAGAAGGGGTCGGGTAATGGGGGAGGGTTGTTCCTGCCGTGGGGTACAGAAAAACCCTAAAGAAGGATCACTGTGCCTCAGTATTCACAGGGAAATGGCAATGAGGGTGGAATGAGGGACTTCAGTGGGCAGTTCGGTGGCACAGTGGTTAGCACTGCTGCCTCACAGTGCCTGAGATCCGGGTTCAATTCCCGACTCAGGCGACTGACTGTGTGGAGTTTGCACGTTCTCCCCGTGTCTGCGTGGGTTTCCTCCAGGTGCTCCGGTTTCCTCCCACAGTCCAAAGATGTGTGGGTCAGGTGAATTGGCCATGCTAAATTGCCCATAGTGTTAGGTAAGGGGTAAATCTAGGGGTATGGGTGGGTTGCGCTTCGGCGGGTCGGTGTGGACTTGTTGGGCGAAGGGCCTGTTTCCACACTGTAAGTCTAATAAATAAAAAAAAAGGGTGACTGGACCTGAAATGGTAGCTCTGCTTCCTCTGCACAAATCTGCTGGGGTTTCTCCAGAACTTTCTGATTTTGGCCCAAATGACCCCAAAGGGTCTGAAACTTCCTTGAGCCACCTGGGGGAGAGGTGGAGGGGTCACTGCAGACATTGTAGGGGATGGGTGGGGGGCATTTGGGGGGTGTTGGGTGGTGAGACGGGGTGTGGGGGAGGGGGATTGGTGCTAAACTCCATCTCAGCATTCCTGCTCAACAATCCACTTGTCAGAGTCTTCCTGAATATTCGAGGAGAAAGTGAGGACTGCAGATGCTGGAGATCAGAGCTGAAAATGTGTTGCTGGAATCCTGATGAAGGGCTTATGCCTGAAACGTCGAATTTCCTGTTCCTTGGATGCTGCCTGACCTGCTACGCTTTTCCAGCAACACATTTTCAGCTCTTCCTGAATATTTCCAGCCCTGGTGACACTGCCCAGGGATTGCTGCAGTACTCTGTTTCCAAGCAGCAGGGCCTGCTTTAACTACATCAGTCAATTCTGCTAATTATGCAAACTAACTTTTTTAGCTGTAGTTTCAGCTGAAAGCCGTAAGCAGGTTGCTGAGTGCCAGATCTGACACAGACCGGAGTAAGCAGGCAGCTTTTAGGGGGAAAAAAAATCATTTTTAAAGAAAATGTGCATTTATATATTCCATGATATTTTTGAAAGTGATGACTTGATCCAGGTTTTATTAATCCAACTACAAACCGGAACAGATTCAATCTGAGTGTTTAATTCAAGTCTCCACATTTTAAACCATTGCAGATGACTGGAGACAGTTTATCCCTGAGTGGTTACAAGACCATAACCCTTTGGTTGCTGGAAATTGGAACTAAACTCAGATCAGGCTGCAAACACCAGCAACAGTGCACGGAGAAACTTGAGATGGCATGGGCCACCCATAGGTGGCAAAGCTGGAGGGTGGAGCAACAAAACAGGATGCTGCATCACTGGTCTTATGCCCTCTCTGGCCCCCAGCCTGATTTCACAAGTCACAAGGGGGAGGGGGGTCTTTGCAGTGACCCACCCCCACCCTACGGCCCAAACAAAAGCCTTCAGTGAGTAACTAATACTCATCGAAAGATCTCATTCAGGCCGAAGTCAACAAACAGCCTGTCCCTCTGAGGGGCTGCAGTGATAGGCCGGGGAACGGGGAACCTCCTTGGTGCCAGTTGAAGGTTCCAGCTGCAGTTGACCCCTGCTCTGAGCACACAGTCTAATGTACGACACCCCCTCCCCACATACCCTGCCACCCAGCCTCCTCCTGTGCCAGCCTGACCACAGTGAGTGTCCAGTGCTATATGATTGGCGCAGTACCAACAGTGGCCATCACTCCCGGTGGCACTATTGGGGCGATGCAGCTGCGGGTCTCTGATTGGCTGGCAGCTCCATGATGGAATGGGCTGGAAGTCTGGCTTATTTGTTAATAAAACAGGGGAGAGCAGGCCGAGAATTCCCCTTGTATATACTCTGGATGCAGGGAGAGTGTGTTCTCAACAGGTAGTCACACCCTAGAGTCTTGTAGCCCAGTGGTAGTGTCCCTGACTCTACGCCAGTAAAGCCTGGCTTCAAGTCCTGTCTACCCTGAGCTGTGTCTGAACAGGTTGACTAAAAACCATGAGACTCAAGCCCTGTGTTTCAGATCAATGAGCTTTCCTCAGAACTCCTGGGAAGAATTAAAATAATCCAAGAGATAACATAAAGGTGTAGGATCAGGAATGGTCCATTCGGGGCATCCAGTTCACTCTGCCATTCGATGAGATCGAGGCTGATCTGATAATCCTCAACTCCACCTTCCTTCCTTTTTCCCAAAAGCTCTCGATTCCCTTCCTGATTCCACATCGGCCTATCCCAACCTTGAACATATGTAATGACACACCCTCGATAGCCCCCTAAAGGAAAGAGTTCCACACATTCGTGACCCTCTGAGAGCAGAAATTCCTCCATATCCTTGTCTTCAATGGGTGAACCCTGATTCTGAGCTTATGCCCCCAGTTATAGACTCCCTCACAAGGGGAAACAACCTCTCCAAATCAACTCTGCAAAGTCCCCATAAGAGTTTCAATGCTTTTGCCACAATAAACACCATAGAGTACAGGCCCAATCTGCTTGGGTCCCTAGGAGTCCTCCTAATGATAAACAAACATAACCTGGAGAGATGACACAAACAGACTGAGTATGGAACCATCATGGGGATGGGTTCAGCCTGGCCTAGGGTCTAGGCTGTTGTATGAACCACATTGCTCAGGTTGAGTTAGTACAGTGTAACATGCCGTTGTGAATCCCTCACTCCTGGGCTGCCTTCAGCTGATTGGGAGGCAGGAATGGGAGTGGGAGGGAGGCGGGGTGGATACAGTGCTCAAAACTATCCCAAAATTCCCATAGAGCCAATGTAAAATCTTTGCTATTGTAATCCATTCCTCTGTTTGCAAAATCAAGAAATGAACTCTTCAAACCGTTGCTTCTGAACAGCTTGTTGCCCTCCTGTTCACTCTCAACGTCCTGTCTGTGGCCAAAGTGGTGACAGTGCCGGAGAATTACGAGGGTGAAATTCCTTGGTTCCTGACGAGGGTAAGATTCCTGTTGCAAAGACAAGTTCTCAAGGAACCCAGGCAAGTGCTCGATGCCGTTCCAAGGGAGTCTACCTCAGGATTGACGGAGTCCTGTTCCCACTCCCGGTTTGATGGTTTCTGAGATGGCCTGATGAATTCAATGAGTGGATTCTGCCAAATACAGGGGCAGCTGGGAATTGGAGGGTTAGGTGCCTGGGTTGTTTGGGGGTTTATTACACCCTCCAGTACCTCACCCTCTCCTGCGCGCATTCCTGACAGACTTCCTCAATGTTTTCGGCTCCTTTATAAATGCATCCCCTCCGTTATGGTCTCTCACCAGCCAGAGTTGCCCCGTGGGTCAGAGGTGAATATTTGATGCCCTACAGGAATTGTCTGAGGAAATCCCTGGGTTCTGTGGAATCTCCGGCCAGGATCATGTTGGACGAGCAACCAGGGATCAGAGCCGCAATGTGGGCACAAGAATTGGAGAGTCTGACAAAGGCATCGCTGGGAGGATCCTGCTGTGGGTTGGCCGAGCCTCTGAGGGAGGGAGGGATCAGCTCTGCCCAGGAAACCCCAGCAAACCCCCTCACCACCCCCGTCACACACACACACACACACACACACACACACACAGAACCACACACACACACACACACACACAGAACCAGACACACACACACACACACTGTCAGAGGGTCAGTGCTGAGGGAGGGCCACACTGTCGGAGGGTCAGTGCCGAGAGAGCGCCGCACTGTCGGAGGGTCAGTGCCGAGGGAGGCCGCACTGTCGGAGGGTCAGTGCTGAGGGAGTGCCGCACTGTCGGAGGGTCAGCGTTGAGGGAGTGCCGCACTGTCGGAGGGTCAGCACTGAGGGAGTGCCGCACTTCGGAGGGTCAGCGCTGAGGGAGCACTGCACTGTCGAGGGTCAGCGTTGTGGGGATGCTGCACTGTCAGAGGGTCAGTGCTGAGGGAGTGCCATACTGTCGGAGGGTCAGTGCTGAGGGAGTGCTGCACTGTCGGAGGGTCAGTGTTGAGGGAATGGGTACTGTCAGAGGGTCAGTGCTATGGAGTGCCGCACTGTGGGCGGGTCAGTGCTGAGGGAGTGCCGCACTGTCGGAGGGTCAGCGCTGAGGGAGTGCCACAGTGTCTTGATCACTTTGTTATTTGTGGGAACTTGCTGAGAACAAACTGTTTGCTGTGTCTCCCCCACTGGAGCAATGACTAAATGTCTGAGGTAGTTTCATTCGTGTAAAGAACTGTGGGACATCCTGATAGGGTGAAGGTCGCTACAGAAATGTACACTGTTTCTAACGGCCTGTGATGGAGATGACCTCAGGTCTGGCTGGTCCATGGAAGACTCTGATTGGGGATTGTCGGAGTGGGGAGGGGAGTGTGTGTTTGCAGGGTGGGGAGGGGAGGGGAGTGTGTGTTTGCAGGGTGGGTATGGGGTGGGGTGGGGAGGGGAGTGTGTTTGCAGGGTGGGTGGGGGATGGGGAGGGGAGTGTGTGTTTGCAGGGTGGGTGGGGGGAGAGGTGGGGAATGTGTGTTTGCAGGGTGGGTGGGGGATGGGGAGGGGAGTGTGTGTTTGCAGGGTGGGTGGGGGGAGTGGGGAGGTGAGGGGAGTGTGTTTTTGCAGGGTGGGTGGGGGAGGGAGTGGGAGGGTTGTGTGTGTTTGCAGGGTGGGTGGGGGGTGGGGAGGTGGGTGTGTGTTTGCAGGGTGGGTGGGGAGTGGGAGGTGTGTATGTGGGAGTTGGGGTGGGGTTGTGTGACGGTGTGTATGCATGTGTGTGTGTGTGGGTTGGGGTAGGTGTGGGTAGGAGGAGGAGTGGGTGGGGGATGGGAGGTGTGTGTGTGTGTGGGGGGGTTGGTTGGGCTGAGTGGGGGATGGGAGGTGTGTGTGTATCAGTTAGAGGAGGGGTGGGGGGCTGCCGGAGTTGAATGCAGATTCAGGGAGGGTGTAAAACACTTGTCAATTTTCAGGAAATGTTTGCATTTGCAGCTTGATCCAGGTGTTTCTGGGAAATTGCGCCTGGAGTTAATCGATGACTACAATGGAACCTTCGGGATTGAAGACCATCTCTTGCTGTTCACTCTCAAGTCTTTTGATCGTGAAGAGCAGTCCGTTTACGAGCTGAAGGTCTGTATCTCAGAAACATACCTCACACGCTGGGCAAGTAGCCAAAGTGTTGTTACTGCCTCGATCATCCACCCTGCTTCATATCAGAGACAGGAAATCAGAAACTTCCAAGGTTTTGTCCAGGCAAGAACAGAGGGGCAGTAGTAGACCCTTCTGGGGCCTAGAACATGGCTAACATCTACCAACATACTGCAGTCACACACTATCCTCAAACCCCTTTGACCCTTTTGGTTAGCACTGCTGCCTCACAGCACCAGAGACCTGGGTTCAATTCCCGCCTCAGGCAACTGACTGTGTGGAGTTTGCACATTCTCCCTCTGTGTGGGATTCCTCCGGGTGCTCCGGTTTCCCCCCACAGTCCAAAAATGTGCAGGTTAGGTGAATTGGCCATGCTAAATTGCCCATAGTGTTAGGTGAAGGGGTAAATGTAGGGGAATGGTCTGGGTGGGTTGCGCTTCAGCGGGTCAGTGTGGACTTGTTGGGCTGAAGGGCCTGTTTCCACACTGTAAGTAATCTAATCTAATCTAGTATCTCAATATCTTGGAGTCCCTGTCTTGAACATACTCAGTGATTGAAAGTTCTTGGTTGGTGTTCGAGAATTGCAGTGATAGATCACCTTCTGAAAGATCAAATTCTTCCTCATCTCTGTACTAAATGTTCCATGTTTCAATCTGAGTCATGTCTCCTGGTTCTAAACACCCCATGGAGTGGAAATATCCATTGTGGAAAAGACCACAAGGTGTGGGTGGAGGAGGCCATTCGGCCCATTGGGTCTGTGCCATCATTCAATGTGATCAAGGCTGATCTGTGGCCTAATTCCATATACCTGCCGTTAGTCCATATCTCTAAATTGCTTGGTTTTTGCAAAACTTTAGCCCTCCCACATTTAAAACGAGCAACTGGTCCAACATCCACTGTCATTAGTGGAAGAGAGTTCCAGACCTCCACCTCCCTTTGTGTGCACAATAGACAATAGACAATAGACAATAGACAACAGGTGCAGGAGTAGGCCATTCAGCCCTTCGAGCCTGCACCGCCATTCAATGTGATCATGGCTGATCATTTCTAATCAGTATCCGCTTCCTGCCTTATCTCCATAACCTTTAATTCCACTATCTTTGAGAGCTCTATCCAACTCTTTCTTAAATGAATCCAGAGACTGGGCCTCCACTGCCCTCTGGGGCAGAGCATTCCACACAGCCACCACTCTCTGGGTGAAGAAGTTTCTCCTCATCTCTGTCCTAAATGGTCTACCCTGTATTTTTAAGCTGTGTCCTCTGGTTCGGTACTCACCCATCAGCGGAAACATGTTTCATGCCTCCAGAGTGTCCAATCCTTTAATAATCTTATACGTCTCAATCAGATCCCCTCTCAGTCTTCTAAACTCAAGGGTATACAAGCCCAGTCGCTTCAGTCTTTCAGTGTAAGGTAATCCCTCCATTCCAGGAATTGACCTCGTGAACCTATGTTGCACTCCCTCAATAGCCAGAATGTCTTTCCTCAAATTTGGAGACCAGAACTACACACAGTACTCCAGGTGTGGTCTCACCATCTCTCCTGAATGGTCTGGCCCTCATTCACAAACTACATTCACTACTTCTGAATCCCCAAACAGTGGAAATAATTTATCTTTATCTGTGATCTTTTCCTGTTAATCAGATTACCCCTTAACCATGGGCCTAATTTGTAAAATCTCTCCTGAAGTCCAAGTATCATTCTTATAAACTTACACTATTCTCCCTCCCAGGCCAATTGATCCTTCCTAAGGTGTGGGGCCCAGATTTGTTCAATGTTCCTCGTGGGGTCCAGAATAACTTATGCATGGCAGTACTCTAGCCTGCTAGATATAAAGGCCAGCAATCCATAAACATTCTTCAATATATGTTCAGTACCTGGTCATGTCATTTTTAAAGACGTATGTATCTAACATCCCAAGCTTCTGGACATCCACTGCATTTAATTTCACATCTCTAAGAAATTCCTGACCTACCCATTTTCAGTCTAAAGTGGATAATTCTACAATTCCCCCCCGCCAACCCCTCCCCCCCACTTTGCCGAGAACATGGAGGTCCTGGGCCTCCTTCACTGCGGCTCCCTCACAACCAGACGCCTGGAGGAAGAACGCCTCATCTTCTGTCTCGGAACACTTCAACCCCAGGGCATCAATGTGGACTTCACCAGTTTCCTCATTTCCCCTCCCCCCACCTCACCCCAGCTCCAACCTTCCAGCTCAGCACTACCCTCATGACCTGTCCTATCTACCTATCTCCCTTCCCACCTATCTGTTCCACCCTCCCCTCCGACCTATCACCTTCATCACCACCTCCATCCACCTATTGCACCTTCTCCCCAACCCATGCCCCTCCCATTTATCTCTCCACCCCCGAGGCTCCCAGCCTCATTCCTGATGAAGGGTTCCGACCTGAAACGTCAATTTACCTGTTCCTCGGAAGCTGCCTGACCTGCTGTGCTTTTCCAGCACCACACTAATCCTGACTCTGATCTCCAGCATCTGCAGACCACACTTTCTCCAACTTTACACTTAGTCTATCAACATCCCTATGTAAATTTATGCTGTTATCGTCACTGTCTACAATACCGCCCAACTTTGTGTCATTAGTAAATTTGAACATTTAACTTTGCATGCTATTATTTAAGTCGTTAACAAATAATGTGAAGAACTGGGGTTCCAATACCAATCCTTGTGGGACCCCACTGATGGGCACATCCTGCCAATCTGAGAACTTAAGTATTATCCCGATTTTCTGTCATCTATCTCTCAAACAATTTCACAGCCATATCAGTAACCTGCCCTCAATTCCATGGACTTCTACCTTAGTGAGACAATCTCTTATTTGGGCCTTTGTCATGTGACCTTCTGGAAGTCCATCCAAACAACATCCATGGACCTTCCCCTGTGCACTACCTTAGTCAATGAGGTTTGTCAGCATGCCTAGGAGAAGGTGAGGGCTGCAGATGCTGGAGATCAGAGTGGAGAGAGTGGTGCTGGAAAAGCACAGCAGGTCAGGCAGCATCCGAGGAGCAGGAGAATCTATATTTTGGGCATAAGCCCTTAGTCAGGAATCATGAATCCATGCTGGCTCTCCTTGCTTAACTGAAACTTTTAAAGATAATCAGTTACCCCATTCTTGATTACAGACACCGATCACTTCCCCACCACAGATGTGAGGGTACCTGTTTATAATTCCCTGGTTTTCCTCTTTCGTCCTTCTTAAAACGTGGAGTAGAATGTGCAATTTTCCAATCCAGAGTGACAACTCCTGCACCGAGGGAACTCTGAGAGATTATAGTTACAGGGTCGACATTGTGCTTACCTACTTCCATGAACACCATGGGATGGAAACAGGTCAGGTCCCAGGGGTTTGTCAGTCCCTGTTCCTGATTCAGATTAGATTACTTACAGTGTGGAAACAGGCCCTTCGGCCCAACAAGTCTACACCGACCCGCCGAAGCGCAACCCATCATACCCCTACATTAGCCCCTTACCTAACACTACAGACAATTTAGCATGGCCAATTCACCTGACCCGCACATCTTTGGACTGTGGGAGGAAACCGGAGCACCTGGAGGAAACCCACGCAGACACGGGGAGAATGTGCAAACTCCACACAGTCAGTCGCCTGAGGCAGGAATTGAACCCGATCCCTGGCGCTGTGAGGCAGCAGTGCTAACCACTGTGCCACCGTGCCACCCATATTGATTTCACTATTGATTTCGTCAAATTTGGGCCCAAACCTTTTTCTACGATCAGTGATAACTGAACCAGTTGCTTCTCAGAAGAGACCGGGATGGGAGTTGTACCATTAAACCGTAAAGGTTCCCCAGTACAGCTTCTCAGTCCAGCTGAGGTCTTTTGCAAACTTAAGGGTTGGAGTTCAGAGTGAATTTGTTAAAGATGGCGGGTCCCACCATCACTGATAAGGCTGCGCTGGTATCAATCTCCATTAGAACCAAATGACTGTTTAACCAGACATTTATTTTGATTGGTTCTGATTTGGATGTTACTAAGCAATTTAATTGTTCCAATCTAGATGTAGGTGGGTTTTCCAGGGTGTGCACTCTCCTGGATACCAACCTATGTGTTCTCTTACTCCATTTAGGTCTAGTGGGACTCATTTACTGTCTCTAGTCCATATACCAGCAACAACTACAATGGCTTGTCAGCCCAGATCCTGAAGAAACTTTAACCGTTTTCCTGAGGCTTGGCTTTGTTTTGGAGTTTTGTTGCGAGTGACCGAGAGTCCCTCTGTTCAGAACATGTCCTGAGTCAGGCTATGCAATTGCCTGCCCTCAAGTGGTGTTCCCTAAATTCAGTCGGACTGTCAAGGATGTCCACTTCCATCGGAATATCCTGCAACACATGTTCCACTTACTGTATTTTCCAAAGATAAAGCCGGTTGTAGTGCCTGGTTGAAGTTCAGTTGGGATTCAGCTAGTAGGCGCTTCTGCACAGTTACATCATTAATCTCACATTCCAAACGGTCTCTCAGCATCTCATTAAAGGCTAAACCAAATTCAAATGCCTCTGCACATCACCCTAACCTAGTCAAATATCCTGATATGGATTCCTCTGGTTATCAAATTCCAAATAAAACCTTCGTGTCTCAGAATTACAGGAAGTTTGGGGGAGTAATATTTATGAACTAAACCCATCAGTTCTTGAAAGTAACTGATGTCTCAGGGAAGGTTAGGTTCCTAACAATCTGTCAGAAGGATTACTCATTGCTTTTCAACTTTCCCGGTGTCAGTTGCTCAGAAAATACAGCACATTCTCTCCACGTACTGGGCCTAGTCTTTAGTGGCAGGATCAAATGAATCAAGCTTCCCAAATAACAGCATGATGGCAGAAATGCTTACCCCCAACTTAAAGATGACTGTTGGAAGTGAATTTCTTCAGAAGCATGCTTTTCCCTCATCGCCACTGAAATATCTCTATAGAGTCTGGTATCATGTCACCAAGTCCCCCTTTATTTACACGCGGAGTCCTTGACACTGATCCAGCTCCCTCAGAGACAGCTCTCAGAGTGAGTAGAATGTCTGACATGCCTGTTCTTACCTGTCAGCCAGGGCTCCCTGACTGGACCAGTTTAACAGCTCCAATCAGGGATCACATTTCCATGAGGCACACCTGGCTGACCTTGTTACAATCACCAGGAGGCTAGTCAGCCCCTTGAGCATACTCCATCATTCAATATGATCATGACTGATCTCATCTTTCTGCCCTCTCCCCATAATCCTTTATCCTATTACTCATTCACAATCTGTCTGTCTCCTCTTCAAATTTATTCAAAGTCCCACCATCCACCAACATCTGAGGGAGTGAATTCCACAGATTCACAACCCTTTGAGATAAGTAACTTCTCTTCACCTCTGTTTAAACCTGCCATCCTTATCTTAACCTGGCACAGTGGTTAGCATTGCTGCCTCACAGCGCCAGAGACCCGGGTTCAATTCCCGACTCAGGCGACTGACTGTGTGGAGTTTGCACGTTCTCCCGTGTCTGCGTGGGTTTCCTCTGGGTGCTCCGGTTTCCTCCCACAGTCCAAAGATGTGCGGGTCAGGTGAATTGGCCATGCTAAATTGTCCGTAGTGTTAGGTAAGGGGTATGGGTGGGTTGCGCTTCGGCGGGTCAGTGTGGACTTGTTGGGCCGAAGGGCCTGTGTCCACACTGTAAGTAATCTAATCTAAACCTCTCATTCTAGCTGCACATGCCTATGTCTACTTTGTTAATTCCCTTTGGCATCTTTTTCCTGAATTTGATTTCCTCTCATTCTTTACGTTGAGTATTGGCCTAAAGTGCTCAATCTCACCCTCTTGAGCCATTGTGGGTATCCTCCACTCCAGGTGTGTTAAACGAGGGGTCACTTTGATGGGAAGAACTTTTAGAGACAACGCAAAAGAAAGGGTTCAACAATAAAGGGGCTGAGAAACGGAGGGCCATTTGGTCATGAGTCATTGCCAGTGGCAGGGCAGGTTGCGAACATTATAAGGGGGCTCGGTTAGCTCATTTAGCTGGAAGGCTGGTTTGTATTGCAGAGTGACCCCAACAATGTGGGTTCAATTCCCGTAACGGCTGAGGCTATGTGAGGGACTGTCCTCCTGAACCTCTCCCTTTGTGTGAGGCATGGTGACCCTCAGGTTAAAGCCCCACCAGTCTTCTCTCCCTAGTGAGAGAGCAGCCTCTGGTCTGGTAAGGTTGTGGTGACTTTACCTAGTAAAGCATATAGTCTTCATTAATAGGGGCATAGTGTAAAAGAGCAGGAAGGTGATGGTCAGTGTTGTTAAAATATTTGATGATCTCAGCAATGATATTGCAATCGGTTCTGGGGGCCAGACTTTAAGAAGGTTGAAAAGGTTTCAGAGAGGATGCAGATTCCAGGGGTGAGGAACACAGATAAGATTAGATTAGATTACTTACAGTGTGGAAACAGGCCCTTCGGCCCAACAAGTCCACACTGACCCGCCGAAGCGCAACCCACCCACACCCCTACATTTACCCCTTACCTAACACTACGGGCAATTTAGCATGGCCAATTCACCTGACCCGCACATCTTTGGACTGTGGGAGGAAACCGGAGCACCCGGAAGAAACCCACGCAGACACGGGGAGAACATGCAAACTCCACACAGTCAGTCGCCTGAGGCAGGAATTGAACCCGGGACTCTGGCACTGTGAGGCGGCAGTGCTAACCACTGTGCCACCGTGCCGCCCATAACTTGAATGATAGGGTTGAAAGGACATTCAATAGATCTGCCTGAAACCATTAATGGATATGAATGATGTGAAAAGATTGAGTGTGAGAGGACACATATGTCATGTAATCGTTATAAGAAAAAATGGTAACACAGGAAAGGCTTTTTTCATACACGGTGATTGGGGACCTGCCTAACAGTGTGGCAGAGGCAGGGTCAGGCCAGCTATTTCAGAGGGAATTGGTACATTATGAATGCACGTTTGCTCGCTGAGCTGGAAGGTTCATTTTCAGATATTTCGTCACCATACCAGGTAACATTATCAATGAGCAGCCAGAGAAGCACTGGTGTTAGTGACCCACTTTCTATTAGTAACCTTCCTTAGTAACAAAAGGAAATCTAAACACATAAATAGAAAGCAGGTCACTAACACCGGTGCTTCACCGGAGGCTCACTGATGATGCTACCTAGTGTGGTGATGAAACATCTGAAAATGGACCTTTCAGCTCAGCGAGCAAACCTACATCCAAAACCTCAATCTTCTTAAAGCTCACTAATTGGTACATTATGTGAAAAGGAAGAAAGTTCATGGCTACAGGAAGAAGGTGGAGACTGGCTCAAGGTGAATTTGCATCTCCAGAGAGCTAGTACAGGCACAATGGGCCAAATGAGCTCCTTCCATGCTGTGACAATTCTATGATGGTTCCTTTCACCTGTTGCCTCTCTTTTCATCCTAGGTGAAGGTTACAGATGATGAAGGGAGACAACTTGATGATCCCATTTCCGTAATGATCATCGTCACTGACAGGAATGACAACGCTCCAGTGTTTGTACAGGAGACATTTTCAGCAAGAATCCACAAGGGAGCACGTGCAGGTAACCTGAACACCACACCCCAATCAAAACACAGCCCTGAACACCACACCCCAACCAAAACACAGCCCTGAAAACCACACCCCAACCAAAACACAGCCCTGAACACCACACCCCAATCAAAACACAGCCCTGAACACCACACCCCAATCAAAACACAGCCCTGAACACCACACCCCAAACAAAACACAGCCCTGAACACCACACCCCAATCAAAACACAGCCCTGAACACCACACCCCAATCAAAACACAGCCCTGAACACCGCACCCCAATCAAAACACAGCCCTGAACACCGCACCCCAATCAAAACACAGCCCTGAACACCGCACCCCAATCAAAACACAGCCCTGAACACCACTCCCCAAACAAAACACAGCCCTGAACACCACTCCCCAAACAAAACACAGCCCTGAACACCACTCCCCAAACAAAACACAGCCCTGAACACCGCACCTCAATCAAAACACAGCCCTGAACACCACACCCCAATCAAAACACAGCCCTGAACACCACACCCCAAACAAAACACAGCCCTGAACACCACACCCCAATCAAAACACAGCCCTGAACACCACACCTCAATCAAAGCACAGCCCTGCAGATTCCAGAAATCAGAAACAAAAACAAAAACAAAAACAAAACTGGTCAATCTTGTAGCAGACAGCAGGTCGGGGGGAGTGAGGGTTTACCAAACGGAACATTTCTGCCCTGGTTCAGTGTGTACTCAATTCAGTAAAAAAAACACACAATCCATCACAGACTTCACTAAACAACTCACCGACCAATCAAATGAGAAAGGAAACTGCTTATTCCACCACATTCTAGTGGATCCAGTTAAGATAGTGACTGAGACCTTTAGGTGCCATGGTCACAGGCCATGTGACAGTGATGACATGATGAGCATGTCACTGTGACACGTCAGGAGGGGAGTGTTCGGATGGGAGGAAGGGAAAGACCAGGCTACAATTTGCAGGCGAGCAGTTCCCTCCTATTTACTCCCAATGGCTCCTACCCTAGCAGCTCAGGTGTGTGGCTATTGATGGAGAGAGAGATGTGATGCTTCTGATGTTGCATAGCCTACAACAAGTTACTGTCTACACTCACACACTTGAATGACTGTTATAGTATCGCGTGCTTCTGCAACTGCACCTCAGCAAGGTATGAGGAGAGGAGCAATTTCAGAAAGACATTTTCTCTAAAAGAAATCTATGAATAATCAAAACTATTAAACTTGCAGTGACATTTGCTCTAAGTTTCACTTTGTACCTTTTCTTCAATGTTAGATAGTTTCAGAGCTCAATGATAAGAGTTACTGATTATTGAGCTCCCTATTCCATTAACAATCACAAATGTGAAACCAATGATGGGACATTGGTTAGGCCACTTTCGGAATACGGCATACAATTCTGGTCTCCCTGCTATAGGAAAGATGTTGTGAAACTTGAAAGGGTTCAGAAAGGATTTACAAGGGTGTTGCCAGGGTTGGAGGATTTGAGCTACAGGGAGAGGCTGAACAGGCTGGGGCTGTTTTCCCTGGAGCATCAGAGGCTGAAGGGGTGACCTTATAGAGGTTTATAAAATCATGAAGAGCAAGGATAGGATAAATAGACAAAGTCTTTTCCCTGGGGTCAGGGAGTCCAGAACTAGAGGGCATAGGTTTAGGGGAGAGGGGAAAGATATAAAAGGGATATAAAGGGCAACTTTTTCATGCAAATGCCAGAGGAAGGTGGAGGCTGGTACAATTGCAATGTTTAAAATGAATAGGAAGGGTTTAGAGGGATATAGGCCAAATGCTGGCAAACGTGACTAGATTAATTTAGGATATCTGGTCAGCATGGCTGAGTTGAACTGAAGGCTTTTTTTCCATGCTGTCCATCTCCATGACCCTATGACCCAGTGAAACCATGAAGACTGAGGGCATTCATACCAGGTTCATCAGGAACAGAAAAATAATGTTTTTTATTATAAACAAACCTATTGTTTAATAAATGGCCAACATGTCCCTGCAGAGCAACTTCAGCAATATCTCTTTAAAAACACTGACATGTATTCTGATTCAGGAATAAGACTGACAAAAGCAGATGGTTTGGTACAAAATATAATGAGTGGAAAAATATAAACAGGGAAAAACAAATTCAAGAGTCCACAAGGGTGTGAGAAGTTGTTTCTTTGAGTTCTTGTGATTTTTTTTACTGATGTTAACTGACTGTAGGTAATGCTGACTGGGTGGGCCCAGGTCTTTCCTGGCATTGGAACTCTGCTTTAGAGATTCTAGTCGTTTTTGTCTTTTCACAGAGTGAGAGACAGAGTGAGATGGTGAGAGATGTTTCTGGATGTCTTTGAGTACAGAGGACAATTTATCCTAGGCTGCTCCGGGAAGTGAGAAAGGATATTTGCCTCCTCACTCTCCACGGGAGTTGTACCAGAGGATTGAAGGAGGTGAATGTTGTTCCTCTTTACAAGAAGGGGAATAGGGAAATCCCTGGCAATTACAGACCAGTCAGTCTTACGTCTGTGGTCAGCAAAGTTTTGGAAAGAATTCTGAGGGATAGGATTTATGACTATCTGGCAAAGTATAGGGTGATTAAAGGCAGTCAGCAAGGCTTTGTGCGGAGCAGGTCATGCCTTACAAATCTTATTGAGTTCTTTGAGGAGGTGACGAGACAGGTCAACAATGGTCGAGCAGTGGATGTGGTGTATATGGACTTCAGCAAGGCAATTGATAAGGTTCCCCATGGTAGGCTCAGGAAGTCAGAAAGTATGGGATACAGGGAGATTTGTCTATCAGGATTCAGAATTGACTGGCTGACAGAAGGCAGAGAGTGGTTGTAGATGGAAAGTATTCTGCCTGGAGGTCAGTGTTGAGTGGGGTCCCACAGGGCTCTGTTCTTGGGCCTCTGCTCTTTGTAGTTTTTATAAATGACTTGGATGAGGAGGTTAAGGGGTGGGTTAGTAAATTTGCAGATGACACAAACGTTGGAGATGTCGTCGATAGTATAGAGGGCTACTGCAGGCTGCAGCGTGACATAGACAGGATGCAGAGCTGGGCAGATGGAGTTCAACCTGGATAAATGCGAAGTGATGCATTTTGGAAGGTCAAACTCAAATGTTGAATATAGGATTAAAGACAGGATTCTTGGCAGTATGGAGGAACAGAGGGATCTGGGTGTGCAAGTACATAGATCCCTCAAAGTTGCCACCCAAGTGGATAGGGTTGTTAATAAAGTATTTGGTGTTTTGGCTTTCATTAACAGGGGGATCAACTTTAAGAGCTGTGAGGTTTTGCTGCAGCTTTACAAGTCCCTGGTGAGATCACACTTGGATATTGTCCACACTTGTCCAGTTCTGGTTGCCCTACTATAGGAAAGATACAGAGGCTTTGGAGAGGGTGCAAAGGAGGTTTACCAGGATGCTGCCTGAATTGGAGGACTTGACTTATGAAGAAAGGTTGAATAAGCTCAGACTTTTCTCTCTGGAGAGAAGGAGGAAGAGAGGTGACCTGATCGAGGTGTACAAGGTAATGAGAGGCATGGACAGAGTCAATAGCCAGAGACATTTCCCCAGGGCAGGATTGACTGGTACGAGGAGTCATAGTTTTAAGATATTAGGAGGAATGTATAAAGGATACGTCAGAGATAGGTTCTTTACACAGAGAGTTGTGAGTGTATGGAATGTGTTGCCAGCGGCGGTGGTGGAAGCAGAGTCATTGGGGACATTAAGAGACTGTTGGACATGCACATGGATAGCAGTGAGTTGAGGGGTGCGTAGGTTAAGTTACTATATTTTCCATTAGGATTAATCCTCAGCACAACATCGTGGGCCAAAGGGCCTGTTCTGTGCTGTACTTTTCTATGTTCTATGTTCTATAACTAGAACAGACTGTGGCTGTACCAATCTGAAGGCCGTCATTAGAGAGTGTTTCCTTTACTCCGAGATTCCTGATGCCATTCTGTCTCATAAAGCATCCCCTGACTACTGTGGAAAGTAACACTATCTTGTGTGGCTAAAGTATACACCATTTAATCCCACCTGATCTTTAATTTACAAAAAGAATCTCCTGTTACTCGTTAGTGTCAAGTTTCCATTTTCCAGTTTACAATCCAAAAGGATAAAGTATACGTTCCCTTACAATCATCTCTAATAAATCCATGAGAACACTCTAGTTCACCCAGAGAGGAATGAGCATGTGACCACTCACTATCACAGGCCCTTCAGCCCAACATTTGAGAGGGAACAGGATGGAAGGATCTGCTGATAATATGAGATGGAGGGAATTGGCAGTTTTCCTGTGGGGTATAAACACTGGCAGAGACTGAATGGGCCAAATGGCCTCTCTGTGTACTGTCATAGGATACAGGATTCTGTCTGCAGCAGCCATTGACCTTGATGACCCCCTCCTGCCCAGCAGTGACCTGCGCTACAAAATCCTCCAGCAAATTCCAGCACAGCCCTCGGATGGAATGTTCCAGATTGATCCTCGGAACGGTGACATCTCACTGACTGCAGAAGGTATGGTCTCTCCCTCTTTCCATTCTCCACCTGTGGCTGTAGCCCCTTCAGCCATTCACCTGCGAGGGCAGCATTTGTTTTCCTTTATTCTTCCATGGACTGGGCATCTGTTACCAGTCCCGAGTTGCCCTTGAACAGAGCAATTTAATTGGCCATTTCAGAGGGCAGTTAGGAGTCAACCAGATGGCTCTGGGGTCAAATGTAAACTAAATCAGGTAAGAACAGCCGAGTTCAAGGTGGTTTTACTAATCAAATATTGCCGAGACCAGCTTTATAATTTGAACTCATGTGGGCACAGTGGCTCAGTGGTTAGCACTGCTGTCTCACAGCACCAGGGACACAGGTTCGATTCCAACCTCAGGTGACAGACTGTGTGAAGTCTGCACGATCGCACAGTATCTGCGTGGGTTTCCATCGGGTGCTCCGGTTTCCTCCCACAATCCAAAGATGTGCAGGTTAGGTGGATTAACCATGGGCAATGCAGGGATACAGGGATAAGGTTGGGGGGTGTGGGTGGGTGGGATGTTCTTTGGAGAGTTGATGTGGACTTGATGGGTCAAATGGCCTGCTTCCACACTGTAGGGATTTGATGATATTCCCACAATGGTCTTGTTGGGATTTGAATCTGGCCATTAGTTTGGGCCTCAGGGATTAATAGCCCAATGACATTACTGATACATTGCTGTCTCTCCCTCTGTCAAGCTCAGTCCTGTGTAGCTGTGACATCCAGATCGAGCCATTAGGATTGAGTTCAAGGTGGGACCCTCAGTTGATCCCACGATCCCACCTCATTCCCAACCTTCTAGTCCGATGAAACCAATCACACATTGAATCCAGAACTCACACAGACCCTTATTCTTCCTGCCCAAGATGGATACATTCACATTTGCCTGCGTTATACTGTACTCCACTGGCTGGGTCACTCTGGGTTGTCCACTTCTATCCTTCCTGTGTTGGTGTTGACTGTCCACACAGACCTTCACCACAGCAACATTCCTGTAGTCTGCTGGACCCAGGGTCAACTAGGGTCCAAGGATTGAGCCTCAGCTCTAGAATGGAGAAAGCGCAGTTATGAAAGAGCTTCTATAAAGATCATAAATTCAGCTAGAACATGACCTTTAATGAATAAGCAAGTGCAGACTAACAGCCAGACAGGTAACACAATCAGAACAATACCAGCAGTTCCACAGCACCTTCTCACAGTAAAACCACTCACTGATTTCACACAATACATTCCTTTTGCAATGTGCTGACTGTTGTGTGTCATACAGGAGCAGGAGGTGACTCATCGTTTTTGCTGTTAAAATGATGTCTATTCAATGTGACTTCTCCATCAACGTTCGCTCACTATTGTCGCCAGCACTTGTTACAGTCACAGGCGCAGGTTGTGTTTGTATCATTGTGGTTGGAAGGTGTGACATTTGCTCCAAATGAACGGATGAAATGCTAGCTTGATGTAAAGAAACGAGAGTTTGGGCATCTGCTGAATCTATTCTGAGTGGAGTAGACGTTATTCTGTTCGCTCAAACTAATTCAATTGAACTTTTGTTTGGTTAGGGCCTGTGTGCGTCACACTGATTACAAACCTTGATATCATCCTTGACCACACAGAGCTCCATCCCGTTCAGTTGGAGTCAGCTCCAGACTGTACTTTTTTTTGAACAGATATTGAATATTTTTTTTGTCCGATTCTCCAGCCTCTAACCTCAAGATGACAGTATTATGTAATGTTGTTGTGCTGGAGTAGCTTTCCTGTTCATTGTAAATCTGATCCTTGAAGATGGTCTAGGTTCTGTAATAGGGAGGCAATCTCTCCATTGGAGTTATTTTAAATAGTAAAAGTACAACAGGAGGCACTTCGAGTTAAGATCAGAGCGGTGCTGGAAAAGCACAGCAGGTCAGGCGGCATCCGAGGAGCAGGAAAATCGACGTTTCGGGCAAAAGCCCTTCATCAGGAAGGGTGATTCCTGATGAAGGGCTCCTGCCTGAAATGTCAATTTTCCTGCTCCTCGGATGCCGCCTGACCTGCTGTGCTTTTCCAGCACCACTCTAATCTAGATTCTAATCTCTAGCATCTGCAGTACCCACTTTCGCCTAGGAGGCCACTTCGCTCATCAAGACTATCCTTGCACTTTTAAATGGCAATCCAGTTAGTCCCAGCATTCACCCACTCTTTCCAACTTACTGAGTGACATTTAACCTGTGTCCATTGGCCTGTCATTGAATTGCACATCACAACCTGTTAAAAAGGATTTGCTTCACCCTACCAAGAATGGTTATTACCCAAAACTTGTTGCCTGTCAGTATTCTTAGTCTTTGACCATTGGAAACAGGTTCTCTTTATTTACTCTGCTATACTATTCTCGAATTTAAGTGCCTCTGTCAAATCTGTTAGGTGTCCAAGAGCGATGGCCTAGGTTTCCTTGTCTCAGTTTCTCGCAGGAGATGTGAGATTCTTGCTTCTGCGATTTTCAGGAGCTGAATCGTTGGTTCTTGGTCTGGTTGAGCAGTATGTCCTGACTGTTCAAGTCAAAGATATGGGAGATCGACCACAAGGACACTACATACGAGGGGAAGTCACGATCACTGTCACAGAAAACCTGTGGGTTCCTCCTAGTCCTATTGCAGTCCGGGAAAACCACCAAGGGCCTTATCCTCTGGCTGTCTCAAAGGTAAGGAGCGCTGGTGTTAGAGCTTTCTCTTTAATTGGTTCATGTGTTGTGACCATCCCTGGGGGGGCCAGCAATCATAGCCCATTCCTAATCGCCAAGTGGGCATTTAGGAGTCAGCACCATTTGGAATCATACAAAGGCCAGACCAGGTAGGGACGGACAGGAGGCTGGAAGAACACAGCAAGCCAAGCAGCATCAGGAAGTGGAGAAGTCGACGTTTTGGGTGTAATTCTTCTTCAGAACTGGGGAAAAATTCAGGGAGCTAGGGCGGAAGCTTAGAGTTAGGACAAACAGAGTTGTTATCTCTGGTTTGTTACCCATGTCACATGCTAATGAGGCGAGGAATAGGGAGAAAGAGGAGCTGAACACGTGGCTACTGGGATGGTGCAGGAGAGAAGGTTTTGGATACCTAGATAATTGGGGCTGTTTCTGGGGTAGGTGGGACCTCTACAAACAGGACGGTCTCCATCTGAACCAGAGGGGTACCAATGTCCTTGGGGGGGGGAGGTGGGAGAGGCAGGGAGGTGGTGGGGGGAGACAGAGTTTACTAACGCTTTTCGGGTGGGTTTGACCTAATTCAGCAGGGGGATGGGAACCTGAATTGCAGTTTGAGTATACAGGGGGTTGAGAGTACTGAGGTCAGAACTAAGTTTTCAAGGACGCACCAGGCACCAGCGAGCCAGACGTTGGTTTGAAATGTGTCTACTCCAACGCCTGATACATCTGGAATAAGGTGGGTGAATAGGGTGGCACAGTGGCTCAAGTGGTTAGTGCTGCTGACTCACAGCGCCAGGGACCTGGGTTTGATTCCACCCTCAGGCAACTGTCTGTGTGGAGTTTGCACATTCTCCCCGTGTCTGCTTGGGTTTCCTCTGGGTGCTCCAGTTTCCTCCTACAGTCCAAAGAGGTGCAGATTAGGTGAATTGGCCATGCTAAATTGCGCATAGTGTTCAGGGATGCTGAGGTTAGCTGCATTAGTCAGGGGAAATGTAGGGGATTGGGTCTGGGTGGGTTACTGTTCAGAGGGTCAGTATGGACTTGGGCTGAAGGGCCTGTTGCCACACTGTAGGGATTCTATTTAAAAAAACTTGCAGCATGGGCTGGTACCTGGGATTTCGATGTTGTGGCCATTTAGGAGACATGGGTAGGGCAAGGACAGGAATGGTTGTTGCATGTTCTGGGATTTAGATGTTTCAGTAAGTACAGAGAAAATGTAAAAGTGGGGGCATGTGGCATTGTTGGTCAAGGACAGCATTATGGTGGCAGAAAGGACATTTGAGGACTCCTCTACTGAGGTGAGAAACAGGAAAGGAGAGGGCACCCTGTTGGCAGTTTTCTATAGGCCTCTGAATAGGTCCAGAGGTGTCGAGGATAGGATAGCAAAGATGATCCTCAATAGGAGTGAGAGAGTCAGGGTAGCTGTAATGGGGGCCTTTAACTTTGCAACTATTGACTGGGAATACTATAGTTCAAGTATTTTAGATGGGTCAGTTTTTGTCCAATGTGTGTAGGAGGGTTTCCTGACACAGTATGTAGACAGGTCAGCAAGGGGCATTAGATTTGATACTGGATAATGAACCCGGCCAGGTGTTAGATTTGGAGGTAGGTGAGCACTTTGAAGATAGTGACCACAATTTGGTTATGTTTACTTTAGCGATGGAAAAGGATAGGTATATACTGCAGGGCAAGAGTTATAGCTGGGGGAAAGGCAATTATGATGCGATTAGTCAAGATTTAGGATGCATAGGATGGAGAAGGAAACTGCAGGGGATGGGCACAATTGAAATATGGAGCTTATTCAAGGACCAGCTACTGTGTGTCCTAGATAAATATGTATCGGTCAGGCAGGGAGGAAATTTTCAAACACGGGAGCCGTAGTTTACTAAGTTGAATCTCTCTTCATGAGGAAAAAGAAGGCTTAGGTTAGGATGAGATGTGATGACTCAGTTGGGGCTGTTGAGAGTTACAAGTTAGCCAGGAAAGACCTAAAGAGAGTTAAGAAGAGCCAGGAGGGGACAAGAGAAGTCATTGGCAGATAGGATCAAGGAAAACCCTAAGGATTCTATAGCTATATCAGGAACAAAAGAATGACTAGAGTAAGATTAGGGCCAATGAAGCATAGCAGTGGGAAGTTGTGCATGCAGTCAGAGGAGATAGTGGAAGCGCTAAATGGATACTTTTCATCAGTATTCACACTCGAGAAAGAAAATGTGGTCGAGGAAAATACTGAGATACAGGCTACTAGACCAGATGGGATTGAGGTGCATAAGGAGGAGGTGTTAGCAATTCTGGAAAGTTTAAAAATAGATAATCCCCTGGGCCTGATGGGATTTGTTCTGGGATTCTCTGAGACACCAGGGAGAAGATTGCAGAGCCTTTGGCTTTGATCTTTATGTCATAATTGTCTACAGGAATGGTACCAAAAGACTGGAAGATGGCAAATGTTGTTCCCTTGTTTAGGAAGGGGCGTAGAGACAACCCTGGGAATTACAGGCCAGTGGGCCTTACTTCGGAAAGAGTTGGAAAGGGTTATAAGAGGTAGGATTTATAATCATCTCGGGAGAAATAAGTTGATTAGGAATAGTCAACACGGTTTTATGAAGGTTGGTTTTGCCTCACAACCTTATTGAGTTCTTTAGTGGAAAATGTTCATCCTGGAGTTCAGTTACTAGTGGAGTACTGCAAGGATCTGTTTGCCATTTATATAAATGACCTGGACGAAGGCATAGAAAGATGGGTTAGTAAATTTACAGATGACACTAAGGTCGGTAGAGTTGTGGATAGTGCCACAGGATGTTGTAGGTTACAGAGGGACGTAGATAAGCTGCAGAGCTGGGCTGAGAGGTGGCAAATGGAGTTTAATGCAGAAAAGTGTGAGGTGATTCACTTTGGAAGGAGTAACAGGAATGCAGAGTACTGGGTTAATGATAAGATTCTTGGTAGTGTAGATGAGCAGAGAGATCTCAGTGTCGGGATGGACACGAAGCTGTTTTCATTAGACAGCAGAAGGTTGAGAGATGACTTAATCAAGACATATAAGGTAATCAGAGGGTTAGATAGGGTGGACTGTGACAGTCTTTTTCCTTGAACGGTGATGGCTGGCATTAGGGGACATAGCTTTAAATTGAGGGGAGATAGATATAGGACAGATGTCAGAGGTAGTTTCTTTACTCAGAGAGTAGTAGGGGCATGGAACGCACTGCCTGCATCAGTCGTAGACTTGCAAACTTTAAGGGCGCTTAAATGATAATTGTATAGGCATTTGGATGAGAATGGAATAGTGTAGGTTAGATGGGCTTCAGATTGGTTCCACATTGGTGCAACATTGAGGGCTGAAAGGCCTGTACTGTGCTGTATTGTTCTATGTTCTATGTTCTATGTTTTATGCGGGTGGGTGCAGGGGGAGCTGCAGATGGAGGGGGTGGCAGGGACAGGGTGGTGAACTGGGGATAGGTGAAGACGGGTAGAGGACACGACCTGGTTGGTCAATGGGAGGAATGAATCTGGTTGGTGGAAGGGAGGGGGAGAGGCTGGGAAGGGAGTCAGGGAAAGGGAAGGGAAATTATTTGAAATTGGAGAACTCAGTGTTGAGTTCTCTGGGCTGAAGGCTGCCCAGGTGGAGGATGAGGTGTTGTTCCTCTAATTTGCATTCTGGTTCCCTGTGGCAATGGAGGAGGCCTAGGATGGTCATGTCAGAAAGGGAGTGGGAAGGGTAATTAAAATGGGCATTGACTGGGAGGTCAGGTTAGCCCCTGTGGGCTCGGCTATGATGCTCGGTGAACCGTTCCCTAAGTTTACGTTCGATCTCCCTGAGGTACAGAAGACCACATCGGGAACAGCTGATGCAATAAACGAGTTTGAAGGAGAAGAAGATGAACCTCTGACTCACCTGGAAGGACTGTTTGGGGCTCTGGATGGAGCTGAGGGGGTTGGGGTACTGGCAGGTTTTACATCTTTTCCTGTTGCAGGAGAAGGTTCCTGGGGTTCAGGGGGTTGGTGGGAGAGTGGCATAAACCAAGGACTGTAGACGGGAATGGTCCTTGTGGAGGGCAGGGAGGGGTAGGCAGGGGAAGGTGTTCCTTGTGATGGGGTCTAGTTGGAGTTGGTGGAAGTGTTTATGGATGATGCATTGGAGAGTATAGAGATGTACAGCACGGAAACAGACCCTTCAGTTCAACTCATCCATGCCAGCCAAATACCCCCAACCTAATCTAGTTCCATTTGCAACATTTGGCCCATATCCCTCTAAACCCTTTCTATTCATATACTCGTCCAAATGCCTTTTAAATGCTGTATTGTACCAGCCTCCCCCAACTCTTCTGGCAGCTCATTCCATACACAAACCACCCTCTGTGTTAAAAATCTGCCTCTTAGGTCACTTTTATATCTTTCCCATCTCATCTTAAATCTATGCCCTCTAGTTGTGGACTCCCCCACTCGGGGGAAAAGACGTCTATTTATTCTATCTATGTCACTCTTGATTTTGTAAACCTCTATAAGATCACCCTTCAACCTCCGCTACTCCAGGGAAAACAGCCCCAGCCTGTTCAGCCTCTCCCATAGCTCAAATCCTCCAACCTCAGCAACATCCTTGTAAATCTTTTCTGAACCCTTTCAAGTTTCACAACATCCTTCGATAGGAAGGACACCAGAATTGCATGCAATATTCCAACAGTGGCCTAATCAATGTCCTGTATAGCTGCAGCATGACCTCCCAACTCCTGTACTCAATACTCTGACCAGTAAAGGAAAGCATACCTAACACCTTTTTCACTATCCTATCTACGTGTGACTCTGCTTTCAAGGAGCTATGAACCTGCACTCCAAGGTCTCTTTGTTCAGCAACACTCCCTCGGACCTTACCATTAAGTGTATAATCCTGTTCTGATTTGTATTTCCAAAATGCAGCAACTCGCTGCATTTATCTAAATTAAATTACATCTGCCACTCCCTGGCCCATTAGCCCATTTGATCAAGATCCTGTTATACTTTGAGGTAACCTTCTTCGCTGTCCACTACACCTCCAATGTTGGTGTCATCTGCAAACTTACTAACTATAATTCCTATGTTCACATCCAAATTATTTATGTAAATGATGAAAAGTAGAGGGCCCAGCACCAATCCTCGTGGCACTCCACTGGTCACAGGCCTCCAGTCTGAAAAACAACTCTCCACCACCACCCTCTGTCTTCTACCTTTGAGCCAGTTCTGTATCCAAATGGCCAGTTCTACTTGCATTCCATGAGATCTAACCTTGCAAACCAGTCTCCCAGGGGAACCTCGTTGAATGGCTTATTGAAGTCCTTGTAGATCACATCCACCGCTCTGCCCTCATCAATTCTCTTTGTTACTTCTTCAAAGAGCTCAATCAAGTTTGTGAGACATGATTTCCCACACACAAAGCCATGTTGACTATCCCTAATCAGTCTTTGCCTTTCCAAATACATGTACATCCTATCCCTCAGGATTCCCTCCAACAACTTACCCACCGGTCTATAGTTCCCTGTGTTTTCTTTACCATCTTTCTTCAATAGTGGCATCACGTTAGCCAACCTCCAGTCGAATGGCACCTTATCTCTGGCTATCTATGATACAAATATCGATTATAAATGATGCAAATACCACTTTGATGGAGTAGTATCTAAGGATAACGGGGTCTCTATCTTTATTGCATGGGGGGGGTTAGAGCAGTGGAACAGGGAATGGAGGTGATGCAGTGGAGGACTGTCTGCATGACAGAGGGAGGAAAAACCGTTGTTCGAAAGAGACGCTTGGGAGTGAAATGATTCCTTGAGCAGATGTGGTGGAGGTGGAGGAATTGGGTGAACAGGATGGATACTGGCAAGATACTGGGCGGGAGACCCTCCCCATTCCCTTTCTGACATGACCATCCTCGGCCTGCTCCATTGCCACAACGAACCAAACCGCAAATTGGAGGAGCAACACCTCATCTTCTGCCTGGGCAGCCTACAGCCAGGAGGAGTCAACATTGAGTTCTCCAATTTCAAATAATCTCCCTTCCCAAACCCCGGCATCCTTCCCAGACCCTCCCCCCTTCCTTCCACCAACTGGATTCATTCCTCCCATTGACCAATCAGGTTGTCCCTCTACCTGTCTTCACCTATCCCCACTTCACCACCGTGTCCCTGCCACCCCCTTTATCTGCAGCTCCCCCCTAAACCCACCCCCAGTCCTGAAGAAGGGTTACACCTGAGACATTGACATCTCCCCCTCCTGATGTTGCCTGGCTTGCTGTGTACTTCCAGCCTGCTGCCTGTCTACCTTGGGATTCCAGCATCTGCAGTTCTTTGTCTCTGACCAGGTAAGGATGGCGGATTTCTTTCCTTAATGTATGGTATGAGCCAGTTGGATTTTGATGATGATGGATAACAGTTACACAATCATCATTAAGTTTTGATTACAGATACTTATTGAATTCAAGTTTCACCATCCTCCACAGTGGGATTTAGACCCATCCCAAGAGTATCAGCTTGGGGATTACCAGTTATGTTTCTACACCAGGTCTGGAACTGAGCACTGAAGCACTCAAAAACAGAAGCACTTGCCCTGATACATATAAGTATCTATAATGGGAACAGGAATAGGCTCGGAACCCCTTTCGCCTGCTCCTCCACTTAATAAGCTCATCGTTCATCCAATTGTAACCTCAAACCTACTATTCTGCCTATCCTGACAATCTTTTAACTTCTTCTTTATCAAGAATTACTCCACCTTGACCTTGAAAATATTAAAGGACTCTGTTTCTGCTGCCTTTTCAGGATGAGCTCTCCAAAACCTCCCTACGTCCCTCTGAGAGAAAGGGATGTTACTACACATCGGTGAAACATTCTGCTAGCTAAACCAAACACCCAGGAAAACTCACCTCACCTCATAATCTGTTAAAATATGAGTGACAGAGAACTTTAAAATTCCACTATTTAAAGAAAATAACATCAATTTATTCTTTAATTCTAAAAGTGAACATTAAACAACAACTATTCACAACTCTAAGCCCCCTTTTCTCTTAACTGCTTATGACCTGCCTCTAACTCTATAACATACTGTTCCAATAAAGCACCGACTAAAATTACATCAACTTAATTTAAAAACCATACAGCGGCTGTCATCTTCGGTGTCTTTCTTCTTCTGGCTAAAGATCTCCCTGGGTTGTCTTCTTTCATTTTACTGTGAAGATGTTTCATCTGAAAAGGTACCTTTAATTGGGAGTGTTTCAATGTCTTGGGTCTCTCTCTCTCTCTATGGCAGTTGCTCTGTCCGATTTTCAAAATGCCTGGCTCTTTTAATATCCCCAACATCGGATCGTCTCATTGGTTCACTGTTGACAAAAACAATAAATGCAAACCTGATTGGATTTTTGTATCCTGGGGCATAATTTAAACTGATTGGTTAAATTTGAATTGTTATCAAAACAGCTCAGGTATGCATTTCACTGCCAAATGCTGCATATTTTCAATTTTTCAGTATACTCTGAGACTGCTAGTTAGTTATACACACAGGTGCTTGTAATCTCTCAGTGCAGATCTCTCACCCAAATTCCAGTGCAACCCAGGGCTCTATAATCTCTCATTCACTCTCTCTTATAGGTACAGTACATGCCTTCAACTTCATAAAATTTATTGTCCCTGATTTTTAAACAATCCTTCATTAGTTCTCGATTTCCCCATCCTCTCAATGTCCAAGACCCCTCAGAATTTTGTACATTTCAATCAAGTTGCTGTTCCAAGCTCCAGTAGATACAAACCTGTCTGTCCAATCTTTCTTCATAAAACAACCCACCTATTCCAGGTATCAGCCTGGTTACCCTTCTCTGCACTACCTCCTGTCCATTTACGATCTTTCTTAATTAAGGAGACCAACATTATACACGATACTCCTGATTTGGTCTCACCAGCGCCCTGCATAATTGAAGTTTAGCCTCCCTAACCCTTGTATTCAGCTCCCCTCATGGTAAATGATAACATACTAGGAGCATTCCTGATTACTTGCTGTTCCTGCAATTCTTGCACATGCACACCCAAATTCCAGTGCAACCCAGAGCTCTATAATCTCTCATCATTTAAAAAATATGCTTCCCTTTATTCTTCCTGACAAAATGGACAGGTTCACATTTTTACATATTGTAGTCCATTTGACACACCTTTGACCACTTCTCTATCCTGTCTATATCTTTCTGCACGCTCTCTTCACACCTTACTTTCCTACCTACCTAAGTGTCATTGGTGAATGTAGCAATCCTCCCTTCCATCCCTTCATCTAACTCTTGAATAAAAATGTAACCAGTCAGGGTCTCTGCTTCCTGTTAGCCAAAGATGACAGTTCAGGCTCTGATACAGATATTTCCTTGGTTTCAGCCTCATCTGGTCCTCAGTACTTGGACCTCAACTCCTTCGCTCTGACCCTTCCCAATATCCAGGTTAGCAATAGCAAAGCCCAGTGACCAAACACTGTCTAAACCTCAGCTTCTGGAAGGTGCTGTCACATGACCCTACTTCCTTTCCAAAACAAAAATATAGATTTTGTTCAAATGAGATTCAGCAATAAATCTTTTTACAAATTGTGTCCTTAACATGACAAAGTAGACAAGCCATATGGGAAGGCATATGGCGTACTGGGCTTTATTGGTAGAGGAATTGAGTTCCGGAGTCCTGAGGTCATGTTGCAGTTGTATAAGACTCTGGTGCGGCCTCATCTGGAGTATTGTGTGCAGTTTTGGTCGCCATACTATACGAAGGACGTGGAGGCATTGGAACGAGTGCAGAGGAGGTTTACCAGGATGTTGCCTGGCATGGTAGGAAGATCGTATGAGGAAAGGCTGAGGCACTTGGGGCTGTTCTCATTGGAGAAAAGAAGGTTTAGGGGAGATTTGATAGAGGTGTACAAGATGATTAGGGGTTTAGATAGAGTTGACAGTGAGAACCTTTTTCCGCTAATGGTGTCAGCTGTTACTAGGGGACACAGCTTTAAATTAAGGGGTGGTAGATATAGGACAGATGTTAGGGGTAGATTCTTTACTCAGCGGGTTGTGAATTCATGGAATGCCCTGCCAGTAGCAGTGGTGGACTCTCCCTCTTTATGGTCATTTAAGCGGGCATTGGATAGGCATATGGAGGTTATTGGGCTAGTGTAGGTTAGGTAGGCTTCGGTCGGCGCAACATCGAGGGCTGAAGGGCCTGTACTGCGCTGTATTTTTCTATGTTCTATGTTCTAAAACCTAACACCAAGGCAGGGAGAGTGATGTAAGGACAAGTGAACAAATATTTTATTCCATTTACTCCCCCTTTATTCAATAAACTCTTGCCTAATAACCATATGTTATTAGGTTTTGGAATCTCAGTTATGGAAGGTCAACTAACCCAGGGTCAACAGGATATCAGGACAGAGGGAACCCCAAATTCCCACTCCCCTTTCTCTGAAGCATTACTTCCTGATGTCAGTTCCTGATCAACTCTGGCTTTACTCTTGAAGGTGCGCGGAATGGTACCTCAGTGATTAGCACTGCTGCCTCACAACGCCAGGGACCCCGGTTTCAATTCCAGCCTTTGTGTGACTATCTGTGTGGAGTTTTCACATTCTCCCTGTGTCTACGTGGGTTTCCTCTGGGTGCTGCGGTTTCCTAAGATGTGCAGGTTAGGTGGATTGGACATGGGAAATGCAGGGTAGCAGGGGAGAGGAATGGGTCTGAGTGGGATACCCTTTGAATGCTTGGTGTGGGCTTGATGGACTGAATAGCCTGCCCCCACACTGTGGGGAATCTATGATCTGTCCATTTTTAGGAACATCCTCACTCACCAGAGGAAGTAGCTTCTCTTTATCTACCCAAGTGAACTCTCTGATCATATTAAAGATCCCAATTAGATCACACTATGACCACCTAAACCTTAGGGACTGTAAATCTGTTTCAGTAGGACGGTGAGATGAGGATTACTGCACATGAAGGAGACCTGAGGTTGCCCAAGATAATTATGAAAATGAGGAATTGAACAGAGTTACAAATGTTTCAGTGGAAATATAATCTGAGTTCTGGTTAGAGTTTAAAGAGTGATTATGATGATAACATGTTGGAGTGGTAATGGCCCTGGGCTGGTAATCCAGTTATCCCCAGGTTAAGGTTCTGGTAACATGGGATCCCTCAGGAGATGCAGGAAATTGATTTACATTTTAAAGAATAAATCTTTAATTAAAAAGGTAGCCCAATGGTGATCATGTAAACACTATTGACTGTGGTAAAACGTCATCTAGTTTACTGGTGCTATAGTGATTTACGGTGGTTTACTGGTGGTGAATTAGTGGTTTACTGGTGGTGTGTTGGTGGTTTACTGGTGCTGTAGTTGGTGGTTTATAGTGGTTTACTGGTGGTGTGTTGGTGGTTTACTGGTGCTGTAGTTGGTAGTTTATGGTGGTTTACTGGTGCTGTAGTTGGTGGTTTATGGTGGTTTACTGGTGGTGAATTGGTGATTTACTGGTTCTGTAGTTGGTGGTTTATGGTGGTTTACTGGTGGTGTGTTGGTGGTTTACTGGTGGTGTGTTGGTGGTTTACTGGTGCTGTAGTTGTGTTTTACTGGTGGCTTACTTATGATGTGGTGTGGTTTACTTGTGATTGGTAATGGTTTACTGGTGGTGGGTTGTTTACTAGTTTGGTGTTGGTTTACTGGTGGTTTGCTGGTGGTTGGTTGTGGTTTACTGGTGGTTTATTGGTGGGGGTTGTGGTTTACTGGTGGTGGGTTGTGGTTTACTGGTGGTTTACTGGTAGTTTGCTGGTGGTGGGTTATGGTTTACTGGTGGTGGGTTGTGGTTTACTGGTGTTGTGTTGCTGGTTTACTGGTGGTGTGGTGGTGCTGGTGTGAGCCGGTAACCCAGGCTGATGCAGTGTTGACAGGGGTTAATACCTCAGCACAGCAACTGGTGCAATTTCAATTAATTTTTTTGAAAAATCCGAATAGAAAATGGTTCCTGTGAAGCTATCATTGATTGTACGGTCCATTCCTGCCCCTCCAGGGAAGGAAATTGGCCGGCCTTACCCTGGTTGTGCCGATATGTGGATCCAGATTCACACCAACGTGGGGTTCACTCTCAACCCAAAAAACCAAACTGTTGTTGCTGGAAATGTAAAGATAGAAACTGCTGGAGAAACTCAGCAACTCAGGCAGCATCTATGGAGAGAAAGCAGAGTTAACATTTTGGGTGCGGTGACATTTCTTCAGAACTCTCTGGTTATACTAAACTGCCCTGTGGGCAACTAGGGATGGCCAATAAATGCTTGTCCAACCAGTGCCACCCACACCGTGTGAACAACTTTCAAAAATAAACCAATTTAGGAAATCAGAAGCCAATTTGTGCACAGCAAACTCCCACAAACACATGGTGATAATTATCAGGCTGTTGGAGTCTGGGTGGTGTGGTTTGAAGTGAAATATTTGCACAAATCCTGGAGGGGATTCCATCCACTTCTTTGAAAAGTAACCGCAGGATTGTTTTCAATCAGGAAAGTGAATGGCATTACTTTAAATATCTCACCTAAGTACTGACAGTGCAGTGCTCCCTCAGTACTGACCGTCTGACAGTGCAGTGCTCCCTCACTACTGACCCTCCGACAGTACGGCACTCCCTCAGCATTGACCTTCTGACAGTGCGGGACTCCCTCACTACTGACCCTCCGACAGTACGGCACTCCCTCACTACTGACCCTCTGACAGTGCGGCGTTCCCTCAGCATGGACCCTCTGACAGTGTGGCGCACCCTCAGCATTGACCCTCCAACATTACGGCACTCCCTCAGCACTGCTCCTCCAACAGAGCGGCGCTCCCTCAGTACTGACCCTCTGACAGTGCAGCGCTCCCTCAGCATGGACCCTCCGACAGTGCGGCGCTCCCTCAGCATGGACCCTCCGACATTATGGCACTCCCTCATCACTGCTCCTCCGACAGTGCGGCGCTCCCTCAGTACTGCACTGAAGAGCCAGCCTAGCCTTTCACACTGACGTTGCTGGTGAGAGATGTTGTGATTGTAGCGAGGTCAGCCAGGTGGATCTCATAGAATATAAATAAAAACCGAAAGGACGACGGAAACTAGAAATCAGAAACAAAAACGGAAATTGCTGGAAAAGCTCAGCAGGTTTGCCAGCATTTGCTGAGAGAAATCAGAGTTAACGTTTCAGGTATGCACATGGAATAGAGTTCCCTGATTGGGCTGTTAACTGGTCCAATCAGGGAGCCCTGGCTGACAGATAAGAACAGGAGTGTCAGACATCCTGCTCACTCTGAGAGCTGTCTCTGAGGGAGCTGGATCAGTGTCAAGGACTTCCTAGGTGTAAATAAAGGGGGAGTGGGTGATGGGATAGCAGCCTGTGGGGAGTTATTTCAAGGCTCGAATGTAGACTCAGGGCTGAGAGGGATTTTTCCGAGATATGAAGTTAAGTGAGTACTTGGAAAAATACAAGGGAAGGAAATTGAAGCATATGTTATATATGGTGGGGTGGAGCAGCAGGAGACCATTCAGCCCGTCAAGTAAGTTCCCCCAATCAATGAGACTGTGTCTGATTTGCATCTGGAAACATTGGTTCCGGAACCAGGAAGCCTGACTGACAAAAATCTACAAACCAAAGGGTGAAATTGATTAAAGCCAAACAGTATCTGCAGAGAGATTGGGACTGCGAGAGAGAGAGAGAGAGAGAGAGAGAGAGAGAGAGAGGGACAGGGGGATGGACTGGTGGGAGTGCAGTGAAGATGTTATCTTTCTCGTCATCATTTCTCTGCCATCATTTACTGAAACTGAACCCTCAGGGATATCGAACTGTGTTTAAATATAGATGCATGCTGAGAGAACGGGAGACGTTGAGTTAATTCTGGACAGCAAATTCAATAAAATGTTTCTGTTCTTAGACAATGATGGTATAAATATTCAGTGCTTTGATGAGGGAAGTATCAAGCAGTGATGGGATTTCACCTTTCAATGGTTTGTTATTGTGGAACTGAAGCTAACACTGGTTTAATTGACCGGCTGTGATATTGATGTCTGATAAACATGTGGGGATTCTGCCTGACTCTTTAGCTAGGGCTACAGTCTGGACTCATTTCTCTTTCCTGCCTTACCAAATCAATGGGAAGCTAGGGAAGTGATTGCTGGGCCCTTGCTGAGATATTTGTATCATCAATAGTCACAGGTGAGGTGCCGGAAGACTGGAGGTTGGCAAACGTGGTGCCACTATTTAAGAAAGCTGGTAAAGACAAGCCAGGGAACTATAGACCAGTGAGCCTGACCTTGGTGATGGGCAAGTTGTTGGAGGGAGTCTTGAGGGGCAGGACTTCTTTGCATTTGGAAAGGCAAGGACTGATTAGGGACAGTCAACTTGGCTTTGTGCATGGGAAATCATGTCTCACAAACTTCATTGAGTTTTTGAAGAGGATTGATGAGGTCAGAGTGGTAGGTGTGATCTACCACTTTAGTAAGGCATTTGACAAGGTTTCCCATGGGAGACTGATTAGCAAGGTTAGATCTCATGGAATACAGGAAGAACTAACCATTTGGATACAGAACTGGCTCAAAGGTAGCAGACAGAGGGTGGTGGTGGAGGGTTGTTTTTCAGACTGGTGGCCTGTGACCAGTGGAGTGCCACAAGGATCGGTGCTGGGTCCACTACTTTTCATCATTTATGTAAATGATTTGGATGTGAACATAAGAGGTACAGTTAGTAAATTTGCAGATGACACCAAAATTGGAGGTGTAGTGGACAGTGAAGGAGGGTACCTCAGATTACAATGGGATCTTGATCAGATGGGTCAATGCACCCACGAGTGGTAGATGGAGTTTAATTCAGATAAATGCGAGGTGCTGCATTTTGGAAAAGCAAATCAGGACTTATACACTTAATGGTAAGGTCCTAGGGAGTGTTGTTAAACAGAGACACTTTGGAGTGCAGGTTCATAGCTCCTTGAAAGTGGAGTCACAGGTAGATAGGATAGTGAAGAAGGCGTTAGGTATGCTTTCCTTTATTGGTCAGATTGTTGAGCATAGGGGTTGGGAGGTCATGTTTTAATAGAATCTCTACAGTGTGGAAACAGGCCCTTCGGTCCAACAAGTCCACACCAATGCTCTGAAGAGCAAATCACCCAGACCATTTACCCCTGACTAATGCACCTAATCTACACATCTCTGAACACTATGGTAAATTTACCATGGCCAATTTACCTAACCTGCACATCTTTGGACTGTGGGACGAAACTAGAGCACCCAGAGGAAGCCCACACAGATACATGGAGAATGTGCAAACTCCACACAGGCATTTACCCAAGGCTGGAATCAAACGCAGGTCCCTGGCACCATGAGGAAGCAGTGCTAACCTGCCGCAATGTCCTGGCATGCCAGCCAGGACATTGCTGCTGTACAGGACATTAGTTCGGCCACTTTTGGAATACTACATACAATTCTGGTCTCCCTGCTATTGGAAGGTTATTATGAAACTTGAAAAGGTTCAGAAAAGATTTACAAGGATGTTGCCAGGGTTGGAGGATCTGAGCTATAGGGAGAGGCTGAACAGGCTGGGGCTGTTTTCCCTGGAGCGTTGAAGGCTGAGGGGTGACCTTAGAGAGGTTTATAAAATCATGAGGGGCATGGAGAGGATGAATAGATGAGGTCTTTTCCTTGGGGTGGGGGAGTCCAGAACTAGAGGGTATAGGTTTAGGGTGAGAGGGAAAAAATTTAAAAGGGATCTGAGTGGCAATTTTTTCTCGCAGAGGGTGGTACATGTTTGGAATGAGCTGCCAGACGAAGTGGTGGAGACTGGTACAATTACAACATTTAAAAGACATCTGGATGGGTGTGTGAATAGGAAGGATTTAGAGGGATATGAGCCAAGTGCTGGCAAATGGGACTAGATTGGGTTGGCATGGACAAGTTGGACTGAAGGGTCTGCTTCCATGCTGTGTATCTCTATGGCTCTATAGCTCAGTGATTCTCTCTTCCTGCTCTCACTGATCCCCTCTGCTTTACACTGTCATGTTGATTTCTAATCTTTCTCTCTGTTTCCGTCTGTCTCTCCACTCCCTCTCTGTTAGCCAGCCCTAGGAGATTACTGTCAAGTTGGCTCTCAGGCCTGCTCAGTTGCGAAGCAAAACAGGGAGATAAAAGCAAAATACGGCAGATGTTGGAAATCTGAAATAAAAATGGAAAGTGCTGGAGAAACTCAGCAGATCTGTCAGCAGCTGTGAAGACAGGACCAGAGTTAATATTTAGTCTGATATGATTCTTCTTCAGAAATCTGTCGGACTTGAAATGTGAATTCAGCGTCAGACCAAACATATCGGGATTGATTGAAGGTTTGGGAAGTTGATTGACCAGTTGAAAAGTTTGCTATGAGCTGAAGAGGTGGCCATATTGCTAATGGTGAGGACACAGGACAGGGGTATTTTTTCATTGAGTACCCTAAATATTGAGTATTTAAAGAGAGATTGCTCGGGTAAGGTAACTAGTAAGGAGGAAATGGACAATGTATGCTGTAAATAAACTCATTATCAAGGAAAGTGATGAGGGATGGACAGATTTGGATCGTTTCCTCTGGCTTTTCAAAGATTAAGATGTGACGTGAATAAAAGTTAAAAGATGCTGGGAGGTCTTGACAGGGTGGATATATAAAGGATGTTTCTCCTAGAACTAGGGGTCACTGTTTAAAATCAGGGTGCCCCGTTAAACAGAAATGAGGAGAAAGCTTCTCTCTAAGAGGGTCGTGAGTGCTTCAAACTCTCGTTCTGGAAATGCAGCAGAAACAGAGTGTTTGCATATTTTCAAAGCAGAGGTAAGGAGATTGTTGCTGAGTCAGAGAGTGAAAGGTTAGCAGGGGGTGGGTGGCTGTGTGCAGTACAGATAAGCCATATTCAATTTTGTGGCACAGATTCGAGGGGCTGAGTGTCCTTTTGTCTGCTCCGAACTCATATATATATATATTATATATATGTATGTATGTATGAATGTGTGTGTGTGTATATATATATATATATGTGTGTGTGTATGTATATGTGTATGTGTGTGACAGAGAGATAGAGAGAAAGATAGAGAGAGAGAGAGTGTGTGTGTAGGGATGTGTGTGTAGGGGTGTGTGTAGGAGTGTGTGTGTGAGAGAGCGAGAGAGACTGTGTGTGTGAGAGTGTGAGAGAAAGAGAGAGTGTGTGTGTGTTAGAGTGCATGTGTGTGTGTAGGAGTGTGTGTATGCGTGAGAGAGAGAGACTGTGTGTGTGAGAGTGTGAGAGAGAGTGTGAGTGTGTGTGTGAGAGAGACAGAGAAAGTGTGTGTGTTGAACACTATCTGGTCTGATACTCGCAGGGTTTTACACTGTCAGAGCTATGGTCCATCCGATGTGATGTGAAACTGAAACTTGCCTGCCCTCCCAAAACTAAATGATCCTGTGGAGCTACTCCAGAAGAATCTTGCTGATATCCCACATTAATACTAGTCCCTCAACCAACATCCTGAAGGAATAAGCCAACTCGTGTACCTGGTCATTATCATATCACTATTTGTGGGATCTTGCTGTTGCGTTTCCAATTGTACACCATTCATTTCATTTTAACAGTACCTTGACATGAAGCAATCCTCACTATTCTGAGTTTGTGAAAGATTGAAATATAAGCTTTGGTTTGGTTCATATTTTATATTTCTTGCCTCTCTCTTTCTATGTCAAAAAGTGTGGTGCTGTAAAAGCACAGCCGGCCAGGCAATGTCCAAGGAGCAGGAGAGTCAAGGTTTCGAGCATAAGCTCTTCATCAGGAATCTCTTTCTGTGCCTTGTTAATTATATATTCAGTTTGTATTTTTGTGCTCCCTATGGATTGACACAGACTGAAACACTGGTGGCTGGATTCAGAGGCATATATTTTATTCATTCACAGGATGTGAGCATCACTGTCTGGGCCCAGCATTTATTGCCCATCCCTAATTGCCCCTTGAGAAGGTGGGGGTGAGCTGCCTTCTTGAACCACTGCAGTCCATGTGCTGTGGGTAGACCCACAATGCCCTGAGGGTGGGAATTCCAGGATTCTGACCCAGCGACAGTGAAGGAACAGCGATATATTTCCAAGTCAGGCTGGGGAGTGACTTGGAGGGGAACATGCAGGGGTTGGTGTTCCCAAGTATCTGCTGCCCTTGTCTTTTCAGATGGAAGTGGTCATGGGTTTAAAAGGTGCTGCCTAAGGAGCCTTAGTGAATTTCTGCAGTACATCTTGTAGATGGTACACACTGCTGCTACTGAGTGTCAATACTGGAGGGAGTGGATGTGATGCCAACCAAATGGTCTGCTTTGTCCTGGATGGTATCAAGTTTCTTGAGTGTTGTTGGAGTTACATCCATCCCAACAAGTGGGGAGTATTCCATCCCACTCCTGACTTGTGCCTTGTAGACGGTGGACAGGCTTTGGGGAGGTGAGTTACTCACTGCAGGATTCCTAGCCTCAGACCTCCTCTTTTAGCCATTGTATTTATATGACCAGTTCAGTTAAGTTGCTGGTTTCAGGATGTTGAAAGTGGGCCTTTTAGTGATGGTAATACCATTGAATGTCAAGGGACAATGGTCAGAGTCTCTCTTATTGGTGATGGTCATAGCCTGGCATTTGTGCAGCGTAAATGTTACTTGTCACTTGTCAGCCCAAGCCTGGATATTGTCCAGACCTTGTTGCATTTGGACACAGACTGCTTTAGCATCTGAGGAGTTGGGAATGGTGCTGAACATTGTGCAGTCATCAGCAAACATCCCCACTTCTGACCTTCTGATGGAGGGGAAGTCATTGATGAAGCAGCTGAAGATGGTTGGGCCTAAGACAATACCCTGAGGAACTCCTGCAGAGATGTCCTGGAGCTGAGATGGCTGACGTCCAACAACTACGACCATCTTCCCATGTGCCATTATGACTCCATCAGTCGAGAGTTTGCCCTCTGATACCCACTGATTCCAGTTTAGCCAGGGCTCCTTGACATCACCCTCGGTCGAATGTAGCCTTGATGTCAATAGCTGTCACTCTCACCTCCCCTCTGGGATTCTGCTCCTTAGTCCATGTCTGAACCAAGGCTGGTTCCATGAAAATAGTTACCTATAACGGGTGGCACGGTGGCACAGTGGTTAGCACTGCTGTCTCACAGCGTCAGAGACCCGGGTTCAATTCCCGACTCAGGCGTGTCTGCGTGGGTTTCCTCCGGGTGCTCCGGTTTCCTCCCACAGTCCAAAAATGTACAGGTTGGGTGAATTAGCCATGGGAAATTGCCCATAATGTTAGGTGAAGGGGTGAATGTAGGGGAATGGGTGGGTTGCGCTTCGGTGGGTCAGTGTGGACTTGTTGGGCCGAAGGGCCTGTTTCCACACTGTAAGTAATCTAATTTAAACGTGTGAAGGAATAGTTCTGGTTGAATATCTCTCTGGGATTGTCAGACTGGGCCAGTCTCACCTCCCCCAGCAAATGTCCAGCTTTGTTTTGCTGTAATGCCATTGAGTCAGCAGAGAGAGGGAAGCCTGAGTGCAATACGGACTGGGTATTGGGACTAATGACAGTGTGCTCATCCAGTCGAGAGTGTGTTGCTGGAAAAGCACAGCAGGTCAGGCAGCATCCGATGGACGTTTGCCCCCACCATCCACCTCCCACCCCCCCCCCCCTCCCCCGAGCCTTCAGTGGGTCCTGCTCCCTCTGTGGGGACTGCAGCAGAGAATACTCAGAATGGTCTGTCAATGAAGCCAAAACTCTATGCTGTAGCCCAGCCTCTCGATTCTCCCCTCAGAGATTCTCGATACAAAAGGTCTGAATCAAGCATGAGCCTTATCGCTCAGACTTATCAAAATCTGCATAAAACTTCAGTTGTTGACCTGTCCACAATGATGTCTCTCAAATGGAAACTGTCCATCTCTCCAACTCCATTTCACTGACCATCTCCTCTTCATTGTCCTGGCTGGAGCCCAAGGGTTATTGACGTCAATTCATGAAGGGCACTTTCTCTTATTAAACAACACGGTGCTGAAATTGAGAGCGAAAACATTATCCCATTAAAACAACAGCTTAATTATGATATCATTGGAACAGGGTCAAAATCCATGGCTAGAAAAAATGGTTACTGATCACATTATTGATCAAATTGATCTAAAGAAGAATCACTCCTGCGTTTAAACTTTACAAAGTAAGAATTCAGTTCAGGTCTTCTTAAAGATCTGAAGTGAAACCGAAAAAATATACAATGGACAAGTTTGGGAAAATGAGTGAATTCCTGGTATAGACCTGTAGGATCAAACTCTATGGGGCAGAACGAGACAGGTTTGAGTTTATTGTCTAAAGGAGCGCGTCGCTGACAGTGCAGCGTTCTGTTGGTAAGGGAGTGAAGGGGATGATTTTGTGTCCAGTTTTACAGAGTGGCTCACCCTCTGACTGGAAGCTGAGAATGAGAGTGTCCGTGTCACAACGCGCCTGTGAGTTCTCCTGAGAGTAACTAGGCGACCACTTCATGAGTGAAAGATGAAAGGCTGCACTGGTTTTGGCTGAAAGTTCTCAATGGCTGGCTGATTCCTGCTCTCGGTTTAAACTCTGGTGCTTTTAGGTTCAATGGAATAATGATCGAGTGAACTACAGCCTGGAGGCCAGACCACCTTCTCCTGAAGGCCCTTTCATCATTGACCGAGAAGGCCAGATCTATTTAACTGGACCACTGGACCGGGAACAAGAAGCAGAGGTAAACTATAGAATCATCGAATCCTAGAGCACGGAACAAGGCCATTTGATCCATTGTGCCTATAGAACATAAAACAATACAGCGCAGAACAGGCCCTTCGGCCCTCGATGTTGCACCGACCTGTGAACTATTCCCAGCTCCTCTCCCTATACTATCCCAAAATCATCCATGTGCTTATCTAAGGATTGTTTCAATCTCCCTAGTGTGGCTGAGTTGACTACATTAGCAGGTAGGGCATTCCACACCCTTACCACTCTCTGCGTAAAGAATCTGCCTCTGACGTCTGTCTTAAATCTATCACCCCGCAATTTGTAGTTATACCCCCTTGATCAAGCCAACATCATCATCCTAGGAAAATGTCTTTCACTGTCTACCCTATCTAATCCTCTGATCATCTTGTATGTCTCTATCAAATCTCCCCTTAGCCTTCTTCTCTCCAATGAGAACAGACCCAAGTCTCTCAGCCTTTCCTCATAAGACCTTCCCTCCAGACCAGGCAACATCCTGGTAAATCTCCTCTGCACCTTTTCCAATGCTTCCACATCCTTCCTGTAATCCAGTGACCAGAACTGTACACAATATTCCAAGTGGGGCCGCACCAGCATTTTGTAAAGTTGCAGCATGATATTGCGGTTCCGGAACTCAATCCCTCTACAACTGAAACCTAACACATTTAACCTTAACAGCATTATCCACCTGGGTAGCAACTTTCAGGGATCTATGCCCATGGACTCCAAGATCCCTCTGCACATCCACACTACTGAGAATCTTTCCATTGACCCAATACTCTGCCTTCCTGTTATTCTTCCCAAAGTGCACCACCTCACATTTAGCTGCATTGAACTCCATTTGCCACCTCTCAGCCCAATTCTGCAGTTTATCCAAGTCCCCCTGCAACCTGTAACATTCTTCCAAACTGTCCACTACTCCACTCATTTCAGTGTCATCTGCAAACTTACTAATCCATCCACCTATGCCTGTGTCTGAGTCATTTATAAAAATGACAAACAGCAGTGGTCCCAAAACAGATCCTTGTGGCACACCACTAGTAACCGGATTCCAGGCTGAATATTTTCCATCAACCATCACTCGCTGCCTTCTTTCAGAAAGCCAGTGTCTAATCCAAACTGCTAAATCACCCTCAATTCCATGCCTCTGCATCTTCTCCATCAGCCTACCATGTGGAACCTTATCTAAGGCTTTACTGAAGTCCACGTATACCATGTCAACTGCTCTACCCTCATCTACATGCTTGGTCACCTTCTCAAAAAACCACCATGACCTGCCCTTGACAAAACCATGTTGACTATCTGAAATTAAATTGTGCTTGCTAGTTGATTATAAATCCTATCTCTTATAATCCTTTCCAAAACCTTTCCTGCAACAGGAATAAGGCTCACCGGTCCATAATTACTCTGCTGCCTTTCTTGAACAAGGGCACAGCATTTTCTCCAGTCCTCAGGTACTAAACCTGTAGACAATGACAACTCAAATATCAAAGTCAAAGGCTCTGCTATTTCCTCCCTAGCTTCCCATCGATAAATCTTGACCTGTGGCATGTGTCTATCCCTTTCCATCGCTAAACTAAACGTAACTGAATTATGGTCACTCTCTCAAAGTGCTCACCTACAACTAAATCGACCACCTGCCCTGGTTCATTACCAAGCACCAGATCCAGTGTGACCTCCCCTGTTGTCGGCCCTTCGACATACTGTGTCAGGAAACCCTCCTGTACACATTGGACAAAAACTGATCCATCCGATGTACTAGGGTTATAGCGTTTCCAGTCAATGTTGGGGGAGTTAAAGTCCCCCATAATGACCACCCTGTTCCTTTCACTCCTACTCAGAATAATTTTGCCAATCCCCTCTTCCACCTCCCTGGAACTCTGCGGAGGCCTTTAAAAAAACTCCAAGCAGTATGACTTCTTCTCTCTCCTGACCTCTCCTCTAACCTCAGCCCACACTACTTCAGTAGACGAGTCCTCATCAGAAATTCTCTCAGCCACCGTTATACTATCCTTGACTAACAAAGAGGCCCCTTCCCCCTCTTTTACCACCTTGCCTGTCCTTAATGAAAGATCTAAACCCTGGAACCTGCAACATCCATTCTTCACCCTGCTCTATCCATGTCTCCGAAATGGCCTCAACATCGAAGTCCAAGGTACCTATCCATGCTGCAAGCTCACCTACTTTACTTCGGATACTTCTAGCATTGAAGTAGACACACTTCAAGCCATTTCGCTGTCTGCCAGCACATTCCTGTGACCCTGAAATCCTGTCCCTGTCCTCCCTACTCTCATCCTCCTGGGCACTACAGCTACACCTCCAGTTCCCATCCCCCTGCTGAGTTAGTTTAAACCCACCCGAATAGCACCAACAAATTTCCCACCCAGGATATTAGTACTCCTCTGATTCAAGTGAAGACCGTCCTGTTTGTACAAGTCCCACTTTCCCCAGAATGAACCCCAATTATCCAAGTACCAGAAACCCTCCCTCCTGCGCCATCCTTGCAGCCACGTGTTCAGCTGATATCTCTCCCTATTCCTTGCCTCGCTATCACATGGCACGGGTAACAAACCAGAGATAACAACTCTGTTTGTTCTAGCTCTCAGCTTCCACCCAGCTCCCTGAAATCCTGCCTTACATCCCTATCCCTCTTTCTACCTATGTCATTGGTGCCTACATGGTCAACGACTTGAGGCTGGTCACCCTCTCCCTTCAAGACCCCAAAGATACAATTCGAGACATCACGGACCCTGGCACCTGGGAGGCAACACACCAATCGCATGTCTTGTTCATTCCTTTGATAGCCCTGCTCTCCAGTTCTTTCCCCACAACCCTGTCTCTAATGAATCTGTTTACACCTCCTTCTCAGGCAGTGTGTTCCAGATCACCAGAACTCACTGTTGAAATGAAAATTGCAATAGCGTTGACATCTGTGTCCTGTCCTCACTGACCCAGCTTCCCGTGGAAACAGGTTAACCTGAACTACTCAATCTATCCGGCCTAGGATTCTGGACATCACAGTTACACCTCCCCTTGACTGTCTCTGTCAAACACCTGAGATTAAGGTTTTTAGTTTGATTCCATTTTAATTCAAAGTGCACATCACCAAACTCTAAACCCGTTCCCCATCTGTCTTGATGAAGTCGACAGGGCTCCCAGTGAATGGTGATAGAACTCCCACCTCTCGGGCCAAGAAATTTGGGCCCAGGACCCACCTTCTCCAAACATGGATTTTAAAAATGTTTTAATTAAATATCTACATCCAGTCACGTGTCACCTAGTTGTCCCCTCAATTGACATCTAATCATCTGTTCCCTAGTTTGATTTCTCAGGTATCTCTGCTGACTCCTACTCGATGTAAAATTCTCTGTGAGGGTGAACAATCTCACCACCTCCAGTATCTCCACATCACTGATACATTCCAGTAAATCTCCCCAACTCCCTCTCCAAGTCCTTGACATCTTCTCTCAAGTTCTTACGAAACTAAATCATTTTTACAAATTTCTGCATTAAATTTCAGCTGCTATGCATCTGTCTATTTCTCTGTCTACCAGTCTCTATCTCCCTGAAGTCTGTTTCTCTCCACATTACTACGCACTGCCACATTTACAATTTGTGTCATCAGTCACCTTTTAAATGATGCTTTGTCCACCTCAGAGCAGGTCATTAATGCATTATCAAAAGGAGTGAGGATCATAACGTTGGTCCCTGCAGAAACTTGATGTAGATTTCACTCCAACACTCTCCAAGTGAGGAACTTTTCCCTTACATCTCCTTTGAACTTTTCCCTCTCACCTTAAATGCATACCCCTAGTATTCAACATTCCAACTCTGGGAGAAGCTTGATAAGGGTGCGGTTGATCTGGTTGTAATCTCAGCTCCACAATCCTGCCTTGCTCCCCCTCCCACCCCTTGCCAACACCACCCCCCCCACATTCCCACCCACCACCCCTCATAACCCTAACTCTCTTGTTGGTTAAAGGTCTGTCTCACTCAGAATAAACTTAAAGAGCAAACATTCAATACTATTGGGAAAGAAAATTCCACACTCCCACAGGAAACAAAAACTCTCCTCATCTCTGCCTTAGAATCAGGAACTCACCTTTACTCCCCTGGTTTTGATCCTCAGCTTTAGTCTTCCCCCAATGAGAGGGAAGTCCTCCACTTGACCCTGCCCCTGACAATCTCGAATGTTTCAGTAAGAAAGAGAAGCAATGGCCTAATGGTATTATTACTAGACTATTAACCCAGTGACTCTGGGGACCTGGGTTCAAACCCCACCGTGGCAGATGGTGGAACTTGAATTAAAAAAAAGTTAACAGCCTGTCAATGATCAAGAAAAATCATCCATCTTGTTCCCTAACATCCTTTAGGGAAGGAAACTGCCATCCTTACCCAATCTGGCCTACACGTGACTCCGGACCCACAGTGATGTGGTTGACTCCTAACTTCCCTCTGGGCAATAAGGGATGGGCAGTCAATGCTGCCAAGTCAGTGATGCCCTCACCCGTGAATGAAGAAAGAAAAATAAAATCACCCTTCATTGTTTGAAAGCACAAAGAACTTAAGCCCTGCTCCTGGTCTCTGTCCTGGAGTTCTGTGGACAATCAAAGGGTGGTATCTCTTCAGTCATGATGGAAAGGTCTTCAAATGACGAATGAGTGAGTTGAGAGTTCTGCTCTGAGAAGATGTTGGATAGTTAAAGGTCTTTCCCTTGGAACCGAGAAGGTTGGGAGGAGGTAGAGATTCCCAAGATGTGGACAGGTAGACTGAGGAAAGCCAATTATCTTGTGCAAGTGATAGGACTCGAGGGGATACAGAGGAGGTTCACCAGGATGTTGCCTGGGATGGAGCTAGAAGGAGAGACTAGGCTTGGATTGTTTTCTTTAGAGCAGAGAAGACCATGGGGGGGTGGGGGATATAACTGAGATATATAAGGTTATGAGGGGCATGGACAGGGTAAAGAGTGAGCAGCTGTTCCCCTTGGGTCGAGGGGTCAGTTACAAGTGGATATAGTCTTAGGGTAAGAGGCAAGAATTTCAGAGAGAATTTGGGAAAATTTTCACTCAGCAGATGGTGGGCATCTGGAATGCACTGTTTGGAAAAGCAGGGGAGGCTGGAAACCTTAGAACCTTTAAAACAAATTCGATGAGTATTTCAAATATCATAACATTTAAGGGTATAGGACAAGTGCAGGAAATTGGGGTCAGCACACTTTTAGTGGTAGTTATGTCAGTGCAGACTTGATGGGCCGAAGGGCCTATTCTGCACTGTATAAATCTATGAGGATACATGAGTGGATCAATAACCAGAGCCAAGGACTTAACAGCATTGCCAACAGATGATGAGGGGAGCTGAGGAGAAAGATCTTCACTCTGAGAGACGTTAGGATTTCAAATATTCGTTCTGGAAAGCTGATGGAACTTGATTTTATAAAGAATTTTTAAGTTGAGTTGGAATGAGATGCAGAAACGAGGGAGTTATGCTCAAAAAGAGGGAATTTTGAACTTGGAATGATTGCACTTTCAAAGAGCCAGCATAGGCCCAGTTGACCGAATGGCCTCTTATGGTGCTATCCAGTGACTTGCAGCTGTCCCCAGCCACCTCCTGAAGGAGGTGCATGTGATTAGAGCTACCCTGAGGATGGGAGCAATTGCACTGTGATGCCTTCCATAGTTGACCAGCAGCCAATATCCTCTGGAGCAGAGTATCTGAGTGAGGGGATTGAACCGGAGTTATTGCTGCTGGAGAAATGAAGGGAAAGAGGTTATCAAACATCTGGATTATTTCCCTGGGGAGGTTTGTAATGGTGTTTGTATGCAGAGTGTAATCTAGCTGACTTTGAAAGTTTTGAACCTCTCCTTTAGTATGTGCTGCTGATATCTGTACAGAGCTCTGATGGAGAGCTCCTTGATGAGCCACTGGAGTTGAGAGTATCGGTGACAGACGACAACGACAACGCGCCCGTGTGCATCCCTGAGAGTTACCAGGCAACAGTCCGCGAGCAACAGGTTCAAGGTGATCAACTTAACATCACAGTTATCACAACAGCGAGCAGGAGAAAGAAATAAAAACAGCGAAAGCTGGAGAAACTCAGCAGGTCTGGTAGCATCTGTGGAGAGAGAGAAACAGAGTTAACCTTTCAGATGAAGAAGAGACATATCAGAGTTGAAACATTAACTCTGTTTCTCTCTCAACAGAAAAGTAACATTCACATCACACAAATGCCAAACAATGACCATCACCAACAAGAGACAATCTAACCACTGCCCCTTGACATTCAACGGTATTACCATCACTGAAAGCCCCAGTGTCAACATCCTAGGGGTTATCATTGACCAGAAACTCAACTGGACTCACCACATAAACACAGTGGCTACAAGAGCAGGTCAGAGACTTGGAATACTGCAGCAAATAACTCACCCCTGACTCCCCAAAGCTTGTCCACCATCTACAAGGCACAAGTCAGGAGTGTGATGGAATACTCCCCCCTTGCCCTGGATGGGGGCAGCTCCAACAACACTCAGGAAGCTCAACACCATCCAGGACAAAGTAGCCACTTGATTGGCACCACATCCACAAACATCCCCTCCCTCCCCCACCGACGCTCAGTAGCAGCAGTGTGTACCATCTACAAGATACTCGGCACAAATTCACCAAACATTCTCAGACAGTACCTTGTAAACCCAGGACCACTTCCATCCTGAAGGACAGGGCAGCAGGTACATGGGAACACCACCCCCTGTGAGTGCCCCTCCAAGCTACTCACCATCCTGATGTGGAAATATATCACTGTTCCTTCAGTGTCACTGGGTCAGGATCCTGGAATTCCCTCCCTCAGGGCATTGTGGGTCACCCTACAGCACATGGACTGCAGTGGTTCAAGAAGACAGCTCACCCCCACCTTCTCAAGGGGCAACTAGGGACGGGCAATAAATGCTGGGCCCAGGCAGCGATGCCCGTGTCAAATGAGTGAATAAATAAAGATGCTGCCAAACCTGCATCTCCAACACTTTCTGTTTTTATAATCAGATCTATAGTATTTACAGTGTTTTACTTTTATGGAGAAAAATAGGAAAGACTTAGATTTGTGTATCACCTCAGTGATGCCTCCCCTATGTGCTTGGATGTTGGGTGAGACAGCACTGGACTAGATTGCTATAGTCCACTGACTAATCCTCACAGTGTAAACCCAGCTGAGCTCAGCCTGGTGTCAGGACAGTGAGGGGGAGAGTTGGGAATGTGACATCACCACACAGATCATTAACCTTCCATTTCTGTTTGGAACCAGAATCTCTTCCTGTCCATCCCTCAGGGACAAGATGACCATGGCCACTCTCTGGGTGGTTTCCCAGGGTTGCAGTGGGAATAGCTGTACCTGTTGGGGCTGACCAAGCGAGGGGACTGCAGGCGATTGAGGTTGAGAGTGTTGTTGGCTCAGCATTTCCTCTCCTTGTCTTTTAGAAACATGGAAACCGAGAAAACAGGAGCAGGAGAAGGCCATTCGGCCCTTTGAGCCTGCTCTGCCATTCAGTATGATCATGGCTGTGACTGCTTTCTCCTGAGTCCTTTCATCGGGAATCCCTAAGAACTTTACCCAATGCATTCTTGAAAATATTCAATGTTTTGACCTCAACCACCTCAACTCACTCACTGGGTGAAGCCATTTCTCCTCATCTCAGTCTGAAATGGCCAAGCCCGCATTGTTAGACTGTGATCCGCTGGTTCTGGACTCCCTGATGATTGGATACATCCTTCCTGAGTTGACCCTGTCTAGTCCTGTTAGAATTTTACGGGTTTCTATGAGATTCCTCCTTATTTTTTGAAACTCCAGTAAATATAATCCTAACCGATCCCAATCTCTCCTTAAACCTTCCCACTGCCTTTAATGGAGGCCTTGCTGTTTGGAATGGGATCCCGAAAGTGTCTTGCATGAACTCAGGATGTCATCAGGTGCTTTCCAGCCAATGTTATACTTTTTGATAGTAACCGAAGTGTAGTTCCAGTTATATTTATACAAGTACAAATGGGCAACAGTTGAGCAGACGTGTCAGTGTTCCCGTGTATGAGGAACACTGGGCTCTGTTATCTAGGATGTCCCAGGACACAATGTGCCTTGTGAGACACTGGGAAAGATGCTAAAGCTTTATAGTCTGCAGGTTAGGCCCCCAAGTAAATAATTGTGACCAATTCAGGACACCATACTGTTGGAATGATGCCAAGGCCTTTGCTGTTTAGATCATAAGATCGCGGAGCAGATTTAGGCCATTTGGCCCATCGAGTCTGCTCCGTCATTCAATCATGTTTCTCAACCTCATTCACCTGCTTTCTCCTGTAATCCTTGATCCCCTTACTCAGGAAACTATCCATCTCTATCTTAAATGCACTCAATGACGTGGCCTCCACAGCCCTCTGTAGCAATGAGCTCCTCAGATTCCCCACCCTCTAGCTGAAGAACTTCCTTCTTGTCTCAGTTTAAAAGGGTCATCTCTTCACTCTGAGGCTGTGCCCTCAGGTGCCGGCTCTTCTCCGTGGGAAAATATCTTCCCCATGTCTACTCTACCCAAGCCTCTCCATATTGTATAAATTTCAATCCAATCCCTCCCCCTCATCCTCCATCCAATGGAGGGGATTCAGTGGAAGTGGGATCAGGGATGTGGAGGTTCAATGTGGTATTTGTGGCTGCAACGGCACTGCCACCTTTCCCTTGGCTGGGTCACAGGAGCCTCACTGTTTTATAACAGGGACAGGGACAGCCTGGAGTGAGTAGAGTAGCCATGAGACGAGGCACTTACCTTCACTGAACAGAGGCAGGGAGCTGGACAGCAATGGGAACAGAACTTTCAGTTCAACGCGTCCACATTGACCAGATATTTCTAAACCAGGTGTCCTTCCCCACTTCATCAAAAGCTTCACAGCGTTTGACAGCTATTGACCCCCCCCTTAACAACAAATTCTCCAGCTCCTTCACATACTGTGATCAGTTGGAGTAATCTCCTCTGCAGCATCTCCAGGATGTGAGACCTTTCCAATACTGTGCAGGCTTTTCCTTAAACACGTTTAACACAAATACCTCACCTGAAGACATTTTTCCTTCATCCCCTTGACAATAAACCAGCAAGAAATGTCCCAATTGCCAGCACCCGGCCCATATCCCTCTAAACCCTTCCTATTTATATACCCATCCAAATGCCTTTTAAATGTTGTAATTGTACCAGCCTCCACCACTTCCTCTGGCAGCTCATTCCATACACGTACCACCCTCTGCGTGAAACATTTACCTCTTGGGTCCCTTTAAAATCTTTTCCCTCTCATTTTAAACTATGCTCACTAGTTCTGGACTCCCCGGCCCCAGGGAAAAGACTTTGTCTATTTATCCTATCCATGTCCCTCATAATTTTATAAACCTCTACAAGGTCACCCCTCAGCCTCCAACGCTCCAGGGAAAACAGCCCCAGCCTGTTCAGCCTCTCCCTGTAGCTCAGATTGAGTTTATTATATGATACTGATAGAGTTCAAGCTCTAACAGTTGATTAGACTTTGTTACTGATGCTATAAGAGGATCTGTGGTCATCACTCTGTGAGATCTCAAACAGCAACTTCCCCGTCAAACCAGAACATCACCTGATTGGCTGGAGCTTCATTAACCCTGTCAGAACCAGGACAGTGTTCGCTTACAGAGCTGGGATTGTTCACCTCCTCAGCTGACTGGGGCAGTTGGGGATGTGGTGGGATGGAGGTGTTGTTCGGGGGTGGTGGGGGGAGGGGATTTCATTGTGGGTGAACATTGTGAAGGGATTTGACAGGATAATAGGGATAAGTTGATTCTGCTGGTCAGAGGGTCTATGTTGGGGTGTGGAACACCATGCCTGTAAGAGTGAGAAACCTTGGATAAATAGTTGGAGAGCTAAAACATACAGCATGAAATAGAAAGAGCTGATTGTAGAGCTCTTTTAAAGAGAGAATACAGAGATGATGGGCTGAATGGCCAGCTTCTATCTCATCTTATTGAGTGACGCTGTGGATTGCTGACTCCTTTTCCAGGTTCACATCTGGTTACCCTGACAGCAGCTGATCAGGATGATCCCAGGACTGAAAACGCCCACCTTTCCTTCCGACTCCACAGCCAGGAACCTCGGAATGATGGCAGGCTGCTGTTTACCGTCAGTGCAAATGGAACCTTGACACTGGCCAGGGACATGACTGGCTACACATCAATGAAGTACCAACTGGAAGTGCTGGTGGCTGACCATGCTGGTGAGGAAGCACAGGCAGTGATTGGAATTCAAATGTTTCAGACAGTGACATTGAGTGGACAGCATAGACAGGCCATTCAGCTTATCTGGTCTTTGCTGGGCATTATGCCCCACATGGACACTCCTCCAGCCGCAATCAGGGAACAATCCTTTCCGTCTCCTTCCACACTTCATCAAAAGCTTCACAGCCTTCGACAGTTATTGCCTCTTAACAACAAATTCTCCAGCTCCTTCACATACTGTGATCAATTGGAGTAATCTCCTCTGCAGCATCTCCAGGATGTGAGACCTTTCCAATACTGTGCAGCTTTTCATTAAATACGTTTAACATAAAACCTCACCTGAAGACATTTTCCCTTCATCCCTTGACAATAAATCAGTAAGAAATGTCCCATTGAACAGAAAATCATAGACTGACCCTCCCAGCTCAGGGATAGCACGGGGTTAGATACAGAATAAAGCTCTCTCTACACTATTCCCATCAAACACTCCCCAGGACAGGGGCAACACAGGATTAGATACAGAGTAAAGCTCTCTCTACACTATCCCCATCAAACACTCCCCAGGACAGGGACAGCACAGGGTTAGATACAGAGTAAAACTCACTCCACACTGTCCCCCTTCAAACACTCCCAGGACAGGGATAGCACGGGGTTAGTGACAGAGTAAAGCTCCCTCTACAATGTTCCCGCATCAAACACTCCCAGGACAGGGATAGCACGAGGTTAGTAACAGAGTAAAGCTTCCTTTACGCTGTCCCCATCTCACACTCCCAGGACAGGGATAGCACGGGGTTAGATACAGAGTAAAGCTACCTCTTGAACGTGTGGTTGGGGCACTGGTGCAGGAAGCAAGGATTTAAATTCTTGGATCACTGGGGTATGTTTTGTGGTAAGCATAAGTTATATAAGAGAGACGGTTTGCAACTTAATAGGTTAGGGACCAGCATTCTAGTAGGCAGGTTTGCTACTGTAACACTGCTATGTTTAAACTAAGTAGCGGGGGGGAGGGGACAAATTGGATGTTTAAGAAGGAAATTGAAGGGAAAGTTAGAACCAGGGAAGTCAAGAAAGACAACTGTATCAATGAAGCAGAAAACTCAGAAAGGGATCATGCTGTAAGGTTGAGTGAAATAGGAGTTGATGGGATGGGTGAGGGCAGTAACAAATTAAAAATACTATAAATGAATGCACGAAGCATTAGAAATAAGATGGATGAGCTTGGGGCTCTTTTGGAAATTGGCAGTTACGATATTGTGGGGATAACTGGGACGTGGCTTCAAGTGGACAGGGCCTGGGAAATGAATATTCAAGGCTACACGTGCTATCGTAAGGACAGACTGACGGGCAGAGGGGGGTGGGGTGGCCATGTTAGTAAGGGATGATATTCAGTCCCTTGCGCGGGGGAACCTAGAATCAGGGGATGTAGAGTCAGTATAGATAGAGCTGAGAACTCTAAGGATTAAAAGACCCACTTGGGAGTTATCTACAGGCCCCCAAACAGTAGTCTGGATGTCGGATGTAAGTTGAATCAGGAGCTGAAATTGGCCTGTCGCAAAGATGTTACTACAGTTGTTATGGGGGATTTCAACATGCAGGTAGACTGGGAGAATCAGGATGGTATTGGACCTCAAGAAAGAGACTTCGTGGAATGCCTCTGAGATGGATTCTTAGAGCAGCTGGTGTTGGAGCCGACCAGGGAGAAGGCAATTCTGGATCTGGTGTTGTGCAACGAACCAGAATTGATCAGGGACCTCGAAGTGAAGGAGCCATTGGGAAGTAGTGACCATAATACAATAAGCTTCAATCTGCAATTTGAGAGGGAGAGGGTACAATCGGTAGCGACAATATTTCAGTTGAATAAAGGGAACTATGGAGCTATGAGGGAGGAGCTGGCCAAAGTTCAATGGTACAATACCTTAGCAGGGATGGCAGTGGAGCAACAATGGCTGATATTTCTGTGTATAATGTAGAAGATGCAGGATCAGTTCATTCCAAAAAGGAAGAAAGATCCCAGGAGGAGGCAGGGGTGGCCGTGGCTGACGAGGGAAGTTAAGAAATATATAAAGTTAAAAGAGAAAAAGTATAACAAAGCAAAGATAAGTGGGAAAACAGAGGACTGGGAAGCTTTTAAAGATCAACAGAGGATTACTAAGAAGGAAATACGCAGAGAAAAAATGAGGTACGAAGATAAACTGGCCAAAAATATAAAGGAGGATAGTAAAAGCTTTTTTAGGTATGTGAAAGGGAAAAAAATGGTTAAGACTAAAACTGGGCCCTTGAAGACAGAAACAGGGGAATATATTACAGGGAACAAAGAAATGGCAGAAGAATTGAATTGGTACTTCAGATCTGTGTTCACTGGGGAAGACACAAGCAATCTCCCAGATGTAATAGTGGCTGAAGGACCTGAACTGAAGGGAATTTATATTTGCCAGGAATTGGTGTTGGAGAGACTGTTAGGTCTGAAGGTTGATAAGTCCCTGGGGCCTGATGGTCTACATTCCAGGGTACTGAAGGAGGTGGCTCGAGAAGTTGTGGATGTGTTGGTGATTATTTTCGATAGATTTGGGATCAGTTCCTGCGGATTGGAGATTGGCTAATGTTGTCCCACTTTTTAAGAAAGGAGGGAGAGAGAAAGCAGGGAATTATAGACCAGTTAGTCTGACCTCAGTGATGGGAAAGATGCTGGAGTCAATTATAAAGGATGGAATTATGACACATTTGGATAGCAGTAACAGGATAGGTCAGAGTCAGCATGGATTTATGAAGGGGTAGCATGGGGTTAGTAACAGAGTAAAGCACCCCCTACTTTGTCCCTATCAAACAGAATAAAGCTCTCTGTTCAATCATAATTAGCTCATGGTGGGTCATGAAAAATGATGTTTTTATTGATGTAGGAACCTTGCCTCACATCCTCCTGACATCATCAATTCCTTTCCTGTTGCATTGCCAAATGATAATGCAGGACAAAACGACAATATAAGGTGGAATAAAGGAGCAATAGGAATGGCCTGAATGGAGCATAAGAACTGGTCTTAACTGAGCTTGTTGCAAAGTGAGTTTCTGTGCTGTCCATTCTGTTATAAACAGCCAGGTAATCTGGTTGTGATATTGAAGTTGGTGGAAGACTGGAGGCCATAGAAGAATCATAGAAACCCTATAGTGTGGGAACAGGCCCTTTGACCCAACTAGTCCACACCAGCCCTCCGAAGAGTAACCCACCTAGACCCTATTATCATATATTTTTACCCCAACTTAATCTTCACATGCCTGAACACTGTGGGCAATTTAGCATGGCCAATTCACCCTAACCTGCACATCTTTGGATTGTGGGAGGAAACCTGCACAGACACAGGGAGAATGTGCAAACCTCAAACAGACAGTTACCTGAGGCTGGAATTGAACCAGGGTTCCTGGTGCTGTGAGGCAGCAGTGCTAACCACTGAGCTACAGTGCTGCCCTGCTCAGTCAACAACACTGATTCCGCTGTTTCCCATCATCTCACAGAACCTGCAACATTACCTAAACAAAAGGCACGCACCACAGCAGGTCATGAGATTTGATTTCAATTAAAAAGCGACTAGAGTTAATAATGAATCTGAGTCTTGGTCTGCTGATTGTTGTAAAAACCCAACAGGTTCTTTCACATCCTCTCAGCCATCGTTACCTGGTCTGCTCCTCACCCACAGCAATGGGCTTGACACTTAACTGCCCTCTGAATAATTAGTGAGGGGTAATAAAAGCTGGTCAGACCAGAGACACCCTCCTCCCATTAACAAATAACATTCGAAACAATAAAATGATTTATTAAATGATAAAATGATGCCACTTTGCAGCCCAATTTCTGGATTGTCAGGAAGATTATCTCTCAGGAAGGCACTTGAAGTCACAACCCTCTGATTAATGAAAGCTGGTCTTAACGCTGCCTGAGGGACATTCGGATACTGGGTGTCCACGTGAATGTTTTATCACAAACCTAACTCTGAGTCTGTGTTGCACTTTCTTTGACAGGATTGTCAGGGACCTGCACAGTGACTGTCGATATTGAGGAGGTGAATGACAATGCACCAGTATTCCCACAGAAACAGGTACACCAACTGATGAATGTTCTTTGGTATTGTTTCAACATTTACATGTAGGATGCTCAGGAAAAGCCATGTCAGACCACAGTTCCCCTGATACTGTCCCCATCAAGCGAAAGCAGCAGCAGCCACTAGAATTTGTTAAGTGTGCTCAGGAAAGTTTCCTCAAGCAGTACATAGAGGGCCCTACTCGGGAAGGGGCAAAACTCAACCCACTCTTAGGAAATAGGGGAGGACAGATGATGGAGGTGACAGTGGGGCAGCACTTTAGGACCAGTGACCATAGTATTATTAGTTTTAAAACAGTTATGGAGAGGGACAAAACTGGTTCACAGCTTCAAGTTCGAAATTGGGACAAGGCAAATTTGTACAGAATTGGACAGGACATGCAGAGATTGATTGGAGGTTGGAGTAGTTTGTTTGCAGGCAAAGGGATGTCTGGCAAGTGGGAGGCCTTTACAAGTGAGATAACTAGAGATCAAGGTTCATATGTTCCTGTGAGGGAGAAGGGCAAGACTAGTAGGAATAAGGAACCCTGGATGACAAGAGATATTGAAGCTTTGACCAGAAAGAAAGGAGGTGGCGTGGCTCAGGTACAGGCAGCTGGGATCGAGGGAATCCCTGGAGGTATACAGGGAATACAGGAGTTTACTGAAGGAGGAAATCAGGAGGGTGAAAAAGGGACACATGATAGCCTTGGCTGAGAAGATTTGGGTGAATCCAAAGAGGTAGTTTAAGTATATTAAAGGCAAAAGAATAATTACAGAGAGAACAGGACACTCAAGGACCAAAGTGGACACGTGTAGAACAACATGAGATGGACAAAGTTCTCAATGAGTATTTCTCCTCCTGTGTTTACCATGGAATAAGACATGAAGACTTGGGAGCTTGGGGAAGTTAGTGGTGATATCTTGGGGACAGTCCATAACACAGTAGAGGTGATGTTGGATGTATTCAAACATATGAAGGTGAATAAATCTCTGGTCCTGACCAGATATATTCAAGAACATTGCAAGAGGCTAGAGAAGAAATTGCGGGGGCCCTGGATGATACTTTTGCATCGTCGTTAGCCATGGGTGAGGTCCAAGGAGATTGGATGGTAGCGAATGTTGTGCCATTATTCAAGAGGGGCTGCAAAGAAAAGCCTGGAAACTATAGACCAGTAAGCGCAACATCTGTGATGGCTAAATTACTTGAGAAGAATCTGAGGGATAAGATATACGTGTGTTTGGAAAGACAGGGTTTGATTAGGAGTGGTCAGTGTGACTTTGTGAGTGAGAGATCATGCCTCACAAATTTGCTACAATTCTTTGATGAAGTGACCAGAGAGGTTGATGAGAGCAGGGTGGTAGATGTAGTTGATATGGATTTCAGTAAGGCCTTTGATAAGGTTCCACATGGTGGGCTGCTCTGGAAGGTTAGATCACCTGGAATCCAGGGGAACCTGGCAAGTTGGATACAAAATTGGCTTGATGATAGGAAGCTGAGGGTAATAGTGGAATGATGCTTGTCGGACTGGAGGCCTGTGAATAGTGGAGTGACTCAGGGTCAATGCTGGGCCCATTGCTGTTTGTTATCTATATCAACGATTTGAATGAGAATGTACAAGGCATGATTAGTAAGTTTACAGATGACACTAAAATAGATGATATCGTGCACAGTGAAGGAGGTTATCAGAAATTGCAGCAGGACCTTGATCAGCTGGGGAAGTCAGCTGAGAAATAGCAAATGGAGTTTAACACAGATAAGTGCAAGGCCTTGCATTTTGGAAAGTCAAATCAAGGTAGGAGTTTCATTGTGAATGGTAGGGCCTTAAGTAGTGTGGTGGAGCAGAGGGATCTTGGAGTCCAGGTGCACCGTTCTCTGAAAGTGGAGTTCACAGGTAGACAGGGCAGTGAAGGAGGCTTTTGGCATACTGGCCTTCATCAGTCAGGGCACTGAGCAGAGAAGTTGGGACGTGATGTTGCAGTTATACAGGTCGTTGGTGAAACCGCACTTGGAGTAGTGTATTCAGTTTTGGTCACCTTCCTATAGAAAGGATGTTATTAAACTGGAAAGAGTGCAGAAGAAATTAAAAGGGTGTTGCCTGGACTCAATGGTCTGAGTTACAGGGAGAGGTTGGACAAGTGAGGACATTTTCCTTTAGAGTGTGGGAGCCTGAGGGGGCTCTTACAGAAGTGAATCAGATCATGAGAGGCATGGATAGGGTGAATGCACTCAGTCTTTTTCCCAGGGTTGGGGAATCGAGGACTAGAGGGGAAAGAATAAAAGGGAACCTGAGGGGTAACCTTTTTGCACAGAGGGTGGAATGAGCTGCCAGTGGAAGTGGTTGAGATGGGTAACATATTTAAAAGGCATTCGGCCAAATACATGGATAGGAAAGGAAGGATAGGAGCCAAATGCAGGGAAATGGGGTTAGCGTTTTGTTCAGCGTGGACCTGTTTGGGCCAAAGGGCCTGTCTCTGTGCTGTAAAACTCTATACCTCCATCAAACACTCCCAGGACAGGGACAGCACAGGATTAGATACAGACTAGGGCTCCTTATTGTAAAGTATTTGAGGTAGAGATTGGTAAATGTTCTGTTATTGGTTCATTGGTCTCTATCCCTTGCTGTGATGCAGTTTGGTCCATTCACTGTGGCTGAGAATACTGACATTGGAAACCTGATCACCACCATCAATGTCTCAGACATGGATTATCCATTGACCAGCAGTTGGCTTGTTCAGTACACCATTGAGGCTGGGAACGAGCAACACCAATTTGGAATTTCCCAAGAGGAACACAGCAACACTGGCAGCCTCTCATTAAATAAGGTGCACCTGGGATTGCATCTCTCTCCCTCAGTCTTTCACTTTATTCCTCAATCTCTGTCTCAATTTCTGTCCATGACCACTCACTGCCTCGTACCTGACAGTCCTCTCACTCTCTCTCCTTATTGTATTTTCCTTTGTTCTGTCTCAATTTTTCTCTCTCAAGTTGTCTCCATGTGTCTCTCACCACCACCTAGGCTCTGTTTCCCTCTCTATCCCACCTCTCTTTCTCTCTCTCCCTCTCTCAGTTTGCCTTTGTGTCTTCTCCATTCCTGTACTGTCTCCTCATTTTATCAGGATCTCTCCATTCCTCTCCAGCTTTCTCTTTCTGCCTCTCTCCATCTTTGTTTTGGTCAATTCTCCTCTCATCGGTCTAGTCTGTGTTCATCCCATCACTGTCCCATCACTTACCATTTTGTCCCCTGTCTTTATCCACATCTCCCAGTCTCTCTCCACATGTCCCTGTCTCTCTCTGCGTGTCCCTGTCTCTATCCGTGTCCTTGTCTCTCTCTGCGTGTCCCTGTCTCTCTCTCCATGTCTCTGTCGGTCTCAGTGTGTCCCTGTTTCTCTTCGCGAGTCCCTGTCTCTCTCTCCATGTCCCTGTCACCCTCCGCGTGTCCCTGTCTCTCTCTGCGTGTCCCTGTCTCTCTTTCTCTGTGTCCCTGTCTCTCTGCGTGTCCCTGTCTCTCTTCGAGTCCCTGTCTCCCTCTGCGTGTCCCTGTCTCCCACCGGGTGTCCCTGTCTCCCTCTGCATGTCCCTGTCTCTGTCCGTGTGTCCCTGTCTCTCTCTGAGTGTCCCTGTCTCTCTCTGAGTGTCCCTGTCCCCCACCGCGTGTCCCTGTCTCTGTCCGTGTGTCCCTGTCTCTCTCTCCGTGTCCCTGTCACCTTCTGTTTGTCCCTGTCTCTCTCTCCATATCCCTGTCTCTCTCCGTGTCCCTGTCACTCTCTCCATGTCCCTGTCTCTCTCCGTGTCCCTGTCTCTCTCTGAGTGTCTCTGTCTCCCTCTATGCGTGTCCCTGTCTCTTTCCGCGTGTCCCTGTGTCTCTCTCCGTGTCCCTGTCTCCCTCTATGCGTGTCCCTGTCTCTTTCCGCGTGTCCCTGTCTCTCTCTCCGTGTCCCTGTCTCGCTCTGCGTGTCCCTGTCTCTTCCTGCGTGTCTGTCTCCCTTAGCGTGTCTCTGTCTCCCATTGCATGTCCCTGTCTCTCTGCATGCCCCTGTCTCCCTTTGCATGACCCTGTCTCTCTCTGTGTGTCCCTGTCTCTCTCTCTCCGTGTGTCCCTGTCTCCCTCTCCATGCCCCTGTCTCTCTCTCTCTCTCTCTGTCCCTGTCTCCTTTTGCATGTCCCTGTCTCTCTCTGCGTCTCCCTGTCTCTCTCTGCGTCTCCCTGTCTCTCTCTCTCCGTGTCCCTGTCTCTCTCTCTCTCTCTGTGTCCCTGTCTCTTTCCGTGTGTCCCTGTCTCCCTCTCCATGCCCCTGTCTCCCTCTATGCGTGTCCCTGTCTCTTTCCGTGTGTCCCTGTCTCTCTCTCCGCGTCTCTGTCTCCCTCTATGCGTGTCCCTGTCTCTTTCCGCGTGTCCCTGTCTCTCTCTCCGTGTCCCTGTCTCGCTCTGCGTGTCCCTGTCTCTTCCTGCGTGTCTGTCTCCCTTTGCGTGTCCCTGTCTCCCTTTACATGTCCCTGTCTCTCTCTCCGTGTCCCTGTCTCCCTTTGCATGTCCCTGTCTCTCTCTGCATGTCCCTGTCTCTCTCCGTGTCCCTATCTCTCTCTCTCTCTGTGTCCCTGTCTCTCTCCGTGTCCCTATCTCTCTCTCTCTCTGTGTCCCTGTCTCTCTCTCCGTGTGTCCCTGTCTCTCTCTGTGTCCCTGTCTCTCTCTGTGTCCCTATCTCTCTCTCTCTCTGTGTCCCTGTCTCTCTCTCCGTGTGTCCCTGTCTCTCTCTGTGTCCCTGTCTCTCTCTCTGTGTCCCTGTCTCTCTCTCCGTGTGTCCCTGTCTCTCTCTGTGTCCCTGTCTCTCTCTCTGTGTCCCTGTCTCTCTCTCTCTCCTTGTCCCTGTCTCTCTCTCCATGTGCCCCTGTCTCTCTCCGTGTCCCTGTCTATCTCTCTCCTTGTCCCTGTCTCCCTCTCCATGTCCCTGTCTCTCTCTCTCTGTGTCCCTCTCTCTTTCTCTCTCTCCGTGTCCCTGTCTCCCTCTCCATGTCCCTGTCTCTCTCTCTCTGTGTCCCTCTCTCTCTCTCTCTCTCTCCGTGTCCCTGTCTCTCTCCCCATGTCCCTGTCTCTCTCACCGTGTCTCTGTCTCTCTCTCCATGTCCCTGTCTCTCTCTCTCTCTCCGTGTCCCTGTCTCTCTCTCCATGTCTCTCTCTCTCTCTCCGTGTCCCTGTCTCTCTCTCTCTCTCCGTGTCCCTGTCTCTCTCTCCATGTCTCTCTCTCTCTCTCCGTGTCCCTGTCTCCCTCCGTGTGTCCCTGTCCCTCTCCGTGTCCCTGTCTCTCTCTCTCTCTCTCCGTGTCCCTGTCTCCCTCCGTGTGTCCCTGTCCCTCTCCGTGTCCCTGTCTCTCTCTCCGTGTCCCTGTCTCCCTCCGTGTGTCCCTGTCCCTCACCGTGTCTCTGTCTCTCTCTCCGTGTCCCTGTCTCTCTCTCTCTCTCCGTGTCCCTGTCTCTCTCTCCATGTCTCTCTCTCTCTCTCCGTGTCCCTGTCTCTCTCTCTCTCTCCGTGTCCCTGTCTCTCTCTCCATGTCTCTCTCTCTCTCTCCGTGTCCCTGTCTCCCTCCGTGTGTCCCTGTCCCTCTCCGTGTCCCTGTCTCTCTCTCTCTCTCCGTGTCCCTGTCTCCCTCCGTGTGTCCCTGTCCCTCTCCGTGTCCCTGTCTCTCTCTCTCTCTCCGTGTCCCTGTCTCCCTCCGTGTGTCCCTGTCCCTCTCCGTGTCCCTGTCTCTCTCTCTCTCTCCGTGTCCCTGTCTCCCTCCGTGTGTCCCTGTCCCTCTCCGTGTCCCTGTCTCTCTCTCCGTGTCCCTGTCTCCCTCCGTGTGTCCCTGTCCCTCTCCGTGTCCCTGTCTCTCTCTCCGTGTCTCCCTGTCTCTTTCCGATATTGTTGATCGTTTTTCCAGTTTGCCCTCAGTCTCAGTCCCTTCTCATTGGTTCCTGTCACTGACTGTTCCACTGTCTTCATTTCTCTGTTGATTTCCACGCCGTTTCAGCTCTCTCTCTCTCCATCACATTCTCTCTTTCCATCACTCTCTTCACTTTCTCTCTCTCTTTTTCCAGCTCTCTGTCTTTCACTTCTCAGTCTGTCTTTCCCTCTCCATCTCCATCTGTGTCTGCACCACTATCTTTCTTTTCATCTGTCTGTCTCTTTCTCCATCCCTCTCTTGCCAGCTCTCTCTCTCTCTCTTTCTCACACACCATCTTTCTATGTCCACCATTCTTCACTCACTCTTGCTCTCCCTTTAGCTCTGCCCATTTCTTTGTCAATATTGTTTTCCATCACTATCTCTGAATCTTTGCCCCCACCTTCTCTGTCCATCTCCGAGCCTGGGTTTCCCTGTCTCACTGATCCTGAGAGGGTGAAGTCAGCTCCTCACTCTCTTCCATGCAAAGTGAAAGATTAAAAGACAGGGAGAACGAGGGAGGCTGCTGGTGGATGGGGAGGGTACAGAAAACTGCAGATGCTGGGGTAGACATGCAGGAGGCTGGGAGAACACAGCGAGCCAGGCAGCATCAGGAGGGGGAGAAAACGAGGATTGCCCTGAAGCAGGGTAACACCCGAAACGTCGACTTCTCCCCCTCCTGATGCTGCCTGCCTTGCTGTGTTCTCCCAGCCTCCTGCATGTCTACGATGGATGGAGAGGAGCTGGGTTGCTGTGGGAGGTGACAGTGTCCAATCTATGCCTTTAGGCTCTGGACTACGAGAAGGTGAGTGAATACAGACTGGTGATCTCAGCCAGAAACCAGGCACAGCTGCTCGGGACTCAGTATGGACCAAGCTCCACCGTCACAGTCTCTATTCAGGTCCGAGATGTCAATGAAGCTCCGAACCTTCCTCAGAGCCAGTACGAGGTGACGGTTCCCATGGACGCTCAGCCAGGTCATGTCTTACTGCAGCTGGAGGCACGTGACCCAGACACATCACCCACTCCAGTTAGGTAAGGCCATCCAGCCACTCGGTCTGCACCGACATCGGGATCGATATTGATACTGACCCTCCGACAGTGCAGCACTCCCTCAGCACTGACCCTCTGACAGTGCGGCACTCCCTCAGCACTGACCCTCCGACAGTGCGGCACTCCCACAGCACTGACCCTCCGACAGTGCGGCACTCCCTCAGCACTGACCCTCCGACAGTGCGGCACTCCCTCAGCACTGACCCTCAGACAGTACGGCACTCCCTCAGCACTTACCCTCCGACTGTGCTGCACTCCCTCAGCACTGACCCACCGACAGTACTGCACTCTCTCAGCACTGACCCTCCGACAGTGCAGCACTCCCTCAGCACTAACCCTCTGACAGTGCGGCACACCCTCAGCACTGACCCTCCGACAGTACGGCACTCCCTCAGCACTAACCATCTGACAGTGCGGCACTCCCACAGCACTGACTCTCCGACAGTGCAGCACTCCTACAGCACTAACCCTCCGACAGTGCGGCACTCCCACAGCACTGATCCTCCGACAGTGCGGCACTCCCTCAGCACTGACCCTCCGACAACGCGACACTCCCACAGCACTGACCCTCCGACAGTGCGGCACTCCCTCAGCACTGACCCTCTGACAGTGCGGCACTCCTTCAGCACTGACCTTCCAACAGTGTGGCACTCCCTCAGCACTGACCCTCTGACAGTGCAGCACTCCCTCAGCACTGACCCTCTAACAGTATGGCACTCCCTCAGCACTGACCCCCTTTTGACAGTGCAGCACTCCCTCAGCACTGACCCTCTGACAGTGCAGCACTCCCTCAGCACTGACCCTCTGACAGTGCAGCACTCCTTCAGCACTGACCCTTGACAGTGCAGCACTCCCTCAGCACTGACCCTCTGACAGTGCAGCACTCCTTCAGCACTGACCCTCCGACAGTGCTGCACACCCTCAGCACTGACCCTCCGACAGTGCGGCACTTCCTCAGCACTGACCCTCCGACAGTGCGGCACTCCCACAGCACTGACCCTTCGACAGTGTAGCGCTACCTCAGCACTGACCCTCTGACAGTGCGGCACACCCACAGCACTCACCCTCTGACAGTGCCGCACTCCCTCAGTACTGATCCTGCGACAATGTGGCACTCCCTCAGTACTGTCTCCCTGACAGTGCAGCACTCCCTCAGAACTGACAGTCTGACAGTGCCGCACTCCCTCAGCACTGACCCCCCCTTTGACAGTGCGGCACTCCCTCAGCACTGAACCTCCGACTGTGCTGCACTCCCTCAGCACTGACCCTCTGACTGTGCTGCACTCCCTCAGCACTGAACCTCTGACTGTGCTGCACTCCCTCAGCACTGACAGTTCTCGTGTCCATCTAAATATCCAGATCTTTTTCCTGATACGGTGTGCAGTGTTCTGGAGCGTGCAGCCCTTGCGGAGTCTCCCACTCACTGTCCGCTCTGTTAAACTCTGACAGGAAATTGTCTGTCTTTGGCAGGTACCGCCTTGGCAATGAGACGGTGAGATGGCTGAGGGTGAATGCTGACTCTGGGGAGGTCACACTCATGTCCGGAGACCCAGCAGGAGGGACCCACCTGTTGGAGGTGCTGGTTGAAGATGGAGGTGAGGGGTGAAGGATGGTGCAGTGTGAGTTAACCGACCTCAACACATTGGTGCAGGGAACCGTTCAAGAGAGTGGAGAAAAGAGAAATGTGTGTGTAATCAGGGAAAATATAGTAATGGGAATAGAAACTGTTCTCTGTGACTAAGATTGAGAGACCCGAAGGCTGTATTGTCTGCCTGGTGCCTGGGTTCAGGGTAAATCATCTGGGCTGCAGACAGGGAGGGTTAAGATCCAGCTGTTGTGTTCCACGTTGGTACCGACAATCTGGGTACTACAAGGCAAGAGGTTCTGCTGAGGGATTATGGGCAGCTAGAGTTAAACTAAAAAGAACCTGAGCCACAAGCTAATTGGCACAGGGTCAACAGGATGAAAGAGGTAAACACGTGCTTCAAAGGATTGGTGTGGGAGAAAAGGGATTGAATTGATGGGACATCAGCACCAGGACTGGGGTAGCAGGGAGCTGTTCCACTGAGACGGGCTCCACCTGAATCTGGCTGGCACCAGAGTCCTGGCCAATCACACAACGCGGGCTGTGGGTAGGGGTTTGAAACTAAATGGTAAGAGTGGCCTGGGGTGCGTTCAGTTGCATGGAAAATAATGCAAAGTCAGAGAGGGCTCAGGAAAGGTTATTAAGTTTCCAGAACAAGTAATAATGTTTACAGTGTGGAAACGGTCAGGAATCGAACTTCAGACACAGCAGATAAGGGGAGAGTCATGAAAAAGGCATCAGTCAATGCAGGGCTGAGGGTGTTGTACCTAAATGCACACAGGCTACAAAACAGGGGAAATGAACTTAGAGTGTATATTGACATTGGAAGATGCAATGTTATAGAACATAGAACATAGAAAAATACAGCGCAGTACAGGCCCTTTGGCCCTCGATGTTGCGCCGACCCAAGCCCACCTAACCTACACTAGCTCACTATCCTCCATCTGCCTATCCAATGCCCGTTTAAAAGCCCATAAAGAGGAAGAGTCCACCACTGTTACTGGCAGGGCATTTCCTGAACTCACGACTCGCTGAGTAAAGAATCTACCCCTAACATCTGTCCTATACCTACCACCCCTTAATTTAAAGCTCCACCCCCTCGTAATAGCTGACTCCATACGCGGAAAAGACTCCATATGTGGAGTCCATACATACATACTCCATACATACTCCATATGTTGTATCATAGAGACTTGGCTGCAAGGCAATCACGGCCAGGAACTAAATATCCGAGGATACACGTCCCAGTGAGAGAGTGGGAAGAGGGGGCTAGGGTTGCTTTGTTAGTAAGAAATGAAATGTAGGTAGAGCTGAGGAACCACAAAGTGAAAAAGACCCTGATGGGAGATGTGTCCAGGCTTCCTCGCTTTGGCCAGAGGGTGAGGAAGGAAATAAATCAGGGGATAGGAAAGGACTATTACAAACACCATGGGGGAACACGGGAGCAGAATCCAGGAAAAGGAATCTGTGGCATGTCTACCAGATGGAGCAGCTTGTGGTAGAGCCCACTAGGGAACTGGTGATTCTGGATTTGGTGATGTGCAATGAGACAAACGTAATTAGTGAGCTTAATGCGAAGGAACCCTGAGGGGGCAGTGACTGTAGTATGATAGAATTCACCCTGATTGGAGAGGGAGAAGCTGGAATAGCAGTGCTACAACTGAGTAAAAGGTGACAACAAAACATGAGGGAGGAGCTGGCTCAAGTTGATTGGAAGGAGAGACAAGTAGGGAGCACAGCAAAACAGCAATGGCACAGGGTTCTTGGGTAATTCGGGAGGGACAGCAGAAAATCATCCCAAGGAAGAAGAAACATATGAAGGGAGGATTAAACAGCCATGGCTGACAAGGGAAGTCAGGGACAGCATAAAAACAACAGAAAAAGCATATAATGTGGTGAAGATTAGAGGGAAACCAGAGAATCAGGAAGCCTATTAAAAACTGGCAGAAGATAACTAAAAAAGCAATATGAGGGGTGAAAATGAAATATCAGAGTAAGCTAGTTAGCAAATAAAAAATGCAAGAGTTTGTTTAGATACCTAAAAGTTAAGAGAAAGGCAAGAGTAGGCATTGAATTGCTGGAGAAAAATGAGGCTGGAGGGTAGTAATGGGGAACAAAGGAATGGTGGAGGAACTGAACAGATATTTTGCATCAGCTTTCACCATGGAAGATACCAGCAAAATACCAGAGTCAGGGATAGAGGTGAGAGTAGTGACCGTCACTCAGGAGAAGGTGCTGGGGAAGCTGAAAAATCTCAAAAGTGGATAAATCACCTAGGCCAGATGGACTACCCCCGGGGGTTCTGAAGGAGATGGCTGAGGGGGTTGTAGAGGCAAAGGTGGTGATCTTTCAGGAATCACTGGAGCCAGGGAGGGTCCCGGAGGACTGGAAAATGGCAAACGTAACAGCCCTGTAACAGGGAGGGAGGGAGGCAGAAGATAGGAAACTACAGGCCAGTTAGCCTGACCTTGGTCGTTGGTAAGATTTTAGAGACCATTATTAAGGATGAGATTGCGGAGTGCTTGGAAGTACAGGGTAACATAGGGCTGAGTCAGCACAACTTCGTCAGAGAGAGATCATACCTGACAAATCTGTTAGAATTCCTTAAGCTTGGACGTTTTTCATTGGAGAAAAGGAGGAGGAGAGGGGACCTAATCAAGGTGTACAAGATAATGTGAGGCATAGATAGAGTCGATAGCCAGAGACTATTTCCCAGGGCAGAAATGATTAACACAAGCGGTCATAGTTCTAAGCTGGTTGGAGGAAAGTATAGAGGGGATGTCAGAGGCAGGTTCTTTACACAGAGAGTGTGAGAGCATGGAATGCGTTGCCAGCAGCAGTCGTGGAAGCGAGGTCATTGGGGACACTGCTGGACATGCGTATGATCACAGAAATTTGTAGGTTCGTACATTAGTTTACCTTGCATGAGGATCAATGGTCGGCACAACATCGTGGGCTGAAGGGCCTGTTCTGTGCTGGACTGTTCTATGTTCTATGTTCTAGGTAATGAGCAAGTTAGACAAAGGAGAACCAGTGAATGTGATTTATATGCATTTCCAGAAGGCCTTTGACCAGGTGCCACACAGGAGGCTGCTAAATAAGATATAAATCCATGGTGTTATGGGCAAGGTACTAGCATGGGTAGAGGATTGGCAGACTGGCAGAAGGCAGAAAGTGGGGATAAAAGGGTCTTTTTCAGAATGGCAGCCAGTGACTAGTGGAATTCTGCAGGGGTCAGTATTAGGACCACAACTATTCATGTGATAGTATATTATACATTAATGATCTGGATGAAGGAACTGAGGACATTATTACTGAGTTTGCAGATGACACAAAGATGGGTGGGGGGATAGGAAGTGTTGAGGAATCTGGGAGGCTGCAGAAGGACTTGGAAAGGCTGGAAGAGTGGGTAAAGAAGTAGCAGCTGGAATATAATGTGGGAAAGTGTGAGGTTATGCGCTTTGGGAGGAAGAATCAAGGTGTAAACCATTTTCTAAATGGGAAAAGGCTTCAGAAATCTGACACACAAAGGGATTTGGGAGTCCTAGTTCAGGATTCTCTTCAGGTAAATGTGCAGGTTCACTTGGGAAGATAAATGCAATATTAACATTGATATCGGGAGGGTTAGACTACAAGAGCAGAGATGTGTTCTTGAGGTTGTATAAGACTCTGGTCAGACCACATTTGGAATATTGTGAGCAGTTTAGGCCCCATATCTAAGGTAGGATGTACTGGATTTGGAGGGGGTCCAGAGGAGGTTTACAACAATGATCCTGGGGATGAAGGGCTTGTCATGTAAGCAGAGTTTGAGGACTCTGGGTCTGTACTTGATGGAGTTTAGAAGGATTGGCGGGGGGGGAGCGGGATTCAGATTGCAACTTATAAATTACACAGAGGCCTGGATAGAGTGGACGTGGAGAAGATGTTTTCTCTGGTAGGAGAGACTGGGACCACAGGGCACCACCTCAGAGAAAAGGCACGTTCCTTTAAATTTGACAGGAGGAGGAATTTCTTCAGCCAGAGGGTGGTGACTCTATGGAACTCATTGTCGCAGAGGGCTGTGGAGGCCAAGTCATTGAGAGTATTTAAGACAGAGATAGATTTTTGATTAGTAACGGGGTCAAGGGTTATGGGGAAAAGACAAGAGAATGAGATTGGAAAGCAAGTCAGCCATGATCGAGTGGTGGAGCACACTTAATGGGCCAAATGGCCTGGTGCTGTTCCTATGTCTTACAGTATTATAGTTTGATGGTCTTTGTTAGATTTCCCAAGGAGATTATCTACTGCAGGAGTTTAGATGGGATACCCTGACAATATCCTCCAGCAGCTGAAAATGTGTTGCTGTTTAAAACACAGCAGGTCAGGCAGCATCCAAGGAACAGGAAACTCGACGCCTCGGGCTAGAGCCCTTCATCAGGAAAGGAAGCAGCACATACATGCCTGCAAGAGGTCTCTCTATTTCCCTCTCCCCATCATGGCTTCCATTTTGTTTTTTTCCCTCTATTAATCTATCTCTCCCTCTTTTCTATCTCTCCCAATATCGCTCTAACTATCAGTCTCTCTCTCTCTCTCTGATTGACTCTCACTATTACTCACAGCCTCTCCCTCTCTGTCACTGTCTCCCTTGTCTCTATCTATGCACTCATCTCTTTCTCTGTCTTTTCATACCTCTCACTGTCTCTCTCATTCTGCCTCTCTCCCGGGTGGGAGGAAACCCACACAGACACGGGGAGAATGTGCAAACTCCACACACACAGTCACCCGAGGCGGGAATTGAACCTGGGTCCCTGGCGCTGCGAGGCAGCAGTGCTAACTACTGTGCCACCCATTCTGTGATTCTGGGACTTAAAAAAAAATGCAGTATCAATCTAAAATAGAAGCAAACAGCTGAATAAAGACTGAAGCTGAGACAGTCTGTGAAAGAAGAAGTTACTGTTTAATAAGGGTCACCAGACAGTCAGGTGAGAACACTTTGCTTCCTTCAAACAGGACCACTGTCAGACCCTGCCATCAGGTACTTAACTAGGCAGTGACTGACAATAATACAAGCAAAAATCCTGTGAACGCTGGAAATCTGAAACAAACACAAGAGAAGGCAGGAGAAACTCAATAGGTCTGTGGCGACAGAAACAGAGCTAAGAATCTGATATGATTCTCCTGAAAGGAACTGGAAAATTAACCTTAGATAGAGAGGGAGAGAAAACAGGCGAAAAAGAGAGGGAGGGAGAGACAGACACGGGGGGGTGAAGTAAAGGAGAGAGGGAGAGAGAGAGGAGGGGAATGAGGAAGAGAGAGACGGGGTGGGGAGAGAGAGAGAAATGGAACGGGGGGGGGTGAAGAGAGGGAGACAGAGATATAGACAGAGAGAGAGAGAGACAGAGAGAACCAGCGTCCTCAATGGTTCACATTATGATGCTTCTCTCAGATTAAATCTGTTGAGGGTTGGTCCATCTTCCTACAGAGGAGAAGTTTTGGATTGGTCCAGGGCTGAGGCAAATGGAACAGCTGATTGAAGGACTTCTCAAACTGGGCGCCATGACCCTGCTAGGGGTCCCTTTAAATGCTGCTTTTCTTGGCCTGGTCTGTACTCTCCAGGAACCAGTGAAACAGTCGATCGTTCCAAACCCACTGATGATTCAACAGTCTGCAGGGATCTCCCAGCTACACCCTCTCAACCTCCAGCCTCAGTGAGGGTCATCTTGACATGGGGTCACACTGGGTCAGAGGTTGTCCACCTCCAGGAATTGGGAACCTCCAGGATTGAAGATCGATCCCAAAGACCTCAGGGAAAAAGCAGCCAGGAGAATAAAAGCAGTGAATGTTCAGTGAAATATTCCAGATTTATTTTCCCAGTCCTTGAACAGTTTCTGTTTATTATTGGGAGAAATAGTAAAAGTGAAGAGAAGGGGCTGTTTGATTGGCTGATCCCTGGCTACCAATAGGGGAATGAAGGAACTTTCCAATTGGTTGTGGGGAAGGGTTACCATGACAACTGACATGCACCCAACCAATAGGAGGAGTGTGTGTGTGATTGTGTGGGGGGGGGGGGGGTCAAAATTGTTCCAGGAAGTCATGTGATAAACTTGACAAACGATCCAAACATTGTTGGCAATATTCGACCATCAGAATTAAAATTTATTGCCTTCACTTGGAATACTGTGCGCACAGTTCTGCTTTCAGTATTACCAAAAAGGACATAGAGGTGCTGGAGAGAATGTCAGGACACAGATTTACAAGAATGATTCAAGAACTGAAAGGTTATAAATCAGACTGAGGCCAATTTCTGTGCAAAAACAGCTGACCTAATGCAAAAATAAATTTATCATATATCAATCACTAACCTGTCACTGCACTGTAATACAGAGGCCCAGACCAACAACTGACAGACACTGGGAAAATTTGAATCTGTTTAATAAATCTAGGATATGAAGCAAATCTCCATGTCATCGACAGTTGGAAAAACACATTGGTTTCACTTAAGTCCTTTAGGGAGGGGAACTGCCTTCCTTACCTGGTCTAGGTTCATGTGACTCCGGACCCACAGCGATGTGGCTGGCTCTTACCTACCCTCTGAAATGACTGAGCAAAGCTACGCAAGGGCAATTAGGGATAGTCAATAAATGCTGGACATGTCAGTGTTGCCACAGCCTATAAACAACTGATGAAACAGGTTTAGTCTCAGATGGGCTGTTTTCCCTGAAGAGTCAGAGTCTGAGGGGTGATCTTATAGACGTTTATAAAATCATGGGAGGGCATGGATAGGATAAATAGACAAGGTCTTTTCCAATGGGGTGGGGGTGGGTCCAGAACTAGAGGGTAAGGTTTTAGGGTGAGGGCGGAAAGATATAAAAGAGAACTAAGGGGCAACTTTTTCACATAGAGGGTGGTACGTGTATGGAATGAGCTGCCAGAGGAAGTGGTGGAGGCTGGTACAATTACAGCATTTAAATGGCATCTGGATGGTTATAAGAATAGAAAGTGTTTAGAGGGATATGGGCCCGGTGCTGGCAAATGGGACTAGATTTATATAGGATATCTGATCAGCATGGATGAGTTGGACCGATGGGTCTGTTTCTGTGCTGTACAGCTCTATGACCCTCTGACTATATGTAGACCACTGGCAGAGTAGCCAGACAGGCAGCTGAGGAGACGTGTATATCCCCTGGGGATGTTGGGATCTGGAATATGCTGCCTGAAAGGACAGTGGGAGTATATTCAACAGGAACTCTCAACAAGGTATCAGATAGATAGTTGAAGAGGAACAATTTGCAGAGGGGGATGGGGAAAGAACAGGGTGCAGTCAGACTAATGGGATCTCTCTTTCAAAGAGGCACCACAAGCACAATGGGCCAAAGGACAGCGTGATTCTATGACCTTAAAGGAGTTCAAGCTATTTCCGAGTGTCTGTGCTGAGCAAACAGAGGAAATGATTGATCTTGGACAATATGTTGCTGCACCCTTTGGTAACTCTGCTGCTCTCATTGAAACAGGGTCCTCACAGAATCCTGAGAAGCAAATGATGCCAGGAGGTACACTGGCATCTGTGGTTAAATGGGTACCTTCAGATCCTTCAGTCTGAAGGTCAGGGGTTAGGGAGTCACCCATTCTTGTCACAATCAACCTGCCCTCATTCTCCCACCACCGACCACACAGCGTTATGACCAATTGTCACGTATACTGACTCTTCCATCACTTATCATTGTCTCTCATTTGCCAAATCCAAATTCCTAAAAAAACAAACGGATTGCTACAAAGAAACTATAATTTCTAGTCACCCCCTCCCCTTCTTGACCTACCCCAGCTCCAGCAATAGGACACCCTACAATGAGGGAGTATAAAGTTCCAGTTTAATTCTTCGGAATTCCCAGGATGAGGAAATACTCCCAAATGAACACTTTGTTACATCCAAACAGCACATACACTGAGATAGCTATGCTGAGGTCTGATAGCCTCAGGTGGGAGCCTAGACAGAGGAAAATATCGGTGATAAAAACAGAAATTTCCAGAAAAGCTCAGCAGGTCTGGTAGCATCCGTGGAGAGAAATCAGAGTTAACTGTTCTGAGGAAGGTCATTCAAACCAAAAGATTAGCTCTGATTTCTCTCCACAGGTGCTGCCAGACCTGCTGAGCTTTTCCAGCAATATTTCTGTGTTTGTTTCTGATTTACAGCATCCGCAGTTCCTTCAATTTTTATAAGGTTTCGGTGAGAAGGAGACGGCCAAAGATTATCGAGTAAAAAATGAGGTCTGCAGATGCTGGAGATCACAGCTGCAAATGTGTTGCTGGTCAAAGCACAGCAGGTTAGGCAGCATCTCAGGAATAGAGAATTCAACGTTTCGAGCATAAGCCCTTCATCAGGCCAAAGATTATCTGCAATCAAGGCATTATCCAGTGTGTAAGGGGGAGAAGGTTATGTGAAATTTACAGCCTTGCTCCTGATCAACATCCTGAACATCCCTCAGCCTGGTTAGTCAGGAGCAGCAGAGTGGTCAGCAATGGCTCATTTGTCAGGTTTCAGCTCTGTGACTATACTGATAAAGGAGTTTGCCCTCCGTCTCCATAGAAACCTGGCTGTGATGCACTCACAATGATGTGCTGGGTTTTTTTTTAACAGCTCGTTCTAGTATTTATCCTGGCTCCACTCAACTTGACAGCACAATTAATGCAGCGATTAGCTTCTCCTCTGACCACTCTGGGTCCAGTCAGGATCCCAGGCTAACTCCCAAACACCACCAAAGTATCCGAGCAACCTCCCTCAACATAAACATGTCGAAGAGTTTCTTCAGCCACCTTTGCCTGACTGAGTATTGTTGGTGGGGATTCTGGATTTCCACTCAAAACACAGACTCAGATACAAAAGCAAGACTCTACAAATGTTCGGAAAACTGAGATTCAGCATGTCAGACAGCATGTGTTGAGAGAGAACTGGCTTTAGAATCAAGTATCCCTTGAGAAGGCCATTTGACCCACTATGCATGTGCTAGCACTTTGAAAGAGCTACCCACAAACAAAAGAACATTAAAAGTAGGAGTAAGAGGAGACCACTCTGCCCCTCGAACATATTCAGTCACTCAATGGCTGATCTGAATGTGGCCTTCACTCCACATTGTGTCTGTCTTCCTTTAATCTCGATTCCCCTTGTCAGCCGGAACAGTGATAGCTGTGGAAAAGGATTCTGGACACGAACAGCCCTGAACCCATTCCCTTCCCAAAGCACAGCAAAACTTTCCAGTTCAGGTCTTTATTCTTTTGAAAATTGCAATTGAATCCGTCTCCCCCACACTTTCAGACAGCATGTTCCAGACCACAACAACTTGCTGTTCAATACCTTTCTTCAATCACCTCTCGTTTTCTCAGCAATTGCTTTTATTCTGTGCCAACTGGTGAAGCAGTCGCTCCCCATTTCTGCTCCTCACTTCAACTCACTGCACCTATTGCTTCTGTTCATTTACCATTAGCTGAACCCCTCCTCACTCTGAACACCTCTGTATGCTTTCTCTGCCTTAAAGAGGGCAGCCCCAACTTTTTGTGGCAATCCTTTATCCCTCGAATATTCTGGTAAATCCCATTTGTAATTGCTTTAATGCCTCACTGTACCTGCGAAAGGGGGGTCACTCAGACCTCACCAACTGAGTGAGCCAGTGTTTTATAAATACATTACATAAGTACACACAGTCGCAGCAGTGTGTACCATCTTCAAGATGCACTGCAGAAATTCACTGAAGATCCTCAGACAGCATCTTCCAAACCCACAACCACTTCTATCTTGAAGGACAAGGGCAGCAGATACATGGGAACACCACGCCCTGCAATCTCCCCTCCAAGACACTCCCCATCCTGACTTGGAAATATATCACTGTTCCTTCACTATCACTGGGTCAAAATCCTGGAAATCCCCCCCCCCCCAAGGGCATTGTGGGTCTACCCACAGCACATGGACTGCAGTGGTTCAAGAAGGCAGCTCACCCCCACCTTCTCAAGGGGCAACTAGGGATGGGTAATAACTGCTGGGCCCAGCCAGAAATGCCTGCATTCTGGGCTTATAAAGCATTTCATGTCAATGGCCTTTTATCAGAACTGGAAGAAAAGATTTACTGGGAATGGAAAGTCTGAGAGATACAAAGAGGCTGAACAGGCTGGGGCCGTTTACCCTGGAGCATCGGAGGCTGAGGGGTGACCTGTTAGAGGATTATCAAATCATGAGGGGCATGGATAGGGTAAATAGACAAGGTCTTTTCCCTGGGGTGGGGGAGGTCAAAACTAGAGGACATAGAGTTAAGGTGAGAGCGGAAAGATTTATTAGGGACTTGAGGGGCATTTTTTCCACACAGACGGTGATGCATGTATGGAATGATGGGAAAGAGGGAGTAGTAGATGCAGGTTAATTGCAAGATTTAAAAGATATTTGATTAGGTACCTAGAAAGGAAAAGTTGAGAAGGGTATAGGCCAAATGTAAAAAAGTGGGACTCGTTTAGTTTGGGACACTTGTTGGCCTGGACTCATTGGTTCAAAGGGTCTGTTTCATGCCGTGTGACTCTATGACTCTGTGGAAGCAGTTTGAAATGTACAAATATGAAATGAAAAAGAACAGAAAACTGGGAGGGGATAGCAGGGTATGGAAAAGGAGTGTAAAAAATGAGGTCTGCAGATGCTGGAGATCACAGCTGAAAATGTGTTGCTGGTTAAAGCACAGCAGGTCAGGCAGAATTTCCTGTTCCTTGGATGCTGCCTAACCTGCTGTGCTTTAACCAGCAACACATTTTTAGCTCTGGAAAAGGAGTGACAGACTGAGAGAGGGAAAACATGGGAGAGAAACTGGCAAATTGGATGATAGCGCAAGGCTAAAGGAGACAGGGACTTGGTGCAAAATTTAGATTTCCTGCATTTTTAACTTCAGAAGCTTTCAAACCAAGCCCATTCATGCTCAGGAAAGTTTCTGTCACACGTGGCGAGTGATGGTAACTGCATCTTCTGATGAATTCTGTAGATGATCCTTCCTTATATGCCAGTGCACGGCTGGTGGTTCACATTGAAGATATTCGTGAAGATCTACTGCCCCCTGTTCTGGAACATTCTGGAGATTTCCTGTGTATGCCACGGGACGATGAGCAGTTCATCACCATCAAAGCTGTGTATCGCCAGGAAAGAGGAAACAGAAATCCCATCAGTCTCTCCATCGATGGCAAAGCCAAGGAGCAAAGGAAGTGGAAGCTCCATCAGGTTAACGGTAAGGTGATGGGATGTGGGCACTAGGACAGGTACCGGACAGGGTTCTTGCCAATACCCAGCTCAATGGCAGCTGCAGCTCATCGCACTCTCCCCTGTGACGCAGACAGTTATGGATTCAACTCCACCTCCAGAGGATTTGCACAAAGTCAAAACTGATATCACATTGCAGTACTGAGGGAGTGCCACACTGTCACAGGGTCAGTGCTGAGGGAGTGCCACACTGTCACAGGGTCAGTGCTGAGGGAGTGCTGCACTGTCAGATGGTCAGTGCTGTGGGAGTGCTGCACTGTCACAGGGTCAGTACTGAGGGAGTGCCGCACTGTCAGAGGGTCAGTGCTGTGGGAGTGCTACACTGTCGGAGGGTCAGAGCTGAGGGAGTGCCACACTGTCACAGGGTCAGTACTGAGGGAGTGCTGCACTGTCGCAGGGTCAGTGCTGAGGGAGTGCCGCACTGTCGGAGGGGCAGTACTGAGGGAGTGCCGCACTGTCAGAGGGTCAGTGCTGAGTGAGTGTCGCACTGTCGGAGTGTCAGTACTGAGGGAGTGCCGCACTGTCATAGGGTCAGTGCTGAGGGAGTGCCGCACTCTCAGAGGGTCAGTGCTGAGGGAGTGTCGCACTGTCAGAGGGTCAGTACTGAGGGAGTGCCGCACTGTCGGAGTGTCAGTACTGAGGGAGTGCCGCACTGTCGGATGGTCAGTGCTGAGGGAGTGCCGCTCTGTCGGAGGGGCAGTACTGAGGGAGTGTTGCACTGTCAGAGGGTCAGCGCTGAGGGAATGCTGCACTGTTGGAGGGTCAGCACTGAGGGAGTGCTGCACTGTCGGAGGGGCAGTACTGAGGGAGTGCCGCACTGTCAGAGGGTCAGTACTGAGGGAGTGCCGCACTGTTGGAGGGTTAGTGCAGTGAGAGTGGCACACTGTCTGAGGGGCAGTACTGAGGGAGTGCCACACTGTCACAGGGTCAGTGCTGAGGGAGTGCCGCACTGTCACAGGGTCAGTACTGAGGGAGTGCCGCACTGTCACAGGGTCAGTACTGAGGGAGTGCTGCACTGTCAGAGGGTTAGTGCTGAGGGAGTGCCGCACTGTCAGAGGGTCAGTACTGAGGGAGTGCTGCACTGTCAGAGGGTCAGTGTGGGACTGTTGCACTGTCAGAGGGTCAGTGCTGAGGGAGTGCTGCACTGATGGAGGGTCAGTACTGAGGGAGTGCTACACTATCAGAGGGTCAGTACTGAGGGAGTGCAGCACTGTTGGAGGGTCAGTGCTGAGGGTGCGCCGCATTGTCGGAGGGCAGTGCTGAGGGAGTGCTGCACTGTCGGAGGGTCCAGTGCTGAGGGAGTGCCACACTCTCAGAAGGTCAGCACTGAGGGATTGCTGCACTGCCAGAGGGTCAGTACTGAGGAAGTGCTGCATTGTCAGAGGTTCAATACTGAGGGAGCACTACACTGTCGGAGGGTCAGTACTGAGAGAGTGCCACACTGTCAGAGAGTCAGTACTGAGGGAGTGCTGTGCTGTCTGAGGGTCAGCACTGAGGGAGTGTCTCACTGTCATACGGTTAGTGTTGAGGGTGTACCGCACCATGGAGGGTCAGTACTGTGGGAGGACTGTATTATTGGACAGTCAGTATTGAGTGAGTGCTGTAATGTCAGAGGGTCAGTAGGGCGGGAGTGCTGTAGTGTCGGATGTGCAGTCTTTCTGATCGGACATTAGATTGAGGCTGGAAATGGCTGCTTGTGTTTTAAGAAATCCTGTGGCCAATATTTTGTAGAAGAGCAGGGGTATTCTGTTGCGCGTCCTGGCCAGAAACTCCCCTCAACTGATAATGCAAACAACAAGTGCAAATGGTCTGCTATATTCCACACTGTCGTTCATCTGAGATTGCTGTGTGCAAATTGGCAACCTCATTTACATTAACTTGTTGCTGCAAGATTTTTAAAAATTGCTTTCTGCTGACAGACAGGCTGCCTGATATCTCTCAGATTGAATGTTATTTACAGATTCAGTGCCAAGTACAGTATTTTTCCCAGTCTGACTATGTGATCTCTTTCAGATTCACATGCCTTTCTGACAATTGCCCTGAGCTGGGTAGATCCAGGGATGTACCAGATTCCGATCATCCTCACTGCAAAAGGGAAACCACCCCGCCATCACAGCAATACTCTCACAGGTAAATAAGCAATGTATACATTGTAATTACAGCCAAATGTCTGAAAGCACTTGCTGCTATGTAAGTCTGTACGAAAAACTGTGAAAAAAAAATTAGTTACTCTATTCAGCTACAAAGTGTTCCAGTAAACAGAAAATGTGAGAAGAGAAATATTTTAATCAGTTGTCATCTGCTTTCGTCTTTGTTTTCAAGTACATTGTGTTCCTTGCTGTGTAATTCTGTGTAATTATGTAATTTCTAAATACATTTGGTAGTTAATTTTAGCTCAAATGTAGGAGATTTAGACTGCAACTTATACCGCTACAGACCAATCATTGGGTGTGTGACACTGGGGGACCACTGGAGGAGCCTGAGATTGATCACCCTCGGTACATCTGGCTGAAGATCACTGCCAGTGCTTTAGCCTGATCTTTAGCCCTGATGTGCTGGGCTCTTCCATCACTGAGGATGGGGATGTTTGTGATATTTGAGGGGCTTTTTCCAATTGCTGTTATTTTCTGTGCCTAGGTCAATACAAGTTAATCCATCCGGTTTCATTTCTTTGAGACTTTGTAGTGATTGATACAACTGAATGGTTTGCTCAGCCATTTCAGAAGCAGTTGAGAGTTAAACTCATTGCGGTGGGTCTGGAGTCACATGTGGGCCAGTCCAAGGGAGGATGGCAGATTCCCTTCCCTGAAGGACGTTAGTGAACCAGACGGGGTTTTCAGATATTTGACAATAGATTCAAGATCATCATTAGACTTTTCATTTTTAATAATTAATTTGTGGGATGTGGCTCAGCCAGACTTTATTGCCCCGTCCCTAGTTGCCCCTTGAGAAGGTGGGGGTGAGCTCCTTCTTGAACCGCTGCAGTCCATGTGCTGTAGGTAGACCCACAATGTCCTTAAGGAGGGAATTCCAGGATTTTGACCCAGTGACCGTGGTATATTTTCAATCCAGGAAGGTGAGTGGTTTGGAGGGCAAGTTGGAAGTGGTGATGTTCCCATGTATTTGCTACTCTCGGACTAGATAATAGCTTCTCCCATAGTTACAATGTGCTGTAAGTGCACTGCACTGATAGACTGCTCCACGCTGCCAGAGAGTGCTACCATGTGGTGCTGCTGAGGAACCAACAGCCCTGCCAATGTCAGAGCTCAGTAAGAAGCAGTAGTGTAGGCAGGGCCAGGGGGAAGGCCCTGACTGGGGGAGTCAGGTAAGTCAGAGTTATTGGGCGAGGAGGGTAGGCCCAGGGGTTAGGGAGTGTGTTGGAGGAGGGTTAGCGGTGGGACTTGAAGTATAAGTAGGTAGAAAGGAAGGCGATTACTGTCTCCTCTGGGAATGTACCAAAGGTATCCTTCAAAGAAAGCGTGCCTTCTTCCTGCCTGCCATTTTAAAATGTTGATAAAGTGCTGCCCACTCCCACCCACCGGCACAAGCCACCCCCATCACAGCAGGACAGGCCAAGATTGAGGCCAAACGGGCTTTAGACAAAGTTGATTGAGTTTTAGTTGAGTCTAGATCAGAGTGGTGCTGGAAAAGCACAGCAAGTCAGGCAGCCTGATGAAGGGCTTTTGCCTGAAATGTTGATTTTCCTGCTCCTCGGATGCTGCCTGACCTGCTGTGCTTTTCCAGCAACACTCTAATCTAGACTCAGATTTCCAGTATCTGCAGTCCTCACTTTTGCCTAGTGAAATTTAGTTGAGCAAAGCCATTAAGAGATATGGGCCAAAGGCGGGCAATTGGAGTTAGGCCCACAGCTCAGTCATGATTCCATTGAAAAGTGGGACAGGTTCAAAGGGCTGAGTGGCCTTCTCCTGTTCCTATGATTCCTGATGAAGGGCTTATGCCCGAAACATCAAATTTCCTATTCCTTGGATGCTGCCTAACCTGCTGCGCTTTAACCAGCAACACATTTTCAACTCTGATCTCCAGCATCTGCAGACCTCACTTTTTACTCCTTCACTGTTCTGTCTACCTGCAACTCCACTTTCAAGGAATTATGCGCCAGCTTCCTAGGTCCCTTTGTTAGTAACACACCATAACTATGGGACAAATATATATATATTCTTTCACCCCAGTGACCCTATTAGTCATCGAATCACTTGTAGATAATTCCATTGAGGTTACAGAATAAACGTACTCGAAACATCTCACACAATTACAATGATGAACAGCGTAAGAAATGTTCTGATCACTGAGGAAGACCTTTCAGTGTGTTAACAAGCTCTTCACAAATCACTCCATAAAAATGGTGCAATTCAGAGTCTCAGTGACACGGACCACATCCGACAGTGTCTCAAATCCAACATTTCCAATTAGGGAGTTCTTGTATCTGCAGCAAATTTTAAATGTACCTCACATCGAACTGGACGCTCACTCTTACAACATTTTCTGAAATTGGAAAATGTGAAGAAATCAAATGACCCAGCATTTCACTTGGTTTCAGTTCTAATTCCATCGATGTCAGAGCATTCATCCAAACAGTTGGAAGTAATTCCAACGTTCCAGAACTCAGCTGCGCTGCTGACCACATACCAACCCTTATGATTCAAAGGTTTTAAACTGACATTCTCCCCATTATTCTTTGCAGTGAATGTTTGTACTTGCAGTTCCAGAGGGGAATGCAGGCTCGAGGTTGGGACTATTCCAGGTAAACCCACTGTTCTGACGACTGTGGTCACCATAGTTGGCACTTTGGGAGCAATCGGTGAGTAGCTCAGCTCATCCCTCAACAGGGGGAGCTCATTTAAAATAATTACGAGCTAACACTTTATCTCAGCAGGAAACTAGAACATGGAGTCACACACTCAGAATGAGAGAGGAGGAGAAATCCCTTCAGTGTTTTCATCTTTGGAATAGTCTTTCCCTGAATAGAGTTGTAGACTCACAGAGATGTACAGCACGGAAAGAGACCCTTCGGTCCAACTCGTCCATGCTGACCAGATATCCTAACCTCATCTAGTCTCATTTGCCAGCATTTGATCCATACCTCTCCAAGCCCTTCCTATTCATATACCCATCCAGATGCCTTTTGAATACTGCAATTGTACCAGCCTCCAACACTTCCTCTGGCAGTTCATTCCACACATGCACCATCTTCTGTGTGAAAAAGTTGCCCCATAGGTCCCTTTTAAATCTTTTCCCTCTCACCCTAAACCTATGCTCCTCTAGTTCTGGACTCCCCCACCCCATGGAAAAGTCCTTGTCTACTTTTCCTATCATGCCCCTCATGATTATAGAGTGAACAAGAGAGAGAGAAGGAGTGAGTGAGAGAGTGTGAGAAAGTTAGAGAGAGAGAGAGAGAGGGATGGAGAGAGAGATATATAAACGATGGATCAAAAGCTGTCAGCTATACCTCTGTGGTTGCACTCCTTCACTCGGAGTCTGTTGCTCTTTGGGTTCAGTTCCCACTCCAGAGACTCGCCTCGAACCTAAGCTGCTGTGATGTGAGACCTGAGGGAATGCTGCTCTGTCAGAGCTGCTGCCTTTCAGATAAGGCAAGAAACTAGGGCCTGCCCACTCGCTCAGGTAGGTGCTATGAGAGGGGAGAGAGAGAGAGACAGAGAGAGAGACAAAGAGAGAGACAGAGAGAGTGAGACTGAAGAAATTCAGAGACAGTGAGAGATTGAGAGAAAAATTGTTGTGATATTTCTTGAAGCAGAGCAAGGGAATTCTAATTTCCTGGTCAATATTTGTCCTTCTGCCATACAGGTTACCCAGGCATTTACCTCTATTTCTGGGATCCTTCTGTGTACAGTTTGGTTGCTACATTCTCTACCTCACAATAAGTGATTGCACAGTGTACCCACTGGGATTTAGAAGAATATGGGGGGAGGGGTCATCACACAGAAACATAGGAGGGTCAGTGTGGATTGGTTGGGCTGAAGGGCCTGTTTCCACACTCTAGGGAATCTAATCTAATCTAATCATATAAAACCCTGATGGGACTGGACAGGCTAGATGCAGGAAGAATGTTCCTGATGTTGGGAAAGTCTAGAACTGGGGATCACAGTCTAAGAATAAGGGGTAAGTCATTCAGGACTGAGATGAGGCTGAATTTCCTCACTCAGAGAGTTGTGAACCTGTGGAATTCTCTCCCACAGGAAGCTGTTTGGGCCAGTTCATTAGATAGATTCAAGAGGGAGCTGGACGTAACCCTTGCAGCTAATGGGATCAAGGGGTATTGGGGGAGGGCGGGAATGGGATACTGAGATTGCATGAGCAGCCATATTGAATGGTGGAGCAGGTTTGAAGGACCGAATGGCCTACCCCTGCTCCTTTTTTCTATGTCTCTATGAAACATTACACTGTTACCTGTGAATCATTCAGGGATATCTGGAGATCATGAAAGACATCAATGCAAGTTCCACACTTCTGTCTCTTTTGAGGATTAATTCTCTATCATCCTTCTCCCTTCCTGGTGGACAGGTTTTTTCCTGATCATTGTCCTCGTGCACACGGCTCTAACAGGGAAGCAACGCCAGAAGAGGAAACGCAACATGAGCTGTGAATCTGCGCGGTGCCAGCCATCGGAGTAACGTGGTCTCACTCAGCATCACCATCAACAACCAATCAGACTGATCGATTTCAACAGCCCATTGAACACGTACAGAGAACAATCTGGGGCCAAGTGTACTCTATGCTTCTTCATCGATCACCAGAAGATTGGGTGATGCTTTGTTAATCAATGAGTTTAGTGTAATAGGAACAGGAGTGATACAATTTAGGTCAAATGGAATTAGTTTAATCAGCTCATTATAGGAAATTCAGATGTTCTGGATGTAGGTTTGCTCACTGAGCTGGGAGGTTCATTTCCAGACGTTTCATCACTCTACTAGGTAACACCTTCATTGAGCCTCAGGCAAAGCAGTGTACATGATTCCTGCTTTCTATTCATATATTTGGGTTTCTTTGGGTCGGTGATGTCATTTCCTGTGGTCTACAAAAAAAACAACACATATGAACCAAATATTGAACTATAGAAGCAATCATCCCAACACCCACAAACGAAGCTGCCTCAGAACATTATTTCAACGAGCCCCCACACACTGCAGCACAGAGGAACTATGCAGAGCAGGGGAAATCACCTACACCGTGTATTCAAAAAGAATGGGTACCCAATAAACACAGTCCGCCGATTTCTCGGCAACAAACCCAAACAAGCAGACAAAACATGTCCAGAAACCCTAGTCACTCTTCCCTACATCAAAGACATCTCAGAAATGACTTCCAAACTACTCAGACTCCTTGGCATCACGGTAGCCCACAAACCCACCAACACACTAAAACAGCAGCTAATGAGCTTGAAAGAATCTATAAAGACAACAAGCAAAACTAATGTCATTTACAAAATACCGTGCAAGAACTGTAACAAACACTATATTAGACAAACAGGCAGAAAACTAGCCACCATGACACATGAATGCCAACTGGCCACAAAATGACATGACCCTCTCTCACTAGTGTTCTTATATACAGATAAAGAAGGACACCACTTCGACTGGGACAACACATCCATGTTAGGACAAGCCAAACAGACACGCACAAGAATTCCTAGAAGCATGGCATTCCAACTGGAACTCTATCAACAAACACATTGAGTTAGACCCCATCCACCACCCCCTGAGAAAAAGAACAGGAAATGACATCATCACCAAAAATGACATCACCACAGGAAATGGCATCACCAACCCGAAGAAATCCAAACATAAATAGAAAGCAGGAATCATGTACACAGCTTTGCCTGAGGGCCACTGAAGATGTTATCTAGTAGAGTGATGAAATGTCTGGAAATGAACCTTCCAGCTCAGTGAGCAAACCTACATCCAGAACCTCAACCTGAGCTACAAATCTTCTCAAAACTTGCTAAATTCAGATGTTGTTAAACATTGATTTTAACTGCACTTGCTTTAAAATTTATAAAAACCTGTGGATGCTGTAAATCAGAAACAAAAACAGAAATTGCTGGAAAAGCTCAGAAGGTCTGACAGCAGCTGAGGAGAGAAATCAGAGTTAACGTTTCAGGTGGAGTGACCCTTCCTCAGAACCCAGACTTAACTCTGATTTCTCTGCACAGATGCTGCCAGACTTGCTGAGCTTTTCCAGCAATTTATTTCATTGTTGCTTTAAACTCTATTAATTTTCATAGAGTGAAACTAGACAGAGGGTGACACAGGCATTCAGTACAGCACATGCTGAAATCATTCTGGTACAGAGTGTGCTAACCATGGTCAGAGTGAGCATAGGAAACCCTCTCATCCCTAACACCCACAACCCCACGTCCTCTCACTGCCCAATAAATCTCAGAAATGAATATTCGGGTGAATCTTGATTCCACGTTTATAATGATGCAATGCACCCTGTTCTAATACCTGTTTGAGGCAGTGCTGTAGGGATCAGGGTCGTTGTTACCATGATATCGTGCTTCACTGACAATGTAAGATGTCACCAGGCCCACTCTGCTCCCATCTTCAAACTGAGCATACACCTCTCTCTGGAGAGGCAGTGGCCTAATGGTATTATCACTAGACTCTTATTACAGAGACCCAGGTCATGCTGAGGGGACCCAGGTTTGAATCTGCAGATGGTGGAATTTCAATTCAATAGAAATGTCGAATTAAGAGTCTAATGATGACCAAGAAACAATTGCTGATTGTCAGAGAAAACCCATCTGGTTCACTGTTGACCCTATAGGGACAGAAACTGCCATCCTTACCTGGTCTGACCTACATGTGACTCCAGGCCCACGGCAATCTGGTTGGCTCTTGACCTCCCTCTGGCCAATAAATACTGGTCCAGCCAGTGATACCCATATCCTGGGAATGAATAGAAAAATCCCAAAGTTTCTGCACTTTGCTGCAACATTCCCTTATCCCATCCCACCCCAGCCCACTACGGACCCTCATCCGCCACACCACCCCAGCCCAGTACAGACCACCCCCTGACCCCCATCCCCAGCTCAGTACAGAACACCCCCAGACCCCCATCCCCAGCTCAGTACAGACCACCCCCTGACCCCCATCCCCAGCCCAGTACAGACCACCCCCTGACCCCATTCCGGGCTCAGTACAGTCCACCCTCCGACCCCCATCCCCAGCTCAGTACAGACCACCCCCTGACCCCCATCCCCAGCTCAGTACAGACCACTCCCTGACCCCCATCCCCAGCTCAGTACAGACCATCCCCCGACCCCCATCCCCAGCCCAGTACAGACCACCCCCTGACCCCCATCCCCAGCCCAGTACAGACCACCACCTGACCCCCATCCCCAGCCCAGTACAGACCACCTCCTGACCTCCATCCCAGCTCAGTACAGACCACCCCCTGACCCCCATCCCCAGCCCAGTACAGACCACCCCCTGACCCCCATCCCCAGCCCAGTACAGACCACCACCTGACCCCCATCCCCAGCTCAGTACAGACCACCCCCTGACCCCCATCCCCAGCTCAGTACAGACCACCCCCTGACCCCCATCCCCAGCCCAATACAGACCACCCCCTGACCCCCATCCCCATCCCCAGCCCAGTACAGACCACCCCCTGAACCCCATCCCCAGCCCAGTACAGACCACCCCTGACCCCCATCCCCAGCCCAGGACAGACCACCCCCTGACCCCCATCCCCAGCTCAGTACAAACCATGCCCTGACCCCCATCCCCAGCTCAGTACAGACCACCCCCTGACCCCCATCCCCAGCCCAGTACAGACCATGACCTGACCCCCATCCCAGCTCAGTACAGACCACCCCAACCCCCATTCCCAGCCCAGTACAGACCGCCCCCTGACCCCCATCCCCAGCCCAGTACAGACCACCACCTGACCCCCATCCCCAGCCCAGTACAGACCACCACCTGACCCCCATCCCCAGCTCAGTACAGACCACCCCCTGACCCCCATCCCCAGCTCAGTACAGACCACCCCCTGACCCCCATCCCCAGCTCAGTACAGACCACCCCCTGACCCCCATCCCCAGCCCAATACAGCCCTGACCCCATCCCCATCCCCAGCCCAGTACAGACCACCCCCTGAACCCCATCCCCAGCCCAGTACAGACCACCCCCTGACCCCCATCCCCAGCCCAGTACAGACCACCTCCTGACCCCCATCCCCAGCTCAGTACAGACCACCCCCTGACCCCCATCCCCAGCCCAGTACAGACCATGCCCTGACCCCCATCCCACATTCCCACCCCTGACCCCCATCCCCAGCTCAGTACAGACCACCCCCAACCCCCATTCCCAGCCCAGTACAGACCATGCCCTGACCCCCCATCCCACACACCCAGCCAGCTGGTACAGGCCCTCACCACCCTTCTCGGAGTGTTAGCCCCCTTCTTATATCTTATTCAGTTTCTTGTTTTCAGTTACTGAGGATTTAATGTCATGTACATCATCAAACATTTAGTCAAACTGCCAAAAATCTCCCAGCTGTTAAAAGTTCCCCAATCTCCGGTCACATGCCCTCTTCCTCCCACCCTCACTGCTCCTCCAATCAGAGAGTCTGCCTCTGACATTTTAAAAGAAATTCCCTTTGGGTCTGAAGGTCAGAATGGAGACATTGAGCTCTAACACAGGACTGGTCCACCAACCCCACTCCCCACTCCACAGCAACTGGAGAATTGTAACTCAACTCTCAACCTCCCTCAACTCCTGAGACAAACAAGGAAAAATAAGAGGAAATCACAAGAGCAGTCAGGGGAGGTTTACTCTGGAGACTGTGACCAAATCTGCGCAGAACACAGTCAAATCACATCTGACTGACTCACTCACAGGAGACAATCTTAACTGTGGAGTTCCTGCTGGTACAAAGATGCATATCCAATACCTCCTAATTATCACAGTTCATCAAAATCACCCATTTCTGTCGCACAATCTCCCTAATACCAGGAAAATCTCTCACTACATTGTCCTTAAATACCAATGTCCTCCACGTTGTAATGTATAAAGGGTATGAGGTTATGTCTAATTGATGTAATATACTGGGAATGATATATTGGTGGGGGGGGTTTATTCAGATTATAGAAAGTAGTGGTGTGATCTTGCAGCCATCACATGGTCACAAGTTGATGGGAAATAAATATTCAGGAGTGTGCGACTTTTCGAAAGTTGCTGGTCGAGGTGTACAAGATAATGAGAGGACTGGGTAGAGTCAATAGCCAGAGACGTTTCCCCAGGGCAGGATTGACTGGTACAAGGAGTCATAGTTTTAAGATATTAGGGGAAGGGTATAGAGGGGAAGTCAGAGGAAGGCTTTTTATGCAGAGAGTTGTGAATGTATGGAATGTGTTGCCAGCGGTGGTGGTGGAAGCAGAGTCACTGGGGACATTTAAGCGATTGCTGGACATGCACATGGATAGCAGTGAGTTGAGGGGTGCGTAGGTTAAGTTATTTTATTTTACATTAGGATTAACCCTTGGCACAACATCGTGGGCCTAAGGGCCTGTTCTGTGCTGTACTTTTCTGTGTTCTATGTTCTATAACAAGGAGATATCTCAAGGAAGAAGAAGGATGCTAAGGATAAACTCACCATAACTAACCAGGGAAGGTAAGGATAATACCAAATTAAGTGTGGCAAAGGTTAGCAATAAGACAAAGGATTGTGCAAGTATTAGAAAGGAACAAAACAGACGGAAAAAGTAACTTTGAGGGCAAAATAACAAACCATATAAATAAAGATAGAAAGAGCTTCTTTAAACAGATCAAAGGGAAGAGAGAGTTGAAAATGAACATTGAATGACGCTGGAAAATAATAATGGGGAACCAGGAAGTGATCACTGTGTTGAGTAAATGCTCTGCATCATTTTTATCAGTCAAAGAAATGGTGAAAACAAGTAAAGAGGTCTTTCCAAACTATACGAGACACCAATACAACCACAGCTGCACTATCGTGAACAGCTTTGGGTCCCTTATCTAAAGAAAGATGTATTGGCATTGGAGGCAGTCCAGAGAAGTTTCACTCAGCTGATCCCAGGTATAGCGGTACTGTCTTAATAAGGAGAGTCAAGAGTGTGATGCTGGAAAGGCACAGCAGGTCAGGCAGCATCCGAGGAGCAGGAAAATCAACATTTCGGGCAAAATCCCTTCATCAGGAAACAAGGAGAGGTTGAGTAGATTGGGCCTGTACTCATTGGAGTTTAGAAGAATGAAAGGTGACCTTATTGAAACGTACAGGATTCTGAGGGAACTGGACAAGGGAGATGTGGAAAGGTGGGAGAGTCTCAGTCCTGTGAGCATCGAGTTTGCACATTCTCCCTGCGTCTGCGTGGGTTTCCTTTGGGTGCTCCGGTTTCCTCCCACAATCCTAAAATGTGCAGGTCAGGTGAATTGGCCATGCTAAATTGCCTCTTAGTGTTAGGTCAATTAGTCAGAGGGAAATGGATCTGGGTGGGGTTACTCATCGGAGGGTCGGTGTGGACTAGTTGGGCCGAAGGACCTGTTTCCACACTGTAGGGAATCTAATCTAATCTAATCTAATCTCAGATTAAAGGCAGAGATAAGGAAGAATTTCTTCTCTCAGAGGGGAGGAAATCTGTGGGATTATTTCCCACAGAGGGCTGTCGAGGCTGGATCATTCAGCATATTCAAGGCTTAAGAGACAGATTTTTAATTCGGAAGGGAATTGAGGGGAAGGGCAGGCAAGTGGAGTTGAGGATTATCAGATTAGCCATGATCTCATTAAATGGTGAAGCAGATTCAATGGGCTGAATGGCCTCCTTCTGCTCCCATATCTTATAGTCTAATTATGTTATATAATGGGTATGGGATATTAGGAATGACATCTAATTGATATGACATTTAAGAATAGCGTTGTATGGGTGTGGTCTGTTGCGTATGTGTATACTGGGAATGTTATATAAAGAATGTGTTTCAGTCAGTCGATGTCAAAAATACTTCGGGGTGACCCACTAGAAGCCATTACAATGATCGAGGCAGTGTCTATAGACTAGAGTACAGGTGTTGCTCTTGTCCGGGAGACCAAAACACAGTCTGAAAGGCCTTATTGTGGCATAGTGGTAGTGTCTGAACTGAGAGGCCCAGGTTCAGGTCCGCCCTGCTCCAGAGGTGTGTAACAACATCTCTGAACAAGGTGATTAGGAAAAATAAGTTAAATAAAAGAGAAACCTGGGACTATAGTTACAAGACAGTCCCAGTTAAGGTCAGTTGGGAATTCAGGAGAAACATATACAGACATTGCTGTTCCAAGTGTAATTCAGGCCAAACTATAAAAGTAGGTAAGAGGGGAAGGGAGCAGGAGGATATCAGGATATGCCAGAGGGATAAGTGTGGTGGAGTTGAGCTGAATGGCTTGTCTGTAATTTAGGTTCATGTTCATGATCTCTATGTTACACTGGGAATGTGATGTATTTTGTACACTGTGTATCAGGTGAACAGGAAAGTTGTCCCAGTCCCAGAGGACCATAGGCCAGCTCTCTCATTAGAGACATATGGCTGGGGTGGCCCTGGTTGGGTCCATGGCAATAAACAGTACATCTTCCACACACTGCATTACACATGTTGGTATATTCAGTACTTAACATATTATGAACACTACACAATATGGAGCAGTTCTATTGGTTATGTGGTGTATGGTATATCATGACTATTGTACAGTCCATGTGTGTTACATGCAAGATATGGGGTGGAGTTTGATGATTACATAGGGATTGATCATTTGGGATATTGTCTATTGAGTCTGTGCTTCTGCAATTCTCAACTGGAGTGTCTCCTTCCCATGGAACGAAGGAACCATTCCAGTGAGGAGCAGTATCATTGATAGGCTGGAGAGAGGCAGAATGATAAAGGCAGGTCAGACAATATGAACAGGCACACACTCTGCTCACTCTGATATGGAAATGCAAATTGTATTTATGTCGAAGGTTTCATTAATTAAGAGCAATCATTGTTGATATTTAAATGAAATGTAAAACTCTGCTGCCCTCTCGATGTTGGAACACTCTCTAACACATGCTGTTTAATGGAAGAATCCCATTTCATATGGGCTTCCCTTGCATTCCTGTGCCTGATGTGAACAAGTACTAAATATTTTGGTAAAATAAGTGCCTAACTCCACCTTTGATGTTGTAATCTGCATAAAGTAATTCCAGTACAAGGAACTGTCTCAGTGACTCTAATTCTACTGCAGTGTCCGTTGACATCACAATGTTAGTGTAGGTGTTGGAGTTGGGGTGGGTTTGCAACAGGAATCACAATAAACTCTCTGTTTTACATCAGAGCTGTGGTTCATGTTCTTTTGGGAACATCTCTCCCCCAAACTCAAAGCAGCCAACTCCCACCCACCATGTCAATCTTCCCTTCGGACTATCACATGCAGAAAACCGTATCAGGAACACCACCCCCTGCAAGTTCCCCTCCAAGCCACTCACCATCCTGACTTGGAAATGTATCATCATTCCTTCACTGTCGCTGGGTCAGAATCCTGGAATTTCCACCCTAAGGGCATTGTGGACAACCCATGGCACAAGGACTGCAGCATTTCAAGAAGGCAGCTCACTCCCACCTTCTCAAGGGGCAACTAGGGATGGGCAATAAATGCTGAGTCCTGCCAGTGACTCCCACATCTCACAAATGAATAAAAACAAGTTACATTTTTCTCAACTTTAAGAAGGATAACTTTGCATTGGAATTGGAATTGGTACACTCAGCGAATGTCTGGCATGAGTGAGTTATTGTGTGGGGAAAGATTGGACTGATCCTCTTTGGAATTTAAAAGGATGAGGGGAGATCTTATAAGATTCTGAGAAGGTAGCTGCTCAGAGGCTGTTTCCCCTTGCGATGGAGTCTGTCACTCAGGGAGACTCCCATTGAAGATGGAGATGTGTAGAAATTCCACCAGTGAGCACAGATAGTTGGGAACACTGAGGTGTCTCATGAATGTCCATCAGGGAAATGAACCTGTGATCCCCATGCAGACTGGGCCAATAAGTGACTCCAAACTCAGACCAATGTTGTTGACTGGTGGCTGCTCCCATTTCACTCCATCGATCAGTTTGAAGAAATTCAAACCAATGGTTCAGGGTGGCTCAGGGACGTCCCCCCAGGACACATGGAGCTGGAAGTGAATACGGGCCCAGCCAGTGCCATGTCCCTAGAAGGAATAATTAGAATGAAACAACTTTTCCATTTCAGGCTGGCAGCTTCAAAGAGGAAATTTAATCTAGAAATTACAACACACATTTCAGTGATCAAAGAAAATGCAGCCACAGTGAGTTGCTTTGGCATTTCCTCCAATCTCCTCCTCTGATCAAAGAACGCCAAGAATGTGAAACCTGGCCCATTCAGTGCCTCAGCTCTCTGTGTCAGCAATAACTCACTTAAGATCTCATCCCCAAATCAGGAAGATGTGGGCTCCAAGTTCCATTCCAAACACTTACGTGCAAACCCCAGGCTGATCGAATCAGTGCACAACTAAGGGAATGCTGCACTGTTGGAGGGTCAGTGCTAAGGGAGTGTTATGCTGTCAGAGGGTGAGTGCTGAGGGAGTGCTGCACTGTCGGAGGTTCAGTGCTGAGGGAATGCCGCACTGTCATAGGGTCAGTGCTGAGGGAGTGCTGCACTGTCAGAGGGTCAGTGCTGAGGGAGTGCTCCACTGTAGGAGTGTCAGTACTGAGGGAGCACTGCACTGCCAGAGGTTCAGCACTGAGGGAGCACCGCACTGTTGGAGGGCCAGTACTCAGGGAGCACTGCACTGTTGGGGGGTCAGTATTGAGGAAGCACTGCACTGTCAGAGAGTCAGTACTCAGGGAGTGTTGCACTGTTGGGCAATCAGGGCTGAGGGAGTGCTGCACTGTCAGAGGGTCAATACTGAGGGAGTGCCGCAATGTCGGAGGGTCAGTGCTGAGGGAGTGCCACACTGCTGGAGGGCCAGTGCTGAGGGAGTGCCACACTGTTGGAGGGTCAGTGCTGAGGGAGTGCCACACTGTCAGAGGGTCAGTTCTGAGGGAGTGTCACACTGTCAGAGGGTCAGTGCTGAGGGAGTGTCACACTGTTAAAAATGCCATCTTTCAGATGAGACATTAACCTAATGTTGCACCTATTCTCTCAGATGGAGCTACTGCATCCATGGCATTATTGTAAAGCAGAACAGAAGAAAATACCTTGGTCTAACTTGAATCCTCCAATAACATCACACAACCTGTTCACTTGTTCACAGTGGGATCTTGCTGTGTGTATATTGTCTGTTGTGTTTCCAACATGACAGCTTTGTCTACACAAAAAAAGCATTTCATTGGTGTACAGAGCTTTGGGACATTTTCAGTTGAGAATCACGCAGTGGGCCGGTTGTGAGACCTGTTATCCCGATGAGTTTGCCATGGGAACAGACTGCTTTGAGCTCACTCTGCAGATAACTGTGATAGCATGTTACTGAGAGAAAGGGAGTGTGAAACTAAATTTCTCCACTTTGACAACCCTGTAGAGGAGATAGCAGTGTTGGGAACAGACTAAAATATGTTACTGGTAGAGTCAGGCTTGCAAAGAAAGATTGGGGCTAGATTACAAACAGATCTGAACTCTAATGTGGAAGGGGCAGAGCTGGGAGCCTGTCCCCAGTGAGTTAAACTCCCCCGCACAGACAAATAGAAATGACATTCTTCCGTTTTTTTAAGGGCAGATCTATTGAAAACACAATCTTGTCAGCAGACATCCTGGCTGTACCTACCCAGAGAATTGAAAAGTCTGAGACAAAGGGACACCTTTACGGAGATAAGATCTGGATGATTTTCTTACCTCTGGCTTTGTAAAAATTTTTGCTTTTAAAAAAAATTCCAGTTTTGTAACTAAAATGGTGGGGGATAATGATGTCTTTGTACACTTTTCACTGCATTCCTGTACACCAGTACACATGACAATAAAACCTAATTCTAATTCTAACTTGGGAGTTTCCAAACATTTGGGACCCACACAATGACCCTGCGTGAGATTCAGAGAGGTCACAGAGATGAAAGGACATTTTTAAAAAGTTCCTCTCTTTATTTAATGGGTTTCTATAAATACATTTTAAAAAGTCAATGAGGATAGATAGGCCCAGCCATGATCATGCCTGGTGATTGCTAATGGATGGAAACTTTAATAAAAGGGCTTCACTCGAACTGAGAAAAGCTTTCCTGCAATAAATGAGTGACTCACTGTCACATTTTCCAACTTACGGCCAGCGAGAAATGGATTAACCCAGCATTCTCCAGCACCGAGTCTGTAAAGCCTGCTCATCTGGCCCAGTCCCTCCTTCTCACACTGCCTCACATTTGACAGTATCCTGTCCCCACACACCCCCTCCCCCCAATGGGGCACTGCTGCCAACCTCCCCCCGCCCGCACCACAGTGCCCTGCCCCCTCCCACACCCCTCCACCCAATGGGGCACCACTATCACCGCTCGCACCACAGTGCCCTGCCCCCCCCCCCACACACACCTCCACCCAATAGGGCACCACCAATACCCCTGCATCACAGTTCCCTGCCCCCTCCCACACCTCTCCACCCAATGGGGCATCGCCATCACCCCTTGCACCACAGTGCCCTGCCACCCCCCCCCCACACACCTCCACCCTATGGGGTACCGCTATCACCCCCTGCACCATAGTGCCCTGCCCCCCCCCCCCCCCCCCCCCCCACACCGTTCCAACCAATGGGGCACCACCATCACTCCACACACCACAGTGCCCTGCCTTGCCTCCTGGTGGATGCTGCCCTCCCCGCCCCCACCCCCACACTCTCAATGTATCCCACTCCTTACCGTCTCACCCCTCCCCATTGTGTTCTGCACATCCCACTACTGCATTCTGCCCTCCTTTCCTCTGCTCCCCCTCATTATCTCCTGTCCCAACAGTAACATTCTTGTGAAAATTGTTGAAAAGATGCAGTCTTTATTTTCATTTTGCGAGGGACGGAGTATCCTTGTCAATTCTCAGTTATTCTTTAAATGAAATAATTTCAAGTTATATCTTTAACCTGATAATCATTACATTTGTAACCTGCTCAGCTGCCAATGTGAGAATTTCCAAAGTGATTTTAAAACATTGTCACTGCCTTACAAGATTGCTGTAAATTAATTTTCTTTCATTTTTATGTCCTGTTCATGGCAAGTATTAATATATTCATTGGTTCTCTTCTTTTACCCTTTCTCCTTCACCTTTCTATGCCTGTTCTTCCATATTCAGTGTGTATAGAATTACTGAAATGGGCTGCAATGGAGAAGGGAAAATCCCAGAATTCTCTGTGCTTATGAAAGCCACCTATTAAAACAGTAGGTCTGGCAATTAAGAAAAAAGATATTGTCATACGATTTAGGGGTTTGCTAACTCATATATTAGACTTCTAGGAAAGTTGACACACCTGGAGGGAGCAGTTAAGATTGACCTACACTTTGAATTCTAAAATTCTCAGCCTGGTGTTCAAATCCCTGGATGGTCTCACCTCTCCCTGGTTCATTTTCTCAAAACTCTCAGCCTTCCCCCGGAGAACTCTGTGATGCTCCAATTCTGGTCTCCTGTTCATTCTGAGTTTAGTCACTGGTGGTTATGCTTTCAGCTACCCAAGCTGTAAAGTGCCTATGCCTCCCTCTTCCTTTACAATGATGCTAACCAGCCTGATCCAGACCAGGACTGTCGCTCGTCTGTGGCTCGGTGTTGCACTACACTACATGGCAGGTCAAGGAGCTGGCAAAGCCAAGATCTGTGTTCAAGCTTAGACATTACGGTAACACAACCTTTTAATGCTAAATACTGTTCCATGTAGTAACATAGATGCACCAGGTTCTGATTTATGATGACATTGGCTAAGGACTAATCTAACTTCTTTTTTGCATTCATACTGACCTGCTCTCAAGGCTCTAGCTATCCTATTCTAGTCTGATAAAGAATAGTCTGGTGTGCTCTTCTAGAGATGTCTAACTCCACCCACACTGTGCTATTTATGCTCAGTGGTGTGCAACTACATGACATCATCACAAGGTTGCTCCAGGGTCCTGAAGCCCTTACACAATAATCATCTCCCCTTATAGCGCCTCCTGTAGTTCAGTGTTAAACTTGTATTTCACTAGGCACCTTGGGAGATGTTATTGCACAAAGGGACTATGTCATTGTGCAATAGGAAATTTGTTGCCAAAGCAGAAATATCATGGCTAGTTATGAATTTCCTACTGTTCTTCGGTAGACTGTTGGTGTGTGAACCAGGTATTATCTTCCACTTTATATTAAGATCTTGCTTCAAGAATGTCAGGTTAAACTGTATGGATGTCTCAGGTTAAACTGTACGGATGTCTCAGGTTAAACTGTATGGATGTCTCAAGCTAGCTCTGAGCACTGTGTCCCCCTCCCTCAGAACACTGCTGGAAGGCCACTAGTGTCAAGAAAGGCTGGAGAAATGGATTTGTCAATTCCAACTGAGATGGGTCTCTACTCTCTGGAGATTGGAAGGACGAGAGGAGGTACACAAGTTGTTAAAGGGATTGACAAAGATGATGTGGAGAGGATGTTTCTCATACAGTGCACTCTAAAATGAAAAGTCATGGCTTTGGGAGAAGAGCAGATTTAAAACAGAGATGGGGAGGATTTACTTCCCTCAAAGGGTCGTGTTTCTGTGGAATTCACACCCCCAGAGTGCGGTGGATCCTGGGATATTGAGTCAATTTAAGGAGGAGAAAGACAGACTTTTAATTAGTTCCAGGTTGAAGGGTTCTGGGGAGTGGGCAGGGAAGTGGAGGCGAGGCTGAGATCAGCCATGATTGTATTTAATGACAGAGCGGATTCCTGGGGCTGAATGGCCTCCTCTTGCTGCTATTTTCTTGTTGTAATGTTCATTTATGATAGCTTCTTATGTTCATACATGACAGGTCTACAGAAAAGGGTTCTGTAAGATTGTAACCCAGACAGATTACAATCAGACTATAAATGGCACAGGGCCATTTAAATAAAATGTTGAATAAGCAGAATGTAAATGTGTATGTCCAAGAACAGCAAGAGGCCATTCAGCTGCTTGAGATCCTTCAGTCATCCCTTTTTAAAAAATGTATTAATCAGATCAGGGTGTCGCTGGCTGGGCCCAGCATTTATTACCCATCCCTAGTTGCCCCTTGAGAAGGTGGGGGTGAACTGCCTTCTTGAACCGCTGCAGTCCACATGCTGTGGGTTGACCCATAATGCCCTTAGGGAGGGAATTCCAGGATTTTGACCCAGTGACACTGAAGGAACGGTGATATATTTCCAAGTTAGGAGGGTGAGTGGCTTGGAGGGGAACTTGCAGGGGGTGGTGTTCCCAGGTACCTGCTGCTCCTGTCCTTCTGGTTGGAAATAGGATTGAAAGATGTTTGGATGGAGCATTAGATAAAGCTGTACTGAATCTTATCAAGAATTATGGAACAGAGACATGTAAATGTTAAGACTTTAGTGACCTCAGTCTGAAGAGTTTAGAAATAGAATAACAGAAATTTAAACAATCCCTCCAACCTTCAATTAGATTCCAATCTGTTACTCACTCCTGGGTATCTGTTATTTTATTTATAAACCCCCTGAACCCCTTGATTAGATTCCAGTCTGGAACTCATTGCCAGGTATCTGTTATTCTGTACATATTTCACCTATACCCTTCAATGAGATTCCAGTCTATAACCCATTCCCGGATTTCTGTTATTCTGTATATAAACCACTCCAAATCCCTCAATTAGATACCAGTCTGTAACTCCCACCCAAGTATCTGTTACTCTGTATATAAACCACCCCGAAGCCCTCGATTAGATTCCAGTCTGTAACTCTGTCCTGGAAAATCTGACACTCTCTCTCTGGAATTCCTATGAACTCTTTGAGAAAAATAAACTATGATTAGATGGCAGCATTCTATTTATTTTGTTCATATGAAATAGTGACCTGGGCTTGTACTAATCTGTTCAATGAGGACTGTTATCCTCAGGCCATTTTATGGACTGGAGCTGTTTCAGTGTCTGCCATTTTTGCCAAGTTAGGAGTCTGTCAGCTCAGTGCAGTGGGGATGGTCAGTGTAGCTGGAATATCTCTGTCTCTAGTTAATCACCTGCGGCTTATGACTTCTCGATATCAGACACATTTACAGGAAAACTGGAGCCTGCCCACTGATGGAGATGGGTCATCCCATTCCTGCTTCTAAGGAGGTTACTGAGTGTTTACCAAATAGAAACTGCAGTTTCCCAGCCTCCATGTCAAAACCTGGCTTTGAAGAGCATCTATCAACACCTTGCCTATAAATACACCTCAGGGACCTAACTGACGTGAATATGTATGTGTGCAGCTTTTTACAGTGAGGATTAGATTAGAGCTTTTTATTTTGGTTCAAGCATTTGCTATTTATAACAGTGACAGTGCATGGGCTTCAGGCATGTGGCTAGGCTCTGTGTACACTCTTCATTCAGGCTGAAGTGACAAAACCTGACAGGGGCCTGAGACAGGAATCGGGAATTGGGAGCTCGCTCATCTGGGGCTTGGATCTTTAGAGTTGGAGTGTAGGGCCTTGAATTTGGGGACTGGGACCTTGGAGATGGAGTTTAGGGCATTGAATTTAAGGAATGAGACCTTGGAGTTTAGGGCCTTGGATTTGGGGACTGAGGCCTTGGAGTTGGGGCCTTGGATTTGGGGGACTGAGGCCTTGGAGATGGAGTTTAAGGCCTTGGATTTGGGTACTGGGGCCTTGGAACTGGTGGTTGTGGCCTGGCATTTAAGACCTGGCCCTGAATCTAGGTCCTGTGGTTGATGTTGCCAAGTCAAATGAACGAGGTTTGAAGTGTGAGAGATGATTTTATCAAAAGATACATGATTGTGAGGGGGATTGTCAAGGGGGGGCTATTGGGAGGATGTTTCCCTGTGAGGAATCAAAAGAAGGTGCCTCCTATGCGCAATATTTTTCTCTCACAGGGATTTTAGTCTGAGGCTGGGTCACTAAATCAAGGCAAAGTTTGAGAGATTTTTGATTTACAAGTCAAGGGTTGTGTGCAGCAGGAAGGAGACTGGAGATGAGGCCTCAATCAGATCAGCCATGTCATATTGAATGACAGAGCAGGCATGAGGGGCTGAATGGCCTACTCCTGCTCTAGTTCTTTGTCACCTGCATCCTCCTGGCATCTCACTTTTCTTTAACAATCGAAGCAAACAATCTCTTCTTTACCCGTATTGGGACATTCTCGACTTAGGGTTTAGATTAGAGTGGTGCTGGAAAAGCACAGCAGTTCAGGCAGCATCCAAGGAGCAGGAAAATCGACGTTTTGGGCAAAAGCCCTTCATCAGGAATAGAGGCAGGGACCCTCCAGGGTGGAGAAATAAATGGGGGAGGGGGAGAGGAGGAGGGGGTTGGTGGGGGGGTCGGGGGGGATGTTGGTGGGGCTGGGGAGAAGTTAGCAAAGAGTACAATGGGGATGGAGGTGATATGTCAGAGGGGAGGGTGGGGCAGATAGGTGGGAAGGGAGATTGGCAGGTAGGACAGGTCATGAGGATGGTGCTGAGCTGGAGTAAGGTGGAGGGAGGGGAAATGCGAAAACTGGCGAAAGATGAGGCCAGTTTCCTCGGAACACTTCAACCCCCATGGCATCAATGTGGACTTCGCCAGTGTCCTCATTTCCCCTCCCCCCACCTTACCTCAGCTCCAACCTTCCAGCTCAGCACTGTTCCCATGATCTGTCCTACCCGCCAATCTCCCTTCCCACCTCTGTGCTTCACCCTTCTCTCTGACCTAACACCTCCATCCCCACCCCCATTCACCTATGGTACTCTTCGCTACCTTCTCCTTAGCCACACCTCCATCACCAACCACCCCCCCACCACCCCCCAATTATCTCTCCACCCTGGAGGCTTCCTGCCTCTATTCCTGATGAAAGGCTTCTGTCCGAAACATTGATCTTCCTGCTCCTCGGATGCTGCCTAACCTGCTGTGCTTTTCCAGCACCACTCTAATCTAAACTCTGGTTTCCAGCATCTGCAGCCCTCACTTTTGCCCATTCTCGATCCAGTTGAATGGTTTTCCCCAAACCCATTATTTTTTCTGATTAGTGACCAGGAGTTGAAATTAAGTGAGAAAGAACCTGTGACCGTGTTTTACTGTGTCTCTACAGCTATTCAGGTTTGAATCCTCAGCAGACACTGGAGAATAATTGTCAATTCTTGGAGACTCCCAGCTCCATGAAGGGTTGTCTATCTGACCCATGGGTGGGCCCAGAGCTGAGGCTGGGCTGGAGCTGGGCCCAGAGCAGAGGCCGGGCTTTCAGCAGAGCCTGAAATTGAAATCCTGCCTGTATTAGGCCTCAGGCTTCTTTGGTTCATTTGCAATCGATGATTGTTGTCAATCCCACGGCCAGTCCCCATGTGGGAGTTTTCTTATTGAAATGGATCATAGCATAGGATGTGGTCACCATTGGCTGGCCCACTTTTACTGTCTGTCCCTAATTGCAATGACGAAGCTTGTGGTCAGCTACTTTCTTTACCATTTGAGCAAGGAACAGGAGGGGGCCCCTCAGCCCTTCTCCCCTGCTCTGCCAGTCAATACGATCGTGACTGATCCAATTCTAACCTCAACTCTACATTCCTGCATATCCCCAATAATCTTTCATCCCCTAAGTCATCAAAAATCTATCTCCCTCTCCCTTCAAAACATTGTAATTCCCTTCCTTAAAGGCAGTAGATGCAGAATCTTTCAAAGACTCACAACCCTCTGAGAGAAAATGTTTCCTCATCGCTGTTTTACACGGGTGATCCTTATTTCTAACCCTTACTGATCACACCTAATGTATCGAATTAGGGAGGGAATTCCAGGATTCTAACCCAGTGACACTGAAGGAACGGCGATATATTTCCAAGTCAGGATGGTGAGTGGCTTGGAGGGGAACTTGCAGGGGGTGGTGTTCCCATGTATCTGCTGCCCTTGTCCTTCAGGATGGAAGTGGTTGTGGGTTTAGAAAGTGCTGAGGATCCTTGGTGAATTTCTGCAGTGCATCTTGTAGGTAGTACACACTGCTGCTACTGAGCGTCGGTGGAGGAGCTGTGGGTGTTTGTGGATGTGGTGCCAATCAAGTGGGCTGCTTTGTCCTGGATGGTGTCAAGCTCCTCGGGTGTTGTTGGAGCTGCCCCCATCCAGGCAAGTGGGATGTATTCCATCACACCCCTGACTTGTGCCTTGTAGATGGTGGACAGGACGTGGGGAGTCAGGAGGTGAGTTACTTGCTGTGGTCGTCCTAGGCTCTGACCTGATCTTGTAGCCACTGTGTTTATATTATGAATTCAGTTGAGCTTCTAGTCAATTTTTTAAATTGTAAAAATACATTTTATTCATAATTAAAATCTTTATGTACATACGTAGTCACTAGTTCTGTTCTGTGCAGTCTTTGTACATAGAGAGCAAACAAACATCGGAATTTGACTTTTTTACAGTTGCAATAAACTCAACTGCATTTCTTTCTTAATCTAGGCTATGTTGACATTTATTTGAGACACTGGGGGTTTGTTTAGTTATTGGACCTTCCCATGTCCCTTCAGCAGGAAGAGCTTCGATGGTGGTCTTTCCCCACTGTGCCTTGGCAGCGGCTGCCCTGAACTTTAGTGTGTCCATCAGCACGTAGCCCTGACCTTGGAGTGTGTCAGTCTGTCACACTGGGTCAGGGTCAACTCCTTGCTCTGTAACACCAACAAGTTCCGGACAGACCAAAGAGCGTCTTTCACTGAGCTGATGGTCCGCCCGGTGCAGTCGATGTTTGGCTCGGTGCGTCCCGGGGAACAGACGGTAGAACACAGAGTCCCGCGTCACAGAGCTGCTCAGGACGAACCGCAACACAACCCACTGCATCTTCCCCCAGGCTTCCTTTACAAAGGCACATTCCCAGGAGGAGATGTGTGATAGTCTCCACCCCCCAGAGCCACTTTGAGGACAGCGTGCGATGGTGCAGGGAGTGCAGTGTATATGAAGGGTCTCCCAGGTAGTGCCTTTCTCACCACCTGCAGAATGATGTCTTGGTGCTTGTTAGAAAGTTCTGGTGATGAGGCGTCTCTGCCAAATGACTTTGACAGTCTGCTCAGGGAACAACCCATCAGCATCCACCCTCTCCTACTCCCACAGGGTCTTGACAATCTACGTGCTGACCACTTCCTGATAGGCTTGTGGTCAAAGTGCTTCTCTTTGTGAATGTCTCTGTGAAGGACAGGTGATATGGAACAGTCCAACCACTTGGGGCAATGGCAATGGCAGACAGAGTATAACGTGGGAAAGTGTGGGTTATGTACTTTGATGGGAAGAATTGAGGCATTGACTGTCTTCCAAATGGAAAAGGCTTCAGAAATCTGAAGCACAAAGGGTGCACTAGTCCAGGATGCTTTTCAGGTTAACATGGTTCAGTTAGGAAGGCAAATATAATGGTAGCATTTATTTCAAGACAGTGAAAATACAAGAGCAGAGATGTACTGCTGAGATTGTACAAGGCTCTGGTCAGATGCATTTGGAATACAGAAAGTAGTTTTGGGACCCTCTGCAGAGGAAGGATGTGCTGGGGGTCCAGAGGAGGATTACAAGAATGATCCTGGGGATGAAGGGCTTGTCACATGAGGAGCAGTTGAGGACTCTGGGTCTGTACTCAGTGGAGTTTTGAAGGATGAGGTAGGATCTCAGTGTTCTGTCAGATTTTATGAGAGGCCTGGATAGAGTAGACATGGAGAAGAGACTTCCACTATCAGGAGAGCCTGGGACCTGAGGGCACAGCTTCAGGGTGAAGGGACAACCCTTTTGAACTGAGATGAGGAGGAATTTCTTCACCCAGAGGGTGGGGAATCTGTGGAGCTCATTGCCACAGAGGGCTGTGGAGGCCAAGTCATTGAGTGTATTTAAGACAGAGATGGATAGGCTGTTGATGAGTAAAGGGATCAAGAGTTATGGGGAGAGGGCAGAAGAATGGGGTTGAGAAACAATATCAACCATGATTGAATGGCGGAGCTGACTCAATGAGACAATTGGCCTAATTTTGCTCCAGTGTCTCATGGTTTTAATTTCTAGTTTGCAGACCTGGTAAAATCAGAGAAATGTAACTCTGAGTGTTGGGAAGTCTCCATGAAGCAAATGGAGAGGACGATCTGTGAACATTATATCACATAGCCAGCAGAAAGAGGCCGTATGAGACTCATGGTGAACGAGAAACTGGATTTAGTTTTCAGCCGAAGAGTGAATGAGCAGTTAGTCTGGATCAGAATAGAATTGATTTCAAAGGAAGAGGCATAAAGCAGCTAGATTAAGGGCAGACTGGTCTCAATGGAATGAGCCAGAGATAGTTACTGTATACTGCACAGAGATGGTTACAGTGTAGTGCTGAGAGATAGTTACAGTATACTGCACAGTGATAGTTACAATATACTGCTCAGAGATGGTTACTGTATACTGCTCAGAGATGGTTACAGTGTAGTGCTGAGAGATAGTTACAGTATACTGCTCAGTGATAGTTACAATATACTGCTCAGAGATGGTTCCATTATACTGCACAGAGATGGTTATGGTATATGGCACAGAGACGGTTACTGTATACTGCACAGAGATGGTTACAATATATTGCACAGAAATGGTTACAGTATACTGCACAAAGATGATTACGGTATACTGCACAGAGATGGTTGTAATATACTGCACAGTGATGTTTACAATATACTTTTTTTTTAGATTAGATTACTTACAGTGTGGAAACAGGCCCTTCGGCCCAACAAGTCCACACCGACCCGCCGAAGCGCAACCCACCCATACCCCTACATTTACCCCTTTATCTAACACTACGGGCAATTTATCCCGGCCAATTCACCTGACCCGCACATCTTTGGACTGTGGGAGGAAACCGGAGCACCCGGAGGAAACCCACGCAGACACGGGAGAACGTGCAAACTCCACACAGTTAGTCACCTGAGTCTGGGAATTGAACCGGGGTCTCCAGGCGCTGTGAGGCAGCAGTGCTAACCACTGTGCCACCGTGCCACCCACTACTGAACAGAGATGTTATGGTATATGGCATAGAGACGGTTACAGTATACTGCACAGAGATGGTTATGGTATACTGCACAGAGGTGGTTACAATATACTGTGCAGTGATGTTTACAATATACTGCATAGAGATGGTTACGGTATACTGCACAGAGATGGTTACAGTATACTGCACAGAGATGGTTACAGTATACTGCACAGAGATGGTTACGGTATACTGCACAGAGGTGGTTACAATATACTGTGCAGTGATGTTTACAATATACTGCATAGAGATGGTTACGGTATACTGCACAGAGATGGTTACGGTATACTGCACAGAGATGGTTACAGTATACTGCACAGAGATGGTTACAGTATACTGCACAGGGATGGTTACAATATACTGCACAGAGATGGTTACGGTATACTGCACAGAGATGGTTACAATATACTGGACAGAGATGGTTACAGTATACCGCACAGAGATGGTTACGGTGTACTGCACAGAGATGGTTACAGTATACTGCACAGTGATGATTATGGTATACTGCACAGAGATGGTTACAGTAAACTGCACAGAGATGGTTACAGTATACTGCACAGAGATTGTTACAGTATACTGCACAGAGATGGTTACTGTATACTGCACAGAGATGGTTACTGTATACTGCACAGAAATGGTTACAATATACTGCACAGAGATGGTTACGGTATACTGCACAGAAATGGTTACTGTATACTGCACAGAGATGGTTACAATATACAGCACAGAGATGGTTACAATATACTGCACAGAGATGGTTACAGTATACAGCACAGAGATGGTTACAATATACAGCACAGAGATGGTTACAGTATACTGCACAGAGATGGTTACAGTATGCTGCACAGAGATGGTCACAGTATACAGCGCAGAGATGGTTACAATATACAGCGCAGAGATGGTTACGGTATACTGCACAGAGATGGTTACAATATACTGGACAGAGATGGTTACAATATACTGCACAGAGATGGTTACAATATACAGCACAGAGATGGTTACAATATACAGCGCAGAGATGGTTACAATATACTGCACAGTGATGGTTACGGTATACTGCACAGAGATGGTTACGGTATACTGCACAGTGATGGTTACGGTATACTGCACAATGATGGTTACAATATACAGCACAGAAATGGTTACAATATACAGCACAGAAATGGTTACAATATACAGCACAGAGATGGTTACAGTATACTGCACAGAGATGGTTACAATATACTGCACAGAGAAGGTTACAGTATACAGCACAGAGATGGTTACAATATACAGCACAGAGATGGTTACAGTATACTGCACAGAGATGGTTACAGTATACAGCGCAGAGATGGTTACAGTATACTGCACAGAGATGGTTACGGTATACTGCACAGAGATGGTTACAGTATACAGCGCAAAAATGGTTACAATATACAGCGCAGAGATGGTTACAGTATACTGCACAGAGATGGTTACAATATACAGCACAAAGATGGTTACAGTATACTGCACAGAGATGGTTACGGTATACTGCACAGAAATGGTTACTGTATACTGCACAGAGATGGTTACAATATACTGCACAGAGATGGTTACAATATACAGCACAGAGATGGTTACAATATACAGCACAGAGATGGTTACAATATACTGCACAGTGATGGTTACGGTATACTGCACAGAGATGGTTACGGTATACTGCACAGTGATGGTTACGGTATACTGCACAATGATGGTTACAATATACAGCACAGAAATGGTTACAATATACAGCACAGAAATGGTTACAATATACAGCACAGAGATGGTTACAGTATACTGCACAGAGATGGTTACAATATACTGCACAGAGAAGGTTACAGTATACAGCACAGAGATGGTTACAATATACAGCACAGAGATGGTTACAGTATACTGCACAGAGATGGTTACAGTATACAGCGCAGAGATGGTTACAGTATACTGCACAATGATGGTTACAATATACAGCACAGAGATGGTTACAATATACAGCGCAGAGATGGTTACAGTATACTGCACAGAGATGGTTACAATATACAGCACAAAGATGGTTACAGTATACTGCACAGAGATGGTTACGGTATACTGCACAGAAATGGTTACTGTATACTGCACAGAGATGGTTACAATATACAGCACAGAGATGGTTACAATATACTGCACAGAGATGGTTACGGTATACTGCACAGAAATGGTTACTGTATACTGCACAGAAATGGTTACTGTATACTGCACAGAGATGGTCACAGTATACAGCGCAGAGATGGTTACAATATACAGCGCAGAGATGGTTACGGTATACTGCACAGAGATGGTTATGGTATACTGCACAGAGATGGTTACAATATACTGCACAGAGATGGTTACAGTATACTGCACAGAGATGGTTACAATATACTGCACAATGATGGTTACAATATACAGCACAGAGATGGTTACAATATACAGCACAGAGATGGTTACAATATACTGCACAGAGATGGTTACAGTATACTGCACAATGATGGTTACAATATACAGCACAGAGATGGTTACAATATACAGCGCAGAGATGGTTACAGTATACTGCACAGAGATGGTTACAATATACAGCACAAAGATGGTTACAGTATACTGCACAGAGATGGTTACGGTATACTGCACAGAAATGGTTACTGTATACTGCACAGAGATGGTTACAATATACAGCACAGAGATGGTTACAATATACTGCACAGAGATGGTTACGGTATACTGCACAGAAATGGTTACTGTATACTGCACAGAGATGGTTACAGTATACAGCGCAGAGATGGTTACAGTATACTGCACAATGATGGTTACAATATACAGCACAGAGATGGTTACAATATACAGCGCAGAGATGGTTACAGTATACTGCACAGAGATGGTTACAATATACAGCACAAAGATGGTTACAGTATACTGCACAGAGATGGTTACGGTATACTGCACAGAAATGGTTACTGTATACTGCACAGAGATGGTTACAATATACAGCACAGAGATGGTTACAATATACTGCACAGAGATGGTTACGGTATACTGCACAGAAATGGTTACTGTATACTGCACAGAAATGGTTACTGTATACTGCACAGAGATGGTCACAGTATACAGCGCAGAGATGGTTACAATATACAGCGCAGAGATGGTTACGGTATACTGCACAGAGATGGTTATGGTATACTGCACAGAGATGGTTACAATATACTGCACAGAGATGGTTACAGTATACTGCACAGAGATGGTTACAATATACTGCACAATGATGGTTACAATATACAGCACAGAGATGGTTACAATATACAGCACAGAGATGGTTACAGTATACTGCACAGTGATGGTTAGAACATAGAAGGATACAGCGCAGTACAGGCCCTTCGGCCCTCGATGTTGCGCCGACCGAATCCTACCTAACCTATACTAGCCCAATAACTTCCAAATGCCTATCCAATGCCCGCTTAAATGACCATAAAGAAGGAGAGTTCACCACTGATACGGGCAGGGCATTCCATGAACTCACAACCCGCTGTGTGAAGAATCTACCCCTAACATCTGTCCTATACCTACCACCCCTTAATTTAAAGCTATGTCCCCTAGTAACACCTGACTCCATTAGCGGTAAAAGGTTCTTAGTATCTACCCTATCTAAACCCCTAATCATCTTATACACTTCTATCAGATCTCCCCTAAACCTTCTCTTCTCCAATGAGAACAGCCCCAAGTGCCTCAGCCTTTCCTCATAAGATTTTCCTACCATTCCAGGCAACATCCTGGTAAACCTCCTCTGCACTCGTTCTAAAGCTTCCACATCCTTCCTATAGTATGGCGACCAAAACTGCACACAATACTCCAGATGAGGCCGCACCAGAGTCTTATACAACTGCAACATGACCTCAGGACTCCGGAACTCAATTCCTCTGCCAATAAAGCCCAGTACACCATATGCCTTCCTCACAGCACTATTTACCTGGGTGGCAACTTTCAGAGATCTGTGTACATGGACACCAAGATCCCTCTGCTCATCCACACTACCAAGTAGCCTACCATTAGCCCAGTAATCCATCATCTTGTTATTCCTACCAAAGTGAACGACTTCGCACTTAGCTACATTGAATTCCATTTGCCACATTTCCGCCCAGCTCTGCAACTTATCTATATCCCGCTGTAACCTACCACTTCCTTCCTCACTATCCACAACTCCACCGACTTTTGTGTCATCCGCAAACTTGCTTACCCAGCTTTCAAGTCCTTCCTCTAGATCATTTATAAAGATAACAAAAAGCAATGGTCCCAAAACAGATCCTTGTGGTACACCGCTAGTAACTGCGCTCCAAGATGAACATAATCCATCAACTACTACCCTCTGTCTCCTTCCAGCCAGCCAATTCCTAATCCAAACCTCTAATGTATCCTCAATGCCATACCTCCGAAGTTTTAGCATTAGCCTACCATGGGGAACCTTATCGAACGCCTTACTAAAATCCATATACACAACATCTACTGATTTACCCTCATCCACTTCCTTGGTCACCTTCTCAAAGAACTCAATAAGGTTTGTGAGGCACGACCTGCCCTTCACAAAACCATGCTGGCTATCCCTGATCACGTTATTCCTACCCAGATGTTCATAAATCTTATCCCTTACCATTCTCTCTAAGACTTTGCCCACCACTGAAGTCAGACTCACTGGCCTATAGTTGCTAGGGCTATCCCTACTCCCTTTCTTGAACAATGGGACCACATTCGCTATCCTCCAGTCCTCTGGTACTATTCCTGTTGACAACGACGACATAAAAATCCAGGCCAATGGCTCTGCTATCTCCTCCCTAGCTTCCCATAGGATCCTGGGGTAAATGCCATCAGGCCCAGGAGACTTATCTATATTCATCCTTTCCAATATTCCCAAAACCTCTTCCCTGCATATTTCCAGGGCATCCATTCTAATTATTTGTGATTCCATATTCACATCAGCAACAGTGTCCTGTTCCTGAGTGAATACTGAGGAAAAGTACTGATTTAATGTCTCTCCAATCTCCTCCGCCTCCACACACAACTTCCCACTACTATCCTTGACTGGACCGATACCTACCCTAGTCATCCTTTTATTCTTGACATACCTATAGAAAGCCTTTGGGTTTTCCCTAATCCTACCAGCTAAAGACTTTTCATGTCCCCTTCTCGCTTCTCTTAGCTCCCTCTTTAGCTCCTTCCTGGCTACCTTATAACACTCAATCGCCCCTACTGAACCTTCACGCCTCATCTTTACATATGCCGCCTTCTTCCCTTTCACAAGGGACTCCAATTCCTTACTAAACCACGGCTGCCTCACAAGGCCCTTTACACCATGCCTGACTGGTACATACCTATCGAGGACACGCAGTAGCTGCTCCTTGAACACTCCCCACATCTCATTAGTGTTCTTCTCTTGAAGCCTGTTTTTCCAATCCACACATCCTAAGTCATGCCTCACTGCATCATAATTTCCCTGCCCCCAGCTATAGCTCTTGCCCTGCGGCACACGATTATCCCTCTCCATCACTAAAGTAAAAGTCACCGAGTTGTGGTCACTGTCCCCGAAGTGCTCACCTACCTCCAAGTCTAACACCTGGCCTGGTTCATTACCTAGAACCAAATCCAATATAGCCTCACCTCTTGTTGGCCTGTCGACATATTGTGTCAGGAAACCCTCCTGCACACATTGTACAAACACCGACCCATCTAATGAACTCGAGCTATAGCTCTCCCAGTCAATATCTGGGAAGTTAAAGTCCCCCATAACAACCACCCTGCTACCTTCACTCTTTTCCTGAATCATCCTCGCAATATTATCCTCTACTTCTCTAGGACTATTAGGAGGCCTGTAGAAAACACCTAACAGGGTGACCTCACCTTTCCTATTTCTAACCTCAGCCCAAACTACCTCAGATGGCAAGTCCTCTTCCATCGTCCATTCCACTGCTGTGATACTGTCTTTGACAAGTAATGCCACGCCTCCCCCTTTTTTACCCCCATGTCTGATCCTACTAAAACATTTGAACCCTGGAACGTGCAACAGCCATTCTTGTCCCTGTTCTACCCACGTCTCTGTAATGGCCACAACATCGAAGTCCCAGGTACCAACCCACGCTGCAAGTTCACCTACCTTATTCCTTATACTTCTGGCATTGAAGTATACACACTTCAATCCACCTTTCTGGTTACAGGCACCCTCCTTAGAGATCGCTGCATTATTCCTAACCTCCCTACACTCAAGGTCCTGTACCCTAAAGCTACAGTCCTGGTTCCCATGCCCCCGCGGAGTTAGTTTAAACCCTCCCAAAGAGCACTAGCAAACCTCCCCCCAAGGATATTGGTGCCCCTCAGGTTCAAGTGTAGACCATCCTTTTTATAGAGGTCCCACCTTCCCCAGAAAGGACCCCAGTTATCCAGAAACCGGAATCCCTCCCTCCTGCACCATCCCTGTAGCCACGCATTTAACTGCTCTCTCTCCCTGTTCCTCGACTCTCTATCACGTGGCACGGGTAACAAACCAGAGACTACAACTCTGTTTGTTCTAACTCTGAGCTTCCAACCTAGCTCCCTGAAAGCCTGCCTTACATCCTCACCCTTCTTCCTACCTATATCGTTGGTGCCAACGTGGACCACGATCTGGGGCTGCTCCCCCTCCCCCTTAAGGACCCGGAAAACACGATCAGCGACATCACGTACCCTTGCACCTGGGAGGCAACATACCAAACGTGAGTCCCTGTCGCCCCCACAAAACCGTCTGTCTGTACCCCTCACTATCGAGTCCCCAAGAACAATTGCTCTACCTTTCTCCACCCTACCCTTCTGAGCAACGGGGCCAGGCTCCGTGCCAGAGGCCTGAACCTCGTTGCTTACCCCTGGTAAGTCATCCCCCCCACAAGTATCCAAAACGGTATACTTGTTCTTGAGGGGAATGACCGCAGGGGGTCCCTGCACTGGCTTCCTCCTCCCACTCCCCCTCACTGTCACCCATCTATCTTGAACTTTCGGAGTAACTACTTGCCTATAGCTCCGATCTATGACCTCCTCTGCCTCCCGAATGATCCGCAGTTCATCCAACTCCAGCTCCAGTTCCCTAACACGGGTTTGGAGGAGCTGGAGATGGGTGCACTTCTTGCAAGTGTACTCAGCAGGGACGCTAATGGCTTCCCTCACCTCATACATGTTGCAAGAGGAACATTGCCCTCTCTGCACTGCCATCCCTCTAAAAGTAAGCTTTCCCTAAAAAAAAAACAAAAACCAACTAAATCTAAAGAAACAAACAAGGAAAATGCAGCACTTACCCGCTAGTCACAATTGGTCTTATTATTAGGTTAGAGGAGGTGGAAGGGTGGGAGGCACTACTCGTGTAGTGCCTCGGGTGACTCGCCTACGCGTTTAAATAAGGGGAGAGAAAAAACACCTTACCCAGGTAACCTAGCGCGCCTTCCTGGTCTGCTACCGCTTTTTTAAAGGAAAACTTTAAATTTTTAACTATTAAATAAACGACCAAACTTACCCACCAGCCGTCGCGAAGTCTTCCGAGAGACTGAGGCCTGAGGTTACGGTATACTGCACAGAGATGGTTACAATATACAGCACAGAGATGGTTACAATATACTGCACAGAGATGGTTACAGTATACAGCACAGAAATGGTTACAATATACTGCACAGAGATGGTTACAGTATACTGCACAGAGATGGTTACAGTATACTGCACAGAGATGGTTACAATATACTGCAGAGATGGTTACAGTATACAGCACAGAGATGGTTACAATATACAGCACAGAGATGGTTACAGTATACTGCACAGAGATGGTTACAATATACAGCGCAGAGATGGTTACAGTATACTGCACAGAGATGGTTACGGTATACTGCACAGAGATGGTTACAGTATACAGCGCAAAAATGGTTACAATATACAGCGCAGAGATGGTTACAGTATACTGCACAGAGATGGTTATGGTATACTGCACAGAGATGGTTACGGTATACTGCACAGTGATGGTTGTGGTATACTGCACAGAGATGGTTACAATATACTGCACAGAGATGGTTACAATATACTGCACAGAGATGGTTATGGTATACTGCACAGAGATGGTTATAATATACTGCACAGAGATGGTTACAGTATACAGCACAGAGATGGTTATGGTATACTGCACAGAGATGGTTACAGTATACTGCACAGTGATGGTTGTGGTATACTGCACAGAGATGGTTACAATATACTGCACAGAGATGGTTACAATATACTGCACAGAGATGGTTATGGTATACTGCACAGAGATGGTTATAATATACTGCACAGAGATGGTTACAGTATACTGCACAGAGATGGTTATAATATACTGCACAGAGATGGTTACAGTATACAGCACAGAGAAGGTTACAATATACTGCACGGAGATGGTTACAGTATACTGCACAGAGATAGTTAGTTTACTGCACAGATTGGTTAATGGTAGACAAATAGTTGGAGATGTTTAAAAAATAACACAATGTTTTCGAGAACCAGTTTATTCCCCCAAGGGACAAAAACTCTACCACCAAGTGAGGTGGAATTGCTGAGAGAGAGAACAGCAAGAGAATGACAAAAAGAGAGCAAGAACTACAGAAGCTAGTATGAAAAGAAACAAAGTGTTTAAACATCAACGTAAATGCCTTCTTTTCGACAATTACGCCTGGAAAATGGAGGTGATTCGTGTTAACCTGGTAACTGATGCTAGTGACACAATCAGTGAAATGGAGGGAATGGAGAGTGTGTTGTTGAATGATGCTGTGTAAGAATTTCTGGTTGAGATAGTATTCCAGACATCCCAAGGCAATGAAGAGGGAATCAGTGACAAGGAATTGTCAGAATAAATTGTCAAGGAGCTGGCTCTGAGGGAGTTGGATCAGTGTCAAGGACTCTCCAAGTATAAATAAAGGGGGATGTGGTGACAGGATATCAGTCTCTGTGGAGTTATTTCAATCTTTCTTCACACCAGCTGCAGGGCTTGAGACGGGAGTGTGATGGAATACTCCCCACTTGCCTGGATGGGGGCTGCTCCAACAACACTCAAGAAGCTCAGCACCATCCAGGACAAAGCAACCTGCTTGATTGGCTCCACAAAATAACGGCACCTAGCCCGGAATCCCGTCACCAAGTCACTCTTTATTTCCATGTGCACTATGCATGGACCCTGAGCAGCCAATCAGCTCAGAGCCAGTTCCCAGAGGGAGGAGACTCACAGATACAAATGAATACCGAAAGAACTCTGGATGCTGTGAATCACAAACAAAAGCTGAATTTGCTGGAAAAGCTCAGCAGGTCTGGCAGCATCTGTAAAGATTAGATTAGATTCCCTACAGTGTGGATACAGGCCATTTGGCCCAACAAGTCCACACCGACCCTCCGAAAAGTAACCCAACCAGACCCATTCCCCTACCCTATATTTACCCCTGACTAATGCTCCTAACTGTATGGGCAATTTAGCCTGGCCAATTCACCCTGACCTGCATTGGATTGTGGGAGGAAGCTGGAGCTGGATGCTGTGTAAGAATTTCTGGTTGAGATAGTATTCCAGACATCCCAAGGCAATGAAGAGGGAATCAGTGACAAGAAATTGTCAGAATAAATTGTCAAGGAGCTGGCTCTGAGGGAGTTGGATCAGTGTCAAGGACTCTCCAAGTATAAATAAAGGGGGATGTGGTGACAGGATATCAGTCTCTGTGGAGGAAACCCACCCAGACAGTTACTTGAGGCAGGAATTGAACCCCGGTCCGTGGTGCTGTGAGGCAGCGACACTAACCACTGAGCCACCCAAGAGAAATCAGAGTTAATGTTTCAGGTCCGATGAGCCTGCCTCAGAACTCTTTGACACTCCTGTTGATAGAACTCTGTGATAGGCCCAGGTTAACAGGCCCAATCAGGGAACTCATACCCAACAAGATCCAATCACTGACCGACGAGGCAGAACAACCCTCTGCTAATCTCAGTGTCCCTATTTCCTGCTGTCGTATAATGCTGACGTTTTGCTGTGCCCTGGTGACTGGATCCCACAAAGCTCTCTGCTTAAACGTGTTAGTCTGTGCTCGTTTTAGCCCTGATATTTTAACGGATTCCTCTTCTTGCTCTATTATAAGAGTGGCTCCGCCAGAGAGAGAGCTGAGTGTTTGTGTGATATGCTTTGTGAATACTGATGGGCAAGATTGAGGAAGTAGCCGTGTGTGAATCATCCCCATCACCTGGTAACTCCCAGCTACTGGCTCAAGCAGTGGAAAATGTATCAACACTGGGCTGGATTCCAGCAGTTTATCTTTAGCAATGTTCCCTTGTTGGTCAAATCTGAAACACCACACACTACAGTACTATGGTTTACAGCAGCAATTAGAGACCAATAGAGTAGGAACATGAGCAAAATAAGGATATATTTTTAACTGACTCTCCTTCAGAGTAGATTTCAGCTTTTCTCAGTCTCTCTCTGTCTCCCCCAACCCAACTGCCACCTCACACCCCTTCCAGCTGTCCCCAATCTCACCATTTCAGGTTGAAGGGTTTTCTCGCATTGACTCCAGCCCCCAGACGGAGACCTCCAGACACACGCAATCATCCACCTGCCCCCCCTAACCCCACCCCCACCCTACCAGACCATCCCCTGCTCCCCCCCCCCCCCCCCCCCCCCCCCCCCCCCCCAGCCCCTTGCATATCTCCCTGAAGGCACTCTCGTGTGATAGTGAGCTGACAAGAATCTTTGGGGTTTGAGAGGGTAGCTGGGGAAAGGTTGTTTTCCCCTTGTGGGAGACTCTGGGACAGAGGGTGTCATCTCAGAATAAGGGGTCACGCAGCTAGGGCAGAGATGAGGCAGGATCCTTTTTCTCTGAGGCTGGTGAATCAGCAGAATTCCTTACCAGATGGGGCTGTGAGCCTGGGTTGTTAAATATACTCACAGCTGTAACAGACAGATCTGTAATCGATAACAAATTCAACGCTATGGGAACATGGAGAACTATGGCAACCGTGATCTCATGGATTGGCAGAGCAGACTCGATGGGCTGAATGGCCTCCTTCAGCTGCTACGTCTCATGGTCTTATGGAGCATGAAACTATTACCTATTGTTGTTAAAATCCATCTCTTCATTGATGTCCTTCAGGAATGGAAATCTGCCAGCCTTACCTGATCAGGCCTACACGTGACTCCAGACCCATTATAAATGTGGCTGATTTTTAACTGCCTCTGAAATGGCCCCAAGAGCCACTCCTTCCAAGAGCAACTTGTTACCGACATCTCCCAAAACAGTCGAAAATGAAAATGCAGCAGCTGGCAGTGAGAAACCCACTGGGTGGGCAGGAGTCACATATTCCTTTTTAGTCACTTTGTGTTGTACGGGTACAGGAGCTGACACTGACACACACACACACGCGTGCACAAACACACAGACAAACACACACACACACACACAGACACACGTTAATGCACGTGCACACATGCACACACACACACACAGATGCGCACACACACGGACTGTGCCACACACACACACACATGCATACAGACACACATCCACACACACACACACACACACACACACACACATGCATACAGACACACATCCACACACACACACACACACATGCATACACACACCCACACACGCACACACACGCATACACACACACCCATACGCACACACACATATGCATACACACACGCACACCCACACACACATGCATACACACTCACTAATGCATACACACACACAAGCATACACACACACATACATACACACACGCACACCTACACACACACATGCATACATACATACATGCATACGCACACACATGCAGACACACACATATGCATACACACCAACACCCACACACACCCACACACACCCACACACGCACACCCACACACATATATGCATACACACGCACATGCATACACACACATACACCCACACACACATCCACACACACATATGCATACACACACGCACACCCACACACACACATGCATACACACACATGCATACACATACGTACACCCACACACATATGCATACACACACGCACACCCACACTCACACATGCATACACACACACATGCATACACACATGCACTCATACACACACACGTATACACACACATATGCATACGCACACGCACACCCCCCAACACACACGCACCCACACACATATATGCATACACACACATGCATACACACACGTACACCCACACACACACTCACACACATCCACACACACACATGCATACACACATATACACGTACATGCATACACGCACGCACACCCACACACACGCACACCCACACACACACACATGCATACACACACATGCATACACACATGCACACCCACACACACATGCATACACACACGCACATCCACACACACACACACACGGACATGCAGACACACCCACACCCACATAATGCACATGCACACATGCACACACACACAGATGCACACACACACAGACACACACACGCACACACACGGACCATGCTGCACACACACACACATGCATACACACACACATACACACACGCACACCCACACACACACATGCATACACACACGCACACCCAAACATGCATGCACACACATGCATACACACACGCACACCTACACACACATGCATATACACACACACATATGCATACGCACACCCACATACACACATGCATACACACACATATGCATACACACACGCACGCCCACATACACACATGCATACACACACGCATACACACATGCACACCCACAAACACACACACATGCATACACACACACAACCACACACACATACATATATACACATGCATACATACACACACACACCCATACACACACATATGCATACACACACACATATGCATACACACAAGCACACACACACACACACGCACACCCACACACATATATGCATACACACACATGCATACACACACGTACACCCACACACACACCCACACACATCCACACGCACACATGCATACACACACGTACATGCATACACACACATGCATACACACACGCACACCCACACACATGCATACACACACGCACACCCACACACACACATGCATACACACACATGCATACGCACACGCACCCCCACATACACACACATGCATACACACACACATATGCACACACACGCACACCCACACACACATGCATGCACACACGCACACCCACACACACACATGCATACACACACAGACATGCATAGACACACACAAACACCCACACCCACATATACATACACACACGCATATGCATGCACACACATACACCCACATACACACACACACATGCATACACACGCATATGCATACACACATGTACACCCACACAACACATGCATACACATACACATGCATACACACACGCACAACCACACACACACATATGCATACACACACACATGCACATGCATACACACACACCCACACACACACATATGCATACAGCCACGCACACAGTCACACCCTTCTCTTCACTGTGGGCTCTTTAAGTGTACAAGCAGCAACACAGAAATGCATTTGGCAGCAGGTGTTGATCAGAGCAGAGGCTTCTCCATGTGTAGGTGACCCACGTTTATCCCTCTGACCTTCCCTGAGACCTTTGTAATGTAAAGATCATTACCAACTCTCCTCACATACAGGGCCACAAAAAAAACATTTCCACATTTAACAAACATTCACTGAGTAATTATTGCACAAACACGGTGTGTTGGATAAATTAATGTGTTTACTCAGACAGCTCAGCCTTCCCTTTCTTCTGGCCTCCCAGCACCCCCCTGCTGGGTCTGTTGTTTCTCAAAAGTTTTCTAACATTAACTTGACACCTGAGCACAGGGTTAGCTCAGAGTATTCACATTGTAGTGTGTGCTGAGGATTTGGAGCAGTTCTGGGGTTGAGGGAGGGGGCCCTGGATAAACCTCTCTAACTTGCTGCAGGGTTGCCAAGTTGTATCTGCAGTTTTTCAGGCCGAGCACAGCAGGATTCAGAGCATTTCGATGATACTGGGATTTCAATGGGATGGGGAGGAATCTTTTGCAGGTTGGATTGTAATGTTGTCTTGAGACAGCACAATGCCCTAAGGTTGTGGGAGGGGTTATAGCGGTGTCTTTGTCGAATGTTCTCAGTTGTCACTTGTGCTGCCATCTCCTGCGGATGTGTGTGTTAATCAGGTGACAACCCTTGGTGTGATTCACCGCAGGCACAGCGGTTCTGAGCATTGGGTCTCTGCACCAGGGAGAGAAGCTTAAGTCAGGAACTGTATTGACATTTTGTGAGAATTAGGGCACAGAATACAATGAGTTATTCCAAATTCAGACAAAAATGCCACCAGAGCAGAGAAGAAGCAACTTTACAACAAAGAGAAGAACAAAGGAAAATTACAGCCCAGGAAAGGCCCTTCGGCCCTCCAAGCCTGAGCTGATCCAAATTTACTGTCTAAACCTGACGCCCAATTCCTAAACATCTATATTCCTCTGCTCCCCACCTACTCATGCATCTGTCCAGATGCATCTTAAATGAATCTACCATCTCTGCTGGCAACACGTTCCAGACACCCACCACCCTGTGTGTGTGAAGTAGTTGCCGCGTGTATCCCCCTTAAACTTTCCACCTCTCACCTTGAAAGCATGACCTCTCGTTATTGAATCCTTCACCCTGGGAAAAAGCTTATCTCTATCCACCCTGTCTATACCCTTCATGATTTTGTAAACGTCAATCAGGTCCCCCCTCAATCTCCTATTTTCTAATGAAAATAAACCCAACCTACTCAACCTCTCTTCATAGCTAGCACCTTCCAGACCAGGCAATATCTTCATAAACCTTCTCTGCACTCTCTCCAAAGTGTCCACATCCTTTTGGTAATGTAGCGACCAGAACTGTACACAGTATTCTAAATGCGGCCGAACTAATGTCTTGTACAATGTTAACATGACTTGCCAGCCCTTATACTCAATACCCCGTCCAATGAAGGCAAGCATACTATATGCCTTCTTGACCACTCTATCCACCTGTGCAGCACCCTTCAGGGTACAATGGACCTGCACTCCCAGATCTCTCTGCCCATCAACTTTTCCCAAGGCTCTTCCATTCATTGTATAATTTGCTCTAGAATTAGTCTTGCCTAAATGCATCACCTCACATTTGTCTGGATTGAAAGCCATCTGCCACTTTTCTGCCCAACTCTCCAGTCTATCTCTATCCTCCTGTATTCTCTGACAGTCCCTTATGCTTTCTGTCACTCCACCAATCTTCGTGTCATCTACAAACTTGCTGATCATACCAACAATTCCCTCTTCTAGATCATTTATGTATATTACAAACAACAGTGGCCCCAACACTGACCCCTGTGGAACACCACTGGTCACCTTTCTCCATTTCGAGAAACTCCCTTCAACTACTACTCTCTGTCTCCTGTTGCTCAACCAGTTCTTTATCCACCTAGCTAGAACATCCTGCACATCATGTGACTTCATTTTCTCTATTAGTTTCCCGTGGGGAACCTTACTAAAGTCCATGTATGTGACATCAACAGCCCTTCCTTCATCTATCAACTTGGTCAGTTCTTCGAAGAACTCTTAAGTTGGCAAGGCACGATTTCTCCCGCACAAAACCATGTTGCCTATCACTGATAAGCCCATTCTTTACTAAATATAAATATATCTTATCCCTCAGTACCTTCTCCAGCAACTTTCCCACCATCGACGTCAGACTCACTGGTCTGTAGTTACCTGGAATATCCCTACTACCCTTCTTGTACATGAGCAACCCTCCAGTCCTCCAGCATCTCACCTGTATTTAAGGAAGTCCTGTCAGTGCTTGTTGGGAACAGTGTAGAGTGAGCCTTACACAGTCTCAGCGGTACATCCCTGCTCTTGTATTCTAGCCCTCTTGAAATGAAGGCTAATATTGCATTTGCCTTCTTAACTGCCAGATGAACCTGTATATTAACCTTAACAGAATCTTGAACTAGGATTTTGTGCTTCAGATTTATGAAGCCTTTTCTGTTTAGAAAATAATTTGCACCTCTACTCTTCCTATCAAACCAAATTGTATTCCATCTACCACTTCTTTACCCACTCTCCTGGTCTGTCCAAGTGCTTCTGCAACCTCCCTGTTTCCTCAACACAAGTGCTGGCAAATGGGACTAGATTAGGTTAGGATATCTAGTCAGCATGGACAAGTTGGACCGAAGGGTCTGTTTCCATGCTGTACATTCCTATGACTCTATGACTTCCTACCTCTCCACCTCTCTATGTGACAGCTGCAAACTTGGTGACAATACCCTCTGTTCCTTTGTCCACATCATTAATTTACAACGTGATTAGTTGTGTTCTGAACACTGACCCCAGCAGAACTCCACTAGTCACTGATTGCCATTTTGAAAAAGACTTCTTTATCTTTACTCTGCATTCTGCCAGTCAGCCAATCTTCTATCCATGTCAGTACTTTGGCCTCGACACCTTGGGCTCTTAGTTAGCAGCCTCCTGCGCAGAACCTTGTCGCAGGCCTTCTGGAAATCCAGATAGATCACAACCACTGGCTCTCCTGGGTCATTACCTCCTCAAGGAATTCTAACAGATTTGTCAGGTATGATCTCTCTCTGATGAAGTTGTGCTGACTCAGCCCTATGTTACCCTGTACTTCCAAGCACTCCGCAATCTCATCCTTAATAATGGTCTCTGAAATCTTACCAATGACCAAGGTCAGGCTAACTGGCCTGTAGTTTCCTATCTTCTGCCTCCCTCCCTGTTACAGGGCTGTTACGTTTGCCATTTTCCAGTCCTCCGGGACCCTCCCTGGCTCCAGTGATTCCTGAAAGATCACCACCTTTGCCTCTATAACCCCCTCAGCCATCTCCTTCAGAATCCCCGGGGGTAGTCCATCTGGTAGTTATATTTACTAACTAGCTTACTCTTTTCATGTTCTGCCCCCTTAATGTTGAGAGGCAACTTTACTCTGTATCTAACCCCATGCTGTTCCTGTCCTGGGTGTGTTTGATGGTGACAGTGTAGAAGGAGCTTTACTCTGTGTCTAACCCCGCGCTGTCCCTGTCCGGGGAGTGTTTGATGGTGACAGTGTAGAGAGAACTTTACTCTGTATCTAACCCCATGTTGTCCCTGTCCTGGGAGTGTTTGATGGTGACAGTGTAGAGGGAGCTTTACTCTGCATCTAACCCTGCGTTGTCCCTGTCCTGGGAGTGTTTGATGGTGACAGTGTAGAGAGAATTTTACTCTGTATCTAACCCTGTGCTGTCCCTGTCCTGGGAGTGTTTGATGGTGACAGTGTAGAAGGAACTTTACTCTGTATCTAACCCTGTGCTGTCCCTATCCTGGGAGTGTTTGATGGTGACAGTGTAGAGGGAGCTTTACTCTGTATCTAACCCTGTGCTGTCCCTATCCTGGGAGTGTTTGATGGGGACAGTGTAGAAGGAACTTTACTCTGTATCTAACCCGCGCTGTCCCTGTCCTGGGAATGTTTGATGGTGACAGTGTGGAGGGAGTTTTACTCTGTATCTAACCCCATGCTGTCCCTGTCCTGGGAGTGTTTGATGAGGACAGTGTAGAGAGAGCTTTACACTGTATCTAACCCTGTGCTGTCCCTGTCCCTGGGAGTATTTGATGGGGACAATGTAGAGGGAGCTTTACTCTAGTCTGAATCGATAGAGTGTTGTTTTGATTGCTGATGTCTCTGGTTCCTGTTGTCATCCAGGGTTTGACAGATTCCCTCTGAGGTATTCTGAGTTCCTCTATGAACACAATTCCAGCTGCAGATCCTGAGGGAATCTGCCTTTAGAACTGAGGGTTGAATTTCTCTGAACCCTGTGGCCTTTCCCACAATCACAGTCCATTTCCCACGCAGTGTTTTTGTGAATATCAGATATCAGACTCTGTGTGTCTCTGACAATGTGCCTACGTTTGTTGTATGTGTGAGTTTAATTTCACTGCAGATGGAGCAGGTTAATATAAACATCAGTCAATGTACAGGTGAGCTGGGTGATGGTACCAACATTGGGTAACACTCTGTCAATGATCATTGTGGTCCTGCCCCTCTCTGGCTGAGAGTTTCAGAAACGTGAAAGTCCTCTCGTTTCGAGTTGTTTAGTTTGGAGTCTGGCTCTCTCTCCCCAACACACAATCACTCAGCATCGATCAGCAGCTTGCGATTGTTATGCCTTTTTCAGAAAAAGCTATTCTCCTTTCAAAACCCCCACTCCAGACCCAAATACCCCCACTCCTGACCAAATACCCCCACTCCTGACCAAATAGCCCCATCCTGACCCAAATACCTCCACTCCTGACTCAAATACCCCCACTCCTGACTCAAATACCCCCACTCCTGACCAAATACCCCCACTCCTGACTCAAACCTCAGAACTGAGGCCTGATTGGTTCTTTTTAGTTGGTCATTTTGAGAACGTAAGCATCACTGCCTGGGCCCAGTATTTATTGCCTGTCCCTAGTTGCCCCTTGAGAAAGTGGGGATGAGCTGCCTCCTTGAACCGCTGCAGTTCATGTGCTGTGGGTTGACCCACAATGTCCCTTAGGGATGGAATTCCAGGATTTTGACCCAGAGACACTGAAGGAACGGTGATATATTTCCAAGTCAGGATGGAACTTGCAGGGGGGATCTTGCAGGGGGTGGTGTTTCCATAGATCTGCTGCCCTTGTCCTTCTAGACAGAAGTGGCTGTGGGTTTGGAAGGTGCTGTCTGAGAATCTTTGGTGAATTTCTGCAGTGCATCTTGTAGATGGTACACACTGCTGTTACTGAGCTTCGGTGGGTGTTTGTGGATGTGGGGCCAACCAAGCAGTGAACTACAACAGTTATATAAAAGCAAATTTCTGCGGATGCTGGAATCTGAAACCAGAAGAGAAAATGCCTGGAAAATCTCAGCAGGTCTGGCAGCTCTGGAAGGAGAGAAAAGAGCTGACGTTTTGAGTCTAACTGACCCTTTGTCAAAGCTGGTAGTGACCATTACCTTTGAGTCAGGAAGTCCATTTGCAAGTCCCACCTGCTCCAGGGGTGTGTCATTGCACTCTGATCATATTGCAGATGGAAACATTTCAGAGAATAATGAGAGTAAAATTGTAGGTCAGCCTCCTTCGAGAGATCCTCACGTTCTCTACCTTTCCCCATTCAAGTCTTTATCATAAAGCCGTAAGAAATAGGAACAGGAGTAGGCCATTCGGCCCCTCAAGCCTGCTGCACCATTCAATACGATGTTGCCTGATCTGACATTCCTGCCCTTTCCCCCCGATTCCCCGACTGATCAAAAATCTAACTCTCTCAGCCTTAAATATACACAAAGACTCTGCCCCCACAGCTCAATATGACAAGGAGTTCCAAAGACCCACAACTCCCTGAGAGAAGCAATCCCTCCTCATCTCGGTCTTATATTGGTGTCCCTTGATTCGGAGACTGTGCCCTCTGGTCCCAGACTCTCCATGAAGTGAAACATCCTCCCAAGCGTAGACCCTGTCGAGCCCGTTAAGAAACCTGAATGTTTCGATGAGATCACCTCTCTCTCTGCTAAACTCCAGCGAGTTTATGATATTATCAGATTCGCAGGAGCTTTAGACTTGATGCTTTAACCTCACTCCAAAACATACAGTTCGATGTTAACACTTAGACATGATATGTCTGTTCCTTCTGTCACTCTCTGACTGTGCTCCACACGTTATCCATCTGAATCTTTGGAATAATAGCCAGCACCCAGGGCCCCAAAGTTTATTCAAAATACAACGATCAGAGAGATTGTTAAATGGTTACACACTGCCACCTGGTGTGAGAGTTAGGTATTGATGGAGATGTCAGTTCCTGATAAGCCAGAGGGACACAGGATGTCAGAATATTGATTGAACACGGTCTGGAAATTGTTGTTTAAGGTAATAATTCTGAAAGAATCTTGAAACTGCACCAAATTCCATGCAATCTGAAGCTGTCACACAGTATTTGGTTAGAGAACTGAGCTGTCAGGTATGAGGTCCAGTGGGGACTATTATTTTGCGTCATTTTTCCTGTAGAGAAAGAAATGGAGGTGAGGGAACTCGAGGAAACAAATATTGGTGTCTTAAACACAGCCCACACCATAGAAAAAGAGGTGCTGGAGGTTTTAAAAAACATCAAGGGGGATAAATTTCTGGGACCTGATCACTTTCCATTATTTACATAAATGATTTGGATGTGAGCATAAGAGGTATAGTTAGTGAATTTGCAGATGACACCAAAATTGGAGGTGTAGTGGACAGTGAAGAAGGTTACCTCAGATTACAACGGGATCGTGATCAGATGGGCCAATGGGCTGAGGAGTGGCAGATGGAGTTTAATTCAGATAAATGTGATGTATTGCACTTTGGGAAAGCAAATCTTAGCAGGACTTATACACGTAATGGTAAGGGGGTGTTGTTGAGCAAAGAGACCTTGGAGTGCAGGTTCATAACTCCTTGAAACTAGAGTCACACGTAGATAGGATAGTGAAGAAGGCATTTGGTATGCTTTCTTTCATTGGTCAGAGTATTGAATACAGGATTTGGGAGGTCATGTTGAGGCTGTACATGACATTGGTTAAGCCACTGTTGGAATATTGTGTGCAATTCTGGTCTCCTTCTATTGGAAGGATGTTGTGAAACCTGAAAGGGTTCAGGAAAGATTGACAAGGATGTTGCCAGGGTTGGATGGTTTGAGCCTAGGGTGAGGCTGAGCAGACTGGGGCTGTTTTCCTGGAGTGTCGAAGGCTGAGGGGTGACCTTATGGAGATGTTTATAAAATCATGAGGAACATGGACAGAGTAAATAGACAAGATCTTTTTTCTGGAATGGGGGAGTCCAAAACTAGAAGGCATAGGTTTAAAGAGAGACGGGAAAGATTTAAAATGGATCTAAGAGGTAACTTTTTCATGCAGAGTGTGGTATGTGTATGGAATGAGCTGCCAAAGTAAGTGGTGGAGTTTGGTACATTACAACATTTAAAAGGCATTTGGATGGGTATATAAAAAGAAGGGGTTAGAGGGATATGGGCTGGGTGCTGGCAGGTGAGACTAGATTAATTTAGGATATCTTGTCTTCATGGACAAGTTGGACTGAAGGATCTGTTTCCATGCTGTACATCTCTATGACTCTGAGGGTATCTCAGGACGCTGTGGGAAGTTAGGTATGGAATTGTGGGGTCCCTAGCTGAGATATTTGTGTCATTGACAAGCATGGATGAGGGGCTGGAGGACTGGAGAGAGGTTAAAGGTGTGCCTTCATATAAGAAAGACTGCAAGGAAAAACCATGGAACTACAGACCTGTGAGTCTGACATCAGGTGTGGGTAAGTTGTTGGAGGTGATTCTGAAAGATAAGATTTACAGGCATTTGGGAAGGCAAGGACTGCTTAGGGGTAGTCAGCATGGCTTTGTGTGAAGAAAATCATGTCTCACTGACTTGATTGAGTTTTTTGAGGTATGTAACGAAAAAGATGGATGAGGGTGGAGCTGTGGACCTTGTTTACATGGACTTTAGGAAAACTTTTGATAAGGTTCTGCATGACCAATGAGTAAAGTTGGATCACATGGGATTTTGGGTGAGCTCACCAATTGGAGACAAAATTAGTTCTACAGTAGGAGGCAGAAGGTGGTAGTTGTTTTTTATTGGACTGGAGGCCTGTGACCAGCAGTGTTCTGCAGGCATCAGTGTTGTTTGTCATCTACTGTCTATAAAAGATGTGGATGTGAATATAGGAGGGATGATTAGTAAGTTTGCAGATGACACCAACACTGATGGCACAGTGGACAGTGAAAAATCTAAGATTACAAAGGGATCTTGATCAACTGGGCCAATGGGCTGAGGAGTAGCAGATGGAGTTTAATTTGGAGAAATGTTAGGGATTTCATTTTGCTGAATCAAACAAGGATCAGACTTATACAGTTAATGATAGGGCCCTGGGTAGTGTGTTCACACAGAGAGACTGGGGAGGAGGGGTTTCAGGGATATAGTTCTTTGAAAATTTCATCACAGGTCGTCAGAATGGTTAAGAAGGTGTTTGACACACTTGCCTTCATTGCCTAGACCATGGAGTATCAGATGTGGGACATCATGTTGAGGTTGTATAGGACGTTGGTAAGGCCACAGGAAAGATATTATTAAATTGGAGAGGGTTCAATAAAGATTTTAAGAATACCAGGATGTTAGCGAGTTTGAGAAGATTTGTAGCCTCAGGATGAGGTTCTGGATGTAGGTTTGCTCACTGAGCTGGAAGGTTCATTTCCAGACATTTTGTCACCCTACTAGGTAATATCTTCAGTGGGCCTCAGGCGAAGCACTGCTGAAAATTCCTGCTTTCTATTTATATTTTTGGGTTTCTTTGAGTTGGTGACGTCATTTCCAGTGGTGATGTTATTTCCTGTGGTGAAGTCACTTCCAGTTCCTTTTCTCAGGGATGGTAGCTGTGGTCTAACTCAATGTGTTGTTGATAGAATTCCAGTTGGAATGCCATGCCGTAGGAATTCTCGTGTGTGTCTTTGTTTGGCTTGTCCTAGGATGGATGTATTGTCCCTGTCATACAGTCATAGAATCATAGAGATTACAGCATGGAAACAGTCTAACCTGTCCATGCCAACCAGATATCCCAACCCAATCTAGTCCCACCTGCCAACACCCAGCCCATATCCCTCCTAACCCTTCCTATTCATATGCCTGTCCAAATGTCTTTTCAATGCAGCTCATTCCATACATGTACCACCCTCTGTGTGAAAAAGTTGTCCCTTGGATCTCTTATATCTTTCCCCTCTCACCCTAAACCTATGCCCTCTAGTTCTGGACTCCCCACCCCAGGGAAAATACTTTGCCTATTTACCCTATCCATGCCCCTCATAATTTTGTAAACCTCTATAAGGTCTCCCCTCAGCCTCCGACGCTCCAGGGAAAACAGCCCCAGCCTGTTCAGCTCTCCCTGTAGCTCAAATCCTCTAACCCTGGCAACAGCCTTGTATATCTTTTCTGAACCCTTTCAAGTTTCACAACATCTTTCTGATAGGAAGGAGACCAGAATTGCATGCAATATTCTAACAGTGGCCTAACCAATGTCCTGTTCAGCCACAACCTGACCTCCCAACTCCTGTACTCAATACAGGATAAAGGAAAGCATACCAAACGCCTTCTTCACTATCCTATCTACCTGTGACTCCACTTTCAAGGAGCTATGAACCTGCACTCCAAGGTCTCTTTGTTCAACAACACTCCCTAGGACATTGAACATAGAAAAATACAGCGCAGTACAGGCCTTTCGACCCTCGATGTTGCGCCGATCCAAGCCCATCTAACCTACGCTAGCGCACTTTCCTCCATATGCCTATCCAATGCCTGTTTAAATGCCCATAAAGAGGGAGAGTCCACCACTGCTACTGGCAGGGCATTTCATGAACTCACGACTCGCTGAGTAATCTACCCCTAACATCTGTCCTATACCTACCACCCCTTAATTTAAAGCTATGCCCCCTCGTAATAGCTGACTCTATACATGGAAAAGGGTTCTTATTGTCAACCCTATCTAAACCCCTAATCATCTTGTACACCTCTATCAAGTCACCTTTAAACCTTCTTTTCTCCAATGAAAACAGCCCCAAGTGCCTCAGCCTTTCCTCATATGATCTTCCTACCATGCCAGGCAACATCCTGGTAAACCTCCTTTGCACCCGTTCCAGTGCCTCCACATCCTTCCTATAGTATGGCGACCAAAACTGCACACAATACTCCTGATGCGGCCGCACCAGAGTCTTATACAACTGCAAATTGACCTCAGGATTCCGGAACTCAATTCCTCTACCAATAAAAGCCAGTACACCATATGCCTTCTTCACAGCACTATTTACCTGGGTGGCAACTTTCAGAGATCTGTGTACATGGACACCAAGATCCCTCTGCTCATCCTCACTACCAAGTATCCGACCATTAGCCCAGTACCCCATCTTCTTGTTACATTAAGTGTATAAGTCCTGCTGAGATTTGCTTTCCCAAAATGCAGCACCTTGCATTTATCTGAATTAAACTCCATCTGCCACTTCTTAGCCTATTGGCCCATCTGATCAAGATCCTGTTGTAATCTGAGGTAACCCTCTTCGCTGTCCACTACACCTCCAATTTTGGTGTCACCTGCAAATTTACTAACTGTACCTCTTATGCTCGCATCCAAATCATTTATGTAAATGACAAAAAGTAGTGGACCCAGCACCGATCCTTGTGGCACTCCACTGGTCACAGGCCTCCAGTCTGAAAAACAACCCTCCACCACCACCCTCTGTCTTCTACCTTTGAGCCAGTTCTGTATCCAAATGGCTAGTTCTCTTTGTATTCCATGAGATCTAACCTTGCTAACCAGTCTCCCATGGGGAACCTTGTCAAACACCTTATTGAAGTCCACATAGATCACATCTACTGCTCTGCCCTCATCAATCCTCTTTGTTACTTCTTCAAAAAACTCAATCAAGTTTGTGAGACATGATTTCCCATGCACAAAGCCATGTTGACTATCCCTAATCAGTCCTTGCCTTTCCAAATACATGTACATCCTGTCCCTCAGGATTCTCTCCAACAACTTGCCCACCGATGTCAGGCTCACCGGTCTATAGTTTCCTGGCTTGTCTTTACCGCCCTTCTTAAACAGTGGCACCACATTAGCCAACCTCCAGTCTTCCGGCACCTCACCTGTGACTATCGATGATCCACGTGTCTCAGCAAGAGGCCCAGCAATCACTTCTCTAGCTTCCCACAGAGGTCTCGAGTACGCCTGATCAGGCCCTGGGGATTTATCCACCTTTACCTGTTTCAAGACATCCAGCACTTCCCCCTCTGTAATTTGGACATTTTGCGAGATGTCACCATCTATTTCCCTACAGTCTATATCTTCCATATCCTTTTCCACAGTAAGCGCTGATGCAAAATACTCGTTTAGTATCTCCCCCATTTTCTGCAGCTCCACACAAAGGCTGCCTTGCTGATCTTTGAGGGGCCCTATTCTCTCCCTAGTTACCCTTTTGTCCTTAATGTATTTGTAAAAACCCTTTGGATTCTTCTTAAATCTATTTGCTAAAGCTATCTCATGTCCCCGTTTTGCCCTCCTGTTTTCTCTCTTAAGTATACTCCTACTTCCTTTAAACTCTTCAAAGGATTCACTCGATCTATCCTGTCTGTACCTGGCATATGCTTCCTTCTTTTTCTTAACCAAACCCTCCATTTCTTTAGTCATCCAGCATTCCCTATACCTACCAGCCTTCCCTTTCACCCTAACAGGAATATAGTTTCTTTGGATTCTCGTTATCTCAATCCTGAAGGCTTCCCATTTTCCAGCCGCCCCTTTTACCTGTGAACATCTGCCTCCAATCAGCTTTTGAAAGTTCTTGCCTAATACCGTCAAAATTGGCCTTTCTCCAATTTAGAACTTCAACTTTTAGATCTGGTCTATCCTTTTCCATCACTATTTTAAATCTAATAGAATATGGTTGCTGGCCCCAAAGTGCTCCCTCACTGACACCTCAGTCACCTGCCCTGCCTTATTTCCCAAGAGTAGGTCAAGTTTTGCACCTTCTCTAGTAGGTACATCCACATACTGAATTGGAAAATTTTCTTGTACACATTTAACAAATTCCTCTCCATCTAAACTAAGGCAGTCCCAGTCTATGTTTGGAAAGTTAAAATCCCCTACCATAACACCCTATTATTCTTACAGATAGCTGAGATCTCCTTACAAGTTTGTTTCTCAATTTCCCTCTGACTATTAGGGGGTCTATAATACAATCCCAATAAGGTAATCATCCCTTTCTTATTTCTCAGTTCCACTCAAATAACTTCCCTGGATGTATTTCCGGGAATATCCTCCCCCAGCACAGCTGTAATGCTATCCCTGATCAAAAAGGCCACTCCCCTTCCTCTCTTGCCTCCCTTTCTATCCTTTCTGTAGCATTTATATCCAGGAACATTAAGCTGCCAGTCCTGTCCATCCCTGAGCCATGTTTGTGTAATTGCTATGATATCCCAGTCCCATGTTCCTAACCATGCCCTGAGTTCATCCGCCTTCCCTGTTAGGCCCCTTGCATTGAAATAAAAGCAGTTTAGTTTATTAGTCCTACCTTGTCCCTGCCTGCCCTGACTGTTTGACTCACTTCTGTTCTCAACTGTACCAGTCTCAGATTGATTTCTTTCCTCACTATCTCCCTGGCTCCCACCTACACCCCCCACCCCACCTCCCTCCCCACCTTACTAGTTTAAATCCTCCTGAGCAGTTCTAACAAATTTCCCTGCCAGTATATTAGTCCCCTTCCAATTTAGGTTCAATCCATCGTTCTTGTAGAGGTCACTTCTACCCCAAAAAGAGATTCCAATGATCCAAAAATGTGAATCCTTCTCCCATACACCAGCTCCTCAGCCATACATTTATCTGCTCTATCCTCCTATTCCTGCCCTCACTAGCTCGTAGCACTGGGAGTAATCCAGACATTACTACCTCTGAGGACCTCCTTTTTAAATTCCTGCCTAACTCTGTAATCTCCATTCAGAATCTCAACCTTTTCCCTTCCTATGTTGTTGGTTCCTGCTGGCCCCTCTTCCCCGTGAGAACATTCTGCACCCTCTCTGAGACATCCTTGATCCTGGCACCAGGGAAACAACACACCATTCTGCTTTTTCTCTGCTGGCCACAGGAACGTCTGTCTGTACCTCGGACTACAGAATCCCCCAACACAATTGATCTCTTGGAACCCGTTCTACCCCTCGTTGCATTACAGCCAGTCACAATACCAGAAACGTGGCTGTTCGTGCTACGTTGCCCTGAGAATCCATCACCCCCTACATTTTCCAAAACAGCATATTTGTTTGAAATGGGTATAGCCACAGAACACACCTGTACTAGGTGCCTATCTATCTTACCCTTCCTGGAGTTAACCCATCTCTGTGACTGTATTTGAGACTTCCCCCCTTCCTATAACAGCCATCCATCACATACTGTTGCTGTTGCAAATTCCTCATTGCTTCTAACTGTCTCTCCAAGTGATCCATTTGATCAGATAAGATTCACAACCAACAGCATTTATTGCAGATTTAATCCGCAGTAACCCTTAAACTATCTAAACTCCCACATCTAACAAGAAGTACATATTACTGTATTAAAGGCCATTTTTGCTCCTTCACAATCTACAGACCCAGAAAATAACACCGTCTTATTCCTCTACAAAACACCGACCCAGGTTAGATTAATAATTACAGCTTATATTTTAACTTTAATCAAGAAATATATCTCAAAAAAACATATAATCAAGAAGGAACCTACTCTACTCACTACTGCAGACTTTCTGTAGTGAAGTGGTGTCCCTCCTTATCCATATGTGAGGATACTAGTGAGAGAGGGTCATGTCTTTTTGAGGCTAGGTGATGTTCATGTATCCTGGTGGCTAGTTTTCTGCCTGTTTATCCAATGTAGTGTTTGTTACAGTTCTTGAATGGTATTTTGTAAATGACATTAGTTTTGCTTATTGTCTGTATAGGGTCTTTCAAGTTCATTAGCTGCTGTTTTAGTGTGTTGGTGGGTTTGTGGGCTACCGTGATGCCAAGGGGTCTGAATAGTCTGGCAGTCATTTCTGAGAGGTCTTGATGTAGGGGAGAGTGTTTTGTCTGCTTGTTTGTTGCTAAGAAATCGGCAGACTGCGTTCATTGGGTACCCATGCTTTTTGAATACACAGTGTAGGTGATTTTCCCCTGCTCAGCATAGTTCCTCTGTGCTGCAGTGTGTGTTGGCTCCTTGAAATAATGTTCTAATGCAGCTTCATTTGTGAGTGTTGGGATAATTGCTTCTGTAGTTCAGCATTTGGTCCGTATGTGTTGTTTTCCTGTAGACGATAGTTTGAAGATCCCCATTGGCTGTTCGCTCTACTGTGACATCTAGGAATGGCAGTTTGTTGTTGTTTTCCTCCTCTTTATTGAATTTTATGCCAGTAAGGGTACTATTGATGGTCTTGAAGGTTTCCTCTAATTTGTTTCATTTCATGATGACAAAGGTGTCATCCAGGTAGTGGACCCAAAGCTTGGGTTGGATGGTTGGCAGCGCTGTTTGTACAAGTTTCTGCATTACTGCCTCTGCTAAGAACCCTGATATCGGAGATCCCATGGGTGTTCCCTTGGTTTGTCTGTAGGCTTTGTTGTTGAAGGTGAAGTGGGTGGGAAGGCATAGTAGGTCCACTAGGTAAAAACAATGACTGCAGATGCTGGAAACCAGATTCTGGATCAGTGGTGCTGGAAGAGCACAGCAGTTCAGGCAGCATCCAATGAGCAGCGAAATCAATGTTTCGGGCAAAAGCCCTTCATCAGGAATAAAGGCAGTGAGCTGGAAGCATGGAGAGATAAGCTAGAGGGCTTGACGAGACTGTCCTTGGTGATGGAAGTGGGTGGTGTTTGGTGTATGTGTCTTTTGGTCTTCTAATAATGTAGTCAGTGTTTCCTTGGCCAAGTTGATGTTGATTGATGTAAACAGGACTGTTAATCAAAAGGAGACCATTATTTCATCCTCTTCCATCTTGGTGTCTTTGATGGTCTTCAGGAATTCTTGGGTGGAGTGGATGGAATGGCGTGAGTCTTCTACTAGGTGTTTGGTGTAGCTCCTTGGCCAGTCTGTAAGTTAGTGTTCCAGATAGCAAGACTATGAGTCTGAGGGGGGCTCCTGGGTTGTGAATTTTGCGTAATCCATAGAAGCGTGGTGTGTTGGATTCATCTGGTTTCATTTTTTGGAAGTCGGTCTTATTTATTTCTCCAGATTTCTCAAGTTTTTTGAGTAGGGCTGTGATTTGGTTCTCTAGTTGTGGGGTCAGGTCTATCGCCACTTGTTGGTATCTGCAAGTAGTGTGTTCGCTTTTTCAATGTCGTCTCTTCGATTTAGAATGACTGTCAAGCATCCTTTGTCTGCAGGTAGGATAACAATGTTTTTATCTTTTTTTTAAGTCCTTATAGTGCTTTCCTTTCTTGTGTATTGAGTGTGTTTCCTTCCTTTTTTCTGCTTAATGTTGGTGCAACTATCTGTCTATTGGTTTGCTGGATTTCTTCTGCGAGTTGGTTGTCTTTTAGTTTTGTTTCTAATGCTACTAAGAAATCTTTCTTGTCTGCAGCCTGACAGTTGTAATTTAATCCTCTTACTAAGACGGCTTTTTCAGTGTCTGTTAAGGGTCGGTCAGATAAGTTTTTGATCCATGCTTCTGTGTTGTCATTGTTGTTACTTTGTGCAAGCTTGTCTAGTTTTTTTCTGCAGGTCTAGTTTTTTTATTTGCTGTGTTTGTCATTGTCTAATATCTATGACTTGTTGTACTGTGTCCATTCATGGTCTGTTGCATGACTGAGTAAAGATTTTTGATGTAAAATTTCCTGATTGTATTTACAGAGTCTGTTGTAGGCATCATTAATCATTTCTCTAAGCATTCTGTGGCTCTGCTATTCATATGGCAAGTGGGGTGTTAAGGGGAGGTTTGTGTTGAAGACATTTAGGTAGTACCCGTTTCCTTAGGCATTTGTGTAGGAAGTACAGCTGTTTACGGGTGGCACAGTGTCGGATGGCATTCGTTTCCCATTTTCGGGCCAGTTTTAGTGTATTGCGCCCATAGGTCTTAGTGAGTTTTGAGAAGATTTGTAGCTCAGGTTGAGGTTTTGGATGTAGGTTTGCTCGCTGAGCTGGAAGGTTCATTTCCAGACATTTCGTCACCACACTAGGTAACATCTTCAGTGGGCCTCAGGTGAAGCACTGCTGAAAATTCCTGCTTTCTATTTATATGTTTGGGTTTCTTTGGATTGGTGATGTCATTTCCTGCAGAGCAGAGGAAAATCACCTACACCGTGTATTCAAAAAGGATGGGTACCCAATGAAAACAGTCTGCCGATTTCTCAGCAACAAACCCAAACAAACAGACAAAATATGTCCAGAAACCCCAGCCACTCTCCCTTACATCAAAGACATCTCAGAAATGACTGCGAGGCTACTCAGACTCCTTGGCATCACAGTAGCCCACAAACCCACCAACACACTAAAACAGCAGCTAATGAACTTGAAAGACTCTATAGAGACAACAAGCAAAACTAACGTCATTTATAAAATACCGTGCAAGGACTGTAACAAACATTACATTAGACAAACAGGCAGAAAGCTAGCCATCAGGATACATGAACACCAACTGGCCACAAAATGACATGACCCTCTCTCACTAGTATCCTTATATACAGATAAAAAAGGATACTATTTCGACTGGGACAACACATCCATCTTAGGACAAGCCAAACAGAGACATGCATGAGAATTTCTAGAAGCATGGCATTCCAACCGGAACTCTATCAGCAAATACATCAAATTAGACCCCATCTACCACCCCCGGAAAAAGAACAGGAAATGACATCACCACAGGAAATGACATCACCACAGGAAATGATATTGCTGCAGGAAATGACATCGCCAACCCAAAGAAACCCAAACATATAAATAGAAAGCAAGAATCATGTACACTGCTTCACCTGAGGCTCATTGAAGATGTTGCCTAATAGGGTGACGAAATGCCTGGAAATGAACCTTCCAACTCAGCGAGCAAACCTACATCCAATACCAGGACGTTGCTGGGACTGGAGGGTTTGAGTTATAAGGAGAGGCTGAGATTTTTTCTCTGGAGCACAGGAGGTTGGGAGGTGACCTTGTAGAGATTTATAACATCATGAGGGGCATAGATAACGTGAAAAGTAAAGGTTTATTCCCTAGAATGGGCAAGGGGCATTTTTAAGGTGAGAGGAAAAGATTTAAAAGGGACCTGGCGGGTAACCTTTTCACACAGCAGGTGGTGCGTGTATGGAATGAGCTGCCAAAGGAAGTGTACAGTAACAATATTTAAAAGACATTTGGACAGGTATGTGAATAGGAAAGGTTTAGAGGGGTATGGGTCCAAATGCAAGAAGGTAGCATTGTTTGATTTTGGAACCATTGTCAGCCTGGATGAGTTGGACAAAATTAGCTATACAGTAGGAGGCAGAAGGTGGTGGTTGTTTTTTATTGGACTGGAGGCCTGTGACCAGCAGTGTTCTGCAGGCCTCACTGTTGTTTGTCATCTACTGTCTATAAAAGATGTGAATATAGGAGGCATGATTAGTAAGTTTGCAGATGACACCAACACTGATGGCACAGTGGACAGTGAAAAAAGGAAATCTAAGATTACAAAGGGATCTTGATCAACTGGGCCAATGGGCTGAGGAGTAGCAGATGGAGTTTAATTTGGAGAAATATGAGGGATTGCATTTTGGTAAAACAAACAAGGATCTGACTTATACAGTTAATGATAGGGCCCTGGGTAGTGTGTTCACACAGAGAGACCAGAGGGGTTCAGGTACATAGTTCTTTGAAAATTGCATCACAGGTCTATTTCTGTGTTGTGACTTACTAACTCTCCTCATAACCTCTGATCCCCTTACTAAACAAGAACCTATCTATCTCTGTCTTAAATACACTGAATGACTTGGCCCCCACAGCCCTCTGCAGTAATGATTCCACAGAGTCACCACCCTCTGGCTGAAGAAACCTTCCCTCCTCTCATTTCCAAAGGGCTGTCCCTTTGCTCTGAGGCTGTGTCTCGGGCCCGAGCCTCTCTGACTCATGGAAACCTCTTCTCCACATCCACTCTATCCAGGCCTCTCGGGATTCTCGACGTTTCAATCAGATTCCACCTCCCTGCCCCATCCTTCTAAGCTCCATCGAGTACAGACCCAGAGTCCTCAACCACTCCTCAGACTACAATCCCTTCATTCCCTGGATCATTCTTGTAACCCTCCTCTGGACCCCCTCCAATGCCATCACATCCTTCCTTAGATACAGGGCCCAAAACAGCTCACACTGTTCCAAATGCAGTTTGACCAGAGTCTTACACAGCCTCAGCAGTACATCTCTGCTCTTGTTTTCTAACCCTCTCGAAATGGATGCTAACATTGTATTTGCCTTCCTAACTGCCAACTGAACCTGCAGATTAATTTTATGGCAATCCTGAACTTAGGATTCCTAAGTCCTTTTGTGCTTCAGATTTCTGAAACCTTCACTGTTCTATTTAGGAAATAGTCTATGTCTCTATTCTTCTTACCAAAGTGCAGAATTTCACACTTTCCCAAACAGTATTCCATCTCCTTACGATAACGACAAGTGCCTGTTGTAGTTAAAAGTCATGAGTGTTTCATCCTCTGCCAATGTTAACTGTGTAGACCCTTTCCACTCAACATTGAGGATTGTCAGCATGATTTACCATTGCCTTGCAGCGCTGGGAATTATAGCATATAACACTATTCTTTATAAAGAGAATCCTTCCAGAGTGTTCCGACAAAGAGTTATTTCAGACTTGAAATATCAACTCTGCTTTCTCTCCTCAGATGCTGCCAAACCTGCTGAGTTTCTCCAGCACCTTTGGTTTTTGTTTCTTCCAGCTGTTGATTTGCATAACATGATAAGGAGCTCAGCTAGCTCGAAGGTTGGGCCGTGATGCTAACCACGTCGGTTCAATTCCTGCACCAACTGAGGTGACAATGAGAGACTTTCCTCCTCAATCTCTCCCCTCACCTGAGATGTGGTGATCCTCAGGTTAAACCACCAGCAAACATCTCTCTGAGAGAGCAGGCCAAAGGGACTATGGTGCGTTATCTGTATGACATAAATATTGATGCACCAATGTATTTATTGAATAATGTGGTTGGAGAATTCCTGAGGCCAGATAGTCCCCTGGGCTATCTCACTGTTTGTGACCCATGGCATTGTTGTGCACTCAACTTTAATATCCAACCCAAACCCATTGAATATTGTCCAGATCTTGCTGCATTTGAACATGGACGTCTTCAGTATCTGAAGAGTAGTGAATGGTGCTGAACATTGGCGAACATCCCCACTTCTAATGTTGTGATGGAGGGAAGGTCATTGATGAAACAGCTGAAGATGGTTGGGTCTAGGACACCACCCTGAGGGACTCCTGCAGAGATGTCCTGGAACTGAGATGACTGACCTCCAACAACCACAACCATCTTCCTATGTGTGCCAGGACTTTACAACAAATAGACAAATACTGGGGTCACAGTGATGTCACAGCTTTCCTTAGAGGTGTTTCCAGATCATTCCATGTACTAGCACTACTCTTTCGAATTATTATCAAAGCAGGGAGTCCAGCCAGTGAACAATCAGAATATAAAGTATATTTCACTGAAGTCTGGTGGAGAGTTTTATTTAAAATTAGATTTCCATTTTAACACCCATATGCTGTCCTTGATTTTCTCACCTCACTCTCATCCCTCCATTTCCAGTTGTGATGTTAATACCAAAAGCTGTGTGGGTTAAACTGACTCATTCACTCCCAACTCTCTGTAACTCCTTATATCAGCCACCCCCTGTCTTCTTTCCACTAGCCAATTTCTGATCCAAACCTCTAAATCCCCCTCAATCCCATGCCTCTGTATTTTGTGCAATAGCCAATTCCCGTGGGGAACCTTACCAAACACCTTACTGAAATCCATATACAACTGCTTTACCCTCATCCACCTGTTTGTTCACCTTCTCAAAGAACTCTATAGGATTTGTGAGATACGACCTACCCTTCACAAAACCGTGTTGACTATCCCTAATCAACTTATTCCTTTCTAGATGATTATAAATCTTGTATTAAGGAGGAGAAAGACCAAACACAATGTATTATTGAGCCCCATAAAGATGTGACCAATAAAACGGCCAGCTGGAGAGAGGCTTAAAGAAGCTTGTTGACTGAGGACAGAGGGAGAGATGGAGAAACATAGACTGAGGGCTATAAGGAGGGAGGACCAGAGCTTGGCACCCCTGGCTTCCAACAGCAGAATGATAGGAACGTAAACATTGAATTGATCAGATAGTGTGGAAACAGGCCTTTTGGCCCAACCAGTCCACACTGACCCTCCAAAGAGTAATCCACCCAGACCCACTTCCCTATGCAGCATGGGTAATTTAACATGACCAATTCATCTAAGCTGCACATCTTTGGACTGTGGAAGGAAACCAGAGCACCCGGGGGAAACCCACGCAGAGCACAGGGAGAATGTACAAACTCCACATAGACAGTCATCTGGAGGCTGGAATTGAACCTGGGACCCTGCTGCTATGAGGTAGTAGTGCTAACCACTGAGCCACTGTGCTGCCTCTCAGAGGGCTGTCCAGTTATCAAAGCTGCCATCATCTGTGATACTGCAAACTTTGTCAGAGAATGGTCATTAGTGACAGAATTAAAAGTCACACAACACTGGATTATAGTCCAACATGTTTATTTGGAAACACTAGCTTTCAGCGTGCTGCTCCTTCATCACGTGGCTGTGGGACAGGATCATAACACAGAATTTATAGCAAAAGATCGCAGCTTCATGCAACTAAAACGATATATTGAACAAACCAAGATTGCTCTTAAGTCTTTGATCGTTTAGGATGGGTTGTAGATTTTGGTTCATTTGCATGTAAATCCCAGAACTTCCTTTAAGTCACACTCTTGAGATAACTGAAGGTTTTATAAGAGAAGGTAATATCTCAGATCAAACCGAAATTGTAGAATTGTAATTGCAGATACATTCTATTTTATTCAAAAAGCACACAATCTGCAGGCAGTCAATCCATGTGACATTTTATAAATTCCTACATTGGAAATAGAACCAGTCTGACTCAAGATTGGGATACAGACAGACTCTAACCTTACACCTTTAAGGTATTGTCTGAGCTGAGATGTCACCTCTTGTTATAAAACCTTAAGTTGTCTTGAGAATGTGATTTAAAAGAAGTTCTGTGATTGACAATATTAATGAACCAAAACCTGCAACCCATTCTAAAAGATCAAAGACTTCATAGCAATCTAGGCTCGATCAATATATCGTTTCAGTTGGATGGCACTGCACTCCTGTTGCTATAAATGCCATGTCTTATGATTCTGCTCCATAACCACCTGATGAAGGAGCAGAGTTCCGAAAGCTAGTGCTTCCAAATAACCTGTTGGACTAGAACCTGGTGTTGTGTGATTTTTAACTTTGCCCACTCTGATCCGACACCGGATCCTCCACATCATTAATGCCAGAAGCACCACATCCCAGAAAATGAATTGCTGCCCCTGTACCTGACTGTTCTGCCCTGTACCAGGAGGTGGCAGTGTGAGGCTGTAGACCAGGAGTTGCTCAGTCTCAGATACTTACTGCAGGGTTTGGACTTGCTCTGGGTGGATTGAGGGTCCAGGGTGGGGCAGCGTTACCCCAGGAAAATAGGAGACACTGCATTGTGATAGCCTCCCACACCCTCCTGGAACAGTGGTGGGCTTTTCCAAGAAGGATGCGACAAGCTGATTGGCTGCCGGTTCCAATCCATAACGGTTCAGTTCCTCAATCCAGCCTCATTTCAATCTGATAGGGTTTTATTATTTATTTTTCCCTGGGATATGGGTCTTGATGACAAGGGCAACAATTGTTGCCCATCCCAAATTGCCCCTGAATTGAACGTCTCGCAAGGGCCATATCAAAGGGCATTCAAACATATGAACCAGGCACAAGAGGAGGCCACTCAGCCCTCTGAGCCTGCTCCCCCATTCAATAAGATCATGGTTGATCCAATTTTAACCACAACCCGACATTCATTAATACCCCCTGATAATCCTCCATCCCATTGGTCATCAAGACTTTGTCTCTCTCTGCCTTCAAAATATTGAAAGATTCTACATCCACTGTCTTTTGAGGAAGGGTTATATTTGGAGAGAAAAGACCTTTCCTCCCTCTCTATTCGAAATAGGTGCCCCCTTTACTTTTAAATGATACCAATTTAAGGAGGGAATTAAGTGTCAGTGAGATTGCTGGGGTCTGGAGTCACATGCAGACCCAGACCAGGTAAAGATGGCAGGTTTCCTTCCTGAGGGGACATGAGTGAGCCTGATGGGGTTTCAATGACAATCAATCATAGCTTTCTCATCATTGTTACTGAGATCAGCTTTCTGTTCCACTTTTGATGAATTGAATGGAAACTTGCCCAGCTGGTGCCGTGCTAGATTTTGAACCCAGATCTCCAGAGAATTAGACTTCCTCATCCAGTGACATTCCCCACTCCATCATCATTGACCAGTACGTCAGATTCATCTTCACTGTCAGAGTCAAGCACCCAACCTTTCTATCAAAGCTGGCCCACACATTACAATCACCAAATTATTGTGACTGATCAAAGTGCTCAATGAATTATTTATTTACAATTACAATTGATTAAATTTCCTCAGTTCCTTTTAACAGTAAAGTCCTGGGGAGTGTTACTGAACAAAGAGACCTTGGAGTGCAGGTTCATAGCTCCTTGAAAGTGGAGTTGCAGGTAGATAGGATGGTGAAGAAGGCGTTTGGTATGCTTTCCTTTATTGGTCAGAGTATTGAGTACAGGAGTTCAGAGGTCATGTTGTGACTGTACAGGACATTGGTTAGGCCACTGTTGGAATATTGCGTGCAATTCTAGTCTCCTTCCTATCGGGAAGATGTTTTGAAACTTGAAAAAGAATTTACAAGGATGTTGCCAGAGTCAGAGGATTTGAGCTACAGGGAGAGGTTGAATAGGCTGAGTATGTTTTCCCTGGAGCGTTGGAGGCTGAGGGGTGACCTTACAGGGTTTATAAAATAGTGAGGCAGACTGGCAGGGGACTGCTTTGGAGGTGGATTCCTAATTTCCTGCCTCCACACTCACCATCCCATTAAACAGGGATCTGCTGGCCTCTCCCTGCCTGGTCTCCATGTGACTCCAGACCCACAGCAATCAGCTTCAGTCCTGAAAGGGCCCTATCAACCCTCTCTGTTCAAGGCCAATTACAAACAGGCAGTGACCACTCCTCCAGTCAGGGAGAGCAGCAGAAAGATTAACCACAACATTGCCAATGGAGTTGGAGACAGTGAGGACTGCAGATGCTGGACGTCAGAGTCAATACATGTGAAGCTGGAAGAGCACAGCAGCTTGGATAGCATCTGAGGAGCAGGAGAGTCAATGTTTCAGGCCAAAATCCTTCCTCAGGATGGAGGAGGGAGGCTGCAGGCAGAACGTGAAGCTGCAGATCAGGCAGTTTAACATCTAACTTCATTGAAACTTTTGAAATCCATTATTAAGGGAGTTAAAAAATCACACAACACCAGGTTATAGTCCAACAGATTTATTTGGAAGCACTAGTTTTTGGAGCGTTGCTCCTTCATCAGGTGGCTGTGGAGAATAAGATTGTAAGATACAGAATTTATAGCAAAAGTTTACAGTGTGATGTAACTGAAATCATATATTAAAATAGACTGGGATTGTTTGTTCAGTCTCTCATCTTTTAGAATGACCATGTTGGCTTCAGTTCTTCCATGTGTAAATCACGGAATCATTCTCAAGTGAACTTTAACAATTTGTGTCCTGTCGGCCCAGATAATGTATTGAAGGTGTGAGCTGTCCTGTGTGAGGCTGTCTGTGCCCCAATGTTCAGGCTGATTCTCATCTAAAAAAGGGATTTACAGAATCTTACATGGATTTGTGCAGTTTTACAGCAAAATAAAATGTAATTCAGCAATTACAAATTCACACCACAAACCCATATGTGTATGTGCGCATGTGGGTGTGTTGGGGGTGGTGGGCGAATTATGAATATCTGTGAGAGAGTGTGTGTATATGTGGGAGTGAGAGTGTAAAGGGGTATAAGTCTGTGAGAGGGTGAGTGTGTGGGAGTGTGGGAATGTATATATGAGCTTATGAGAGAGGGTCTGCATGAGTGTATAGGTCTATAGGAGAATGTGTGTGTGTTTATAGGAGTGTGTGTGTGTGTGTGTGTGTGTGTGTCTGTGTGTGTGTGTGTGTGTGTGTGTGTAGGAATATCTGTGTGTGTGTGTAGTGCAATGGTGATCACCTGTAATGTGCCATGAACCGAAGGTCCCGGTTGAGGCCCTCCCTATGGGTACCGAACTTAGCTATCAGCCTCTGCTCGGCCACTTTCCTCTGCTGCCTGTCCCGAAGTCCACCTTGGAGGATGGTCACCTGAAGGCCTGAGGCTGAATGTCCTGGACCACTGAAGTGCTCCCCAACTGGGAGGGAACCCTCCTGTCTGTTGATTGTTGTGCGGTGCCCATTCATCTGTTGTTGTAGCCTTTGCTCGGTTTCCCCAATGTACCATGCCTCCGGGCATCCTTGCCTGCAGCGTATAAGATAGACAATGTTGGCTGAGTCACATGAGTACCTGCCATGTACAAGGTGGGAGGTGTTCCCATGCGTAATAGTGGTATCTATGTCCACAATCTGACACATCTTGCAGCGTCCACCGTGACAGGGTTGTATGGAGTTGTACTGAGAGTCGGGAAGTTTGCTACGAACAATGATCTGTTTGAGGTTTGACGGTTGTTTAAAGGAAAGTAGATGAGGTGTGGGGAAGGTCTTGGTGAGGTGCTCATCCGCATTGATAATGTGCTGCAGGTCACGAAGAACATGGCGTCGTTTTTCAGCTCCTGGGAAATTCTGAACAACGAAGGGCACCCTGTCAGTTGCAGCACGTGTCTGTCTCCTGAGGAGGTCATTATGGTTCCTTGCTGTGGAACTGGCAGTTGAAGAGTTGAGCATCGTACCCCGTTCCTCTGAGGGCATCCTTGAGTACTTGCAGGTGTCCGTCATGTTCCTCCTCATCTGAGCAGATCCGGTGTATGCGTAGGGCTTGTCCATAGGGGATGGCTGTTTTAATGTGTTTTGGGTGGAAGCTGGAGAAGTGCAGCATTGTGAGGTTGTCTGTGGGTTTGCGGTAGAGTGTGGTGCTGAGGTGTCCATCCTTGATGGAGATGCATTTGTCCAAGAATGAGACAGATTCTAAAAAGTAGTCCATGGTAAGTCTGATGGTGGATGAAACTTGTTGATATCACTGTGTAGTTGTTTCAGTGACTCCTCATCATGGGTCCATGGGTCAATGTACCGGGTGTATAATGTTGGTTGGAGGTCCTGTGGAGAAAAGAAATCTTGTTCAAACCTCTCTCAGTGCCGTAGCACTGACAGTGCCACACTCTCTCAGTGCTGTATCACTGACAGTGTCACACTCTCTCAGTGCTGTATCACTGACAGTACCACACTCTCTCAGTGCTGTATCACTGACAGTGCCACACTCTCTCAGTGCCGTATCACTGACAGTGCCACACTCTCTCAGTGCGGTATCACTGACAGTGCCACACTCTCTCAGTGCAGTATCACTGACAGTGCCACACTCTCTCAGTGCGGTATCACTGACAGTGCCACACTCTCTCAGTGCCGTATTACTGACAGTGCCACATTCTCTCAGTGCCGTATCACTGACAGTGCCACACTCTCTCAGTCCCGTATCACTGACAGTGCCACACTCTCTCAGTGCCGTATCACTGACAGTGCCACACTCTCTCAGAGCCGTATCACTGACAGTGCCACACTCTCTCAGAGCCGTATCACAGACAGTGTCACACTCTCTCAGTGCCGTATCACTGACAGTGCCACACTCTCTCAGTGCCGTATCACTGACAGTGCCACACTCACGCAGTGCCGTATCACTGACAGTGCCACACTCTCTCAGTGCCGTATCACTGACAGTGCCACACTCTCTCAGTGCTGTATCACTGACAGTGCCACACTCTCTCAGTGCTGTATCACTGACAGTGCCACACTCTCTCAGTGCCGTATCACTGACAGTGCCACACTCTCTCAGTGCCGTATCACTGACACTCTCACACTCAGTGCCGTATCACTGACAGTGCCACACTCTCTCAGTGCCGTATCACTGACAGTGTCACACTCTCTCAGTGCCGTATCACTGACAGTGTCACACTCTCTCAGTGCCGTATCACTGACAGTGCCACACTCTCTCAGTGCCGTATCACTGACAGTGCCACACTCTCTCAGTGCGGTATCACTGACAGTGCCACACTCTCTCAGTGCTGTATCACTGACAGTGCCACACTCTCTCAGTGCCGTATCACTGACGCTGTCACACTATCTCAGTGCTGTATCACTGACAGTGCCACACTCTCTCAGTCCCATATCACTGACAGTGCCACACTCTCTCAGTCCCGTATCACTGACAGTGCCACACTCTCTCAGTCCCGTATCACTGACAATGCCACACTCTCTCAGTGCCGTATCACTGACAGTGCCACACTCTCTCAGTGCTGTATCACTGACAGTGCCACACTCTCTCAGTGCAGTATCACTGACAGTGCCACACTCTCTCAGTGCCATATCACTGACAGTGCCACACTCTCTCAGTGCCGTATCACTGACAGTGCCACACTCTCTCAGTGCTGTATCACTGACAGTGCCACACTCTCTCAGTGCCATATCACTGACAGTGCCACACTCTCTCAGTGCCGTATCACTGACAGTGCCACACTCTTTCAGTGCTGTATCACTGACACTCTCACACTCTCTCAGTGCTGTATCACTGACAGTGCCACACTCTCTCAGTGCCGTATCACTGACAGTGCCACACTCTCTCAGTGCAGTATCACTGACAGTGCCACACTCTCTCAGTGCTGTATCACTGACAGTGCCACACTCTCTCAGTGCCGTATCACTGACGCTGTCACACTATCTCAGTGCCGTATCACTGACAGTGCCACACTCTCTCAGTCCCGTATCACTGACAGTGCCACACTCTCTCAGTCCCGTATCACTGACAATGCCACACTCTCTCAGTGCCGTATCACTGACAGTGCCACACTCTCTCAGTGCCGTATCACTGACAGTGCCACACTCTCTCAGTGCTGTATCACTGACAGTGCCACACTCTCTCAGTGCCGTATCACTGACGCTGTCACACTTTCTCAGTGCTGTATCACTGACAGTGCCACACTCTCTCAGTGCCGTATCACTGACGCTGTCACACTTTCTCAGTGCTGTATCACTGACAGTGCCACACTCTCTCAGTGCTGTATCACTAACAGTGCCACACTCTCTCAGTGCTGTATCACTGACAGTGTCACACTCCCATTGCTGCTTTGTCTTTCTCTCAGTGAGCTTCCTCCCCTGTATCTAGCAGCGTGTTGGAGATTAATGTCTCAGCTGTGTGTCTGCGTTTGGAAGCTCCCAAAGCTCTGCACTAAAACTGTTAATCCTCATCCCGTCTATTTTCATTCAGAAAACAGACATACAGGGCTAATGTTTGGCTGCTGACTAGATTATCGTCTGTTAATAACAAGCTCTGCTTCAATCCCGCCTTCACAGCATTCATCTCCTCACACAACAGGCACAATGTGAAGCCCAGCTTGTATGTGACTGCATGATGACAGAGTCTCAGACTGTCTCAAACTGCACAATCTCCCTATTCATATACCCATCATTCCTATTCATATACCCATCCAGATGTCTTTTAAATGCTGTAATCGTACCAACCTCCACCACTTCCTCTGGCAGCTCATTCTACTCTCTGTGTGAAAAGGTTGCCCCTTTCATCTCGTTTATGTCTTTCCCTTCTCACCCTAAACCTATGCCCTCTAGTTCTGGACTCCCTGACCCCAGGGAAAAGATCTTGTCTATTTATCCTATCCATGCCCCTCATAATTTTGTAAACCTCTAAAAGGTCACTCCTCAGCCTCCGATGCTCAAGGGAAAATAACCCCAGCCTGTTCAGCCTCTCCCTATAGCTCAGATCCTCCAACCCTGGCAACATCCTTGTAAATCTTTTCTGAACCCTTTCAAGTTTCACAACATCTTTCCGATGGGAAGGAGACCAGAATTGCACACAATATTCCAACAGTGGCCTAACCAATGTCCTGTACAGCCACAACTTAACCTCCCAACTCCTATTGGATGCTGCCTGAACTGTTGAGCTCTCCCAACACCACTGATGCAGAATCTGGTTTCCTGCATCTGCAGTCATTGTTTTTACCTCCTGTTCTCAATAGTCTGACCAATAAAAGAAAGCATTCCAAGCGCCTTCTTCACTATCCTATCTACCTGCGACTCCACTTTCAAGGAGCTATGAACCTGCACTCCAAGGTCTCTTTGTTCAGCAACACTCCCTAGGACCTTACCATTAAGTGTATAAGTCCTGCTAAGATTTGCTTTCCCAAAATGCAGCACCTCACATTTATCTGAATTAAACTTCATCTGCCACTTCTCAGCCCATTGGCCCATCTGATCAAGATCCTGCTGTAACCTGAGGTAACCTTCTTCACTGTCCACTTCACCTCCAATTTTGGTGTCATCTGCAAACTTACTAACTGTACCTCTTATTCTCACATATTTATATAAATGACAAAAAGTAGTGGACCCAGAACCGATCCTTGTGGCACTCCACAGGTCACAGGCCTCCAGTCTGAAAAATAACCCTCCTCTGTCTTCTACCTTTGAGCCAGTTCTATATCCAAATAGCTAGTGCTCCCTGTATTCCATAAGATCTAACCTTGCTCACCAATCTCCCATGGGGAACCTTGTCGAATGCCTTACTGATGTTCATATAGATCACATTTACTGCTCTGTCCTCATCAATCCTCTTTGTTACTTCTACAAAAAACTCAGTTAAGTTTGTGAGACATGATTTCCCACACACAAAGCCATATTGACTATCTCTAATCAGCCCTTGCCTTTCCAAATACATGTAAATCGTGTCCCTCAGGATTCCCTCCAACAATTTGCATACCACCGAGGTCAGGCTCACTGGTCTATTGTCTTTACCGCCCTTCTTAAACAGTGGCACCACATTTGCCAACCTCCAGTCTTCTAGCACCTCACCTGTGACTATCGATGGTACACATATCTCAGCAAGGGGCCCAGCAATCACTTCCCTAGCTTCCCACAAAGTTCTAGAGTACACCTGATCAGATCCTGAGGATTTATCAACCTTAATGTGTTTCAAGACATCCAGCATTTCTTCCTCTGTAATATGGACATTTTTCAATCACTATCTATTTCCCTACATTCTATATCTTCCAAATCCTTTTCCACAGTAAACACTGATGCAAACTACTCATTTTGTGTGTGTGTGTGTGTGTGTGTGTGTGTGTGTGTGTGTGCGTGAGCTGCCTTCTTGAACCACTGCAGTCCATGTGCTGTAGTAGACTCACAATGCACTTATGGAGGGAATTCCAGGATTCTGACCCAGTGACAGTGAAGGAACCGGGATATATTTCCAAGTCAGGATGGTGAGTGGCTTGGAGGGGAGCTTGCAGGGGTGGTGTTGCCATGGATCTGCTGCCCCTGTCCTTCTGGATGGAAGTGGTCATGGGTCTGGCTGGTGCTGTCAGAGGATCTTGGGTGAATTTCTGCAATACATTTTGTACACACTGCTGCTACTGAGTGTCGGTGGTGTAGGGAGTGGATGCTGGTGAGTGTGGTGCCAACCAAGTGGCTGCTTTGTCCTGGATGGTGTCGAGCTTCTTGAGTGTTGTTGGAGCTGCACCCATCCAGGCAAGTGGGGAGTGTTCCATCACACTTGTTCCTTGTGGATGGTGGACAGGCTTTGGGGAGTCAGGAGGTGAGTTACCCGTTACAGTATTCCTACTCTCTGACCTGCTCTTCTAGCCACTGTGTTTATGTGGTGAGTCCAGTTATGTTTCTGGTCAATGATAGCCCCCAGGATGTTGATGGTAGGGAATTCATGTGCTCATTGGAATTTCCCAGTTCATATATTTTAGTTGCTAAGATTTGTAACCAGGTGTTAGATTTGGAGGTATGTGAGCACTTTGGTGATAGTGACCACAATTTAGTTATATTTAATTTGGCGATGGAAAGGGATAAGCATGTACTGCAGGGCAAGAGTTATAGCTGGGGGAAAGGCAATTACAATGTGATTATACAAGATTTAGGATGCATAGAATGTGGAAGGAAACTGCAGGGGATGGGCACAATTGAAATGTCAGGCTTATTCAAGGAACAGCTACTGAGTGTCCTTGATATGTATGTACCTGTCAGGCAGGGAGGAAGTTGTCGAGTGCAGGACCCGTGGTTTACTAAGGAGGTTGAATCTCTCTTCAAGAGGAAGAAGAAGAAGGCTTATGTTAGGATGAAACATGAAGACTCAGTTAGGGCTTTAGAGTTATAAGGTAGCCAGGAAAGACCTAAAGAGAGAGCTGAGAAGAGCCAGGAGCTGACGTGCGAAGTCGTTAGCGGATAGGATCAGGATAAACCCTAAGCCCTTCTGTAGGTATATCAGAAATAAAAGAATGACTGGAGTAAGATTAGGGCACTGGGAAATTGTGTGTGGAGTCAGAGGAGATAGTGGAAGTGCTAAATGGATACTTTTTGTCAGTATTCACACTAGAAAAAGACAATGTTGTTGAGGAGAATACTGAGATACAGGCTACTGGAGTAGATGGGATTGAGATTCATAAGGAGAAGGTGTGCAATTCTGGAAAGTGTGAAAATAGATAAATCCCCTGGGCCAGATGGGATTTATCCCAGGATTCTCTGGGAAGCTAGGGGGGAGATTGCCTCACCTTTGGCTTTGATCTTTATGTTGTGATTGTCTACAGGAATAGTGCCAAAAGACTGGAGGATAGCAAATGTTCCCTGGTTCAAGAAGGGGAGTAGAGACAACTCTGGTAAATATAGACCAGTGAGCCTCACTTTGGCTGTGGGTAATGTGTTGAAAAGATTATAAGAGATAGGATTTATAATCATCTAGAGAGGAATAAGTTGCTTAGGGATAATCAGCATGGTTTTGTGAAGGGTAGATCGTGCCTCACAAACCTTATAGAGTTCTTTGAGAAGCTGACCAAACAGACGGATGAGGGTAAAGCAGTTGATGCGGTGTATGTGGATTTCAGTAAGGCATTTGATAAGGTTCGCCACAGTAGGCAATTGCATAAAATACAGAGGCATGGGATTAAGGGTGATTTCGCGGTTTGGATCAGAAATTGTCAAGCTAAAAGAAGGCAGAGAGGTGTTGTTTAAATGAAATGTTCGTCCTGGAGTTCAGTTACTAGTGGGGGACCGCAAGGATCTATTTTGGGGCCATTACTGTTTGTCATTTTTATAAATGATCTAGGGTGAGGGCATAGAAGGATGGGTTAGTAAATTTGTGGAAGACACTAAGGTTAGTGGAGTTGCGGACAGTGCCGAAGAATGTTGTAGGTTACAGAGAGATATAGATAAGCTGCAGAGCTGGGCTGAGAGGTGGCAAATACATTAGAGGTTTGGATTAGGAATTGGCTGGCTGGAAGGAGACAGAGGGTAGTAGTTGATGGATTATGTTCATCTTGGAGCGCAGTTACTAGCGGTGTACCACAAGGATCTGTTTTGGGACCATTGCTTTTTGTTATCTTTATAAATGATCTAGAGGAAAGACTTGAAAGCTGGGTAAGCAAGTTTGCGGATGACACAAAAGTCGGTGGAGTTGTGGATAGTGAGGAAGGAAGTGGTAGGTTACAGCGGGATATAGATAAGTTGCAGAGCTGGGCGGAAATGTGGCAAATGGAACTCAATGTAGCTAAGTGCGAAGTCGTTCACTTTGGTAGGAATAACAAGATGATGGATTACTGGGCTAATGGTAGGCTACTTGGTAGTGTGGATGAGCAGAGGGATCTTGGTGTCCATGTACACAGATCTCTGAAAGTTGCCACCCAGGTAAATAGTGCTGTGAGGAAGGCATATGGTGTACTGGGCTTTATTGGCAGAGGAATTGAGTTCCGGAGTCCTGAGGTCATGTTGCAGTTGTATAAGACTCTGGTGAGGCCTCATCTGGAGTATTGTGTGCAGTTTTGGTCGCCATACTATAGGAAGGATGTGGAAGCTTTAGAACGAGTGCAGAGGAGGTTTACCAGGATGTTGCCTGGAATGGTAGGAAAATCTTATGAGGAAAGGCTGACGCACTTGGGGCTGTTCTCATTGGAGAAGAGAAGGTTTAGGGGAGATCTGATAGAAGTGTATAAGATGATTAGGGGTTTAGATAGGGTAGATACTAAGAACCTTTTACCGCTAATGGAGTCAGGTGTTACTAGGGGACATAGCTTTAAATTAAGGGGTGGTAGGTATAGGACAGATGTTAGGGGTAGATTCTTCACACAGCGGGTTGTGAGTTCATGGAATGCCCTGCCCGTCTCAGTGGTGAACTCTCCTTCTTTATGGTCATTTAAGCGGGCATTGGATAGGCATTTGGAAGTTATTAGGCTAGTATAGGTTAGGTAGGATTCGGTCGGCGCAACATCGAGGGCCGAAGGGCCTGTACTGCGCTGTATCCTTCTATGTTCTATGTTCTATGTAAATGGAATTTAATGCAGAAAAGTGTGAGGTGATTCACTTTGGAAGGAGTAACAGAAATGCAGATTACTCAGCTAATGGTAAGCTTCTTGGTAGTGTAGATGAGCAGAGAGATCTCAGTGTCCATGTACATAGATCCCTGAAAGTTGCCACCCAGGTTGGTAGAGTTGTTAAGAAGGCAAACTGTTAGCTTTTGTTGGTAGAAGGATTGAGTTTCGGAACCATGAGATCACGCTGCAGCTGTACAAAACTCTGGTGCGGCCACATTCAGAGTATAGCGTACAGTTCTGGTCACCTGATTATAGGAAGGATTTGGAAGCTTTGGAAAGAGAAGATGTACTAGGATGTTGCCTGGTATGGAGGGAAGGTCTTAGGAGGAAAGGCTGAGGGTCTTGAGGCTGTTTCGCTAGAGGGAAGAAGGTTGAGAGGTGACTTAATTGAGACATATAAGATAATCAGAGGGTTAGATAGGGTGGACAGTGAGATCCATTTTCCTCGGATGGTGATGTCTAGCACGAGGGGACATAGCTTTAAACTGAGGAATGATAGATATAGTTCAGGTGTCAGAGGTAGTTTCTTTACACAGAGTGTAGTAGGGGCGTGGAATGCATTGCCTGCAACAGTAGTAGACTCACCAGCTTTCAGGGTATTTAAATGATTATTGTACAAACACATGGATGATAATGGAATAGTGTAGGTTGGATGGGCTTCATATTGGTTCCACAGGTTGGCACAAAATCGAGGGCCGAAGGGCCTGTACTGCATTGTAATGTTCTATGTTCTATGTACTTTGTACCTAAGATGGTGCTGTGTGTGGTGCACTCCTGCACTGTTGTACTTGGGTTGAGGTGACAATAAAACCTGATTCTAATAAATAGATTCAAGTCTCCCATGATTATTGCCTTGCCTTTCGGAATAAGCTCCATTATTTCTGCTTTCACACTTCATCCTACTGTCTGGTTATTATTAGGGACCTGGACACCACACCCACAAGTGACTCCTTGTCTTTGTCATAGTAACATATCAATAGGAGAAAGAGTGGGCCATTCGACCCATCGAATGTTCTTCACCTTTTCAGTATGACCATGGCTGATCCAGTTCATCTCCCCTCCCCCCCTGCCCATACCCCTTGATCACTGTAACTACTTGAGCTGTATCTACCTCCTTCTTGATAACACACAATGCCTTGGCCACTCTCTGTGGTAGTGAATTCCACAGGCTCACCGCTCTCTGGGTGAAGACATTTCTCTCTGGGTGAGATATTATGAGCTTTGACGTTTTGATTCTGAATGTGATTCCTCGCTCAGTTCCTCCTGACCATATCAAACAGCCCTGATTGTGTCCTTGGGACTGACCTCGACACAATGTCTGGACCTTGCCCCTCTCCTACCCAGACCTCCCCGGGCCTGAGCAAATGTTCCAGACCCTGGCACTGGGCATGAAACAGCTTCCCGGACTCACTCTCTTTGCTGCAAAGAACTGTCTCAAACAATCAACCAATCTCAGTTTACAAACCTCTGAGTAAACCCCAGGGTGGACAGCTGTGCCCAGGAGGAAGGTTCCTGATGATTTTATGATCTTTGATGTCAGAACGTGCTTCCCACAATCACCCCTGAGTGACCTGGCTCCACATTTCAGATCCCAAATTCCACCAACTGAGTGAACAATTTGGCTGCATTCCCTCAAAAACACTGACGTACTGTCTGTACGTTTAGGAGGTCTGTTTGTAGTCTTTCATCTCAATGTCTCAGTTAAGCTCGGATAATTATAACATATCAATCCATGTGCAAGTGCCTGGGGTCACACTGGGTTGAGATTGTCGGAGTATTGCTCCCATTGTCTGGTTGGTTTGGGAGTATGTTTGAGCTCAGTTTCCCCTAACTGTTGCTGATATCCTTTTCTGTCTGTACCCCAAGCTTGCATTTCCTGACCATCCCATTTTGATACACATCAGCGAGTAAGAGCCTGGAATAGATTCCCGGCTCCACGCAGCCTGTCCCACCCACCAATGTTGCCCTGTGTGCAGAGCACTCTCCTCCTCCACCACTGAGTCAGAAAACGGTGCTTCAAGTTAGCTCGAGCTCAGAGGTGAACTCACAATCCAGCCTTACACTGCCGGGACTAGCATGGGCTTGCTCGCTCCTCATTAACCTGTATGCGCACAATCCTGGAAACCCGGTCTCTCTTCCTTCAAAGTGTCAAACTTCAACTCCTTTAGTCTACGCCAATAAATTAAAAGTGCTGTGAGCTAGGAATTAATCCTGTTGAGCTCTCTACCTAAAGGTTCAGGAATGACTAACTATGTGAGGAGATTTAAACTGAACACAAAGTATTTTAACTGAGACTTAACCCGGGTCCAAGGGCCAAGAGCTATGTTATGTGAATTGTTGACTCATTAACAATATTGCAGGGTGTGTTGATCATGTATGGACTGAGGTGGTGAGTGGCAACTCACTCGTCCAACATGTCAGGGCTTTGTACCTGAAGCTGCGCAGGGCGACCCCTGTATTCATGGAATCGGTTTCCGCAGTTTCAGTTACCCGCAGTTTACAGTGGCCCGAACTTGTTATAGGGAACCTTCCAGAACCAGGTTCCAGGGGGCTGCTGGGAAGGTTCGTTTGCCATTGAAGTAAACGGGTTCGCTCCTATCTGCAGTTTCAGGCTTCCGTGGTAAGTCTTGGAATGTATCCCCTGGGGGGGGAGGTTCGGGGGCGCTACTGTACGTACAAACATGGTTACATTTCACAGCAGCTATCAGACTTATCCCATCCCCCAACACCATAACCAATCATAACATCTCTCCCAAATAGAGCTGGGTATGTGTCAAACAGAGACCAATGGTTCCCACTCTCCCTCAGTGAGAAAAGGCTGTGGGTTCAAGTCCCACCCTAGAGACTGCAATCCAGACTAATTCAGATGGTGTTGTTCTGCCTGGGATCAGCCATGGACCCACACTCAGGAAGGTCACCACTGTTCCCCCTCTAAAGGATATCAGGGCATCAATTAATCCAACAACATTATCACTGTCACTTTTAGCAAAACCAACCTTTTATCTTATTTCCTTTTTTTTTGAAATAAAATTGAAACTCACAGAGATCCATGGTGAGATTTTAACTCACATTCTCCAAATTACTGGTCTAGACCTAAACATAACTAGGCAGCTATCGTAAGCAATACATTAATCATTAAGGATTTTTGTGAAGATCTGTAGCTCAGGTTGTGGATGAGGGAGTTGGTTATCTCACTGACCGTGAGCAACATCATCAGAGTGACTTCAACAATTGGTGTTGAAGGGCCCCATACCCACGGCATGTAGGACCAACGTGGGATGCAACAACTGCAACAAGCACTACATCAGATAAACATCCGGCTTCACAATCACCAGCTGGTAACTAAACAACATGATCCACTCTCCCTCATCTCTGTACACTCAGACCAAGAGGGCCATCGATTCGATGAGGACAAAGTAACCAAGTCTCGGACAGGCCACCATTCCCCCCCCCCCACAATAGACTGAACCTCCATAAAACCAAGCGGACAGAACAACAGCGCCTCACAGAGGTCACTCTGATGATGTTGCCCAGAATGGTCACGAGACAACTGCATAATTGCCCAGCAGCTCAGCCAACTAACCAACTACCTCGTACAGTAATCAATTGAACTTATGTCCAGGGACGAGTGAGGAAATTTATATTATTCTTCCACAGGATGTGAGCATCACTGCCTAGGCCTAGAATTTATTACCCGTCCCTAGTTGCCCCTTGAGAAGGCAGGGGTGAGCTGCCTTCTTGAGCCTCTACAGTCCATGAGCTGTGGGTAGACCCGCAATGCCCTGAGGGAGGGAAATACAGGATTTTGACCCACTGACACTGAAGGAACAGCGATATATTTCCAAGTCAGGATGGTGAGTGGGAGGGGAACTTGCAGGGGGGTGGTGTTCCCTCTTCGAGATGGAAGTGGTCATGGGTTTGGAAGGTGCTGTCAGAGGACCTTCGGTGAGTTTCGACAGTGCATCTTGTAGATGATACACAAACTGTTACTGAGCGTTGGTGGTGCAGGGAGTGAGTGTTGCAGGTCCTGAATGTTGAGAACCAGTATTATAGCAGATTTAATATCTTCACAAAGGAGAAAATAATCAGGGTTTTTGAAGACAGAATGGAAAGTGAAATTAACGTGGAAGGGCCCTCATTAGGACCTTAATGTCCAGCATTGGTAGATTAATTCAAACTTTTAATTCTATTATTGTACTTTCTTGGAACTCTCATTTGAACAAACATTATGGGAACTGCAAAGGATCAGGGTATGGTCCGAGCTGATGTTACTACTGAGAAAGTTAGATCCCAGACTGAAAGCTGGCTTGATAGATCACTTTGATCCTTACTTAACATAATGATAATTCTCTGAAACAAAGGCTTCTGATTCCTTTTAACAATAAAACAGAAATTGATTACCACAAAAGAAGATAATTTTTTTATTCACACATGGGATCTGGGTGTCACTGGCTGGCCAACATTTATTGCTCGTCCCTAGTTGCCTCTGACCTGAGGGGCTTGCTAGGCCATTTCGGAGGGCAGTTGAGAAGTAACCACGTTGCTGTGGGTCTGGGGTTACGTGGAGGCCAGACCAGGTAAGGATGGCAGTTTCCTTCCCTCAAGGACATTAGTGACCCATGTGGGAGTATCTAAATCTTGAACCTAACTTGAAAGATATTTAAATGTACATCAAAATAAAGTCTTATTTATTATCTAACACTATTATTCTATAGCCTCACAAATCCAGAGAAAAAAACTCTCATCTACATCAAAGCTTTTGATTTAACCGCGCCTCCCCACTTTTGTCTATGAGCTATGAGATCTTTTTACATGAATTCTCTGAAAACTGAGTCAGGAGTCACATGACACCAGGTTATAGTACAACAGGTTTATTTGAAATCACAAGCTTTCAGAGCCCTGCCCCATTCTCAGGTGAAGTGTCTTCCCCTGACGAAGGGGCAGCGCTCTGAAAACTTGTGATTTTAAACAAACCTGTTGGACTATAACCTGATGCCCTCTGGCTTGGTTCCACCCAGTCTGACACTAACACCTCCACACCACAAAACTGAGAGCTGAGACTTTCTCAGTCTTTTAATAATCTGCAGACTTCTAGCCAAGAACTCCTGGTCTGGAAACTTCACAAACTAAACCTTTACCCAAGGTGACTCTACGTTCCTTGCTGTAACAGTATTTGCTTCAGACCCCAGCTGAAAGTGTGTTGCTGGAAAAGCGCAGCAGGTCAGGCAGCATCCAAGGAACAGGAGATTCGACGATTCCTGAAGAAGGGCTTATGCCCGAAACGTCGAATCTCCTGTTCCTTGGATGCTGCCTGACCTGCTGCGCTTTTCCAGCAACACATTTTCAGCTCTGATCTCCAGCATCTGCAGACCTCACTTTCTCCTTGCTGCAGACCCCAGTCAGATCTCCTCCCTAAACCTGCCCTAAATGCTCTCAGTCTCTGGGTTTTCATAAACTAGAATCAGTCCCTGATTAACTTCACCCCAAAAGCAAGTCTATGGTTTACTAAATGTCATAAACAATACAGAATTCACACTTCACTGCAGTTAACCTGGTCTGGAGATTCAATCTTGAAATTGTTTCAGAAAGACTCTATAACCTTTTTTTCAAACATAGAACATAGAACAGTACAGGCCTTTCGGCCCACAATGTTGTGCCCAACATTTATCTTAATCTAAGATTACCCTAACCTACACACCTCTCAATTTACTGCCGTCCATGGGCTTGTCCAGCAGTTGCTCGAATGTCCCTATGTCCCTGACTCTACTCCCACCGCTGGCAGTGTATTCCACACACCCAGCACTCTCTGGGTAAAAAAAACCTACCTCTGACATCTCCCATAAACCTTCCTACAATCATGTTAAAATGATCTCCCCTTGGAAAAAGGGGATATCATTTTAACATTGCTGCCCTTGGAAAAGTCTCTGCCTATCCACTCTATCTCTGCCTCTCATTACCTTGTACACCTCGATCAAGTCACCTCTCTTGCCTCTTCTCTCCAGTGTGCAAAGCCCTAGCTCACTCAACCTCTCTTCATAAGACAAGTCCTCCAATCCAGGCAGTGTCCCAGTAAATCTCCCTCTGCACCCTCTCTAAAGCATCTACATCCTTCCTATAATTAGGCGACCAGAACTGGACACTACATTCCAAGTGTGGTCTAACCAGGGTTTTATAGAGCTGCAGCAAAACCTTACGGCTCTTAAACTCAATCCCCCTGTAAATGAAAGTGAAAACACCATATGCCTTCTTAACAACCCTAACAATTCGGGTGGCAACTTTGAGGGATCGATGAACATGGATCCCAAGATCCCTCTGTTCCTCCACACTGCCGTGAATCCTGTCTTTAATCCAGTATTCAGCCTTCAAATTTGACCTTCCAAAATCAATCACTTCACTTTTGTTCAGGTTGAACTCCATCTTCCAGCTCTGCATCCTGTCAATGTCTCGTTGTAGCCTGCAGCAGCCCTCACCACTATCTATAACACCACCAACCTTTGTATCATCAGCAAACTTACTAACCCTCCCTTCCATTTCTTCATCCAAGTCATTTATAAAAACTACAAAGAGCAGAGGCCCAAATACAGATCCCTGCAGGACACCAGTCTATGACTACTGCCTGCAACAGTAGTAGACTTGCCAACTTTAAGGGCATGTAAATGGGCATTGGATAGGCATATAGACAAAAATTGTGTAGGTTAGATGGGCTTCAGATTGGTTTCACAAGACGGCGCAACATCGAGGGCCGAAGGGCCTGTACTGTGCTGGAATGTTCTATATTCTATGTCCTACTACTAGTCCCTGACCGTCAGGGTGGAATGTTTTCCATTATTAAACCTTTGTTTTATTAAATCTTTCTTCCAAACTAACCAACACGCACATGTCACTCATTTGCAATCCAAACTTTAAATATATATATCGATATACACATCAAATGTCACACACCTTTCATTACACGGGTCAGAGGGCTTTAACCCGAAATGTTGATTCTCCTGTTCCTCAGGTGCTGCCTGACCAGCAGTGTTTTTCCAGCGCCACACTCTTCAACTCCTCCATGAGTCAGTTCTATAAAGCAACAAGCTAGCTATGACTCTTCAGGAGCTCTCTCTCTCTCTCTCTCTATAGAGGGATATAGAGGGAGCTGGTATAGAGGGAGCTTTACTCTGCATCTAACCCCATGCTCATCTAACCCCGTGCTGTCCCTGTCCTGGGAGTGTTTGACGGGGACAGTGTAGAGGGAGTTTTATTCTGCATCTAACCCCATGCTGTCCTCTGCAGTCCTCATTTTCTCCATAGTGTAGAGGAAGCTTTACTCTGTATCTAACCCTGTGCTGGCTCTGTCCTGAGAGTGTTTGATGGGAACAGTGATTTATTTTTAGCAGGTTCTCATACTTTTCACCTTCAATACAAAGTTTACAAATGCATTGAGATTCAAGGTTTAACACTGGGCTTTAGAATAGTCAGACCTTAATTTACAGTTAATGATTTATTTTAACTGAGGCAACATATGAAGGTACATTGTTATCTCAGGTAATATTTCAATTATCATCAAATTTTACTAATCTCTGGAGATATCGTCACCATAATTATATTCCATCATGGGACTGGTTAATGGCACTCAAATTAGCTCGAGTTGCAACCACAAGGCAGTGATGGTTGTAAATTAATAGTGAGCAGGTTGTAGATAAGGTTTTATAAGAATGTAGCCGGAAGTTTCAAGTTGAACACATGATCAGTCCGGAGTTAAATGACTCCAGTTCCAGTGTTCACTGATGTGGTTTTGGATATGGTCCCAGACCCTTTCGCTGCACCACCATTTCACACAACGCATTCCAGCAACTCATCAAACCGCCATCAACTGCACCTTCCAAACCACCAACCTCTACCAGGACAAGGGCAGCAGGTACATGGGAACACCATCCCCGGCAAGTTCCCCTCCAAGCCAATCATCATCCTGACTTGGAAATATATCAAAGTTTGTGAGAAGATTTGTAACTCGGGTGCTCGTTGCTGTAGTTCTGTTCGCCGAGCTGGGAGTTTTGTTGCAAACGTTTTGTCCCCTTTCTAGGTGACATCCTCAGTGCTTGGGAGCCTCCTGTGAAGCGCTTCTGTGCTGATTCCTCCGGCATTTATACTGGTTTGAATCTGCCGCTTCCGGTTGTCAGTTGCTGTCCGCTGCAGTGGCCGGTATATAGGGTCTAGGTCGATGTGTCTGTTGATAGAAAATATATCGCTATCCCTTCACTATCTCTGGCTGCCCATTCTCTCTCGCCACCCTCTCTCAAATCAACATCCATTTACCAACCACAGGAGGGACGGTCTTCACTTCCAGTCTGCTCTGATTACCTCATTGAGAGTCTAAAAAAAACAGAAAGATCTAAAAAAAAACTAAACCTGAAAATTATCTACTGTGCTTCGCCATCCGGTGGGAATCAGTTATTTTCCAGTGTAAAGAAGACAAACACAGGAAGCCTGTGAGTAATTATAGACACTCCAGTCAGGAATCATTTCCTTCCAAGGCATTGGAAGAGCCATTTACCTGAAACACAGAGCTCCTCACACTCCAGGTGCAGTTCCAGAGGACAGTTCTGGAACAATCCAAAGGACCACTTTCACCTGAACCCTGCTGTGAGGCCGGAAATTTGGAGCATTGCTTCCTATGTTATAAAAGTCACTTATGCGCAGCAAGATCCCACAGTCAGCAATGTTCTGTTTCAGCAATGAGATACCCTCTTCTCCAAGTAACATCTCTTCCACAGAATGGAGGCCTCGCTCAGCTGAACAGTTACTAAGGAACTCCATCTGCTTTCCCGGGTGACCCTTAACGCAAGTGGAACCCTCCCAGGTTAGGTATTTTTCTTCGGAGCATTCCAATGATGGGAATTGCCCATCAGAATTTTCACCTTCCTGGATAACTCCCATGGAGTTGCTATGCCTGGGATTCCACAGGATGCCAAAGTGCAATTCCAGTCTGCTCTGCTCCGACAACAACCTGGCCTTTGAAATTTCCAAGCCATTATCTCAACTGAGAGGTGGCATCAACAGTGCAGCACTCCATCAGTACTGCATCGGAGAGTCAGTCTGCATTCCCTGCCTGTGCCTCGCTGTCACCCCCAACCTCCTGACTGACTGCAGAGCTGATTTTTGTTCTGGTGATGCTGAGGCCACGATCCTCCTGTGAATTCCCAGACTGTAAACAGATGACTGCGCAGTACACAGCAGGCTTACAGACAGCTCAATCAGTAAGACAATCACCCCCCAGGACAAACCAACCATCACATGAACAGTTCACACAACAGTGTCCATAGGTCAGGAGGGGGTGGGGGAAAATAAGAATTGTGTTTAGTTCTTTCTTGCATTGTTTTAACAGAAGACAAAACAGCTGTAATTTAATGGAATACATTTATTATTTAATAGCTTTACTATTGAATAAATTACAGGCGTGGAAACCACTCAATTACAAACAGAAATCACCACACACTTTTAACAGATCCCAGGTCCCACGAAATTTACAGAAGAGCCATTAAGCTGATACATTCTTGCTATTGTGCACTTTTGTCCATGTAAGACTTTTTTGAAGTGTCACTGCCTGGGCCCAGTATTTATTGCCCGTCCCTAGTTGCCCCTTGAGAAGGTGGGGGGTGAATTGCCTTCTTGAACTGCTGCAGTCCATGTGCTGATGGTAGACCCACAATGCCCTTAGGGAGGGAATTCCAAGATTTTGACCCATTGACAGTGAAGGAACGGCGATATATTTCCAAGTCAAGATAGGGAGTGGTTAGGAGGGGGAACTTGCAGGGGGTGGTGTTCCCATGTATCTGCTGCCCCTGTCCATCTAGATGGAAGTGGTCGTGGGTTTGGAGAATCTTTGGTGAATTTCTGCAGCACATCTTGTAGGTGATACACACTGCTGTTACTGAGCATTGATGGTGGAGGCAGTGGATGTTTGTGGATGGGGTGCTGATGAAGCAGGCTGCTTTTCCCAGGATGATATCAAGCTTCTAGAGCATTTGTTGGAGCTACACTCACCCAGGAAAGTGACCAAAGCATTGAACATAGCAAGCAGTGATTCCGGACAGTCAATGATGCATGATCAGTGAGGACAATGGAATGCCATTGGGTACGTGTAGCTAGATTTGGGCGTGATTTTCCATAGCTTGGGCTAGATCTAAAATTTTGGTTGACACTAAAATTATCAAATTGTTTTGATAATTTACAGTGGAGAAGGAAAGGCCCCACTGGCAAATTGGATTTGGAAATAGATAAACAGGAATTTGCCCCATTAGCTCAAGCTCTGGCGTGAACCAGGCAGAGGTATGGCAGTGTAGGTTGGTACTTGCATTATTGGTGAGGTTGGTGAGATTGGTATTTGCATTATGTGGGGCTGTCTGTGACATGACCAGTGGTTTCATTTGCAAGACCTTCATCAAGAACCATCACAATGTCTGTCTGCAGCAGGTTTGAGAGAATGGCATATGTAACGCAACTGTTTAGTGAGGAGTCAATGCCATCAGTACGGATCTCAAGTCATATAACAAACCCAATAGGTAGCAGATTTCTGTCCCCCTAGGACCTGAGTGAACTATTTTGTATTTTGCTGATAATTTTCATCTGATTTAAACTCTGAAGCTCCACGCATTGGAATATGCAATCCCATTTGCTAGGCCAATCATCCAGTAACAAACTCCCTTCACCACTGGACGTGTGAGGAGGTAATGAATGCTTAAAGCAAACAGACCAACAATGCATCCCTTAAACTAATGGATGGATTTCAACAAAAAAAAATGAAACATATTTAGGGTACGGACAAAAGGAAAACTGATTAGGGTTTGGCAGCAAGGCAGATGCGGAATCTTTTGGAGGATTTGTTAACATCAGGGTGAGGCAAAGTGTGCTCTTTTGTTTAAAATAATCCCGTGGGTCATTTCGTTTGTTGCAGCTTGTCTCAGCTGTTCTGATGGATTCTGTAACAGCTGTCAAAATGTAAGCAGAGTCTTCAGAGCAAGTTGTTGGATGTAGATTAGCTTGAAGACTCCTCAATGTGAATCCCTCATTAAAAAATTTTTTTTTGTTTTTGTAGTTGCAGAATAGGCAGGAAAAAGGGCTTAAGGAAGAGCTGCCTAATTATAATTACATTGAGTTAACTGAGTAGGACAGAAATAAGCAAAGAGTTCACTTGTCTTACTTCCCCTCTATTGGAAGTGGTTTAAACGTAGCTTGAAATTAATGCACAATGACAAATAACCTGATCAAACATTCTGGAATTGAGACTGAACTGGAACTGCACTTCTGGTGCTATGAGAAATCGCTAGTCTCTAACCTGTGCCTGGATATTATCCCTTTAATAGCCACACTTGTGGTATTAATAATTAATTGAACACTGAGCACCTGACTGGGTTGACAAGTATGTGCTGTTCACACAGACTGAAGCAGATGGGAGAATTAAACTGCTATAACCTCACACAGGTCTTGGTTACCTTGGGCAAAGTCAAAGTCAGAGTCGAGAGAGTGTGATGCTGGAAAAGCACAGCAGGTCAGGCAGCATCCAACGAGCAGGAGAATCGATGTTTCAGGCAATCCTGATGAAGGGCTTCTGCCCGAAACGTCGATTCTCTTGCCCCTCAGAAGCTGCCTGACCTGCTGTGCTTTTCCAGCACCACACTCTCTCGACTCTGATCATCTGCAGTCCTCACTTTCTCAAAGTCAGAAGTCACTTGACACCAGGTTATAGCCCAACAGGAGAATGTGATGAGTAGGCAGTGTTCCGAAAGCTTGTGATTTCAAATAAACGTGTTGGGTTATAACCGGGTGTCATGTGACTTCTGACTTTGTCCACCCCAGTCTGGCACCAGCACCTCCACATCATAAGAGAAAGTGAGGACTGCAGATGCTGGAGTGTCAGAGTCGATCAGTGTGGTGCTGGAAAAGCAGGCAGCATCCGAGGAGCAGGAGAATCGACATTTCAGCCTCATTCCTGATGAAAGGCTTCTGCCTGAAACGTCAACTCTCCTGCTCCTCGGATGCTGCCTGACCTGCTGTGCTTTTCCAGCACCACACTTTTTGACTCTCACCCCCGTATCATGGCTACCTTGGGCAGAAAGTGAGGTCTGCAGATGCTGGAGATCAGAGCTGAAAATGTGTTGCTGGAAAAGCGCAGGAGGTCAGGCAACATCCAAGGAGCCCAGGAGATTCGACGTTTCGGGCATAAGTCCTTCTTCGGCTTATGCCCGAAACGTCGAATCTCCTGTTCCTTGGATGCTGCCTGACCTGCTGCGCTTTTCCAGCAACACATTTTCAGAAAGGGAAAAGGGACTAACATTCATTCAATTCAAAGATAATCATCGTGTTGGTCGGTATGTGGGTGCATGTGTGAGGTGTAGACTTTAGACCAATCCCCAGTTTCAATGTTGATTTCAAAATAGCTCCAAGTAAAAATTCCTCAGAGAATCCAGAGAGCATGACAGATATTTGGGAGCTCCCTGTCCACTGAACAGCGTGAACAAATACACACTATCTACAGGGGGCAGAGGGGGAGATGGGGAATGGAGGAGGCTCAAATCTGATGCAACAGCCAAAAGAGATATACTATATTTTATACCTGAGCAGGGATTGGTTTGGGTGCTGATGCGATAGAAGTGACAAGTCATCTGGCCAGTTTTCCCTTGGGCCCTTGCTTGCCTTTGTCGTTCCAACGGCTTCCATTTTGATTTGGAGCCAGTGAAGGAGGACGTTAAGGTTTCCATTTGAAGGAGGCAAGGACTGTTCGCCCTTTGAGGGGTTGAGGAGGCCGGAAGTTATCCACCATTGGCTGCTTCTCAGAGTCTTCCTCTCCTGAGAACATGAGCATTCGGAACTTATCCAGCTATGTGGAGGAAGTACAGAATGTCACACACACAGCGGGAGAAATAAGGATCTTCTCTTCACAAACTGTAATGCACATAAATCCAATTCATCACGTTAAATCCCTGACCCATAGGTTTTTGCCAAATGTGGAGGTGGAGCCAAGGTGAGTGGATAGAGGAAAGTTTTGGATCCACCATGATTGCATTTGAATAGTAATTGGTTTGAGGGCCGAATGGCCTCCTATTGTTCCTATTACAACACAAAGATTCAAACCCAATCCAAAGCACGTAACACTGCATGAGGACTGACTGTCGGGGCTGAGGGATTGCTCAGACTAGACATGATACCACTAAAAAAACACAGAAACTCCTGGAGAAACTCAACATCCGAGGAGAGAAAGCAGAGTTAATGTTTCGGGTCCACTGACACTTCTTCAGAACACTTTGTTTTCTGAAGCAGCCGCGGGTCTTTGGTGTTTTGAGTTTAGTATTAAACTATTACATCCACCCAAACGGCCACAATCCATCCTTTGTACATTACTGAGAAATGGGGCTTGAACACCTAAGAGCTTGCCACCTAAGAGAAATGGGGCTTGCCACCTAAGGGGCGGCACGGTGGGCCGGCACGGTGGCACAGTGGTTAGCACTGCTGCCTCACAGCGCCAGGGACCTGGGTTCAATTCCTGCCTCAGGCGACTGACTGTGTGGAGTTTGCACGTTCTCCCCGTGTCTGTGTGGGTTTCCTCCGGGTGCTCCGGTTTCCTCCCACAGTCCAAAGATGTGCGGGTCAGGTGAATTGGCCATCTAAATTGCCCGTAGTGTTAGGTAAGGGGTATATGTAGGGGTATGGGTGGGTTGCGCTTCGGCTGGTCGGTGTGGACTTGTTGGGCCGAAGGGCCTGTTTCCACACTGTAAGTAATCTAATCTAATCTAGCTACAGTTGCCAAGTATAACCCCCAGGAGGAGGCGCTATCATAGCTAGGAGACTGCTAAATTAAAATCTACTGATGGAGATACTGAAAACACCCTTTTCTGTAATTTCAATTTCTTCAATGTCTGACAATTGAACAACTTAATTCGAGGGTGAAGCTGACAAACTCTACTCTGGCAAATGGCCAGGAGTGAAGTGAAGTGGAACTCATTTATAATCTGGCTCATAGCACGGAGCACACAGAGGGAATATGCACATCATACACACACACACACACTCTCTCTCCCTCATGCACACACACCCTCCCCCTCTCATAGACTCACCCATACACACATCCTCTCCCTCACACACACACCCACCCTCACCCTCTCTCTCTCACACACACCCACCCACCCATCCTCTCTCTCTCTCTCACACACACACCCACCCACCCATCCTCTCACACACTCACACACACACACACACCCTCTCTCTCTCGCTCACACACACACACCCACCCACCCTCCCACACACCCTCTCCCTCACGCACCCTCTCTCAAATACCATCTCTCTCTCACACACTCACCCTCTCTCTCTCTCATACACATACGCGCACACACTCTCTTTCATACAGAGGGTGTCTGACATCACACTGATGGGCTCACTTTGTAGTTTGGATTATTTCTGTGTAAAACCATTCCCAACTCAAATCTAAACATCCTCTAACCAGCAGTCACTCTGCACCTCACGGAAGGTCCTGGAAGGTTCTGCAAGAGCTTGGCTCTGTTTTGAGTGCAATTGTTCCTGCTGTACGGATTATGAGGTGACAGGGTTCACAGTCGGCCACACAGAGCAGCTCTGTTTAAGGTGCCATGCAAATGCAGAGTTAACTGCACTTGGGGGAGGCAGATATCTGGTGTCACTAGTCTAATAATGTAGAGGCCCAGCTAATGCTCTCAGGACATCGGCTCAAGTCCCACCATCCCAGCAACTGGAATTGGAATCTAGTCTTGGGGATGGTGACATGAAAGCTATCAAGTTACAGAAGCCCACCTGGGTCACTAATGGCCATTAGGGAAGGAAGCTGCCATCTTACCTGGTGTGGCCTACACGTGACTCCAGACCCACAGTGATGGAGTTGATTCTTAAGTGCCTTCTGGAATGATCTTACCAACCACTCAGCTACAGGGCAATTAAGGGTGAAACAAAGACCAGTCTTGCCAGGGACACCCCACAGCCCCAATAAAAATACAAATGGAAACCAAAAGAACTGTAAATTAGAACAAAAACAGAAGTTGCTGGAAAAGCTCAGCAGCATTTGTGGAGAGAAATCAGTTAACGTTTCAGGTTCAGTGACCCTTGCTCAGAACTGACAGTAACTGAGAAAATGTGGGTTTATAAGCAGAAGGAAAAGGGGGGAGGGATAGGGAGTAAATAATAGGAGTCTAGATTAGGGTTCAGAAAAAGATTTACAAGGATGTTGCCATGATTGGAGGATTTGAGCTACAGGGAGAGGCTGAACAGACTGGGGCTGTTTTCCCTGGAGCGTCGGAGGCTGAGGGGTGACCTTCTAGAGGTTTACAAAATGATGAGGGGCATGGATAGGGTAAATAGGCAAAGTCTTTTCCCTTGGGTCAGGGAGTCAGAACTGGAGGGCATAGGTTTAGGGTGAGGGGGGAAAGATATAAAAGAGACCTAAGGGGCAACGTTTTCACGCAGAGGGTGGTACGTGTCTGGAATGAGCTGCTAGAGGATGTGGTGGAGGCTGGTACAATTGCAACATTTAAGAGGCATTTGGATGGGTATATGAATAGGAAGGGTTTGGAGGGATATGGGTTGGGTGCTGGCAGGCGAGACTAGATTGGGTTGGGTTATCTGGTCGGCATGGACGGGTTGGACCGAAGGGTCTGTTTCCGTGCTGTACATCTCTATGACTCTATGATGCTGGAAAAGCACAGCAGGTCAGGCAGCATCCGAGGAGCAGGAAAATCGACGTTTCAGGCAAAAGCCCTTCATTATTCCCGATTAAGCCCGGAGGGTGAAAAGCTGTTAGTGGCTAACAATGGATGTTTAACTGGCCACGATGGAATCTGGGTCAAGATCTTATATATTAGGTTGTGATCCTGAGGGGAAGTGAGTCTAGAGAAACCTTCCCTAGTCTCGGCTTGAGAAATAAGCCAATTACATTAACAGGCCACGTGCAAGAAAATAACATAAACAGGACAGTGTTTCCCAGCTGCTCCAGGAATATCATGGACATCTCTATAAACACTACCTGAAACAATACAGGAACCGAGGAAGTATTGTTGTGTTTAAATTTGTTATTAATCATTAGGAAATGATTGATGGATCAGGCTGGTCTTTGATGAAACCTCCGGGAATACATGAAGTCGGAGCCAACAATTTCTGGGCAGAATACCAATCATCACATTCGGGGATTACCAAAGAAACAAAACCCATTTTGTTTATTTGTTGCCCTGGGAGTGTGGGCTATTGTTGGGATTGAATCTGTCATTGGCTCACCCGAGATCAGGGAGCCCCAGCAGGGGATGGGACTGTGGAAGGTTTAGCCAGGACTCCCTCCCACACTGACCATCACACAGAAACAGGATCGATCATCCAGGATCCTCCCACTCAGCTTCATCTCACCCCATCAACAAAGCTTTCTAACTGTTTCTGCTTCACACGGGTGGCTCAGTGATTAGGCTCACGGGACCTGGGTTCAATCCCAGCCTCGGGCGACTGTCTGTGTGGAGTTTACACATTCTCCCTGTGTCTGTGTGGGTTGCCTCCCACAATCCTAACCCATGCTGGTTAAGTTGTTTGGCCATGCTAAATTGCCCAGGGATATGCAGGCTAGGTGGACTAGCCAGTTTAAATGAGGGGTTACAGGATATGGGTGGGGTGCTCTTTGGAAGGTCAGTATAGAACTGGTGGGCTGAATGGCCTCTTTTTGCACTATACAGACACTGTGTTTTGCCCTTTATTCTGGAATGGGATGTGGGCACCACAAGCAAGCTGCCCTCAATAGGGTGAGGAGAGTTGAGAAATCAGTCACATTGCTATGAGTCTGCAGTCACATGTTCACCAGACTGGGTAAGGGTGGCACATTAGTCTGGATTCCTAGCTCACTGTCACCAAGCCCGTGGCCCTTCCCCCTATCTATCTGCCCCAAGGATATGTGCACACTGCCCACCTCCCCCTCCCCCTGTGAGTCACAATCCACACTAACCCCCTGGCGAAAGAGATTTCTCCTAAATCCTTGATGGGACTCCGGTTGTGGGTGAGTCCAGGACAAAGATCAAACACACCCGCCCGGGTCAGGGTGCGGGATCACCGGCCAGTCCCTGCTGGGAGTCTCCATGAGGGGGAGGAGGAGAGGTGGTGAAGAAGTTGGGGGGGGGGGGGGGTAGGGGGATGGAGGTGCATCAAGGGTGAGGGAGGGTGCAAGGGAGAAGGCGAGGGAGAGAGGGTGAAGGTAGTTTGAGGGCAAGGGGGTAGGGAGGAGGAGAGCGCGAGGGCACTGGTCATTGGTGGGAAGGTCAATGGGAACCTGGCACGGCATGGACTCCTCACTTTCTGCTCCATTTGACTCTTGGCACTTGAACCCCCTGAAAATGCCTACGATGGGGGATGTGTCCCTACATCGCTCCCCTTAGTTACCCCTCCTCCATCCCCCACCCCAGCCCACCATATCCTTGGAGTCAGGAAGATTCAGTGCCTTGATATAGCGCCTCTCACCATTACAGGGAGTCCTGAAGCTGTTTAGAGATAATGGAGTGAAGTGTTGGAATGTGGGAACAGACAGCGATAGCTGAAGCTTCTGTGGGAGAGAAGGGAATAGACGCTCCGAGTGGGGAGAGGTCATTGAGGTAGAAGGAAGACCAGGTGAAGTATATACAATCCCTACAGTGTGGAAACAGGCCCTTCAGCCCAACAAGTCCACACTGACCTTCCAAAGAGTGACCCACCCAGACCTATTTCCATACCCTATATTTATCCCTGACTAATGCACCTAACACTATGGGCAATTTAGCATGGCCAATTCACCTAACCCGCACAATCTTAGGACTGTGGGAGGAAACCCACACAGACATGGGGAGAACATACAGACTCCACACAGACAGTCACCTGAGGCGGGAATCGAACCCAGGTCCCTGGTGCTGGGAGCTAACCACTGAGCCACCGTGCTACCCCAAACAGAATGGACCGAGTGGGCTCCTTACTGTGCAGAGCAATGACAGGAGGACAATCAGAGCAGCCACAGTGCTGGAGGAGAATTGAAAGGAGGCAGCGAGAGAGAGAGAGAGAGAGAGAGAGAGAGAGAGAGAGAAAGAGAGAGAGAGAGAGAGAGAGCTGTCAGTCCGCAGGCGTACAGGGGGCTGTGCAGTGACTGTGAGTCACAGGCTGAGAGAACCAGGGCAGATACAATGACACTGAGCTTCCGAGTGACAGCTGCTCCAGTCCACAGAAGGTGCAGAGGGGAAGTGGATCATCTCCCACACGCTGAAGCAATTAAATGTTCCGAGCAGCTCTAACACCGCTGCACTGATGGGCTGAACCTTTTGGGTATTAGTCAGTCATGACGTTTCTCCCTCAGTGTCTGAGCTCTGTGCTAATTCAGTGTGTGAGCATTCAACTCTGAGTCACTCAGTGCTCCTCCACAGTCACTAGAGACACATGTATGAGAGACAGATTATTGGGGGGGAGGGGAAATGTGCAGCGAGAGAGAGAGGGACAGAGAGAGAGAGAGAGAGAGAGAGAGAGAGAGACAGACAGACAGACAGACAGACAGACAGACAGAGAGAGAGAGACAGGGAGAGACAGAGACACAAGGAGAGAGAGAGAGAGAGACAGAGAGAGAGAGACACACAGACAGACAGACAGAGAGAGACAGAGAGACAGAGGGAGAGAGAGGCAGAGGGAGAGAGAGGCAGAGGGAGAGACAGAGGGAGAGAGAGACAGAGGGAGAGAGAGACAGAGAGACAGAGAGACAGAGGGAGAGAGAGACAGAGGGAGAGAGAGAGACAGACAGAGATAGGGAGGTGGAGACAGAGAGAGAGAGAAAAAGAGTGAGAAAGCATTGGGTTGGAGGGAACAAGAGGGAGAAAGAGACAGCTGACAGGAAGTGAAATAAAATAAACACAATGGGGGATGGGAGGGTGAGAATGCGGGGCATGAGTGAAATTGTGAGTGGGGAGGTGGGAGTGAGTGAGTGAGAGAATGGGGAGTCAGAGAAAGTGAAATGAGAGGACGTGGGAGGCTGAATGTTTGAACTTGAGCAGTATAATTAGCCTCTGTAGCCTGCAGCTTTCCTGGTATTAATTGTATCATTACAGCCTCTTAATATATTCACGTTGGCCCAATGTTAGACTTAATTCAACTTTAACATACACAATATGCAGCAACTGTCACAAAGGCCCATTCTAAACTATGCCTGCTCGCTATCGCTAGAAAAGACACTGAAATACTGGGTATTAATGGGCTGGGTTAGAGTGACTGGAACAGGGTAGGAACTGAAAGACATCACAGGTTCTAAAAAGAGACAGTGCAAGATAGCAGATGATGACACATCTCTCCCCAGATCGTCTCAACGCCTTCTCTGCTCACTTTGAGCAGAATGTCGGTGGAGAGGTAACACCTATTCCGATAAGTCCTGATGAACCTATCCCAACAGTCACTGCATCAGAGGTCAGATCAGTTTTCCTTCGTGCGAGTCCACAAAAAGCGATGGAACCAGACGGAGTACCAGGCCATGCACTCAGAGCATGTGCAGATCAACTGGCAGAGGTCTTCTCGGACATCTTCAACCTCTCCCTGCAGCAGGCCTCTGTCCCTGCCTGTTTCAAGAGGCCAACATCATCCCTGTGTCTAAGAAGGCTCATGCAGCATGTCTCAATGACTACCGCCCAGTGGTCCTAACCTCGCTGTTCATGAAGTGCTTTGACAGGCTGGTCATGGCATTAATCAACTCCAGCCTCCCCACTACTCTTGACGGACTCCAATTTGCCTATCGGACCAACAGATCCACGTCAGATGCCATATCACTTTCCCTTCTCTCCTCCCTAGAACATCTTAACACCAAGAACAGCAACATAAGAATCCTACTCATTGATGACAGTTCAGCCTTCAACACTATTATCCCCTCGAGACTGATTACTAAACTTAGTGATCTCAGATGAAGCCCCATTCTCTGCAACTGGATCCTCAGTTTCCTGACCCACAGGCCACAATCAGTGAAGATTGGGGACAATATTTCATCCTCACTAACACTCAACACTGGAACCCCCCCACCTCCACTCCCACCCCCGGGGGGGGGGGGGGTGTACTCAGCCCCCTACTGTACTCACTGTACACCCATGACTGCGTTGCCAAATACCAGACTAATGCCATGTACAAGTTCACTGATGACACCACCATAGTCGGTCAAATCTCAGATGGCCACGAAACAGACGACAGATGGAAGGTGGAAGACCTGGAAAAACGGTGCACTGAGAACAACCTAGCTCTCAATGCCGGCAAAACCAAGGAACTCATTGTTGACTTTTGGTAGGAAGTTACACGTTAACAGCACAGAGGGGGAATGAGTGGAGAGTGTCAAGCTCCTGGGAGTGGTCATCAACAACAAGCTTTCTTGGACTCTTCATGTGGACGCACTGGTTACAAAGGCCCAACAACGTCTCTTCTTTCTCAGGCAGCTGAGGAAATTGGGCATGATGACGAATACTCTTGCCAACTTTTATAGGTGCGCCGTCAAGAGCATTCTGTCTGGATGTATCACTACCTGGTATGGCCACTGTACCATTCAAGATCGGAGACGGTTACAGAGAGTGGTGAACTCAGCCCGGACAATCACAAAGGCCAACCTCCCATCTACAGAATCCATCTACCAGGCCCACTGTCAAGGAAAGGCCGCCAGCATTCTCAAAGATCCATCCCACCCTGGCAATGTTTTTCTACAACCTCTACCATCGGGGAGAAGGTACAGAAGCCTAAACACACACACCGGCCGGTTTCATAACAGTTTCTGCCCCACTGTTGTTAGAATACTGAATGGACTCACAAACTCTTAACATTTGCCTGTACCTGTGTTTTGGTTTTTGCTGCTGTTTACCTATTATTTACTATCTATGCTATTGAACTCTGATCTGCCGGTATTGCTCACAAGACAAAGCTTTTCACTGTGCCTCGGTACACGGGACAATCAATTCAATTCAATTCATATTGCCCATCAAATCTGTGCTAGCTCTTTGCCAGTGCACTCAAACAAATCCTACCACCCAATAACCTCCCCTGCTCCTGATTCAGGGGGGCTCTTGTGGTACACTGGTAGTGTCCCTACCTCTAAGCCAGGAGGCCCATGTTTATATTCCATTGGCTCCAGAGCGGTGACGCAGCTCCATCCAGAGAACAGAAAGAAGCAAATACCTTTCCTGAGCCAGGGACTGAGGAAGGGGCAGAGGCAGGCAATGCTGCAGACACAGAGGAGTCATTTTCTGATGATAAGACCACAAGATCTATATGGACTTCACAGGAAGGCATTCGACAAGGTTCCCCATGGGAGACTGATTAGCAAGTTTAGATCTCACGGAATACAGCGAGAACTAGCCATTTGGATACAGAACTGGCTCAAAGGTAGAAGACACAGGGTGGTGGTGGAGGGTTGTTTTTCAGACTGGAGGCCTGTGACCAGTGGAGTGCCACAAGGATTGGTGCTGGGCCCTCTAACTTTTTATAATTTACATAAATGATTTGGATGTGAGCATAAGAGGTACAGTTAGTAAGTTTGCAGATGACACCAAAATTGGAGGTGTAGTGGACAGTGAAGAAGGTTACCTCAGATTACAGCAGGATCTGGACCAGATGGGCCAGTGGGCTGAGAAGTGGCAGATGGAGTTTAATTCAGGTAAATGCAAGGTGCTGCATTTTGGGAGAGCAAATCTTAGCAGGACTTATACACTTAATGGTAAGGTCCTTGGGAGGGTTGCTGAACAAAGAGACCTTGGAGTGCAGGCTCATTGCTCCTTGAAAGTGGAGTCGCAGGAAGATAGGATAGTGAAGGCGGCGTTTGGTATGCTTTCCTTTATTGGTCAGAGTGTCGAGTACAGGAGTTGGGAGGTCATGTTGCAGCTATAGAGGACATTGGTTAGGCCACTGTTGGAATATTGTGTGCAATTCTGGTCTCCTTCCTATTGAAAAAATGTTGTGAAACTTGAAAGGGTTCAGAAAAGATTTACAAGGATGTTGCCAGGGTTGGAGGATCTGAGCTCCAGGGAGAGGCTGAACAGGCTGGGGCTGTTTTCCCTGGAGCGTTGGAGGCTGAGGGGTGACCTTGTAGAGGTTTACAAAATTATGAGGTGCATGGATAGGATAAATAGACAAAGTCTTTTCCCTGGGGTCGGGGAGTCCAGAACTAGAGGGCATAGGTTTAGGGTGAGAGGTGAAAGATATAAAAAAAGAGACTGAAGGGGCAACTTTTTCACGCAGACGGTGGTACGTGTATGGAATGAGCTGCCAGAGGAAGTGGTGGAGGCTGGTACAATTGCAACATTTAAGAGGCATTTGGATGGGTATATGAATAGGAAGGGTTTGGAGGGATATGAGCCGGGTGCTGGCAGGTGGGACTAGATTGGGTTGGGATATCTGGTCAGCATGGACGGGTTGGACCGAAGGGTCTGTTTCCATGCTGTACATCTCTATGACTCTATGATATAGGAGTAGAGTTAGACCATTCGGCCCATTGATTCTGCTTTCTGGTTGATGGCCCAGATGTGTGGTTGGATATTCCGTGAACTTGTGAATAATGTGGTCCCATCTCAGAGTTTCGCCAAGTAGAGGAATGGGGCTTGGAACAAAGGGATGGAGTCTGAGGCAGAGATTGAAGGCACTGGCTCCACTCTTCTCAATAGTTGTTTGGAAGAATTTATACCAGGAGTTTGGACAAGTCACAAACCAAATGAAAGAGAAAAAGAGAGAGAGAGAGAGAGAGGGAGAGAGAAAATGAAAAAAGAGAGAGAGAAAATGAAAAAAGAGAGAGAGAGAGAAAATGAAAAAAGAGAGAGAGAAAAAAATGAAAAAAGAGAGAGAGAGAGAGAAAATGAAAAAAGAGAAGGAAGGAAGGGAGACAGGAAGAGAAAAGGGAGAAAACGATAAAGAAAGAGAGAGGAAAGAGAGGAGAGAGTGAGAGATATCCTGACATGTCTGGAGTATCCAGGAGAAACACTGGCCACTCACTTGCTTCTCGGACAGGCTGATGGGCTCCCTGAAGACGATCCAGGTCACACTCTCATTCAGGGGTGGTGTGGTCAGAGAGCCGGCGTATGTCCAGTAATCCTTGCATTTCGGCAACAGGCACTGTGGGTCAAAGTCCTTAAACGGAGCCTTTGTTTCCTAATGAGAGATGGATACGGATTTTGTGTTAGTCATGGCCATCTCAGTGAGGAACAAGCCTCATTAACTCAGCTCGAGATTTCTCAGGTCAATAACTCAGTGTAAGAAACAGCAACAGGAGGAGATTGCACAGAGACATGAAACTGTCCCACTCTGTAGTCTGATCACAGCTGATACTTTTGCTCAGCTTTCCTTTATTCCTCTATCCCAACATCCTCTCATTTTGTTTACACCCAAACATCTACTGCTCTTGGTCTTCACTAGTACCCCTTGAACAGCCATCCACAGCTCCCTGGGACTTAGAAGTTCACATCCCTCTGAGAGAAATTTCTCCGTACCTCAGTCCAACACCGGCAATGCCATCTTCCTGCTCTGCGTATCCATTTTCCTTGACCCGGTGGGGAATGGTGCTAGTGTAGCTGTGGTGCTATTGTGTTCCCAGCTGCCCCTCCCATTTCTCTCTCAGCCCCCTTGGGCCACCCCTCATTCCTGATGAAGAGCTTATGCTCGAAACGTCGACTCCCCTGGCCCTCAGATGCTGTCTGACTGGCTGTGCTTTTCCAGCACCACACTTTCGACTCTGATCTCCAGTATCTGCAGTCCTCCCTTTCTCCTAAGGGGCATTGTGGGTCTACTACAGCACATGGACTGCAGCGGTTCAAGAAGGCAGCTCACCCCCACCTTCTCAAGAGGACAACTAGGGACAGGTAATAGATGCTGGCCCCAGAGAGTGACACCCATGTTTCATGAATGATTGTTTTTATATCTAGAGAAGGTGAGGTTTAAGGATTTTACAGGGTTGGAATGGTGACTATTCCCTTTGGTAGCTTGTCCCATGGGGGTGTTATTCTTGGAAGGGATGATGTTGGTGCACTGTCTTGGAAACAAACGGACTTTGAAGCTTGTGTGGATGGCCACATCATGTTAGGTCTTTGCTGGAGTGCTTCTCTCTGTCCATGTGAGAACAAGGCTACCTTCCTCCAGCACTCCACTCCTTGCAATGAAAACTTGCCCAACACTTGCCGTCCTCTCTGCTGGCTGGACTTGCATCAAGACTAGGAAAAAAAAACCCAGCATCAGCATTAAGTGTGCTCCTGTTTGGTCCAGGTCTTGCTCAAGTCCTTTTACTGGTGAGTCAGAAGTCATGGGTTCAGCTAAAACCACAGTTTAGGTCATTTCTTCACCATGATACTGGGGTCAAAGTGACTCTTTGTGAATAGGAATAAGCATTTCCTGCTTACACGGGTTAAATAGTCATTTAAGTCAATGTCTGTAGGACTTTCCTGCCTAAAGTACTCACCGCTGTCTTTTGGAAAGTAACTGATTGTATTAATTAGTTGTAAGATTTTTTTTAAAAAAATGCTTACTTGCAGAATACAGTGTCACTGAAGAGCAACTGAATGTGTAGCTAGGTCCAAAGTCTTTTCAGGGTGGGGTCCGGTAACAATTTGTGGAAGAGGATTTGAAAATTCTGCTAATCTGGATGAAATATTTCTTAAGTTCACTCTTGAAAGGCCCAGCTCTATTTTCTTTACACAACAGTCCTCCTCTTCCTCAACCAGTGGAAATAAACCTAATTTATCAGTTTCCCCTCAATATTTTAAGTTTAATAAAATCCACCCTGAGCCTTCTAAATTTCAGGGAATACAAGCTTGCAGAGGATAAATCCCCACGAAATCTGTCCAAATTGTTTTAGTAACCCAACAGGTTCCCAATTATCCTGCAGGGAGTGAGTGGAACCTGTGAGCAATTGGTCAGACAGACTGTTTAAATCAACCACAGAAAACAAAATTGATCAATGAAATGACTAACGATCCACTTTGTGGTAAAATGACTGACTCCAAGATAAAGCTCCAACATTCCTTCAGGGCAGTAAACTAATAGTCAAGGGAATAACAAAACAACCATAATAAATGTGTATGGAATGAGCTGCCAGAGGAAGTGGTGGAGGCTGGTACAATTATAGCATTTAAAAGGCATCTGGATGGGTATATGAATAAGAAGGGGTTTAGAGAGATATGGGCCAAGTGCTGACAAACGGGACTAGATTAGGTTAGGATATCTGGTTGACAGGTTGAACCGAAGGGTCTGTTTCTGTGCTGTCCAGCACTGACTCTCTGTCAGATTTAAAGTTGCCCTGCCTCCACCCAGGGCAGATGGACAATTCTATACCACCACAAACATCGACCTTACCTTGAATTTAACCATGTACAAGGCATCTGTCAATTTGTGCATATCGGCATGTTTATCTCCAATCTGAAAGAGAGGATGAGAATTTTAAAATATAGTGAGATGAGATTGGTTAATCAGAGATACCCTTAGCCAATGGAGAACCTTATACCTCAGTCAAGGGCCGTTTGGCCCATCTAGCCTGACGTCATGATGTGGAGGTGCCAGTGTTGGACTGGGGTGTACAAAGTTAAAAATCACACAACACCAGGTTATAGTCCAACAGGTTTAATTGGAAGCACTAGCTTTTGGAGCGCTGCTCCTTCATCAGGTGGTTGTGGAGAATAAGATTGTAAGACACAGAATCTAGCCTGAGGTGGGACCTCCTACCCATGTGAACCTTTTCCACACCTTACCTCATTGGGCCCACCCTTCCACTACCTTCTCCCTAATGGGGGCAAGTTCAACATTCTCAGTCAAGGAGAGTTCCTCAAGTTCCCTCCTGGATTAGTAAGTGCAATGTTATATTTATGGCCCCCAGTTTTAGTCTTCGTTACAAGCATAGACGTCTCTATCAACCCAAACAAACCACTTTGGAATTTTTAAAACCTGCAGAATCATATTTGATTCCAATGAAAATAGGCTTGTTAAATTTTTCCCAATAATTATAAATCTCAGTTTAACTATCATGATTGTAAGTAATGTGCTGTCTCTCCCGTGCTTCCATGTCCTTCATATATCACAAATCTCCTCTTTGAGTAACAGGGAGAGAGTGAATTCCCATGTAACCCTGGCTGAGCTGACAGTGGCAGCACTGAAGAACCCTGCACTGGAACGCTAACCCTTCAGATGGAGGGTGTTCACTGCTCTTTCATATCACCCAGGGTAAAAATGTCAATTACTCAGGAGCATAGGTTTAGGGGCGGCACGGTGGCTCAGGGGCAGCATGGTGGCTCAATGGTTAGCACTGCTGCCTCACAGCACCAGGGTCCCAGGTTCGATTCCAGCCTTGGGTGACTGTCTGTGTGGAGTTTACACATTCTCCTCGTGTCTGCATGGGTTTCCTCCGGGTGCTCCGGTTTCCTCCCACAATCCAAAGATGTGCAGGTCAGGTGAATTGGCCGTGCTAAATTGCCCATAGTGTTAGGTGTGTTAGTCAGAGGGGAGGTGGGTTACTCTTTGAAGGATCAGTATGGACTGATTGGGCTGAAGGGCCTGTTTCCACACTGTAGGGAATCTAATCTACTCTTAGGTTAAAAGGGGGAAAGTTTAAAGGAGATGTGAGAGGCAGGTTTTTTACACAGAGAGTGGTCAGTGGCTGGAATGTGCTGTCAGAGGAGGTGGTGGAGGGGGATACAATAGCAATGTTTCAGAGGCATCTGGACATGTACATGAATCGGCAGCGAACAGAGGGACACGGACAGCATCGAGGCAAAACAATTTTAGTTTAGAAAGGCATCACGTGTTGGCACAGACTTGGTGGGCCGAAGGGCCTGTTCCTGTGTTGTACTGTCCATTGTCCTTTACTTGTCGCCCATTGCTAACTGCCCCTGAAGGGAACAGCATGCTGGCCCACTTCAGAGGGTAATCAAGTGCCAGCTGTTTATGAACAAGGAACCAGAAGAGGCCTCTCAGCCTTTTGAGCCTGCTTCTCCAATCAATAAAATCACAGCTGATCAGATTTGAACTTCAACTCCACATTCTGTAGGATCAGTGAGGTCTACAGCACAGAAAGATGACCATTCAGCCCATTTCCTCTGCACTAGTCAAAAACCACTACCTAACCATTCTAATTCCATACCCTCAATATTCATTCATCCTCTCGGTCATTAATAATCTATCACCCTCTGCCTTAAAAATATTGAAAGATTCTGCACCCATGGCCTTTTGAAGAAGGGAATTCCAAAATCTCACAACCCTCAGAGAGAGTATAATTCCTCAACTCGGTTTTAAATGAGTAACACCTTATTTTTAAACCATGACCCTCTCATCTTAGAATGTCTCACAAGAGGAAACATCCTTTCCACATCCGTCCAGTCCAGACCCCTCAGGATCTGAAATGTTTCAGTTATGTGACCTCTGACTAACCTAAACTCTCGGGAATATAGGCTCAGCCTGTCTAACCTTTCCTCAGAGGGCCATCCACTCATTCCTTGTTCATACTGTGGGTCTGGAATCATAGGTAAACTACATCAAGTAGAGATAGCAGATTTCCTTCCCTAAAGGACATTAGTAGTGAACAAGATAGGTTTTGATGACAATTCATGGTAATTTCATGGTCACAATCTCCGAGACTAGATATTTATTCTCAATTCTAGCAATAGGAATTGAATTTAAATTCCACCAGCTGATGGCATGGATTGGAACCCGGAATTAGCTTGGGTCTGGTGATTGCAATTCATCATATTCCCACAATGCCAGTCTTTTTTTTTAGATTAGATTACTTACAGTGTGGAAACAGGCCCTTCGGCCCAACAAGTCCACACCGACCCGCCGAAGCGCAACCCACCCAAACCCCTACCCCTACATATACCCCTTACCTAACACTATGGGCAATTTAGCATGGCCAATTCACCTGACCCGCACATCTTTGGACTGTGGGAGGAAACCGGAGCACCCGGAGGAAACCCACGCAGACACGGGGAGAACGTGCAAACTCCACACAGTCAGTCGCCTGAGGTGGGAATTGAACCCAGGTCCCTGGCGCTGTGAGGCAGCAGTGCTAACCACTGTGCCACCGTCTCTACTCTGTCAAAGAAAGATTCTGTGTTAATATCTCAAAAAGCAGCGGAATTCTGCCCAGTCTCCCAGCCAATATTACTCTCTTCACCAGCATCACTGCTCAGATGAGACCATGAGCAGATTTCTCCAGCTTCCTCATTTCCCCTCCCCCCACCTTGTCTCAGTCGGTTCCCTCAACTCAGCACCGCCCTCCTAACCTGCAATCCTCTTCCTGACCTCTCCGCCCCCACCCCACTCCGGCCTATCACCCTCACCTTGACCTCCTTCCACCTATCCCACCTCCATCGCCCCTCCCCCTAGTCCCTCCTCCCTACCTTTTATCTCAGCCTGCTTGGCTCTCTCTCTCTTATTCCTGATGAAGGGCTTATGCTCGAAACGTCGAATTCTCTATTCCTGAGATGCTGCCTAACCTGCTGTGCTTTGACCAGCAACACATTTGCAGCATGAGAAATAGGAACAGGAGTAGGCCATTCAGCCCGACTGATCAAGAATCTACCTCAGCCTTAAATGTACACAAGGACTCTGCCCCCTCTGCTCTCTGTGACAAGGAGTTCTAGAGATTTACAACCCTCAGAAGAAATTACTCCTCATCTCAGTCTTAAATTGCTGCCCCTTTATTCTGAGACTGTGCCCTCTGGTCCCAGACTCTCCCAGGAGGAGAAACATCCTCCCAGCATTGACCCGGTCAAGCTCCTTAAGAATCCTGAGATCACCTCTCTCTCCGCTAAACTCCAGTGAGTACAGCTGAAACCTGTTCAGCCGTTGGTCCTAAGACTATCCCTCCACACCCAGGATCGTCCCAGTGAACCTTCTCTGAACTGCCTCCACTGAAATGATATGAACAAAACTAATGTAGTTTACAAAATACCATGCAAGGACTGCACAAAACACTATATAGGACAAACAGGAAGACAGCTAACAATCCGCATACATGAACATCAACTAGCCACGAAACGACACAACCAGCTATCCCTAGTAGCCACACACGCAGACAACAAGCAACATGAATTCAACTGGGACAACACTACTATCATAGGGCAAGCCAGACAGAGAACAGCCAGGGAATTCCTAGAGGCATGGCATTCATCCACAAACTCCATCAACAAACACATCGACCTGGACCCAATATACCAACCACTACAGCGGACAGCTGAAACTGACACCCGGAAGCGGCAAGGACAGACCACTATAAATACCGGAAGAAACATCAAAGAAGCGCTTCGCAGGAGGCTCCAGAGCACTGATGATGTCACCTAGCCAGGGGACGAAACGTTTGCAACAAGAACTTCCAGCTCGGCAAACAGAACCACAACAACGAGCACCCAAGCTACAAATCTTCGCACAAATCTTGATATCTTTCTTTACATAAAGACACCAAAACTGATGACTGGTCACTGTTTAGTGGGTGAGCGACAGCACAGATTGTTGCTGGTTTCAGAATGTCTTGCTTCCTCAGGAAATTATTGTTTGTAAAGTGTTCGGAGGTCATAACCCAGCCCTGTTTAAACGTAAATCGTTTCTTTTGAACAAAATAGATTTGCTACAATAATTGTGGCAGATCTGACCTTCTGGCCTTTGGCTGGAGTCAGCGACATACGCACACATGTTCAGGCACACAAACATGTGCACACGTTTGGACACACATGTAAACTCATGTACACACACAGAGACATGCACAAAGTTGGTTATTGTAGATTGAATTTGACAGAGAGTAAAACGAGAATGATTCAGTCGATATGACAGTAAGTGTTCGCTCTCTGGCCCTACCTCCAGGAACACACCGACCACAGCCAGTCCGTCATGTGACCCTGCCGCCTCTCCAAAGGTTTTGTACTTTGTCGAGTTCCAGTGAACCAAGTGAAGCTGAAAGAGATGGAGAAACAAACTCTGATCATCCACATCAGGAGGGGCCAAGATACTCCCCAGTCAGCAGCATTCAGTCTGATTCAACTGAGTCAGAGAATCATACAGCAGGGAAACAGACCCTTCAGGCCAACTAATCCATGCTGACCAAGTTTCCCAAACCAAACGAGTCCCATTTGCCAGCATTTGGCCTGTATACCTTCCTAATGCACGTCCCTGTCCATTTCCCTGCAAACGGGGAATCTGTCAGTTGCAGCAGAAAGAGCTCAGACACAGCTGCTGCTCAGTGCAGGATCTCCCCTCCAGCAAGCTGCAGTGAATGGAGAACAGGTATACAACACAGATCCCAGTCAATTCCAGCTGTGTGATTGATAGGAACATTAATCCAATCACAGGAGTGGCAGGTGGAGTTTAACTTAGATAAGTGTGAGGTGCTGCATTTTGGAAAGGCAAGTCTTAGCAGGACTTATACACTCAATGGTAAGGTCTGGTGAGTGTTGCTGAACACAGTGACCTTGGTGTGCAGGTTCATAGCTCCTTGAAAGTGGAGTCGCAGGTAGATAGGATAATGAAGATGATATTTGGTAAGCTTTCCTTTCTTGGTCAGAGTATTGAGGACAGAAGTTGGGAGGTCATGTTGTGTCTGCACAGGACATTGGTTAGGCCACTGTTGGAATATTGCGTGCAATTCCGGTCTCCTTCCTATCGGAAGGATGTTGTGAAACTTGAAAAGGTTCAGAAAAGATTTACAAGGATGTTGCCAGGGTTGGAGGATTTGAGCTATGGGGAGAGGCTGAACAGGCTGGGGCTGTTTTCCCTGGAGCGTCAGAGGCTGAGGGGTGACCTTATAGAATTTTATAAAATCATGAGGGGCATGGATAGGGTAAATAGACAATGTCTTTTCCCTGGGGTAGGGGGAGTCCAGAACTAGTGAGCATAGGTTTAAGATAAGAGGCAAAAGATTTAGAAGGGACCCAAGGTGTAACTTTTTCACGCAGAGGGTGGTATGTGTATGGAATGAGCTGCCAGAGGAAGTGGTGGAGGCTGCTACAATTAGAACATTTAAAAGGTATTTAAATGGGTATATGAATAGGAAGGGTTTAGAGGGATATTGGGTAAGTGCTGGCAAATGGGACTAGATTAGGTTGGGATATCTGGTCGGCATGGACAGGTTAGACTGAAGGGTCTATTTCTGTGCTGTACATCTCTATGACTCTATGATCTCTAATCTGGTCAGGACTTGTAGTGCCACTGTATGCTGGGGTTTGACTCACTCCAGTTTGAAGCCATTTAGTTTCTAAGATAGGGTAAACGGGAAGGACTCTATCCTTTAGGGAAGTCTAGACTAGGGGACAATCTAGTTGTGGTTCACATGCTGAATGATCTCCAAACCTGCCACTTATAGACTGTTCACAGAGTCTCTGTCACTAATGCCCTGATAGATTTAAATTTCTTGTAATTTAATGTATAGACTTAATTGCAGACAGTTCCAGGAAGAAGCCTTCATACACTTGAAGTTAAACGTATTCAGCTTTCAGTAATCTCTTCAGGGTACAATCCCACCATTTCTAGTCTGAGGCGAACACTGACTTTTCACTCTAAGATGTCCTTCACTATTTCTTTCCCTTCTCAGAAGCACAGGTTTTAAAAACAGCAATCTTCATCAAAGGGTTTCATTGGACTGTCCAAAATTCAAAAGTAAAACTAAAAAAAATCCCTCTCTGAGTGATGGGTGATTTTCTTAAGCAGAAAAAAAAAATCAAGCTCCAAAAATCTCTAACAAACGCACTGTGCACAAAAAATATTCATTTCAAACTAGGTCTCAAAGGCTGTTTTCAGGGAAATCACCATGGTTACAGAAATACTGAAGTTAATTATTAATTTCAGAGACACAGAAAACTCACATGGTACCCAAAACTTACAATAAATGATAACAAAAATGTGCATAAACCACACAAGGGAGAGCTAACCTGTTCCTGTTTAAATAAGACCCATTATATGGAGTTGTCAAGAACCCTCCTGGGCTAGTTCTGATCACTTAGGGAAAAAAAACTAGCAAAATTGGGGATGGAGTGAAGTAGGAAAGAGATCAGGAAGTGATTTCTCTAAACTTGTATTCACACCAAATTGGGATTCTGATTTCTCTTTACCTTGCCTGTCCCAGGTGTTTCTGGGTGGGATGGATGGATTGGTGTAGACTGTGACCCAGAAGGTAGCACAGCAGTGTGGGAAGGTGAGACAGCAGACTAGCATGCAGATACAGCAAGGGGTTAGGAAACAGGTGCAAGGTATTCTTTTAGCACAAGGTGAACTGAATATAAATATAAAATTACGGAGTTTAAGTAAAGACACTGATGAGGTTGTATTTGGAGTGCTGTGCACAAGATGTAAGTGTATTGGAGGCAGTTCAGAGAAGGTTTACCAGATGATTACCTGGAATAAGGGGGGTTGTTTTATGAGGAAAAGCTGGCCAGGCAGTAGCATAGTGACTCAGAGGTTAGCACTGCTGCCTCACAGCGACAAGGACCTGGGTTCGATTCCACCTTCGGGTGACTGTGTGGAGTTTGTACATTCTCCCAATGTCTGTGTGGGCCCTCCACAATCCAAAGACATGCAGGGTAGTTGGATTGACCATGTGAAATTACCCATGATGTACAGGTTAGGTGGATTGGCCATGGTAAATGCCAAGTTACAGGGATTGGGTGAAATGCTCTTTGGAGGGTTGGTACAGACTTGATGGGCCGAATGGCCTCTTTTCACTCTGTTGGGATTCTAGTCTAGGCCTGTATCCACTGCATTCAGAAGAGTAAGTGGTGATTTAATGGAAATGTAATAGACTCCGAGGACTCTTGACAAGGTGAAGGCTTCCTGCTGTGGGAGAGCCTAAACTTCAGGCTGACTGATCAATAACCAGGGACTGCCCGTTGACAAACTGAGATGAGGTGAAACCTACTCTTTCAGAGGGCTGGAACCCTCTTCCCAATAAAGGTGGTGGAGGTAGAGTCCCTGAATAATATTAAAGCCGAGGTAGATAAATTCTTGATAAATGGGAGAGGGGTGAAAGGTTACCAGGGTGCAGACAGAATTGTGGAATTCAGGTTACAATCAGATTAGCCATGATCACATTGAACAGCAGGAGGCTCAAGGGGCTGAATGGCCTATTCTTACTCCGTCTTCGAATGGTACTATTCACGTAAAATACGTCATGAAGAATAAAGTACACACACCTTCACCCAAAGGTCAAAAAGTGTGGCGCAGTAGGTCAGGCAGCATCTGAGGAGCATGAGAGTCAACATTTGGGGCATAAACCCTCCCATGTGGAGGAATGTGGAGGAGAGGGAGGTCGTGAGATAAATAGGGGTGTGGGGGGGGAAGGCGATAGGTAGATGCAGATGGGGGTGAAGGTGATAGATCAGAGAGGAGGGTGGAGCGAATAGGTGGGATGGAAGATGGACAAGTAGAACAGGTCAAGAGGGTGGTGCTAGGTTGGAGAATTGGATCTGGGATGAGGTGGAGGGAGGGAGGGAAGGTGAGGAAACTGGTCAAATCCACAATGATGCTGTGTAGTTGGAAGGTGAGGCATTCTTCCTCCAGGCGTTGGGTAGCTTGGATTCGGTGGTTGAGGAGGCCCTGGACTTGCGGGTCCTTGGGGGTGTGGGAGGGTGCCAATTGAGGTCAGGCCCATATACAGATACAGACCAGTACGCAAAGCAATGTACAATTAGCAGCTTGTGAATTCACCGCTGGGTAACAGGTATCCCAGGACACCTCTCAATATTCAATATCTTAATGACCCAGCAAGGATTGGATACTGTGCTATCCCTCATGCGATGTCCTTTTCAATTTGGCCTGTGGTTCATCCCATGGTTTAATGACCTGAACCACAGAATTAGGATCGTTAGCACACAAGAGGTCGCCATTTAGTCCACTGTTTCCGTACTATATCTCCAAATGACTCCGTCCCTTTCACCTGCCCTTTTCCCCCATTTCATTGTCCCTACCTAAATCAGGGTTGAAAGTTATACAGCTAAGGAGTCACCTTAAATGGTTCACCCTTCTCAGCCTGACCTGGAATGGAGCTGCTACAGTTCACCTCAGCACCCCACAGTAACACAAAAGTAAGACCTGGACATCTCTTCCTGAGCCAGGGCCGGACCCTGTTCAGGGATATCAGACAAGAACAAGGATGGGAGGCAGGGGGCCATGGGTGAAGGTTCAGAATCTATCAGTATTCACTGTCTCAGTCAGTTCATGAAGGTTGACCCCCTAATCTATACCCATACCCATTACTTTTAGTAGTGTGTACCATCTACAAGATGCACTGCAGAAGTTCACCCAAGATCCTCAGACAGCACCTTCAAAATCCATGACTACTTCCACCTGGAAGGACAAAGGCATTAGGTACGTGGGAATACCATCCCCTGCAAGTTTCCCCTCCAAGCCATTCACCATCCTGACTTTGAAATACATCACCGTTCCTTCACTGTTGCTGGGTTAAAGTCCTGGAATTCCAACCTTGAGGACATTGTGGGTCTACCTACAGCACATGGACTGTAGCTGTTCCAGAAGGTAGCTCACCCCCACCTTCTCAATGGGCAACTAGGGACGGGAAATATTTGACCAGCTTTTACATTCTATCAATGACTAAGCAATGGAATTGGAGGAGGTAACAGTGAGTAACCGGAGTGAGAATCTGAACCCTGGAGATTGTTACTTCTGGGAAAGACCCCATCTTCCCTCCCCCCCCCTCCCCCATCCAGGTTTTGATCGGTCAAAGACACTCTTGCTCACCTCGCCAGGGTATGACTTGCCATCGACGGTGTGTTCCGATCCCTGACTGCCTCTCCGTCCCCAGTGAAAATGGAACTGTTTCAGTTTGTAGGGGTTTTCCAGTGGGCCATCACTTACCACTGCAACAATCAGAAAGCAGGTGAGGAAAGCCATTCACTACCACACAATAACAATTTGCATTTAGATAGCAGCTTTAAGACAGTCAGACAGTTTTTACAGCATGGAACTAAGCCATTCGACCCATCGTGCCCACACCAGTGATCATGCCTCCATCTACTTAGTGTCATTTTCCAACACTTAGCCTGTAACCTCATACTGTGGTGTTTCAGTTATCCATCCACATGTTATCGAGTTGAAATCAGAACAGCATTTAAGAGAAAAGGGGGCTTAGATTTATGAATTTGTTTTGTTTAATGTTCACTTTTAGAGTAAGAAAATAAATTGTTGTTATTTTCATTAAATAGTGGAATCTGTGAATTCTCTGTCAGTTGTATTTTAACAGAGGCGAGGTGAGCTTTTCTGGATGTTTGGTTTAACTAACAGAAGGGTTCACTGTTGTGTTGTAACAAAGGTCAGTCGCACAAAACACATGCAGAAGGAATCCATTCGGCTCCTCGAACCTGCTCTTATTCAAGATGATGATGGCTGATTTGTTTGTCTAACCACCAACCATTGACTCAGTCTCTCTCTGCACAAGTGCTGCCAGACTTGCTGAATTTCTTCAACATTCTCCATTTGTTTCAGATTTCCAGTATCTGCGGGATTTTGGCTTTATTCATGTCTGACCTGGTTGTGTTTTGAATTCCCCACATTCCCATCAACCCCACCAGCCCCCACCCTGGTTCCCCCTGCCTGACAAGAATCGACCCACTACTACCCCCATCCCCCCATCATCTGAGGCTGAGTGTTCCAGAAATCACAACTATGACCCCATCCCGTCACCCAGATAGATAAATATTCTCATCTCAGAGTAACTCCTGATGTTAAAACAGTGTCCCCAAGTTTTGGGCTGACCCACAAAATGAAACATCCTTTCCACATCCACCTTACTAATATCACGGGGTCTTACCCCCTTCGATAGGTCACCCTTCAATCTTCTGAACTCCAGCAGAATCAGGCACTGCCTGTCTAACCTTTCCTTATTAAAGCCCATTCTGGGCACATTCCTACCAAGGGCTATCTCAGTCTACTCTGTATCAGAGGTTCCTCTCTTAGCACCGCATACCCCACAGCACCCTGCTGTAATTCAAGGGTCATCTAAGGAACAGATCCCTTTATACACTGAGAAAGGACAAACTAAAGGATGAAAGAAAGAAAGAATTAAAGAAGAAACAAGTAAATGAAGACCAGAAGATTTCAATCACTCAATATTCATTAACCCAGGGGCAGTCTTGTGGTGCAGTGGGTAACATTTCCAGGTTCACGTCCTACTCCAGGATTTGATGACCAGAGAAGGTGGGTTCATGTCCAGATGCACCAGAGAAAGCATACTTCCCCAGTGCACCACAGCCTGGTTAGGTAACTGCTCTTCCCAAAACCATAGGAAACTACAGCCCAGTCCATCAGACAAACCAACCTTCCATCCATTGACTCAGTCTACACTTCCCTCTATCTTGGGAAGGCAGCCAACTTCAAAGACCCCTCCCATCCCAGTTATACTCTTTTCCATTGGGCAGAATATATACATGTCCAAACAGACTCACAGACAGACTGATTCTTCCCCGCTGTTATTAGACTTTTGAATGGACCTCTCAAATTTAATGCTGACCTCACACTTTGTGCACCTTCTCTGCAACTATAACATTGTATCCCTGGCTCTGTTCTATTACCCTAATGCATTTTGTATGGTACAATCTGTCTGTAGTGAACGCAGAACAAAACCTTTCACTATACCTCGGTGCATGTGACAATAATAAATCAAATCCAATCTAACTGGTTGGTTATTAGCCTGTAAATGATTCATCCAGGGCAGGCAATCGAAGCAGCAAAGGATCCTCGATGTGTTCCCCCAGCCCCGGCTCCCCCACCCCTCACTGACAGACCAGTGAGTGATCACTTCCTTTGAGAACAGGAGAACAGCAGGTGAGGTGACAGCCTCAGACACCAGCAGCAGGCATGTATACAGAACAGCAACTTTTCTCTTTTCTTTGCTCACGAGATATCCAATCTCTCTCCATGAAGCTGCCCATTGATTGAAGACCTGTCAGAGCAGTAAGGCAAACACAGATGAAGAACAGAAGTTTCCGTCTGCCTTACTCAGCTTCCAGAGTGAGAGGGAGTCACACTGGCTAGGATTCACTCAGCCTGGAGTAGGTACAGTACAGATTGTCAGAACGACACCGGTACCTAAAGGATTAAGTTAAAAGGGAACACATACCCACCAGAATGGTAGAGCTGGTTTGAGGGCCAAATGGCCTCATTGTTTTCTTCAACATGGTAGCAAGGGAGGAAAAGAATCAGTCAGGATGGTTGTCCCTCCTCTGATGAAACAGGTAGGAGTGGGTCACCCTGAATAATTTATGCACATCAAATGCCAAGTTGGCAGAAGTTACATCGCAGTAATTTGATTCACCTACAATTCTCATGGCTAGTGGTAAAATTAACCACTGAAGGCCCTGTCAAAGGTTCCCTAATACACCACAAACACTCACATTTACTGTATGTTCATGTTGCATTCAACAACTGCCTTTTACAACATGTCTTTACCAAATGTTAAAAATCACACAACACCAGGTTATAGTCCAACAGGTTTATTTGGAAGCACTAGCTTTCGGAGCGCTGCTACTTCATCAGCTAACAACCTGCAAGAGGGAAAGTGGGCAGCGGAAGCAGGAGAGGGTCAGGAAGGGAATCCCCGAGTTCGGATCCCAGGTAGGATGGGAATCCTGGGATCCCCAGAGCTAGGTGCCCAGCAGAGAGAAGGAATCCCTGAGTTCAGATCCCAGGTAGGGTGGGAATTCCCAAGGCTCAGGCAGCCAAAGGCACAGCCCCCCTCTGCTGCAGCGATTCATATGGTAGGCAGGAGGCCAGAGTAAAGTGCACAGAGCTTGGGGGCCTGGAGGAACCTCTCGAGATGGGGAGGTGAGACACTGGGGATAGGTTTAGAAACCAAGGGGGAGGATCTTTTAAAGACCGATGCCTCGTTGAACCAGTGTAAGACAGGGAGTTGTGGAGTGAAGACTGACTGGAACTTGGTGCAAGTTAGCACTCAGACAGGAGGAGATTTGCAGAGATAAGGGGCAGATGGCACCTGTTTCTCCACAAAGCTGAGTGCCCTCCACTCCAATACTGGTCCAATACGTGCCCACTCACGATGATGAGGTGCGAGGGCATGGGGTGGTTGCTGAGCTGAATGGGGTGGCACTCCTCCTACTGTCTGCACTTAGACACCTGGCAGAGACCCTGGAGGAGCTGTCACATTCACAGATGGTCCTTTCCCCGGCTGGGCGGTCTCGAGTCAGAGATCTCGGGTGCCCACAGTCGAGGGTGGGGGTGGGGGGGTTGGGATGCTGCGACTTATTCAGGGAGAGCTTACAGCCGTCTCTGAAGTATTTCCTCTGCTATCCTGCTAACTGCTTACCGTAATGATGCTCTGAGTGGGAGGCATGTTCTCCTCTTCATGTCAGCTCTGACAAAGAGTCATCTGGACTCGAAACGTTCACTCGCTCTCTCTCCATGGATGCTGCCTCATCCACTGTGACCTCCAGCATTTGTTGTTTTCAGTTCAGATTCAGTGGAGTTTAATTTTGATCAGAGGAGGGAGATTATTCCCTCTGGTTGGGCAGTCATTGATAAGGGGGCAGGAATTTTAAAATGACCCTGAGGAAGTGACAAGAGGCTTTGGCAGAAATATCTTTCTGCAACCTCCTGGGAATGGGTTACTTTTGGCACAGGGAGAGGCCATTGTATTCTATCTTTGAATCAAACATAGAAAGTAGGCCATTCAGCCCCTCAAGCCTGCTCTATCACTCTGTATGATGAAGCTGATCAGCAACAGTCCTCTTTCCCACTTTCTCATCATATCCTTTGATCCCTTTAGCTCCAAGAACTACACCTCCCTCCTTCAGGGCTGTGGTAAAGTGGGATTAGAATAAAGCTTTGACTGAGCCAGCAAAGACACGATGGGCAGAATGGACTGGAAGCTCCTTCAGTTTCCCCATTGTGGATGCTTGTTTCCCACAAAGCCGGATGGGAATGGAGGGGGAAGTGTGTATGTGTGTGTGTGTGTGTGTGTGTGTGTGTGAGACAAACTTTCAGGGCAGATCCTTTCAGGAATCTGTACAGATCAGAGCCATCATTCATTCTCACATTGATCAACAGAACAGAGACAAGACATTGCAATTCCACGTTGGCTTTGAAATTCAAACAGAACAAACAAGCTGCTTCACATCTAACCCTTTGAGACTCTAACTACCTGCCAATATCAATCTATCAAATTAAATTCAATCCACTCCTGACTAACTCTGTCCCTCTCCCAGTAATTCAATTCCAAGGTACAGTTTTTTTCTCCAGTACTCAGCCGCTGGTTAGCTGACACTTGTAAAGCAAGGATTAGCTGGCTATTTGGCAATGGCCTGCATCACAGTTCTATCCTTCCCTGGTTTTTCTTCCAACTGGGTCACGGAGCCTTATTGAAGGGATTTGGTGAATAGTCATCCCCGGAGATGGGAACTAGTTAAACACTAAAGTTCTACAATTCCAAGCCTCTTAGCATAATCTCTTTTTTCTCCAGAAAGGACTAATGTTTAAGCAAAGCTACAACATGAGTATGGACTGGCTCGGTGCATGGAATTGGGTATCTCCCCAGTAACACCGGGCTCCAGGTTATGGAATTGTCATTCAGAAAGCAACCTCCCACCATTACCCAGTGTTGTTCCAGGAGATGTGTTTGTTCAACATATCACATCATTGATTGACACTATGATCTTTTGTCATAATTCTGTGTCCTGGGATCCTACTCCACAACCACCTGATGAAGGAGCAGCGCTCTGAAAGCTAGTGCTTCCAATTAAACCTGTTGGACTATAACCCGGTGTTGTGTGATTTTTAACTTTGTACACCCCAGTCCAACACCAGCTCCTCCCACATCATGGGTTCCAGGAAATGGCAACCCTCCTGGATTAAAAAATGAGGTCTGCAGATGCTGGAGATCACAGTTGAAAATGCGTTGCTGGTTAAAGCACAGCAGGTCAGGCAGCATCCAAGGAATAGGAAATTCGACGTTTCGGGCATAAGCCCTTCAGGGCTTATGCCCGAAACGTCGAATTTCCTGTTCCTTGGATGCTGCCTGACCTGCTGTGCTTTAACCAGCAACGCATTTTCAACCCTCCTGGATTAGTCTAGAATTCCCTGGAATTGAAGATTAATCACCAAAACACTACAGTGAGCTGGAACCCAGGAAGGAACTCAGATAGGGAAATATAAAAGATGATTTTTTTTTGATGAATGTTTTTGATGAATTACTGTTTCCTGTTGAGGCAGGTACAGGAATAATTCACACCTCTCAGTGAAACAGTCCGATCGACACCTTGCTTTCCTATTGGTGGAGTAGGTTGAGAATTGACATGTCAAGCAACCAATGGCAGGTGAGTTGGGGGCGGGGGGAAATAGGAGGTGACATAGTCTATACCTGGTTTCAGCTCCACACCCACAGCCTCCCCCCTGTAGCTTCCACTCAACATTAGCCCTGCTGCCCTGATCATGTGAGCATATCCTTAAATGATACCCTTCAACAGTGACACCCTCCCCACATCACCAAAGCATCCCCAACAACAGTACTGCACTCCCTCAATCCGGCCTCAACCCTTCAATCTGCCCCCCCTGACAGCGTGGCACCCCATCAGCACCGCCACCTCTGACAGTGTAGCACCCCATCAGTATTGCCCCCTCTGACAGCATGGCACCCTATCAGTACTGCCCCCTCTGACAGTGTGGCACCCTGTCAGCGCCACCCTCTCTGACAGAGTGGCACCCCATCAGCGCCATCCCCTGTGGCAGCGTGGCACCCCATCAATACTGCCCCCTCGGAGAGTGCGGCACCCCCTCAGCATCACCATCTCTGACAGTCTCGCACTCCCTCAGATAAAGCTAAAAACTGTGGGTGCAGGAAATCTGAAACAAAAGCAGAACGTGTTGGAGAAACTCAACAGGTCTGGCAGCGTCTGTGGGGAGAGAAACATTTGACGTTCTGAGTTCAATGACCTTTGTTCAGATCTGGGTGGGAAACGGTCTTGCTGTTTTCTCCTCACAATGCTGAGGTTCTGCACCTATTCCTGTATTTCTCTGTAACACTCCCTCAGTACTTACAGCTCCCTATTTCTGGGATTATCAACCGAGATTAATCATGCAAGTCTACAGAGTGGGACTTGACCCAGGACTTGCTGACTCACAGATGTATTACCAACTGAGCTACAGCTGTGGTGTGTTGGAATTATTTTCTGCTCAAGTAGGGTCTATCGCTGCTTTCGGACTAGTTTATTGGGTTCGGTAAAGTCATAAAGGAAGAAGAATGCAAAGTCCTTCGCTTGCTCTGACTCAGTGATAACCCATGGCTTCATTCCTATAATTTTCCTCAATTTCTGACATGGAGGTTTTATTTGGCTTAAAGTAAGAGAGGGATTAAAACCCAAACCAAGAGACCGGAAGGATGTCAGACCTCCCAGTTCACGTCACCCGAAACCTATCATTAAACTCGAGTCGAGTAACTACAGCATGAGAAACTGGTTGTTAAGAGTGGTTTCTGATTATCTGGGAGTGCGTGCCTGCTGTTATTTTCCCCACCTCCTCCCTTCACCAAAAACAGTTGATTAAAGCAGCAAAAAGCAAAAAAAGCAGCTGATGGGGCAACACGATGGAACACTAGAATTGGAGTCAGGTCTCCCACTCACTGACAGCAGTGCACTGTACACTGTCTAGCAGATACACTGCAGAAATCACCAAGGCTCCTTGAACAGCACCTTCCAAATCCGTGACCTCTACCAGCCAGAAGGACAAATGCCGCAGGGAAATTACAGCCACCACGTTCAATGTGATTGCAGTTTGCAAATCTTAGATCCACATTTATAGCTCGTTTAGCAAGAAAGCCATCCTCCATGTCAGTGATGGCCTTGACTCTGTAATATATCGTGCTGCGTTTCTGAATGAATAATTAACTGGCAAAAGATTACAAGAAATGATTTGACCCTTTCAGCACCACATTCTGCATCCTGTACCAATCAAATTCCAAGACCAGCAAATTCACCAACATTTTAAGTCAAATTGATGTGGAGTTAGATACATTTCAGTCTGAAATTATTCTGATTCAACATCATTTTATTTCCTGTACATCTCTCAGGTACTCGAGGTAACAGAACCTAGTTCCAGCTGATAAGGAGTGCTGCATGGAGACGAAAAAGGGTTAAAGGTCCCATAGATGAGTCTGGTAGAGCACAGAAGATAAAAGCATGAACTATTTGAACTGTTTAAAATCATTAAAGGAGAGAGAGAAAAAAAATCAGGGAGTGTTACTTCAAGCAATCTAAAACTCTCCCCTGAAAAGGTTGCTGATGCGAGGGGTGTCAATGGAATATTCCCGAATGCAGATTAATTGATCTTTGTGAGACAGGGTTTATCAATGGATTGCAGAATCAAGAAACAATCAGCCATGATCTAATTGTATGACAGAACACGCTCATGGGGATGAATGGCCTCCTGCAGTTACTAAACAAAGAAATGGAGTAGCAAGGTGGGGATAGGGAGAAACAGCATTGATGGGGGAACTGAAGATAGCGAGAGAGAAGAAACAGTGCGAATGAACTTGTGTTTATGTTCCTGGACCAGAAATCTGAAGGCATGTTGTACAACAATGTGCTAACTCCTCATTGCCTCTTGGAGAGGCTTAATGAGGCATTAAACCTCCACAGAATGACAGCAAAGTTTACCACTCTATAATAAAAACAGGCCTTACCATTTGATGCCCATTGAAAAATAATTTTCTTTTAAATATGCAGTAAAGCAAAATTTGTGTGTGTGTGTGTCCGTCCGTGTCCGTGTGTGTGTGTCCGTGTGTGTGTGTTTAGTCAGAGCCTGAGCACTGTGGACCTTCTCCTCAGAGTGTCATATAAATATGTGAACGTATTAATTGGGAGTAGTCGGCCATTTTTCCCACCAAGTCTGCTCCCTCATTCAATAAGGTTGTGGCCCTTAATCTATATCTCTGCCTCCCCCGATAGCTTTTCAATCCTCAGTCCAAAAAAAAGGAGAAAGGAGGGATATGTAAGTACAGGATGTGGGTTATAATGGTAGGCTAACCCTAGTTGGTCTCCTCACTGACTGTTTCCAGTAAATCCTGTTTGTTTTTCAGATATCCAGCACTTTGTGGTCATTTGTCTTCAGCTTGATAGAGGCACTGCTTCTTTCTGCCTGTGTCTGATCACTTCCTGCTGCACCTCATCATTTCTCAAAATCAATTAAGCACTTTCTGAAGTATGGTTGCTATTGTAATGTAGGAAGTCTAGCAGCCAGTTTACACACAGTACATCTCCACAAGCTAAAAGCAATCTGCCATGTACAGAGACAATAATATTAGCTATTAGGAAAGCGAGTGAGGTATGTTTTTGTTGTATGGTGACTGCAGTAGAAGGGAAAGGAAACCTTGCTTCCATTGTTCAGGGCTTTGGTGAGACCCAGATGTACAGGTGTGTCCCCTATATCTAAGGAAGGATATGCATGCACTGGAGGGTTCAGCTAGGGTTGATGAGATAAGTTCTTCGGATGAAAGCGTTGTTCAATGATGAGTAAATTGGGAGTAAAAAATGAGGTCTGCAGATGCTGGAGATCACAGCTGCAAATGTGTTGCTGGTCAAAGCACAGCAGGCCAGGCAGCATCTCAGGAATAGAGAATTCGACGTTTCGAGCATAAGCCCTTCATATTCCTGATGAAGGGCTTATGCTCGAAACGTCGAATTCTCTATTCCTGAGATGCTGCCTGGCCTGCTGTGCTTTGACCAGCAACACATTTGCAGATGAGTAAATTGGGTTCATTTTTCTGAAGTTTAGGTGAATGAGAAGTGATCTCATTGAAACAAGATTCTGAGGGAGGCAGAATTCGCTGGAGAAACTCAGCAGGTCTGGCAACATCTGTGGAGACAGAAACAGAGTTAACATTTCAGGTCCAGTGACCCTTCCTCAGAACAAGAAGAGTCACAGCAGACTTGAAACATTAACTCTGTTCCTCCCTCCACAGATGCTGCCAGCCCTATCGAGTTTCCCCAGCAATTTCTATTTCAGTTTCAGATTGCCAGCATCCCCAGTTCTTTGTTTTTTGTTTAAGATTCTGAAGGGGTTTAAGGGGGTAAACACAGAGGTAGTTTCCCCTCGGACTGGGGATCCTGAAGCACAGTGGTGCAGTCTTAGGATTAAACAGGTATCATTCAGGTCTGATTTCTGAAGAAGAGTCCCCGATCCGAAAAGTTAACTTCGATTTCTCTCCACAGATGCTGACAGACCTGCTGAGCTTTGCCAGCAATTTCCTGATTTTGTTTCATTCAGGACTGAGCTGAGGGGAGAGCTCCTCACCCAGCGCTGGGTCTCTCTAGAATTCTCAGCCCTAGAGGGGTGTGTGTGATCCATCGTTGTGTACATGTAAGGCTGTGATCGACAGACCTTTGATCTCTTGGGGAATCAAGGGATGTGGGGAGCAGGCAGGAAAGTGACATTGAGGCCAATATCAGCAATGATTGTGTTGAATGATGGAGCAGGCTCAAGGGGCAGAATGGCCTACTTCTGCTCCTATTTCCTTAACAACAATGAGATGAATTACTAATGGATTCTTTTTCACCTTGGGATTGGATGAGTGATTGATAATGGGAAGTAAACTGCGGAGGCCTCCCCGAAAGTGAGAACACAAATGCATTCTGGGTGTCGCCAAAGCCCTAAGCAATGGTAGCAAGGTTTCCTTGCCCTTCTACTGCGGTCACCTTGCAATAAAGACACATGTCACTCACTTTCCTAATTGCTAATATTATTGTCTCTGTATGCGGTAGATTGTTTTTAGCTTGTGGAGGTGCACTTCAATGGTGCTGTGGAATTTTAACGCTCACCAACCCAAGGCTGATCAAACATCTCAAAGCTGAAGCCGGCAGCTCTGACAGTGCAGCCTTCCCTCTGTACTGCACACAGATTGTGTGCTCAACTGTGTGTGTGTAAATTGGAACCTAGACCTTACCGATACAGAAACGCTCCAGCAAAGGATGTTGCCAGGGTTGGAGGATTTGAGCTATAGGGAGAGGCTGATTAGGCTGGGTCTGTTTTCCCTGGAGCGCCAAAGACTGAGGGGGTGACCTCATAGAGGTTTATAAAATCATGAGGGACATAGATAGGGCGAATAGACAAAGTCTTTTTCCTGGGGCAGGGGAGTCCAGAACTAGAGGGCACAGGTTTAGGGTGAGAGGGGAAAGATATAAAAGAGACCTAAGGGGCACCTATTTCACACAGAGGATGGTTTGTATATGGAATGAGCTGCCAGAGGAAATGGTGGAGGCTGGTACAATTTCAACATTTAAAAGGCATCTGAATGGGCTTATGAATAGGAAATATTTAGAGGGATGTGGGCCAAGTGCTGGCAAATGAGACTGGATTAGGTTGGGATATCTGGTCGGCATGGACGGGTTGGACCGAAGGATCTGATTCCATGCTGTACGTCTCTATGACTGGACACATTGACAAAGACTGGACCAACATCTTAAATGTTTGAACCTTCAATCTGACACCCCATGCAGTCTTTAGCATTCTGCGTGTGTGCTTATTTCTATTGGTTTATACCAATGAAGCATTATTCCTACCATTGCAATAGTCTTATCCATTGGATAGTGCAGGGAATATAACCCAGGCTGGCACTTCTAGTGCAGTACTGAGGTGGTGCTGCTCTGTCAGAGGAACCATCTTTCAGGTCGAACATTAGACTAATGCCCTGTCTGCCCTGGATGTAACACACCCTGTGACACTATGTTGAAGAGGAATGGAGGTGGGGATAGTTATTCATTGTCATCTGGTCGATGTAAATCCCTAATCATTAACACCAAACAAAGAAATCTGGCCATCAGCATAGAGCTGCTTTTGGGATCGTTCTTTGCATAACTTGAGTGCTGCATTCCCTACAGTATACGCGACCACACTTTAAAATAGTATTGCTCTGGGGGGTGCAGAGGTAACACACATTACACTGAGGGCTACTTCCCTTTTCCAGCATCAGAAAGGGATTTAAACGTGGGGATGGATGGGGCTGTTTCACTGGGAGTCAGCCCAATCTGTTGCCTGCTCCCCTGCCCCTCCCCACTTTGCAGGGCTCCCAGGTGAGTGAATGTCATAACAGGAGGTTTGTCAGAGATACAGAGGGAGCTTCACACCAAGTGTTGGTGGGGTACAGATGATGTTAGTCTATGATGCCGACATAACTAAAAACTGAAACCAAGCAGGTTAACTGTGGGTCAATCCAGTTCTCTACAACATTTCATGAACAGTCTACACATATTACTCATTGATGAGGAGCTAAACTACAGGCAGATTTTGATCTTAATCTCATCTGGTTGGTGAACAGATCCCATAACACTCCTTCAAACAGAACATGCAAACTTCCTCTATGTAACGGCCAATATTGACACCTTGCACGCACACACACACACAAATTCCCTGGTTATTATCAGATTGCTCGTGGGATCTTGAAAATGTGTTGCTGGAAAAGCGCAGCAGGTCCGGCAGCATCCAAAGAGCAGAAGATTCGACGTTTCAGGCATGAGCCCTTCTTCAGGAAGGCTTATGCCCGAAACGTCGAATTTCCTGCTCCTTGGATGCTGCCTGACCTGCTGCGCTTTTCCAGCAACACATTTTCAGCTCTGATCTCCAGCATCTGCAGACCTCACTTTCTCCTGCTCGTGGGATCTTGCTTTGTGCACATTGACAATTGCATGTCGTACATTGAGACAGCAAGCACAATGTAAAAACAGGTCATTGTGAAACACTTTGCAAGGTGCTGAGGCGCTGAGTTCTAGTGCTTTCATCCCACTTTCCCCACCAACACCCTAACTCCCCCCGCCCTCTTCTCCCCAGCTCCCTCTCCGCAATGCCCCACCCCCCACCCGCTTCTCCCCCACTCGTCAACCCTCTTGCCCTGCCTTCCCCCACCCCCATGCTTCTCACCTGTCTTATCATCACAGTCCTCAAACTCCACCATGACGGAGTGACCATTGTTATAGATGGACAGCGAGGTACAGGCACTGTAGGATATGGAGATGGGTGTAAGGCTGGCATCATAAACAGCCTGAGCGGGCACAATGTCAATGGGAGACTGCCGGTCCCCCTGTGCGAACGGGAACTGCTTGTGCCAGTTTGAGGGGCCTGCAAGAGAAAACAGAATTCACAATACAGTGGCTCAGAGAGGCCATTCGCTCCATTGAGTTGGTACTGGCTCGCAGAAAGCACTTGCCTTTTCATCTGGCTCTCCTTCCCCTAAAGCCCCTCTGGTTTCTTTGCCCAGAGTATCCTTTAGCTTGTTTCTGCTATCCGAGTTTGGTGAATTCAAAAGCTATTTTAGTCACACTGTGCCTAAGTCACATTCAAAGCACTACCGAGACAGGTACAGATCGGCCGGACCAGGGTTGCTGCAATAAGTCTTACCTCAGAGACCTGCATGCCTTCTCTTCCATTTGCCAGTTTTCTAATTCCTTTTTGAGAGTTCCTTCTGAATCTGCTCCCAGCCGCCTTGCAGGCAGTACCTTACAGATCCCAACAACTTGGAGGACTCAGCAAAATCTCACCTCCCCCAACATTTATAATCCCCCTCCTCACCCCCCACGTTTACAAATCCCCCCTTCAGTAATCTCTGTCCAGACTCACTCCAGAACAGTAAACTGGAGCTGAGAGGGAGTTTATGCCCAGAATTACATACAATTAAAACTACCTGATAAAACTTGCAATACCCTGATTCCAATACTAGGACCTCGGAGGGAATCAATGTTAGAAATTACCTGCTTTTTGACAAGTTCAGAAGGAGTAGAGGTTTTGTTTTGATAATGAATCACACATTAACTGTACACACAGCCATCACATAAACGATGCCCCTTCCGTTTAGCGACTGCAGCTACCTGCTCTTTTACAAAGTATTGAGAAATCCGAATTCCAGTGAAAGGAGGATTGAATGCCTACCGTTATCATCCCCGTAGCCCCAGCAGTGCTGTCCATTCATGATGAGAGGGCAGGGGCGCTGATGGGTTGAAAGGCTGGAGTCAGAGCGTCTTTCCCTCAGTTCTGCCTGTCTCTCACCTGCCCGTTCATGGGTTGGTGTTGTTGTTGTTTTGGAGGTGGCGCCAGGCAGTGGGAGAGAGGAGGCGGTGGGAGTATCAGCAGGCTTTATATCCCGGGAATGTGAAGGTGTGAGGTGAACACTCGACGGCTCAGCAGCGCCGCACAACGATGCTGCTGTGTGAGGGAGAGAGAGAGGCTGCAAGTGAATCCCAGATCTTACAGCTATCACACCACTTCCTCAATCACTCCCCCTCCCTCTGTAGCTCGGGGAGGGGGACAAACACAGCAACACGCATCTTCAATCAATCCGTTTGCACAGCTTCCAGTCAGAGAAAATGAAATAAAATGCTCCATAGCTCGCTTGTGACAAAACCTCTCTACGCAGTCAGAATTTTTATCCAAAAATACTGCTGAAGGTAAAAAGAAACACTGAGCGGTAAAATAAACATGTCAACTGTACCTCCCTGTCACTCAGAGCAGCTGGGACTGAGCTCCCTGTCCAGACAGCAGCTTGTAGTTAGCTCTGTCTATATCACTGTACATTTTTCTATGTCAAGCAGACATGTGCGTTTTTTAAAATACTTTCTAATTGAGGAGATGGGAATTGAACCTGGCCTCTAACCTGACAGATAGGGACACTACCACTGCACCGCAAGAGCTCCCCTGCTTTCCTTTATCTTTCACCAATTACCAAAATATGCTCCTAAACTAACACTCTAACTACCCACCAGTAAAATGCACATTCCTCCCTCAGCCCTGGCGTTCTTTTTAGCTGGGGTATCGAATAGGAAACAGCCTCTGGTTTCATATTTAGTCATCGAAGTATGGAGAAAACAGCAGTGTTTTTTTTAGAAAGAGAGAAGCAGCAGTTATTAACCCCTTCATCGCCAATACTGCAAGAAGTCTGTCCTTGAAAATGTCAGGAAGTCTACAGGACAAATGCACAATATTCCCCCAGGTGATGACCATGTGAACATTTCTGAGAGGCCTGTGATTCCTGCCCAGCGCCACTTCCCCCTTGAACTTGATTGGCTCTCTAGGCCATTTGAAGGGGCAGGTAAGAGTCAACCACATCCCTGTGGGCCTGGAGTAACATGTAGACCATCAGATTAGATTAGATTAGATTACTTACAGTGTGGAAACAGGCCCTTTGGTTCAACAAGTCCACACTGACCCGCCGAAGCGCAACCCACCCAAACCCCTACATTTACCCGTTACCTAACACTACGGGCAATTTAGCATGGCCAATTCACCTGACCCGCACATCTTTGTGACTGTGGGAGGAAACCGGAGCACCCGGAGGAAACCCACGCAGACACGGGGAGAACGTGCAACCAGACCAGGAAACGACAGCAGTTTCCTGCCGTAAAGGACGTTGGTGAACCTTACAATTAAAATCAACGACCCCTCCCAGCCTGGTTTTAATCCCTTCCACCCTGTTCCATCAGACAAGATACAGCGGTTTAAACACACGTACCACCAGGTTCAGGAACAGCTTCTTCCCCGCTGTTATTGAACTGCTCAATGGACCTCTCAGAGTTCAAATTTAATGTTGATTTTGCTGTCTGTGCACCTTCTCTGCAGCTGTATTCCCCGCTCTGTTCTATTACTCTAATGCACTCTGTACTGTATGATCTGCCTGTACTGTGCTCAAAACAAAACTTTCTGCTGTACTTCAGAACATGTGACAATAATAAATCAAATCAGCAATAGCTTCATGGGCACAATTACTGAGACTAATTTTCAATTAGATGAATTTAAATTGCACCAGTTGCTCTGTGGGGACTGGAGCCATCCCCAAGGAGGATTACTAGTCCAGTGATAGCACCATAGAACATTACAGTGCAGTACAGGCCCTTCGGCCCTTGATGTTGCACCGACCTATCATACCAATCTGAAGCCCACCTAACATACACCATTCCATCTCCCCTGTCAGCCAAATTCTGAGGGGTTTGGTACTGGGGTTCCTCAGGGCTCACCATCAGGATTCTGGCTTTTCTTTGTATCCGGGATTTGGGTAATCTGATTTCAACATTCACAGATGACAAGAAACTTGAGAGCATTGTAAATGATGATGAGGAAAGAAGACAAGCTGATGGAATGGGTGGTCACATGGCAGCTGAAGTATAAAGTAGAAAATCTGAGCTTAAGAAATAAGAACAGGAGTGGGCCATTTGGCCCGTCAAGCCTGCTCCTACATTCAATATGACCCTGGCTGAACTTGGGCTTCAATGCACTTTCCCTCCACTCCACCCGCTCCCCCCCACTACCCCCCCCCCCCAATTCCCAAGTGACTAAAAATCTATTTGCCTGCACCTTAAATCTATTCAAAACATGCAGCTCTCACTGTCCTGTGAACTAAAAACATTGACAACTTAAAAAGAAAACCCACTGGTGAGGTGATGTTTAGGGAAATACAAAGACGTTTTCTAAGAAATTATATCATAGGCAAGAGAATACCGGGAACAGAGTTGGACACATTAGGGAGCAAAGTGGCAATCTGTCAGGGGAGCTGGAAGATGTAGCTGAGATCTTAAACGGAGTCCTGCGGATCTGTATTCACAATCAAGAAGGACCATGTAGGTGTAGAAATCAGGGAGGCAGATGAGGTATACCCAAATGAATTTAGCGTCAAGAGGAAGGGGCTACTAGCAGTTTTTAGAATAGAATCCTTACAGTGTGGAAACAGGCCCTTTGGCCCAACACCAACCCTCTGAAGAGTATCCCACCCAAACCTATTCCCCTACATTTACCCTAAGTAACACATCCCTGAACACTATGGGGAATTTAGCATGGCTAATTCATTCTAACCTGCACATCTTTGGACTGTGGGAGGAAACCACACAGACACAGGGAGAACGTGCAAACTCCACACAGACAATCACCCGAGGCTGGAATCAAACCCAGGTCCCTGGCGCTGTGAGGCAGCAGTGCCAACCACTGAGCCAGCATGCCATTACAGCTTAAAAGTATAATAATCCCCAGGCCCAGATAAGATGGCACAAGGGAGGAGATTGTAGGGGTTTTGACATTAATTTTGAAATCCCCTCTGGCCACAGTAGTGGGGAAAATACTGAGGGACAGAATTAATCTCCATTTGGAGAGGCCAGAGTTAATCACAGACATCCAACTTAGCTTCATATTGAATTGAATTGATTGTCACGTGTACCGAGGCTTTGTCTTGTGAGCAATACAGGCAGATCACAGAGTTCAATAACATAGATAGTAAATAATAGGTAAACAGCAGCAAAAACAAAAACACAGGTACAGGCGAATGCTAAGAGTTTGAGAGTCGATTCATTATTCTAACAACAGGCGGGTAGAAACCGTTTTGAAACCGGCTGGTTCAGGCTTCTGTACCTTCTCCCCGATGGTAGAGGTTGTAGAAAAACATTGCCAGGGCGGGATGGATCGTTGAGAATGCTGGCGGCCTTTCCTTGACAGTGGGCCTGGGAGATGGATTCTATCGATGGGAGGTTGGCCTTTGTGATTGTCCGGGCTGAGTTCACCACTCTCTGTAACCATCTCCGATCTTGAATGGTACAGTTGCCATACCAGTTGTGGTAAATCCAGACCGAATTCTCTCGATGGCGCACCTATAAAAGTTGGCAAGGGTATTCGCCATCATGCCAAATTTTCTCAGCTGCCTGAGGAAGAAGAGACATTGTTGGGCCTTTGTAACCAGTGCGTCCTCATGAAGAGTCCAAGAAATCGTGATGTGAATGACCATTCTCTGAAGCTTGACACTCTCCACTCGTTCCACCTCTGTGCTGTTAATGTGTCGGGGGGCAGGAGTAACATCCCGCTGAAAGTCAACAATGAGTTCCTTGGTTTTGCCGGCATTGAGAGCTAGGTTGTTCCGGTGCACCACCTTTCCAGGTCTTCCACCTCCCATCTGTTTCGTCACCATCTGTGATTCGACCGACTATGGTGGTGTCATCAGCGAACTTGTAAATGGCATTAGTCTGGTATTTGGCGACGCAGTCATGGGTATACAGTGAGTACAGTAGGGGGTTGAGTACGCAACCCTGGGGGGCTCCAGTGTTGAGTGTTAGTGAGGATGAAATATTGTCCCAATCTTCACTGATGGTGGCCTGTGGGTCAGGAAACTGAGGATCCAGTTGCAGAGAATGGGGCTTAGACCAAGATCACTAAGTTTAGTAATCAGTCTCGAGGGGATAATAGTGTTGAGTATGATTCTTACGCAGCTGTTCTTGGTGTCAAGATGTTCGAGGGAGGAGTGAAGGGCACGTGATACAGTATCTGACGTGGATCTGTTGGTCCGATAGGCAAATTGGAGTGGGCCAAGAGTAGTGGGGAGGCTGGAGTTAATGCCATGACCAGCCTTTCAAAGCACTTCATGACCAGTGAGGTTAGGGCCACTGGGTCATGCTGCATGAGCCGCCTTAGGCACAGGGGTGATGTTGTCCCTCTTGAAACAAGCAGGGACAGGGGTCTGCTGCAGGGAGAGGTTGAAGATGTCAGAAGACCTCTGCCAGTTGATCTCTGCATGCTCTGGGCGCACGGCCTGGTACTTTGTCTGGTCCCATCGCTTTCCCTGGGTTCACACGAAGGAAAACTGATCTGACCTCTGACTGCTGGGATAGGTTCGTCAAGACTCGTCAGAATAGGTGTTACCTCTTCCCCAAACTTCTGCTCAAAGCGAGCGTAGAAGGCGTTGAGACAATCTGGGAGGGGTGTGTCATTGTCTGCTACCCTGCACTGTCTCTTTTAAGAACCTGTGATGTCATTCAGTCTTTGCCATAGTCGCTGGGTGTCTGTCTGGGTCTCCAGTTTGGATCAGTATTGGTCCTTGGCTCTCTTAATATCTCTGCAAAGGTCATACTTGGATTCCTTATATTTGAATGGGTCTCCTGATCTGAAGGCCTCATGCCTGGTTTTTAGCAGGTTCTGTATGTCCTAGTTTATCCAGGGTTCCTTGCTGGGGAACCCCCGGATTGACTTCCTCGGTATACAGTCCTCCACATACTCACTGAAAATTGATTGTAAGGGGGAGATCATGTCTAACAAATTTGACTCTTTTGGGGTAGAGTAGTGGATGTAGTCTACATGAATTTCATTAAAGCTTCTGACAAGGTCTGGCACAGCAGCCTGCTTCAGAAGCTCAGAACCAATGGTTGTAAGTTGTAACCTCAACCTGAGATACGAATCTTCTCAAAAATCAGTCAGAAAGAATGGAATCCAGGGCCATTTGGCAAAATGGATCCAAAATTGGTTTCGCGGTGGGAAGCAGAGGATGATTGGGTCAAAGGATGTTTGTGTGACTGGAAACCTGTGTCCAGGGACACACCATTGGGTTTGGTGCTGTGTCCCTGACTGTTTGTTTGTACATTAATAATTGAGACATGAAGGGAGGAGCTATGATCAGTTTGTTTGCAGATGACAGGGGAATTGGTGATGTAGTAAGTAGCGAGGAGGACAGCCTTAGACCACAGGACAATGTAGACGGGCTGGTCAGATGACGGAACACAGTGGCAAATGGAATTAAATCCTGAAAACTGAGAGGTGATGCCATTTGGGAGCACTGACAAAGCAAGGGAGCACATAATGAACAGCAGAACCTTTGGAAATACAGGGGGACCATGGTGTGTGTGAGCACAGATCTTTGAAGGCAGCAGGACAGGGTTGTTAGGAAGGCACATAGGATACTTGCCTTTATTCATCAAGGCATTGAGTACAAGGAGGTGGAGAAGTCGATGTTTCAAGTGTAAACCTTCTTCAGGACTGGGGGTAGGCGTAAGGGGAGCCGCAGCTAGATTCAGGTGTGGGGTGGGAAACGGGGTGGTGAGATAAGGATAGGTGAACACAGGGAGAGGGTATGATCTGGTTGGTTGAAGGAAGAGAGATAACCTAGTTTACTGCATCAACTGCTCCCGATGTGATCAGGGAGACCAAATGTAAACTAAGAGGACGTTTCACTGAGCATCACAGCCAGACCCACAGGGGCTGACCTGACCTCCCAGTCACCATCAATTCCCCTTCCCACTCCCTTTCCAACATGATCATCCTTGGCCTCCTTCATTGTCACAGCAAACCAGACCGTAAAAACATCTCACCTTCCACCTGGGCAACCTACAGCCCAGAGGACTCAACGTTAAGTTCTCCAACTTCAAATCCACCTCCCCCCCCCCCCCCCCCCCACCTCACCAAACCCCCTCCGCATTCCTCTGATCAACCATTCCTTCCAGCCACCAACCGGATTCATTCCTCCCATTGACCAACCAGGTTGTAGGATCTGACTGTCTGCACCAATCCCTAATTCATCACCACCACCACTCCCTTTATCCGCCACTCATCCCCAGTCCTGAGAAAGGGATAAACCCGCAGTGTTGACTTCTCCACCTCCTGATGCTGCAGGGCTTACTGTGTTCTTCCAGGCTCCTGCCTTGACACCGTTGGAGCACTGACAACCTTGGATTCCAGCATCTGCAGTTTTTTTTGTCTCTGTTGAGTACAAGTGCAGGAGGTTATGATGGAGCTGCCTATAATGTGAGATTACAGCTTGAGTCCTGTGTGCAGTTCTGGTCACACTGTGAGGATTGCACTAGCGAGGGTGCAGAGGAGATTCACCAGGAAATTCCCTTGGGCTGAAACAATTCAGATAAGAAGAGAGATTCAATAGACTGGGAGTAGTTGCCTCAGAGCAGAGAAAGCTGAGGGAGATCCGATTGAGGTATACAAAGTTCTGAGGGGCATAAACACTGTAGATAGAGAGAAACTTGAATTTTTTCCCTTTAGATAGGTTAATAGCCAGGGGTGAGGGGCAGGAGGTTGAGGGGGGATTTGAGGAAAATATTTCTCACCCAGAGGATTGTGGGTATCTGGAATTCACTGTTTTTCGGGTGGGAGATGCAGGAACTACCAAGACATTTCATGATGATTGAGATGAGCATTTGTAACTACACAGGATACAAGGCTACAGGCCTAGTGCTGTAAATTGGGGTTAGAATAGATGGATGACCAGTGCAGACATAATGGGCCGAAGGGCCTCGCTCTATGCTGTAAAAATTCTATGTCTCTGTTCATTAACCTTTGATTTCTCTTTCTTAGTCCGAAATGATCACTGCCTTATCCTTAAGCTCTGACCCTGTATCTGAGCTCCACCATTGGGAGAAACCAGGTTCTGTGTCTACCCAGACTATCTCCCTCCAAACCTACAGGAATGTGAGGTGACATTTCTCAGGAAGACCAAGGAAATGAAATATAAAATAGAGGAGACAATTCTAAAGACGGGACAATAACATAACAAGTCTATACGTGGAGTGAACCTGAACTCTCAGGAAAGGCCGAGACAAACTATTGAGTCCCATTCAGGCCAGCAGAAATTAAGGAAGTTTTATAATAAGGATGTTAGCCTGATCTCACTTTATAGAATCACCAACAGGTTAAATTAGCCACTCAATGATTTTCATCAAACAAAGGAGTAAGGAATACTTGCATTTATATAAACACCTTTTCTGACCTCAGCATTGTGTAGTTAGGAGAAACTCCAGTCAGTATCTGGAGCCACTGATTTAATGGGATTGGCAAAAAAAACACAGGAAATAGAGACAGGAGTAGGCCATTTGACCCATTGAACCTGCTCCACCATTTAACCACAGAGTCATAGAGATGTACAGCACGGAAACAGACCTTTCGGTCCAACCTATCCATGCCGACCAGATATACCAACCCAATCTAGTCCCACTTGCCAGCACCCGGCCCATATCCCTCCAAACCCTTCCTATTCATATACCCATCCAAATGCCTTTTAAATGTTGCAATTGTACCAGTCTCCACTACTTCCTCTGGTAGCTCATTCCATACACGTACCACCCTCTGCGTGAAAAAGTTGTCCCTTAGGCCTCTTATCTTTCCCTTCTCACCCTAAACCTATACCCTCTAGTTCTGGACTCCCTGGCCTCAGGGAAAAGACTTTGCCTATTTATCCTGTCCATGCCCCTCATAATTTTGTAAACCTTTATAAGGTCACCCCTCAGCCTCCATGCTCCAGGGAAAACAGCCCCAGTCTGTTCAGCCTCTCCCTATAGCTCAAATTCTCCAACCCTGGCAACATCCTTGTAAATCTTTTCTGAACCCTTTCAAGTTTCCCAACACCTATGAACCTGCTCTCCAAGGTCTCATGACTACAACTTCACTTTTAAATCCAGGACTCATATTCCCCAGCTTTTTTTTAAGACATTTTGTGGGCGGCACGGTGGCACAGTGGTTAGCACTGCTGCCTCACAGCGCCTGTAGACCCAGGTTCAATTCCCGACTCAGGCGACTGACTGTGTGGAGTTTGCACGTTCTCCCCGTGTCTGCGTGGGTTTCCTCCGGGTGCTCCGGTTTCCTCCCACAGTCCAAAGATGTGTGGGTCAGGTGAATTGGCCAAGCTAAATTGCCCGTAGTGTTAGGTAAGGGGTAAATGTAGGGGTATGGGTGGGTTGCGCTTCGGCGGGTCGGTGTGGACTTGTTGGGCCGAAGGGCCTGTTTCCACACTAAGTGTAATAATCTAATATGGAGACCACACACTTTATAATGACACAGCATTTAAATTGAATTATTAAAATCCTGGAACTGAAAGGTCTCCAGTAATGGAGACCATGAAAATATGATTGACTGCTTTAAAAACCTGTATGGTTCATTAATTCCCTTTAGAGATGGAAATCTGCTCTCCTTACCTGGTTTGGCTTATGTGTGACTCCAGACCCACAGTAATGCAACTGAGTGTTAACTGCCCCCTGAAATAGCCCCAGCCATACACACAGTTCCAGGGCAATTAGGGATGGGCAACAAATGCCCAGTGCTCACCACCTCCTGTAAATAAATAAGTTTAAACTTGCTTGCAATAAAGGCAAAATGCCATTTGCCTTCCTAATTGCTTACTGTACATGAAAACTAACTTACTCTGATCCTTGCCAGATACAGAATTCTCTGCCAACATCAAAGTTTACAAGATTCACACCTTGTAAACAATTTTCTGTTCTTATTTCCAAAATGAATAACCTTCCCTTGCTGTACATTGTATTCTGTCTATCACCTTGTTTTCCACTGACTTCACTTTTCCACATCACTTTGCAGCCTCTCTGCACTCTCTTTGTAGCTTACACTCCCACCTGACCTTGTATTGCTATCAGTGTGGGCATCTTACTCTCTAACTCAGCATCAGTCGTTAATACTGATGGCAAGTAGTTGAGGGCCCATGACTAATCCTTGTTGCATTCCACTTGTAATAGTCTACAACTTTAAAATGCCCTGTTCATTCCTATTTACTGATTTTGGTCCATTAACCAATCCTCCAATCATGATAATTCACATCGCCCCAAATCCATGAGCCCTAAGTTTGCCTATTAACCTTTTATGTGACACCTTTCTGATGGCCTTTTGGAAATTCAAGTGTACTACACCTGCTGATTGCCCTTTATCTCCCTTACTGGTACCATTATCATAAAACTCTAATAAATTTATCAAATTAGATTTCCCCTTCATTAAACATTAACTTTTGCTGAGTGCATTACTCAGACATCTGCAATAATGGGTTCAAGCAAATTTGCCCATGACTGATGTCTGACTGACCCAATGGCAGTTTGGAAATCCAGTGCAGACACAATGGGTCGAATGGCCTCCGTCTGTGATGTAACAATTCTATGATTCCCAGTTTATTCCTCTCTCCTTTCTTGAATAGTGGTGATACAGTTGCTAATTCCCAATCCTCTTGGACTGTTTTAGAATCTATTACTATGAAATCAGACACAAGATTTGTTCAACATCCCGTCAATCCTCATTACCCACAATAATTTCTTTGAACTCTGCCCTCTAAGGTACAAGTGCTTACTTTAGCTATTCTCTTCCTTGTTACATACTCTTCTGATCAGTTCTTATATTCTGGGGTATTTCACACCAGCATTCAATTTCTTCCTTTTTTTATCCAAATTTTGGTATTTCTTTGCTAGTTTCTGAATTGTCCCCATTCTTTGCAAACTACAGTCTCATTTTTTTTTGATCCAGTATTACTCCAACCCTGACAGGCTATTAGTAAATCATTCTTTCCAAGAGTTTGCCTTTAATGGAATGTACTTTTGTAGAACATTTTGAATAATTCTTTTAATGTTTCTCACGGTTTATTTGAGGATAGTGTGCAGTTTTGTTCACATAGTCTGAGGAAGGACATTCTTGTTATTGAAGGAGTCCAGCGAAGGTTCATCAGACTGATTCCTGGGATGGCAGGACTGACATAAGAAGAAAGATTGGATCAACTGATCTTGTACTCACTGGAATTTAGAAGGAAATCTCAAAGAAACGTGTAAAATTCTAATGGGAGTGGACAGGCTAGATTTGGGAAAAATGCACCAGATGTTGGGCAAGTCCGGAACTAGGGGGTCACAGTCTAAGAATAATGGGTAGGTCCTTCAGGACTGAGATGAGGAAGAATTTCTTCACTCAGAGAGTTGTGAAGCTGTGGAATTCTATCCCATAGGAAGCTGTTGGGACCAGTTCATTCGATAGATTCAAGAGGGAGCTGGGCATGGCACTTGTGGCTAAAGGGACCAAGGGGCATGGGGAGAGGGGGGGAATGGGACACTAAGATTGCATGATCAGATTGAATGGTGATGCAGGCTTGAAGGGCCGAATGGCCTAGTCCAGCTTCTATTTTCTATGTTTCTATGTTTTATTTATCATCAAATCTTTTAATCAGAAAGAAGATAAGCGTTTTCTCATGCAATGAATTGTGATTTGAAATTTGCATTCCCTAATGGAAGTAAATTTAACACGGAATTCAATGCTTACTACAGGGAAATAAGTAAGTGGAAAGGCCAAATGGAGTGGGATCATTGGATACCCTTGTAAGTAGTTAGCACAGACACAAGAGGCTGAATGGTTTCAGGTGAGGTGACTCACATTATGGAGTATATTTATGGGATGAGGACATTACTGCGCAATATTTATTGCCCAGAGTCTGCCACATTGCTGTGAGTCTGGAGTCACATAGCCAGGTGAAGATTGCAAGTTTTAGGGCATTGGTGAAGATTTTTAAAAAATGACAATTGGTAGTGGTTACAGGTAAACATTTTACCACATTTAAATTTCGTCAGCGACAGTGGTGGAATTTGAACACAGGATGTTAACCAAGAGGTCTGGAATTCCTAGCCCAGTGACATTGTCCCTACACCATCATCTCCCCATGATATACCGTACTGTTTGAGGGACATGGATAGGGTGGAAACATCAAATACTAGGGGTGCATAGGTTTAAGGTGAGATGGGAAACATTCAAAGGAGATACATGAGTAAAGTATTTTACTCAGAGGGTGGTAGGTCATGGGAGGTGATAGAAGGAGATATGATAATATGTTCATGAGGTATTTGGACTGACCCATGAGCAGACAGGGAGTAGAGGGATATGGAGCATGTGCTGACAGATGGGATTAGTTCAAAATGGCATCATTGTCAGCACAGATATGGTGGGCTAAAGGGCCTGTGCCTGTGCTGTACTATTCTATATTCTGTGCTGGACACTTTTATGATTGTACAATGCCTAAGTGGAATTGTACAAAGGTAAAAATCACACAACACCAGGTTATAGTCCAACAGGTTTAATTGGAAGCACACTAGCTTTCGGAGCATCGCTCCTTCATCAGGTGATAGTGGAGGGCTCGATCGTAACACAGAATTTATAGCAAAACATTTACAGTGTGATGTAACTGAAATTATACATTGAAAAATTGATTGTCTGTTAAGTCTTTCATCTGTTAGAATACAGTGATAGTTTCACTTCTTTCATGAGTAAATCACAAAACTCTTTTTTAAAAGTTGCATTCTCAGGTTAGCTGTTAACAATGGTGATAGCTAGACAATATGTTGAAGGTGTTAGCCCCCTGTGTTCTCTGTCTATGCCATGATGTTTAGACTGATTCTAATCTGTCCGGGTTGGGGGTTGTGAGTGTGAGAAAGTGTATGTGTGTGTGTAGTGAGTGTAGAGTGTCTTAAGTCTGTGAGGGGGTGCATGTATGAGTGTATGTGTCTATAAGGGTGTGCGTGGGTGTCTGCGTGCACGTCTGTTTATTTGTGTGTCCGTGTGTATGTGTGTGTGTACAGGAGTGTGTGTGTGTGTGTGTGTGTGTGTAGGAGTATCTGTGTGTGTGTGTGTGTGTGTGTGTGTGTAGTGCAATGGTGGTCACCTGTAATGTGACATGAACCCAAGGTCCCGGCTGAGGCCCTCCCTGTGGGTACCAAACTTAGCTATCAGCCTCTGCTCGGCCACCTTCCTCTGCTGCCTGTCCCGAAGTCCACCTTGGAGGATGGTCACCCGAAGGTCCGAGGCCAAATGTCCTGGACCACTGAAATGTTCCCCAACTGGGAGGGAACACTCCTTCTGTTGATTGTTGTGCGGTGCCCATTCATCCGTTGTCATAGCCTTTGCTCAGTTTCCCCAATGTACCATGCCTCCGGGCATCTTTGCTTGCAACGTATAAGATAGACAACGTTGGCTGAGTCACATGGGTACCTGCCATGTACAAGGTGGGAGGTGTTCCCATGTGTAATAGTGGTATCTATGTCCACACTCTGACACGTCTTGCAGCACCTACCATGACAGGGTTGTATGGAGTTGTCCTGAGAGCCGGGCAGCTTGCTACGAACAATGATCTGTTTGAGGTTTGGTGGTTGTTTAAAGGCAAGTAGTGGAGATGTGGGGACGGTCTTGGTGAGGTGCTCATCCGCATTGATAATGTGTTGTAGGTTACGAAGAACATGGCATAATTTTTCAGTTCCTGGGAAGTACTGAACAACAAAGGATACCCTGTCAGTTGCAGCACGTGTCTGTCTCCTGAGGAGGTCATTACAGTTCCTTGCTGTGGCACGTCGGAACTGCCGGTCGATGAGTTGAGCATCGTACCCCGTTCTTGAAAGGGCATCCCTGAGTACTTCCAGGTGTCCATCACATTCCTCCTCATCTGAGCAGATCCGGTGTATGCGTAGGGCTTGTCCATAGGGGATGGCTGGTTTAATATGTTTTGGGTGGAAGCTGGAGAAGTGTAGCATTGTGAGGTTGTCTGTGGGTTTGCGGTAGAGTGTGGTGCTGAGGTGTCCATCCTTGATGGGGACGCATGTGTCCAAAAATGAGATAGAGAGTTGACAGTAGTCCATGGTGAGTTTGATGGTGGGATGAAACTTGTTGATGTCACTGCATAGTTTATCAGTGACTCCTCGCCATGGGTCCAGAGGAAGAAAATGTCGTCAATGTTCCTGGTGTATAATGTTGGTTGGAGATCCTGCATAGAGAAGAAGTCTTGTTCGAACCTGTGCATAAACATGTTGGCATATTGGGGTGAAAATTTGGTCCCCATGGCTGTTCCATGTGTCTGGATGAAGAACTAGTTGTCAAAGGTGAAGATGTTGTGATCAAGGATAAAGCAGATGAGTTGTATAATGTATAATTTCAGTTACATCACACTGTAAATTTTTGCTATAAATTCTGTGTGTTAGGATTGAGCCCTCCACTATCACCTGATGAAGGAGCGCGCTCCGAAAGTTAGTGTTTCCAATTAAACCTGTTGGGACTATAACCTGGTGTTGTGTGATTTCTAACTTTGTACACCCCAGTCCAACACCGGCATCTCCAAATCATAAGTGGAATTGGTTAACCCAGTTGGCTAAGCATAAGGGTAAAAAATGAGGTCTGCAGATGCTGGAGATCACAGTTGAAAATGTGTTGCTTGTTAAAGCACAGCAGGTTAGGCAGCATCCAAGGAATAGGAAATTCGACGTTTCGGGCATAAGCCCTTCATCAGGAACAGCCAGCTTTTGACGCTAACAACATGGGTTAATTCCTGCACTGGCTGAAGTCTCCTTCTCAACATCTCCTCACACTTGGGCCATGGTGACCCTCAGGTTAAACCATCACCAATTGTCTCTCTCCAATGAGAGAGCAGCCCTGTGCTCTGGCAGGCCAATAGCAACTGGATCTTCTTATGACATTCTAAAACACTTCACAATGAATTCCTTTTGAAGTGCAATCACTTTTGTGGTGTGTGTAATTCAAGCACATCAAGCTCCCAACTACAATAACGAGATAAATGGCCAGATAATCTGTTGTTTGTTTGTGGCTTCCTCAAGCACAGCCAATTTCAGGATTTCAATGTGATAAAATCCTGGTTTATCTGAGCAATCTATCCAGAAATATATTAAATGCATGCTGTTGGCACACACTGTACTATATTAGCGCAAGACAATGTGATTTAGATCCGTGATCATCCTGTAAAGGGAGATTGATCAGTGCCTTGGGGTAACTCAATACTTGGAAGAACTGAAAGCCCTTTTCATTAACAGTCTCCCTGGCTGTGTCTCCATGTCATTTCATCCCAAATTCCACCCCAACCTCAACCTGCCCATGTCCCACATCCCTTGTGAATAAAATCAGATCTGGTCCTTTTCTGGATATTGATGTAAAATATGTACAAGATATCAATGAATTAAAGGGAAATTTGAAATGACGTTTCCTATGCAGAGCGAACATAGGAAATCCCTGCGAAGAAACCACTGCTTGAAAGCAAAATTATTTCAAAAGGGTATTAGGCACACACTCTGAAGAAGTGTCAAATTAGACTTAAATGTTAAACAAAAATCGAAAGAACTACAGATGCTGAAAATTGAAAACGAACGCAGAAATTGCTGGAAAAACTCAACAGGTTTGACAGCATCTGTGGAGAGAAATCAGAGTTGACATTTCGTGTTCAGCAACCCTTCCTTAGAGTTAAATATTATTTCTGTTTCTCGATGCTCAGAAACTGCCGACCTGCTGAGTTTCTCCAGCATTCTCTATATCTGTGAGAGGGAAGAGCCAGAGGAATTTTCTTTATTTCAGATTGATATCAATTCCTGTTAGGAATGTTGTGCCAAAGTTTCATTCAAAAACATGACTAAATGTTCCCCATTTCCATAAAATTACACAGACCCAGGGCCGAGGGCAATGAAATGTTGACAAACTGGTCTAAATAAGAAAATGAATCAAATTCTGAGCGCTAAAGACAACCAGAGCACTATCTAACCATCCAGCAGAGAATATACAGCCCAGAAACAAACCACTCACATATAGAGTAAATGTACTGTAGTAAATGAATACCATTAGACTGAAGATATTTGAAATGTATATGAGTGGTTCATTATTTTTAAAAGGTGGAGATGTGACAATACAATTACTTTAAGAGCTGTATTTTGTCCACGGGTTTTTTTGAAGAAAGGTTTTCAGCCATAAATGCTGAGAATTTCAACAAAGAATCTGGGCTTTTGTTAAAGTTGGAACAATAGAAGCAGCATGAATGGGTGGAGTCAGGCTCCCACAGAACCAAAATTTTAGTGTAGCTTCCAGTAGTTGCTGGGGCTTTGAAGTTGGTTGTGGAAGCTGTTACATCTCTCTTGGCCACAGTAAAAAGTTGGTATTCTCTGTCTCTCTCTCTCTCTCTGTTTCTCTCTCTGTCTCTCTCTCTCTGCCACAGCTTCATGTGAGCCAATCTATTTGACTGAACATGCTTTTGCCAAGGGTGTGTTTATGGGATGGTATGATTTTTGAACAGTTGTTGTTTAATAGTGAAATAATCTATAATTCTGTTAAGTTTTCCCCAAATCGAGTTAAAATTATTCCAATTCTTCTTTCTTTTGTTTGTATTTCGACTGTAGGGTGAGAATAAAGAGCATTTTGATTAAAGTTGAATAGTGTAACCAATCGAAATACATCTGGAATACTGAAATACATCTGGAACACAGCATCTTACATTTGCTTTTAAATAAGATAAAAGTTAGGGCCTAGGCTATTTCCTTAATATATTTGAAGGGGTATTGGTCTGGTCCATAACAGGAGATAGGACGTCATGTTGAGATGACATGACGTTGGTGAGGCCTCTTCTGGATTTCTGCATCCAGCTCCGGTCACCCAGTTATAGGAAGAATAGTATTAAACTGGAGAAGGTTCAGAAGAGATTTACCAGGATGTTGCCAGGCAAGGAAGGTTTGAGTTATAATGAAAGGATGGGACTTTTTTCACTGGAGTGTAGGAGGTTGAAAGCAGGCCTTATAGAAGTTTATACAATAATGAGGGGTATAGATAGAGTTAATGGTCATTGTCTTTTCCTGAGAAAGGGGGGGTTTCAAGACCATGGGGCATTTCTTTAAGGTGAGAGGAGAGAGATTTTAAAAAGTCATGAGAGGCAACTTCTTCACACAGAAGGTGGGTTGTGTGTGGAATGAACTTCCTGGGGAAATGGTGGATTTGGTACAATTACAACATTTAAAACACACTTGGAAAAGTACATGAATAGGAAAGGTTTGGAGGGTTAAGGGCCAGGGGCAGGTGGGTGGGACTAGTTTAGATTGGGATTTTGGTCAGCATGGATTAGTGGGACCAAAGGGTCTACTTCCATGTTGTATGACTCTATGATTACCATCTTCTCACAGCCAATGATCTGTGCAGATATACAAGGTAAAAACAATGACTGCAGAGGCTGGAAGCCATATTCTGGAGTAGTGGTGCTGAAAGAGCACAGCAGTTCAGGCAGCATCCAAGGAGCAGCAAAATCGACGTTTCGGGAAAAAGCCCTTCATCAGGAATGGCTGAGTGAAGGGTTTTTGCCTGAAATGTCAATTTCGCTGCTCCTTGGATGCTGCCTGAACTGCTGTGTTCTTTCAGCACCACTACTCCAGAATGTGCAGATATACACCCAGGCCCCTCTGCTCTTAACCCCCCTTCGTAGAATTGTGTCTCCTAGTTTATATTGTCTTTCAATGTGCATCACCAAAGCGCATCACCTCAAAATTCTGTGCAATGAACGTCATCTGCCCCCATCTGCCCACTCCACCAACTTGTCAATATTCACTGGAGTTCCACACTGTCCATTCAAATGCTTCCAGTTCTCCAAGTTTTGTGTCATCTGCAAACTCTGAAGTTGTCCCCTGCATTCCACAATTCAGATCATTAATATAAATCAAGAACACCAAAGATCCCAAACACTGACACCCGGGGAACTCTACAACAAAGTTTCCCCCAGAGAACCATTGTTCTCTGTTTCCTATCACTCAGCCAATGTTGTATCCATGTTGCTATTGTCTCATTTACACCATGATCTGTAACCTTCCTGACAAGTCTGTTGTGTGGCACTATCTCAAACACCTTCTGGAAATCCATGTACACCACACCAATAGTGTTACCTTAATCAACCTTTTCTGTTTCCTCTTCAAACAATTACAGCAAATTAGTTAAACATCATTTCCTCTTTAGAAATCTGTCCTGGCTCTTCCTAATCAGCTCATACTTTTCCATGTGCTTATGAATTCTGTGTCATTTGATTATTTCTCGAAGTTTCCCTACCACTAGTGTCATAGAGTAATACAGCACTGAAATAGACCCTTTGGTCCAACCTGTCCATGCTGACTAGTTTTCCAAATGAAACTAATCCCATTTGCCTGCATTTGGCTTATAGCTTTCTAAACCTTTTCTATTCACGTAGCTGTCCAAATGTCTTTTAAACGTTGTTACTGTACTTCATGTTAAACTGATTGGCCTGTAATTGCTGGGATTATCCTAAGAACGCTTTTTGAACAAGGCTGTAATGTTTGCAATTCTCCAAACATTTGGCATCTCCCCTGAGTCTAGGGGAGACTGAAGGATTATAGCCAGTGCTCCCACAATTCCTATCCTCACTACCCTCTGTTCAGAAAGGAAGGGAGGCAGAAAACAGGAACTCTCATTATTCCTTGAAATTGGTGAGGGAATACTGTTAGAGTTAAGAGATTATAGGTGGGCACTTCGGGAATTAGGAAGAGTCGGCATGATTTTGTCAAAGAGGAATCATGTTTAACCTCTTTATTTGAGTTTTTTGAAGGAATAACACGTGTTGTGGTTAAAGGAGAGCCTGTAGATGTATTGTACTTGGATTTCCAGAAAGCACTTGATACAGTGTCACAATCAGAGGTTTTTGTACAAAGTGAATACAGGGGTAAGCATATCAGCATGGATAGATGACTGGCCAGCTGGAAAATCACAGAGTATGCCTGAATGGATCCTTATCTAATTGGCAGGAAGTGATGAGTGAAGTCCCCCTGTGGTCTGTTCGGCAGTCTCAACATTTTAAAGTCATAGGTAGGACACAAAGGTAGGTGGGAAAGTCTTTGTGAAGAGGATTACTGAATATGCAAACAGAGGAGGCAGGAAATCTGGTCTGATTTGATTTGATTTATTAATTGTCACATGTATCTTGTTACAAAATACAATGAATTTTGTTGTATAGTGTTGCCACTCTCCAGGGTAAAAACAATGACTGCAGATGCTGGAAACCAGATTCTGGATTAGTGGTGCTGGAAGAGCGCAGCAGTTCAGGCAGCAGTGCAGCGAAATCGACGTTTCGGGCAAAAGCCCTTCGGCACCACCCAGCTCCACCGATGTAACCGGCACCATCTTGGTTATGTACAGGTGGTTCTCTTATAACACAGTGGCTGCGTTCCCATGGGACTCCATGTCATAGAAAATCGCGTAATACAAATAACTGCCTGTGGGAAGAACAGGGTTGGGACAAACCATTGGAAATATCAGTAAAAATGGAAACAAAAATAGGAGCCTAACACAAAGGATATCATTAAATAAATCCTTTATTTAATGAAATAGTACAGTAAATATAACACTTTCACACTACAATCACTGATTACAGCACTGTACCTTTCACCAAGCTCTTCACCAGAAAATGTGTGAGTCAACTGACCACATGATGCCGACGCGGAATTCCAATTCTCCCCAAGATTCTCCCCTCCCAACCCCGGTTTGAAATAACGTTTGTTCTAAATGTAGACTACAATTTCCAGTATCAGGCTCAGTTTCAAGGCTTGCAGAGCTGATTGCATTCCTGTTTTAGCTGAAGACGTTGAAGTTGCATGTTGTAGGCAGAGGATCCTGAGGCTGGGACTTGCTGCTCAGCTGGTGCTGGGGATGGAGTCACGTAACAGCGAATGGGAGTTCACTTTTAAAAAAAAGTCCACAATTCACAAATTGCGTTCCAGCCAAACCGTGCTTAATAAACCGCGCTATAGTAGAACGAGCTGTACATGATTACAAAACTGGAATTTTAAAAAGCAGCAGAATTAAAGGAAACAAAGCCAAAAGGAAGACTGGAGAATCATGTGGGAAAATATGAAGCTGCTCACTTTGCCAGGGAAAATAAAAATGAACATTATTTAAATGGAGAACAACCGTGGAATTCTGATGTGCAGAGGGACTTCAGCTCTGATGAAGAGTCATCTAGACTCAAAATGTTAGTTTGTTCTCTCTGCATGGATGCTGTCTAACCCGTAGCGATCTCCAGCATTTGTCACGATTTGGAGATGTTGGTGTTGGACTGGGGTGTACAAAGTTAAAAATCATACAACACCAGGTTATAGTCCAACAGGTTTAATTGGAAGCACTCTAGCTTTCGGAGCGACGCTCCTTCATCAGGTGATTGTGGAGGGCTCAATCCTAATACAGAATATATAGCAAATATTTACAGCATGATGTAACTGAAATTATACATTGAAAAATTGACTGTCTGTTAAGCCTTTCTTCTGTTAGAATACAGTGATAGTTTCAATTCTTTCATGTGTAAATCACAAGACCCTTCTTTTTAAAGTTGCATTCTCGGGTTAGCTGTTAACAATGGTGATAGCTAGACAATATGTTGAAGGTGTTGGCCCCCTGTGTTCTCTGTCTATGACCTGATGTGTAGATTGAATTCTAATCCAATAAGTGGAGATAACAGTGTTTTACGTAAATTCCTGCAGTTTTTGAGCTCAGAGTTCTACATGAATGTATGCAGTGGGTGCAGAGTGTCTTAAGTCTGCGAGGGGGTGCCTGTGTGGGCATGGGAGTGTGTGTGTCTATAAGGGTGTGTGTGGATGTCTGTGTGCGCGTCTGTGTGTACCTGTGTCCGTGTGTATGTGAGAGTGTCTCACCTGATGAAGGAGTGTCGCTCCGAAAGTTAGTGTGCTTCCAATTAAATCTGTTGGACTATAACCTGGTGTTGTGTGATTTTTAACTCCAGCATTTGTTGTTTTCAGTACAGATCCCCACATTTGTAATAATTTGTTCCTGCAGAGGCATCTAGGTGTTCTAGTGCGTGTGTCACAAAAAGTTAGCATGTTGGGACAGCAAGTAATCGGGAAGGCTAATGAAATGCAATCCTTTCATACAAATGAATTGAACGCAAGAGTGCAGATGTTATGCTTCACTTATACAGGGCAATGGTGAAGCCACATCCCCGATACTGAGGGCAGTTTCCTTCTCCCTATTTACAGAAGGATGCCAATACACTCACAGTGGTTCAGCAAAGGTTTATTTGTATGGTACCGGGAACAATTCTGTTCTTTTATGAGGAAATGTTGGACAGACTGGGCTTGTTTCCGTTGGAGGTTAGAAGAGTGAGAGGTGACCTGATTGAGGTGTCTAAGATCCTGAATGCTCTTGATAAGGTAGACGTGGGAAAGATGTTTCCTCTTGTGGGTTCGTCCAGAACTGGGGGTAATGGTTCCAAAATCAGGGGTTGCTGAGGAGGAGGAATGATCTCTCAGAGCATTGTGGGAGTTTGGGCCACAGGCTCAGAGGCTGGTGAAGTGAGTGTCTGAGAATAGGGTTAAGGTGGATCTGGATAGACAGAGAAAGGGTAACCCGACCTGAAACGTTTACTCGGATTTCTCTCCTCAGGTGCTGCCAGACCTGCTGAGCATTTACAGCAATTTCTGTTTTTGTTTCTGATTTACAGTTTTTTTTCAGTTTTTATGTGGATAGATTCTTGTTGGGAAGGGGATCAAGATGAGAATGTGGGATTCAGGACTCAGCAGATCTGTCATGATCTAATACAGTGATAGAACAGGCTTGAGGGGCTGAGTGGCCTACTTCTGCTTGTCATTCATAACTTTGTACTCAGGTTAATCTTTCCTCAGTTGTTGACTGAGCAATTAACTTTAAGACACTGAAGAAACAGAATAACATCATCTACTTAATCACTCATTCAGTGCTGAATTAAACATAAACGAGATTGGAATTTGGTAATAAAGTTTGAAAATTTAAACTTTAAATCTTTTTCAACTTGTTTAGAAGATTGGATAAAAATTCTCAATTTAACATTTTCCAACGTTCAAATTGACTGATGCCATTGTTGGGGGAGGGTAAGGGAGGTGAGTGGGACAGAAGAGGGACTTGCAATATTTCGAGATACTACAAGGTTGTTAGATTGGAAAGAATCTAACTAAATCTAAATCTTCTTTGATATGAATTCCTCTTTAAACGTATCAAGAAGACAGATGTTAATGTAGGACATTGAAACCTTTCATTTTAAACACAGCAGCACAAGGTTAGATACAGAATTAAATTCTCTCGACACTGTCCCCATCAAACACTCCCAGAACAGGGACAGCATGGGATTAGATACAGAATAAAGCTCCTTCTATACTGTCTCCCATCAAACACTTCCAGGACAGGGACTGCGCAGGGTTAGATACAGAATAAAGCCGTTAAGAGTGTGTTGCTGCAAAAACACAGCAGGTCAGGCAGCATCCGAGGAGCAGGAAAATCAACGTTTCGGGCCAGAGCCCTTCATCAGGAACACAGTGTAAAGCTCTCTCTACACTGTCTCCCATCAATCCACTCCCAAGTCAAGGACAGCACAGTGCTAGATACAAAGTAAAGCTTCCTCCACACTGTTCCCCCATCAAACCACTCCCAGATCAGGGACAGCACAGTGTTAGATACAAAGTAAAGCTTCCTCTACACTGTCCCCCATCAAACATTCCCAGGACAGAGACAGCACAGTGCTAGATACAAAGTAAAACTTCCTCTACACTGTCTCCCATCAAACACTCCCAGGATAGGGACAGCATGGAGTTAGATACAAAGTATAGCTTCCCCAACACTGTTCCCATCAAACACTCCCAAGACAGGAACAGAACAGAGTTACCATACAGATAAGCTCCTGCCTTTTAAAGTTTGTGAGATTCTGCATCAGCAAAGTGAAGTAGGGACTGGCAGTGGGGGGGGGGGGAACATTTTAAACACCAGATTTAATGTCAACTTGTTTTTGCTCAGTGTGTGGAATGGTAGGTGTATTCCTCACCAGGAAGCCATGCATAATATTACCATTGAGCTTTATGATCAAGTGATGGGGTTTAAGTGTATCTATAATTCCATGGTTAAAAATCACACAACACCAGGTGATAGTCTAACAGGTTTAATTGGAAGCACACTAGCTTTCGGAGCGACGCTCCTTCATCAGGTGATAGTGGAGGGCTCAATCCTCACACAGAATTTATAGCAAAAATTTGCAGTGTGATGTAACTGGAATTATACATTGAAAAATTGATTATCTGTTTTTTTTCAATGTATAATTTCAGTTACATCACACTGCAAATTTTTGCTATAAATTCTGTGTTAAGATTGAGCCCTCTACAACCACCTGATGAAGGAGCGTCGCTCCGAAAGCTAGTGTGCTTCCAAATAAACCTGTTGGACTATAACCTGGTGTTGTGTGATTTTTAACTGTGTCCACCCCAGTCCAACACCAGCATCTCCAAATTATAATTCCATGCATTGTGTGGATCACACTGCACCCTGCTGGGCATTTGAAGAACTGGTCTATGAAATGGTAGAATAAATTCTTCCCCAAGCCTCAAGATGCTTCTATGTTTTTGTTTCCCCACACCCAATGAAGTTCTCTTCTACATGCCATTGCTGTGACAATGTCGGAAATGACAGAACCAATTGGGTCAAAGGAAGTTCCCACAAACAGCAGTGTGAAACTGTCTGGGGAAGGGACACTGATTGAGATGTTGCCTGTGGTGCCATCCCAAGAAGTGGGCTATGGAGAGGATGGGAAGAGAAAGTGGGTGAAAATGAGAAAGTACGAGGAAAGTCAAGGTGTCACAACACTCCAAGATATCTGAACACCTCTCAAACAGGCCTGGGCAGCTGGGAGTACAGATACCTGAGCCCTATGCATTGGTATGCCCTCCCTCCACCTCCCAGCCTCTCCATCTCACTTTCCTTCCTTAAGACTCTCATTAAACCTGCTTCTTTGACCAAGCTTCTGGTCACTTGCCCTAGTACTGCCCCTTGTGGCTCAGTGTGATATTTTTGTTGTATACCTTGGGACATTTGATGATGTTAAAAGTGTTATATAGGTACAGGAATAGGCCATTCAGCCCCTCAAGCCTATTCTGCCATTCAATGAGATCATGGCTGATCTGTGGCCTAACTCCATATGCCTGGTGTATCCTTTAATACCTTTGTTAAACAAAAAATCTCAGATTTAAAATTAACAACAGATCCAGCGTCCATTGCCATTTTTGGATGAGAGTTCCAAACTTCTCCCAACCTTTGTGTGTAGAGGTGCTTCCTAACATCTCTCCTGAATGGTCTGGCCCTAGTTTTTATACTATGTCCCTAGTTCTAGAATCCACAACCAGTGGATATAGTGATAGAGTCATAGAGTCATAGCGATGTACAGCATTGAAACAGAATCTTCGGTCCAACCCGTCCATGTTGACCAGATATCCCAACCCAATCTAGTCCCACCTGCCAGCACCCAGCCCATATCCCTCTTATTCATACACCTAGTTTATCTTTATCTACCCTGTCTTATTCTTTTAATGTCTTGAAGACTTTAATCATATCACCTCCTAATCTTGTAAATTCTGAAGAAAACAGCCCTAATTTGTATAATCTCTCTTCACGGCTTATCCCCTGAAGTCCAGGCATCATTCTTGTAAACCTATGTTGTTCTCCCTCCAAGGGAGTCAGTCTTTCCTAAGGTGTGGTGCCCAGGGCTGCTCACAGTGCTGTTTAGTTTTTGTTGTTTCAGGCAGTTGACATTCAATGGTGTATCTGGGTGAGGAGCTGGTAGGAACCACAGTGTTCTGATGAACATGATTCGTTGTAAAACAGATGCATCAATTAATGCCGAGAGCTGGAGTGATTCTAGTCACAGATCAAAGAATTAGTGCAGATGGATAGAAAGATTAAAGAGAGGAAAAAGCTGAAAAATTGAATTAAATCACATCTGGTTAGCAAGTGGAGACTGTTTGAGAGGACAGACTCACTCACATCACACCAGTGGAGTTGGGAGCTGCTGAGTTGGGAGCCCCTCAGAGCTGGGTAGGCCCAGACCAGATCTCAACCAGGGCAGTGGCTAAGGGTTTGCCAGGACTCCAAGATTGCTCTGCAATCTCCTGGGATAGGAAATTAAAGCCCACAAACCCAATGGGATCCTAACTGGAAGCAATAAATCATTAGGGAGATATGTGTTTGGATATTAAATATTCATTCATGTACAACATTGAAGATGAAGAAAACATGATGAAGAGTCATTTCTCCCCCCAATTTTCCAACTGATCTCTGTCCAACTGTATCCTTCGACAACCTTCCTCACTATCCACAACTCCAGCAATTTTCATGTTGTCTGTAAACTTACTGATCAGACCACCAACATTTTCATCCATATCATTTATAATTATTACAAACAGCAGAGGTCCCAGCACTCACCCTGTGGAACAGCACTGGTCACAGACCTCCTATCAGAAAAACACCCCTCTGCAACTACCCTCTGTCTCCTATAACCAAACCAGTTTTGTATCCAATTTACCAACTCACTGTGGATCCCATGTGACTTAATCTTCTGGACCAGTCTACCATAAGAGACCATGTCAAATGCTTTAGTAAAGTCCATGTAGACAACACCCCCTGCCTTACTGTCATCAATTATCTTTGTCAAATTTTGTGAGAGAAGGCATCCCCTGTACAAAGCCTTGCTGACGATATGATTCAATGAGATCACCTCACATTCTAAACTCCAGTGAATAGAGTCCCAACCTGTTTAACCTTTGTTCAGAAAACCATCCCTCCATATCAGGGATTATCCTAGTGAACCTTCTCTGAACTGCTTCTAATAAAATGATATCTCCTTAAATAAGGGGACCAAAACTGTTCATGGTACTCCAGATATGGTCACACCAGCATCTTGTACAGTTATTGTAAGACCTCCCTACTCTTATATTCCGACCCGCTTGGAATAAGGGCTAACATTCCATGAATCCTTCTGATTACCTGCTGCACCTATGTGCTAGCTTTCTGTGTTTCATGCACAAGCAACCTCCAAGTTCCTTTGTGGTGCAGCTTTCTGCAGTTTTTTTGCCATTTAAATAATATTCTGTTCTTTTGTTCACCCTTCCAAAATGAGCAACTTCACATTTTCCCACATTTGCCAACCTTTTGCTCACTTACCTAACCAATCAACATCTCTCTGTAAACGAAAAGCAAAATCAAAAGTTGCTGGCAGCATCTGTGGTGAGAGAAATAGAAGTTAATGTTTCAGGCCCTGTGACCCTTTTTCAGAACTGATGGTAGATAGGAAAAGGTTGGCATGTTGCTGAAGATGGGTTAGGGGTATGGGGAGGAATAAATGATAGATAGAGATGAAGCCCAGAGAGAGAGAAAAACAATTGGACAGACAAAGAAATGGGTAAAGGTCAGCCTGGGAGAATGAGTAACTGCTGATGGGGACTATTAATGGCTGACAATGAGTTGTTTGTGGAACTGCTCATGTGATGACAAGGCCTGATGTGTGGGTGTTGGGGTAAGGACATGGGAGATGGTGCCCAGGCCCTAAAATTGTTCAACTCAAAGCGGAGTCCAGAAGGTTACAGGGTTCCCAAGTGAAAAGTGAGATGCTCTTCTTCCAGAATGTGCTCAGCTTTACTGCAGCAAACCTGAGACAGAGGTATTGGCCCGGGATTAGGGTGGTGTGTCCAAGTGGCAATTCTCTCTCTAAACTGTTTGTATCCCTCTTGCAACCTGCCTTTCCACCTGTATTTGTGTCATCCGCAAATTTGGCTACAGTACGTTCACTTTATTTGTAAACTGTTGCAGTTCCTGCACTGATCCCTGTGGAATCCCTGTGGTCACAGGTCATTAACCTGAAAAATAACCACTTATCCCCAGTTACTGTTTCCCGTCCATGAGCCAATTCTCTATCCATGCCAAGGTACTCCCTCCAACAGCTCTTATGGGCTCTTATCTTATATCTTAATTCTCTGTGAGGTACCTTTTCAAACACATCCTGGAAATCCAAATACAACTCATCTACTGATTCCCCTCTATCTGGCTGAACCTTCCTCAAAAAACTCCAACAAATGAGTCAGACATGATTTCATGAAGTCATGTTGATTCTATTTCATTAGATTATGATTTTCCAAAAGTTCTGCTGTTACTTCCTTAATAATTGATTCCAATACTTTTCCAACAATATGTGTTGGACTAATTGGCCTTAAGTTACTTGTTTTTTCCCTCCCTCCCTCTTTTGAATGGGGGCTGTAACATTAGCAGTTTTCCAATCCTCTGGTACTTCTCTAGAATCCAAGGATTTTTGGTAATTTACAACCAGTGCATCCACTATCTCTACAGCTATGTCTTTTAGGATCCTAGGTTGTAAGCCATCAAGGCCAGGGGACTTATCTACCTTTAGCCCCATGAGCTTATCTAAAACTATGTCTTTAGTGACGGTGATGGGATTTAATTCCTTCCTGTTTTCTTTAGCATTAATGGGATGTTTGAAATATCTTCCACCATAAAGACAGATACAAAATATCTCTGCCATTTCTTTGTTTCCCCAAAGCTGCCTCCCATTTTCTGAGGGGTTTATGTTCACTTTGACCTCTCTCTTCCTTTCTATATATTTAAAGAAGCTCTTATTGTCCGTTTTTATATTTCTCACTAGTTTGCCTTGTAATTTATTTTCTCAGTTATTTTGTTATCCTCTTTTGCTGGATTCAGGGCTATCACTGATAGTTGCCTCCTTACATGCTTTTTCTTTTAACTTACTGCTCTCCTTAACTTCCTTGGTTAGCCATGGATGGTTCATCCCTCTTTTAGAATCATGCCTTTTCACTGGGATGTACTTTTGCTGAGAGTCATGAATTAATTCCTTAAATGTCTATCATTGTTGGATTACTGTCTTTCTTGCTAACCCATCTGGTGAGTTCAGTTTAGCTAACTCTGTCCTCTTCATTGTTATGCCCATTATTTAAGTAGAATACATTTGTTTCTGACCCAAATTTCTCACTCTCAACCTGAATATTAAATTCTGTCTTTTATGATGACTGCTTCTTAAGGAGCTTCTAGTCAGAGGTCATTAATTAAACCTGCCTCATTATCCATTAGCAGATCCAAGATAACCTGATCCGTGATTGGCTCCATGGCATGTTGCTCTAGAAAACGATCTTTACTGCACTCTATTAATTCATTGATGTAGCTCATCTTTCTAATTTGATTAACCCAATCAAATTAAGGTTAAAGTCACTCATAATTATTGCTTTTTTTTTAACCTGCTCCTACTATTTGTTGATCTATAAACTTTCCCACAGAGTGGCTCCTGTTTGGGAATCTGTACACTGCTCCTATCAATGTCATCTTTCCTTTGCTGTTTTTGCCTTCTGTCCAAATGGACTGGACACGATCCAAGCCAAAATCAAATCTCACAATTGTCCTAATTTCATCTCTTATTAACAATGCTACCCCACCACCTTTTCCAACCAGCCTATCTCTCCAAAAGGTCAAATATCACTGAATGTTAAGCTCCCAGTGTTGATCTCATTGTAAACGTGTCTCTGTAATGGCTTTAAGGTCATATTCGTTTACATTAATTTTTGCTGTCAGTTCATCTACTTTATTTGGAATGCTTTGTGCATTAAGATACAAGGCCTATACATTTTTCAATCATCATATTTCCTTATACTTCTATGGTTTCTAGGTACAATATGACATTCGTATATTCTGTCCCTTCCTTTTAGTTTCCAGTAACAATCCACTGCGTCACTAACCTGCAATCTTGCCTTCTGCTTTATCTTTGATTTTATAATTTCCCATCCCAATGACCCCCCCCCCCACCTCACTATTTGATTTAAAGCCCTACTCACAGCCTGAGCTATACAATTCCCCAGGTCTCTGATCCCAGCATGATTCAGGTGGACCCTATCCCATCGGAACAGCTCCCTCCTTCTCATGCCCCTCAAATTCAAACCCTTTTCTCCCACACCACCCTTTGAGCCATGCAGTTACCCCTTCAGTTTTGATTTGAAGATGCCGGTGTTGGACTGGGGTGTACAAAGTTAAAAACCACACAACACCAGGTTATAGTCCAACAGGTTTATTTGGAAGCACTAGCTTTCGGAGAGCTGCTTCTTCGCTTAATGGAAAGAGCAGCGCTCCAAAAGCTAGTGCTTCCAAATAAACCTGTTGGACTATAACCTGGTGTTGTGTGGTTTTTAACTCTTTAGTTTTGTTAAACCTGTGCCAATTTGTTCATGGATCAGGTAGTAATCTGGAGATTATTACCTTTCTGATTCTGTCCTTTCATTTAACCCTGAGATTCTCATATTCCTTCCGCAGAACGTCTTTCCTCTTTCTACCAATATCTTTGGCACCTACATGGACCACAACAACTGGATCATTCCCCTCCCACTCCAAGTTCCTCTGCAGCTGAGGTGAGATATTCTGAATCCAGGCACCAGGCAGGCAGCACAGCCCTTTGGACTCTCAATCCTGGCCACAGAGACTATTCTTTACCCAATTACAATTAATCCTGTTAAAAGACCTTATAAACTGTGAAGCAGAAAAAGCAAAAAACACATCTCCCCCTCTACAGCAAATTTCCACACTGCCCCAAAATCCCAGAAGTATATACTCCCTTGGGCTGTGCCTCACTCCAGATGTGATCTCTCCTTCCTGATCAGGCAAAGCTTACTGCTGGGGGTGGGGGTGAGCTGCCTTCGTGAACCACTACAGTTCATGTGCGGTGGGTTGACCCACAATGCCCTTAGGGAGGGAATTCCAGGATCTTGACCCACCAACACTAGACAAATGGTGATATATTTCCAAGGCAGGATGGTGAGTGGCTGAGAGGGGAACTTTCAGGGGCTGGTGGTCCCATATATCTGCCGCTCTTCTGGATGGAAGTGGTCATGGGTTTGGAAGATGCTGTCTAAGGATCTTTGTGAATTTCTGCAATGCATCTTGTAGATGGTACACACTGCTGCGATTGAGCATTGGTGGTGGCAGCAGTGGATGCTTATGGGTGGTAAACACTGCTGCTACTGTGCGATGGCGATAAGTCGGCTCATTCTCTAACTGGCAAGGTGAGATATTGCAAGAATTAAAGTGTTGGATGAGCAGTGGTGGGATTGTGGGGCATAGGTCGGTAGGGTGTGGGAGACTAGACACTGAAACCTGCAGGAATTCATCTGACCACAGCAATCTCATCACTAGGTCCTGGGGCTTCTTTACTGACACAACAGAAAATCACCCAGGATGCCCACTCCAACTTTCACCATCCTGAGATTCCCACCAGAAACTGAGCTATCACTGGGAATATTTTGTAACTTCAGTTTGGTGTTTGGAAAGAGCTACTCTGAGGTAGGTGGGGTTTTTAAGGGGCAGAATCGTCATCATAGACTGAATGGCCTGTTTTGCACCTCCATGTAGTAAATAACTTCAAATAAATGACGGTGGATGCTGAAGATCTGAAAGAAACAAACAGAGAACACTGGTGAACCTCAGCAGGTCTGGCAGCATCAGAGGGAGAAACAGTTAATGTTTCAAATTTGGGGATCCTTCTTCAGGGAAGACCTGTCGAGTCTGTCCAGCAGTTTCTATTTCTGTTTGTAATAAATAATTGGCTTAGCAGGAGGTCTAATGTTCCTTTGAGATTTTTCTCACGTCTTGTCTGGATCTGTTCTGGACTCAATCAACAAACATTAATCAACAACTCCATTACCATCTCCAATAATGACGACCGACTTGATACCGACATTTTTTACAAACATACCGACTCCCACAGCTACCTGGATTACACCTCTTCCCACCGTACCTCCTGCAAACATGCCATCCCGTATTCCCAATTCCTCCGCCTCTGTCGTATCTGCTCCCAGGAGGAACAGTTCCACCACAGAACACACAGATGGCCTTCTTCTTTAGAGATCGCAATTTCCCTTCCCACGTGGTTAAAGATGCCCTCCAACACATCCCGCACCTCCACCTTCAGACCCCACCCCTCCAACTGTAACAAGGACAGAACGTCTCTGGTACTCACCTTCCACCCTACAAACCTTCGCATAAACCAAATCATCCGCCGACATTTCCGCCACCTCCAAACGGACCCCATCATCAGGGGTCTATTTCCCTCCCCACCCCTTTCCACAAAGACTGTTCCCTCCGTGACTACCTGGTCAGGTCCACGACCCCCTACAACCCACCCTCCCGTCCTGGCACTTTCCCTTGCCACCGCAGGAACTGTAAAACCTGCGCCCACACCTCCTCCCTCACCTCTATCCAAGCCCCAAAGGAGCCTTCCACATCCATCAAAGTTTTACCTGCACATTCACCAATATTATTTATTGTATCCGTTGCTCCCGATGTGGTCTCCTCTACATTGGGGAGACTGGGCGCCTCCTAGCAGAGCGCTTTAGGGAACATCTCCGGGACACCTGCACCAATCAACCACTCCGCCCCGTGGCGCAACATTTCAACTCCCCCTCCCACTCTGCCGAGGACATGGAGGTCCTGGGCTTCCTCCACCACTGCTCCCTCACCACCAGACGCCTGGAGGAAGAACGCCTCATCTTCCGCCTCGGAACACTTCAACTCCAGGGCATCAATGTGGACTTCAACAGTTTCCTCATTTCCCCTTCCCCCAGTTCCAAACTTCCAGCTCAGCACTGTCCCCACGACCTGTCCTACCTGCCTATCTTCCTTTCCACCTATCCACTCCACCCTCCCTCCTTGACCTATCACCTTCATCCCCTCCCCCACTCACCCATTGTACTCTATGCTACTTTCTCCCCAGCCCCACCCTCCCCTAGCTTATCTCGCCACCCTTCAGGCTCTCTGCCTGTATTCCTGATGAAGGGCTTTTGCCCGAGACATTGATTTTACTGCTCCTCAGATGCTGCCTGAACTGCTGTGCTCTTCCAGCACCACTAATCCATTTGTATGACCGTCAGGTTGCTCGGGGATGAACTACATGCACTCTGGTCTTTTTCATCTCAGATTCCCTCTGCTCTTTCCAGCACATATAAGCATAGAAAATAGAAACAAATACAGAAGCTGTTGGAGAAACTCAGCTGGTCTGGCAGCATCTGGGGAGAGAGAAACAGAAATCATTTTGAGTCCAATGTGAATGAACAGAAAAGAAGTGGAAAATAGTGTTTTTTACATCTTTTATAGCAAAGGTGGGGAGGGAGGGAACAGACAGTGTGGGGACCAATGGAAAAACAAGAGGTTTACAAATGGGGGTGAAACAGAAAAAGAGGTGCAAAATAATTACAAATTATTTTAATTTTTGAAAGGGAGAAAATGCGTCCAATCTGCTGAGAGAAATGCACTAACAAGACGAAACTGTGGGGAAGGGCGAGAGAGAGAATGTGAGAACAGACATCAGGCAGTCACACTCTGAAGATGTGGAACTCATAACTGAGAGCCTGAGGCTGTAAAGTACCTGAGCAGAAAACAAAGTGCTATTTCTCGATCTAGTGTTGTTCTTCACTGGAGCATTGCAGCGAGCTCATGGTGGAATTGTTAGCTCAGAAGCAAGGTGGTTTATTGAAATGGCATAGAAATAAGCAAATAAAATGAGCACCACACAGGGAACCAAACAAGCATTGATATTATGGGTGCAAAACAAAAGTACTGGGACACATAGTTTAATAGCACCTTAACATAAATGGAGTTCTATCATATTGAGAGTACCACTTTGTTATGGCGATGGTGAAACTGAACAAGTTGAATCCCAGCATGAAATCTGGCTTCATTTTATTTTTATATTTTGGTCAACGTGATGATCAGTCACTGAAGATTTCACAAGAGGCTATCAATGTACTTTTAATAAAAGAATGGTTTATTTTGCAAAAGAAAATAAAATTTAAAAAAAGCTACATGACAATTTGAAATCGTATCACAAACAGTAAAAAAGAAAGATTCAATCTTTTGCTTACCAATATCCACTACAGACAATCAAACCCTAGTGAAGTATCACTCATCTCTTCATTTGAAGATTTCTTACTCAGCTGATAGTGGTTTCTTTCAGTGACTTTCTACACATTTACCAGAAATTATTCTTTCCATTACTGTTTCTTTCTGAGACACACAGACACTGGCTAACTCAGTTACCTTTCTCACAGAAGTCTGAGAAAAAAGTTAAGGGCTGCTAAAACAGTCAGACTCCTTTCCAGCTCTGATGGCCTGGAGACTGTCAAAATCTAAAATACTGGTACAGATCTTTGCTTCTGAACCTGCAAACCTACTTTTGGCTGATTTCTCCTTCTGTGGAGAAAATGAGGACTGCAGATGCTGGAGATCAGGGTTGAAGAGAGTGGTGCTGGAAAAGCACAACAGGTCAGGCAGCATCTGAGGAGCAGGAGAGTTGATATTTCGAGCATAAGCCCTTCATCAGGAATGAGGGGCTTATGATCACAACGCGATTCTCCTGCTCCTTGGATGCTGCCTGACCCGCTGTGCTTTTCCAGCACCTTCTCTTTCTGTAGGTCATAAACAGCTCACTTTAGTAAACACTTGAGCAATTATTGGTAGCTCCCCTTATGATTTAGCATAAGTCACATGATTTCTTGAAAATGCTGTTTTGAACCAATGATTAAAAAAAGTTTCTGATCTGTTAAAAATGTCACCTTCACACATCTGAAAACCAAATAGTCATTTACCTCTTTTAAATCACAGGTTCCCAAATAATAATAATTCATTGCAATAGCAAGCTCCAATAACAGCAATATAATCATGAAGAATTAATCTACTTATGGGATAAAAGGTAAAAACAATGACTGCAGATGCTGGAAACCAGATTCTGGATCAGTGGTGCTGGAAGAGCACAGCAGTTCAGGCAGCATCCAACGATTTCGCTGCTTGTTGGATGCTGCCTGAACTGCTCTACTTATGGGATGTTGATTGAATAATCAATGCAATTCAGGACCCTGGAGGTAACTTTGCTGAACTTCTGACAGTGGTGATGAGAACCATTACATCTACCTCAGATGACATGACGTGACTTGGTTTAATATCTCTTAAAGATACTTCTGAGAGTACAGAACTCCCTCAGTACTGAGTTGGTGTGCCAGCCTTGATAGTTGTGATCAAATGCTGAAGTGGGACCTGAATTTATAACTTTATCACTTAGGGGCTAAAATGCTATTAACTGAGCTACAGATTACACATTATTTACTTCAGTCACTATTCCTTTAAATAACAAGAGCATTTGTTGTGTCAATAAGAAACCATTAACAAAGCAGTGTACTGCTTCTTTAACAAAGCAGGTTCACTGCCCCTTTAATTTTGAAAAAAAATCTATTTTTCTAATCAACATGTGAGAGATGTGATAACACCCTTCTGGAGAAGGTGGGACATGAACAATGGCCTCCCCGTTCAGGGGTAGGGACATTATCACGGTGGTACTAGAGGGCCCTTTACTGCCCCTTTAACAGAGCAGGGACATTCTCCCTTTACCAGTGCAGGGACTCTGCCCCTTTGACAAAGCAGGGATACTGCCCCTTTAAGAGAGCAGAGACTTTGCCCCTTTAACAGAGTAGGGGCACTGCCACTTTAAGAGAGCAGGGACACTGCCCCTATAAGAGAGCAAGGGCTCTACCACTTTAAGAGAACAGGGACACTGCCCCTTTAAGAGAGCAAGGACACTGCCCCTGACAAGAGAGCAGGGGCTCTACTCCTTTAACATAACAGGGGCACTGCCCCTTTAAGACAGCAGGAGCACTGCCCCTTTAAGAGAGCATGGATGCTGACCCCTTAACAGAGCAGGAGCACTGCCCCTTTAAGAGAGCAGGAGCACTGCCCCTTTAACAGCAGAGGGACACTGCCCCTTTAAGATGATGTTGATGTGGGCTGAGTGCGCCCTCTGCTGTCGAGTTGCCGCCAGTGCCGCTCGTGGCGAATCTGCGGCTGCGCGGGATTTACCTGGCGCTGGGTCACCATGGCGGCGGGGAGCGGCCTGAAGAAGGAGGAGAAATATGACCGACAGCTGCGGTAACGGGGGGGGGGGGGAGAGGGGCCGCAGGTGGGCGCGTCGGAGCGGCTCCTCCACCCACTGGGTTTCCCTCTCACTGTGACCTGCGGATCACCCCCCCCCCCCGGGATCCCCCCCACCCCCATTGGATCTCCCTGGCCACTCCACCCCACCCCACATTGCTGCCCAGTGGGTCCCCCTCCCCCTTTACTGGATCCCCTCCCCATTCCCTCTTGGCTGATGGTCCACCAGCATGGCACCCCCCCCCCCACCCTCACCCTCACCCTCACCCCCCACCCCTCCCCCTCACCCTCACCCCTCACCCTCACCCTCACCCCCCCCCCTCCCCCTCACCCTCACCCCTCACCCTCACCCCTCCCCCTCCCCCTCACCCTCCCCCTCACCCCTACCCCTCACCCCACCCCCTCACCCCCCACCCCCCACCCCCCCACCCCCCTCACCCCCCCCACCCCTCACCCCCCCCCCCTCACCCCCCACCCCTCACCCCCCACCCCTCACCCTCACCCCTCACCCCTCCCCCTCACCCTCACCCCTCCCCCTCACCCCTCACCCCTCCCCCTCACCCTCACCCCCCCACCCTCACCCCCCACCCCTCACCCCTCACCCCTCACCCCTCACCCCCCACCCCTCACCCCCCACCCCTCACCCCCCCACCCCTCACCCCCCACCCCTCACCCCCCACCCCTCACCCCCCACCCCTCACCCCCCCACCCCTCACCCCCCCACCCCTCACCCCCCACCCCCCACCCCCCCCACCCCCACCCCCCCACCCCTCACCCCCCCACCCCTCACCCCCCACCCCTCACCCCCCCACCCCTCACCCCCCCACCCCTCACCCCCCACCCCTCACCCCCCACCCCTCACCCCCCACCCCTCACCCCCCACCCCTCACCCCCCACCCCTCACCCCTCACCCCTCACCCCCCACCCCTCACCCCCCACCCCTCACCCCTCACCCCTCACCCCACACCCCTCACCCCCCACCCCTCACCCCCCACCCCTCACCCCCCACCCCCTCACCCCCCACCCCCTCACCCCCCACCCCCTCACCCCCACCCCGATGTGTCTATGCCAGGTACTGCGGGGTGGGGGTTGGGGAGGGACAGTGCAGCCTCTGCATCCTGACTGTTGGCTCATCGCTCTGTCACGTTGAGCTAATGTCTGCAGGAGGCTGTTGCACCATCAGGTTCTAGGTTAGAGTGGTCTCTCCACCCTGCAGGCACTCTGCCTCTAGTCCTGCTGAGGGGCTTTTGTCTGAAACATCGACTCTCCTGCTCCTCGGATGCTGCCTGACCTGCTGTGCTTTTCCAGCACCACTCTACTCCAGAATCTGGTTTCCAGCATCTGCAGCCCTTGTGTTTTTACCCTGTTGGACCATCAGAAATGTTGTAGCCAAACATAAACCCCGTTCTACCCTAATCTGATGGCCAGGCGTGGTTGCTCTCCAACGGTTTGTAGGAAGCCGATGAGAATCGGGAACTCTGGTTTTTCGTTTTTGTTTCTCTGGTCGTCCAGGGAATTCAACACAGGTGACAGCATCTCCACCTCTACCGAAACCCTCAGCACAAACAGCAGTCTCTGAGTACTGGTCCCATATCACACATTATGCCAAGTTCTCTTCATTGATGACTGAACTACATTGACACCTGCTTGTGAAAATGCTCCTTCTTTTGAAATCCTCCATTGTGACGTCTCTTCTGTATCTCTGAAATCATTCCCAGACCCACAACCCTGAAGCGAAATCTGTTTTCTGATTATCTGACATCTTGTGGATGCCTGACTGTAATTGGCGCTGTACCTTCTGTTGATTGGTCCCATGTTCTGGCGTACCCTCCCTCCCTTTGCCTGTCTGCCTCATGTCTTCCTTTAAAACACTTTAAAAGTCTACCACTTTTGGTTACCTTTCTCTCTTTATCGCACAGCATCACATTTCATTGAATTGTGCATCTTTATCTTGGAGTGGTTCACTGTGGGGAAAAAATTAGTTCAGTAGTTGTTGTAAACAAGAGCAACTTCCTACCTCCAGCAGCACTCCAGTGCCTCATGTGAGATCATGGAAGTCTGAGAGTCATAAAGATGTACAGCACAGAAACAGACCCTTTGGTCCAACTCAACCATGACTTGGCAGGAGATTGTGGGGTGTGCCTTCATGAACATTTGTGCAGTTTAATTTTACTTGGCATGTTTGTTTGTATCGAGTGGAGGGGAAATAGGGGCAGCCATAGAGTCATGGAGATGTACAGCATGGAAACAGACCCTTCAGTCCAACCTGTCCATGTCATCCAGATATCCCTAATCTAGTCCCTCTTGCCAGTATCTGGCCCATATCCCTCCAAACTTTCCTATTCATGTACCCAACAAGATGCCTCTTAAATGTTGCAATTGTACCAGCCTCCACCACTTTTTCTGGCAGCTCATTCCATACACGTACCACCCTCTGTGTGAAAAAGTTACCCCTTAGGTCCCTTTTATATCTTTCCCCTCTCACCCTAAACCTATGCCCTCTAGTTCTGGACTCCCCCACCCCAGGGGAAAGACTTTGTCTATTTATCCTATCCATGCCCCTCATAATTTAGTAAACCTCTATAAGGTCACCCCTCAGCCTCCGACGCTCCAGGGAAAACAACCCCAGCCTGCTCTGCCTCTCCCTATAGCTCAAATCCTCCAACCCTGGCAACATCCTTGTAAATCTTTCCTGAACCCTTTCAAGTTTCACAACATCTTTCCGATAGGAAGACCAGAATTGCATGCAATATTTTAACAGTGGCCTAACCAATGTCCTGTATAGCCGCAACATGGCCTCCCAACTCTTGTACTCGATACTCTGACCAATAAAAGAAAGCATACCAAACGCCGCCTTCACTATCCTATCTACCCGTGACTCTACTCTCAAGGAGCTATGAGCCTGCACTCCAAGGTCTCTTTGTTCAGCAACACTCCCTGGGACCTTACCATTAAGTGTATAAGTCCTGCTAAGATTTGCTTTCCCAAAATGCAGCACCTCGCATTTATCTGAATTAAACTCCATCTGCCACTCCTGAGCCTATCAGTTCGTCTGGTCAAGATCCTGTTGTAATCTGAGGTAACCTTCTTCGCTCTCCACTACACCTCCAATTTTGTTGTCATCAGCCAACTTACTAATGATACCTCTTATGTACACACCCAAATCATTTATATAAATGATGAAAAGTAGTGCACCCAGCACCGATCTTTGTGGCACATCACTGGTCACAAGCCTCCAGTCTGAAAAGCAACCCTCCACCATCACCCTCTGTATTCTACCTTTTGAGCCAGTTCTGTATCCAAATGGCTAGTTCTCCCTGTGTTCCATGAGAGCCCACCTTGCTAACCGATCTCCCATGGGAATGCCTTACTGAAGTCCATATAGATCACGTCTAATGCTCTGCCCTCATCAATCCTCTTTGTTACTTCAAAAAACTCAAATCAAGTTCATGAGACATGATTTTCCACACATAAAGCCATGCAGACTATTCCTAATCAGTCCTTGCCTTTCCAAGTGCATGTACATCCTGCCCTTCAGGATTCCCTCCAACAACTTGCACACCACTGACGTCAAGCTCACTAGTCTATAATTCCCTGGCTTGTCCCAAAGCATTTTATTATATAAGAAGCAAGCAGGTAACTGGAGAAAGGATTGGGCCACTAAAGAATAATGAAGGAAGGCTGTGTGTCGAACAGCCTTCAGAATGGGTGAGATTCTGAATGATTACTTTGCATCAGCTTTCACTGAGGAGAGGAACATGATGAATGTTGAGATTAGAGATAGAAGTTTGATTAGTCAGGATCATGTTGACATAAGTAGGGAAGATGCGTTGGGTAGGCTAGAAGTTATTAAGGTGGACAAATCCCCAGGACTGGATGGGATCTATCCCAGGTTGCTGAGGGAGGCGAGAGAGGAAATAGCTGGGGCCCTGACAGATATCTTTGTGGCATCCTTAAATACAGGTGAGGTGCCAGAGGACTGGAGGGTTGCTCATGTTGTACAAGAAGGGTAGTAGGGATATTCCGGGTAACTACAGATCAATGAGCCTGACGTCACTGGTGGGGATGTTGCTGGAGAAGTTACTGAGGGATAAGATATATTTATATTTAGTAAAGAATGGGCTTATCAGTGATAGGCAACATGGTTTTGCATGGGGGAGATTGTGCCTTACCAACTTAAGTTCTTCGAGGAAGTGACCAAGTTGATAGATGAAGGAAGGGCTGTTGATGTCATATACATGGACTTTAGTAAGGTGTTTGATAAGGTTCCTCACAGTAAACTAATGGAGAAAGTGAAGTCACATGGTGTGCAGGGTGTTCTAGCTCGGTGGATAAAGAACTGGTTGAGCAACAGGAGACAGAGAGTAGTAGTTCTCGAAATGGAGAAAGGTGACCAGTGGTGTTCCACAGGGGCCAGTGTTGGGGCCACTGTTGTTTGTGATTAGATTAGATTACTTACAGTGTGGAAACAGGCCCTTCGGCCCCACAAGTCCACACTGACCCGCCGAAGCGCAACCCACCCAGACCCGTTCCCCTACGTTTACCCCTTCACCTAACACTATGGGCAATTTAGTATGGCCAATTCACCTAACCTGATATACATAAATGATCTGGGAGAGGGCACTGTTGGTATGATCAGCAAGTTTGAAGATTGGTGGAGTAGCAGAAAGCATAAAGGACTGTCAGAGAATACAGGAGGATATGGATAGACTGGAGAGTTGGGCAGAAAAGTGGCAGATGGATTTCAATCCAGACAAATGTGAGGTGATGCATTTAGGCAAGACTAATTCTAGGGTGAATTGTACAATGAATGGAAGAGCCTTGGGAAAAGTTGATGGGCAGAGAGATCTGGGAGTGCAGGTCCATTGTACCCTGAAGGTTGCTGCACAGGTCGATAGAGTGGTCAAGAAGGCATATAGTATGCTTGCCTTCATTGGACGGGTATTGAGTATAAGAGCTGGCAAGTCTTGTACAACGTTGTACAAGACATTAGTTTGACTGCATCTAGAATACTCTGTACAGTTCTAGTTACCACATTACCAAAAGGATGTGGACACTTTGGAGAGGGTGCAGAGGAAGTTTACGAGGATGTTGCCTGGTATGGAAGGTGCTCGCTATGAAGAGAGGTTGAGTAGGTTAGGTTTATTTTCATTAGAAAAAAGGAGATGGAGGGGGGACCTGACTGAGGTTTATAAAATCATGAAGGGTATAGACAGGGTGGATAGAGACAAGCTTTTTCCCAGGGTGAAGGATTCAATAACGAGAGGTCACGTGAGATGTGGAAAGTTTAAGGGGGATACACGCGGCAAGTCCTTCACACACAGAGGGTGGTGGGCATTTGGAACGCGTTGCCAGCAGAGATGGTAGAGGCAGGCACGGTAGATTGATTTAAGATGCGTCTGGACAGATGCATGAGTAGGTGGGGAGCAGAGGGATACAGATGCTTAGGAATTGGGCGACAGATTTAGACAGTGGATTTGGATCGGCTCAGGCTTAGAGGGCAACCAACCTTGAGTTGACTCAAGATCTCTGTGCTTTAGAGTTAAAAGTTTAATAGCTCTCCCTGTATTCCCTCTGTTAGGCTGTGGGGAGACCATGGTCAGGAAGCACTGGAGGCTGCTCATGTCTGTCTGATTAACGCTAGCGCCACTGGAACTGAAATCCTGAAGAACCTGGTGCTTCCTGGTAAGATTGGAGCATTTATCATCCCATTAAAATGCAAAATATGATAATGACAGCCAATCCATCTGTAATCTTTATTTCCACAATTCTCATTCCTTAGGAATTGGATCTTTTACCATTGTAGATGGCAGCACCGTCGCTGGGGAGGATGTTGGCAATAAGTGAGTTTTTTTTTTAACAGCCTAACATTTTATTTTGTCCATGTGCGGTTTAACATTGACAATGTCATTTTTTGAATTGGTGGAGGCCAGGCTCCTCCTCATCTGGACCTCCAGAACTCCCTCCCTCATTATTGAATCTACTCCTCTTATTTCGACATTTTAATCTATGGTTTCTTTGCTTCTCTTCCATTCCTTCTCAAGCCCAGTGACTGATGTTTGAACTCATTGGCCTGAAGTATGTTGTACATTGAACTCTGTAAAATGTGATATTGTTCACCTTTCTTTGGTGGGAGTTATTGCTGTTGGAGCTGTGCTTGCTGATTCTTGTGTACAGTGTGATGTGATTCCAGAATGGTTTCTGAAATAATCAGTGTTTTCTTTCACTCTGAATGGGGCACAAAGGTAAGGAGCACACTGTGAGAATGGAGAAACAAAACTGTACGTTTTGGACATCCCTTATCACAGCATGTGATGTGAGTCTATAAGGTTAAGCAAGCATTATCAATCTCAAGTTGTCTAGAGCGCAGTTAGAATCAACCTCGTTGCTGTGAACCTGAGGTCACCTGTAGGCCAGATAGGGAACAGTTGGCAGGTTTCCTTCCTTCAGGGATATTAGTGAACCAGATGGGTTTTTACAACAGTTAACATTAGGCTGAAACAAACACCGAGAATGATGGAGAAACTGAGCAGGTCTGGCAGCATCTCTGAAGAGGGAAAGCAAAGTTAATCTTTCAATTGGATGATCTTCCAGTAGACCTGGAAAACTTTAGAGGCAACTGGTTTTAGCCAAGTACAGAGGAAAGGGAACCCTGGCAGGAAAGGAAAGAACACAACGGAAAGGCTGTGATGGGGTGGAAAGCAAGAGAGCTTAAGTGAAAAAGGTGTTGATGGGGCAAGATGGAAGGGAATGACGGTGGAACGCAGAGAACCAAACATGGGGCTAAATGAACTGCAGTTGATTCAGAGTTTCTCTGTTCCATTTAGTTTATGGTCAGTGGTAATGCTAATACCTTGGGAGATTCAGCGTGGGCAATATTATTTAATATCCAAGAGCAATGGTTAGATTCTGGTTTGTTGCAGGTTACCATTACCTGACAGTTACATAATGCAAATGGTCCTTGCCCTCTTAACCCAAATGTAGTGTAGTGACTGTATCAATACCTGAAACATTGCAAATAGTGTCAAACATTGCAACATCTCCACATCTGATCACTACGGAGGGTAGGTCATTGATGAAGCAGCTGAAGATGGTTGGGTTTACAATCTCTCCTTGGAGAGTTCCTGCAGAAATATCCTAGGGCTGAGATGACTGACCTCCAACAACCACACCATCATCTTATGTGTCACATATGACTCCCAACCAGTGGAGAGTTTACCCCAATACCCATTGATTCGAGATTTGCTAGAGTTCTTGGCTCCACAGCTTTTCACTGACTGAATTATATTCTCTTGCAGCTTCTTCCTAACCAAAAACAGTATTGGACTGGTGAGTGCTTTGGATTTTGTTTTTACATTTTTGTAGCTATGATCTGAAATGATCCTTCTGTGCACTGTTGCTCAGTGAAGAGGGCCTGGGTGCCACTTGATGGTGTGGCCATGCTTTCAAATGTCAGCTGCAGCTGAGTGCTCTCTGAGTACTGACACAGCAAGGCCAAACCTGCTGGAACTGTATAACAAGTGGATTCGGAGCCTTCCAAAGAGGGAGAATGAGAGTCTAACATGATATTAAAAAGGCAGATCAAACACTGGGATTCATTTCTGGTGAAATCGAATTGAAAAGCAGAGAAGTTACATTACACTTTTTTGTTTGTATAACTGTAGAATGCTTTGCATAGTACTAGTCAACAAATTGGAGGCACTGGACAAGGTGCAATAAAAAGATTTCTGGGATAATATTCTAACCGAGTGGTTATATCTGTCTGGCATCCTCTGTTTGGCATCGTCTCCATGCTCCTGACCTTGGCCTTCCCTGCAGGGATGTAAGGAGTTTACGAGCATCCTGGGTCAGACGACGTGTTTTATATACCTTGGGCACGCAGTGACAGACCATCTGGCGTTGCACATTCTCCCTGTGTCTGCGTGGGTTTCCTCTGGGTGCTCCAGTTTCCTCCCACAATCCAAAGATGTGCAGGTCAGGTGAATTGGCCATGCTAAATTGCCCATTGTGTGAGGTGCATCAGTCAGGGTTAAAAATAGGGTAGGGGAATGTGTCTGGGTGTGTTACTCTTCAGAGGGTTGGTGTGGACCTGTTGGGCTGAAGGGCCTGTTTCCATACTGTAGGGAATCTAATCTAATCTAATCTGTTCCTTGATGAAGAGCTTAATGCACACATTAGGGAAGCAGCTACCACCTTTAGCTGGTCTGCGGATGGAATAACATGAAGTTGGCCCCAGGACCTGACTGTTTCCATTCCAAGGTGTTAGTGGAAGTAGGAGAGCACAATGTAGATGTTGTAACTATAATCTTTCAGAGTTCCCTAGACACAGGGGCTGTCACTCTGTATTAGAAAATTACACCATCTCACTCCACTTTTTACAAAGGGCGAAAGAAGAAAACCAGGGAATTACAGACGAGTTAGCCTAACGGCTGTGGTGTGGAAATTGTTGGAGTCTGTCATCAAAGATGGGGTAAATAAATACCTTGAAAGTTTTCAGTTAATCAGGAAGAATTGACATGGATTCGTGACCGGTAGGTCATGCCTGAGAAACCTCATGGAAAACTTTGAAGACATGACTAAGGCAGTAGACAGAGGAATGTCTATGGATGTTGTTTATATGGACTTCCAGAAAGCATTTGAAATAAGTCCCACGTAAGAGACTGTTAATTATTTTAAAATCTATGGAATTGAGGGCAAACTACTGACATGGCTGGGAAATTGGTTGAGAGATGGACAACAGAAAGTAGGGATAATGGGTAGGTACTCAAATTGGCAGGATGTGACCATCCCACAAGGTGTCCATCAAGGATCTGTGTTAGAGTCCCTGTTATTTACATTCGTTATTAACAACTTGGATAATGGTCAGAAAGTCATGTTTCAAGTTAAGTTCATGTGGAGTGAAAGAAAATGGATGTCCAAAGAGACTTAGGGTTCATATGCATTTATCTTTAAAATGCCACAAATAGGTGCAAAAAATAGTAAAGAAAGCTAATAGAATGCTTTATATCTAGAAGATTGGAGGATAAGGATGCTGATGTTTTGCTGCAGTTATACAAAACCCTGGTTAGACCCCACTTGGAGCACTGTGAGCAGATCTGGGTCCCACATCTTAGGAAGGATCGATCGGCCTTGGTGGGGTGGGTGGGAGGGGTGGAGAGCGGGAGTACGACGTTAGATTTACAAGGACAACCTGAACTTTAGGGTTTATACAATTTAGGCCTGTTTCCTCTAGAATTAAGAGGGTTAAAGGGGTGATCTGAATGAAGTCTTCAAGATCTTAACAGGAAAGACAAGGTACATAACGGAAGTCTGTTTCCGATGGGGATTCTAAAAATAGATGGCCGAGTCTGTGAATTAAGACCAGACCTTTCAGGAGAGATGTTAGGAAGCTCTTCTAGACACACAGGGTGGGAGATGTTTGTAACGCTCTTCCACAAATGGCAGTGGATGCTGGACTATTTGTTAATTTTGAATCTAAGATTGATAATGTTTGTTCAGCAAAGGTATTCGGGGATATGGGACAAAGACAGGGTATATGGAGTTAGGCCATAGATCAGCCATGACCTCATTGAATGATGGAACAGGCTTAAGGGGCTGAATGGCCTACTCCTGTTTCTGTGATCCTGTATTTTCAGCCTTATGTTTGCAGTACTTCGCTGCGCCAAATGAATGAGATCTTGTTGTTGAAAAAAGAAGCACAGTATTTCCCAATTTCCCTGTCCACAGGGCATATCCTGGTAGGGCAAAATCACATGCAGCAGCCCCCTCAAAGGAAGAGCTCCTGCATTCGTCAGCAGGCAACTTCCCAAGGACCTTCTGTATGGTGAGAAATCCAAATCCAAAGCCAGAAGACCAGTAGGGTGCTTTGTGTTCTTTCTCAGCGAAGCTTGTGAAGTGAAGGCCGTAGTCATTGGATATCACAGCTGGCAGTTGCTAATCAACAACAGGGGGAAATAATGACCCCTCCTCGGGCTGGCATGAGGGAGCCACGGTGACTTGGCAAAGTGCAAACAGCAACACATAGTCACACTTGGCAGCTTCATGTGCAGCACTAACCTGCGTCTCAACTACTGATCTAGTCAGCTATCAGCAAACATGGATCACGTCCATCAGGAACAGACTGCTTACTGCACGGCCATTACCTTTCGTAGATGGACCAACCTGTACTTGTTTGGAAAATTTGAACAGGTTGGGTCTCTTTTTCTTTCTAGACTTGAGATTATAAAAGGAGTTTGAAAAGAAGGAACTGGCAAAGGTTTTTCCACTTCCAGAAGAGACCAGAATGAGGGGCAATGAACTGAAGCGAGTCACTGATAAAAACAGTGGAATTTTCCTATGAGCTGGTTAGGCCATTTGACCCTTTGAGACTAATACCCCATTCAATAAGATCTTTGATCTGGTTGTGGTCTTAGCTTCACTTTCCCGTCTGCTCCTCATAATCCTCAATTGTTTCATCTATCAAAAACCTATCGATCTCAGTGGTGGGCGGCACGGTGGCACAGTGGTTAGCACTGCTGCCTCACAGTGGCAGAGACCTGGGTTCAATTCCCACCTCGGGTGACTCTCTGTGTTGAGTTTGCACGTTCTCCCCGTGTCTGCGTGGGTTCCTTCCGGGTGCTCCGGTTTCCTCCCACAGACCAAAAATGTGCAGGTTAGGTGAATTGGCCATGCTAAACTGCCTGTAGTGTTAGGGGCAGGGGTAAATGTAGGGGAATGGGTCTGGGTGGGTTGCGCTTCGGCGGGTCGGTGTGGACTTGTTGGGCCGAAGGGCCTATTTCCACACTATAAGTAATCTAGTCTCAGTCTTGAATATATTTAAGGACAGCCCACTACCTACTTGGGAAGAAACCTCCGCGCACTCAACATCAGAGAAAAGAAATCTCTCCTCACTTCAAACTTGGAAAAACCATTTATTCTTAACTACATCCCTTACATTTAGTCTCCTTAACAAGAGAAAACATCTCTGTGTGGTATCCACCCTATCCAGACTCCTCAGAATCTTTCATATTTCACTAGGATTGCCTCTTGTTCTCCAAAACTCAAATGGACATACGCCAAACCTGTTCAGTCTTCCTGAGATAAGCCATTCATCCTAGGAATGAGTCAAGTGAACCTTCTCTGAACTGCTAATGAACTTATTTGTTTTCAAATAAGGAGTATTGTGTACAGTTTTGATCTCCAGATGTGGTTTTACCAAGGTTCAGTACAGCTACTGTACAACTTCACTACTGTTATATTCCATTCATGAGAAATGTCTTTTAGAAAGACAGAAATGCAGAATTCTCAAAGAAGGGTGGAGGTGAATACTAAAGATTCATTTAAGAGTCTGGTGATGGGAGATGAAATAGGGCTGGAACAGGATAGTGTGGAGCTTAAACACTGGGGTTGAGTTGAAGGGTCTGCTTCTGTGCTGTAACTGTTTAGTCAGGGGAGGGTATTCGTTTTGAAGTTCATGACTAGAGTGAAGGTTTAGTATTTCTGTTTCTTTTTCCATTCAGAACCGAGCCCAGGCAGCCATGGAGCTCCTTCGGGAGCTGAATAGCGATGTCAGTGGAAACTTCATGGAGGAGGTAAGGAAGTTTTTAATTTCACAACAAGCGATGTATCCTGTCCTGTTTGGCAGGAGCAGTGTCCTATGTTGTGTTGTAAAAAGGGTGGTGGAAGCAGATTTTATGGCAGATTTTGAAATTGGTTTGATAAATATTTTGAAAAGGAAAGAAGATTGGGGTTATGAGAGAAATACCGTGTGGACTAACTGGCAGCTCGTTTGTAAATTACAGTATAGATATAACGGACTGAATGGCCATGGCAATGAGTTACTTTGAGTGCACAATGAGTCAGTCACTTGCCCACAACAATGTTTGAAAGGATTAATGTCTGCAGTGTTGTGTGTAATGCCTCCTACTGTGATGGGGAAGATTACATGAGAGAGGGATGCATCATGGCTTCAGCAGAGATAGTCATGCTACTGTGAAGCTGTATATCTTATTTTAAGATATAGAAAAACATTATTGTTTGAACTTATTGAAACCTCACTAATCTCCCAAGCTCGTTAATTGAACATACAGCACAACGCACAAAGAACGCTGCTGGATGACAGACTGGTTAGTCGGTGATGTGTGGAGCTGATGGGCTGGGCCAAGGATGGAGTCCTTTCTGCTTTCTTGGGAGTGCTCTCAAATCCAAATGGTTCCATTCCAGGGTCCTACGTCATCAACTTATGCCAACAGGACAGGGGAATAGCGTCTCAGTTTATCATTTTACCCTGTTTCCAGGCTGTGGATGACTTGGACTTTCCAGGCTTGGTCAACCTTGAGGAATGGGACTGGAGTCACACAGACAGCAGTGATTAAGGAAGGACATCAGTTATCCAGTTACATTGGTGTGAGCAGCCAGCAGCTTTTGTAAAGGAAAGATAATGGGAGGATATTTACATTTGAGGCTGAGATTTATGTGTATGACTGTTTTCTTTGGAATTGACTGAGTTATGAAATCTTGACACTTTTTCAGAGCCTTGAACAGCTGCTTGAAAATGACCCCACATTCTTCCTCCGATTCAATATAGTGATTGCTACTCAACTTTCAGAAAGGTAAGCAGCAGTTTTTTAAATAGTTGTTTGGTACATTTCTTCTCCATAAAAAGCCTGACATGTCAGGAATGCTGTCGTCAATAGAGTGATTGCAGTCAGCACAGAGGAAACGTGACATTATCTAGACAGACTACTGCATCCACCAGCTTCAGCATTCACTTCCTTCAATGACATACACAGAGGCACCAGGGTGTACCATCTACAAGATACCCTGCAGAAATTCACCAAAGCTCCTTCAACAGCATCTATCAAACCCACTGCCTCTACCATCTAGAGGAAAAAGTAATTTAGAGCTAAATTCTGCAATTTTGAGGTCTCATCACAGTTATACCTTAGAAAATGTGGCTACCAGTTTGGGCACAGCAACTCCCCACAACATCGATGTGTTAAATGACCGAACATCCATTTTTAGTGATTTTTGGTGAAAGGATAGTTGTTATTCCTGCAGGCTGTTCTCTGAAATACGAACATGGGACCATTACATCCACATGATGGACAATAGTTCCTCATTTTAAAGTCTGTTGAAAGAGAGCACCATACCCTGCAGTGCTGTACTGGAGCTGTCAGTCTTGGGCTATGTGCTGGTTATTAGTCATCTCGTTACTACTTGTCTATGTTTCATGGAGCATTTGGGTTATTACAACAGGTGATGGTTTCATGATCATCTAATCTGATGACAGGTCACAGACAGTCAAGAATATTGAATAAACATTGACAATTTATTGCAGTGGGATTGAATAATATCGCCATCACTGGATTACTTGGCCAGTCACCTGACCATTAGGCCTCAAGTTGTTTGGTTTTCTCTGCAAATCAGATATTTTAAAAGAGGAATAAATGAATGAATGTTTGTTCTTTCTCAGGCAGTTTATTGATATTGTCCATTATTTTCTGAGACACATGCTAACAAGCCAGAGGGTGGGGGTGGAGGGTTGGTTTTCAGACTGGAGGCCTGTGACCAGTGGTGTGCGACAAGGATTGGTGCTGGGTCCACTACTTTTCGTCACTTATATAAATGATTTGGATGTGAATGATGGAGGTATACTTAGTAAGTTTGCAAATGACGCCAAAATTGGAAGTGTAGTGGATATTGAAGAAGGTTACCTCAGAGTACACCAAGATCAGATGGGCCAATGGGTCAAGGAGTGGCAAATGGAGTTTAATTTAAATAAATGCGAGGTGCTGCATTTTGGGACAGCAAATCAGAGTGGGACTTATACGCTTCATGGTAAGTATGTAAGTTAGCTTGCTGAGCTGGAAGTTTGTTTTCAGATGTTTTGTCACCATACCGCAGAATTGGGCTGAGAGGTTGCAAATGGAATTCAATGCAGCTAAATGTGAGGTGATTCACTTTGGGAAGAATAACAGGAAGGTAGAATACTGGGTCAATGGAAAGATTCTTGGTAGCGTGGATGTGCAGAGGGATCTTGGAGTCCATGTCCATAGATCCCTGAAAGTTGCCACCCAGGTCGATAGTGCTGTTAAGAAGGCATGTGGTATGTTAAGTTTTTTTTTATTGGTAGAGGGAGTTCCGGAGTCGTTATGTCATTCTGCAACTATACAAAACGCTGGCGTGGCTGCACTTGGAATGTTGTGTACAGTTCTGGTTCCCCCATTACAGGGAGGATGTGGAAGCATTGGAAAAGGTGCAGAGATTTAGCTGGATGTTGCCTGGTCTGGAGGGAGGCTCTTAATTAGGAAAGGCTGAGAGACTGGGGCCTGTTCTTATTGGACAAAAGAAGGCTAAGAAAGGAATTTGATAGAGACATACAAGATGATCAGAGGATTAGATAGGGTAGACCATGAAAGTCTTTTTCCTAGGATGGTGATGTCAGCATGTACGAAGGGACATAATTACAAGTTGAAGCATGGTAGATTTAAGACAGATGTCAGAGGCAGGTTCTTTACTCAAAGTGGTAAGGGAGTGAATGCCCTGCTTGCCAAAGTAGTTAACTCAACCACGTTAGGGAGATTTAAACAATCCTTAGATAAGCACATGGATGATGATGATGATGATGATGGGATAGTGTCGGGTGATGAGCTTAGATTAGTTCACAAGTTGGCGCAACATCGAGGGCTGAGGGGCCTGTTCTGCGCTGTATTGTTCTATGTTCTGTACTAGGTAACATCATCAGTGAGATCTCTGGTGATGTGCTGGTTGTATGTCCTAACTTGCCACCAGGATACATGAACACCAACTAGCCACCAAAAGACACAGCCCACTATCACTAGTTTCCATATATACAGACGAAGAAGGATACCATTTTGACTGGGACAGCGCACACGTCCTAGGACAGATGAAACAAAGACTCTCACGAGAATTCCTAGGGGCATGGCATTCTAACTAGAACTCCCTCAATAAAAACATCGACTTAGATCCCATCTACCTTCACTTGGGTGAAAAAAAGAACCAGAAATGACATCACCCGCCTTAAGGAACCAGGACCATAAATAGAGAGACGGGACATAACACCAGCGCTTTACCGGAGACTCTCACTGATGTTACCTAGTATGGTGACAAAACCTCTGAAAACAAACCTTCCAGCTCACCAAGCTAACTTATAGACTTATCATCGACCTGAGCTTCAAATCTCAAAAATCGCTACCTTCATGGTAAGGTCTTGGGGAGAGTTGCTGAGCAAAAGAGACCTCTGTGTGCAGGTTCATAGTTCCTTGGAAGTGGTGCCGCAAAGAGATAGGATAGTGAAGAAAGCGATTGATATGTTTGCCATTATTGGTCAGTGCATTAAGTATAGGAGTTGGAAGTTCATGTTGTGGCTGTACAGGGCACAGGTTAGGCCACTATTGGAATACTGCATGTAATTCTGGTCTCCCAGCTATAGGAAGGATGTTATGAAACTTGAGAGGGTTCAGAAAAAATTTACAAGCACGTTACCAGGGTTGGAAGGTGTGAGCTGTAGAGAGAGGCTGAATAGGCTGGGCCTATTTTCTGTGGAGCGGCTGAGGGCTGACCTTTTACAGAGGTTTATTAAATCATGTGGGGCATGGATAGGGTAAATAGACAAGGTCATTTACCAGAGGTGGGGTAGTCCAAAACTAGAGGGTGTAGGTTTAAGGTCAGAGGGGAAAGATTTAAAAGGGATCTAGGTCACAACTTTTTCATGTAGAGGCTGGTGCATGTATGGAAAGAGCTGCCAGAAGAATTGGTGGAAACTGGTACAATTACAGCATTTAACAGGCATCTGGATGGATATATGAATAGGAAGGGTTTGGAGGGACATGGCCCAAGTGCTAATGGGATTGGGTTGGTTTAGGATATCTGTTCGGTGTGGACCGAAGGGTCTGTTTCTGTGCTGTACATCTGACTCCATAACTAGCAAAAATATTACTTTCTCTCCACTTTGAGTAGCAGAGAATAGATAACAGTCAATCTAAGGGATTGCTGTTTTAAATTATTTACACATGACCATCCACTTAACTATAAAATAAATGAGATGTATAAAAGCAAATATAGTGCATGCTGGACACCTGAAATTAAAAATAAACACATTGCTGGAGAAACTCAGTAAGCTCAGATAATTCTTTGAAGCAGAGTTACAAAGAAGTGTCCTTGGACTTATTGACAGATGCTGCCAGACTTGCTGAATTTCTCCAACAGTTTCTGTTTTCATGCATTTTATATAAACTGATCGACTTTTGTTTCCTATTGTCAGTACATTGTTACGTTTATCAGCCATCCTTTGGAAAGCTGATGTGCCACTGCTGGTGTGTCGGACGTATGGGCTGGTTGGCTACATGAGACTGGCTGTAAAGGAGCATCCAGGTAGATTTTCATATAATTCTACTTATCGAGCAGTAATGCTCATTCTGCTGTGCTGCTGCTTAAAGTGAATCAGATAATACCACAGGATCAGTGTGATGTTTTGTTAAATGGCATAACTGCTGTGTAGCGAGCAGAGAAAATTCAGGGAAGATTTAATAGATGTCAAAGTTATGCAAGGTGGGCTGGATGGGTTGCACCCTCAGGCATTAAAGGAAGTAGCTGAGAGATTTTGGATGCACTGGCAATAATCTTCCAAAAATCCTTAGATTGTGAAAAATTCTCAGAAGATTGGCAATTTTCAATGTAAATCCTTATTCAAAAAGTAAGGGAGACAAACAAACAGACATTTTTAGATTACTTAGTGTGGAAACAGGCCCTTGGGCCCAACAAGTCCACACCGACCCGCGGAAGCACAACCCACCCAGACCCATTCCCCTACATTTACCCCTGCCCCTAACACTACGGGCAGTTTAGCATGGCCAATTCACCTAACCTGCACATTTTTGGACTGTGGGAGGAAACCGGAGCACCCGGAGGAAACCCACGCAGACACGGGGAGAATGTGCAAACTCCACAGTCAGTTGCCTGAGGCAGGAATTTAAACCAGGGTCATTGGCGCTATGAGGCAGCAGTGCTAACCACTATGCCACCGTGCTGCCCAAACAGGATAGGGAGATAGCTTAATATGTCATTTGCTAAAATGTTAGAATCATTTACAAAGGATATAAGAGTGCATTTAGGAATATGATCGAGCAGAGTCAGTATGGCTTCATGAAGAGGAAATCCTACTTTCCATATTTATTAATAACTAGAACCCCATGTTGAGTGGATAATTGGGGAGGCAACTGAACTGTTGACCTGTTATGGGAATGCAGTATAAAAATGGGAATCTTGCTGAAACAGGATGTAAGTTTGCTCACTGAGCTGGAACCTACTCAACACTTGCTGAAACTCTTCAGGCACTAGTCAGACCACAATTCGAATAAAACCTGGAAAGGTTGTTTCCCCTTGTGGCAGAGTTGGGCCAAAGGGCATAATTTCAGAGGAAGGGTTGCCCAGTTAAGACAGAGATGGGGAGCAATTTTATCTGAGGGTAGTGAACCTGTGGAATTCTTTATCACAAAGAGCTTTCAAGGCTGTGTCTTTTAGTATTTTTGAGGCTGAGACAGATGGATTTTTATCAGGAAGAGAATCTAGGGTAATGAAGAGAAGGCAGGAAAGTGGAGTTGAGGATTATTGGACCAGCAATGACCTCATTGAACTGCAGAACAGATTTGATGGATTTTCCCCTCTTATTTTGCAGTCTGGGTTATTGACAGAGTTATTAGGGAGAAACTGTTCCAACTGGCAGGAGCATTGATAGATAAATATCAGAAATTTAAGATGATTGGCAAAAGGACCAGAAGATGGATGAGAATTTGTGTCCTGGAGAAGTTTGTTGTGATCCAAAACCAGCAGCTTGAGGTTGGGTGGAAGCTGGTTCAAGAGTAACTTAAAATGGGGGAACGGACTGTAAGGTTAAAGGGGGGCGGAGTGCGATAAGTTTGATACCTCTTTCAAAGAGGGACAAATATATTTGCAAACGTACATAATTGTCCTCTGGAGTGTTAATATGACCTATAGCATTCAAAATCCTTAATTTGTGCCTTTTAAATTTTAAAAAAAGTTTCTTTTTCCCTTGTGAGCCATGGATTATGATCAAACTTTGATTGTTGAGACAATTGGGATGCAGCAAACTTTAGCAACCAAATTGTGATGTGAATGCCAGACCTCAAGGTACTTGATGCATGTGTTTTCTTTTCAGTTGTGGAATCGCACCCAGATAATGCGCTGGAAGATCTGAGACTTGACTCACCTTTCCCACATCTGAAGGATCACATTCAGGCCTACGACATGGATAAAATGGACAAAAAGGTTAGCAGCAAATACAGGGAAGGTCCTTTTTTAATAAGAGCATCAATTTCCCAAGATTTGACGTGTACAGGACCAAAGGCTCCAAATCTCAGGTTGTGGATTTAGCCACTAAGAATTTCTTTTCTCATCTCAATCCTACCACTCAGAAGTTGTGAATGTTTCAAGTCCTCCATTCCAGAGAGTTGCAGATCCTGTCATTTTGTAAATTCAAGATTAAGATCAAGAGATTATCCAGTCATTACAGGAATCCAATAATATGCGGATCAAGGGGAGGGAAGTGGAGTGGAGATCAGTCATGATCTTAATGAACAGTAGAGCAGGTTCCAAGTGAACTATGACCAATCCTGCTCCTATTTTTCTGTCCTTAAGAAAATGACCAGTGCTATAAATGGTTTAGAGGGCTTAGAAACTGCTTCTGCAGTTTTGCGTTGAGAATGAAAATGTGCGGAGTAGGCTAGAGGAGTGATTGAAGGTGAGGAACTTGGTTTTTCAAGTTACTAAACTCCATGTTTCTCAGTCCTCACAGTTGTTATGAAGGCATAGAAGTATACTGTACCTTTAAGAAAGTTAAAAGCTAGCAGAACTACCTGACAGCACCAAGTGTTCTGAGCAAAATATAATGTAACCTTTTGATCCAGCAGCTAGGGTAGCTGGTTGTCTAGAGACAAAAGCAAATTTTAATTAGGCCAATCAGTTTAAATTATATCCCCCAAAAATACCAAACTCCAATCGAGTTTGAACTTTGTCAATAAACTATGTTAAAAACCAATGACCCAATCTGATGCTTTGGGGGTATAAGACCGTGGAAACGTGAACAACTGGGAGAGAACTGCCAAAAGACCAACAGATGTAGGCTGCTAGTCAGAACTCTGAGAGAGGCACCTGTCTAGAGAAGGAGTTAGCACAGAATAAAACATCAACACCAACCTGGAGAGCAAATCTACAGAGGAAGATACAAAGAGAAGATTTGACAGCTGGCTGGTTATGAAATTTTGAATTTTTTGACTAAATCTTACTCTGTTTTATTGGATGAGTATTATAGAAGGGAAAGTAAAAGATAGGTTAGAGGAAGAAATTGTAAATAGTTGTTAGTTAATTATTCTCTCTTATACTTTAAGAAATAAAGTTGTTACTATTTAAGTAGTTCTTGGCATCTCGAATTTTCACAGATTACTGCTAAGGCTGAATCTTTTCTGTGTTGCTGGTTTAAAATTAACATAAGGGGTTTACCCCATGTCATAACACAGTTTCAATTTATAGTTGCAGAAAATGGTGTTATTTTACAGTAGTACCAGGTACCTAAAGCAGGAAAGTATTTCTGAGCACTAAAACTTACCTTTAAGTACTTAAAAACTCATGCACAAAAATAATGTTCCGTTTGATATTGTAATGGATACTTGTGCAGTTGTATTATGTGATAGTTTAGTAACAGTTTATTGCCATTAATATTGTAGGACCATAGTCACACTCCATGGATAATTGTGGTAGCCAAATACCTGGAAAAGTGGTGCAGTGAGGTAGGTTGTAGATTTTTTTGTTGATATTACTTTGATAAGTAATCCTTATCCATCTGAGAAAATATACAACTGCAAAAATATACAACTGCAAATAGTTCTGCATATGTTACAGAGAATTACTTTTGATCTCCACGGGATTAGTTTCACTTTGCAGGTTTCAGATGCCATTATGAAATTGGGCCATTCGATGCAATAAAACATAGAAAAGTATAGCACAGAACAAGTCCTTTGGCCTACAATACTGTGCCGAGGATTAATCCTAAAGTAAAATAAAATAATCCGACCTACGCACTCCTCAATTCACTGCTGTCCGTGTGCATGTCGCTTAAATGGCCCTAATGACTCTGCTCCCACCACCACCCTGGCAATGCATTCCATGCATTCACAACTCTCTGCACAAAGAACCTATCTCTGACGTCTCCTCTATACCTTCCTCCTAATATCTTAAAACTATGATCCCTCGTCCCAGTCATTCCTGTCCTGGGGAAAAGTCTCTGGCTATTGACTCGCTCCATGCCCCTCATTATCTTGTACACCTCGATCAGGGCACCTTTTTTCCTCCTCCTCTCCAGAGAGAAAAGTCCAAGCTTAGTCAACCTTTCTTCATAAGGCAAGCCCTCCAGTCCAGGCAGCATCCTGGTAAACCTTATTTGCACCGTCTCCCAAGCCTCTGTATCTTTCCTATAGTAGGGCGACCAGAACTGGACACAATATTCCAAGTGTGGTCTCACCAGGCTCTTGTAGAGCTATAGCAAAACCTCGCAGCTCTTAAACTCAATTTCCCTGTTAATGAAAGCCAAAACACCATATGCTTTGTTAACAATCCTATCCACTAGGGTGGCAACTTTAAGGGATCTATGTACTTGCATACCCAGATCCCACTGCTCCTCCACACTGCCAAGAATCCTGTCTTTAATCCTATATTCAACATTCAAGTTCAACCTTCCAAAATGCATCACTTCGCATTTATCCAGGTTGAACTCCATCTGCCATTTCTCAGCCCAGCTCTGCATCCTGTCTATGTCACGCTGCAGCCTACAGTAGCCCTCAGTACTATCAGTGGCACCTCCAACCTTTTGTGTCATCTGCAAATTTACTAACCCACCCCTCAACCTCCTCATCCAAGTCACTTATAAAAACCACAAGGAGCAGAGGCCCAAGAACAGAGCCCTGCGGGACCCCACTCAACACTGACCTCCAGGCAGAATACTTTCCATCTACAACCACTCTCTGCTTTTTGTCAGCCAGCCAATTCTGAATCCAGACAGCCAAATCTCCCTGTATCCCATCCCTCCTGACTTTATGAATGAGCCTACCATGGGGAAATCTTCATGGACGTATGGACGTTTTGTGTTTGTGAAAAGCAGTGATTTTAACTTCTGCCTCCTGGTGATTTATGTAATTCCCCTTTTTTATTCACCCCCCCGCCCCGCCAAACTCCTTGCTGACCCAGTCTTCACTTATCCTATTTCAGGTTTTGCTGGGATGCTGTGCTGCTAATTAATTTGTTGTTATTCATATAGTCTGTCCTTGCATGAGCCATGAAAATGCAGACCCCACCCTGGTGTAGTAAGGTTCACCAGATCGCAGTCAGAAATGTTGATTTCCTGGCTGACATTTCCTTCCCTATTCCAGGAATGCTGATGCTAGTCTGAATGTCCATAATATCTACATCAAAGATCACTTGGATGAGTCTGCAGAGTGCTCTCTGTGACCATGGAACTGTATCTGCACAAATATTAATCACTTCAGACGAGGAGGAAGGGAAATACATTTGATGCAGTGTGCATTATAATATGTCTTTAGGTCCAACCAGTTACAGGCAGTCCCTGGGTAGGGAATGGGCTCCTTGTTTGAGTCTGTTTGCAAGTTGATTTCTACGCAAGTCAGAATGCAAAGCAGGACAATATAAGATCACAGTTCATAAGTACAGGAAATATTTGTACGTTGGATCTTTACATTTACACCCCTGTATGGGATGACCTTTGTATGTTTGAGGGCTTGAAAGTCAGACGTTATTATTACTTTTTGGAGTAACATTTCTCTCTGGCTCTCTCGCTCTTTCCCCAACCTTCCAACCATGACTGATATGTTTCTCAACTCCATTCTCCTGCCTTCTCCAATAACCCTTGCTCCCATTACCAATCGAGAACCTATCTATCTCTCTCTTAAGTACGTTGAATGACGTGGCCTCCAAGAATAACTGCTGACTAGCTAAAGAAATTCCTCCTCATTTCAGTCCTAAAGGGTTGTCCCTTCACTTTGAGGTTGTACCCTCTGGTTCATTTCTCTGACTAGTGAAAATATCTTCTCCATGTCCACGCCATCCAGGCCTCTTTGCATTCTGGAAGTTTCAAAGAGATCCAATTTAAACTACATTAATTACGAACCCAGAGTCCTCAACTGCTCCTCATGTGACAAGGCCTTCATCCTTGGGATCATTTTTTTAATCTTCCTCTGGACTGCCTCCAACGACAGCACATCTTTCCTTTGGTCTGGGGTCCAAAAGTACACACACTATTTTAAATGTGGTCTGACCAGAGCTCTACGTAGCATCAGCAGTATGCCTCTGTTCTTGTATTCTAACCCTCTTGAAATTAGTGCTAACATTGCATTGTCTTCCCAGCTGAACTTGCATGTTCACCTGAAGAGAATCCTGAACTAGGACTCCCAAATCCTTTTGTGCTTCGAATTTCTGAAGCCTTTCCACATTTTAGAAATGAGTCTGAGCTTTTATTGTTCCTACCAAGTGCATAGCCTCACAATTTCCCTCATTTGTGTTCCATCTGTCTCTTCTTTGTTCATTCTCCCAGCCTTGTCCAGCTCCTTCAGCAGCCTCCCCACTTCCTCAACATAGCCTGTCCCTCCAACCATCTTTGCATCATCTGTAGACTTAGCAACAATGCCCTCTGTTCCTTTATACTATTCACTAATGTGAATAGTTGTGGCCCCAACACTGACCCTTATGGAACTCCACTAGTCACGGAGTGCCATCCTGAAGAACACCCCTTTGTCCCTGTTCTCGTGTCTTCTGCTAGTCAGCCCATCCTCTATCCATGCCAGCACTTTGCCCCTAACACTTAAGAGCTCTTATTCAGCAGCCTCCTGTGCAATACTTTGTCAAAGGACGTCTGATAGACTGACTTCCTTGAGCCAGACTCGCTGCAGAGAATTTGAGTGACACTGCCAGTGATATTATGAAGATTGCCTTTTGATGAGACGTTAAACTGAAGTGCCTCGGGTGGCTGTAAAAGATCTGATGGCTACTATTTCAGGAATATTGCAAACAATACCCAGCACAAACAAAGATGGATGTGACGGTTGAGAGGCCAAATATTTCAGCCACAGGATTTCGCTTCAAATGTTCCTCAGGGAGGTTTCTTAGCTCATACCACCTTCAGTTGCTTCATCAATGACCTTACCTCCTCCATATGGTTGGAAGTGAGAATGTGTATTAAGCAGGGTACAGAGTAACAGACTCTGCAGCCTACACAGACTAGAAAACGGTCTGGGGTTGATAAATAGCAAGTGACCATTATTACCATACAAGTGCCAGGCAATGACCATCTCCAACAGGAGAGAATCTGCCCATCACCCCATGACGTTAAATGGCATTGTCATTGCTGATTCTTCTCCATCAACATCCTGGGGTCACTATAACCAGAAACTAAATTGGCTGCAAGACTGGGTCAAAGGCTGGGAATTCCAAGATGCGTAACTCACCTTCTGACTCACCAAAATCTATCCACCATCTGTGAGATACAAGTCAGGAGTGTTTTGGAATGGTCTCTACTTACATGGTTGGAGCTTCATTCCTCAACACTAAGACAAAGCAGCCTGCTGGATCAGCATCCCATCTTCCACCTTCAACATGAACCCCCATCACCACTGATGCACAGTGGTAGCAGTTAGTAACATCTAAATGGTACATTGCAGCAAATCACCAAGGCTCCTTTTGACAGCATCTTCCAAACTTGTAACTTTTGCTATCTAGAAGGACGAGGGGAGCAGGTACATAGGACCAGCACCCCTGCAATTCACTTTCAACCAGTCACCATCTTGCTTGGATCACAATCCTGGAATTCCCTCCGTAACAGCATTGTGGGTCTGCCTACACCTCACAGACCGCTGTAAGTCAAGAAGGCAGCTCAACGTCAACCACCTCCAGGGTAAACCGGGATGGGCAATAAATGTCGGCCTGGTCAATGGTGCCCATATCTCGTAAGTGAATAGATCAAATGCTTTGTAGAAAGTAGGTCCAAGGCTGCAAAGTGCCGTTGGTCTTTGATATTCTGACAGATCTACATAAGTTCATATTTTATTGTTGAGTAATCCCAACACAGTCCTGTGCTGACATCCCCCTTTAAAGCCATTGGTACTGTATTTTTGTAATCTGTGTGATTGGGATTGCCTATACGAACAGAAACTCATGTTTCCTTTTCTTTTAAACTATGCAGCACAGTAGTCAGTTACCAAAAACGTACAAAGAAAAGGAAGCATTTCGAGAGTTAATACGTCAAGGTATGAAATTGTAGTTTTGGTTTTCTGGATGGTTCTGTTAGATAGATTTGGTGCACATAAACAGCTAATTCTCTTTGTTTTTGGGGTCTTCCTAACTTATTTGTCAATTTAATAGTTCCTGTAGTGTAGTGATAGATATAGGACAGAGGACAGATGTCAGAGGTAGTTTCTTTTCTCAGAGTAGTAAGGGTATGGAATGCTTAGCCTGCAATGGTATTCGATTAGATTAGATTAAATTACTTAGTGTGGAAACAGGCCCTTTAGCTCAACACGTCCACACCAATCCGCCGAAGCGCAACCCACCCAGATCCATTCCCCTACATTTACCCCTTCACCTAACACTACGGGCAATTTAGCATGGCCAATACACCTAACCTGCATATTTTTGGACTGTGGGAGGAAACCGGAGCACCTGGAGGAAACCCATGCAGACATGGGGAGAACGTGCAAACTCCACACAGTAAGTCGCCTGAGGCGGGATTTAAACCAGGGTCTCTGACGCTGTGAGGCAGCAGTGCTAACCACTGTGCTGCCCATATTTCGCAAACTTAAAGTACATTTAAGTCGTCATTGGACAAGCATATGGATGTACATGGAATAGTGTAGGTTAGATGGGCTTCAGATTGGTATGACAGGTCGGCGCAACATCGAGGGCCGAAGGGCCTGTACTGTGCTGTAATGTTCTATGGTCAGGCAATTGGGTCAGCAATCTGAAGGGTGAGAGTTGGAACCTCTGTAGCCTGATGTTGTGCAATTCAAAAAATCCAGTGGGCGTGCACCAAAAATATGACCATGTGAGGCATTGTTTCTCTCAGCCCTGCCATGACATAACGTACTGCTATATGTGACCAAATATCCACTGAAATTTGAATGTAAATTCTTTATCAAAAATACTCTCAAATGATTTTGATGGGAAGAGCAAGAAGATCGTTGCAAACTAAATGGTCCCATTTTAACTGGAATGGATGTTAGGGGGTGGGGTGGGTGGTGAGGGTGTGAAAGTGCCAGAAAAAAGTGACCTAGAGCTGTACAGGTCAGGTTGTCGGTCTTGGAAGGTGGCAGGACAAATGGAGAAAGCTGATTAAAAGGGATTTTGGAACCATGGCCTTAATAAGCAATAAACAAAGGCTTGGTGTCTAAAAGCCAGGAGGTAATGCTGAACCTTTATAAAACACAGCTCGAGTTTTGTCGCCAGGTCTGGGCACCATACTTCAGGAAAACCATCAAAGCTTTTGAGAAGGGGTAGAGGAAATTTACTAAGATGATACCAGTGATGGAGGGACTAGAAAAACTGATCCCTCCTCAGTTAATGGCCACAAGGCCACTAATTACTTCATTTTCTTGCCTTGCAAATTAATTCAGGATTATTAAAGAAAGACAATGGAACACCAGAAGATGAAGAGAACTTTGATGAAGCAATCAAAAACGTCAACACTGCCCTGAATCCTACTAAGGTACGATTGCTGGTGCCGTTGCTTCATTATGTGCTGCTTTCTGATATGGAGCATGAGATTGACACACCAGTGAACAAATATCAGAAGACTAGTAAAGGTATCTCCTCCTCATGTCATGCTGCTACATCTTCCCTTGCCATCCGAGCTGTAGCTTGGAAGTTGAAGATCTTCATATACTCCACATTGTGTAGCTGATGCAATAGAGGACACGCATTTTAGGAGCTGTTACATCACTTGCAGTGTCCCCACAGCTGGAGTCGACAGAACTCGTACAGCTGTATCTGTGCTTCTGCAATGCAGCCAGTACCTGTCTGGAAGTGATTGAGTCATAGCTAATCGGTCATGGGATTAGGGATTCCTCTGGGCCAATAGACCATTCATCTCGGGGTCATTAGTCTGCTTTATCTAATTTTTCATAAAGTCGCCATTAGGATCAGTACCAGCAAGGAGACCATTGCCCATTTTTGTGGATTTCAGCAATTTGTAACAGCTTGTTGTAAAAGCCAGGGGGTAATGCTGGACCTTTATAAAACACAGCTCGAGTTTTGTCACCAGGTCTGGGCACCATACTTCAGGAAAACCATCAAAGTTATTGAGAAGGGGTAGAGGAAATTTACTAAGATGAGTGTGGGATCCTACTCCTTTGCGGAGGGAGAACATTCTGTCAGATGTTCAGCTGCTGAGTTACATATGACAGGGGCAGATGTTTGTTATATTCTTAGGTCAGTTCCCCATTTAGACTTGGCCACTTTCCTCGATCTTGCTTCTGTCTGCCATTTTCACCTTTTACTTTGATGTCATCATCTTAAAAGCTATGAGTCTCATTTATTCCATTATTTCATGCAATATGGGCATGATGGACTGGTCCAGCATGCATTGTTCATCCCTAATTACCCTCATGAAGGTGTTGGTGAGCTGACACCTTGAGCCATATAGTCCTTGGAGTTTAGGAACAACCATTGTACTATTATGAAGGTGTTCCAGGATTTTGAGTGATGCATCAGTTATATAGGTCCAAGTCAGGATGGGCGTGTGGCTTGGAGGGGAACAGGTATTACTCAAAGACAAACTGATTTAAAGTTGTGTGCCAGTCTTCTCTCATTCCAGCATATGGTAAGTTCTCACTTTGCATCTCTAGTCCTAAAATGAAAAAAAAAACTGATTTTTTTCTTTTCAAGATTAGTCAGCAAATCATTAGTCACAGTAGAATGGAGGAATATCTGACATTTTAAGAATGACTTGAGTTGTAGAAGATGAATCGGGTCTGCTCTAGGTCAATGTTGGAACTACCAGCTTCTCCTAGAAAGATCGTTTCTGATGCTTTGTGAATTCAAATGCACCTCCCAATAGTCCCTACTTTTCAAAACTTAAAATTCTTTTCAAAACAAATCAAAACCGCACAGAGGGCAAAAAGCTAGACATTTAGCATGTCCCCATTCCATATTGATTAGATTAGTAAGATGTTTAGCCTCACTGTTAGTAGTTGATGACTGACATTGCAATATACATTTGGGTGAGGAATGCATTTAACCATCTTAGCTCGTGCATCTGTTAGTCTGTCAGAGAAGGTTAAGAAGGGATTTGATGGAATGACTGGTGGGATGTTAACCAGAGAATGCAGATTTTAAAGTAAAAGGCTTAAGAAAAGCAGGAGTGAAACATGGAGACGTTCTTTGCATCAAGTTATGGAAAATGCAGCCGAAAAAGCTGGTAGGAACAGAATCAATGGGAGCTTTCCAAAGAGAAATGGCTAAGTAGAATCACAGATTCCCTACAGTGTGGGAGCAGGTAGTTCATTCCATCAAGTCTATATCGACCCTTCGAAGAGCATCCCACCCAGACCCACTCCCCTACCCTATAACTCTGCATTTCCCATGGTCAATCCAATTAACTTGCCACATTTTTGGACTTTGAGAGGAAACTGGAGCACCCGGAGGAAACCCACAGAGACACAAGGAGAATGTGCACCTCCACACCGACAGGTACCTGAGGGTGGGATTGAACCCAGGTCTCTGGCATTGTAAGGCAGTAGTGCTAACCACTGAGCCACTGTGCTGCTGGAAAGCGCTGGAAAAGGAAAACCATTTGTTGGGCTAATTGGGAAATAGCAGTGAAGTGGAGCTAAATGGAGTCACTTTGAAAAGGTAAATAAGGTCACAATAGAGCAAATGATTTCCTTCTGTGCTGTATAATTCAATACTTGAAATGGGAACTTCTATTTCTGACATGTTCTTCTCTTTAAATGTATCTTTGTAGATTCCAAGTAACGTAGAAGAGCTGTTCAAGGATGAGAGATGCACCAACATCAATGCGCAGGTCGGAGTAAAGAACAAAACAAACCCTTTTTAACATTTGAACATTTAATCTGAAGAAGAGAATGTTCTATATTATGTATTTATCCCTGATTCCCCAACCCACCCACACACACAAGATCAGTTTTTGTTTAACATGTTGACTTGAGCTATTGGATAAGACAGCACAGTGTTGAGATCCATTGACTAGTCTAATAGGTATTCTCCCCCGTTATTAGAGTAGATAATGACCTGGGATTTGATATTTCCCTTTGATTTGTGTCCCCTTCTTCCTAAGACCTCTAACTCACTTGACCACTTGTTCATAAAGGGTAAGCTGAATGAGTTGGTGTCAGTTGTCTTTTGGAAGCTGACAACTAGGTTACTACGTCCTGGTATTTCAGAAAGGAATATGTGTTATGCCATCTTCCTGGCATGGTGCTCAATGCCTACAATTTTGTCTGCAACGTGTTTTTACATTTCACAACATTGCACTTGAATAGGACTGCTTCAGTAGTGACTCACAAGATAGGATTGTAATGTTAAAAGATTAAATTGTACTACTTCTCTGAACATTAATGTAATATGAAAGTGCAGTTTAACCATATCTTTGGATGGGAATGACCACCGTGAAACAATGCAGATGACTATCCACTGAAATTTACACTTCAATTAGATATTAATCCCCTGCTATTGTCAAGTTAAACTATCAATTCAATCTCCCATTCAGAAATGCTTTCTGGCCAGAGACCTTTCTCACCTTCATTGTCTTGAGAAATCACTGAGTCAGGAAATTGTCTGCATAAAGATTCCCCAGGATTGGGGCATTGGTATTTGCATTATCTCTGAGGATGATCTCATCCTGCCATTGTACCTGGGGTAGCATGTGACTGTGTGTAACAGGGGGGTTGTCTTATAAGAGTCAAAGAGCTATAGAAATGTACAGCACGGAAACAGACCCTTCGGTCCACTTCATCCATTCCGACCAGACACCCCAACCTAATCTAGTTCCACCTGCCAGCACCTGGCCCACATCCCTCCAATTCCTATTCATATACCCATCCAGATGCCTTTTAAATGTTGCAATTGTACCAGCCTCCACCACTTCCTCTGGCAACTCATTCCATACACATACCACTCTCTGCATGAAAAAGTTGCCCCTTAGGTCTCTTTTATATCTTTCCCCTCTCACCCTAAACCTATGTCCTCAGTTCTATACCCCCCCCCATTCCAGGGAAAAGACTTTGACTTTGTTGGCTGCGTAGAACAGTTGATCTTCTGTAATTACACCGGCACCACCCCCCACCTCTTCCTCCGCTACATTGATGACTGCATTGGCGCCACCTCATGCTCCCGCTAAGAGGTTGAGCAATTCATCAACTTCACCAACACATTCCACCCTGACCTTAAATTTACCTGGACCATCTCTGACACCTCCCTCCTCTTCCTGGACCTCTCCATCTCCATTAATGGCGACCGACTTGACACTGACATTTTTTATAAACCCAACGACTCCCACAGCTACCTGGATTACATCCCGTATTCCCAATTCCTCCGCCTCTGCCATATCTGCTCCCAGGAGGACCAGTTCCACCACAGAACACACCAGATGGCCTCCTCCTTTAGAGACAGCAATTTCCCTTCCCACGTGGTTAAAGATGCCCTCCAATGCATCTCGTCCACATCCCGCACCTCCGCCCTCAGACCCCACCTCTCCAACCGTAACAAGGACAGAACGACCCGATGCTCACCTTCCACCCTACCAACCTTCACATAAACCAAATCATCTGCCGACATTTCCGCCACCTCCAAAAAGACCCCACCACCAGGGATTTATTTCACTCCCCACCCCTTTCCGCCTTCCGCAAAGACCGTTCCCTCTGTGACCACGCCCCTCTACAATGCACCCTCCCATCCTGGCACCTTCCCCTGCCACCGCAGGAACTGTAAAACCTGCACCCATACCTCCTCCCTCACCTCGATCCAAGGCCCTAACGGAGCCTTCTACATCCATCAAAGTTTTACCTGTACATCCACTAATATCACTTATTGTATCCGTTGCTCCCGATGCGGTCTCCTCTACATTGGGGAGACTGGGCGCCTCCTGGCAGAGCGCTTTAGGGAACATCTCTGGGACACCCACACCAATCAACCACACCACCCCATGACCCAACATTTCAACTCCCCCTCCCACTCTGCCGAGCATATGGAGGTCCTGGGCCTCCTTCACCGCCGCTCCCTCACCACCAGACGCCTGGAGGAAGAACGCTTCATCTTCCGCCTCGGAACACTTCAACTCCAGGGCATCAATGTGGACTTCAACAGTTTCCTCACTTCCCCTTCCCCCATCTCACCCTAGTTCAAAACTTCCAGCTCAGCACTCTCCCCATGACTTGTCCGGACTTGTCCTACCTGCCTATCTCCTTTTCCACCTATCCACTCCACCCTCTCCTCCCTGACCTATCATCTTCATCTCCTCCCCACTCACCCATTGTACTCTATGCTACTTTCTCCCCACCCCCACCCTCCTCTTGCTTATCTCTCCATGCTTCAGGCTCTCTGCCTTTATGCCTGATGAAGGGCTTTTGCCCGAAACGTCGATTTCGCTGCTCCTTGGATGCTGCCTGAACTGTTGTGCTCTTCCAGCACCACTGATCCGGAATCTTTGTCTATTTACCCTAACCATGCCACTCATGATTTTATAAACCTCTATAAGGTCACCCCTCAGCCACCGACGCTCCAGGGAAAACAGCCCCAGCCTGTTCAGCCTCTCCCTATAGCTCAAATCCTCCAACCCTGGCAACATCCTCGTAAATCTTCTCTGAATTCTTTCAAGTTTCACAACATTCTTCCAATAGCAAGGAGGCCAGAATTGCATGCAATATTCCAACAGTGGCCTAACCGATGTCCTGTACAGCTGCAACATGGCCTCCCAACTCCTGTACTCAATACTCTGACCAATAAAGGAAAGCATACCAAATGCCTCCTTCACTATCCTATCTACCTGTGACTCCACTTTCAAGGAGCTATGAGCCTGCACTCCAAGGTCTCTTTGTTCAGCAACACTCCCTAGGCCCTTACCATTACGTGTATAAATCCTGCTAAGATTTGCTTTCCCAAAATGCAGCACCTCGCATTTATCTGAATTAAACTCCATCTGCCACTTCTCAGCCCATTGGCCCATCTGATCAAGATCCTGTTGTACTGTGAATTAACCTTCATCGCTGTCCACTACAGCTCCATTTTGGTGTCATCAGCAAACTTACTAACTATGCCTCTTATGTACACACCCAAATCATTTACATAAATGACAAAAAGTAGTGGACCCAGCACCGATCCTTGTGGCACTCCACTGGTCACAGGCCTCCAGTCTGAAAGACAACTCTCCACCACCACCCTCTATCTTCTACCTTCAAGCCAGTTCTGTATCCAAATTGTGAGTTCTTCCTGTATTCCATGAAAGCTAACCTTGCTCACCAGTCTCCCATGGGGAACCTTGTCAAACGTCTTACTGAAGTCCATATAAATCACGTCTACCGCTCTGCCCTCATCAATCCTCTTTGTTACTTCTTCAAAAAAACTCAATCAAGTTTGTGAGATATGATTTCCCACACATAAAGCCATGCTGACTATTTGCCAGAATTTGGCCCATATCGCTCTAACCCATCCTATTCATGTATCCATTTAGATGCCTTTTAAATGCTGTAATTGTACCAGCCTCCTCCACTTTCTCTGGCAGTTCATTGCATACACGCACCACCCTCTGCATGAAAATGTTGCCCCAAGGTCTCTTTTAAATCTTTCCCTTCTCATCTTAAACCCATGTCCTCTAGTTTTGTACTTGTTGAATGCCTTGCTGAAGTCCATATCAATCACATCCACCGCTCTGCCCTCATCAATCCTGTTTGTTACTTCCTCAAAAAACTCAATCAAGTTTGTGAGACATGATTTCCCACGCACAAAGCCGTGTTGACTATCCATAATCAGTCCTTGCCTTTCCAAATACGTGTACATCCTGCCCCTCAGGATTCCCTCCAACAATAATGCTTGTATGGCGTGTGACTGGGGGGGGGCGCGGTGTGTGTGTAAGCATGGCCTGTATAAAGGGAATGTGTGTTCTTTGTTGAGTGCCTCACTTGGACTCAACCTTGCAAGCCTGTGAGCAGGGTTGGGTGGCCAAAGAGGGTCATCTAGACTATACAAGCTTTAATAAACTTTAACTGTTTCCTTTTTGCCAGAATGCCATATGCTCTGTGAAGTGTGTTAAAGGTTCCTCCAGAAAGCTTGCACTGTACTGTGTTTAATACATTTGGCTGCTTGTTCACAGAAGTGGATGTGCTGCTGTTACATCAAATGTGTAAGAACCGCAAGAGTAAAAGAACCTAAAGGAGGAGATAAAAAAACACCAAATTGTTTGAATGTGTCGGTTTTATTGGGAGGTCTTTGTTCTCCGAATTGCTGTGTTTGCCTCTAACTGCAGTGATGGTTACATGTGCGAGACCATACTTGACCTGCTGCTTTGTTTATTGTTCAGAGTCCTTCATTTTGGATCCTAACCCGAGCTGTGAAGCAATTTGTGGAAAAAGAAGGGCTAGGAAACTTGCCAGTACGTGGTACTATCCCGGACATGATTGCAGACTCAACTAAGTTCATTAGACTGCAGAACATGTATGTAACCGAAATGATTTAACCAAAGTATTTGTCTTTTCCATAGTTTGGTGAATTTGAGTACCACCAGTTCCTCTCAGCTATTCTCAAAAGTGTCCTTTGTCCTGATATGAGGAAGCTTTTCTTTTTCCTAATGTTCTCTGCAGAGGTCTTCCCTGACAACTAAAGGTTATCCTGCTGCTTACCGTGTTTTTCCTTCTCCTGAGTTATTCACTCTAACATCACCCCAAAGACATGAGCAACATATGTGGGCTAATGTTTTTTTTTAGATTAGATTAGATTAGATTAGACTTACAGTGTGGAAACAGGCCCTTCGGCCCAACAAGTCCACACCGACCCGCCGAAGCGAAACCCACCCATACCCCTACATTACCCCTTACCTAACACTACGGGCAATTTAGCATGGCCAATTCACCTGACCCGCACATCTTTGGACTGTGGGAGGAAACCGGAGCACCCGGAGGAAACCCACGCAGACACGGGGAGAACGTGCAAACTCCACACAGTCAGTCGCCTGAGTCGGGAATTGAACCCGGGTCTTCAGGCGCTGTGAGGCAGCAGTGCTAACCACTGTGCCACCGTGCCGCCCACTAATGTTCCAAGTGCATTAGCTGAGGGAGCACCACATTGTCGGAGGGTCACTGCTGAGGGAGGGCCACATTGTTGGAGGATCAGTACTGAGGGAGCACTGCAGTATTGGAGGGTCAGTACTGAGGGTATGCACACTGTTGGAAGGTCAGTCCTGAGGGAGTGTCATGCTGTCTGAAGTACCATATTTTTAGTGGAGACCTCCCTTCTCTGATAATTGTAATAGATTCCACAATGGTAAATGTTGGGAAGCTGAAAGCCATTATTTTGGTCCTGACTCCAAACTCCTCCCATCCAGACAACAGTGTGAACATACAGACACCAGTCAGAGAGTAAGTCAGTCTGTGTACAGCCTTTTTCACATTTCATTATGAAATTAGCTTCTGACCTCGTATTTATGTCGTCACTCAGACTGCCTGTATGACCTCCCTAAAAGCACCCGACTTCACTATGTTTAAGCTCGTCTACAATAGGGTTAGTCTGAGGAAACCCTCATTCATCATGTCTTTGTTACCTCTAGCGCACTCTCCTGATATTCTGTATTCTGAAACCATTTCAAACTGCAACCTGCATCTTAACTTACATCAAAACATCCGATTTCTCTGACACTCGTATGCTCCCTGACTTTCATTGTTTCCTTTTCATCTTACAATTATATGTTAAAATACTCATCCTTTTTTCAAATCCCTCCATAACTTTGTTGCTCCCTATCTTGATCTGTGCTCATCTAATTCTGCTCTTTTGAGTATCCCTAATTATAATCACACCACCATGGCCTGATATTGCCCAGGTCCCGAGTGCTGGAATTCCCTCCCTGCTACTCTCTTCTCTAATTTTGCTTTCCTTTTTAATGCAGTCCTTTAAACTTCCTTGACAAAGTTTTGGTCATCTGTCCAAATATCTTCCAGTGTCTAGATGTTACACTTTGTTTTATAATGCTCTGTAAAGCAATTGGAGCGCTTCATTATGATCACATTGCTGTATAAGCTGTAGTTACCCTTCAGAGAAAAGAGTAGCTGGTCATCGTTATTTAACCAGTAAGCGTTATTTATTCCACAAACACAATCACTAAAGTATACAGTCTGATTTATTGCACTGTGGTTTGTGGGATTTTGCTGTATGAAGTTTAGCTGCTAACTTTCTTCCTTGACAACAGTGAACTTCAAACGTATGTCATTGTTGACACAATATTTTGGGACATCTTGAAGGTATGAACAGCACTGTATAAATACAAATTATTATTTTTATTATGGGCATATTGCAAGAGTTGCATCTAGTATAGGGGTTTTCAACTTGTCACACTTCCGTATGGTCTTTCTAAGAGACTGTACAATCAGTAGAAACGTTCTTGTTGTGGTCGTGATTTGTAGGAATTTAAACTTGTTTTTCTCAACTTCTTTCTTGTAGAATCGCTTAAAAACTGAGAGAAAATTCATCAGTGTAAAAATGGGTTAGATTCTAGTTTCAGGACCTGAGGGGATTGTCTGAAAGTCCCCTGTACTACATAGGGGAGGCAGTGACGTAGTAGCCACTTCACTGGACCAGCAATCTAGAGCCCCAAGCTAATGCTGTGGGGACTTGGGTTTGAATACCCACTTGGCAGGTGGTGAAATCTGAATTCAATGTGAGAGACCTGGCCAAATAGCAACTGTCATAGAACAGTACGGTGCAGAACAAGCCCTTCAGCACTCGATGTTGCACCGACTTGTGAAATAATCTAAGCTCATCATCCGACACTATTCCTATCATCATCCATGTGCTTATCCAAGGATTGTTTACATCTCCCTAATGTGGCTGAGTTAACTACATTGGCAGGCAGGGTATTCCACACCCTTACCACTCTCTGAGTAAAGAACCTGAGTAAAGAACATCTGTCTTAAATCTATCACCCCTCAATTTGTTGTTATGCCCCCTTGTAGACGCTGACATCATCATCCCAGGAAGAAGACTTTCACTGTCTACCCTATCTAATCCTCTGATCATCTTGTCTATCTTATCAAATTCCCTTCTTAGCCTTCATCTTTCCAACGACAACAGAAGCAAGTCTCTCGGCCTTTCCTCATAAGACCTTCCCTCTAGTCCAGGCAACATCGTGGTAAATCTCTTCTCCACCTTTTTCCAATGCTTCCACATCCTTCCTGTAATGAGGCGACCAGAACTGTACACAATATTCCAAGTGTGGCCGCACTAGCGTTTTGTAAAGTTGCAGCATGACATTACGGTTCCGGAACTCAATCCATCTACCAATGAAACCTAACACACTGTATGCCTTCTTAACAGCACTATCCACCTGAGTGGCAACTTTCAGGGATCTATGTACATGGACTCCAAGATCCCTCTGCACATCCACACTACCAAGAATTTTTCCATTGACCCAGTACTCTGCCTTCCTGTTATTCTTCCCAAAGTGCATCACCTCACATTTAGCTGCATTGAACTCCATTTGCCACCTCTCAGACCAATTCTGCAGTTTATCCAAGTCCGTTTGAAACCTGTAACATTTTTCCACACTGTCCCCTACTCCATTGACTTTGTTTCAAAAGCCCATCTGGTTCATTAATGTCCTTTTAGAAAGGAAATCTGTTGTCCTTAGCTGGTCTGGTTTACATGTGACTTCAGACCCACAGTGTTTGATTGTTAACTGTACTCTGGGCAATTAAGGGTGAACAACGAAAGCTAGTCAAGCCAATGACACCCAAATCGCCTGAACAAATTTTGTAAAAAGTCTTGTCTCGGGCTTCACTAAGGAGATGCCACAACGTCATCCACTGCGTTCTGCTTCTTTGTATCCAAGCCTTCAGTTTTCTCCGAGATGTACTCAGTCTTATCCCTATTTCACTGCCAAGGGAAGCGGGGAAGCGTACGCACGGCACACAACCTCTAAACTGAGCCTGTCAGTCCGGGTGGCCTGATTCTATGCTGTAAACACCTCTTTAATACCCAACTAACACCTGACTTTCTGATTCTGGTGTGATATTTCCATTCAAACAGAACTTTAAATACGATTATTAAATAGGACTTTAAATAGGATTAAAACTCTCATTCCAATAGGTCCCATCTCTCTCTCAATAAGAATCAATACCAGATTTTGATGGAATCAGATACTGCTGTAAATACACTGCAGGCCATCTTGAAAGTGTGTTAGTATTTCAGTTTAGACCTTTCATCAGACCTCAGCTGGAGTTTTCTTTTAGAAATCAGTCATGATCACAAGATCAGATTACAGTGAGCTCCTTGACCTAATGGGTCTTGCTCTTAGAGTGCCATCTGCTTGTCACAGCTCCTCATAGCAACATGAACGGAAAAATCTCACTTTGTCAGCTTTTTGGAAAGATGGAATCTCGAGCAAGGTGGTACTTGCTCCGTACTACACTAGACCACAGGTCTGGTGACCATTTCCACCCTTTACATCATTTCATTTGGTGTCTAGTTTTAAATAGCTGACAGTCCTTGTTTCTGTGTTATGTTTGTGTACTTGATTCTGCCTCTCTTTCTCTCAGATATCGTGAAAAGGCAAAAGAAGATGCATCTGTTATAGGTGACTATGTCACTGAAATACTGGAATCTATTGGCAGGGTAAAGTTACGTAGGATTCAACTCTTTCCTTATTGCATTTTTACTAATGAATTGCTTTATAGAAGTTACCAAGCGCATCAAATCTAAATGTGATGAATGATCACCTAATCTGATTATGATCCTGTTGGGCAGACAGGAGGGAAAATCCTGATGTCTCTTCCCAGTAATAACTGAATATTCTACATCCACCTGCACAAGTTCCTATCAAGCCTCAGTTTAATGTCTGATCCAAAAAAAAGTACCCTGACATTGTAACCCAACTTTCATATTCTTTATATATAGATTTATATTATTTTTAGATTTTCATCTGCAATGTTTTGCTTTTGTGTTTATGTGGCTCATTCCTCTACCTTTTCAAGAATTGTGGAATCAAGCAAGGTACTAAGAATTGAAACAAAACAAAGAATTGCAGATGTTGTAAATCTGAAACAAAAGCAGAAAATGCTGGCAAAGCTCAGGTCTGGCAGCATCCGTGGGAAGAAATCAGAGTTGATGTTTTGAGTCATCAGAACTGTTAGTGGCTCGGCAAAAGTGGTATTTATGCGAAAGATGAAGTTTGTGGGTAAGCCGTACTGAGAGTAACCCATTTAATATGGTAGAAGGCCCAGGAGTAGGTGAGAATCCTGTCACCTTCAATAGGATGCTGTGACAAGACACATGTTCCGTTCCGTTCCCTTCCCTGTAAGCATTCCGCAGGGACCGTTCCCTCTAGTCCATGCCTCCTCCACTCCCAACACCACCTCCCATCCCTATGGCATCTTCCTATTCAATTGCAGAAAGTGTAATTACCTGCCTGTTTAGGACTACCTTCCTTACTGTCTAAAGTCCCAGACACACCACCTAGGTGAAGCAGCAATGTACCTGTACTTCATTCAGTCTAGTTCACTCTATTTCATTGTTCAGTTTGGTCTACTCTACACTGGGGAGATGAAAGGCAGACTGAGTGACCACTTTGCAGAACACTGGCATTCTGTCCTCAAAAGTGAGCTGGACTTCCAGTTGCTTGCCACTCCAACAGACCATCATGTTCCCATATCAAAATCTCTGTTGTAAGCCTGCTATAATGTTCCAGCGAGTCTCAGTGCAAGCTCGAAGAGCAGCATCTCATTTTCCTCTGGGTACCTGGAGTCTCTGGGACTCAACATCAAGTTCAATAACTTTACAGCCTGACTCTATCCTTCCATGTTTTTATATCCGCCCCATACTCCGACCTCTTATGACTATGGTTGCTTTTAGTACAGTCGCCTGTTCTGACCTACTCCTAGGCTAATTATCAGATCAGACCCTGCTGAGTACCGCCAGCAATTTGTTTTTATTTCAACCCGGAATTGAGCTGTTTTGGATTGAGTGTTGTGTAATGGGAAAGGCTAATTAATAACTTCGTTCTAAAGGAGCCTTTGGGAAATGGTAGCCATAACATAGTAGTGTAAATGTCTTAAGTTTGATTGTGACATTCTGAAACTAAGGCCTGAAGTCTGTGCCAAGGAAACTGAGGGTATGAGGGGGCAAGTTGGCTATGGTGGATAGGAAAAATGCAGAAGGATTTAATGGTAGACGGGTAAAAGAAATATGACAAAAATCTGTATTACTCAGTGGAAAAGGCCAATTAATCCGTGATCAATAAAAGAAGTTAAAGGTTGCATTAAATCAAAGGAAGTAGCTTGCATGAATGCTGGAAAGAGTGGCAAGCCTGTGAACTGGGAGTGATTAGGATTAGCAAAGGAGGACCAAGGAACCAATAAGGAAATGGAGACAGGAATATGAATGTAAGGAATGAGGTACACAGGCTTTTGCTGTCTGCATTTCTTGATATAGGAAAGAGAAAAAGGTTAACAAGGAGAAATGGAGGCCCATTACAAATGGGAATGTGAGAATTTGGAAAAGAGAATGGAAATGGTAGAGAAACTAAGCAGTTATCTTGCATCTGTTATCACTGAAAATCTCCAGAAAAACTAAGCGACTTAGAGACTTGTATAATTGGGGAACCAATAAAAATTAGATTTAGTAAAGAGGGTAGACTTGAAAACTTAGCTGAATTAAGGGTTGATGCATCCCTTGTAGCAGATAAATTTCATCCCAAAATGTTGAAGAAAACAACATTGGATTAGTGGATGTATCGGTGGTTACATTTTCTAACTCCAGATTCTAGAAAGGTCGCTACAGCCTATAATTGTAACCAGCCAAGACTCGTAGGGCCAGAGTCATCGCGGATTCTATTATGAGGGGAGTAGATAGGCGGTTCTGTGGCCGAAAATGGGACTCCCGGATGGTACGTTGCCTCCCAGGTGCTTGGGTCAGGCGATGTCACCGATTGGCTGCAGACCATTCTGAAAGGAGAGGGTGAAAAGCCAGTTGTTGTGGTGCATATGGGCACTATGTAATTATAATTATATGAGTAAAAAAAAAATGAGATGAGGTCCTGAAAGCTGAATTCAGGGATTTAGGAGAGAAGTTAAAGAGAAGGACCTCAACGGTAGTGATTTCTGGATTGCTACCAGTGCCATGTGCTAGCCAGAGTAGAAATGAAAGAATAGGCAGGATGAACACATGGCTTGAGGGATGGTTAGGAAGGAGGGGTTCAGATCTGTGGGACATTGGGACCGGTTTTGGGGAAGTTGGGACTATTACAAATTGGATGATCTATACCTGAACCACACTGGAACTAATGTCTTTCGGGGAGTTTTGCTACTGCTGTTGGGGAGGGTTTAAACTAATGTGGCAGGGGGCTGGGAACCAGAAGAGAACACCAGTAGGCAGCGAGGTGGAGACTGGAGACTGTAAGGATCATGAAGTTAGCATTACCAAGTGGAAGAGTAGGCCAAGAACAGATGAACGCAAAAGAACTGGCGGCCTGAAATGCATATACTTTAATGCAAGGAGTATAGTGTATAAGGCAGATGAACTTCAGGCTTGGATTGGTGCCTGGGAGTATGACGTTATTGCAATCACGGAGACTTGGTTGAAGGAAGGACATGATTGGCAACTAAATGTCCCAGGGTATAGACACTTCAGGCAGGACAGGGAGGGAAGTAAAAGCGGGGTGAGGAGTCGCATTGCTGGTCAGGGATAATATCATGGGTATGATAAAGGAAGATGCTATGGCGGGCAAGAGCAGGAGGCGTTATGGGTAGAGCTAAGAAATAAGAAGGGTGCAGTTACATTATTGGGGCTGTATTACAGGCCTCCAAAACAGAGCGTGAGATAGAAGAACAAATAGGTAAACAGATTATGGAAAAATGTAGGGGCAACAGTGTGGGGTGATGGGAGATTTTAACTTTCCCAACATTGACTGGGGTACATTTAATATCAGAGGTCTGGATGGGGCAGAATTTGTAAGGAACGTCCAGGAAGTTTTCTAGAGCAGTCTGTCAATAGTCCAATGAGGGAAGGAGCCATATTGGACCTGGTATTGGGAAATGAGTCAGGCCAGGTGGTAGAGTCATAGAGATGTACAGCACGGAAACAGACCCTTCCGTGCCAACCAGATATCCCAACCCAACCTAGTCCCACCTGCTAGCACCCGGCCCATATCCCTCCAAAACCTTCCTATTCATATACACATCCAAATGCCTCTTAAATGTTGCAATTGTACCAGTCTCCACCACTTCCTCTGGCAGCTCGTTCCATACACGTACCACCCTCTGTGTGAAAAAGTTCCCCCGTAGGTCTCTTTTATATCTTTCCCCTCTCGCCCTAAACCTATGCCCTCTAGTTCTGGACTTCCCGACCCCAGGGAAAAGACTTTGCCTATTTACCCTATCCTTGCCCCTCATCATTTTGTAAACCTCTATAAGGTCACCTCTCAGCCTCTGACGCTCCAGGGAAAACAGCCCTGGCCTGTTCAGCCTCTCCCTATAGCTCAGATCCTCCAACCCTGGCAACATCCTTGTAAATCTTTTCTGAATCCTTTCAAGTTTCACAACATCTTTCCAATAGGAAGGAGACCAGAATTGCATGCAATATTCCAACAGTGACCTAACCAATATCCTGTACAGCTGCAACATGACCTCCCAACTGCTGTACTCAATTCTCTGACCAATAAAGAAAAGCATACCAAACGCTGCCTTCACTATCCTATCTACCTGTGACTCCACTTTCAAGGAGCTATGAGCCTGCACTCCAAGGTCTCTTTGTTCAGCAACTCCCTAGGCCCTTACCATTAAGTGTATAAGTCCTGCTAAGATGTGCTTTCCCAAAATGCAGCACCTCACATTTATCTGCATTAAACCCCATCTGCCACTTCTCAGCCCATCTGGTCACCCTCTTCGCTGTTCACTACACCTCCAATTTTGGTGTCATCTGCAAACTTACTAACTCTACCTCTTATGCATGCATCCAAATCATTTGTGTAAATGACAAAAAGTAGAGGACCCAGCACCGATCCTTGTGGCACTCCACTGGTCACAGGCCTCCAGTCTGAAAAACCACCTTCCACCACCACCACCTTTCTACCTTTCTACCAAAGGTCTTCTACCTTTGAGCCAGTTCTGTATCCAAATGGTTAGTTCTCCCTGTATTCCATGAGATCTAACCTTGCTAATCAGTCTCCCATGGGGAACCTTGTCGAATGCTTTATAGATCGCATCTACCACTCTGCCCTCATCAATTCTCTTTGTTACTTCCTCAAAAAACTCAGTCAAGTTTGAGACATGATTTCCCACGCACAAAGCCATGTTGACTATCCCTAATCAATCCTTGCCTTTCCAAATACATGCACATCCTGTCCCTCAGGATTCCCTCCAACAACTTGCCCACCATTGACGTCAGGTTCACTGGTCTATATTTCCCTGGCTTGCCCTCACTACCCTTCTTAAAGAGTGGCACCATGTTAGCCAACCTCCAGTCTTCCAGCATCTCACCTGTGACTATCGATAATACAAATATCTCAGCAAGAGGCCCAGCAATCACTTCTCTAGCTTCCCACAGAGTTCTAGGATACACCTGATCAGGTCCTGGGGATTTATCCACCTTTATCCATTTCAAGACATCCAGCACTTCCTCCTCTGTAATGTGGACATTTTGCAAAGATGTAACCACCTATTTCTCTTCAATCTATATCTTCCATATCCTTTTCAGTTGCAGTGGGTGATTTCTTTGGGAATAATGACCACCATTCTGTATGTTTTAGAATATTTGTCTACAAAGGTGAGAGTGGTCCTAAGGGAAGAGTACTAAACTGGGCCAAGGCCAATTATATCAAAATTAGGCAGGAGCTGGGAAATGTGGATTGGACACAGCTATTTGAAGGGAAGTCCACATTTGATGTGGGGGAGGCTTTCAAAAATAGGTTGAAGATAGTGCAGGATAGACATGTCCCTTTGAAAAGAAGGGATAGGAAAGGCAAGATTCGTGAACCATAGATTGCAGGAGAAATCGTGCGACTAGCCAAGAGGAAGAGGGAAGCGTACATAAGGTCCAGGCAACTAAGAACAGAATTGGCCTTGGAGGAATATTGGGAGAGTAGGACCAATCTTAAACGAGGAATCAAGCGGGCTAAAAGGGGTCATGAAATAACTTTAGCGAGCAGAATTAAGGAGCATCCCGAGACCATTTATGTTTGTATGAGAAGCAAAAGGGTAACTAGAGAAGGGTTAGTCCACTAAAGGATAACGAAGGAAGGCTGTGTGTCAAACCTGAGAAAATGGGTGATATTCTCAATGATTGCTTTGCATCAATGTTCACTGAGGAGAGGGACATGAAGAATGTTGAGATTAGAAATAGAAGTTTGTTTACTCTGGATCACGTTGACATAACGAGGGAAGATGCGTTGGGTAGGCTAAAGGATATTAAGTTGGACAAATCCCCAGGACCGGATGGGATCTATCCCAGGTTGCTGAGGGAGGTGAGAGAGGAAATAGCTGGGGCCCTGACAGATATCTTTGTAGCATCCTTAAACACCGGTGAGGTGCCAGAGGATGGAAGGTTGCTTATGTTGTCCCCTGTACAAGAAGGGTAGTAGGGATATTCCAGGTAACCACAGACCACTGAGCCTGACATCAGTGATGGGAAAGTTGCTGGAGAGGTACTAAAGGAGAAAATTTATTTATTTTTGTTTGGAAAAGAATGGGCTTATCAGTGATAGGCAACATGGTTTTGTGTGGGGGAGAAGTGGTCAAGTTGATAGATGGTGGAAGGGCTGTCAGATGTCATATACATGGACTTTAACAAGGCATTTGATGAGGTTCCCCATGGTAAACTAATGGAGAAAGTGAAGTCACATGGTATGCAGGGTGTTCTGGGTAGGTGGATAAAGGACTGGGTAAAAACAAGGACTGCAGATGCTGGAAAAACACAGCAGTTCAGGCAGCATCTGAGGAGCAGGAAAATCGACGTTTTGGGCAAAAGCCCTTCATTAGGAGAGAGGCAGAAAGCCTGAGGGTGGAGAGATAAATGAGAGGAGGGTGGGGGTGGGGAGAAAGTAGGATAGAGTACAATAGGTGAGTGGGGGTGGGGATGGAGGGTGGAGTGTATAGGTGGAAAGGAAGATAGGTAGGACAAGTCATGGGGACAGTGCTGAGCTGGAAGTTTGGAACTGGGGTGAGGTGGAGGAAGGGGAAATGAGGAAACTGGAGATGTTCCCTAAAGCGCTTTGCTAGGAGGCACCCAATCTCCCCAATGTAGAGGAGACCACATCGGGAGCAACGGATGCAATAAATGATATTGGTGGATGTGCAGGTAAAACTTTGAATGTGGAAGGATCCTTTAGGGCCTTGGATGGAAGTGAGGGAGGAGGTGTGGGTGCAGGTTTTGCAGTTCCTGCGGTGGCAGGGGAAGCTGCCAGCACGGGAGGGTGGGTTGTTGGGGGGCGTGGACCTGACCAGGTAGTCACGGAGGGAACGGTCTTTGTGGAAGGCGGAAAGAGGTGGGAAGGGAAATATATCCCTGGTGGTGGGGTCCGTTTGGAGTTGGTGGAAATGTCGGATGATTTGGTTTATGTGAAGGTTGGTAGGGTGGAAGGTGAGCACTGGGGGGTTCTGTTCTTTTTACAGTTGGAGAGGTGGGGTCTGAAGGCAGAGGTGCGGGATGTGGACGAGATGCGTTGGAGGGCATCTTTAACCACGTGGGAAGGGAAATTGCGGTCTGTAAAGAAGGAGGCCATCTGGTGTGTTCTGTGGTGGAACTGGTCCTCCTGGGATCAGATACGGCGGAGGCGGAGAAATTGGGAATACGGGATGGCATTTTCTCAGGAGGTGGGAAGAGGTGTAATCCAGATAGCTGTGGGAGTCGGTGAGTTTGTAAAAAAAAAATTCAGTGTCAAGTCAGTTGTCATTAATGGAGATGGAGAGGTCCAGGAAGGGGAAGGAGGTGTCAGAGATGGTCCAGGTAAATTTAAGGTTAGGATGGAATGTGTTGGTGAAGTTGATGAATTGCTCAACCTCCTCGCGGGAGCACAAGGTGTTGCCAATGCAGTCATCAATGTAGCAGAGGAAGAGGTGAGGAGTTGTGCCGGTGTAACTACAGAAGATGGACTGTTCTACGTAGCTAACAAAGAGACAGGCATAGATGGGGCCCATACAGGTGCCCATGGCTACCCCTTTGGTCTGGAGGAAGTGGGAGGATTTGAAGGAGAAATTGTTGAGGGTGAGGATCAGTTCAGCCAAACGAATGAGAGTGTCAGTGGAAGGGTACTGTTGGGGACGTTGGGAGAGGAAGAAGCGGAGGGCTTGGAGGCCCAGGTCATGGCGGATGGAGGTGTAGAGGGATTGGATATCCATGGTGAAGATGAGGCATTAGAGGTCCGGGGAAATGGAAGTCTTGGAGGAAGTGGAGGGCATGGGTGGTGTCTCAAACATATGTGGGGAGTTCCTGGACTGGGGGGATAGGACAGTTTCGAGGTAGGTAGAGATGAGTTCAGTGGGGCAGGAGCATGCTGAGACAATGGATCGGCCAGGATGGTCAGGCTTGTGGATCTTGGGAAGGAGGTAGAACTGGGCTGGCACCTTCCCCTGCCACCTCAGGAATTGCAAAACCTGCACCCACACCACCTCCCTCACCTCCATCCAAGGCCCTAAAGGAGCCTTCCACATCCATCAACGTTTTACCTGCATATCCACCAATATCATTTATTGTATCCGTTGTTCCCGATGTGGTGGTCTCTACATTGGGGAGATCGGACGTCTCCTACAGAACGCTTTAGGGAACATCTCCAAGACATCCGCACCAATCAACCACACCGCCCTGTGGCCCAACATTTCAACTCCCCCTCCCACTCTGCGGAGGACATGGAGGTCCTGGGCCTCCTTCACCACAGCTCCCTCACCACCTGACGCCTGGAGGAAGAACGCCTCATCTTGTGCCTCTGAAACACTTCAACCCCAGGGCATCAATGTGGGCTTCACCAGTTTCCTCATTTTCCCCTCACCACCCCCCCCCCACCTCACCTCAGTTCTAAACTTCCAGCTCAGCACTGCCCTCATGACTTGCCCTACCAGCCTATCTTCCTTTCCACCTATCCACTTCACCCTCCTCCCTGACCTATCACTTCCATCCCCACCCCCACTCACCTATTGTACTCTATGCTACTTTCTCCCCACCCTCACCCTCCTTTCATTTATCTCTCCACCCTTCAGGCACTCTACCTGCATTCCTGATGAAGGGCTTTTGCCCAAAACGTCGATTTTCCTGCTCCTCGGATGCTGCCTGAACTGCTGTGCTTCTCCAGCACCACTCTAATCTCGGATAAAGAACTGGTTGAGCAACTGGAGACAGAGTAGTAGTTGAAGAGAGTTTCTCGAAATGGAGAAAGATGACCAGTGGTGTTCCACAGAGATCAGTGCTGGGGCCACTGATGTTTGTGATATACATAAATAACTTGGAAGAGGGCATTGTTGTTCCGATCAGTAAGTTTGCAGATGACATGAAATTTGGTGAAGTAGCAGAAAGCATAGGGGGCTGTCAAGGAATACAGGAGAATATAGATAGATGGGAGAGTTGGGCGGAGAAGTGGCAGCTGGAGTTCAATCCAGGCAGACGTGAGGTGATGCATTTTGGGAAGTCTAATTAGAATATAATCCTAAACTAAACAGAAGAGCCTTGGAAAAAGTTGAAGAGCAGAAGAGATCTGGGAGTTCAGGTCCATTTTACCCTGAAGGTGGCTGCACAGGTGGATAGAGTGGTCAAGAAGGCATATAGTATGCTTGTCTTCATAGGACTGGGTATTGAGTATTAGAACTGGCAAGTCATGTTAAAATTGTACAAGACACTGGTTCGGCCGCATTTAGAATACTGTGTACAGTTCTGGTCGCCACATTACCAAAAGGATGTGGACACTTTGGAGAGGGTGCAGAGAAGGTTTACGAGGATGTTGCCTGGAATGGAAGGTGCTAGCTATGAAGAAAGGTTGAGTTTATTTTCATTAGAAAAAAGGAGATTGAGGGGGGACCTGACTGAGGTTTACAAAATCATGAAGGGTATAGACAGGGTGGATAGAGACGAGCTTTTTCCCAGGGTGAGGGATTCAATAACGAGATGTCACTCGTTCAAGATGAGAGGTAAAAAGTTTAAGGGGGATACACACGGAAACTGTTTCACACAGAAGGTGGTAGGTGTCTGGAATGCGTTGCCAGCAGAGATAGAGGCATGCATGCTAAATGCATTTAAGATGCGTCTGGACAGGTGCATGAGTAGGTGGGGAGCACAGGGATACAGATGCTTAAGAATTGGGCGATAGGTTTAAGACAGTGGATTTGGATCGGCTCAGGCTTGAAGGGCTGAAGGGCCTGTTCCTGGGCTGTAAACTTCCTTTATTCTTTGTAACCCTGTGCTTTAAGAAGGGAGGAAGAAAGCTACAGACCTGTTAGCTTGACGTAAGAGAGAGATTCTAACATTTCACCTATTATAAAGGCATCTGACAACTGGACACTTAAAGAAATGGCAAAATTGGGCAGAGTCAACATGGGTTAATGCAAAGTAATTCATATATGACAAACGTGAGTTGTTTGAGGATGTTACTTGTAGCTTAAACAAAGGAAGACCAACGGATGTACTGTATTTAGATTTTTAGAAGGCTTTTGATAAGTTCTCCCATAAGAGGATGACAAATAAAATTAGAGCACATGACAGAGGAAAACATTCTAGTCTGAATTGAGAATTGGCTGTTATATAGAGAGTAGTAATAAACAGATGATTCTCAGGATGGTAAGTTGTTACTAGTGGGATACTAGAAGTCCAGTGCCTGGTCCACAAATGTTCACGAATCCTCACTTTCACCACAACTGTTCATGGTCTACAAAATTGATTTGGATATGGGAGCCAATTGTAATATTTTGAAACTTTGTTGATAACATTAATGACATTAAACTGGGTAGGTTTGAGTAGGTTTAGTAGGCTAGAATGTGGTAAATGAAACCTAATGTGAATAAGTGTGAAGTTTGAAGTGGGGAACAACAGAAAGGGACAATATTTCTTAAATGGTGAGAAGTTGGGAAGTGTGGGTGCCTAAAGGATCTGAATGTCCGTGAGTTACCTAAAAGCAGGTGATCAGGAAGGCAAATGTTATGTTGCCATTTGTTTCAAAAGGGGTTGAGTACAGAAGATTTTGTGTTGCAGTTGTGTAGAATCTCGGTGAAATCACACCTGGAGTACAGTTGTACAGTTTTGGTTTCCAAATTCTTAATGGGACATAACAGGCTGATATAGATATTATGTTTCTTCTGGCTGGTGAGCCGACAGCTAGGGAATATAATTTTAGGATAATAGGCAGCCATTTAAGATTGAGCTGAGGGCGAATTATTTTCAGAGTGTGGTGAATCTTTGGAAATCTATACCCAGAAGGCTTTGGAAGTGCAATCATTAAGCCAGTTCAGTATAGAAATCGCTAAGTTTCTAGAGACTATTAATTTCAATTAGTGATGTGAAATAGTGCAGGAAAAGTATTTAAATAGAAGATCAGCCAAGTTCTAATTGAATGTTGAGGCAGACTCAATGGGCCAAAGGACCTATTCCTGTTCCTATCAAACCTTTACTGGCTTCTTAAAATAGCCATCTAGATGTTTTCTGGCCCCTGCTACTTCTGTCCATAGCTCTGCAACTTCTCTTCCAAGTATTTATCCAATTCAGATTTGAAAGTTACAAGTTGAAGGTGCTTCCACTGAACTTCTCACAGTCTTTGTCAAATCATAATGGCTAATGTTCTCGTGCCACTCTGATTCTTCTGCCTATTAACGTAAAGCTACGTCCTCTGGTATCTGGTCATTGAAAAGGTTTCTCCTTGTTTATAAAACCCTTCATCATGTTGAACAGCTTTATTTTCGGAAGGCTCCTCTTCACCGTAATAAAATGGAGCATTGAGGTTCTGAAACAAAAACAGAAAATGCTGGGTAAAATCTGGCATCGGCTGTAGAGAGAAAGTAGAGTTAACATTTAACTCAGTGTTAAATTTGCTTTCTGTTCACAGGTATAGCCAGTTCCGCTGAATTTCTCCAACAATGTCTGCTCTTGTTTCTCCTGTTCACTACCTCTGCTTTAAAAAGTACAAAACAAACTTCCTGAGAACTTCCTCCACTCTGGAGACCTGAAAGCGGTTTTCAGTTGCTGTTAAAAAGTACAATGACAAAGATTTAGTGCAGGGTGCCTCTTCAGATTGAAATCCACAGAATGTGATCTGTTCTGTGTAAATCACCACAAGTTACCTCTAGTCTGGCTATTTAGAATCATAGAAATGTACTGGTTCTGTTCGCCGAGCTGGAAGTTTTAGTTGCAAACGTTTCGTCCCCTGGCTAGGAGACATCATCAGTGCTCTGGAGCCTCCTGCGAAGCGCTTCTTTGATGTTTTTTCCGGCATTTATAGTGGTCTGTCCTTGCCGCTTCCGGGTGTCAGTTTCAGCTGTCCGCTGTAGTGATTTGTATATTGGGTCCAGGTCGATGTGTCTGTTGATGGAGTTTGTGGATGAATGCCATGCCTCTAGGAATTCCCTGGCTGTTCTCTGTCTGGCTTGCCCTATGGTAGTAGTGTTTTCCCAGTCGAATTCATGTTGCTTGTTGTCCGAGTGTGTGGCTACTAGGGATAGCTGGTCGTGTCGTTTCGTGGCTAGTTGGTGTTCATGTATGCGGATTGTTAGTTGTCTTCCTGTTTGTCCTATATAGTGTTTTGTGCAGTCCTTGCATGGTATTTTATAAACTACATTAGTTTTGCTCCTGTTGGGTATTGGCTCCTTTGTTCTAGTAAGTTGTTGTCTGAGCGTGGCTGTTGGTTTGTGTGCCGTTATGAGTCCTAGGGGTCGCAGTAGTCTGGCTGTCAGTTCTGAAACACTCCTGACGTATGGTAGTGTGGCTAGTCCTTTTGGTTGTGGCATGTCCTCGTTCCGTGGTCTATCTCTTAGGCATCTGTTGATAAAGTTGCGCGGGTATCCGTTTTTGGCGAATACCTTGTATAGGTGTTCCTCTTCCTCTTTTTGCAGTTCTGGTGTACTGCAGTGTGTTGTAGCTCTTTTGAATAGTGTCCTGATGCAGCTTCGTTTGTGTGTGTTGGGGTGGTTACTTTCATAGTTTAGGACTTGGTCTGTGTGTGTTGTTTTCCTGTGTACCCTTGTGGTGAATTCTCCGTTCGGTGTTCTCTGTACTATCACGTCTAGGAATGGGAGTTGGCTATCCTTTTCTACTTCTCTCGTGAATCGGATGCCTGTGAGTGTGGCGTTGATGATCCGGTGTGTTTTTTCTATTTCCGTGTTTTTGATGATTACGAAAGTGTCATCGACATATCTGACCCAGAGTTTGGGTTGAATTTGTGGTAGGGCTGTTTGTTCTAACCTCTGCATAACTGCCTCTGCTATGAGTCCCGAGATTGGTGATCCCATGGGTGTTCCATTGATTTGTTCGTATATCTGATTGTTGAATGTAAAGTGTGTAGTGAGGCATAAGTCCAGTAGTTTAAGTATGCCGTCTTTGTTGATAGGTTCCGCCTCCTGTTTTCTGTTCTGTATGTCTAGTAGGTTGGCTATTGTTTCTCTGGCTAGGGTTTTGTCAATCGAAGTGAACAGTGCCGTCACGTTGAACCAACAGCCACGCTCAGACAACAACTTACTAGAACAAAGGAGCCAATACCCAACATGAGCAAAACTAATGTAGTTTATAAAATACCATGCAAGGACTGCACAAAACACTATATAGGACAAACAGGAAGACAACTAACAATCCGCATACATGAACACCAACTAGCCACGAAACGACACGACCAGCTATCCCTAGTAGCCACACACTCAGACAACAAGCAACATGAATTCGACTGGGAAAACACTACTATCATAGGGCAAGCCAGACAGAGAACAGCCAGGGAATTCCTAGAGGCATGGCATTCATCCACAAACTCCATCAACAGACACATCGACCTGGACCCAATATACAAATCACTACAGCGGACAGCTGAAACTGACACCCGGAAGTGGCAAGGACAGACCACTATAAATGCCGGAAAAAACATCAAAGAAGCGCTTCGCAGGAGGCTCCAGAGCACTGATGATGTCTCCTAGCCAGGGGACGAAACGTTTGCAACTAAAACTTCCAGCTCGGCGAACAGAACCACTACAACAAGCACCCGAGCTACAAATCTTCGCACAAACTTTGAATAGAAATGTACAGCATGGAAACAGACCCTTTTGTCCAACTCATGAAGCAATCTCAATCAAGTACTGAAACAATGATTTAAACTTTACTGCAAGTAACAATCAAACTAAGACCCCTCAGTAAGCAAGTTAAGCCTCACAACCCAACTTGGCTATTACCCAATTAATTGTGGAATTTAGTTACAATTCCAACCACTAGTGTCTGTCTTTGCAAATTTCCAGAGTTTGATCCTTGTGCAGTATTGTTCTTCAAAGTTTTGCCGTGTGGTCTATCCTGTTCTTTTTCTTACGGTTTTATATGAGGTGGCTATTCAGCCCATCATGTGTGCACCAGCTCATTAAATGATCTTCTGCCAGTAACAAATACCTTGCACACTATTTCTATCCAAATCCACTAGTTGCTGGTGGATTAACGTTAAAAACTAATGTTAAAACTTATGCAGAGAAATCCCACAGTTTACATCACAATGGACGTTCTCTATTCATGATTTGAGAATGGGACATAGATGAGCTTCTGTTATGGCCACTGTTTTTGTGTTGCGATGTCCAAATTAAAAATGAATTATGTTCCTTCTGCAGCCTCCGGATACCATCTCTGAGAAAGACATTTGGCTTTTCTGTAAGTGACCTTGCTGCAACCACTAGTTGGCAGTGCTTTGCCATTTGACAATAAATAAGAGCTTAATGTTATCACAACTGCATGAAGCAACAAAGTGAATAGGGTAGTGTGGTGGTGATGTTATTAGACACATTACCCAAAGAATGAGTTTAAGTCCCATCCTGGTGATTTACAAATTTGTATTCTGGTTAGCACATGTAGAAATGAAAAGATGTGGGATTGTTGTGAACATACTGTTTATTCACTAACATTCTTTAGGAAAGAAAAGCTGCCATCATTGCCTGCTCTGGTTTATGTATGACTCCAGTGCCACCCGAAAGTTGCTGACTCCTCTCTACTACCTGATGTGGCTGAGAAGATGGATCAGAGCTTTAAGAAGGCCCACACTCTCTTTGCAGGGCAGTTAAGAATGAACATTAATGCCGGTGATGCCCATATTTTGGGATGAATAAACAAATTTAATCTTTTCCTGATCATTGCTTTTTGCAAAAGTCCTGAAATCATTTCCCTTTGTTTTGATTATTCATTTCATGTGGGCTCATTTCAGAAAGGGTAGGGTTCCCATGATGCTGCAAATTCTAATTTTGTATTGACCTGCTAATGATTTTAACACCTGCCATCATTGAGGAGATCAAGTGATTAGGTTTGTGTAACTTTGCTCCACATTTTGCACAAGGGTGCATCGGTAGCTGCCAGTTCCTCCTTCACTGCTGCTGTCTAAAACTAACAGCCTTTACTAGTTGTAGGGCCCTGCTTTTTAAACAAACAACTTGGATTTAACTGTTACACCTTTAACAGGGTGAAACACCCCAAGGTTCATTGCAGGACGATACATTAGACAGAAACGGACATATCAGGAGATATTAGGATAGTTGCCCAAAAGCTTAATAAATGTGTGTGGCTTTAAGGGTGTTTTAGGAAGAGTTTATTCAGCCTCTTGAGCCTGTTCTGCATTCAATTAAATCATACCTTTTAAAAGAGATAAGAGGTGAAAAGATTTGGAGACTGAATTTTAGCATCTGAGTTATATCCCAATCTGACATCCCATTGCTGAGTTTCATTCTTAACCCAGTTGAGATCAGATGTCTTGCTGTGTGAAAGAGTAGTAGGTCCTGTCTGATGTCCTTGTAGTGGCAGGGGGCTGCTTCAGCAGTAGCAGAGTCCCTTATCCATTTCATAAACCTGGAAACAACAAGTGAACTTGTCTTAACTTCGTCTAAATGATTTCTTTTTATTATTTCTATAATTAAAATATCATTGAGTTATGGTGACTTATAGACTTCTCACTATATTTTCATAAATACAAGTGACAGTAAGTGACTATTCTATTCTAACCTATAGGTTTAAAGATGGTTAGTGTTGTAGGTTGATACAGGAACTATTTTTTTCAACTTTTCTTGATAGCAGAACTTGTCTGCAATTTAATCAGAAGGGGGAAGGGATGATAATGCTCTTGAGTATTTTGTCACCGTTTCCCCTAATTTGTTTTGAGTGGAGTTTTAGTTTGAACGATATTGTTCCTAATCCTGATCATGGCTGTCTACCCCCACCAGGCAGGAATGCTGCTTTTCTACGCCTCGTGCGATGTCGTTCGCTGGCGGAGGAGTTCAATGCAGAAACGACAAATAAAGAAGAAATAGGTAAATGTTATCAATTTATGGGGGCTACGAATATCATTATATTTAAAGAAAAATTGGCATGAGCAGTAAGCCAGACTATGTCTGAAGATGAAAGATTGTGACAAAACTGTTGTACTGTTTTACAGAAGTTTTGCAGTTGTAAGCATTTAATTTATTAGTTCAGAATTTTGGAAGACCATGTGTTCAACTGTGTCAAATCTCCGTACTGTAGGTGTGTTACGCTGTCAGAGGGGCTGAACCTCCATTTTACTGTCAAGGGTCTGGTGCTGGAAATGCACAGCAGATCAGGCAGCATCCGAGGAGCAGGAGAATCGATGTTTTGGGCAAAAGCCTGATGAAGGGCTTTTAACTCAATGTCGATTCGAATGCTGCCTGACCTGATGTGCTTTTCCAGCACCTCACCCTCCATCTAATTTGCAGTCTTCAGTTTCTCCTCCATTTTACTGGTCAGGGGATACCATTCTTGGCAGGCAGGGGAGGCATATTGTAATTGAAGGATGTATTGGCATTATCGGCATTCACCACATTATATCACAGAATTGAGTGATAAGCCCCATGTGGTAGAAGGCTCTTAAAGTTTGTAATAATGACCTGTCCATGAGATGGCAGTCAATTACACCCAACTGATATGGTTATGTCTATGAATACCATTTCCATACTGTAGGGGATCTAATCTAAACACCAAACCTGTGTTCACAGCTGGAACTCCCATCTTCACTTCCAGGGATTGATTAGAATGGGATTCAACCCATATTGACTCTGAGGCAAGATTTTTAACAAGATGAATCTTGGGATATGGATGTTGTTGGCTGAGCCAGCATAATATTACCTGTCTCTAGTTGCACTTAAGGTGACATTGAGGCACCTTCTTGAATTGCTGGATTGAACGTGCTCCTACAGTCCTGTTTGATAAGGGTTTGATCCAGCATCATCAAAGAAGCAGTCAAGAATGACCCAAGTGAGGATATACGATTTGTTTGAGAACTTAAATCTGATGGTGTTCCTGTACGTTTGATGTCCTTATCTTTCAAGAGGCACTTGTATTCATCAAATTTAAGCTTTGTAGAAAAGTGAAAATTTTGAGAGATTGTCTAAGGTGAGAGAGATTTGTTGCTTTTGATTCTGTGTGGTTTTATGCTTCATCAGTAAACTTCACAGCTAATTTTCTACCTTTTTATTTGGAAGTCACAGTGGGCAGTCCATTCACACACAATTCTCAATCCAGAAATATTTTGCTCCCATTTACGAACATTGAACATCCAAACTTGCCTTATATTAGCACCTTTCTAATTGACTGCCAGACTCTGCACATGTAGGCAGCACCAGTAGCTGCAGTGGCTTTAGCTGCTAGTTCTGATGCTCTGGCATACTCTTCCTAAATCTCTCTCTCTCTCTCTCTCTCTCTCTCTCTCTCTCTCTCTCTCTCTCTCTCTCTCTCTCTCTCTCTCTCTCTCTCTCTCTCTCTCTCTCTCTCTTCCCCCCCCCCCTCCCCCTCTCCCCCTTCTTTAAAATGCTAATTTAAAACCAATGTCTATGACAAAGGTTTCACCCATCTGTCACAATATCACAGTTACTCCCACTGCACATTTAACTATCTACAAGATGCACAGCAGCAATTGCTTCAGTAGCATCTTCCTAACCTACATCTTCCACCACCCAGGGCCAGAGCGTGGGACCACCACCACTTGCAAATTCTCCTCCAAATCATTATCCTAATTTGTAAATCTACCACTGTTCCTTCATTGTCACTAGATCAAAACCCTGGAGTAGCTTCCTTAACATAATTGTTGGTGCATCAACACCACGTGGACTTCAGGGGCAGCTCACTCCCACTTTTTGAAGAGCGGTTTGGGATAGGCAGTACTGTAAACGCTGGCCTTGTGATGTCCATTGCTTATGAAGAAAGAACAAGAATAGGCTACTCCGCCCTTTGAGCCTCTTCCTCTATTCAATAAGATTATGGCTGATCTGATTTTAACTTCAGTTGTACATTTCTGCATATCCCCAGTAATCTTTCCTTCCCTTGGTAGTCCAGAATCTTTTGAGTCTACCTTTAAAAATGTTGATAGAGTTTGTATCCACTGCCTTTTCATGAAGGAAATTCCAAAGACACGGAGCCCTTTGCCTCATCTCTGTCTTAAATGGGTAGCACCTTATTTTTAAACTAGATTCTCCAACAAGAGAAAACATCCTTTCCACATCCATCTAGTCATGTACCTTCAAGATTTATATGGTTCAAGATGAACAACTTAAGTGCCTTATCATCCAGTTTTGATTGCTAATTATTTGACAACAGAGCAGTTTTTTTAGCCGTTGCACTTCTGATAGAAATGAAAGGTAGAATATCTGTCTTGTAATTTGCTCAATAATATTAAACCATTTCAGTTTGTGGAAATGGTCAATGTTCCTTTCTGCATGTAGCATAGTTGCCCAGTCTCGATCAGTGCTGCTTATTTCCTAATCACCTTCACACAGTAACTGATCACTAAACTGCGCCCTTTCCCATCAGCTTGTTCCAAAACCTTTTCCAGGATGCTTGACCTCTCATCTTCACTGGGGCTGTAAAACTCTGGCTAATCCTGTTTCTTTTGTCATACAGCATCTTGTATGGAGAATCTCGACAGTGAAATGGTTTTGTACATAATGCTACGAGCTGTGGATTGTTTTCACAGGCAACATGGGCGATACCCAGGTATGTAATTCCATGTCGGTTATAGAACTATCTCCTGACACCTATTTTCTGACAAGGTGTAACTCTCAAGTTCAGATTAACTCCATATGTTTTTCAGATTGAAATTTGTAATATAGAGGGGTTTGGTTAACTCAGTTGGCTGAATATCTCGTTTGCAATGCAGCATGAGGCTAACAGTCTGGGTTCAATTCCTGCACTGGCTAAGGTTACACTGAAGGACTGTCCTTCTCAACCTCTGCCCTTACCTGAGGCATGGTGACCCTCTGGTTAAACCACCTGTAACTGTTTCTATCTAATGAGAGAGCGGCCCTATAGTCTGGTAACACTAGGTAACCTCACCTACATGTGAATATTCTCACCTCTCAGCACCAGTTCTCTTATTCAGCGTCACTGTGGCTCAGTGGATAGCACCCTCGCCTCTGACTCCGAAGTTTGTGGGTTTCCGCCCATTAACGAATCGTGCACCAAATTCTGGGCTGGTGCTCCAGTGCAGTACTGAAAGAAAGCCATACAGTCAGTTCTGTCCTTCAAATGAGACATAACCTGAGATCCCATCCACCCACTCAGCTGTGTGTCAATGTTTCCATGTCACTATTTCACAAGAGTGCAAAGATATCCAGCAATCAATATCACTTGGGGGGAAAAAAACTTAACTGATCACATTGCTGCCCATGAGAGCTCATGCACAAGTTGGCTGCTGACCTTCTAATATTAATACTGACAATGTTTTACAAATTTCATTTATTAGCACAAAAAGCATTTTGAGCCAGCCTCTGGTTGTACTGAACTCCATGTTACCTTTTATCCCCTATCCCTTTGTACCTCTGCATAACTAAAATCTATCCATCTCGGATTTAACATTCAAAGTTGACCTAGTGCCAGTTGCTGTTTGGGGAAGCAAGTTCCCAACTCTTGTCACCCTTTGTCATAGAGTAGAATTATAGAATCCCTACAGTGTGGAAGCTAGTCATTTGGCCCATTCGAGCCCAAGCTGACCCTCCGAAGACCATCCCACTCAGATGAGAACGCCACCCCCTCCCCCCAACAGAGAAAAACCCTATCCCTATAACCCTGCATTTCCCATGACTAATTTACCTAACCATTGCACTATGGGCAATTTCGCATGGCCAATTCACTCTAATCTGCACACCTTTGGATTGTGGGAGGAAACCGGAGCACCTGAAGAATCACACGCAGACACTGGGAGAATGCGCAAATTCCATACAGTCTGGAGGATGGAATCGAACCTGGGTCCCTGGTGCTGTGAGGCAGGTGTGCTAACCACTGAGCCACCATTGCACCCACTTGCGTATTGATGTCTCTACTATCTTGTGTCCTAAATGGTCTGATTATATTTTTTAGACTACATATTCTTGAACTATATGTTCACAGCCAAAATAATTTTTTTTTTCTTATCTACCTGACCATTCCATTGCAAAGGTGATAGGCTAATAGCATTATTGCTAGACCATTAATCCAGAAATTCAGCTAATCTGCCACGGTAGATGGTGGAATTTTAATAAATTCAATTTTTTAAGAATCTGCTGATTGCCATGAAGCCGTTGATCAATTGTCAGGAAAAATACCCATCTGGTTCAGTAATGTCCTTCGGGACAGATGTCTGCCAACCTCACTCACCTGGTCTGGCCTGCATGTGATTTCAGATGTACAGCAATGTGGTTGCCTCTGAAATGGCCGAGTGTGTCATTCCAGTGTAAAAATCCACAGCCAAGTCTCAACGAAGAAAGGAAACCAGGAAGATGACCTAGCATCGACTTAAGCAAAAACAGCCCTGTGTACCCTGCATAGTCTTTCTTATTAATATATGGGAGCAAGTGCCAAAATTGGGAGAGCTGTCTCACTGACCAGTCCAGTTACAGCTTTACAGTAATTGTAAGGTATAATTCCATGAGTATGTCCCAGCCACCACCATCACCATCCCTGGATATGTCCTGACAAGACAGACCCAGCAGAGCTGTAGGCTACAGCTGTTGGGAGGGAGTTGCCTCATCATTGACTCTCAGCCTCACGATGTCTCATGGCATCAGGTTAAACATAGACAAGGAAACCTCCAGCTGACTACCATGTACCGTCCTCTTTTGGCTGATGAATCAATAGTCCTCCATGTTGAGCAACACTGGGAAGAAGCACAGAGGGTGGAAACACGCAAAATATATTCTGTTTGGGCGATTTCAATGTCCACCACCAAGAGTGGCTCAGCAGCAGTACTAAGGTCCTAGGGAGTGTTGCTGAACAAGGAGACCTTGGAGTGCAGGTTCATAGTTCCTTGAAAGTGGAGTCGCAGGTAGCTATGATAGTGGAGAAAGGCTGATTGCATCTGAATTGGAAGGGGACTAATATACTGGCAGGGAGATTTGTAAGAGCTGCTTGGGAAATTTTAAACTAGTACGGTGAGGGTGTAGGATCCAGGGAGATAGTGAGGAAAGAGATCAAGCTGAGACTGGTACAGTTGAGAAAAGAAACGAGTCAAACAGTCAGGGCAGGCAGGGACAAAACAGAGAACAAGGTAGGACTGATTAAATTAAACTGCATTTATTTCAATGCAAGAGGCCTAACAGGGAAATCAGATGAACGCAGGGCATGGTTAGGAACATGGGACTAGGATATCATAGCAATTACGGAAACATGACTCCGGAATGGACAGAACTGGAGGCTTAATGTTCCAGAATATAAATGCTACAGAACGGGAGGCAAAAGAGGAGGGGGAGTGCCGTTTTAGATAAGGGATAGCATTACAGCTGTGCTAAGGGAGGATATTCCAGGAAATACATCCAGGAAAGTTATTTGGGTTGAACTGAGAAATAAGAAAGGAGTGGTCACCTTATTGGGATTGTATTATAGACCCCCCCCCCCCCCCCCCCCCCAGTAGTCAGAGGGCAATTGAGAAACAAATTTGTAAAGAGATCTGTTATCTCTAAAAATAATAGGGCGGTTATGGTGGGGGATTTTAACTTTCCAAACATAGACTAGGACTGCCATAGTGTTAAGGGTTTAGATGGAGAGGAATTTATATTCCTGTTAAGGTGAAAGGAAAGGCTGGTAGGTATAGGGAATGCTGGATGACTGAAGAAATTGAGGTTTTGGTTAAGAAAAAGATGTCAGGTATAGACAAGATAGATCGAGTGAATCCTTAGAGTATAAAGGCAGGAGGAGTATACTTAAGAGAGAAATCAGAAGGGCAGAAAAGGAACATGAGATAGCTTTGGGAAATAGAGTTAAGGGGAATCGAAAGGGTTTTTTCAAATGTGTTAAGGTCCAAAGGTTAACTAAGGAGAGAATAGGGCTGCTCAAAGATCAGCAAGGCGGTCTTTATATGGAGCCACAGGAGATGGAGGAAATACTAAACTAGTATTTTGCATCCGTATCTACTGTGAAAATAGACATGGAACATAGAGAAATAGATGGTGACATCTTGAAAAATGTCCACATTACAGAGGAAGAAGTGTACAAAGGTGGATAAATTCCCAGGACCTGATCAGGTGTACCCTAGAACTCTGGGAAGCTAGGGAAGTGATTGCTGGGCTCCTTTCTGAGTTATTAGTATCATCGATAGTCACAGGTGAGGTGCCTACACTGGAAGTTGGCTAACGTGGTGCCACTATTTAAGAAAGGTGATAAAGACAAGCCAAGGAACTATAAACCAGTGATCCTGATGTCGGTGGTGGGCAAGTTGTTGGAGGGAATCCTGAGGGACAGGATGTGCGTGTATTTGGAAAGGCAAGGACTGATTAGGAATAGTCAGCAGGGCTTTGTGCGTGGGAAATCATGCCTCACAAAGTTGATTGAGTTTATTTGAAGAAGTAACAAAGAGGATTGATGAGGGCAGAGTGGTGTACATGATCTACACGGACTTCAGTAAGGCGTTCGACAAGGTTCCCCAATGGGAGGCTGGTGAGTAAAGTTAGATCTCATGGAATACAAGGAGAACTGGCCATTTGGATGCAGGACTGGCTCAAAGGTAGAAGACAGAGGGTGGTGGTGGAGTGTTGTTTTTCAGCCTGGAGGCCTGTGACCAGTGGAGTGCCACATGGATCAGTGCTGGGTCCACTACTCCTCTTCATTTATATAAATTATTTGGATGTGAGCATAAAAGGTATAGTTAGGAAGTTTGCTGATGACACCAAAATTTGGAGGTGTAGTGGACGGTTACCTCAGATTACAACAGGATCTTGATCAGATGGGCCAATGGACTAAGGAGTGGCAGATGGAGTTTAATTCCGATAAATGGAGGTGCTGCATTTTGGGAAAGCAAACCAGAGCAGGACATATACATTTTAATGATAAGGTTCTTGGGAGTGTTGCTGAACACCGAGACCTTGGAGTGCAGGTTCATGGCTCCTTGAAACTGGAGTCGCAGGTAGATAGGATAGTGAAGAAGGCATTTGGTATGCTTTCCTTTATTGGTCAGAGTATTGAGTACAGGAGTTGATATGTCATGTTGCAGCTGTACAGGACATTGGTTAGGCAACTGTTGGAATATTGTATGCAATTCTGGTCTCCTTCCTATCAGAAAGATGTTGTGAAACTTGAAAGGGTTCAGAATTACAAGGATGTTGCCAGGGTTGGAGGATTTGAGCTATAGCGAGAGGTTGAACAGGCTGGGACTGTTTTCCCTGGACCGTCAGAGCTGAGGGGTGACCTTATAGAGGTTTATAAAATTATGAGGCATGGTTGGAATAAATAGACAAAGTCTCTTCCTTGGGTGGGGGAGTCCAGAACTAGAGGGCATAGGTCTAGGGTGAAAAGGGAAAGATATGAAAGGTATCTAAGGAGCAATGCTTTCATGGAGAGGGTGGTACGTGTATGGAATAAGCTGCCAGAAGAAGTGATGGAGGCTTGTACAGTTGCAGCATTTAAAAGGCATTTGGATGGGTATATGAATAGAAAGGGTTTGGAGGGACATGGGCTGGGTGCTGGCAGATGGGTCTAGATTGGGTTGGGATATCTAGTTGGACTGAAGGGTCTGTTTCCGTGCTGTACATTTCTAGGACTCTGTGACTCTACGGTATGGTATGCTTTCCTTTTTTGGTCAGTGCATTGAGTACAGGTGTTGGAAGGTCATGTTGTGGCTGTACAGGATATTGGTTAGGCCACCTTTGGAATATCGCATGCAATGCTGCACTCCTTTCCAAACGGAGAATGATGTGAAATTTGAAATGGTTCAAAAACTATTTACAAGGATGTTGCCAGGGTTGGATGTTTTGAGCTATAGAGAGGCTGAACAGGCTGGGGCTGTTTTCCCTGGAGTGTCGGAGGCTGACGGGTGACCTTAGATGTTTATAAAATCATCGGGAGCATTTCCCTGAGATGGGGGGAATCCAGAAGTAGAGGGCATAGGTTTTGGGTGAAGTGGAGAAAGATATAAAAGGGACCTCTTTTCACACACAGGGTGTGCGTGTATGGAAGTAGCCAGCAGAGAAAGTGGTGAAGGTTGGTACAATTACAACATTTAAAAGCCATCTGGATGGGTATATGAATAGGAAGGATATGGGCCAAGAGCTGACAAATATTCTATGTTCTAAATGAGGCTAGATTAATTTTAGATATCTGGTCGGCATGGACAAGTTGGACTGAATCGTCAGTTTCTGTGCTGTACATCTCTGACTCTTTGATTGAGTTGGTCAGATCCTAAAGGATGTAGCTGCTAGACTGCGTCCGCAGTAGGTGGTGAGGGAACCAACAAGCGGGAAAAACCTACTTGTCCTCACCTTTACCATTCCGCCAGCTGCAGATACATCTGTCCATGACATTATCAGTAAGGGCAACCACCGCAGTGCCCCTGTGGAGACAAAGTCCCGGCTTCATGTTGAGAAAAGCCCCCATTGTGTTGTGTGATACTATCACCGTGCTAAATGGGACAGACTCTGAATAGTTGTAGCAACTCAAGACTCGGCATCTGGGCACTGAGGTGCTGTGGGCCGTCAATAGCAGCAGAATTATACTCCAACACAATCATTAACCTCATGGCCCAGCATATCCCCCACTCCCCCTAAGCCAGGGGATCAGCCCTGGATCAATGGAGGGTGCAGGAAAGCATGCCAGGAGCAGCACCAGGCATACCTGAAGATGAGGTGATGACCTGGTGACAGCACCAAACAGGACTACTTACGTGCTAAACAGCATAAGCAGCAAGTGATACAGGATCCTACGTCCTGTAGATCATATCTAAGCTCTGCAGTCATGTCATGTTCAGGTGTGAATGGTGATGGGCAATTAAACAATACACTAGAGGAGGAGACTCCACCAATACCCCCATCCTCAGTCGTGGTAGAGCTCAGCAAAAGATGAAGCTGAAGCTTTTACAGCAATCTTCAGCCAGAAGTACCAAGTAGATTATCATCTCCGCCTCCTCCAGTGATTCCCAGCATCACAGATGCTAGCCTTCCATCAAGTTGTTTCACTCCATGTGACATTAAGTAACCAAGGCACTGGATGCTTAAAAAGCATGGACCCTAACAACATTCTGGCAATAGTACTGAATACTTTTGTTTCAGAACTTGCTGCTCCCTTAGCCAAGCTCTTCCAGTGCAGTTACAACACTGGCATCTCCCTGACAATGTGGAATACTGCCCAGATATGTCCTTTCACAAAAAACAGGACAAATCTAACCCAACCAATTACCATCCCATTAGGCTACTCTTGAGCATCAATAACAAACTGGGCACTAGTGAGCAGTTTGGGTTTGGCCAGGATCACTCCTGACCTCATTACAGCCTTGGTTCAAACATGGACAGAAGAGCTGAATTCGAGAGGGGAGATGATGTGGCAGTGACAGCCCTTGATATCATGTGTGGCATCAATGGGAAACAGGAGGAAAACTCTCCGCTGGGTGTGATCCTTATTTGGCTTGCAGGAAGATGGTCGTGGTTGTTCAGTCTTCTCAGTTCCAGGACATCTCTGTAAGAATTCCTCAGGATAGTGTTTGAGGCCCAACCATTTTCAGCTGCTTCACCAATGCCCTTCCCTCCCTCAGAAGGTCAGGAGTGGGGATGTTTGCTGATTGCACAAATGTTCAGCACCATTCCCAACTCCTCAGACACTGAAGCTGTCCATGTCCAAATGCAACAAAATCTGGACAATATCCAGGCTTGGGCTGACAAGTGGCAAGTAACATCCATGCCCCACAAATGCCAAGCTATGATTGTCTTTTATCGGAGACAATCTAACCACCGACCCTCTACCCCCTCCCCCCCCCCCCCCCCCCCCCCCCCCCCCAACCACCTTGCCATTCGGTGGTGTTACACTGAGAGTAATTCCTTAAGGGCAACGAATGTTGGCCAGCCAGCAATACCCACATCCTACATGTGAATTTTAAAAAATAACATTGCTCTTAATCACTTGAAGGTGTGACCAATAACTTTATGATTTTCAGGGAATGCTATCCTAGTTGCTGCGCTCACTTCTCATAATTTAACCTTTGGAGACCAGGTATAATTCATGTAAATCTTCCAAGACTAATATATCCTTCCCCACGGTGTGGTGCTCAAAACTGAACACTCTCCAGGTTTGATCTAACCAGGGCTTTCTATCACTGAAACATGACTTCTACCTCCTGGTATTCTAATCCTCCCAATGCAAAGGCCAGCATTTAAATAACTTTTTTTCCACTAATTTCCGTACATTTATGACATTTTAATGATTTATGTTCATAGATCATTAAGTCTTTATGAACTCCTTACTTTTAATCATTCAGAAAGTAATCTTTCATTTTAAGATCCACGACCTCATAATTGAGCAAATCTGTGATAAATCGATATCATTCACTTAATGAAATACCTTCTTGTAATTGAATATTTGTCAGCATTTTATAATGCTGCCACTCCTTGTGCCATTGGCAAATTTGAATGTGAGATTTTGTATCATAAATACATAGAATAATTGAGCACAGGATAGGAGATAAACTTTTATTAGTACTGACCTGTGACCAGCTGGTTAGTTGTGAGAATGTGCACTCCTGTTTACTAACTCCATCACCGTTAATTTCTTCCTAGCTTGCTTCCTCCTAATTCTAGCCTGAAGTGGGGACCTCAGTTTATTCCGTCAGGGCTTATTCTGTCATTTTCTGCGATATCGTTTTGGTGGTTCTACCACCACGTGCTTCCAACAGAAGCACTCCACTTCCTGAAGTAACATGATGGCAGAGTAGGTCAGTGGGAATGCAGGAAATAAACTTTAGAAAAACCAGGATATGTTCCCTGAACCACTGATCTCAGTTGGTGCATCAGTTGAGTGTGTCAGTTTCCTCAGCAGCTCTTGATTGCTCCTGGTCTCTGTCTCCTGGTAGAACTGCTGAACTGATCATGGATTGGATTGTTCCTGAACTGTACCCCAACAGTCCAGAGCTCTTGTATCTATTTTGTTAAAAGCAGCTGTGTTTTGTGGTGGTAATGAATTATTGTTCCAACAGGTGTTTGTAATAACCAAGTTGAAGAGGACATTGGAAAGTTGAAATCGTGTGTGGTGGGCCTGCTGCAGGAGTGGGGTGTCTCTGTATCCGTGAAGGATGACTACATTCATGAATTGTATGTTTTTGTTTGTGTTCTTGTACATGTCACTGTTGTCTAGAGACACCTCAATGGAAGATGTCCCTAATAGGGAAAAGCAGCTGGGAGAGGTTCACATGTTACTGTTCAATTCACCCACCTCAAACTCCTTTTAGAATCCCATCGAGCTCATATTTCCTCTCAATGTGGAGATTTCACAATCCCCTAAAACCAACTCGTCCAGAGCCCTAACACACTATAAGCATAGTGGTATTTCAGAATTCTGCACACTGGTTGATGCAGTATCCTGAAACTACAATAATGGAGGGTGGGGGTGGTTGTTTCTTTTTATATTAGAACCCCTCCAGTGTGGAAACAGGCCCTTTGGTCCAACAAGTCCATGTCGACCCTCTGAAGAGTAACCCACCCAGGCTCATTCCCCTACCCTACATTTATCCCTAATTAATGCACCTAACCTACACGTCCCTGAACAGTACAGGCAGTTTAGCGTGGCCAATTCCCCTGACCTGCACACCGTTGGTTTGTGGGAGGAAACCTACACAGACATGGGGAGAATGTACAAACTCCACGCGGACAGTCACCCAAGGCTGGAATTGAACCGGTGTCCCTGACACTGTGCGGCAGTAGTGCTAACCACTGATCACAATTCCTTGGATTGAATTTTTCAGACCCCTTTCAGACTAGATCAGTGTGGAGTTTCACCAATCCTCCAACAGCTTCAGCTCCTTGAAACTATATTAAATGTACAATGTATAATTACTGACTCCAAACATTCATTCCACACCATCGTATCACTCCAGTTGAAAGCATTTCTCCTACTTACTGTCCTAATTTCCTTGTGATTAATCTTGTATCTAAGACTATGTTAATTATGACAGTCAGGTGTCTGACGGTGATGAAATTTAGAAACATGGAGTTGATTGAACTTAAATATTTAACTTTAATGCTCCTGGACATGGGTTTGAGGCCACAGAAAAGAATTCTTGCAATTCACCTACAAGGGAAAATGTCTGCTGTGTTTTATGGGCAATTTGAATCCATTAAAATGCGTCAAGGTTTCTGAAGAGCATGTCTTTCCTCTTTCAGTTGTCGGTATGGTGCTTCCGAACCACATGCTGTTGCCTCATTTTTGGGAGGTATGTTTCAGTTTTTTTCGTACTGGGTGATTTTGGATTGCAGCTAATTGTCACATTGGTTGTGTTGCAATGTGAATTGTTTGCCTTGTTTTTACTTCCTGTATTGCACCTTCTCAAAGTTTTTAATATCAGTTGTCTTAATCACTGACTTTTAATGCTTTGCCATTCAACTAGATGTTTAATCCTTGCCTCAACTGCATCTTATACAATGTTGTTGTGCTGTCATTATCCCTTAATACCTTTTCCTAAAGGTATCCATTCTCCGTTTTGAGTTTTTCAACATGAACAACCTTTTGTGGTGAAGGGGTGAAGTGCTGGAAGCGGTCAGCAGCTCAGGCACATGGAGAGAAGCACAGTTAGTGTTTTCGGTCTTTCATGAGGATTGAGAAAGTATATTTTGAACAAGATTTCAAGCATGTTTTGGGGGTGAGATGACAGAAGAACAAAAGGGAAGGTTTGTGAAGGGGTAGAAAACAGGAGAGATTAAATGACAAAAGTGTTGGTGGTCCAAGATTAAAGAAATTGGTATTTGCACTAAGTAACGAAATATAAAAATGTCTGGATGAGGTGTGAATATCAGAATTATGGACAACTCCTTCAATCCAAGAATAACATTAAAACTGAAATCTACAAAAAAATACACTAAAATGCACAGAATTGCTGTCTCATTGTTGAACTTGGAGTTGAGTCTAAAGGCTGCAGTGTGCCTCACCAAGAGGTGAGGTGCTGCCTTTCAGGTTTAGCTTGAGCTTCACTGGAACACTGCTGGATTCCGAAGATCAGTGTGAGAAAAGGAAAAGAATTGTAAAGGCAGGTTGACCTGGCTTTCACTGCTTGTCCATGGCTTTCATAATCAGGCCCTCCCCATCCACAGGGCTCCCCAAAACATCTCGCTCTTTCTCCCTCACCACCACCAATGCCAAACTAGCCTCCAAAGTCTCTAACTCCCAAACAGCCATACAAGCCAAGCTGGTAAACATACAACTACACCAAACAGAACTCTCAACCAAAACTGTACACAGACTCGTAATGCAGCAGGTTAATTCTCTGCAGCAAAATCTACCAAGTAAGGGATAGCTGCATAATATAAATGATGTGTGTAAGCTTTATCCCAACCAGTTGAAGCCATTTCCAGCTGTGCTTCTTGAGGTGATACCCAAATCATACCATATATCGATTCTGGCTGTGATTTCTCGCGTTCCTATCATACAGCATTGTTTATTAACCTCAAAAGTTTTATGTATCAGTGCATGTTTATGGTTAGCAGTAATTTACATAGTTAATTGCTGTGTTTGATATTTTTATTTCCCTAGGAGCTGCTGCCCAGGAGGCCATCAAAATCATCACAAGGCAGTTTGTACCCTTCAATAACACATTTATTTACAATGCAATGTTGCAGACATCAATGACTGTGAGAATGTAGGGCTTTTATTCTCTGCAGCACAAATCTGTAACGTACATGGAGATAAGGACTGTACTTCTACAGTTTTGTTACTGAACAATTTATGTAACATAAAATTCAATTAAATTAATAAAATTCCCTAAATTTGATTTTGTAAAAGTGCTATGTTTACAAAATGTTTTCTCCAAAGGAGTGCAGTGAATTCACCTGTGGAAACAGGATTGAACTAATAACCATCTGAATGAAATTAATGCTGAATCTGGTTGCTTTGCTGTGTTTGTCAGTCACGGCTCTGTCGTAACACTCTTGCCTCACTTGAATCTTCAATCCTGGTCTCCCTGCTATTGGAAAAATGTTATTAAACTTGTTCAGAAAAGATTTACAGCAATGTTGCCAGGGTTGGAAGGTTTGACCTATAAGGAGAGCCTGTTTTACTTGGAACATTGGAGCCTGAGAGGTGACCTTATAGAGGTTTATAAAATCATGAGGGGCATAGATAGGATAAATAGACAAGGTCTTTCCCCAGGGTAGGGGAGTCCAAAACAAGAGGACATAGGTTTAAGGTGAGAGGGGAAAGATTTAAAAAGCGCCTTTTTCACACAGGGGATGGTGCATGTATGGAATAAGCTGCCATAGGAAGTGGTGGAGGCTGGTGCAATCACAACATTTAAAAGGCATCTGGATGGGTACATGAATAGGAAGGGTTTAGAGGGATATGAGCCAAATACTGGCAAATGGGACTAGGTTGATTTTGGATATCTGGTCAGCATGGACGAGTCAGACCAAAGGGTCTGTTTCCGTGTTGTACGATTAAAGCTTTGCTTTAAGGTCACAGTTTAGCGACTCTAGCAGGACAAAGCTAAAGTGAGGGAGTGTGGCACTGTTGGAGGTATTAAACCTACACCTTGCCTGCTCTTTCAAGTGAATGTAAAAGATTCCACAGTAGCATATTGAAGAGCTGGGAAGTTCTTCCCAGTATCCTGGCCAATATTTGTCCCTTAACCAACATTGAGAAAGTGAGGACTGCAGATGCTGGAGATCAGAGCTGAAAAACGTGTTGCTGGAAAAGCACAGCAGGTCAGGCAGCATCCGAGGAGCAGGCGAATCAACGTTTAGGGCATAAGCCCTTCTTCGGGAATGAGGAAGATGTGCCAAGCAGGCTAAGATAAAAGGTAGGGGGAAGGGGCATTGGGAATGCGATAGGTGGAAGGTTAAGGTGAGGGCAATAGGCTTGAGAGGGGGTGGGGGTGGAGAGGTCGGGACGAAGATTACAGGTCAAGAAGGCGGTGCTGAGTCCGAGGGTTGTAACTGAGATAAGGTGGGGGGAGGGGAAATGAGGAAGCTGGAGAAGTCTGAGTTCATCCCTTGTGGTTGGAGGGTTTCTAGGCGGAAGATGAGGCACTCTTCCTGCAGGTGTCGTGGTGCCATGGTCTGGTGATGGAGGAGGCCAAGGACCTGCATGTCCTTGGTGGAGTGGGAGGGGGAATTAAAGTGTTCAGCCACGGGGCGGTGGGGTTGGTTGGTGCGGGTGTCCCAGAGGTGTTCTCTAAAACGTTCCACAAGTAGGCGGCCTGTCTCCCCAAAATAGAGGAGGCCACATCGGGTGCAGCGGATGCAGTAAATGATGTGTGTGGCGGTGCAGGTGAATTTGTGACGGATATGGAAGGATCCCTTGGGGCCTTGGAGGGAAGTAAGGGGGGGGAGGTGTGGGTGCACATTTTGCATTTGTTGTGGTTGCAGGGGAAGGTGCTGGGAGTGGAGGTTGGGTTGGTGGGGGGTGTGGACCTGACTAGGGAGTCGCGGAGGGAGTGGTCTTTCCGGAATGTTGATAGGAGAGGGGAGGGAAATATATCCCTGGTGGTGGGATCGGTTTGGAGGTGGCAGAAATGACTGCGGATGATACAATGTATATGGAGGTTGGTGGGGTGGTAGGTGAGGACCAGTGGGGTTCTGTCCTGGTGGCGATTGGAGGAGCGGGGCTCAAGGGTGGAGGAGCGGGAAGTGGAGGAGATGCGGTGGAGAGCATTGTCAACTACGTCTGAGGGGAAATTGCGGTCTTTGAAGAAGAAGGTTGTTCGGTATTGGAACTGGTCCTCCTGGGAGCAGATGCGGCAGAGGTGAAGGAATTGGGAATATGGGATAGCGTTTTTACAGGGGGCAGGGTGGGAGGAGGTGTAATCTAGGTAGCTGTGGGAGTCGGTCAGTTTATAGTAAAAGACCATGTTGAGTCGGTCGCCCGAGATAGAAATGGGGAGGGAGGAGTCTGAGACGGTCCAAGTAAATTTGAGGTCAGGGTGGAAGGTGTTAGTAAAGTGGATGAACTGTTCAACCTACTCGTGGAAGCACGAGGTAGCCCCGATACAGTCATCGATGTAGCGGAGGAAAAGGTGGGAGGTGGTGCCAGTGTAGCAGTGTGCTCCCACTAGTCTTAAAACCCTCTGTCCTTGAGAAAAGAGAAATACCATTAACTCTCCCTATACTCCTCGATATTTTATAAACTTCTATCAAGTCACTTCTCAACCTCCTACACTCTGGTGAAAAAAATTCCAGCCTTTCTTTATATTTCAAACCTTCCGTACCTGGCAATATCTTGGTAAATCTCTTCTGAACCCTCTCCACTTTAATAATATCCTTCCCATAACAACAGGGAGACTAGAACTGGTGTTAGTCCAGAAGACGCCTCATCAACGTCCTGTACAATCCTAACATAATGTCCCAACTCCTGTAGTGAAAAGTCTGAGCAATGAAAACAAGCCTGCTAAATGCTTTCTTAAATCACCCTATCTATGTGATGCAAATTTCAAAGAATTATATACCTGAACCCCTAGGTCTCTCTGTTCTAGAACACTACCCTAGGGCCCATTTTTAATTGTATCAGTGTTGTTTGTTTCAGTCCTCCAAATTAAAATAAATTTGCCACTCTTCAGCCCATTAAGCCAATTGATCTCAATCTCTTTGTAATCTTAGATAACTGTATTCATCTTTCCACTATACCACCAATCTTGGTGTCATCCGCAAACTTACGAACCATGCTTTCTATATTCTACTCTAAATCATTTATAAATGACAAACAAAAGTGGACACAACACCAATCCCTGTGGAATACCGCTGGCACAGGCCTCCAGTCTGAAAGCCAACGCTCCATCACTAGGTTCATAAGACATAGAAGCAGAAATTACCACTTGGGTGTTTTCCTATTTTCCTGGTGGTGGAAATTGAATAAAGATTTGTACACTTTGTGTCTCTCACTGTGTCTCACACCTGCGCACACACACACCCCATGGGTGCTGGGGAAAAAATAAGCACTACCGCAGTTAGGCGGTAGTGTGGGAGGTAAAGGAAATAAAAAGAGAAAAAAAAGGACTGTTGATCACACAGCATTAAGAAAAAAATTTTAAAAAAGCAGAAATTGCCAACTCTATTTTGATTTAGTCCCTGCCCTCCCCTTCACTGTTTGATCACACAGCATTGCCCTTTGATGTGAAGGGCACTGCTTGTCACTGGCCACTTGGGTGTTTCCTATCTTCCTGGTGGTGGAAATTAAATAAAGATTTGTGCACTTTGTGTCTCTCACTTTGTCTCACGCTTGCACACACACACCATGGGTGCTGGGGAAAAATAAGCACTACCGCAGTTAGTGTGGGGGTTAATTTTAAGAAAAAAAATGAGATTAAAAAAAACAAAAAAGCAGAAATTGGATCATCCAGCCCATTGAGTCTGCTCCGTCATTCAATCATGGCTGATAAGTTTCTCAACCTCGTTCTCCCGCTTTCTCCCCGTAGCCTTGACCCCCTTTAACAATCAAAAACCTAGCTATCTACGGGGAGAAAGCGTGAGAAACGGTTGAGAAACTTATCAGCCATGATTGAATAGCGGAGCAGACACAATGGGCTTAAATAAACTCAATGACCTGGCTTCCACAGTGTTCTGTGGCAATGAATTCCACAGATTCCCCACTCTCTGGCTGAAGAAGTTTCTCTTTATCTCTGTTCTAAAAGGTCTTCCATTTTACTCTATGGCTGTGCCCTCGGGTTCTAGTCTCTCCTACCAATGGAAACATCTTCCTAGCATTCACTCTGTCCAGGCCATTCAGTTTTCTGTAAGTTTCAATTAGATTCCCCCTCATCCTTCTAACTCCAGCTTCCTTTGATTGTTGGTTCCCAGCGTTCTTGTGCACCAAGTTTCCAACCTTTATAGCCTTGAGTACCTAACTTCTCTTGACTTCTCCTCTGTCCAAAATGACTCTAACTCCGTGTGTGTGAGCAACCAACTCCTGATTTGATCATTTCATTTTTAAACTCAACCCATTGGAACATTCTAAATGACATTGTTCATGTATTGCAAAGCTTACCAGATGAAATAGATAAGCTTTATATTGAGGTCCGTAAAACTAATGCTGCATTTACTCTCAACTGTGAAGTTCCGTTACACCTACTGCCTTTGTCTTTCTAATTGGTAGAGTTCACAGGCTTGGAAGGTGTTGTCAAAGAAACCTTGGTGTGTTACTGCAGTGCAACTTGTAATTGGCATTTACTGCTGCCACTGTGCATCAATGATTGTGGGATTGAATGTTTAAGTTGGTGTTTGGGGTTCGAATTGAGGGCTTAATTGTCCTGCAGGGTTTCAAGTTATTGGAGCTGCACCCATCCATGGAACTGGGGTGTACTCCATCACACTCCTGATGTGTAGATCGTGGACAGGCTTTGGAAAGTCAGTACAGAATTTCCAGAGTGTGATCTGCTGTTGTAGCCATTTTATTTGAATAGCTGGTCTAATTGGTTTCTGGTCAAGTGGAAGATGGCAATGTCCACATTCTTTCTTGTTGGAAATGACCATTGCCTGGCATTTCTGTGGCATAAATGTTATCAGCCCAAGCCTCCTTGTTGTTTAGGTCTTGTTGCAGCAGCGCGCCGAAAGCTCGTGCAATTCTTAACTGCTTTCCTTGCAATCTCCCTGGTTTATGACCTCTAGTTTTTGTCTCAGTTGTAAGTGGAAGCATTTTTTGTTAATGTCAGCCCTAATAAAATCCTTCAAAATTGAAAAATCTCTCATCACCTTACTGCTTTCTATTTCAGCATTACAACAATGATTATATTTCCAAAATACTTAGTTGACAAATGTTTTGAGACCCATCTGTTTCATGGATCACATTTGGGGATGAAAATCTGCAGTTCTTACCCATCGTGGCCGACATATAACTCAAAAAGCGCAGAAATGTTGAGTCTTAACTGCCTTCTGAAATGACCTGGCAAATCTTTCGGTTCGAGGGCAACTACGGATGGGCAACAAACTGGCCTTGTAAGTGATGTTCACACTCTGGAAACGAATAAAGGAACATACATTGGGGCGATGAAAGGGGTGAGATAAATTGAAAACGTTCTTTTTGCATAAAACCTCTGGTTTCGATCCTAATTGGTGCATGATTTTAAATAAAGAACTGGAGATGTTACAGCGCTGACAAACAAAACAGAAATTCATTGAGCAGCTGGCATTAATCGCTGCGGGAAATATCTGAGTTTAGACAACATTCTAAACATCAGCCACGCCTCCAATTAAAAATAATAGCTCCACTTCCTCTTCCTTGTACGTAATGACGCAGGGGTGGGGCAAAGTGTAAAGACGTCAGGGCGTCGCCGCGTGCCAGGCGGTTCAGGATTTGGCGGGAAGCGGCCGCCCGCCGACGGAGGGGGAGGGGCTTCAGTAAAGAAATCCCTTTCGTCAGTGAGAGATACTCAGTAAGTGAGAAAATAATTACCCTCAATTAATGAGTGAGAGAATAATTACCTCCTGTCAGTGAGAGAATAATTACCTCCCGTCAGAGCGAGAGAATAATTACTCCCTGTCAGGGCGAGAGAATTATTATCTCCCGTCAGAGCGAGAGAATTATTACCCCTGTCCGGTAGAGAGAATAATTACCCTCTGTCATATTGAGAGAAAAATTACCTCCTGTCAGGATGAGAATAATTACCTCCCGTCAGGATGAGAATAATTACATCCCGTCAGATTGAGAATAATTATCTCCTGTCAGTGAGAGAATAATTACCTCTCGTCAGTGAGAGAATAATTACCTCCTGTCAGTGTGAGAGGATAATTACCTCCCGTCAGAGCGAGAGAATAATTACTCCCTGTCAGGGTGAGAGAATAATTACCTCCTGTCAGGGCGAGAGAATTATTACCCCTGTCCGGTAGAGAGAATAATTACCCTCTGTCATATTGAGAGAATAATTACCTCCTGTCAGGATGAGAATAATTACATCCCGTCAGATTGAGAATAATTATCTCCTGTCAGTGAGAGAATAATTACCCTCAATTAGTGAGTGAGAGAATAATTACCTCCTGTCAGTGAGAAAATAATCACCTCCTGTCAGAGTGAGAGAATAATTACCTCCTGTCACTGAGAAAATAATCACCTCCTGTCAGAGAGAGAGAATAATTACCTCCCGTCAGAGTGAGAATAATTATCTCCCGTCAGTGAGAGAATAATTACCTCCCGTCAGTGAGAGAATAATTACCTCCCGTCAGAGTGAGAGAATAATTACCTCCTGTCAGTGAATAATTACCTCCTGTAAGGGTGAGAGAATAATTACCTCCTGTCAGTGAATAATTACCTCCCGTCAGTGAGAGAATAATTACCTCCCGTCAGTGAATAATTACCTCCAGTCAGGGTGAGAATAATTATCTCCTGTCAGTGAGAGAATAATTACATCCTGTCAGAGTGAGAAAATAATTACCTCCTGTCAGTGAGTGAATAATTACCTCCTGTCAGAGTGAGAGGATAATTACCTCCTGACACAGTGAGAGAATAATTACCTCCCATCAGTGAGAGAGAATATTTACCTCCCGTCAGAATGAGAGAATAATTACCTCCTGTCAGTGAGAGAATAATTACCTCCCGTCAGAGCGAGAGGATAATTACCTCCCGTCAGAACGAGAGGATAATTACCTCCCGTCAGGGTGAGAGGATAATTACCTCCTGTCAGGGTGAGAGAATAATTACCTCCTGTCAGGGTGAGAGAATCATTACCTCCCGTCAGAGCGAGAGAATAATTACTCCCTGTCAGGGTGAGAGGATAATTACCTCCCGTCAGGGTGAGAAAATAATTACCTCCTGTCAGGGTGAGAGAATAATTACCTCCTGTCAGGGCGAGAGAATTATTATCTCCTGTCAGGGCGAGAGAATTATTATCTCCCGTCAGAGCGAGAGAATTATTACCCCTGTCCAGTTGAGAGAATAATTACCCTCTGTCATATTGAGAGAAAAATTACCTCCTGTCAGAGTGAGAGAATAATTATCTCCTGTCAGAGCAAGAGAATAATTACCTCCTGTCAAGGTGAGAGAATAATTACCTTCCGTCAGGGTGAGAGACTAATTACCTCCTGTCAGAGTAAGAGAATCATTACCTCCCGTCAGAGCGAGAGAATAATTACTCCCTGTCAGGGTGAGAGAATAATTATCTTCTGTCCGAGCGAGAGAATAATTACCTTCCGTCAGGGTGAGAGAATAATTACCTCCTGTCAGAATGAGAGAATAATTACCTCCTGACACAGTGAGAGGATAATTACTTGCTGTCAGGGCGAGAGAATAATTATCTTCTGTCCGAGCGAGAGAATAATTACCTCCGGTCAGGGTGAGAGAATAATTACTTCCTGTCAGGGCGAGAGAATAATTACCTCCCGTCAGGATGAAAGAATAATTACATCCTGTCAGAGTGAGAGAATAATTACCTCCTGACAAAGTGAGAGGATAATTACTTCCTGTCACAGTGAGAGAATAATTACCTCCTGCATGTCCGAAAGGCAAGGTCACGGTGATCTTGCAGGATCTTCAATATGCAGGTGGACTCGGCAAATAATGTTGCCAGTGGATCCAAAGAAAGGGAATTCATGGAATGCTTACAGAATGGCTTTTTGGAACAGCTTGTCATGGAGTCCACAAGGGAGCAAGCTATTCTGGACCTCGTGCCTATGTCATGAACCAGACTTTATAAAAGATCTTAAAGTAAGGGAACACTTAGGAAGCAGCGATCATAATATGGTAGAGTTCAGTCTGTAGTTTGAAAGAGAGAAGGCAAAATCAGATGTAATGGTGTTACAGTTAAATAAAGGTAATTATGAAGGCATGAGAGAGGAACTGACAAAAATAGACTGGAAGCAGAGCCTAGCGGGGAAGACAGTACAGCAAACATGGCAGGAGTTTGTGGGTATAATTGAGGACGCTGTACAGAGGTTCATCCCCAAGAAAAGAAAGATTATCCAGGGAGGGATTAGACAGCCATGGCTGACAAAGGAAGTCAGGAAATGTATTAAAGAAAAAGAGAGATCCTATAAAGTGGCCAAGAGCAGTGGGAAATCAGAAGATTGGGAAGGTTACAAAAACAAACAGAGGATAATAAAGAGAGGAATAAGGAAGGAGAGGATCAAATATGAAGGTAGGCTATCCAGTAATATTAGAAATGATAGTAAAAGTTTCTTTCAATACATTAGAAACAAAGGACAGGCAAAAGTAGACATTGGGCCACTTCAAACTGTTGCTAGAAGCCTGGTGATGGGAGATAAGGAAATAGCAGGAGAACTTAACAAGTACTTTGCGTCAGTCTTCACAGTGGAAGACACGAGTAATATCCCAACAATTAAAGGGAGTCAGGGGACTGAGTTGAGTATGGTTGCCATTACAAAAGAGAAAGTGCTAGAAAAGCTAAAAGGTCTTATAATTGATAAATTTCCTGGCCCCGATGGGAAACTTCCTAGAGTTCTGAGAGAGGTGGCTGAGGAAATAGCGGAGGCATTGGTTGAGATCTTTCAAAAGTCACTGGAGTCAGGGAAAGTCCCGGATGATTGGAAGATCACTGTTGTAACTCTCTTGTTCAAGAAAGGATCAAGACAAAAGATGGAAAATTATAGGCCAATTAGTCTAACCTCGGTTGTTGGTAAAATTCTAGAATCCATCATTAAGGATGAGGTTTCTAAATTCTTGGAAGAGCAGAGTCCAATTAGAACAAGTCAACATGGATTTAGTAAGGGGAGGTCGTGTCTAACAAACCTGTTGGAATTCTTTGAAGAGGTGACAAGTAGGTTAGACCAGGGAAACCCAGTGGATGTGGTCTATCTAGACTTCCAAAAGGCCTTTGATAAGGTGCCACATGGGAGGCTGCTGATCAAGATGAGGGCCCATGGTGTTTGAGATGAGCTACTGGTATGGATTGAGGATTGGCTGTCTGACAGAAGGCAGAGGGTTGGGATAAAAGGTTCTTTTTCGGAATGGCAGCCAGTGACAAGCGGTGTCCCGCAGGGTTCAGTGTTGGGGCCGTAGCTGTTCACATTATATATTAATGATCTGGATGAAGGGACTGGGGGCATTCCAGCAAAGTTTGCCGATGATACAAAGTTAGGTGGACAGGCAGGTAGTACTGAGGAAGTGGGGAGGCTGCAGAAAGATCTAGACAGTTTGGGAGAGTGGCCCAGGAAATGGCTGATGGAATTCAACGTGAGCAAATGCGAGGTCTTGCACTTTGGCAAAAAGAATAAAAGCATAGACTACTTTCTAAACGTTGAGAAAATTCATAAAGCCAAAGTACAAAGGGATCTGGGAGTGCTAGTCGAGGATTCTGTAAAGGTAAACATGCAGGTTGAGTCCGTGATTAAGAAAGCGAATGCAATGTTGTCATTTATCTCAAGAGGGTTGGAATATAAAAGCTACTGAGACTTTATAAAGCTCTGGTTAGGCCCCATTTGGAGTTCTGTGTCCAGCTTTGGTCCCCACACCTCAGGAAGGTCATACTGGCACTGGAGCGTGCCCAGCGGAGATTCACACGATGATCCCTGGAATGGTAGGTCTAACATACGAGGAACGGCTGAGGATCCTGGGATTGTATTCATTGGAGTTTAGAAGACTAAGGGGAGATCTAATAGAAACTTACAAGATAATACATGGCTTGGAAAGGGTGGACGCTAGGATATTGTTTCCGTTAGGCGAGGAGACTAGGACCCGTGGACACAGCCTTAGAATTAGAGGGGGTCAATTTAGAACAGAAATGCGGAGACATTTCTTCAGCCAGAGAGTGGTGGGCCTGTGGAATTCATTGCCACAGAGTGCAGTGGAGACCGGGATGCTAAATGTCTTCAAGGCAGAGATTGATAAATTCTTGATGTCACAAGGAATTAAGGGCTACGGGGAGAATGTTGGTAAGTGGAGGTGAAATGCCGATCACCATGATTGAATGGCGGAGTGGACTCGATGGGCCGAATGGCCTTACTTCCACTCCTATGTCTTATGGTCTTATAGGGTGAAAGAATAATTACCACCTGTCAGAGTGAGAGAATAATTACCTCCTGTTAGAGTGAGAGGATAATTACCTCCTGTCAGAGTGAGAGAATAATTATCTCCTGTCAGAGTGAGAGAATAATTACCTCCTGTCAGAATGAGAGAATAATTACTTCCTGTCATAGTGAGAAAATAATTACCTCGTGTCAGGTGAAAGAATAATTACCTCCTGTCAGAGTGAGAGAATAATTACCTCCCGTCAGAGTGAGTGAATAATTGCCTTCGGTCAGAGTGAGAGAATAATTACCTCCCGTCAGAGCGAGAGAATAATTACCTCCTGTCAGAGCGAGAGAATAATTACTTCCTGTCACTGAGAGAATAATTACATCCTGACACAGTGAGAGAGTAATTACTTCCGGTCATAGTGCGAGAATAATTACCTCCTGTCAGAGTAGGAGAATAATTACTTACTGTCAGGGTGAGAGAATATTACCTTCTGTCAGAGTGGGAGAATAATTACCTCCTGTCAGGATGAGAGAATAGTAGCCTCCTGTCAGGGTGAGAGATTAATTACTTCCCGTCACAGTATGAGAATAATTACCTCCTGTCAGGGTGAGAGAGTAATTACCTCCTGTCAGAGTGGGAGAATAATTACCTTCTGTCAGGGTTAGAAAATAATTGCTTCCTGTTAGGGTGAGAGAATGATTACCTCTCGTCTTGGTGAGAGATTAATTACCTCCGAGGTTGCTGAGGGATGTGAGGGAGGAATTAGCTGGGGCCCAAACAGATATCTTTGTGGCATCATTAAACACAGGTGAAGTGCCGGCGGACTGGAAGGTTGCTCAAGTTGTCCCCCTGTACAAGAAGTGTCTTTGGGATATTCCTGGTAACTACAGACCAGTGAGCCTGACATCAATGGTGGGAAAGTTCCTGGAGAAGGTACTGAAGGATCGAATCTATTTATATTTAGTAAAGAATGGATTTAGCAGCGATATGCAACACAGTTTTGTGTGGGGGAGATCGTGCCTTGCCAACTTAATAGAGGTCTTTGAGGAAGTGACCAAGTTGATAGATGAAGGAAGGGTTGTTGATGTCATACACATGGACTTTAGTAAGGCGTTTGATAAGGTTACCTATGGTAAACTAATGGAGAAAGTGAAGTCACATGGTGTGCAGGGTTTTCTTGCTAAGTGGATAAAGGACTGGTTGAGCAACAGGAGACAGAGAGTAGTAGTTGAAGGGAGTTTCTCGAAATGGAGAAAGGTGACCAGTGGTGTTCCACAGATGTCAGTGTTGGGGCCACTGTTGTTTGTGATATACATAAATGATCTGGAAGAGGGCACTGTTGGTATGATCAGCAAGTTTGTAGATGACATGAAGATTGGTGGAGTAGCAAAAAGCATAAGGGACTGTCAAAGAATACACAGGCAAGTCTAATTCTCAAGCGAATTATACAATGAACGGAAGAACCTTGGGAAAAGTTGATGAGCAGAGAGATCTGGGAGTGCAGGTTCCATTGTACCCTGAAGGGTGCTGCACAGGTGGATAGAGTGGTCAAGAAGGCATACAGTATGCTTGCCTTCATTGGACGAGGCATTGAGTATAAGAGCTGGCATGTCATGTTAAAATTGTAGAAGCCATTTGTACGGCCGCATTTAGAATACTGTGTACAGTTCTGGTCGCTACATTACCAAAAGGATGTATACGTTTTGGAGAGGGTGCAGAGAAGGTTTATAAGGATATTGCCTGGTATGGAAGGTGCTAGCTATGAAGAGAGGTTGAGTAGGTTGGGATTGTTTTCATTAGAAAAAAGGAGATTGACAGGGGACCTGATTGATGTCTACAAAATCATGTAGGGTATAGACAGGCTAGATAGAGATAAGCTTTTTCCCAGGGTGAAGGATTCAGTAATGAGAGGTCATGCTTTCAAGGTGAGAGTTGAAATGTTTAAGGGGGATACGCGCGGCTAGCACTTTACACAGAAGGTGGAGGGTGTCTGGAATGCGTTGCCAGCAGAGGTGGTAGAGGCAGGCACGGTAGATTCATTTAAGATGCGTCTGGACAGATGCATGAGTAGGTGGGGAGTAGAGGGATACAGATGCTTAGGAATTGGGCGACAGGTTTAGACAGTGGATTTGGATTGGCTCAGGCTTGGAGGGCCGAAGCTCCTGTTCCTGGGCTGTAAATTTTCTTTGTTCTTTGTTCTTCTTTGTTCTCAGCGAGAGAATAATTACCTCCTGTTAGAGTGAGAAAATAATTACGACCTGTCAGAGTGAGAGAATAATTACCTCCCGTTAGAGAGGGAGAATAGTTATTTCCCATCAGAATGAGAGAATAGTTATCTCCTGTTAGAATGAGAGGATAATTACCTCCTGTCAGAGTCAGAGAATAATTGCATCCTGTCAGAGTGAGAGAATAATTATATCCTGTCAGAGTGGGACAATAATTATTGTTGGGAATAATTATTATTGAGAATTATTACCTCCTGTTTGAATGAGAGAATAATTACCTCCTGTCTGAATAAGGGAGGGAATAATTACATCCTGTTAGAGTGAGAGAATAATTGCTTGCAGAGTGAGGCAATAACTACTGTTAGAGTGAGTGAGAAAATAATTACTGTCCAAGTAAGCGATTGATTATTTACCTCCTGTCAGAAGAAGCGAGAGAATAATTGCTGTCAGAGTAAGTGAGAGAATAATTTTTGTCAGAATAAGTCAATAATTATTGTGAGTTTGAGAGAATAATTACTGCTGGAATGACAGAATCTCCTGGTGGAACAGAGAGAAGAATTGTCAGAGGAGGAGAATTGGACCCGAGACATCTGTTGCTGTGGGAGAAATGGGGGAAAAAAAAGAGTCCTTTCTGGGGTTGGTGTTGGTCAGAGAGAGTTACATCTAGCGGAGGTGTGGGTGCGATGGTGGTAGAGTCCTATCGGGCAAGAGGAAGGGATTAGAGTCCTGTCCAGGCTGTTTGGGGGGGGGGGGGGGGAGAGTAGGTAGGTAGAGTCCTGTTTCAGTTGGGGTTAGAGTCCTATAGGGTGGGGGGAGGCATATAGAGTCCTGTCTGGCATGGAGGTAGAGTCCAGTAAGGGGGAGGGGTAGAAGATGGGCATTCTGGCGAAGTTTACCGATGATACGAATTTAGGTGGACAGGCAGGTGGGGAGGCTACAGAAAGATTTAGACAGTTTAGGAGAATAGTCCAAGAAATTAATGAAATTCAATGTGAGCAAATATGAGGTCTTGCACTTTGGACTATTTTATAAACGGTGAGAAAATTCATTAATCCAAAGTACAAAATGATCTGGGAGTGCTTGTCCAGGATTCTCTAAACGTTGATTTGCAGGTTAAGCCCGTGGTTAAGAAAGCAAATGTAACGTTGTCATTTATTTCAAGAGGGTTGGAATGTAAAAGCAGTGAGGTGCTACTAAGACTTTATAAAGCTCTGGTTAGGCCCCATTTACAATACAGTGTCCCGTTTTGGGCTCCACACCTCAGGAAGGACATACTGGCATTGGAGCGTGTCCAGCAGAGATTCACACGGATGATCCCTGGGATGGTAGGCCTAACATATGATGAACGACTGAGGATCCTGGGATTGTATTTGTTAGAGTTCAGAAGGTTGAGGGGAGATCTTACAAGATGATGCATGGCTTAGAAAGGGTGGACACTGGGAAATTGTTTCCGTCAGGTGGGAATCCTAGGATTCATGGGCACAGCGTTAGAATTAGAGCATAGAACAAAGAACAGTACAGCACAGAACAGGCCCTTCAGCCCACGATGTTGTGTCGACCACTGATCCTCATGTATGCACCCTCAAATTTCTGTGACCATATGCATGTCCAGTAGTCTCTTAAATATCCCCAATGACCTCGCCTCCACAACTGCTGCTGGCAGCGCATTCCATGCTCTCACAACTCTCTGTGTAAAGAACTCACCTCTAACATCCTCTTTATACTTTCCTCCAGCCAACTTAAAACTATGACCCCTCGTGTTAGCCATTTCTGCCCTGGGAAATAGTCTCTGGCTATCTATGCCTCTCATTATCTTGTATACCTCAATTAGGTCCCCTCATCTCCTCCTTTTCTCCAATGAAAAAAGTCCAAGCTCAGTCAACTTCTCTACATAAGATAAGCCCTCCAGTCCAGGCAGCATCCTGGTAAACCTCCTCTGAACCCTCTCCAAAGCATCCACATCTTTCCTATAATAGGGTGACCAGAATTGGACGCAGTATTCCAAGTGCGGTCTAACCAAAGCTTTATAGAGCTGCAACAAGATCTCACGACTCATAAACTCAATCCCCGTGTTAATGAAAGGCAAAATACCATATGCTTTCTTAACAACCCTTTCCACTTGGGTGGCCATTTTAAGGGATCTATGTACCTGCATACCAAGATCTCTCTGTTCCTCCACACTGCCAAGAATCCTATCGTTAATCCTGTACTCATCTTTTAAATTCGACCTTCCAAAATGCATCACCTTGCATTTATCCATGTTGAACTCTATCTGCCACCTCTCAGCCCATCTCTGCATCCTGTCAATGTAGCAGCCTACAACAGCCCTCTATACTGTCAACGGCACCTCCAACCTTTGTGTCGTCTGCAAACTTGCTGACCCATCCTTCAATCCCCTCATCCAAGTCATTAATAAAAATTATAAACAATAGAGGCCCAAGGACAGAGCCCTGTGGAATACCACTCACCACAGACTTCCAGGCAGAATATTTTCCTTCTACTACCACTCACTGTCTTCTGTTGGCCAGCCAATTCTGTATTCAGACAGCTAAGTTCCCCAGTGTCCCATTCCTCCTGACCTTTTGAATGAGCCTACAATGGGGAATCTTATCAAATGCCTTGCTGAAGTCCATATACACCACATCCACAGCTCAACCCTCATTAACTCTTCGAGTCACATCCTCAAAGAACTCGATAAGGTTTGTGAGGCATGACCTGCCCCTCACAAAGCCGTGATGACTGCATTTAATCAAGCCATGCTCTTCCAGATGGTCATAAATCCTATCCCTCAGAATCCTTTCTAACACCTTGCAGACAACAGAGGCGAGACTTACTGGTCTGTAATTGCCGGGGATTTCCCTATTTCCTTTCTTGAAGAGAGGAATTACATTTGCCTCTCTCCAGTCCTCAGGTACGACTCCAGTGGAGAGCGAGGATGCAAAGATGTTCGCAAGTGGCGAAGCAGTTACATTTCCCGTTTCCCAAAGCAGCCGAGGACAAATCTGGTCCGGGCCTGGCGACTTATCAATCGTAATGTTTGACAAAATTTTCAGCACATCAGCTTCCTCTATCTCTATCCATTCCAGCATGCACACCTACTTTTCAAAGGTTTCATTCACTACAAAGTTCATTTCTTTCGTAAAGACAGAAGCAAAAAACTCATTTAGGGCTTACCCTACCTCCTCAGACTCCACACACAAATTCCCTATGCTATCCCTGATCGGCCCTACTCTTTCTTTGACCATTCTCTTATTCAATACATAAGTGTAAAATGCCTTTGTGTTCACCCTAATCCGTTCTGCCAAGCCTTTCTCATGCCCCCTCCTGGCTCTCCTCAGACCATTTTTGAGCTCCTTCCTCACCTGCCTGTAATCCTCTAGAGCTGAGCTTGACCCTAGCTTCCTCCACCTTATGTAAGCTACCTTTTTCTTTTTGACGAGAAGCTCCACCGCTCTCGTCATCCAAGGTTCCTTTATCTTACCACTTCTTACCTGTCTTAGAGGGACATATTTATTCATCACTTGCAACAACTGTTCCTTAAACAGTCTCCACATGTCTATAGTGCCTTTACCATGGAACAATTGCTCCCAATCCATGCTTCCTAACTCATGTCTAATCCCATCATAGTTTCCTCTTCCCCAATTAAATATCCTCCCATTTTGCCTAATCATCTCCTTCTCCATAGCTATGTAGAATGTGAGGTAGTTGTGGTCACATCACCAAAATGCTCTCCCACCACAAGATCTGATACCTGCCCCGGCTTGTTTCTGAGCACCAAGTATAGAATGGCCTCTCCCCTCGTCGGCCTGTCAACGTATTGAGTTAGGAAACCCTCCTGAACACACCTTACAAAAACAGCTCCATTCAAATCTTCTGCTCAAAGGAGGTTCCAATCAGTATTGGAAAAGTTAAAGTCACCCATTACAACAACCTTACTACATCCACACTTTTCCAAAATCTACCGACCTATGCGCTCTTCCATCTCCCTGCTGCTATTGGGGGGCCTGTAGTAAACCCCTAACGATGTGACTGCTCCCTTGCTGTTCCTAATTTCCACCCATACTGACTCGGTAGGCAGATCTTCCTCGACAATGGAAGCTTCTGTAGCTGTGATACCCTCTCTAATTAGTAGTGCTACCCCCCCCCCCCCCCCCCCCCCCCCCCCCCCCCCCCCCCCCCCATTCTTTTTAAATGCTCTAAACCCTGGAACATCCAGCAACCATTCCTGCCCCTGAGTAGCCCATGTCTCTGTTATGGTCACAACATCAGAGCACCAGGTACTGATCCATGCTCTAAGTTCATCACTTTTATTTCTGATATTCCTTGCGTTAAAGCAAACACACTTTAACTGATCCCTTGGTTCTTTCCCAGGAAAATCCTTCCCACTGGCTGGTCTACCTCTTGCTATTGCCTCATCTGTATCAACTCTCACCTCTGGTCTACAGCTCAGGTTCCCACCCCCCTGCCATACTCGTTTAAACCCTCTTGAACTACTCGAGCAAACCTTCCACCCAGGACATTGGTCCCCTTCCAGTTCAGATGCAACCCGTCCTTCTTGTACAGGTCCCACCTTCCCCAGAAGGCATCCCAATTATCTACATATCTGAAGCCCTCCCTCCTACACCAGCTGCGCAGCCACGTGTTAAGCTGTGCCCGCACCCTGTTCCTTGCCTAGCTATCTCGTGGCACCGGTAGTAAACTAGAGAACACTACTCTGTTCGTCCTGCTTTGTAGCTTCCATCCTAACTCCCTGAAATCACATTTTATATCCTCAATCCTTTTCCTGGCTATATCATTAGTGCCAATATGTAACACGATTTCTGGCTGTTCGCCCTCCCCTTTTAGAATCTTATACACCCGATCAGAGACGTCCCGGACCCTGGCACCAGGGAGGCAACATACCTTCCGGGAATCCCGATTCTGACCACAAACTCTCCTGTCGATTCCCCTAACTATCGAGTTCCCTGCCATGAGTACTTTTCTATTCTGCCCCCTTCCCTTCTTTGCCACAGTGTCAGGCTCAGTGCTAGAGAACTGACTGCTATGGCTTTCCTCTGGGAGGTCATCCCCCCCAGCAGTATCCAAAACGGTATACTTATTGCTGAGGGGAATGTCCACAGGGGATCTCTGCACTGTCTACCTGGACCTTTTCCTCCCCCTAACTGTAACCCATCTATCCTTGTCCTGAGCCTTAGGAGTGACCAACTCCCGGTATCTACTCTCAATTACCCCCTCAGCCTCTCAAATGACCCATTGTTCATCCAGCTCCAGCTCCAGCTCCAATTCCCTAACACGGTTTTCAAGGAGCTGGAGATGGGTGCACTTCCCGCAGATGTAGCCAGCGGAGACGTGTGCCATGTCTCCCACCTGTCACATTCTGCAGGAGGAGCAAGCAACTGCCCTAGCATCCATACCCAACTTATCTGAACACCCACTCAGTACTAAAGTAGAAAGCTTAGTTCAAGTTGCTATAAAATTAATAACAAACTTATATTCAATAGAGGAAGTTTAGAATGAACCTTACCTTATTGACTAGGTTAGAGGAGGAGGGCGGGTGGGAGACCCGACAGTTGTAGAGTCTCGGGTTTAGCCGCCTTGCTGATATATATAGTCACTACTTTCCTTCCCGGCTGCCCCTTTGTTCCTCATCACTTCCTCCGCTGCTCCTGCTCCTTCTGTGAAAGGGAAAACACCGCTGTCCACTTCCAGTAAGTAATTTTAAAAAACTGCCTTACCTTAGCTGCAATCTTTCGGGTTTGTCTTACCTCCGCTGCTGCTCGCACTCAAAATTTAGAGGGGTTCAATTTAGAATGGAAATAAGGAGACATTTCTTCAGCCAGAGAATGGTGGGCCTGTGGAGTTCACTTCCATGGAGTGCAGTGGAGGCCGGGACGTTAAATGTCTTCAAGGCAGAGATTGATAAATTCTTAATCTCGTAAGGAATTAAGGGATACAGGGAGAGTGCGGGTAAGTGACGTTGAAATGCCTATCAGCCATGATTAAATGGCGGAGTGGACTCGATGGGCCGAATGGCCTTACTTCTACTCCTATTTCTTATGGTAGAATCCTGTCTGGGGAGCGGGATAGTTTTGTCTGACGGAGTGAAGGAGGTAGAGTCCTGTTGGGGAAGTAAAGGGTGGTAAAGTCCTGTTGGGAGGGGGGGATGGGAGGCAGAGTCCTGTCTGAGGGAGGTGGAGGATGAAGGGAGAGAAGGGGAAAATCCTGTCAGGTGGAGAGGGGGAGAGAAATCTCACGGGCCTTGCAGTCAGCCCCAACGAGAGCAGCCTGATGGACATTCCCATCATAAAAGGAAGAACAATGAGGAGAGCAGCCCAAGGCGCCCTGTTCCCAAGGTCTGTAGAGAGTGACTGGCAACTTGATTGTGTTTTAATAAGGAAATGATGCAGATAAGGTTGATGGAGAATCTCAGCAGGTCCAGCAGCATCTGTGGAGAGAAATCAGAGTTATTGTTTCGGATCCAGTGACCCTTCTTTACAATTCAGGTCTAGATGAAAAACTGGGCACCGGGCTGACATCAATCAAAGCAAAGGCTAAAAGAATGTTTGCGGGCTTTGGGTCAGATTTTCATTGAATGTTTGTGAAATGGGAATTGGGAAATAATGTGAGACCCATTATTGTGAGACAGACATGGGAAACGCGGCATGTAGGAGGTGGGAAGAGGAATGTGAGATTAAAGGAACAGGGAAGGAAAATGGATAGAATAGAAAAGGAATTAAAATTACAGGTAGTTCTCTGGTAATGTGTGTTCTAGTGGCGCCATTTGGCTATAACATTGCTGAGGAATTAAGAAACGGTATTTTCAAGAATGTTAACCTCTGTTCCCAATAGCTCGATTGCAGCATGATCATTTTGTGCACTTTGTTCTGCGCATGAAGAACTTGAGGAGATGGAGAGGCTTCTAAGTGTTTGAATAGAAGATCAAACAAAAAAGCAATCTGGGACAACCTTTCTCATCATAGAGGAGAAAGCCTTATCCATTTCTGAAGATCTAAAGAAAAATGCTCAAAATCCTGCAGATGTGTCTGTCTTTAGTGCTACCAAAGGATGGTTTGTTGGTTTTAAGAACCATTAAGAATTCCATGACACAAAGTTAATTGATGAATCTGTCTGTGCAGATGAGGAGCGTGCACGGACAATTCCTCCCATAGTAAAAAAAAATGCCAACGCAATCTATATTTCTAAGAATGAAGCACATGCTCCAGGATTTAAGGTGACAAAGGATTGTATGACTACGCTGCTAGGGTGCCAGTGCCAGTGGTGACTTAAAGCTTAAGCCTATGGTGGTGTATCACTCTGTGAATCCATGAACCTGAAGGGTTACCTTAAGTCTACTCAAGGTGTCTACTTCAGGTCAAGCAAAAAACCTGGATGATGGGGCACTTTTTTTCTGATCTTACTGTTGATGTTTTGGAAGGTGTTTTCAGAAGCTATTGTCGGCAAAAAAAAAATGGATTTCAAGGCCCTCCTCATCCTGGATAATGCCCAAGCCAGCCTGCCATAGCTGGTGAACTTTCTGAAAACATCAGTGTTATTTCTACCTCCAAACACAACCTCTCTCATTCAACCCATGGACCAGGATGCATTATCAGCTTTTAAAGCTTATTATTTAGGATGCACATTCAAGAGACTGATTGTAGCTACTGACCGGGATAATAAGGAGTGTTCTTCAATTTTGGAAGAGCTTTAACATCAAGAATACTATTGTCATTATTGTGGAGGCCTGGGGTGATGTCAGTAAGGACTGCCTGTATGCAGTTTGGCGGCGGCTTCTCCTGGATTTTTAAAAAGATTTTAGAGGATATGAACCGTCAGGGGAGCTCTCAAAAATCAGAGAGCACTGTGTTGCCCTTGCAAAGCAGATTGGATTTGAAGAAATGGAAAGTGAAGATATTGAAGAGCTGCTTGAGTTCCACTGTGAAGACCTTTCTACAGCTAATCAGCAACAGCTTGTCGCTGAGGGGGAAGTGGAAGCTGGAGACGAAAAAGATGAAGTCCAGCATGAGTGAAAGATCAGAATTGACCCAGTTTTGCCTAATGTAATATTTTACACTCTGCCCATATCATAATACAGCCCTCTGAAGGCAAACGCGTGCGTTTGTCTTGTTACCCACTGAAGTAAAAGTTTCAGTGTTCTTTTGTGAAGCCGTAAAAATAATTTTATCTCACTGGAATGTTTGAAAATAAATGTTTCTAATTTAAAGGTAAATGTCCTTCTGGACTCTTGCATTTTGTGGACTGAGGCAGATAGAAATATTTCTGTCAATTCTTTTGAGCTTGAAAGTGTACCTTGAGGGAGAACCTGAAATCCAGTTCTTCATATATGTGAGGGAATATTTTTTCCACTACTGCTAATGACAACTAAATTCTTCATCGGAAGAAATTGCGTATTGAATTTCTCCATTCTCAAGCTACAAGAGCTGGTCAGAGACTAGGGATACTGCAGTGGGTAATTCATTCCTGACACCCCAAAGTCTGTCCACCATCTACAAGGCACAAGTCAGTAGTATGATGAAATACTCCCCTCTTGCTGGGATGGGTACAGCTCCATCAACACTCACGAATCTTGACACCATCCAGGACAAAGCAACCCGCCTGATTGGCACCCTATCTACAAACATTCAATCCCTCCACCACTGGCGCTCAGTAGCAGCAGTATGTACTCTCTACAAGATACACTGCAGAAATTCACCATAGATCCTTAGACTGCACCTTCCGAACCCATAGCCACTTCCATCTAGAAGTGCAGCAGGTACTTGGGAACATCATCACCTGCAAGTTCCCCTCCAAGCCACTCACCACCCTGACTTGGAAATATACCGCTTCATAGTCATTGTATCAAAATCCTGGAATTCTCTCCCTACTGACATTGTGGGTCAATCCACAGCAAGTGGACTGCAGCAATTCAAGAAGGCAGCTCACCACCACCTTCTCAAGGGCAAATAAGGATGGGCTATCTATGCTGGCCAGCCAGTGATGTCCAACTGCCACAAATTAATTTTAAAAAAGAGCAGTACTGTGGAACTCATCTCTTCCTACCTCGACTCAATGTTTTTCATCTTGTCAAATTTCTACTTCTGTGATTCTTCACATGCTTTACGCTCTTGTCTGCATCAGTGGTGCTGAGGTGGAGATGTCGAGAACATCAGTTTGTGGGAGTGGTGAGAACAATTTGCCCTGGTCCACCTTTGACCATTCTTTACTTCCTCAGGAGGCTACGGAAATTCGGCATGTCCACAAAGACACTTATCAATTTTTATAGATGCACAATAGAAAGTATCCTATCTGGATGCATCACAGTATGGTATGGCAATTGCTGTTCCTAAGACTGCATGAAACTACAGAGGATTTTGAACACAGCCTATTCCATCAGTCTTCCATCCTTTGACTCCATCTATACTTCCTGGTGCCTTGGTAAAGCAGAGTTGAAAAATGTGGTGCTGGCAAAACACAGCAGGCCAGGCAGCATCCGAGGAGCAGGAGAATTGACGTTTCCGGCATAAGCCCTTCTTCAGGAATTTTGTCTGTGTTGAGTCGGTCACCTGAGATAGAAATGGGGAGGTCTAGGAAGGGGAGGGAGGAGTCTGAGACAGTCCAGGTAAATTTGAGGTCAGGGTGGAAGGTGTTAGTAAAGTGGATGAACTGTTCAACTTCCTCGTGGGAGCACAAAGTAGCACCAATACAATCATCGATGTAGCGGAGGAAAAGGTGGGAGGTGATGCCGGTGTAGCTGCGGAAGATGGACTGTTCCACATATCCGACGAAGAGGCAGGCATAGCTGGGGCCCATGCGGGTGCCCATGGCTACTCCTTTGGTTTGGAGGAAGTGGGAGGATTGGAAGGAGAAGTTGTTAAGAGTGAAGACCAGTTCAGTCAGTTGAAGGAGGGTGTCAGTGGAAGGGTAGTGGTTGGGTCAGTGGGAGAGGAAGAAGCGGAGGGCTTTGAGGCCTTCGTGATGGGGGTGGAAGTGTCTAAGGACTGGATGTCCATCGTGAAGATAAGGCATTGGGGGCCGGGCAAGTGAAAACCATGGAGGAGGTGGAGGGTGTGGGTGGTGTCCCGAACGTAGGTGGAGAGTTCTTGGACTAAGGGGGACAGCACAGTGTCGAGGTATGCAGAGATGAGTTCAGTGGGGCAGGAGCAGACTGAGACAGTGGGTCGGCCGGGGCAGTCAGGTTTGTGGATTTTGGGTAGGACGTAGAAAAGGGCGATGCGGGGTTGTGGGACTATGAGGTTGGAGGCAGCGGATGGGAGATCTCCTGAGGTGATGAGGTTATGGATGGTCTTGGAGATGGTGGTTTGGTGGTGTGAGGTGGGGTCATGGTCAAGGGGGCAGTAGGAGGAGGTGTCCGTGAGTTGGCGTCTAGCTACAGCGGTGTAAAGATCGGTGTGCCAAACTACCACTGCGCCTCCCTTGTCTGCCAGTTTGATGGTGAGGTTGGGGTTGGAGTGGAGGGTTGCGTGTTGTGAGGGTGAGAGGTTGGAGTGGGTGAGAGGGGTGGACAGGTTGAGGCGGTCAATGTCGCGGCAGCAGTTGGATATGAAGAGATCGAGGGCAGGTAAGAGGCCAGCACAGGGTGTCCAGGTGGATGGAGTGTGTTGGAGTCGGGAGAGGGAGTCGTCAGAGGGTGGGCGAGAGTCCTTATTGAAGAAGTAGGCGCAGAGGCAAAGGCGGCGGAAGAAATGCTCACTATCTAGCCACGTGTTGAACTCATTGATCTGGGAGCGTAGGGGTATGAAGGTGAGGCTTCTGCTGAGGACTGATCGTTCATCCTTAGAGAGGGGGAGGTCTGGAGGGATGGTGAAAATACGGCAGGGCTGGGAGCTAGGACCTGGTGTGGGGCTGGAGCTGGGAGTGGGGGTGGAGTCAGTCGTGGGGCCGGATATTGACGTGGGGGCGGCGTGGTCCTTGAGCAGGTGAGTGACATCACTGGGGGCGGAAGTGGCGCGCTGGGCAGATATGGTGCTGGTCCCAGTGGCCGTGGATCCTGCGGCGGCCACGTATCTGTTGGCGATGGTCTTCCTGGCAATCGTGGAGGTGGTTGCCTGGGTGGCGATCGCGGAGGCTGTATGGTCCGTGGTGGCTGTTATCCGTGCGGCGGTGGGGGCAGAAGTGACGTCACCATTCGCCGCGGCGGTGGTGGCTGCGTGGGCAATGGCACCCGAGCGGTTCCGGAGGTCGCGAGAAGGTTCTGGAACGGTCGAGGAATTCGGAGTATGGGAGTGAGTACCTGAAAGTTTTTTGTATTTACTTTCTTTGATGTTCGATATGGCTAGGAAAAAACGTTTGTTTAGTGTGTGAATTCTTCTGAGGACGAAGAATAGCAAAGGTCCTTTGCAGGTCTAGGAGAGTGTTGTCCTGAGCTGGGGTAGGGCTGACTTCAGGGAGTGTATGTAGCGGCGCATGGCTACGAGCGTGGAGCGGAGGATCCGGAGGGAGGTCTGTTGTTGAAGGCTTTGGATTTGTCCTGGTTGGGTCCAAATTGTGTTGGTTTGAATGTAGTCTGGATTCTATGCAGGGTCAGTCGGTTCTGTAGGCAGGTGCTGAGGAAAGAGATGTGGCTGTAGTAGCGAGTTTGTCTCAGGACGTTGCTGAAGAGCTTCAGGGCAGAGGAGATGACCTGGAGGAACTCACTGAGATCCTTGTAGAGGGAGGAGGAGAGCTTCTTCAAGGTAGGCATCCTTGCAAGAGGATTCGAAGTAGGTTAAGATCAACTAGGAGAAAGCGAGGACTACAGATGCGAGAGTACCTGAGTTGAAAAATATGGTGCTGGAAAAATACAACAGGCCAGGCAGCATCCGAGGAGCAGGAGAATCGATGTTTCGGGCATAAGCCCTTCTTCAGTCCTTCTCCGCCTTGGTAAAGCAATCAACATGATGACTCCACCCATTCCAGTTATACTCTCCTCCACTAACTTCCATTGGGCAGAAGGTATAAAAGTTTGAATACATTTACAAACAGTTTCAAAAACAGCTTCTTCACCTCTACAATGTAAAGGTTAATCTCTCTGTGCTGTTAACCTCTGTCGCTGTATTCTGCAGTCTCTTCTGCTAATGCACTTTGTATGGTAGGATCAGCCTGTGTAGCATGAAAGATAAAACTTCTCATTGTATCTTGGTACACGTGACAACAATTAAAAAACAAAAGATTCAGTATTTCCAGTTTGTAGGCATCAGCCACCTCCTCTTCACTGTTAAAAATCACACATCAGGTTATAGTCCAACAGGTTTAATTGGAAGCACACCAGCGACGCTCCTTCAGCTCCGAAAGCTAGCGTGCTTCCAATTAAACCCTTTGGAGTATAACCTGGTGTTGTGTGATTTTTAACTTTGTACACCCCAGTCCAACACCGGCATCTCCAAATCATCACCTCTTCACCATGGTTGGGTAGTACTTCACATGTCCATCCCACATCAGGATTATCTCAAGGCTGTGTTACTCTCCCTGGAAAAAGGCCTGAAATATCCTGTGATGATACTGTGGCTTTAAGAGTGTATTTTGACCTTTTTTTTGTGAAAAGGGTTGAGGTAGAGGTGTGAGCAGTCTGCTCAAAGTCATTATAGTAAACAGCTTGTGAGACCTTGCATTTTGTTTCAAAAGTTGGAACAGCCTGAATGGATGGAGTCAAACTCCCAAAGAACCAGGACTTAGGTTTAGCTTTCAGCAGTTGCTAGGGTCTTGAAGTTGGATTTAGAAGTTTTTATTCCTGTGCCTGTTACAGGTAAAAGATGAAGTTCTAATCCTGCTGCTAGAATTGCATGTGAGACAATCTATTTTACTGAATTTGCCTTTGCCAAGGGTCTGTTTGTGGGATGTTACTGTATTGGAACAGTTAATAAGTAGTAGTTAATGTTAACATCATCTTGTTAAACGTTTCAATAGTTATATTTAAGTCAATTCTTTTATTTTTATTTTTTGACCAATTGAATTACATCTGGAACTCAACACTTTACACTTGCCTTTAAAATAAGAAAGAGTAAGAGGCTAGGCTATCTTAATATATATTGATGGGATTTGGTCTGGTCCACAACAGTCCCCATCCGCCACACCTTCCTCCACATGGCTGAGCTTATCCTCACTTTGAACAACTTCTTCTTTAGGTTTTCTCACTTTTTTTCAGATTAAAGGTGTGGCCATAGGTATCCACATGAATCCCCGTCTCTTTGTGGGATTCATGCAACACTCCTTGTCTGATCCTACTTGGGTTCCTACCCACAATTCTCTCTCTGGTACATGGATGACATTATCAGTTCTGTTTCATTCTCATGTCTGGATGGAAAAATTTATCAATTTCACTTCCAATTTCTATTCGATTTCACCTTTTCCTTTACCATCTCTGATTGCGGATGGTAGGAAGCAGAGGATTTCAGTGGAAGAGTCAATCTGAGGAGCAGGAAATCGATGTTTCGGGCAGGAGCCCTTCATCAGGAATGAGGCTGGGAGCCTCTGGGTGGAGAGATAAATGGGAGGTGGGTGGGGCTGGGGAGAAGGTAACTAAGAGTGCAATAGGTGGATGGAGGTGGGGATAAGGTAATAGGTCGGAGAGGAGGGTCGAGTGGATAGGTGGGAAGAAAGATTGGCAGGTAGGACAGTTCATGAGAATGGTGCTGAACTGGAAGGTTGAAACTGGGGTAAGGTGGGGGGAGGGGAAATGAGGAAACTGGCATGGATGGGTTGGACCGAAGGGTCTGTTTCCATGCTGTACATCTCTATGACTCTATGGTGAAGTCCACATTAATGCCATGGGGTTGAAGTGTTCTGAGGTGGAAGATGAGGCTTTCTTCCTCCAGGCGTTGGGTGATGAGGGAGTGGCGATGGAGGAGGCCCAGGACCTGCCTGTCATCAGTAGATTGCGAGGGGGAGTTAAACTGTTTGGCCACGGGGCAGTGGAGTTGATTGGTGCAGGTGTCCTGGGGATGTTCCCTAAAGCGCTCTGTGAGAAGGTGTCCAGTCTCCCCAATGTAAAGGAGACCACATCGGGAGGAATGGATACAATAAATGATATTGTGGAAGTGCCTGTGAACTTTGATGGATGTGGAAGACTCCTTTGGAGCCTTGGATGGAGGTGAGGGGGGAGGTGTGGGTGCAAGTTTTGCAATTCCTGTGGTGGCAAGAGAAGGTGCCAGGAGGGGGGGTGGGTTGTTGGGGGGCGTGGACCTGACCAGGTAGTAATGGAGGGAATGGTCTTTGCAGAAAGCGGATAGGGGTGGATAGGGAAATATATCCCTGGTGGTGGGGTCCGTTTGTAGGTGGCAGAAATGTAGGCAGATGATGCGGTTTATGCGGAGTTAGGTAGGGTGGACAGTGCGGACCGGGGGGTTCTGTCCTTGTTGCGGTTGGAGGAGTGGGGTTTGAGGGCGGAGGTGCGAGACATGGATGAGGTGCGTTGGGGGGCATCTTCAAGCACATGGGAGGGGAAATTACACATCTGGTGTGTTCTGTGGTGGAACTGGTCCTCTTGGAAGCAGATATGGCGAAGGTGGTGGAATTGCAGGAGGTAGGGTGGGAGGAGGTGTAATCCAGGTAGCTTTGGGAGTCGGTGGATTTATAAAAAATGTTAGTGTTGAGTTGGTCGTCATTGATGGAGATGGAGAGGTCCAGGAAGGGGAAGAAGGTGTCCGAGATGGTCCATGTGAATTTAAGGTCAGGGTGGAATGTCTTGGTGAAATTGATGAACTGCTCAACCTCCTCATGGGAGCATGGGCTGGCGCCGAGACAGTCTCCATTGTAGCAGAGGAAGAGGTGGGGAGTGGTGCCGGTGTAACTATAGAAGATGGACTGTTGTACGTAGCCAGCAAAGGGGTCTCTGCTTGGCCTGTTACTGTTTGTTATCTACATCAATGATCTGGATGAGAAAATACAAAGCACTATTAGTAAGTTTACTGATGACACTAAAATAGAAAGTATCATGAACAGAGAAGAAGGTTATCAGAAATTGCAGCAGGACCTTGATCAGCTGGGGAAGTGCACCGAGAAATGGTAAATCAAGTTTAATATAGATAACTGTGAGGTCTTGCATTTCGGAAAGTCAAATCATAGTAGGAGTTTTATAGTGAATGGTAGGGCCTCAAGGAGTGTAGTGAAACAGAGGGATCTTAGAATTCAGGTTCACGATTCTCTGAAAGTGGAGTCACAGGTAGACAGGGCAGTGAAGAAGGCTTTTGGCACACTGGCCTTCAATCAGGGCATTAAGTATAGAAGTTGAGAAGTTACGTTGCAGTTATACAGGAAGTTGGTGAGCCCTCACTTGGAGCATTGTGATCAGTTTTGGTCACCTTGCTGTAGAAAGGATAGAATTAAACTGGAAAGAGTGCAGAAACATTTACAAGGGTGTTGCCTGGACTCATTGGTCTGAGTTATAGGGAGAGATTGGACAAGCTAGGACTTTTTTCTTTAGAGCATGGGAGACTGAAGGAGGATCTTATAGAAGTGTATAAGATCATGAGAGGCATGAATAGGGTGAATGCACTCAGTATCTTCTCCAGGGTTGGGAAATTGAGGACTAGAGGGTATCAGTTTAAGTTTTGAGGGGAAAGAATAAAAGGAAACATGAGGGGCAATTTCTTCACACAGAGGGTGGTACACATATGGAATAAGCTGCCAGTGGGAGTGGTTGAGATGTAAGTGGGTACATTAACAATATTTAAAAGGCATTTGGACAGGTATTTGGATAGAAGAGGATTAGAAGGATATGGATGAAGTGTAGGGAAATGGGGTTAGCATGGACTGACATCTTGGTCAGCATGGACCAGTTTAGGCCAAAGAGCCTGTTTCCGTGCTGTAGGACTCTATGACTCTAGGCTAGCCATTGACATCCACTACAAACCATACTTAATTGGACTATGCACCCGCAAACCTTCCCATAATCACCTGTCCATTTACTTCCTCTTCACCCCAGATACACCTTCTTGCACTTCACTCACTCTAATCTGCTGTATTTGTTGCTCACAATGTGAGGAAACACAGACCAGGCAACACCTTTGTGGAACACATACACTGTCTGCAAAAATCATAAAATAGTTTCTCTATTCAGTGCAGATTGAGGCCATTGGACCCATCGAGTCACATCAACCCTCCAAAGAGCATCTCATCCAATCCCCATAACTTCACATGTACTGTTGGTAACCCATTTAGCCTACACATCCCTGAACAGCAATCCACCTAACTTGTACATCTTTGGACTGTGGGAGAAAACCAGAACACTTAACAGAAACTCACACAGACACAGGGACCACACATACAATTGCTCAAGGTTGGAATCAAATTGGTGTCCTTGGCGCTGTGAGGCAGCAGTGTTAACCACTGTGTTACCATGTTACCCTGAGTTTCTGGTTACCACTTCAACACAAATGCTGTGTTTTCTGGCCAACATTTCTGTTTTGGCTGACTGCAGTGCTCCAGCAAGGCTCAGCACAAGCTGGAAGAGCAGCATCTCATTTTCCGCTCTGGGATCCTGCAGCTTTCAGCACTCAATATTGGGTTCAATAATTTTGGGGCCCAAACACCTTCTTTAATTTCTTTTATGTAATCCCACAACCCAGGCCTTGTATTCACATGGATTGATTTCATCAGAGCCAGCCCACTTTTAGCAGTAATGGTCCTCATTAGCAACATCCCTTTCTCCTCAGCTCACCATTATCCATTCCTTTGCAGGCTAACTGCTGTTCTATCTCTTTCTCTGGGCTCCATCTCCATCAGTTGTTCACTCACAGCCCACCCCCCCCCCCAAAAAAAAACAAAAGCACCCTGTCTTTAGCATACATTACCTTTCCCTAACTAAAATCAGTTCTGGCAAAGGATCACTGGGCCTGAACTGCTGACTCTGCTCACTCTTCACAGATGCTGCCAGAACTGCTAAATTTCTCCAGCAAGTTCTGTTTTTGTTTCAGCTTTCCAATTCACATTTTGTTTCAGATTGAATCCAGGGGGTGTTCAAGATTAACTATTATCGTTGCTCAGAGTAGCAACCTAAGGGAATCCATTTTATATAAATGACCTGATCTGATCCATGGTCTGTAACAGTATTCCTACACTGCAAGAACTGCCGTGGTTTAAGAAAGTAGGTCATACCACCCCCTCTAGGAGAAGTAAAAATAGGCAATAAATGTTGATCTAGCCAAAAATGCCCACATCATTTTAGCAAAACATAATATCAATTTCTCTAACTTAGCTCAAATCCAAAATCAGAGGATCAGCATCTTAAAGGTTGATAACTTGTACAAGGGTTTAGCATCATATGCTTATATAATTCAATATTGCAAGTTTTCTTTTTTCAACATGCTTTGAAAGCAATATATTAACTGAATGTAAAGAAAGGAAAAATAGCTGACAATAGATAAATACTTGTAACAATATTAGTGTGAAAAATGCTAAGGACTGCAACTAGTTGAACAATTTGAATTGATGGTTTTGCGCAAAGTAGGTGAATTCAGCTGCTTATTGGCTAATAATTGCTCTAAAGCTAATTTGTAATCCTTTCCCTACTGATTCATTATTGAGGCCATTACAGTAATTGCTTTCCTTGTACTTTTTTTTATAAAATAATTTTCTTGGTTTTTTAAAATGTATACAGTGGCCTTTTTCTCTGGGGTACCAAAATGCTAAATCATCCTTCTGGTGAAGCAAGGTTTGAGCTGTTGTTCCTTTATTAAGGTGAGATTCTAGATGCCAGTGGAGTCTTTTGCTTAGCAACTTATCAGTGATCACGATGCAGTCAATACATGTAATGTTGCAAAGATTTTAGGAGACCTGATTACTGTTGCTCAGTATCAGGCCTAATTGCTTTGTACCTGCACCTTTTTAGTATGGCCTTACCGTAGTCTGATTTGATCCTCAGCTCAAAGATTATCTCTTTATATCTTTATCCTGAACTTTACCCTTAGTTTACAGCACATTTCGTAGCATTCTGATGAGTAGCTAAATATATAATTGTCAAAATGATAGATTAAATCTATCTGAAGATTGACACAAAATGAAGTCTACAATAATTATTATCTCCATAATAGTCTTTTTGCCTGAAGAAATTTTTGGTTTTAGTGATGATTTGGAGATGCCGGTGTTGCTCCGAAAGCTAGTGTGCTTCCAATTAAACCTGTTGGACTATAACCTGGTGTTGTGTGATTTTTAACTTTGGTTTTAGTGAGATGCTAAAACCAGTAGATATTGGATCATAAAAGAATACAAAACTATGGATGCTGGAGATCTGAAGCAAACAAAAGTAGAAATTGATAGAGAACCTTAGCAGGTCTGGCAATAAATAGGGTTACGTTTCAAGTCCGACGACCCTTCTTCAGAACTTGCTGTTTAACTCTGTCTTCTCTTCACAGATGCTGCCAGACCTGCTGAGTTTCTCCAGTAATTTCTTTTTTTGTTTATTTCGGATTCTGGATCATGCCTTTCCAACATCTCCAATATTTGCCTGTCTCATGTTTCTGTACATTTGATTGCCTAGTGACAAATACAAGGTGGGGCATCTGGGTCAAGTCCCAACTGTTAATGGCTGATAATGGTCATGATAGTATTGAGTCAAGATTTCACCCCACTTAAAGGTAGGATCTAGCACGGTGGCTCAGTGGTTAGCACTGCAGCCTCACAGCACCAGGGACCCAGGTTCGATTCCAACCTCGGGTGACTGTCTGTGTGGAGTTGCACATTCTCCCTGTGTCTGCGTGGGTTTCCTCCAGGTGCTCTAGTTTTCTCCCACAATTCAAAGATGTGCCAGTCAGGTAGATTGGCCATGCTAAATTGCCCATAGTCTTAGGAGCATTAATCGGAGGGAAATGGGTCTGGTACTTTTCGGAGGGTTGGTATGGACTTGTGGAGCCAAAGGGCCTGTTTCCACACTGTAGGGAATCTAATAAATATCTACAATCCAGCCTCTTTCTGGGTTTTTCCTCCTCAGTTACAGTTGGAATCTGATGAAAAAGCAAAGAAATTTGTTTCCACCATCTTCAACATGGTGTTCATGTGCATTATTCTTTGACCAGATGATATGAGTTGATCTATTTAATGGAAGAAATATGGCTTAGATTTGATACTCAGCTTTATTATAGCTGCATGTTACATTGAATCAATACAATTATAATATTTCTTTTTTGCAAAGCCAATGCTATAATGTTTTGCTTTCTAAATCTATTAAAGTGCTAAAAATATACACAGAGGTATATTTTTGACATATGCCTTTAAAAGATACAAAAATTGAGGTGTGTACATTCTGCACGTTTTAAAACAAGAAAGCCTCATTGTCTATTTCCTGAAGTAAGATGGTAACTTAATTCTGTCTAAATAATGAGTTTCAAGATACTTAGAGTCATAGAAACGTACAGCACAGAAACAGACCCTTCGGTCCAACTCGTCCATGCCGACCAGATATCCCAACCTAATCTAGTCCCATTTACCAACAGTTGACCCATATCCCTCTAAACCCTTCCTATTCATATACCCATCCAGATGCCTTTTAAATGTTGCAATTGCACCAGCCTCTACCTCTTCCTTTGGCAGCTCATTCCTTACATGTACCACCCTCTATTTGAAATGGTTGTCCCTTAGGTCACTTTTATATCTTTCTCCTCTTACCTTAAACCTATGCCCTCTAGTTGTGGTCTCCCCAATCCCAGGGAAAATACTTTGTCTATTTATTCTATCCATGCCCCTCGTGATTTTATACACCTCCATGAGGTCACCCCTCAGCCTTCGATGCTCCACAGAAAACAGCTCCAGACTATTCAGCCTCCCTCCATAGCTCAAATCCTCCAACTCTAATATCAATATTTTTCAATGACCCAGAGGGTTAATATGATATTAAGAGTAGCATAGAAAAGGAGATTCCCAAGTTTTGTTAGCTGTCTCTAGCTGATTTAGCAGATATCAATTATAGTGAAGACCCCAGTGCAACTGAGCTCATTATCTCTATACTCAAGAAAGGAGAGATTTATGAGAGTTTGCTTCTCCCAAATGCAGTGACTCCGCTGGAGAGTACTAATTTAGATATGAAGTGATGATGGGATTGGGCACAGACTTTTGGTTTTAGTGATGGAATAGGGTGTTGACACCACCTAATCTCTCTCATAACTGAGGTGCTGGCAAGCTACTGCTACTAATGAAATCAACATCCACCAATCTCAGGGACACTGTCATGTATTTTTGTTTTGCAACTTGGCAATTGTCCATCAGTTTGCTGATGTTACACTTTCTAGGGAAACATGCTCTTGCATAGAGAATTATTTTCCAGATAAATCAAGGGCCAAAATCTAGTGGTATAGAGTTAACTCATTCTAGACAGAAGAATTTAGGCAAGTAAGGTTGGAGCGCTTATCAGAAAATACATAAAATTTTGTTCATCAAGCTATGCATCTCAACAGATCACTTAGTTGAAATCAATATTATATTTTAAATTGCAGGATCAACAGCGACTTATGTTTGATAAATCCCTATCAGCCATTATACAAGAAATGTGGTAAAAATGGAAAACCCAGGAAGAACAGATGGAAAAATCCTTTGTGGTAGGAAATTTCTGCTCCGTGTGAAGAGCAGAAATATTCTGTGTTCGTGTTTAGTTAAATTATTTTTCTTAGTAATTACTCTGACAAATATGGTACTGAATTATGTTTTAGTAGTTGTTTTGGTTTCGAAAGTGATATATTAAAGTTGGTGGATTACATGTAAAGATTCAATTATTAGAATGTGAGTCTAGATTAGAGTGGTGCTGGAAAAGCACAGCAGTTTAGGCAGCATCTGAGGAGCAGTAAAATCGACGTTTCGGGCAAAAGCCCTTCATCAGGTATACAGGCAGAGAGCCTGAAGGGTGGAGAGGTGAGTGAGAGGAGGGTGGGGGTGGGGAGAAAGTAGCATAGAGTACAATAGGTGAGTGGGGAAGGGGATGAAGGTGATAGGTTGGGGGGAGGGTGGAGTGGATGGGTGGAAAAGAAGATAGGCAGGTAGGACAGGTCATGGGGACAGTGCTGAGCTGGAAGTTTGGAACTGGGGTGAGGTGGGGGAAGGGGAAATGAGAAAACTGTTGAAGTCCACATTGATGCCCTGGGGTTGAAATGGTCCGAGGCGGAAGATGAGGCGTTCTTCTTCCAGGCGTCTGGGTAGTGAGGGAGTGGCAGTGAAGGAGGCCCAGAACCTCCATGTCCTCGGCAGAGTGGGAGGGGGAGTTGAAATGTTGAGCCACAGGGCGGTGTGGTTGATTGGTGCGGGTGTCCCAGAGATGTTCCCTAAAGTGCTCTGCTAGGAGGCATCCAGTCTCCCCAATGTAGAGGAGACCGCATTGGGAGCAACGGATACAATAAATGATATTGGTGGATGTGCAGGTAAAACTTTGATGGATGTGGAAGGCTCCTTTAGGGCCTTGGATGGAGGTGAGGGAGGAGGTGTGGGCGCAGGTTTTGCAATTCTTGCGGTGGTAGGGGAAGGTGCCAGGATGGAAGGGTAGGTTGTAGTGGGGCGTGGACCTGACCGGGTAGTCACGGAGGGAACGGTCTTTGCGGAAGGCGGAAAGGGGTGGGGAGGGAAATATAACCCCAGTGGTGGGGTCCGTTTGGAGGTGGCAGAAATGTCGGCGGATGATTTGGTTTATGCGAAGGTTGGTGGGGTGGAAGGTGAGCACCAGGGGCATTCTGTCCTTGTTACAGTTGGGGGGGGGGGGGTCTGGGGGCGGAGGTGCGGGATGTGGACGAGATGCGTTGGAGGGCATCTTTAACCATGTGGGAAGGGAAATTGCAGTCTCTAAAGAAGGAGGCCATCTGGTGTGTTCTGTGGTGGAACTGGTTCTCCTGGGAGCAGATACAGCGGAGGCGGAGGAATTGGGAATACGGGATGACATTTTTGTAGGAGGTAGGGTGGGAAGATGTGTAATCCAGGTAGCTGTGGGAGTCTGTGGGTGCTTTCCCCTTGTTAAAATTTCAATGAATTTAACTTAAAATCCAGAGTTTCCTTTTGCACTAACTAGATTGTAGAAATTCTTCCAAAACTAACATTGAAAAAGGAATGAAAGAATAAAACTTGAATTAAGAACCTCAGAATTTCAAGACCCCGCAAAGTACTTCATTGTAAATTAATTAATTTAGTGCTTCTGCTTTGTAGGTAAGCCTACTATATAGTTTATGTACAGATAAGATCCAAACAGCAGTGCATTCAATACCTGCTATTCATGTTTTTGTGGCTGGTTGACAGATGATTGTTAGCTTGATATCTCCTATTTCAGGAGCACCACAAGATCTTTTCTGACCTCTGAACAATAACACAGTAACTGGATTTAATGTCTCATCTAAAAGGCAACAACTGGAAGAAACAACAATCAGCCTTCATTGGGTACTTAAGTCATGAATGGGGCTTGACCCCAACACCTTCCAACCTGAGTGATTGGAAAGATAAATTGAACTGGACTCCTGTGTGGGAATGCTCTGGCTTCATGATTCCCATGATTCCAATCTGTTGGAAATGCATGGTGTGCAATCACACAGGATACCATAGAGTCATAGAGATGTACAACATGGAAACAGACCTTTTGGTCCAATCCGTCCATGCCGACCAGATATTCCAACCCAATCTAGTCCCACCTGCCAGCACCCAGCCCATATCCCTCCAAACCCTTCCTATTCATATACCCATCCAAATGCCTCTTAAATGTTACAATTGTACCAACCTCCACCACATCCTCTGGCAGCTCATTCCATACATGTACCACCCTCTGCGTGAAAATGTTGCCCCTCAGGTCTCTTTTATATCTTTCCCTTCTCACCCTAAACCTATGCCCTCTAGTTCTGGACTCCCTGACCCCAGGGAAAAGACTTTGCCTATTTATCCTATCCATGCCCCTCATAATTTTGTAAACCTCTACAAGGTCACCCCTCAGCCTCCAACGCTCCAGGGAAAAGAGCCCCAGCCTGTTTAGCCTCTCCATGGAGCTCAGATCCTCCAACCCTGGCAACATCCTTGTAAATCTTTTCTGAACCCTTTCAAGTTTCACAACATCTTTCCGATAGGAAGGAGACCAGAATTGCATGCTATATTCCAACAGTGGCCTAACCAATGTCCTGTACAGCCTCAACATGACTTCCCAACTCCTGTACTCAATACTCTGACCAATAAAGGAAAGCACACCAAATGCCTTCTTCACTATCTTATCTACCTGCAACTCCACTTTCAAGGAGCTATGAACATGCACTCCAAGGTCTCTTTGTTCAGCAACACTCCCTAGGACCTTGCCATTAAGTGTATAAGGCCTGCTAAGATTTGCTTTCCCAAAATGCAGTACCTCGCATTTATCTGAATTAAACTCCATCTGCCACTTCTCAGCCCATTGGCCCATCTGGTCCAGATCCTGTTGTAATCGGAGGTAACCTTCTTCGCTGTCCACTACACCTCCAATTTTGGTGTCATCTGCAAACTTACTAACTGTACCTCTTATGCTCACATCCAAATCATTGATGTAAATGACAAAAAGTAGAGGGCCCAGCACTGATCCTTGTGGCACTCCACTGGTCACAGGCCTCCAGTCTGAAAAGCTACCCTCCACCACCACCCTCTGTCTTCTACCTTTGAGCCAGTTCTGTATCCAAATAGCTAGTTCTCCCTGTATTCCATGAGATCTAACCTTGCTAATCAGTCTCCCATGGGAACCAACTGAAGCTTATCTCTTTTAAGTATCCAATTGTGGTTTGAACAACCCCAAATCTTTGCCTTTACTACCTTATCTAACAGGTTAACAGAAACAAAATTCACTTCCTTCGAATTTCAAATTTATCTTCATAAAATTTATGTATGTCTCTGGATCCGAGAATCTTAGAATCCTTGTGGAAACAGGCCCTTTGGCCCAACAAGTCCACATCGACCCTCCAAAGAGAAATCCATCCAGACCCATTCCTCCTATCCTATACTTGCACCTAACTAAGGCACCGAACCTACATATCCCTGAACACTATGGACAATTTAGTATGGCCAATTCAACTAATCTGCACATCTTTGGACTGCGGGAGGAAATCAGAGCACCCAGAGGAAACCCATGCAGACACGGGGAGGATGTGCAACTCCACACAGTCGCCTGAGATTGGGATTGATTCTGGGTCCCTGGCACTGTGAGGCAGCAGTGCTAACTGCTGAGCCACCATGCCACCTCCAGTGAGCCACTGTGCCACCCCTACTTTTCTAGGTTATTTTTAGGTACTATAAAATGCAGCTAGACCAGTTAAGTGTATTATGAATTTGCTGTTTTTATTTCAGAGCTCCCTCATTTGCGGTATTTTGCTTTAAATATTCTAAGTTCATCTATACATTCCATTCAAAATAATGTATACTTGATGTAGAACCCTTGTCTGTCTTTTCCTAAATCCAAAACTAGAGTTATTGTTAGCTTTCCTCATTTTATCCACATTTTACATATGGGAGCAACTTTGTTCTACTTTGCAACCTCACTAATTTCCAAATATCCTTTCACCCAGGCTTCTCAATAACTGATCATTCCAAGTTTGCTAATATCAAGAAACTATATTCTGTTTTGCTTTTAAACCGTGAAAGAGTCAAGAATCAAAGCATCTTGTGCTAAAACTGATCACCTACCAGCTTAAATATTTCCTTCCTGATTCAATGTCAAAGGCACAGAAAATAATATCATCTACTACTATGTAAAGGTTCAGAGGCTACATGCACAATTGACAAAACATATTTTAGGTGAAATGCATAACTGTTAAATGACGATGCAACCTAATTTTGCCGCCACTTGTGGTTTGTAAACTCTTAGTCTTAATGAGTTTTTCTTGTGCCTGTGTCAGCTTAGCACTCTGTCTGCAGATACCGTGCTGTTATATTTTTATTTTAATCTACAGGGCAAAAGACAGACTTGAATTTACTGCTTGAATGTCTGAAATATCAAATGGACAGCCCTGTGACTCAGAAACAAGCCCTGATCACTATCCATTCAATATGTCAACAGAATAGTAAGATGGAATATGTCAATATTTCATGCTAATTATATTTTCAGGAATTAATCTATAAATTTATTATAATGTAGTAAACCTTTTGCATACTATAGAACTTTAGTTTGCACACAAAAGAACAACTGTAAAAATAACATTGGACTGTATATACCTAAGAGTTCACTGCCGCAGGAAAATTGTATTTCCTCTTAGAGTGTGGCGAGGCAGGGATTCAAAAGGAAGCTAACTGGATCTAACTTATCTGAAAAAAAAATTACAATGGCTTTTGGGAAAAGACAGAGGAGTGATAAGGGATTAATTGCTCCTTCAGGGAGCTATCACAGAAATGATAAGCTGGATGGTCTCCTATGATCAGACTGAAATGTAGCATCTACTAGTGACATTAAAATTTGTGAAAGCATTTTACACTCAGTTTTTGTGTTTTGCACCCAAGATCTTCCTGGCATGCCCAATCACCACACAAAAGGTGAGAAAAACTTTTTTCCTGTCAAAAGAAAACAAGCTCAGCCATGTTGTCCAATTTGCACCTCCATTGGACAAAAATGCAACCCCAGTCTGTGCAAACTTGCCAGATTCCAGTTAAGATAACCTTGGACAAAACGAGAACAGGCAAGTAGATTAGTTACTCGTTTGCTATTGCTTTTCAGTTATTCACACTGGAAATGAATGCACATGAACATCAAATAAGAACCACTTCAGCTAAGCAAAGAAGAAGGGATGAGGTTTAATAGGTCTTACATATTCAGACCACAAACATAGTCAACCAACTGAAAGAAAATAATTAACTATTTCATTAACTCCATGTGAATTCCTCTAAAATTGGATCTTTTTAGTTCCTTTCTAGGTTCCAGCTTTTCGGAGACAAAGCCTATCAGCCATGATTGAATAGCTGAGCAAACTTGATAGGAACAGAAATTAGGCCATTCGGCCTATGTCTTATGGTGTCGTGGTCTAAGCACTAGCTCTATTTTGTTGTCATTGCTATGTGATTATAGTGCATAGGCAGAAGCTCACTGGAAGAACATATTTTCTGGTCTGGTCTTCTCAGCACTGTCTCCGTTTTCCTCTCTCTGGCTGTTAGATTCACATTTGGTGTTCATATGTTGCTTCCAAATCCTAAAGATATTCAGTAATGTGATACATCATATGTTACATCATGGTACCATCAACATGCTAAATGGAACAGACTTAGAACATATTGAGCAACTCATGACTGGGCATCCATAACATGCTGTGGGCCTTCAGCAACAACAAAGTCATACTTCAACACAAACTGCAATCTCATGGCCTGGCATAATCCCCACTCTACCTTTACTATCAAGCCAGGAAATCAACCCTTGTTCAATGAAGAGTACAGGAGGGCATGCCAGGAGCAGCTTCAGGCCTAAAAATGAGGTATCAACCTGGTAAAGCTACAAACAGCTACTCACCTGCCAAACAGCGAAACCAACAAGTGATAGAGAAGTTAAGTGATTCCACAATCAACAGATGAGACTTAAGCTCCATGGTCCTACCATATTCATTTGTGAATTATGATGGACAATTAAGCAACTCACTGGAGAAGAAAGCTCAGTAAACATGCCCAACCTGGATGATATTGGAGCCCAGCAAATCAGTGCCAAAGACAAGGCAGAAACATTTGTAACAATCTTCAGCCAGAGTTGTTGAGTGGATGATCTCTCTTGGCCTCCTCCAGAGCTCCCCAGCACTTCCCCATAAGTACTAGCCTTCAACCATTTCAATTCACTCCCCATGATATCAAGAAACAGTTGAAAGCACCGGATACTGCAAATGCCCTGACAATGTTCTGGCAACAGTACCGAAGACTTGTATTCCAGCCCAAGCTGTTCCAGCACTGCTACAATTCTGGCATCTACCTGGCAATGTGGAAATTTGCTCACGTATGTCCTCTAGATACATCGCAGGACAAATCCAAACCAGCCAATTACCACCCTATCAGTCTCGATCATTAGTAAATGCCCCTTGACATTCAGTGGTGCTACCATTACTGAATCTCCCACTACCAATATCCTGGGAGTTATCATTGACCAGGAACTCAACTTGACTCGCCATATAAATGCAATGACTACAAGAGCAGGTCAGAGCTTAGGAACACTGAGGTCAGTAACTCATCTCCTGACTCCCCAAAGCCTGTCCACCATCTGCAAGATACAAGTCAGGAATGTGATGGAACACTCCCCAGTTGCCTGGATGGTTGAAACTCCATCAACACTCAAGAAGTTTGACACCACCAAGACAAAGCAGCCCCCTTGCTTGGCATCATGTTCACTAGCATCCATACCCTTCACCACTGATACTCAGTCGCAGTAGTATACACTATCTACAAGATTCATCACTGAAATTCAGCAAAGATCTTTAGACAATACTTTGCAAACCTATGACCATTTCCATGTCAAAGACAAGGACAGCAGATACATGGGAACACCATCATTTGCAAGTTCCCTCCCAAGCCACTCACCATCCTAACTTGGGAATAGTTGCTCCTCACTGTCACTGGTCAAAAACCCAGAATTCCATCCTCAAGAGGATTGTGGGTCTAGCTAAAGCACATGGATTGTGGTGGTTTAAGAGGCTGCTCACCTCCATCATCTCATGGGCAACTAAGGACAGGCTGGCCTGCCATTGATGCCCAAGTCCCATGAATGAATACAAAAGTAAAGCAATGCAAGGTCGTCAACAGTGTTATTAAGCAGCAGCTGCTCAGTCAGGGCTGCTCAGGTCTTGACCTCATTACTGCCTTGGTTCAAACATCGATTAAAGAGCTGAATTGCCGAGATGAGGAGAGAGTGACTGACCTTGAATCAAGGCCATATTTGACCGAGTGTGGAATCAAGCTAGAATTAATGGGAATCAGGTGAAACCTTTCACTGGTTAGTTATAGCTTTAAGCAAAACACACTTTATTCTTTCAACTCGGTTAAAATACAAACAAGAAAAAGAAGAACTTTAATTCTGTTGAAATACTTAAGAAAATAATATATCATTTAACTACTTATCATCATGACATCCTTGTGGTAGTTCCTCAGGATAGACAAGCAGGAGGCTGGAAGAACACAACAAGCCAGGCAGCATCAGGAGGTGGAGAAGTCGATGTTTTGGGTGTAATCCTTCTTCAGTAGTTCCTCAGGGTAGCATCCTAGGCCCAACAATCTTCAGCTGCTTAATCAATAACTTACCCTCTGTTATAAGGTCAGAATTGGTGATGTCTGCTGATGATTGCATAATATTCAGAATCGTGATTCCTTAGATATTGAAGCAGTCCAAGAGAGTAGCTTACCACCACCTTCTTAAGGGCAACTAAGATGAGCAATAAATGCTGCCAGCCAGCAACACTTATGTTCCATGAGTGAATAGATTTAAAGTAAAAGAAGCAAGGGAATTTAAAGAAAAACATTTTTCACACAGCGAGTTATTAGGGATTGAATTCATGCTTGGATATTTGGTGGAGACAGGTTCAAGTGAGGCATTCAGCAGGAATTGGGTAATTATTTGGATAATAATAGCATGCAGCAGTAAGGGGAAAAGGCAGGACATTGGTACTACGTAATAGAGCTGGTGCATGGACAATTGGCTGAATAACCTTTTACACAGCAATTCTGTGAATAAGAGACAATCTGACCACTGCCCCTTGATATTCAATGCTGTTACTATCACTGAAATCCCACTATCAACATTGCGGGTTTACCATTGACCAGGAATTGAGCCTTACAAGCCATATACAGTAAATGCTGTGGCTACATGACCAGAACAGAGGTTAGCAATACTGCAGTGAGTAATTTGTGTCTGGACTTCCAAAGGCTGTCCACAGAGTAGGATGCTCCAGCTGTGCTCCACCCATTCTTTTTCATTTTTTCTCTTTTCTTTTTTAAAGTGCTTTTTTTAAAACTTGAAACTTTTTTAAACTTACTCGGGGGAATAGAGGAGGTGACTCACAGACTGGAAGTCTTCACAGGGAGGCGAGTCCCAGACCAAGTCAGTGTGAGAGGTGAGTCCTGGACCAGAGGCCGGCATGAGAAGCGAGTCCCAAACCAGAAGCCAGCATGGGAAGTAAGTCCCAGACCAGAGGCAGTTGTGAGAGGCAATTTCCAGACTAGAGGCCGGCACAGGGTGCAAGTCCCAGACCCGAGACCAGTGTTGGGGTAAGTCCCAGACCCAAGGCTGGCTCAGGAGGTGTGTCCCAGACTCCAGGTTGGCATGGGATGTGAGTCCCAGACCCAACATTGGCACGGAGGCAATGCCCAGACCCAATGCCCACTGGAGGCGAATCCTGGACTAGGGGCCGGAGTAGGATGGGAGTCCCAGACCCAAGGCACTGGAGGCAAGTTCTGGAACGGAGACCAGCATGGGAAGGCAAGTCCTGGAGCAGAGACTGGCTGGAAGCAACTACCAGACTGGGAGCCATTGCAGGAGGTTAGTCCCAGACTAGGCCAGCATGAGAGGTCCCGGACCGGAGACCATCGCTTGGAGATGAATGCAGGACTGGAGCCCAGAGCGGGAGGCGAGTCCTGGACCCAAGGCCCACTGGAGGCAAGTTTCGGAACGGAGACCAGTGCGGGTAGGTGAGTCCCAGACCAAAAGCCAGTGCAGGGAGGCGGGTCCCAGACCAGAGGCTGGTGCAGAGTGGCGAGTTTTGGACCGGAGGGAAGCATGGGGTAGGGAGTTGAGTCCCAGACTGGAGGCCCGCTAGAGGCGAGTCGAGATCCAAGGCCGGAGCAGGAAGGTGAGTGCCAGATGGGAGACCCACTGGAGCGAGTCCCAGACCCAAGGGCTGTGCAGGGAGGCAAGTCCTGGACCGGGTGCCAGCACAGGGAGGGGAATCACAGAACGGAGGCTGACATGGGGAGGCAGGTCCCAGACCCGAGGCCAGTACAAGAAAGCAAGTCCCAGGCTGGAGATTGGCTGGAGGCCGGTGCAGGGAGGTGAGTCTGAGATATTAGGCTGGTGCAGCAAGGCGAGTCCCAGATTGGAGGCCCACTGGAGGTGAGTTCTAGACCTGAGGACAGTGCAGGGAGGCGAGTCCCAGACAGGATGCCAGCACAGGGAGGGGACTCAGACCGGAGGCCAATGTGGGGAGGCAAGTCCGGACTGGGTGCTGGCATGGGCAGGTGGGTGCCAGACCAGACGCCAGCACAGGGTACAAGTTTTGGACCTGAGGCCCACTGGAAGCAAGTCTCAGATTCGAGGCCAATACAAGGAGGCAAGTCCCAGACTGGAGGTGAGCTGGAGGTGAGCCACAGACCGGAGACTGGTGCAGGGAGGTGAGTCCGAGATCCGAGGCTGGTGCAGGAAGGCGAGACCCAGACTGGAGACCTGCTGGAGGCAAGTCCTAGACCAGAGGACAGTGCAGGAAGGCGAGTCCCAGACCCAAGGCTGGCGCAGGGTGGCGAGACCCAGACCTGAGGCAGACAGGTGGAGACAAGGCCCTTGCGAATTGGTGGCAGGGCCTTGGGTTTTGAAGCCCAGTATGGTTTGGACACTTAGTCCAGTGTGGTGTGGAGGCTTGGTACTGGCATGTGCTGGGGTGACATGACTGTAAATTGCATACTTTTTTCTACTTTATTTCTATGCTGGATTTCTTTTTATTATGCTTTCAATTCTGTGCCAGATACTTAAATACCTAAGTATCTTGTGTTATGAAGTTGTACGTGTGTACTGTACCTTTCAGAGAGTTGAAAAGCTGATAAGCTGCCATGTACCTGACTGCAAGCACAGAGTTTGCTGAAGATTTAAAAATGTGTAACATTTGGCTGTTAAACAAATAGCTGAGCTGAGTTGCTATTGTCCCCCAACAATTCGAATTGAGTCAATCAGTTTAGATTATGCCCCAAGATACTAAAACCCAGTCGAATTTGAATTTTACTATTTTGACCACATCAAATCAATGAGCTGAACAGATGTTTTTGGGGTATAAAAAACAGGCATTCTGAACAGTTAGCCAGAATGGCAAAGAGCACCATACTGCCCGCAGAACCTCTCTTTGAGAGCTACCTGTTGATATGAAATCTCTGCAGCAGAAAACCGAAAAAAAGACCTTGGATAATCTACAGAGGAAGATACAAAGGGAAGTTCGACAGCTGGTTGGTTTTGAAACTTGATTTTTTTTTGTAAAACTTAATCGGATGTTTTTATTGGATCAGTATATTGTTGTAGTGTGGGAGGTAGATAAATCGAGCAGACAAAGGAAGCTTACAGTGTAGATAGTTGTTGTTTAATGTTCTCTTTATTTTTCTTGGAGTTAAAGAATAAATTGTTAATTTTTCTTTAATTAATGAGAATTGGGTAGTTCTTTGTCACTCATACTTTTACAGATTAAGAGGCAAGGTGAACTTTTCTTTGTGTCTGGTTTAAATTAGCAGAAGGATTTACTCTGTGTCGTAACACTTGTACCTAAGGTGGTGCCACAAGCGGTGACATTGCAAACATTTCACTGCATTCATTCAAATGCATATGACAATAAAGCTAATTCAACTCCACTCAACCACTCTCAAAACGAGTGACACTTTCCAGGACAAAGAAACATGCTTATTTGCACCACAAACACAAATGTCCACTCCCTCCACTGCTGACACTCAGTAATAGCAGTGTGCACTATCTACAAGGTACACTGTAGAGGCTCACCAAAGATCTTTAGACAGAATCGTAGAAACTCACAGCTACCATCCTTTAGAAAGAATAGGGCAGCAGATACATGGGAATGCAACACCTGCAAGTGAATTAAATAAGGGATGGAATATTCCTCTTTCACTGTAATTCCTGGTTATTTTTTTTTAAACTGCATTTGCAGTATTGAAGTTAAAGTCATTGATCCTTCAATGCAAGTGTAATGATGTCCTTGTGACATGCAAATGTGCTGTAACAACATATCTGTGTCTACACTGGAAACTTCAATCAGCCCACATACCCAGAAATGAATGAAGCAACATTACCGAATTAGCTGCATCTTTGACAACCTAAAGCACTCTTGATGCTGCATGGGAACTCTTATCCCAAGATGTTTGTATTTGATCACCCTATACTTCACCATCTCAGTGGATTGCCAAATTGCTGTGGTGGAGAGCCTTGTGTATCCCGGTGACCTTTAGAATAATGCCCTCTAGAGCCCACAGTCCTGGTAGTGCCTATAATGGTTGTAAAATCAAGATAGAGATTCCGGACCAAAAAATATCCAAGAAAATGATCAACAGGCAGAGGAGGGCTGCAAAGGTAAAATATGCAGTAGGGAAGTGGCCTGAGTCATCTTGGTTCACCACATAACTGAACTAAGCCATCAACCAACCCCTAAGATACTCAGCACTCCAGCACACCAGTGCAAGAGGGAAAGCAGCTGTTTTATTGCCCCCCACCCCCCTTGTATATTCTTGGAACAATGAAACACAACATGTTTTATGTTCAGAATTGCCTTTCTTTCAACTCTTATCATGCTCATATTCTGGATACAGAGTCTGAGATCACTGTTCAATTTTTTTATATGGAATCTTTCCCTTTGAAGGGTTGCTTTCTGAAGTTGCATTTCCACTATTAACGCGTGACATTCCATGGTATCTCTTGGCACTCAGTGTAATCTCCATAGGGACATTAGACAGCCACTGAATTTATATCCTCAACCATCTTGTGGCTATTTATCTTTTTATACTTAAAACTGTTGTAAAGTGCAACATCTGGAAGTAATTCAGGATTATGTTCTATTGTCATGGCAGTTGTTGAGTGAGGATGGTGGGAAAGGATCAGTTGTTGAATGGGCTATATGAGTTAATTCATTGGATGGAGAGAGAGTTCAGTTGTTGAGTAGGTGAGGCAGCTTCAAAGGAAATTGGATGTACATTTTCATGTTGAACAGGGCGCAGTGCACCCATTGTTGAGCAAAGATTGGTTTCAAGTTGAGCAGAAGATGTTTTCTTTGTCTAACAGATTCTAGGAGCTGGCTTTATTTTGAGGGAGGGTAATATTTTTGTTTTTCACCAGGAGAATGAGGCAACATGAGCTGATCATGGGCAGAGTTACTGGAAAAGCACACTTTCTCCAAAAACAAAAGAACATTTACTTATTCAAATTTTTTTGTAGCAGGAGCACTCATAGAGTTCATTTGGCTACACTCACCAGCACATAAACAATTTCCTTAAAGAGGTCTCCCAGCTTCAGAAATCAGTCAGAGCCTCAAGGTGGCCATTGTTGACTCGAAGCTTGCAACTTCAAAATGTTATCTAGTTCATGATCCATACTTTGGAAAAGCTTGGATTACAGTGTTAAACACACTATCTTAGCAACTATCTTAATAACTTAGTTAAAGCAAAGTTAAAAACCAGGTTATAGTCCAACAGGTTTACTTGGAAGCACACTAGCTTTTGGAAGCGTCCTTCATCAGGTGATAGCGGAGAGCTCAATCCTAACACACAGAATTTATAGCAAAAATTTACAGTGTGATGTCACTGAAATTATACATTGAAAAATTGATTGTCTGTTGATCTTTCATCTGTTTGAATACCATGATAGTTTCACTTCTTTCATGTGTAAATCACAAAACCTTTTTTTAAAAAATTGCATTCTCAGGTTAGCTGTTAACAATGGGTGATAGCTAGCCAATATGTTGAAGGTGTTATCCCCCTGTGTTCTCTGTCTGTGCCATAATTTTTAGATTGATTCTAATCCAAAAAGTGAGATAATGAAGTTTTACATGAATTCATGCAGTTTTTGAGAATAGGATAATGTAACCCTGCAAGTACAAATTCAACCCACAAAATATATGTGTGCATGTGGGTCTGTGTGTGTGTCTGTGTCTGTGTCTGTGTGTGTGTGTGTGTGTGTGTCTGTGTCTGTCTGGGTTGGGGGTTGTGAGTGTGAGAAAGTGTATATGTGTGTGTAGAGTGTCTTACGTCTGTGACGGGGTGCATGTGTCTCTAAGGGTGTGTGTGAGTGTCTGCGTGCGTGTCTGTGTATATGTGTGTATGTGTGTATAGGAGTGCCTGTGTGTGTGTGTGACGTCCCATTGTGTTGGGCAATGGGTCCCTATGTGAGAATCTTTCCAGCTATGTGAAAGGCATCTTGAAACCTATTGTTCAGGGGACCCCCAGCTTCTGTCGCGACACTATGGATTTCATACAGAAACTCAGCACCCACGGACCAATCATACCAGGAACATTCCTCGTCACAATGGACATTTTCGCACTCTACACCAGCATCCCCACAATGATGGCATCGCAGCAACAGACTCAGTACTCTACACTGACGACATTTTCTTCCTCTGGACCCATGGCGAGGAGTCACTGATAAAATTATACAGTGACATCAACAAGTTTCATCCCACCATCAAACTCACCATGGACTACTGTCAACTGTCTGTCTCATTTTTGGACACATGCATCTCCATCAAATATGGACACTTCAGTACCACAATCTACTGCAAATCCACAGACAACCTCAGACAACCTCACAATGCTACACTTCTCCAGCTTCCACCCAAAACATATTAAAACAGCCATCCCCTATGGACAAGCCCTACACGTACACCGGATCTGCTCAGATGAGGAGGAATGTGACGGACACCTGGAAGTACTCAGGGATGCCCTCACAAGAACGGAGTACGATGCCCAACTCATTGACCGCTAGTTCCGACGTGATGCAGGAAGAACCGTAATGACCTCCTCATGAGACAGACCACGTGCTGCAACTGACAGGGTACCCTTCATTGTTCAGTATTTCCCAGGAGCTGAAAAACTATGCCATGTTCTTCGTAACCTGCAGCACATTATCAATAAGGATGAGTACCTCACCAAGACCTTTCCCACACCTCCACTACTTGCCTTTAAACAACCACCAAACCTCAAACAGATCATTGTTCGTAGCAAGCTGCCCAGCTCTCAGGACAACTCCATGCAACCCTGTCACAGTAGGTGCTGCAAGACATGTCAGAGTGTGGACATGGATACCACCATTACACATGAGGACAACTCCCACCTTGTACATGGCAGATACCCATGTGACTCGGCCAACGTTGTCTATCTTATATGTTGCAGACAAGGATGCCCGGAGGCATAGTACATTGAGGAAAACCAAGCAAAGGCTACAACAATGGATGAATGGGCACCGCACAACAATCAACAGAAGGAGTGTTCCCTCCAAGTTGGGAACACTTCCGCGGTCCAGGACATTCGACCTCGGACCTTCGGGTGACCATCCTCCAAGGCGGACTTCGGGACAGACACCAGCGAAAAGTGGCCGAGCAGAGGCTGATAGCTAAGTTCGGTACCCATAGGGAGGACCTCAACTGGGACCTTGGGTTCATGGCACATTACAGGTGATCACCATTGCACTACACACACACAGACACTCCTACACACACACACACACACACATATACACAGACGCGCACACAGACACCCACAAACACCCTTACAGACACACACACTCCCACACTCACACATGCACCCCCTCACAGATTTAAGACACTCTACACTCACGACACACGCACATACACTTTCTCACACTCACAACCTCCAAGCCAGACAGACACACACACACAGACAAAGACCCACATGCACACATATATTTTGTGGGGTGAATTTGTACTTGCAGGATTACATTGTACTTTGCTCAAAAACCTGCATGAATTCATGTAAAACTCCATTATCTCACTTTTTAGATTAGAATCAATCTAAACATTATGGCACAGACAGAGAACACAGGGGGATAACACCTTCAACCCATTGTTAACAGCTAACCTGAGAATGCAACTTTTAAAAAAAGGTTTTATGATTTACACATGAAAGAAGTGAAACTATCATGGTATTCAAACAAATGAAAGACTCAACAGACAATCAATTTTTCAATGTATAATTTCAGTGACATCACACTGTAAATTTTTGCTCTAAATTCTGTGTTAGGGTTGAGCTCTTCACTATCCCCTGATGAAGGAGCGATGCTCCGAAAGCTAGTGTGCTTCCAATTAAACCTGTTGGACTATAACCTGGTGTTGTGTGATTTTTAACTTTGTACACCCTAGTCCAACACCGGCATCTCCAAATCATAGTTAAAGCAAAGTGGACATTTTTTTTATTATTTTGAAAGGATAGATAATAATATTTAGGATTTTAATACTTATAGATGAAATAGTAAAGAACATTCTAATGATGAATTTCTTACGTTAATCATTAATCTCTATCTGTTTGTATTAAAGTTAACTTTAATTGCTTTTTTATCAATAGGTGAAGCAAGTGATTACTTTCGTGAGATTGGAGGCTTACAGTTCGTTAATGGACTTATAAAACTGAGTGATGCTTCTATCCTTCGGGAAGCAGCCTTGTTCACTTTAGGAGCTTTAGCTGAAAGCAGTGGTAGGAATTCGTAATGCAATTATATATACCCTCTTCATACCTCCCCAATTCACTGTTCCTCAATCACTGTTTCAAAATAAGAAGCTGCCCATTTGAGATGGAGATAAGGAGAGCATATTTCTCTTGGAGAGACACCAGCCTAATCCTTAAAAGGCAGTAAAAACAGAGTTCTTTAATGTTTTTAATCAAAGGTAGATAGATTCTTGATAGTGGCAGCTCGTCCCCACATTTTTAAGGAAACTTAGGGCTGAGCGCCAACGCTCATATCCCATGAATCCCTTCTCTTCCCAACCTCCCCCCTCGCTGTAGACATGGTGACTCTCAGGTTAAACCACCACCAGTCATGTCTTTTTAACAAGAAAGCAGGTATATGGTCCAGAATGACTATGGCAAATTTATTTTCAAACTTCTGAATCTTGATTTCTTAAGTCTGTTAAGTTAACTAGTCTCAGGAAGGGTACCCCTAGATTGTGGAGGAATTTGGTGAAAGAAGCTTCAAAGTTTTGATCCAGTATCCAGTGCCTCTGCTGGAAAGTGTATGTGTGAATATTGAATGAGTACTTGATGAGGCTTAACTATCTGCAACTAAAAAAAATCACCCAGAACTCACTGTCTTTGATCCGGTATACGAATTGATCATTTGTCTAATGTTCTGGAAGGCAACCAGTAGCCATAATGCTTTGTTAGCCAAGAAAAAATTGAAAGGACCATAGTGGAAACTGGATTGTTTACTGGCAGAACCATCAACTCATTCAGCTAATAATTATCAATCACTTCAAATTCTACCAAAAAAACCTTTTGAAATCAGCTGGCTGTGAATTATTATTCATTCTTCTTTGATATTGCAAAATATAAATCATTTTCCCTTTTATGTTTTTCCAGTGTACTGCCAACAGAGTTTGTGCACTGCAGAATTGCTGTCTGGTGTTGCCTTGTCACTTGCTCAGGAGGATGCTTCATTGATTCTGAAGAGGATGAATGTCTACATGATCCTGGTGCTGGTGTCACACAACAGTATGAAAGTCTTGTTTATATGTTTAAGTTTTGTTAGTCCTCTCGGCTGGAGAATTAACATGTCCTCTGTTACACAAGTGTTTAAAAGGATTTGTGTATCAAATAAGTTTAAAATATATCATTGCTTAGCCCTTACCTTGCTGATTAAAAAGCAATTCCTTGCAATATAGTTCATGAAACTCACTTCACAAATAAAAAGCAGCAGTGTATGCAATGGTTACGCATTGACGAATTGTTACATTATTGAAAAAAATAACAGCCTGATACAAGCAAGTAGCAAACAGTGCTACTATGCTAAGTAGATAGCAATTCTGCACAGCTCACGGAGTAACCAGGCGCACCATACAATTATGCTAACCAAACCCTCCTGAATAAAGTGCATAGTTCCCTTGGAAATGGTGTCACATAAGACCAATATCTTAATAACCAGGGATAATTCTTTAGTTGTTCTGACAAATGTAAAGGACGACCTATGGAAAATCTGAAAATTGGTTGAGAGAGGGACAAGACTGGCAGTTTTATGTTCTGGGTTTAGGTGTTTCAGATGTGATAAAGAGAGATGTTAAAGATATCAACTAGGGAGGAGATTGCAGAGCCTTTGGCTTTGATATTTATGTCATCATTTTCTCCAGGAATAGTGCCAGAAGACAGAAGGGTAGCAAATGTTGTCCCCTTGTTTTAGGAAGGGGAGTAGAGACAATCCTGATAATTATAGACCAGTGAGCCTTACTTTGGATATGGGCAAAGTATTGGAAAGGGTAATAACATATGATTTATAATAATCTAGAAAGGAATAAGTTGATTAGGGATAGTCAACACGGTTTTGTGAAGGGTGGATTGTGCCTCACAAACCTGATTGAGCTCTTTGAGAAGGTGACAAAACAGGTGGATGAGGGGAAAGTGGTTGATGTGGTGTATATTGCATGCAGTTCTGGTCTCCTTCCTATCGGAAAGATGTTGTGAAACGTAGAAGGGTTCAGAAAAGATTTACAAGGATGTTGCCAGGGTTGGAGGATTTGAGCTATAGGAAAAGGCTGAATACACTGGGGTTGTTTTCCCTGGAGTGTCAGAGGCTGAGGGGTGACCTTACAGAGGTTTATAAAATCATGAGGGGCATGGATAGGATAAATAGACAAAGACTTTTCCCTGGGCTGGGGGAGTCCAGAACTAGAGGGCATAGGTTTAGGATGAGAGGGGAAAGATATAAAAGAGACCTAAGTGGCAACTTTTTCACACAGAAGGTGGTTTGTGTATGGAATGAGCTGCCAGAGGAAGTGGTGGAGGCTGGTACAATTGCAACATTTAAAAGGCATCTGGATGGGTATATGAATAGGAAGGGTTTGGAGGGATATGGGCCGGGTGCTGGCAGGTGGGACTAGATTGGGTTGGGATATCTGGTCGGCATGGGCAAGTTGGACCGAAGGGTCAGTTTCTGTGCTGTACATCTCTATGACTCTGAGTTGTGGGAATTGGTTTACTGATTAGAGAGAATATCACAGCAGTCCTGAGGGGGGACCACCTTGGAGAGTTTATCCAGCAAGGCCTTTGAGTAAAGCTCAAGAATAGAAAGAGAGCAATCACTTTGATGGGATTGTACTACAGGGCTTCCCATCAATCAGACGGTGATAGAGTTACGGAAATGTGGATAGATTATAGAAATATGTAAAAACAACTGTATTGTTGTGTTGGGTGATTTTAACTTACTCTATATTAACTGGGACTTGCTTAGTGCCAGAGGTTTGGATGGGAAGAATTTGTTACATACATCCAGCACAGTTCTTTGAAATAATATGTAAATAGACCAACTAGAGAAGGTGACATATTGACCTTATTTTGGGGAATGAACCTGGCCTAGTGATCGATGTTTCAATGTGGGAGCACTTTGGGAACAGTGACCATAATTCTGTAAGTTTTAAGTTACTTGTGGGATAGTCCTCAGGGGAAAATACTAAATGGGACAAGGCTAACTATCACTGTAATAAGCAGGAATTGGGGGATGCAGACTGGGGTAGCTGTTTGAGAGTAAATCCTATATCTGGCACATGGGAATCTTTCAAAGACCAGTTGGTTAGAACTCAGGAGCAGTCTGCTGCTGTGAAAATGAAGAATATGGAAAGCAAGGTTCAGAAACATTGGATAAAAAGTGAGGTCTGCAGATGCTGATTCCTGATGAAGGGCTTTTGCCCGAAACGTCGAATTTCCTGTTCCTTGGATGCTGCCTGACCTGCTGCGCTTTAACCAACAACACATTTTCAGCTCAGAAACATTGGATGACAAGAGGAATGAGTCAAAAAGAAAAAAAGGTGACATATGTCAGCTTTAGGAAACTGAAGATAGACAGAACCCTTGAAGAATACAAAGTTTTTAAAAATTTATTCAGAGGGTATCCAGTCAAATGGGATCCATAGTGAGCTGGTAAGATGGATACATGGTAAGATGGCTTAGTCATAGAAGGCCGAGGGTAGCGGTGGATGGATGTTTCTGATTGGAGATCTGTAACCAATGGTGTTCCGTAGGGATCAGTGCTGGGACCCCTTTTGTTTATAATGTCAATAAATTATTTGGAAGAGAATGTAAATGACCTGATTAGTAAATTTGTGGACAACACAAAGACTGGGGGGGCTATGAAGAATGAGGAGGATTGCCAGAGGATACAGCAGGATATAGATAGGCTAGAAACTTGGGCAGAGAAATGGCAGAAGGTGGAATTTAATCCGGACAAATGTGAGGTGATGCATTTTGGAAGATCTAATGAAGGAAGGAGTATATAATAAATAGCATCAAATTATTAGCATCAACATACAGAGAGATCTAGGTCCACATTTCCCTGAAAGTGGTCAAGAAGGCATATGACAGCTGGCCTTCATTGGTCAGGACACAAGAGTATAAAAATTGGCAAGTCATGTTGCAGCTGTATTGAATTTTAGTAAGGCCACATTTGAAACATTGCATACAATTCAATTTGCGATACTACCAGAAGGATGTGGATTGTTTGGAGAAGGTACGGACAACTTTTGCTACGTTGTTGCCTGGTTTTGGGGGTATTACCTATGAGGAGAAATTGGAAAAACTCCGTTTGTTTTCTCTTGAATATTGGAGGCTGAGGAGTGAACCAATAGAGGTTTACAAAATTATGAGAAGCATGGATAGAATAGTCAGTCTTTTTCCCAAGGTTAGAAATATCAATTACTAAGTTTAAAGTAAAATGGGAAAGTTTAAAGGAAATACGCAAGGCAAGGTTTTTACAGAGTGTGATTAAGACCTGGAAAGCGCTGCCAGCGGAAGTGTGGAGCAACATTACAATAGCAACGTTTAAGTGGCACATGACAAATATATAGGCAAGGAATAGATCACATTGAAGCTAAAGATTTTTAGTTTAGAAAGGCATAATGTGTCGGCACAGTTTTAGTGTGCCAAAGGCCTGTTCCTGTACTGTACTGTTCTTTGTTCTTTGAAATGAATATCACAGAGTACACCCAGTTAATCATAATATAAAAAGAGTAAAAACAGATTAACATTTTGAATTGAGATCCTTCATATCCCAGGTTAGTTTATCTTCCACAAACTTTGAACTCATTTAAACCTCCTCTGTTGACATTCTATCCTATTCAAGAGCTTTGTAGAATATACAGCATAGAAACAGACCATTGAGCCCAGTTGGTATTATGCTGTATTCAAACCTTCTCCCATCTTTCCTCATCTAAATCTGTTATTGTATTGCATTGTTCCCTTCTCCCCTATATGCTTGTCTAGCTTCCCCTTTAATAAATCTATACTGTTCATCTCTGATGTGATCCACATGGCACACCACCTTGAGAAAGGTGCCTGCGCAAGTGAATCCTGGGTGGTCCAGAAGCAATTGACTGTGCCAAGATTGATTACAATGAATCCAATTGGCTGATGCACCATGCACTTACTGTCCATCATTTCACACACCATTCCAGGCCAGGCCAGGTGTTAGAATTGGAGGTAGGTGAGCACTTTGGGGACAGTGACCACAATTCGGTGACTTTTACTCTAGTGATGGTGAGGGATAAGTGTGCACTACAGGGCAAGAGTTATAGCTGGCGGCAGGGAAATTATGATGCGGTGAGGCATGACTTAGGATGCGTGGCTTGGAAAAGTAGGCTTCAAGGGAAGGGTGCAATCGAGCTTGTTCAAGGAACAACTACTGAGTGTCCTTGATAAGTATGTACCTGTCAGGCAGGGAGGAAAGAGTCGTGTGAGGGAGCCGTGGTTTAAGAAGGAATTGGAATCCCTTGTTAAAGGGAAGAGGGCGGCCTATGTAAAGATGAGGCGTGAACGTTCAATTGGGGCGATTGAGAGTTATAAGGTAGCCAGGAAGGATCTAAAGAGAGAGCTAAGAGCAGCAAGGAGGGGACATGAAAAGTCCTTGATTGATAGGATTAGGGAAAACCCAAAGGCTTTCTATAGATATGTCAAGAATAAAAGGATGACTAGGATAGGAATAGATCCCATCAAGGATAGTAGTGGGAAGTTGCATGTGGAGGTTGAAGAAATTGGGGAGACACTGAATGAATACTTTTCGTCAGTATTCACTCAGGAACAGGACATTGTTGCCGATGTGAATATGAGTCACAATTAGAATGGATGGCTTTGAGATATGTAGGGAAGAGGTGTTGGAAATTCTGGAAAGGGTGAAAATAGATAAGTCCCCTGGGCCTGATGGCATTTATCCTACGATTCTCTGGGAAGCAAGGGAGGAGATTGTAGAGCCATTGGCCTTGATTTTTATGTCCTTGTTGTCTACAGGAATAGTGCCAGAAGACTGGAGGATAGCAAATGTGGTTCCCTTGTTCAAGAAAGGGAGTAGGGATAACCCTAGTAACTATAGGCCGGTGAGTCTTACATATGTTGTGGGCAAAGTCTTAGAGAGAATTGTAAGGGATAGGATTTATGAACATCTGGATAGGAATAATGTGATCAAGGATAGTCAGCATGGTTTTGTGAAGGGACGGTCGTGCCTCACAAATCTTATTGAATTCTTTGAGAAGGTGACTAAGGAGGTGGACGAGGGTAAAGCGGTTGATGTGGTGTCTGTGGATTTTAGTAAGGCGTTTGATAAGGTTCCCCATGGTAGGCTACTGCAAAAAATACGGAGGTATGGCATTGAGGGTGAGTTGGAGGTTTGGATTAGGAATTGGCTGGCTGGAAGAAGACAGAGGGTAGTAGTTGATGGTAAAGGTTCATCTTGGAGTGCAGTTACCAGCGATGTTCCGCAAGGATCTGTTTTGGGACCATTGCTGTTTGTCATTTGTATAAATGACCTGGAGGAGGGGCTAGAAGGTTGGGTGAGCAAGTTTGCAGATGATACGAAAGTCGGTGGCGTTGTTGACAGTGAGGAAGAATGTGGCAGGTTACAGCAGGATATAGATAAGCTGCAGAGCTGGGCAGAAAGGTGGCAAATGGAGTTCAATGTCGCTAAGTGTGAAGTTATGCACTTTGGTAAGAGTAACAAGAAGATGGTGTACTGGGCTAATGGTCGGATACTTGGTAGTGTGGATGAGCAGAGGGATCTTGGTGTCCATGTACACAGATCTCTGAAAGTTGCCACCCAGGTAAATAGTGCTGTGAAGAAGGCATATGGTGTACTGGCTTTTAGATTAGCTTAGATTACTTACAGTGTGGAAACAAGTCCACACCGACCCGCCGAAGCGCAACCCACCCATACCCCTATATTTACCCATTACCTAACACTACAGGCAATTTAGTATGGCCAATTCACCTGACCCGCACATCTTTGGATTGTGTGAGGAAACCGGAGCACCCGGAGGAAACCCACACAGAAACGGGGAGAACGTGCAAACTCCACACAGTCAGTCGCCAGAGTTGGGAATTGAACCCGGGTCTCTGGCGCTGTGAGGCAGCAGTGCTTACCACTGTGCCATCGTGCCGCCCACATTTTATTGGTAGAGGAATTGAGTTCCAGAGTCCTGGGGTCATGTTGCAGTTGTATAAGACTCTGGTGCGGCCGCATCTGGAGTATTGTGTGCAGTTTTGGTCGCCATACTATAGGAAGGATGTGGAGGCACTGGAACGGGTGCAGAGGAGGTTTACCAGGATGTTGCCTGGTATGGTAGGAAGATCGTATGAGGAAAGGCTGAGGCACTTGGGGCTGTTTTCAATGGAGAAAAGAAGGTTTAGGGGTGACTTGATAGAGGTGTACAAGATGATTAGGTGTTTAGATAGGGTTGACAGTGAGAACCTTTTTCCATGTATGGAGTCAGATATTACGAGGGGGCATAGCTTTAAATTAAGGGGTGGTAGGTATAGGACAGATGTTAGGGGTAGATTCTTTACTCAGGGAGTCGTGAGTTCATGGAATGCCCTGCCAGTAACAGTGGTGGACTCTCCCTCTTTATGGGCATTTAAACGGGCATTGGATAGGCATATGGAGGATAGTGGGCTAGTGTAGGTTAGGTGGGCTTGGATCGACGCAACATCGAGGGCCGAAGGGCCTGTACTGCGCTGTATTTTTCTATGTTCTATGTTCATTCACAATCTACTGTAGTCTCAATTTCCAGCATTTGCCTTTGAATGCTGTGGCACTTAAAATGATCATTTAAATGCTTTTTAAATGTTGTGATGATTCCTGCCTTTACCACCCTTTCAGGCAGTGAGTTCCAGATACCCACCTATATTTTCCTGCCTTTTACTTTAAACCTAAGCCCCTCGATATTTATCCCACTACCAAGGTGAAAAGTTTCTTCCTATCCACCCTATGTCCCTCATAATTATGTAGAACTCAATCATGTGCCCCCTCAGTCTTCTCTGCTCTAACCCAACCTATTTAGTCTGTCTTCAGAGCTGAAACACTCCAGCCTGGCAACATCCTGGTGAATTTCCTTGGCACCAGCTCTAGTGCTCATCTTTCCTATGGTCCAAATTGTGCACAATACACCAGCTGAGGCCTAATAATATCTCCATCATATCCTCCCTTCTCTTGTATTCAATGTCTCAACTAATAAAGCCGTGTCCATGTGCCATCTTAACCACCTGAGCCATCTGTCCAAAGACAAAATACTGCAGATGTTACACATCTGAAACAAATATCGAGAACACTGGAGAAACTCAGGAGATCTGGCAACATCTGTGGAGAAAGAAACAGTTTTGCCTTTTAGTTTAGCTACTGGCTTATGTCATTGATATGTGTGTGAATCATGACACCTCTTACACTCCCAAATTCCTCTTCAGCTCAAAAAAAATCACCTTAACAAAGGCACGCAGTACAACCTGAGGCAAGATGTACTGGCGTTGGAGGCAGTGAGGTTTAAGTAGGTTGATCCCTGACATGGAGGGATGTTCTTATGAGGAAAGATTGAGTAAGGTATCGTATAGATTTTATAGTGAAAGAAGAACTTACTTTTGTTCGGCCTAGGCAGGTGCCCTTTATAATGCTGCCGTGGGGTGAACAAAGTACAGAAACAGTCATCTCTCCAGTACTGATATCAGTTGAAATGTAAACCAGAGACAAATAATGCTTTTTGGGCATTTTTACAGAGATTGGACAAACATTGGCGAGGACAACTGGATGTATTGATGTTCTTCTGAATTTGTTCAGGTAGTTAGCAAATTCTACACTTGACATTTTTGTCCTGTATTCACACAGGTAATAGTCTGAAGTATATTGGAATTTTTATGCCATGAAGATGAACCTTTAACCCATTCAAGATTATGAAGCGATTTTCAAAGTTATTGCATGCAATTAATTGAAACACCAAAGGGGGAAGGGAGAACTAAGTTAAAAACTCCTAAAAAGGGAAATCAGGACAATCCTTTGAATGCAAAGAGTTAATAGGGCCATCAATAATGTAGAAGCAAAAAGTATCAATGGCTTCAGAAAGCAACTAGATATTTTTCTGGAGAATGAAGAAGACCATGAAAATTATACTGTGCTATAATATGGTATGAAGATTTAAATGTTCACAACAGTTCCCTTCGCAATTAACTGAAGAGTTAACCCACATAAGTAAGCAAGTAAATTAGCAGTTAGAGCTTGGTGCAATCTGAGTCAGTCAGAAACTATTTCAAAATAACTGAGAGGAACCCAATCAATAACACTCCATGTTATTTTTATGGAGCTGATTTTCTCCTTTCATCTTTGCCAGAAAACACTGAAAGATACAGGGATATGGTTCCACAGACAAAAATCTTCCTTTAGTATTTAGTTTTTTCATACTTAGTTTTGGAGTTAGTTGTGTACATAAGTGTAAAAACTGGCAGATTGTCATAAAAGCATTGTATCCTTCACACAATGTGCAGCTATCCATACAATGGAAACTTTCCAACACAAGGACACCAAAGGCTATCATTTGTAGTCTTGACTGGGACCTCAGTTAACTTCTCGTCTTACTAAAAGTCAGACTGGCAACAGTGGCTCAGTATCACATAGGCTGGTGATTACCAAAGAGTTGTGTGTAAAACTTTGATTGTTTTTTAAGAAGCTACCTATTTAAAATAATCAATGATATAGAATGAAGCAATAGGTTTCTGAAGTTTTAATTTCACTCGGCTTATGTATAAAAACATTGGAAATGGGAACAGGAATAGGCCATACATCTCCATGAGCTAGATCCACCATTTATGGCTGCTTTTAACCTCAATTTGTCCTTTTCTATATCTCTTGATTCTCTTAGTATCCAGAGATCTGTAGATCTTAATCTCAGATGTATTCAGTGACTGAGTATCCACAGCCCTCTTTGGTGTAGAATTCCTAAGCTTCACAACTCTGTGAGTGGAGGCATTGCTCCTCAACTTGTTCTAAATGATGTCTGCTGATCTTGAATCAATAATTGTGAATATATAATTGTGTTTAATTGTGCACGTGGTTGACATTAATTGGGGAATCACTTGTGCTCCTGTAAATAGAACAGACTCAAACTAATGTTTGAGTCAGTAGGTACAGGTTTGTTATGTGTATCCCTGTAAATACTGTAAAAGATAAAAAGTATGTAAAGATTGGCTCCAGTTCTAACCTACTCCACCTAGCTCTCTGGCTTAGAGCAGTTGTGACCCCTAATATTAGATTCTCAGCCAAGATTCTCAGCTTCTCAGTATCTACTATGTTAACTTCACATATGCATAGAACAGTTCACACGCTCTGAAGTCACAGCTTATACTTGAAACAAAAACAGAAAGTAGTGAACACAACTAACATGTCAAGTGGCAAACATGGAAAGAAAAAAGTTTTTCATATTTCAAGTATGAACCCTTTGCAAATTTAATTATTAGGGAATAAAATGTTTGATTTTACATCTATGGTCAACTTTATGATTGGCCTTATATAACTTGACATCTAATCATTAGGCTTGGGTAAGTGATGAATAATACAGTGAATAATACAGTCCTTGCCACCTATTTCACAGAATTAAAACAGCAAAGAAGGAAGCCATGCAGCCCATCACGTCTGTGCTATACAGGAATGATTCACATAGAGCCACTGTCCACCATTTCCCTGTGGCCCTGTGTATTTTTCCTTTTCAGATAATCATCCAATTTTTGCAATGCTACAACTGAATTTGCCCCCATTGCACTCTCAGACAGTGCATTCAAAAGTATTTTTGGAAAAATACAGGATGATAGCTTTTCTACTGCATCCATCTATTCATAAAGCAGCATTCCATGTTAACTCACAAATCATGAGATCTGTCAGTTATAGTTTGTATATTAATCCAGTGGGGAGATGGAACAAATGTGTGATTGGCACGGTGTCCCCAAAAGAGGGAGCTCCCATCAACTGTATGTTTCTAATTATTCTTTTTTCTTGACAGCATCAGAGAAGTGCTTTAATATCAGAGTATTTGCCTGATTGGAGAAAGTGAGGTCTGCAGATGCTGGAGATCAGAGCTGAAAATGTGTTGCTGGAAAAGCGCAGCAGGTCAGGCGTATCCAAGGAACAGGAAATTCGACGTTTCGGGCATAAGCCCTTCATCAGGAAACTCCTGATGAAGGGCTTATGCCCGAAACGTCAAATTTCCTGTTCCTTGGATGCTGCCTGACCTGCTGCGCTTTTCCAGCAACACATTTTTAGTATTTGCCTGATTGGAACATAGAATATAGTACAGCACTGTACAGGCCCTTCAACCCACAATGTGGTGCCAGACATTTAACTTAATCTAAGATTAATCCAACCTACACCCCTCAATTTATTGTCGTCCATGTACTTGTCCAGCAGTCGCTTAAATGTCCCTATTGTCTCTGACTCTACTTCCACCCCTGGCTGTGCATTCCAAGCACCCAGCACTCTCTGCGTAAAGACATCTGACATCTCCCCTATACCTTCCTCCAATCACCTTAAAAATTATGATGCTTCATGACAGCTATTTCTGCCCTGGAGACAAGTCTCTGCCTATCCACTCTATCTATGCCTCTCATTATCTTATCCACCTCTATCAAGTCACCTCTCTTGCTTCTTCTCTCCAGTGTGAAAAGCCCTAGCTCACTCAACCTCTCTTCATAGGACAAGCCCTCCAATCCAGGCAGTGTCCTAGTAAATATCCTCTGCACCCTCTCTAAAGCATCTACATCCTTCCTATAATGAGACAACCAGAATTGATCACAATATTCTAAGTGTGGTCTAACCAGGGTTTGATAGAGCTGCAGCAAAACCGTGCGGGGGTTAAACTCAATCCCCCTGTAAATGAAAGCCAAAACACCATACGCCTTCTTAACAATCCTATCAACTCAGGTAGCAATTTTGAGGGATCTATGTACATGGACCCCAAGATCCCACTGTTCCTCCACACTGCCAAGAATCCAGTATTCTGCATTCAAATTCAACCTTCCAAACTGAATCACTTTGTATTTATCCAGGTTGAACTCCATCTGCCATTTCTCAGCTCAGCTCTGCATCCTGTCAATGTCTTGTTGGAGCCTGCAACAGCCCTCGACACTACAGCACTACCGACTTTCATGTCATCGGCAAGCTTACCAACCGCCCCTTCCATTTCTTCATCCAAATCATTTATAAAATTACAAAGAGCAGAGGCCCAAGAACAGATCCGTGTGGGACACCACTGGTCACTGACCTCCAGGTGGAATACTTTCCATCCACTACCACTCATTGTCTTCTTACGGCTAGCCAATTCTGTATCCAGACAGCCAAATTTCCCTGAATCCCATGTCTCCTATCTTTCTGAATAAGCCTGCATAGGGAACCTTATCAAATGCCTTACTGAAATCCAGATACACCACATCCATTGCTTGATCTTTGTCAACTGATCTCGTAACATCCTGAAAGAACTCAATAAGGCTTGTGAGGCATGACCTGCTGACTATCTTTAATCAAACTATTTTTTGTCTAAATATCATAAATCCTATCTCTCTGAATCCTTTCCAGTACTTTGCTTACCACAGACGTAAGACTGACTAATCTATAATTCCCAAAGATTTCCCAATTCCCTTTCTTGAATAGAGGAACAATATTCGCCTCCCTCCAATTATCTGGTACTACTCCTGTGTAGAGTGAGGATGCAAAGGTCATCGCCAGAGGTGCAGCAATCTCATTCCTTGCTTGCTGTAGTAACCTTAGATTTTCCTGGTCTGGCTCTGGGACTTATTTATCTTTACGCTGCCCAGAATTTCCAGCACATCCACTTTCTTAATATCAATCTGTTCAAGCCTATTAATCTGGTCCACGGTGTTCTCGCTGTCAACAAGGTCCCTCTCTCTAGTGAATACCAAAGCAATAAAACTCATTTAGGGCCTCCCCTAACTCTTCAGACTCCAGGCACAAGTTCCCCCCACCATCCCTAATCAGCCCTACCCTCTTTCTGATCATTCTCTTACTCCTCACGTAAGTGTATAATGCCTTTGGGTTTTTCCTAATCCTTCCCGCCAAGGCTTTTTTGTATCCCCTCCTCGCTCTCCTCAGTCCATTTTTGAGCTCCTTCCTAGCTACTCTGTAATCCACTAAAGCTGTGCGAGATCCTTGCTTCCTCAACCTTAAGTAAGTTTCCTTCTTCCTCTAGATGAGAAGCTCCTCTTCTCTTGTCATCCAAGGCTCCTTCACCTTACCATTCCTTGCCTGTCTCAGTGGGACAAAGTTATTCAACATTTGCAACAAGTGCTCCTTAAACAGCCTTCACATTTCTGTTGTGCATTTCCCATAGAACAGTTGTTCCCAATTTATACCCTCAGCTCCTGTCTAACAACAGTATAATATCCTCTCCCTCAATGAAATACCTTTTCATACTGTCTGTTCCTATACCTCGCCATGGCCATGGTAAAGGTGAGGCAGTTGTGGTCACTGTCACCCAAATGCTCTTCCACCAAGAAATCTGACACAACACCTGGCTCATTGCATAACACCAAATCCAATATGGCCTCCCCCAGTCGGCCTATCTACATGTTGAGTCAGGAATCCTTCCTGTCTTCACAGTCTTCACAGTGGAAGACATGAGTAATATCCCAACAATTAAAGGGAGTCAGGGGGCTGAGTTGAGTATGGTTGCCATTACAAAAGAGAAAGTGCTAGAAAAGCTAAAAGGTCTTAAAATTGATAAATCTCCTGGCCCCGATGGGATACATCCTAGAGTTCTAAGGGAGGTGGCTGAGGAAATAGCAGAGGCATTGGTTGAGATCTTTCAAAAGTCACTGGAGTCAGGGAAAGTCCCGGATGATTGGAAGATCGCTGTTGTAACCCCCTTGTTCAAGGAAGGATCTAGACAAAAGATGGAAAATTATAGGCCAATTAGCCTAACCTCGGTTGTTGGTAAAATTCTAGAATCCATCATTAAGGATGAGGTTTCTAAATTCTTGGAAGAGCAGAGTCGGATTAGAACAAGTCAACATGGATTTAGTAAGGAGAGGTCGTGCCTGACAAACCTGTTGGAATTCTTTGAAGAGGTGACAAGTAGGTTAGACCGGGGAAACCCAGTGAATGTGGTCTATCTAGACTTCCAAAAGGCCTTTGGTAAGGTGCCACACGGGAGGCTGCTGAGCAAGGTGAGTGCCCATGGTGTTCGAGGTGAGCTACTGGTATGGATTGGCTGTCTGACAGAAGGCAGAGAGTTGGGATAAAGTTTCTTTTTTGGAATGGCAGCTGGTGACAAGAGGTGTCCCGCAGGGTTCAGTGTTGGGACCGCAGCTGTTCACATTATATATTAATGATCTGGATGAAGGGACTGGGGGCGAAGTTTGCAGATGATACGAAGTTAGGTGGACAGGCAGGTAGTACTGAGAAGTGGGGAGGCTGCAGAAGGATCTAGACAGTTTGGGAGAGTGGTCCAGGAAATGGCTGATGGAATTCAGTGTGAGCAAATGCGAGGTCTTGCACTTTGGAAAAAAGAATACAATCATGGACTGCTTTCTAAGCGGTGAGAAAATTCGTAAAGCCAAAGTACAAAGGAATCTGGGAGTGCTAGTTGAGGATTCTCTAAAGGTAAACATGCAGGTTGAGTCCGTGATTAAGAAAGCGAATGCAATGTTGTCATTTATCTCAAGAGGGTTAGAATATAAAAGCACCGTTGTGCTACTGAGACTTTATAAAGCTCTGGTTAGGCCCCATTTGGAGTACTGTGTTCAGTTTTGGTCCCCACACCTCAGGAAGGACATACTGGCACTGGAGCGTGTCCAGCAGAGATTCACACGGATGATCCCTGGAATGGTAGGTCTAACGAACGAGGAATGGCTGAGGAATGTGGGATTGTATTCATTGGAGTTTAGAAGATTAAGGGGAGATCTAATAGAAACTTATAAGACAATACATGGCTTGGAAAGGGTAGACACTAGGAAATTGTTTCCATTAGGCGAGGAGACTAGGATCCATGGACACAGCCTTAGAATTAGAGGGGGGCAATTCAGAACAGAAATGCGGAGACATTTCTTCAGCCGGAGAGTGGTGGGCCTGTGGAATTCATTGCTGCAGAGTGCAGTGGAGGTCGGGACGCTAAATGTCTTCAAGGCAGAGATTGATAAATTCTTGATGTCACAAGGAATTAAGGGCTACGAGGAGAATGTGGGTAAGTGGAGTTGAAATGCCCATCAGCCATGATTGAATGGCGGAGTGGACTCGATGGGTCGAATGGCCTTACTTCCATTCCTATGTCTTATGGTCTTATGGACACACCTGACAAAAACTGCTCCATCCAGATCACCTGCAGTCAGGAGGTTCCAATCAATATTGGGGAAGTTGAAGTCACCCATAACAACAACTCTGTTACATCTGCACCTTTCCAAGATCTGCTGTCCAATCTGTTCTTCTATTTTACTCTGCTACTGAGGGCTCTACAGAAAAATGAAGTGACTGCTCCATTCCTGTTACTGACTTCCACCCATACTGACTCAGTAGACAAACCCTCCTCAATAACCTTCTTTTCTGTAGCTGTGATGCAGTCTCTACTTAACAATGCTAGCCCCGTACTCTTTTACTCCCCCCCCCCACCTTGTTCTTTTTAAAAGATCCAAACCCTGGAACATCCAGCAACCATTCCTGCCCCTGGGAAATCCATGTCTCCATTATGGCCACAACATCGTAGTTCCAACTACTGATCCATGCTCTAAATTCATCACTTATTCAATAGACAATAGATGCAGGAGTAGGCCATTCTGCCCTTCAAGCCAGCACCACCGTTCATTATGATCATGGCTGATCATCCTCAATCAGTATCAAGTTCCAGCCTTTATCCCCATAACCCTTGATTCCACTATCCTTAAGAGCTCTATCCAACTCTTTCTTGAAAGTATCTAGAGACTTGGCCTCCACAGCCGTCTGGGGCAGACATTCCATACACCCACCACTCTCTGGATGAAGAAGTTTCTCTTCAACTCTGTTCTAAGTGGCCTACCCCTTATTTTTAAATTGTGTCCTCTGGTTCGGGACTCACCCATCAGCGAAAACATGCTTCCTGCCTCCAGAGTGTCCAATCCTTTAATAATCGTATATGTCTCAATCAGATCCCCTCTCAGCCTTCTAAACTCAAGTGTATTCAAGCCCAATTGCTCCAATCTTTCAGCGTAAGATAGTCCCGCCATTCTGGGAATTGACCTAGTGAACCTACGCTGCACTCCCTCAATAGCCAGAATGTCTTTCCTCAAATTTGGAGACCAAAACTGCACACAATACTCCATGTGCAGTCTCACCAGGGCCCTGTACAGCTGCAGCAGGACCTCTTTGCTTCTATACTCAATTCCTCTTGTTATGAAGGCCAGCATGCTATTAGCTTTCTTCACTGCCTGCTGTACCTGCATGCTTGCTTTCATTGACTGATGTACAAGAACACTTGTTGTACTGCCCCTTTACCTAATTTGACTCCATTTAGGTAGTAATCTACCTTCCTGTTCTTGCCACCAAAGTGGATAACCACACATTTATCCACATTAAACTTCATCTGCCATGCATCTGTCCACTCACCTAGCCTGTCCAGGTCACCCTGTATTCTCCTAACATCCTCCTCACATTTCACGCTGCCACCCAGCTTTGTGTCATCAGCAAATATGCTAATATTATTTTTAATACCTTCATCTATATCATTAATGTACATTGTAAAAAGCTGCGGTCCCAGCACTGATTTCTGTGGCATATCACTGGTCACCACCTGCCATTCCGAAAGAGAGCCTTTTATCACTACTCTTTGTTTCCTGTCAGCCAACCAATTTTCAATCCAAGTCAGTATTTTGCCCCTAATACCATGTGCCCTAATTTTGGTCACTAACCTCCTATGTGGGACTTTATCAAAGGCTTTCTGAAAGTCCAGGTATACTACATCCACTGGATCTCCCTTGTCCATCTTCAGACTTACATCCTCAAAAAATTCCAGAAGATTAGACAAGCATGATTTCCCCTTCATAGATCCATGCTGACTCTGACCTATCCTGTTACTGCTATCCAGATGTGTCATAATTTCATCCTTTATAATTGACTCCAGCATTTTTCCCATCACTGAGGTCAGACTAACTGGTCTATAATTTTCTCTGTTTTCTCTCTCCCTCCTTTCTTAAAAAGTGGCACAACATTAGCCACCCTCCAATCCTGAATCTATAGAAGATTGGAAAATGATCAGCAATGTGTCCACGATTTCTAGAGCCACCTCCATCAGTACCCTTGGATGCAGACCATCAGGTCCCGGGGACTTATCAGCCTTCAGACCTAACAGTCTCTCCAACACCAATTCCTGGCAAATATAAATTCCTTTCAGTTCAGGTCCATCAGCCACTGTTACATCTAGGAGATTGCTGGTGTCTTCCCCAGTGGAGACAGATTAAGTACCAATTCAACTCTTCTGCCAATTCTTTATTCCCTGTAATAAATTCACCTGTTTCTGTCTTCAAGGACCCTATTTTAGTCTTAACCATTTTTTTTTCTTTTCACATACCTAAAAAAGCCTTTAATATCCTCCTTTATATTTTTGGCCAGTTTACCTTCATACCTTATTTTTTCTTTGCGTATTTCTTTTTTAGTTATCCTCTGTTGTTCTTTAAAGCTTCCCAGTCCTCTAATTTCCCACACATCTTTGCTATGTTATACTTTTTCCCTTTTGTCTTCATATGGTCCTTAACTTCCCTCATCAGCCACGGCCACCCCTGCCTCTCCTTAGGATCTTTCTTCCTTTTTGGAATGAACTGATCCTGCATCTTCTGCATTATACCCAGAGATACCTGCCATTGTTGTTCCACTGCCATCCGTGTTAGGGTATTGCACCAATGAACTTTGGCCAGCTCCTCCCTCATAGCTCCATAGTTCCCCTTATTCAACTGAAATATTGTCACGTCCGATTCTACCCTCTCCCTTTCAAACTGCAGATTAAAGTTTATTGTATTATGGTCAGTACCTCCTAATGGTTTATTTACTTCGAGGTCCCTGATCAAATCCGGTTCGTTGCACAACACCAGATCCAGAATTGCTTTCTCCCTGGTAGGCTCCAGCACAAGCTGTTCTAAAAATCCATCTCGGAGGCACTCCACAAACTCCATTTCTTGGGGTCCAGTACCATCCTGATTCTCCCAGTCTACCTGCATGTTGAAATCCCCCATAACAACTGTAGTAATATCTTTGCGACAGGCCAATTTCAGCTCCTTATTCAACTTACACACTACATCCAGGCTACTGTTTGGGGGCCTGTAGATAACTCCCATTTATCTTTCTACCCTTAAAATTTCTCAACTCTATCCATACTGACTCTACATCCCCTGATTCTAGGTCCTTCTGTGCAAGGGACTGTATATTTTCCTTACCAACATGACCACCCCACCCCCTCTGCCAGTCAGTCTGTCCTTACGATAGCACGTATAGCCTTGAATATTCATTTCTCACGCCCTATCCACTTGAAGCCACGTCTCAGTTTTACCCACAGCATCATAACTGCCAACTTCCAAATGAGCCTGAAGCTCATCCACCTTATTTCTAATGCTTCGTGCATTCATATATAATATTTTTAATTTGTTACTCCCCTCACTCTTCCTATCAATCCCTATTTCACTTGATCTTACGGCACGATCCTTTTTTGAGTTTTCTGCTCCACTGATTCCGTTGTCTTTCTTGACTTCCCTTGTTCTAGCTTTCCCTTTAACTTCCTTCTTAAACTTCCAGTTTGTCCCCTCCCCCTGCTATTTAGTTTAAACACAGCTGTGTTGCAGTGGCAAACCTACCTACCTGCCAGAATGCTGGTCCCCCACCTATTAAGGTGCAACCCGTCCCTCTTGTATAATCTATCCTTATCACTAAACATAACCCAGTGATCCAAGAATTTAAATCCTTGCTTCCTGCACCAGTTCCCCAGCCACACATTCAGGTCCATTATCTCCCTGTGAGAGGAGGAGTTGAAATGTTCGCCCACGGGGCGGTGGGCTTGATTGGTGTGAGTATCCCAGAGATGTTCCTGTACCTGAGGTGAGACTACCTCCCTGTAGCTCCTCTCAATACCCCCTCCGACTCCCAAATTCATCCAGCTCCAGTTCCTTAATGTGATTTCTGAGGAACTGGATGCACTTCCCACAGATGAAGTCAGTGGGGTCACTAGTGGTGACCTTTGTCTCCCATATCCTACAGGAGGAGCATGCAACATCCTAACATTCTTTCCCACTGTTTTGAATTCCCAAAGAGACTATTGAAGAAAGTAATAACCTTACTGAATCGGCGCACAGAACCATTTTTTTGGTTAGAGGAGGAGGATGGGTGGGAGACATTACCTAAGTAGTGTTTCGGGTAAAGCAACTGCCCAAATATATTACCTCGCTTACTCAGCAGTCCCATGTTGCTGCTGCTCAGTGTGTGCTCCGCCTATTCATGAGATCAGTTTGTAAAGGATTAATTTACCTTCCCGGCAGCCCCCTGGTCCTTGCTATCACCACTCCCTCTGCTGCTGCAAAATGGAGGCTGCTAACCCCACAATGATTGTACAATATGTTTATGATATCAATAAATGCCAGCTATTAGACAGTCATTGGTAGAAGTAAGTTATGTAGCATGGTTACTCTAAGTAAAGTCTGAATTATTATTTCTGCTTTTGGAATATTTAGATACTCAAAAATAGGCTAACCCAAAATTTGTTGGGATGTATGTCCCCTTTGCTTAGTACTTTTAAAGCATGACCAATCTAAAACATCCTCATCTTGAGTCCCTGGCCTGTGCGGTTACCCTGTTTCAGCCAAGTGTCAGTTGAATTATTGTCTTCGGCATTCAAGCTTACATGGGGGGAAATCAACCTGAGAACAGGTAAATATCACTACTCAGCAACATCTTAATCATAGATTTTTATCTGTTGACGCTGGATGAGGACCTGGTGTTCCTCACAGTCAAATATTGCAACAATGCTCTGAAATAGCTTTTCCAAATCACATGGGAATCAAAACATTATGTATTTACAGCCTGCAATTTTATACTTATTGAGAAACAAAACAGTAAAATATATCAGGCACCAGTTATAGAATACATCTGATTCTCATTCCCATGACAGTGAAAGCCAGAAGCTTTATATAATCAGTGGCTTGTCCACTCCCTCTGGCTACTGCTCAATTGGCAAAAGTGAAAATTACACACATTGGTACTTTAACAGTTTCTTCAATATAGGTTTACATTCTTGATGTTCTTTTCACTTTTCACCAGGACAAGTTTTCCAATGTCAGACAAGCAGTCCATAGATGAAAATATTGGTCGGTCCTTCGAGCTGTGGTCATCTATTAGTAGCACACTCTGTGCTTGTGTCAACAATCCACAAAATGGTATTTCATTTTTCTCTTACATCTGCTTGAAACTTCCAAGATTTTTCTTTAGGATTTTTTGTATAGTGATTAGCAGAGGAGCCATGCAATGCTATATTTTAAGTGTTGCAATGCTATATTTTCATAAGGATTGTTGTGCCATTCTTAATTCCTCACATGTTTCTGGTTCTAAATTCACCAACCTGACTCTAAAGCACATTGTTTCAGCATGATTTGTATGTGTAACCACTGATTATCAGCTAGTTATTTAACTGATCAAAATTGACCAAATCTGAGCTAATGAGATGTAGATTTCCACTTGACAGTTACAGGTAATGTTCAAAAACAACAACCCTGGTATAATGTTTCCTTTCTGTAGCTCAGAGGTGCCAAAAACAAAAGCAGTGACAATAGTGATCTGTGAAACCAATACAGAGCAGGTTACAAGCTTCTGCACAGTATCACCCTGGCTCATTGAGTAATGGCAACGTGATTTGAATTTATTGAAAAGGTCAAATGATTTTGCTCTTTACATAGTAGATGTATGCTGCAGTTAACTAGTTCGGAAAGATTTTCTTGACCAGGTCTTTGACAAAACTGTGATAATTGTGCTTACAGATAAATGAGCAAAATTATCGTCTGCTGCTTGATTGAGGAATTGCAGGAATGATTAAAAATAAAAAAAACTGTTTGACTTACTAGTTCTTCTGAGGGTAACAGTAAAGCTCTAAACAGTCCTCAGCTTGTTAGAGGGAATAAACATCAGTTGGAATTCCCAATACCAACTGTTATCCAGCAAATCCTCTGAGAAGTCATGTGTATATCTATGAATTGGTTCGGGACAGAATAGGCTCAGCTAAGAGTGAAATAGCTTGAATAGCCTGCCATTGCCCAATGTCGAGGCTGACAAAAGAATAGCTGCACAGAATAAGCAGCAGAGGGCTCTCAATGCTGCTAAAACTGTACCATTGCATGAGTCATGATCTTCGGGTGAGGGGGAAGGGAGAAATCGGGCTTATCAAAAGAAATTTGAATAATATTGTATTGACTCGTGTTTTAATGGTGTCATCTAAACTGATTTGGGTGTAATCATTGCAGAAGAGAACCAGAGACTGTGTGCAGCAGCTTTTCCATTTGCAAAAGATTGTCTGCAGAAATGCATCAGGCAAGAAGTAATCCGGCCCATTTGTGCATTTATTGGACTCGCCGTTGCTAACAACTGTAAGTATCTGACTAGATGAGATGGTTGTCATATTATATATAATGTGATACCGTATGTAATTGGACAGGCCAGTTTTCCTCTGCACCACCTCCCCTCCCCCACTCAGTTAAAATGTGAGTTCATAAATTTTGAAGTTCACCTCATTCATGTAGCCAGGTTTGCAATCGGAAATACTCAGTGAATGGCTGGATGGCCCATCAAGAAGAATGGAATCTGAAAGACCTGCCACAATTCACATTCTCAACAGGCACTAAGCCTCCTGGCTGCTGTAAAAATCCTGGTTACAGGTCTGAAGTGGTTGCTGGGCATCTCTTTTCAAATCCTCTAATTTGAAAGCTGGCCACACATTTTAAGATCAGATTTCTGCCCTTTTTTTTAGATATATAAGTGTTGCAGAAACTCAGAATGATAACATGGGATGTGTTTTGATAACACTCTTGTCTGGTGAACACCTTAGAAAATGCATTCTAAATGAAAAAGACGTGAGACACTGCTGTGAGTCTCCCCTCCATTTTGCTTTGTTCAGTGTACCAGAACCAGAACTAAACAAAGGAAATTTCTGAGATGCTACTTGAATGCTCATCTGCTAGTAACCCTGATCAGGAGTATCTTAACTGTACTAAATTACCAGATGCGTATCAGACATATTAATTATATTTCACCCTATTTTCCCCCTTGCATTACACTAATATGAACTAATATGCCTGTGAAAGTGGCAGAATCTAGCTTATTCCTTCCCAAGCTATTTTCCAATGCCACCACATTTTTAAACTGAAAATTCATGGGTGACCCTAGATATCAACAAAACAAACAGTAATAAAATAACATGGTGACATTCAACACGTAATGATTAAAGTACTATAATTATAATATGTCAATATGTAACAATACATCATATGAATATGAAAATCTGTTTTAAAGTGCTTTGTAAAAATATTATTATTTTCATGTCAGTTTCAGTCAAGCTTTCCCACTATCTGTCTTTGTAACAAAAGGCTCAGTGAAGCTTCTGCTTCCCCTTCACCTCAATACATATTATAATTGTTTCTCCAACTCTCACCATCACCACCACCACCATGCATATTCACACAAGCAAACAAAGTAATCAGCCCCCGTTCCATTTAGAGTCAAAAAGTGTGGTGCTGGGAAAGCACAGCCGGTTAGGCAGCATCCAAAGAGCACGAGGGTTGATGTTTCAAGCATAAACTCTTCGGATGCTGCCTGATGGGCTGTGTTTTTTCAGTGCCACACTTGTGACTCTAATCTCCGGCATCTGCATTCCTCACGTTATCCCTGTTCCATTTAGGTCTAGTTGAAGCAAGTCCTGTTAAACAGATTCACTAGCCCATAGTAATGAATTGGTATAGCAGGCAGACAAAAATGCAGTAAAGTTTGAAACCGCCATTCTCTTTCCTGGCTTGGCCCTTGGTTTTCTGCACTCTCTGGACACAGTCAGTATGTGCTGGCCTCTGCCACAAACATCCTTGGTTCATTTGGTATTTGCTACTTGAAGTGTGTACTGTAGTCAAAAAGTACTTTGAGATCTTTGTTCATCTATGTTGTTTGGTGGAATTAAATTATCGTTATTTGTTTATGGGTTGTGGGTCTTAGTGGCTAAGACAGTATTTATTGCCCATTCCTAATTGCCCTTGAGAAAATACTGGTGATCCGTGTTCTTAACCACTGCAGTGCATAATGGTTCCAGTGCCTAGATCAATGCAAAGTATTCCAATTACTTTCATTCAGTGTTTGATTCAACAGAGTACCATGTTAGACCACTTTAGATTGCAGTTAGGAGGCTGTGGATCTGGAGTCATATGTAGGCCAAACTGGATATAGATAGCAAATGTCCCTTTCAAAAGGACATGAGTAATCAAGATGGATTTTTACAACAATTGATATTGATTTCTTGGGCTGCTAATACTGAGATTAAAATTTTAAATTAAGTTTTAAATTCCACTATCTGCTGCATTAGGATTCAGTTGATCCAGAGCTATACCAGTGCTTCTGGCCGAAGTCATTTCCACTCCAGAGTTGTCAATGATGCTCAGATGGAGGTGGATGTGAATGTGATTAGATTACTTACAGTGTGGAAACAGGCCCTTCAGCCCAACAAGTCCACACCGACCCGCCGAAGCGCACCTAACACTACAAGCAATTTAGCATGGCCAATTCACCTGACCTGCACATCTTTGGACTGTGGGAGGAAACTGGAGCACCCGGAGGAAACCCACGCAGACACGGGGAGAATGTGCAAACTCCACACAGTCAGTCGCCTGAGGCAGGAATTGAACCCGGGTCTCTGACATTGTGAGGCAGCAGTGCTAACCATTGTGCCAATGTGCCACCCAAACCCCATCCCCGTTAGAAGTCATAACCAACAGTTTGTGAATTGCTGATAGAGTGGATCCATTACCTGCTCATGCACAGACAGTGCTAATGTTTGATTGCAGAGCCTGGCCTCCTTTGGCCTTTGGACCTTTCAGCCATTGATACAATGCCCCATTCTGCCAATTGCCTTTGGTAGCTTGCAACAACCATCCCATTCAAAAAATAAAATCACTTCCAGGCACCTTCCAGTTATAAAAATGAAATTTGAAACCTGGTATGTCAAGATCCTCAAGGCAAAGCCTGTAGATTGTGCATTAGACCTACAAGCCATCTCATCAAACCAGCATATAACCAAATCATCCTTGATGCTAAGGGACTGCCCAAGAAGAAGTATTACAATTCCAGAATCTGACAGGCAAGGTGGCTGGTGGGTTTGAACCATCTTGAAACAACAGTATAAAACTTGTCACTACTGCTTGTCAGCTTTGCTCCAATACTTTATAAAGGTAACTAGAAATTGAATGTTATGCTGTGTCTGAAGGCTGCATTTTTACAGATATAGATGTAGGTTTGATTGCTGAGCTGGAAGGTTCATTTTCAGATGTTTCGTCACCATGGTAGGTAACATCTTCAGTGAGCCTCCGGACGAAGCATTACTGATGATTACTGCTTTCTATATATATACATGTTTGGGTTTCTTTGGGTTGGTGATGTCATTTCCTATGGCGATGTCATTTCCTATTCTTTTCCTCAGGGGGTGTTAAATTGGGTCCAAGTCAATGTGTTTGCTGATAGAGTTCCAGTTGGAATGCCATGGTTATAGGAATTCTCATGCATGTCTCTGTTTGGCTTGTCCTCGGATGGATTCCTAGAAGCATGGCATTCCAACCAGAACTCTATCAACAAACACATTGACTTGGACCCGCTTTACCACTCCCTGAGAAAAAGAATCGGAAATGACATCACCACAAGAAATGATGTCACCACAGGAAATGACATCACCAATCCAACGAAACCCAAACATATAAATAGAAAACAGGGATCATCAGCAATGCTTTGTCCAGAAGCTCACTGAAGATGTTACCTAGTATGGTGACGAAACATCTGAAAATAAATCCTTCAGCTCAGCGAGCAAACCCCTACATCCACAATCTCAACCTGAGCTACAAATCTTCTCAAAACTCACTTTTCAGTTTTGTTTAAAGGAGGGCCTGAACAGGCATTGTGTATAAAATCAAAGGTTGCATAACATCATTAGTTCCAATCTGTATACTTCAATGCATTATGAATAGAACGTCAAAAATAAAACTTACTGAGCAAGATTTTGTCATGTCTCAAGACATGCTACCTCACTGTCCCTAATCAAAAAAGGATGGTTATGGTTGTTGGCTGATCATCTCATCCCAGGACATTGCAAGAAGTGTAGAAGTACTGAGGGTACAAGGGTAGGTCAGAGACTGGAAATTTGCAGTGAGTAACTCACCTGCTCTTTACTTCCCAAAGCCTGTTTGCCATCTAAAAATCAGAATTCAGGAATATTATGGAATGCTGTGCATTCCCCTGGAAACCGCAATTCCAACAGCACTCAAAAAGCTCAACACTATCCAGGATAAAGAAGCTCACTTAAGGCTGTACAAAATAGGAACAGGGTAGATTGTCTGGACCCTTGACACTACTCTGCTATTCAGTAGGATCACGGCTGCACTGACATTTCTGATACCCGCTTTCCTGCAGTTTCCCCATTACCCATGATTCCTCTATTGTCCTTTCGAATAACCCTTGATTCCCCTAATGATCAAGAAGCTATTTATCTCAGCCTTAAGAATACTACAAGATTCAGCATCCACAGCTTTCTGTGGCAAGGAGATCCAAAGACTCATAACCTTCTGAGAGAAGAAATTGTTCCTCATCTCAGCCTTAAATTGACACTCCTTTATTCTGAGACCATGTCCTCTGGCCCAAACTCTCCCATGAAGGGAAATATTCTCTCAGTGTTTACCCTGTCAAGCCCCTTAAGAATCATGTATGATTCATTGAGATTATCTCTCATTCTTCTAAACTCCAGTGAATAGAGTCCCAACCTGTTTAACCTTTGTTCAGAAGATAATCCCTCCATACTAGGGATTATCCTAGCAAACCTCCTCTGATCTGCTTCCAATTTTTTTTAGGTTAGATTCCCTACAGTTTGGAAACAGGCCATTTGGCCCAATAAACCCACACTGACCCTTCGGAGAGTAACCCACCCAGGTCCATTTCCCTACCCTATATTTACCTCTGACTAATGCATCTAACATTATAGACAATTTAGCCTGACCAATTCACTTGATCTGCACATCTTTGGATTGTGGGAGGAAACCCACACAGACATAGGGAGAATATGCAAACACCAAACAGACAGTCACCCGAGGTGGGAATCAAACCCGGGTCCCTGGCACTGTGAGGCAGCAGTGCTAACCACTGAGCCACCATGCAGCTCAAATAATATCTCCTTAAATAAAGGGACCAAAACTGTTCATGGTACTCCAGATGTGGTCACACCAGCAGTTGCAGTTACAGTAAGACCTCCCTACACTTATACTGCAACCCCATTGGAATAAATGCTCACATTCCATTAGGGCTAGGGCTCCCTCGAACTCAGCACCGCCTTCCTAACCTGCAATCTTCTTCCTGACCTCTCCGTCCCCACCCCACTCCGGCCTATCACCCTCACCTTGACCTCCTTCCACCTATCACATCTCCATCGCCCCTCCCCTAAGTCCCTCCTCCCTACCTTTTATCTTAGCCTGCTGGACACACTTTCCTCATTCCTGATGAAGCCTTATGCCCGAAACGTCGAATTTCCTGTTCCTTGGATGCTGCCTGACCTGCTGCGCTTTTCCAGCAACACATTTTCAGCTCACATTCCATTAGCTTCCTGATTACCTGCTACACCTGTGTGCTAGCTTTCTGTGTTTCATGCACAAGTGCTTCCAAATCCCTCATAGCTTTCTGCTGTTTTTGTTTCCATTTAAATTATATTCTGTTCTTTTGTTCTCCCTTCCAAAATAAGCAACTTTGCATTTTCCCACATTATATTCCATTTGCCAACTTCTTGCCCACTTACTAAATGTATCAAACATGTCTGTAAATTGTCTTTATCCCTCTCACAGCCTGTCTTTCCATCTATTTTTAATGTTGTCTGCAAATTTGGCTTCAGTACATCCACTTTGTTTCTTCAAGTCATTAACATACATTGTAAATAGTTACAGTTCCAGCACTGATCTCTATGGAACCCCACTGGTCATGGGTTGACAACCTGGAAAAGAATCAGTTTTCCCCACTTGCTGTTTCCTGCCCATGAGCCAATGCTCTGTCCGCATCAATATATTACTTCCAATATAGTGGCCACTTAGGACAATCCTTCGTGAGGTTCCTTGTTGAATGCCTTTTTGAAGTAAAAATACAACACATCTCCTGGTACCCCTCAATCCACTCAAGTTGAGACTTTCTGAAAAGTAATAAATTAGTCAGACTTAATTTCCCTTTCATGCAGCCACATTGACTTGATTGGTACTATGTTAAGTATTCAATCATTCCATCACTAACTTACAGTGGCACCATAGAGAACAATCTACAATGTGCACTGCAGCAACTCGCCCACACTCTTTTAACTTCATCTTCCAAGCCCATGACCTCTACCATCTAGAAGGACAAGGTCAAGGGTACACAGAGAAAGACACGTCATCATGTCTTGGAAATGGAGCACCATTTCCTCATTGCTGCTGTGTCAAAATTCTGGAACTTCCCAGCTGTCAGTGTACCTACATTGTGTTTTACTGCAACGGTTCAAGACGTTGTCCATCACCTTCTCTAGGATATTTTAGGGTGGCAGTAACTGCTGGCCCTGCCAGCAATGCTCACATCCCATAAAAGAAAGTAGCTATAAAGTGTCAAACAGCATGGCATGACTGAGATGCTGATAAGAAAGATATGCTAAGTTCATTATATTAAGGTCTTGATGCAATCCCATGGATTCCTCTAAAAGAATGTAACTAATACTGATACTTATTTGCAAAAGCTTGATGGGATGGTGTCTTGGAGCTTTACATTGATTCTAAATGGTACATACCTGACGTGTGAAAGCTCTCTTGAGTGAAATAAATAGTGTTGAATACACATCAGGCATTTTCATTAGTTGAGTTGAGGTTTGTTCTGAAAAGTAGAATTTATTTTCTCCCAAACGCTAATCGCCTGATCTTAATGAGTCTAAATTCCCCTCCAGTCGCAAAATCCCTAATCTGTAACTGTGCTTATTGTTTCTCTCATTTTTCCTTAGCATACGTACAGGACTACTTTTGCAGAGTTGGTGGCCTGGATGCTGTTGCTCAGATTCTTGTGAGGTTGGTGGATGAATCCATAAGACATCATTCTAGCAGAGAGCTGGCAATATCTGTGGTTAAAACACTAAATTCCTGCATTTCAGAAAATCGTAAGTACATCAGTAGTTTGAACTTCTAAAGTCGAGAGAGGCCGTGGTTGGATGATTGGTAGGGATGGGATGGTTGTAAAGCACAAAGAACAGTACAGCATGGTAACAAGCCCTTCAGCCAAGCTGTGCCAACACATGATGCTTTTAGACACATAGAAACATAGGAAAATACAGCGCAGTACAGGCCCTTTGGCCCTCGATGTTGCGCTGACCCAAGCCCACCTAACCTACACTAGCCCACTATCCTCCATATGCCTATCCAATGCCCGTATAGAAACATAGAAAAATACAGCGCAGTACAGGTCCTTTGGCCCTCGATGTTTTCTAAACTAAAAGCCTTTTATCTCTACTGTATCCCGCTATTCCCTGCTTTTTCATGTATCTGTCAAGATGCTTCTTAAACATTGCTATTATATCTGCTTCTGCCACCACTCTGGCAGTGCATTCACCTTCTTGTTTCCCTCCTTTATCTTAAACCTATGTCCTCTATTAATTGACTCCAACAATGCATGCTGTCCATGCCTCTCATTATTTTGTCGACCTCTGGCCTGTATTTATTAGCCATTCCTAGTTTCTCTTGATGGTAGTGAGCTGCCTCCTTGAGCCACTGCAGTCCATCTGCTCTGAGTTGACCCACAATGCTACGAGGGAGAGAATTCCAGAACTTTGGCCCCAGAACAGCGAAGGAATGACAATATATTTCCAAGTTATGGTGGTGGGTGACTTGGAGGGGAAATGAAGGTGGTGGTGTTTGATCTCATGTACCTGCTGCTCTTGTCCTTCTAGAAATCATGTGATTGTGAGTTTTTCAGTTATTAAGAGCCTAAAGTTTCCTGAGGTACCAGATACTACAACCTTCTCAGAGATGACGGATTTAGTTAAGGAATATTACAACCTCAAGCCTCCTGTAATTCTGAGACTGTGTATGCCAATGGAAGTGGGCACCTTTGCCAGGCTAACTGAGCTTGGGGGCTACCGCTTGAGTGAAGGCAACTGCATAGCCTCACTCCTGAACAGAGATACTCTAGGTCAGCCCACAGCAAAACCCCAAAACAAAGCCAAGCCTTGACTAAACAATTAACATTTTCTTCATGATCCAGGCTGGCAATTCATTGTTGTCGTAGCGTCTGCTCGGTCTCGCCAATGTACCATGCCTCAGGGCAACCTTGCCTGCAGCGTTTGAGTTAGACAATGTTGGCTGAATCACATGTGTACTTGCCATGTACTTTGTTGGAGGTGTCCTCACATGTAGTGATTGTATCAGTGTTGACACTCTGACATGTCTTGCAGCGGCTGTCGTGGCAGGGCTGTATGGTGTTGTGGTCAATGTTGTCATAAAGTCATAGAGATGTACAGCATGGAAACAGACCCTTCAGTCCACCCGTTCATGCTGACCAGATATCTAGTCCCACCTGCCAGCACCCGGCCCATATCCCTCCAAACCCTTCCTATTCATATACCCATCCAAATGCCTCTTAAATGTTGCAATTATACCAGCCTCCACCACTTCCTCTGACAGTTTGCTGTGAACAATGGTCTGTTTGAGGTTTGCTAATTGTTTAAAGACAAGAAGTAGAGATGCTGGGAAGGTCTTAGCAAAGCGCTCATCCTCATCAATAATATGTTGCAGGCTGCGAAGAACATGGCATAGCTTTTCGGCTCCCAGGAAGTACTGGACAATGAACAGTACCCTATCGGTTGCAGCCCATGTCTGTCTCCTGAGGAGGTCATTCTGGTTTCTCACTGTGGCAGGTTGGAACTGGAGGTCGATGAGTTGAGCATCGTAGTCTGTTCTTATGAGGGCATCCTTGAGTACTTTCAGGTGTCCAACATGTTCCTTCTCATCTGAACAGATTCTATGTATCCGTAGGGGATGGCTATTTTAATATGTTTCGGATGGAAGCTAGAGAAGTGTAGCATCGTGAGGTTATCCGCGAATTTGCGGTAGAGTGAGGTGGTAGGGTGTCCATCCTTGATGGAGATGCATGTGTCCAAGAATGAGATAGATAGTAGAGAGTAGTCCATGGTGAGTTTGATGGTGGGATGAAACTCATTGGTATCACTGTGTAGTTGTTTCAGTGACTCCTCGCTGTGGGTCCAAAGGAAGAAAATGTCATTAATATATCTGGTGCATAGTGCTGATTAGAGGACTAGAGGATTTCCTGAAGAAGGGCTTATGCCCGAAACATCGAATCTCCTGTTCCTTGGATGCTGCCTGACCTGCTGCGCTTTTCCAGCAATACATTTTCAGCATATAAGAATAGCTCCATACCATCCATCATCTAATGATCTGGTGGAAAGAACAGTCTAAATTTTGAACACAGGCTTAAAGACCAGCCTACTGCTTCACCAATTCCGAACTATCCCCATTCCTGTTTGATGAGAGGACCACCCCTCACACAACTATAGGGACCGCTGCAATAGAGTTGCTCATGGGGAGAAGACTCTGCACCAGGTTAAACCTGATCTCCCTGGACACTGAGAGGAGAGTGAAAAGGCATCAGGAATGTTAGTGCTGGACACAAGACCACTCTAAGCGAGAGAGGACGTAAGGTGCGAAGTTTGGTGCCAAAATCACAGAAATTGTCCTACATATGTGAGAGGCATGATCAACACAAGGTCAGGTACAATGACGTACAAAGTGCAGGTAGGTGAGGTGACCCTGGACAAGCATGTGGACCTCATGAAATCTGCAAATTTACAAACGGGAGAGGAGAAAAGCATAACCAGCCTCTCACAACAGTCTACTATCAGAACCTGTGGGTTTTTTGATTTGATTTACAGTTGTCATATGTATTGTGCAGTGAAAAGTTTTGTTTTGCTTGCAATACAGACAGATCACAGCAAACAAGAACATACAGATCTTCGGGTGTTTGGAAGAGCGAGACATACAAGGTTATGACTGCACAGGAGGTGCACAAAAGCAAGGTCAACATTAGATTTGAAATTAGAGAGGTCTGTTCAACAGTCTGATAACATTAGGGAAGAAGCTATTCTTGAACCTGCTGGTGTATATGTTCAAGCTTCAGTATCTTCTGCCCAATGAAAGAGATTGGAAGACCATATAATCGGGTCAGAGGGATTTATGATGATGTTGGCAGCCTTTCGCAGATATAAGACATGAAAAATGGAGTGCATGGATGGGAGTTTGGTTTTTGTGATGGTCTGGACTGTGCATACAACTTTCTGTAGTTTCTTACAATCTTGGGCAGAGCGGTTGCCGTACCAAGCTGTTACGCACCCAGATAGAATGCTTTCTTTGATGCATTGTGAAAGTTGGTCAGGGTCCTTATGGACATGCCGAGTTTCCTAAGCCTCCTAGGAAGAAGAGATATTGTTGTACCTTCTTGATTGTCACACCTATGCGGGAGGTCCAGCACACATTGTTGATTATCGTCATTCCTGGGAACTTGCCGCTCTCGACCGTCTCCACCTCAGCTTCGTTGATGTAGATGGGGACTGAAGTCAATGATCAGTTCTTTTGTTTTGCTGACATTGGGAGAGAGATTGTTATCATTACACCACGAAACCAAGCACTGAATTTCCTTCCTGTATTCTGACTCAGCATTGTTTGATACCTGGCCTATGATGGTCGTGTTATCAGCAAACTTGTCTTGACATTTGTATGAAATTTGTATGAAATTTGGCTCCACAATCATCGGTTTACAGGGAGTGTAGTAGGAAGCTGACTACACATTCTTGCCGAGCGCCCAGTGTTGAGGATCATCATGGAGGATAAGCTGTTGTCTATCTTCAGTGATTGCAGTTTGTGGGTCAGGAAGCTGAAGATCCAGTTGCAGAGGGCGGAGCTGAGACCTAGGTCTTAGAGTTTTGAGATTAGTCTGGTAGGGATTGTGGTATTGAAGGCAGAACTGTAGTCGATGAGTAGGAGCCTGCCATAGGTATCCTTGTTATTCAGATGTTCCAGGAATGATTACAGGACTTGGGATGTGGATTCTGCTGAGGATCTGTTTCATGGGTAGGCAAATTGCAGGGGATCGAGGCAGGTTGTGAGGCTAGAGTTGATGTAGGCCATGGCTAACTTGTCAAAACATTTCAAGATTATGGAGGTCAGAGCCATTGGGCGGTAGTCGGTGAGGCATGTTGTTTGTGTTTTCTTTGATGCTGGAATGATGGTGGTCTTCTTGAAGCAGGTATGAACTTCACATTGTAGCAAGGAGCAGTTGAAGATGTGTGAATACTTCCACCAGCAAGTCTGCACAGAATCTGAGTGCACGGCCAGAATGTCTGCAGCGGTGACAGAGGGAACGGTAGTCTGGGTCTGTCGGGGCAGGTGATCCCACACCCCTGGCATTCTGTTTGAACCAAGCATAGAAAATATGGAGTCTATCAGGGAGGGATGTGTTTTTGTCCACTATTTTATTCTGCTTCATTTTGTATCCCGTTATGTTGTGTATGTCTTGCCACAGGCAGCAGTTGTCGATGTGTTTAGTTTGGGCTTCTAACTTGGTCCAGTACTGCTTCTTGGCATCTCTAATGGCTTTGCGGAGGTCATATCTGGATATCCAGTGAAGGTTTGGGTCATCCGACCTGAATGTCATATGCCTGATCCTCAGTAGGGAGTGGATTTTGTACTTCATCCAAGGTTTCCAGTTCGGGAACACACGGATTCCCTTCTTTGGCATACAGTCCTGTATGAACTTGCAAATGAAGTCTGCAACGACGGTGGCGTACTCATCTAGGTTCTCCCCCTCCATCTAGTGTTGAAGAAACCTTGGAGTCTGAGTTAGCCATTGCAGATGTCGCATCCACAATGCCTTGACTGCCTGAAGAAGAATCTGTTGATTGGACAGGGCATAGCCAGCGATGATGACAATGAGTCTCTAGGACACGGTCTGCATAATATGATTCTATGAGTATGACTCTGCCAAGCTGTTTTCTGACTAGTCTGTAGGACACAGTTGGATGGGTTTTTGCACGGTAGGGGAATTAAGGGCTATGTGTTGCTGGAAAAGCACAGCAGGTCAGGCAGCAGCCAAGGAACAGGAAATTCGACGTTTCGGGCATAAGCCCTTCTTCAGGAAGGCTTATGCCCGAAACGTCGAATTTCCTGTTCTTTGGATGTTGCCTGACCTGCTGCGCTTTTCCAGCAATACATTTTCAGCTCTGATCTCCAGCATCTGCTGACCTCACTTTCTCCTCGAATTAAGGGTTATGGGGATAATGCAGGTAGGAGGAGCTGAGACAATGGGTAGATCAAGCATGATCTTGATGAATGGCAGAGAAGACTGGATGGGCCAAATGGCGGACTCCTGCTTCTATTACTATGAAATTATGACACCTATCCTAATTTTGGCTCAATTACCCCAGTAAGGAGGACTTTGCAGATTTGATAGATCTGTGTGAAAGATTGTCACTGTTGATGAGTTGGTTGATGCCATGTGATCTTTGTAGCTTCCTTTTACCAGACTTTATAGGATTTAAATTCGCAGAGTGGCTTGCTAGGTTATTTTGAAGGAGATTTAACAACAAACAACTTTACTATGGGCCTGGAGTCACATGTAGTCCAGCCCAGGTGAGGATGTCAGACTTTTCTTTCTAAACTAAGTAAGTGAACCAAGTGACATTTTACAATGATTGACAATTGTCTAGTTGCTACCATTAGACTAGCTTTTAATTCCAGATTAAATAAATTCATATTTCACCATCTGCCATGTAACCATTATATTAACCTAGGTGTCTAGGTGACAAGATCACTACTGTTGGAAAATCTCAGCAGGTCTGGCAGCATCTGTAAGGAGAGAAAAGAGCTGACATTTCGAGTCTAACTGATCCTTTGTCAAAGCTTTGACAAAGGGTCAACTAGACTCAAAACATCAGCTCTTTTCTCTCCTTACAGATGCTGCCAGACCTGCTGAGATTTTCCAGCATTTTCTCTTTTGACTTCAGATTCCAGCATCCGCAGAAATTTGCTTTTATTTTTTACTTAGATGACTACTGTTAATGCCTCCACATAAATGCCTGAAAAACGTGAAGGAATATTATTGCCCTGATTAGTAAATTGGCTAACTGTCATTAGAGAGAATGTCGGTTAAAGGGCAGGCTCACTTATTGACAGAATGTAGCTAGTCGTGTCCCATAAAAATCTGTTTTGAGGACTCAACTATTCACTTTATTTATTAATAACTTAGATGGTTGGGTAGAAGTCCACAAATCTAAGTTTGCCAGTGACACAAAGGTAGATAGAACTCCAAGTAGTTTAGATGTAACACAACAATTAAAAAAGTTAATATAAATTAAATGAATGGACATAATGGCAGAAGGTTAATTTTAGTATAAATTCCTCCACTTTGGTCCTAAAACAGATAGAACAGGATAATTCATTAATGGTAAGAAGCTAGAAATTTTGGAACTTCACAAAAGCAGCACGATGTTAAAAAAATCTAAAAGACTCGTAGATTTATGGCCTTTTAAATCTAAGACTAGAGTACAAGGATGTGGCCTTATTTTTAATTTGAAAAGGAAAAGTATTTTAAAGGAAAAATATGACATCTGACATGCTTATTTTTTGACAGCTCCTGTGGTTTCCCGCTTATTGGAATATTTTATCGTACCCAAGCTTGTAGCACTGTTGTTACAGAATGATCTTGACATAAACAGTAAATTGGGCATTATTCTTGCTATTGGGCACTGTACTGATGGATGTGGTAAGTGATAGAGATTGTGCTAGCAAAGTATTTGTATCTTTATACCTCTTAAATCAAGTGAGAGCACTGCTGCAAATTAGCAGCAAAGCTATGGGTACAATGGAGCTAAAAGCTGAGAGTTCACCATGCTTGACATAAGATATGAAATGAAGATCTGCAAGTAATTGAGTATTTCAAAGATCAGGAGTTTGTAAGTCTTGAAGAAATAAATATTTTCTGCCACAAGTTTTCATTTTTTATTTTACTTTCAATTCTCCAAAAATAACTAACTTTATCTAGAGTATAGCTCCTGGACCATGGAAAACCTCTGGGTTTCACTCAAGAGGCCATTTTTGAAGTGACTCTGTTAGCATTCTGTTAGACCATGAGTAGCTTCACAAATGAGCTCAATCCATTAGCTTTCTTCTGATATCCACAGGCATGCATTCTTCAGCAATGGTCACTGGACAGCATTCAGGGCCAGGAGCATTATCTCAAAAAGGTACACCAAAGTCAGTTACTAGGGAATTAGTCTAGAAATTTGAAATCAATCCTAGAATCTGCCTCAGCTGCTGTTGTCTCCAGTTGTCTCCAAACAATAAAATATTAACATCAATTTATATGAATGCGTTTGCTGCAAATGTCGCTGTCAGTTCAATTTCACCATCTTCATTCAGTGTCATTGTTACTAAGCAGCTGTTAATTGAATTTATTCAGTTTTACTGCAATTATTAGAGAGTGCAAAATACTTAGAGCAGAATCTCAAAGGAATCTGAGCCATGTGGGCTCTCCTGAGTTTTGTGGCAGAATCGGGCAAGATGTTCTGAAGCGTCGGAGGCTGAGGGGTGACCTTACAGAGATCTATAAAATCATGAGTGGCATGATAGGGTGAATTGACAAGGTCTTTTCCCTGGTGTGGGGAGTCCAGAACTAGAGGGCATAGGTTTAGGGTGAATGAGGAAAGATACAAAAGGTACCTAAGGGGCAACCTTTTCACGCAGAGGATGGTGCATGTACGGAATGAGCTGCCAGAGGAAGTGATGGAGGCTGGTACAATTACAGCATTTAAAAGGCATCTGAATGGGTATATGAATTGGAAGGGTTTAGAGGGATATGGGCCAAATGCTGGCAAATGGTACTAGATTAGGTTAGGATATCTGGTCGGCATGGATGAGTTGGACTGAAAGGTCTGTTTCCATACTATACATCTCTATGACCGTCTTAACGTCAGGAATAATGCCCTACGTCTTTTATGCACTTCCTGAGTGACAAGTTTTCTCGCTAGGTAGTGATGAGTTGCCAGTTAAAACAGTGAGTCTTGAGAAGATTTGTAGGTCAGGTTAAGGTTTTGGATGTAGGTTTTGCTGAGGTTCATTTTCAGACGTTTCATCACCCTACTAGGTAACATCTTCAGTGAGCCTCAGGCGAAACAGTGTACATAATTCCTGCTTTCTATTCATATGTTTGGATTTCTTTGAGTTGGTGATGTCATTTCCTGTGGGGGTGTCATTTCCTGTGATGTTGTCATTTCCTGTTCTTTTTCTCAGCACGTGGTATATGGGGTCGAACTCAATATGTTTGTTGATAGAGTTCCGGTTGGAATGCCATGCTTCTAGAAATTCTCGTGTGTGTCTGTGTTTGGTTTGTCCTAAGATGGATGTGTTGTCCCAGTCGAAGTGATGTCCTTCCTCATCCATATGTGAGGATACCAGTGAGAGAGGGTCATGTCGTTTTGTGGCTAGTTGGTATTCATGTATCCTGGTGGCTAGTTTTCTGCCTGTTTGTCCAATGTAGTGTTTGTTACAGTCCTTGAACAGTATTTTGTAAATTACATTAGTTTTGCTTGTTGTCTATACAGGGTCTTTCAGGTTCATTAGCTGCTGTTTTAGTGTGTTGGTGAGTTTGTGGGCTACTATGATGCCAAGAACTACTATTTATCTGAAATATGTAAACTCTAATCAGACGTAAACAGCTATGAACAATCAACTTATAAGCCTCTACTAGTTAAAACTCAAATTCCCTTTTTTAAATCCCCACATACACATCCTGACAGACTCAGACAAATAGAAGATATTGGTTTAATGGATGGCAGGATCTGTTGGAATATTCCTTTTGCTTAGCAGGAATTTTGTTTTCTTCACTCCAAGTTCTTTTCGCTTCTTCATAGAAGGCACAATGCATTTGGAACACAAACTACACGTGTTTCTTACTTACCAGTTAAAAGCAACAGCCTACACCAGCTGTTGGGGAGAAAATAACTGGCTTTTTTCTCACTTCAGCTCCCTTTGCTGCAGAGAGAAAGAGACGTACCGTTTGCTCTTCCATCAATCCAAAGGCTTCTTATATTATTCACACCCACAAGCTGTTCAGCTCCCCAAGAATCAGAGAGTTGTCATCAGGATGAATCTTTGCTTCCATGACAGGTCACCATTGCACAAACCAATCAACTACTTGTTGCCTGCCAAAAGTCATTCAGTGCACACACCCTAGTGCCATGCTGTCTACAGCCTCCCTCACTGCTTGACTATAAATGATGAGTTTCAGAAATTTATTTTTAAAAGTGGAGCAATTCCTTCCACACTATATGATTTTAAAATAGTTCTATTTCCATTTTAGTCCACAATCAAAAATGCAGAAAATAAAATAATGAAGTATTTACAACAAGTGAAAGAAGGGGTTGCAGAATGCAGCAATGTGTAGCCTTTAAAGCTAAACAAAATTACATACAAACCCATGTCCTGAACAGAATGGAGATCCGTATGAAGCATACCTTCCTGTCTCAGACTTAACTTTCTTCACACCAGCACTTTTGACCTAAAGGCCAAGGAATAAGTAGGCGCATTTTAGGACTAGGAGCAATTATATCAACAGGATATATTGCCTTGTATATTTCTTCCATATGGTATAATCCTATCTGGACATGATGTTAGACATTATGCTGGCACAGCCCACACGTTAGAGTCAATCAAACAGATGTAGTTCCAAAACAATATAATTTTTACAAATGTGAGATTACATAGAGAGTGCAATCTCAAGGAGGGTGGAGATGGACAGCAGAGCTTCCTCGGGAGTGTCCTGAGAAGAAATCTTTGAGGGAACTTTGTGTAGTTCTACCTCCCACTGGGGGTCTTCTGGCATCACATCATCTCTCTGCACTGGACTGAGTATGTGCTAGCTCTGTAACAGTCTATGAGTTCCAACAGTCTTTGTAGGCCAGCTGCAAACCTGTTGATGTCACTTGGTCACCAGATTGTGGTCTCCAGATTTCTAAGGCTAACATTGTTACAGTAATGGTAATATCTGAGCTTTTTGAAGGTTCAAGAGGCAACCTTGCTGATGCTTTCTCCAAGGCCTCTGTACTCTTATCCTTGAAGAATTGGCATCTGTTAGAGCCAATTGTTTCTTCATGGACATCCTGCTACCACTTGCAGAACAAAGAGAGAGAAGATGTCGCAGCCAGTGCTTATAAGTGGTTACACAGCCAGTGGTGTTATAATGAGAGTTGGGGTAGATTGAGGAATGGTAGTTAACCTGTTGGCTGGTGATGGATGTCTTGGTATTCCTGCAAGAGCGATACCAGTCTTCTACTGCCAGAGCCAGGATTCTCTGTCTGCTGAGGCAGCCTTCCCGCTGACTGGACACTTGCTGACCAATATGAGCCAACTCCTGGACCAGAGAAATTAAGAGGCATAGGATAGGTTGAAATGACGAATGACTGGTGCAGGTAGAAGAAAGGCGGTGATTTATTCAGACTGCTGAGGCCATGCAGGGTAAGTGATGTGAAAGATTGGGAGTTTGAGGTCAAATGAGGGAAGATGTTAAAGATTGTAGTAAGATTGGGTAAAGTCATAGAGATGTACAGCGTGGAAATAGACCCTTTGGTCCAACTTGTCCATGCCGACCAGATATCCCAACCCAATCTAGGCCCACCTGTCAGCACCCGGCCCATATCCCTTCAATCCCTTCCTATTCAGATACCCATCCAGATGCTTTTGAAATGTTGCAATTGTACTAGCCTCCACCACTTCCTCTGGCAGCTCATTCCGTACATGCAGTATCTAAACTCTTAACACTTTGGCAGTCCCAGTCTATGTTTGGAAAGTTAAAATCCCCTACCATAACCACCCTATTATTCTTACAGATAGCTGAGATCTCCTTACAAGTTTGTTTCTCAATTTCCATCTGACAATTAGGGAGCCTATAATACAATCCCAATAAGGTGATCATTCCTTTCTTATTTCTCAGTTCCACCCAAATAACTCCCCTGGATGTATTTCCGGGAATATCCTCCCTCAGTACAGCTGTAATGCTGTATCTATCCTCTCTATACCTGAGATATGCTTCCTTCCTTTTCTGAACCAAACCCTCAATTTCTCCAGTCATCCAGCATTTCTTTCCTTTCACCCTAACTGGACTATACTGTCGCTGGGCTCTCGTTATCTCATTTCTGAAAGCTTCCCATTTTCCAGCCATCTCTTTACCTGCGAACATCTGTCCCCAATCAGCTTTTGAAAGTTCTTGCCTGATACCATCAAAACTAGCCTTCCACTAAATTAGAACTTCAACTTTTAGATCTGTTCTATCCTTTTCCATCACTATTTTAAAACTAATAGAATTATGGTCACTGGTCCCAAAGTGCTCCCTCACTGACACCTCAGTCACCTGCCCTGCCTTATTTCCCAAGAGTAGGTCAAGTTTTGCACCTCCTCTAGTAGGTACATCCACATACTGAATCGGAAACTTTTCTTGTCCACACTTAACAAATTCCTCTCCATCTAAACCCTTAACACTATGGCAGTCCCAGTCTATGTTTGGAAAGTTAAAATCCCCTACCATAACCACCCTATTATTCTTACAGATAGCTAAGATCTCCTTAGAAATTTGTGTCTCAATTTCTTGCTGACTATTGGGGGGTCTATAATACAATCCCAGTAAGGTGATCATCCCTTTCTTATTTCTCAGTTCCACCCAAATAACTTCCCTGGATGTATTTCCAGGAATATTCTCCCTCAGTACAACTGTAATGCTATCCCTCATCAAAAACATCACTCCCCTTCCTCTTTTGCCTCCCTTTCTATCCTTCCTGTAGCATTTGTATCCTGGAACATTAAGCTGCCAGTCCTGTCCATCCCTGAGCCATGTTTCTGTCATTGCTATGATATCCCAGTCCCATGTTCCTAACCATGCCCTGAGTTCATCTGCCTCCCCTGTTAGGTCCCTTGCATTGAAATAAATGCAGTTTAATTTATCAGTCCTACCAGCATGAGCTTTGATCTGAGGTGGGTGCAATGGCAAAGATGGAGTGGAGTGAGATAGCAGAGAACACTTACCCTGGCAACGTAGAATAGGTCTTTGTCTTCTGTCGGCACTTGGCTGTTCTTTTGCCTTGTTGAGACCACAGGTGGCAATCTCAGACTTGACTGCCTAGATGTGGTGGCAAAGTCACCTCGACTAGCTTGCAGTTAGCTAAAGCTTGCAAGAACCAGCTCTTCATCTCTGGCAATGTGTATGGCATAGTATTTTTGTTAAAAAGCTACAAATATACAGAAAGTTCAGCCTCAGAAAAATCTTGCTGTTTGCCCTCACTTCCTTTCCTGGTCTTTAAGATACTGATCCTCCTGGTGCCGCATTTCTCAAGTACTGGTGTACTTCCAGTACTTCATCCAAATATTCATGAGCAACCATGGTTGAAGATTTGGTTGGAATTTCCATCATCAAAATTAATTGTGCTATAAACCACTGTACATCCCATATCTTTCTTATTACTAGACTGGAGCAGTGACTTTAAGTTAGATTGTGAATACTTTTGGTCTCCACCAGAAGGAAACTTCCCATATATATTTGTCTAGTCAGTTGGATTGGCTGGCAGCTCTGAATGGCAGAAACCCATCTTTCCTTTATTAACACCAGCTATGATGTAATGCGGCAGATGTTTTTCTTTGGCTAGCTTCTGACTGATCTTTTAGTTAGGGTGAGAAATGAAAAAGGTTGTGGGTGGCACGGTGGCACAGTGGTTAGCACTGCTGCCTCACAGCGCCTGAGACCCGGGTTCAATTCCCGACTCAGGCGACAGACTGCGTGGAGTTTGCACGTTCTCCCCGTGTCTGCGTGGGTTTCCTCCGGGTGCTCCAGTTTCCTCCCCCCATCACAAAGATGTGCGGGTCAGGTGAATTGGCCATGCTAAATTGCCCGTAGTGTTAGGTAATGGGGTAAATGTAGGGGTCTGGGTGGGTTGCGCTTCGGCGGGTCGGTGTGGACTTGTTGGGCCGAAGGGCCTGTTTCCACACTGTAAGTAATCTAATCTAGTCAGTTCCCCTGTAAAATGCAGTGCTGAACTCTTGTGCAACATAAATAGGAACAAACTATTGTTCCTGTATCTGTAATGAGAGAAACAGCATTCAGGCCTGTAAACATTCAATACTGTAGAACCCAGATGCTGCCTGACCTGCTGTGTATTTCCAACACTGTTCTTTTTTCAGATTTCCAGGATCCACAGTATTTTGGTTTTGCAATCTTAACATTAGTGTTAGCCACTTTAAAATAGATAGGTTATAATTCTGTTAAAATGACAGGCAAATAGTTGTATCAATGTGCAACTGGATAGATTTTGACTGTGTTAAAAAATTTTCTTGTTTATCAATGATACAACATCATTTCAAAAACTATTATCAGTATTGCTAAAAGCTTGTAAGTAATTATGGACTTGAGATTTCATTTGGTAGTGAATACATTATACAGAACATATGCAGTAACAATTAAGAAATTTGTATTATGTGTCATGTTCCCTTGGAAATTGATGAATTTCAGTTACCAAGAAGTGCTTTTTATGATCAATAATTAAATGGTGTTACTGGGAGCTTATAGATTATTTGTATGAAAAAAGGACTCCCATGTAAACATCACTTAAAAATGTGTAGAAAAGTATTTTAATTTGATAATTTATTTATCCTGTTTGAGCTGAGTAATTTTGGGGTCTGCGTCCTTGCCCTGCTTCCGACAGTGAAAAGCAATGACCAGCCAGCACGGACAAAAAAAACTCATAATAGAGCATTAATAGCCAAAGACTTGCCTTCAGGCAAAACAAACATGAAGTGATGAAAGTGAAGTTATTTAATTAGATTTCATTGAGTTATAAGATGTCATGTTGAGGTATTAATTTTCCTCTAATGTTTGCCTGCAGTTAACTCCAAACTTGTTTGAATTACAGTTTTGAAATCAGATGTTTCACTTTTTTCACAGTTAGAACTTAAATTCCTAAAATTAAAACTCATAGTTTGAAACATACGAATCATGAACTGATGTTTGCAACAACTTTTTTTGGGTAATTTGTTCAGATTTCCAACATTTACAAATCTTCGTTTATTCTGTAATTGAGAAATGCCATTTTCTGTAACAAATACAGAATGCTGAAGAAACTCAGCAGGTCTGGCAGCATCACTTTAAACAGTCAGTTGTGAAAAAGAGTCATATCAGACTCAAAGCGTCTATTCTGTATCTCTCTCTCTCAGATGTTGCCAGACCTTCTGAGTTTCTTCAGCATTCTCTGCATTTTCTTAAGAGTTCCAACACCTGCCTTTATCACATTTTCTATAAAGCAATTTGACATTTACATTTTGGGAATTTGTATCTGTCATTAGTTAGTAAATGTAAGGAGTAAAACCAAAATATTTGTTTTTAGAAGCACATCAGTATCAGCTACTGCAAAGCAATGGGCTTCCACTTATGATTCAAATAGTAGCTGAATCTCAGGATGAGGAGCAAAGGAAAGCAGCTACCTTTGTTCTACAGAGTTGCCAGTTAATAAGTAAGTACTCAAAAAGATTCATGTTGTATTTAGCCTTTACTAAAGGTTTTATTGAGATTTGCACATATGATCACAAATGATCTTTCACTGGTGTGTGATATAATTAATAATATAATTGTATAATAAGTGGCTAGCTCTTAGGGAACAATTTCAGCAAATACTTGAGGTGGTAAAGAGATTGCCAACATTTGGGTTTTAAGTTCTCCCAAAGTGTTTCAGAGGCCCTCCTCACAGTCCTAGCACCAATGACTATGAAGTGGTGAGTATCTCTTACTCACAAATAGCTTGCTGCTATCAGGAGAGACGGTTAATTAAACACTGACTAGCAAAAATTTTGAAAAGCACTAGCAAGCAGCTATAAAACAAAATGGCTGTTTCTAATACTGTCTTCACACTCTTTCTCAAGAGATCGTTATCCCCTAAACACAAGTTAAACGACGACTAATAGGGGGTCAATAATACAATCCCAATAAGGTGATCATCCCTTTCTTATTTCTCAGCTCCATCCAAATAACTTCCCTGGATGTATTTCTGGGAATATTCAGCCTCTCCCTATAGCTCAAACCCTCCAACTCTGGCAACATCCTTTTAAATCTTTTCTGAACCCTTTCATGTTTCACAACATCCTTCCTAAAGCAGGGAGTGCCAAAAACAGCTTCAAACTCAAATGGGAGAAGTGCACACACTGGAGAGAGTTGCCTAGCATTGTGTACCCATTCCCTCCACATAGAAAAGCATCCATTTACTGATGAGAACTTGGCTGAAGTTTAGAGGTGGAGGAGTTTGTACTAAAACTAAGAAGCTTGGTTACCACCAGCAAGATTTGCCGTGACACTAAAGCTGCTCTTCCTATTTGGAAATTAGTTTTCAGGATTAACTGGAGCTAAATGAGAAGAATTTTACCCTCCATTGATAGGATGTCACAATATGGACCCAGTCTTAGAACTGGGCTGACTTGTCAATCTTTCTTTATAATTGTGAATCTCTCTGGCTCAGAATAGAGAGTCTGGTTTTGAGAATTGACTTACTTTAAATTTCCTATTGCCAAAAACGCTTTTGAAGTCAACTTATCCAATAACAAATAAATCTCTGAACTTTCCACCAAAAGATGCAAGTATTAGTCAGGCATATTATTTTGCTTAATCCATTGTAATGCGCTTTGCATTTCAAGAGCATGCCTTATTTTGTTGCCAATCAGTTGTTACCTCTTCTTACTCGGAAATGTGGCAAATTGACATTTTTTTGAAGAATGTTATATATTGCTTTATTTAGAATGTTGTTGATTGTTTGTGAAATTTGTCCCAGGTATCAAAATATGAACCAGATGGCATATTTATTGGCAGATATCATAGTAGTTTATTGGGCATAGATTGCTCTGAAGTCAGTGAGATAGAAAATATACGTATTTAAGCTGAATTGAGCATCAACTCGAAGCGAAAATTCTCAAGTAAGAGCTGCGCAACTGTAATAATATTTAGTTATTTTTATTCACTTGTGGGAAGTGGATGTAACTGGCTGGCAAGCATTTATTGTCCTTCCCTAGTTACACATGAGAAGGTGGTGGTGAGATGCCTTCCTGATCACTGCAGTCCAAATGTGCAGGTTGACTCACAATGCTCTTCGGGAGGGAATTCCAGAATTTTGGTGAAGTATGGTGATATATTTCCAATTCAGGATAGTGAGTGCCTTGGAGGGGAACTTGCAGGAACTTGAAGGAGCTTGCAGAGGCTGGTGTTTCTATGTACCTGCTGCCCTTCCTTCTTAATGGAAGTTGGTGTGAGTTTGGAAGGTGCTGACTAAGAATCTTTGGTGAGTCAGCGTGGCAGAAGTATGCATTTTACTGAGTGTAATTTTCACTTGTTCGCTTATAATTTCATCTTCCCTTTAAGTCTTCAAATGTGTTGCACCATTTGCCAGAGAGTAAGAGGAAAGAGATTAAGATAGGCATCTGTTGTCGTTCATCTTCCTGATGATGTAAACTAGAGCAACGCAGATGATTCACTTATCCCCTTAGCACTGTGGGGAAAAGCACTTCACTGGATGCTTTCCCTAACAGTGTAGCTGAGAGAAGAAATTAGCTGTGTAGGAATTTGTAGACAATAACATGACTTATGGGAAATTCAGTGATTCTGATGCCAATGGTGGTCATTGTCTGATAAGACTAAGATGAGAAACTGTGCTATCCAGAGGAGTAGTTTTCTTTTGTTTTTCACCCTTCTCCCACTGTCATGTTGTAAAATACCAATGTAAGTAGTCCTCCAGCACCTCTGGAAAAAGCAAGCGAAGCTAATGCAAAATATACGGGGGATTAAATGCATCAAATTTATTGCTACAGTATATGAATGCCCACACAGATGGCATATTTATTGACAGAGATATCATAAGAACATAAGAAATAGGAGCGGGAGTAGGCCATTTTGCCTTTTGAGCCTGCTCCACATTCAATAAGATCATGGCTGAATTGTTTGTGGATTCAGCTCCAGTTACCCACCCGCTCACCATAGCCCTTATTCCTTTACTGCTCAAAATCTATCCATCTTTGCCTTAAAAGAATTCAACGAAGTAACCTCAACTGCTTCACTGTGCAGAGAATTCCACAGATTCACAACGTTTCGGGTGAAGAAGTTCCTCCTCAACTCAGTCCTAAATCTGATACCCTTTATTTGATGCTATACCCCCTAGTTCTATTTCACCCACCACAGGAAAAACCTCCCTGCTTCTATCCTATCCTATTCGCTTCAATATTTTATAAATTTCTATCAGACCTCCTCTCATTCTTCTAAGTTCCAATATCAGTCTACTCAATTTCTCCTCATAAGGTAACCTCTAATCCAGAATCAACCTAGTGAACCTCCTCTGGTCCCCATCCAGTACCAGTATATCCTTTTCTTAAGAAAAGAGATCAAAACTGTATAGAGTACTCCAGGTGTGACCTCACTAACACCTTATACAGCTGTAGTGTAACCTCCCTACTTTTAAACTCCTACCCTCTAGCAATGAAGGACCATATTCATTTGCCTTCTAACTTACCTGCTACACCTGCAAACCAACTTTTTGTGATTCCTGAACAAGGACTCTCAGGTCCCTCAGCACAGCAGCATGCTGTAATTTCTTACATTTAAATAATCGTCCATTTTTTTGTTTTTCCTACCAAACTGGATGATCTCACATTTACCAACATTGTACTCCATCTGCTGGAACCTTGCCCACTCGCTTAACCTATCTGTATCCCTCTACAGGCTTTCAGTGTTCTCTGTACACTTTGCTCTACCACTCATTTTAGTGTCATCTGTGAACTTTGACACACTATGCTTGGTCCCCAACTTGAAATCATCTATGTAAATTGTGGACAATTGTAGTCCCAACATATCTCTGAGACACACCACTAGCCACTGATTACCAACCAGAAAAACATCCATTTATCCCCATTCTTTGCTTTCTATTAGTTAACCAATAATCTATTCATACAAATATATTAGCTGTGATGCCATGCACCTTTAACTTATACAACAGCCTTTTGTGCAGCACCTTATCGAATGCCTTCTGAAAATCCAGATACACTACATTTGCCGGTTCCCCACTGTCCACTACAGGATGCTCCTTGTTGTAATTGAATGCAGTTAAACTCAATACCTCCAGTTCAATGAGAGCACCCATCCTAATCATTATAAAGTGATCCTTTCAAGAAATGGCTTGTGTATAGATGTCTGGTAAGACCAGGTTGTAAAATTTTAAAATAAATGCTCTGATTTTCCTCAATAATAAACCTCAAAAATGAGTCATGGTGAATGGCTACACTGACAGAAGGTCACATTTGGAACTCTGCTGATGATTTGCTGGCATTCTACTCCATACATAACTCCTACAGTATTAAAGTAGCTCATGTTTGATGGAGAGGCAGTGGTGAGTGGGTGGTCACCAGTGGTCACTGATCAGAAACTTAATTGGACGAGCTATATCCAAAATGTCTTCAGGAGCCGAGCAGAGGCTAAGTATTGAGCAACAAGTGTTAACCTCTTGGCCCTTAAAGCCTCTCTGTGATCTAAAAGCACGTGCGACACTTGCACTATGGTGCTTTAATTTCCAGTTCTTGCATTTTACTCGGCAAACATCACTGGAGCTGGAGACAATATTTGGCTGGCATAGGTAGATACACAATAGGTGCAGCAATAGGCCATTCTGCCCTTCGAGCCAGCACCACCATTCATTATGATCATGGCTGATCATCCTCAATCAGTATCCTGTTCCTGCCTTATTCCCATAACCCTTGATTCCACTATCCTTAAGAGCTCTATCCAACTCTTTTTTGAAAGTATCCAGAGACTTGGCCTCCACAGCCTTCTGGGGCAGAGCATTCCACACACCCACCACTCTCTGGATGAAGAAGTTTCCCCTCAATTCTGTTCTAAATGGCTTACCCTCTATTTTTAAACTGTGTCCTCTGGTTCGGGACTCACCCATCAGCGGAAACATGCTTCCTGCCTCCAGAGTGTCCAATCCTTGAATAATCTTACACGTCTCAATCAGATCCCCTCTCAGCCTTCTAAACTCAAGGGTATACAAGCCCAGTCGCTCCAATCTTTCAACGTAAGATAGTCCCGCCATTCCGGGAATTGACCTCGTGAACCTACGCTGCACTCCCTCAATAGCTAGAATGTCTTTCCTCAAATTTGGAGACCAAAACTGCACACAATATTCCAGATGCAGTTTCACCAGGGCCCTGTACAGCTGCAGAAGAACCTCTTTGCTTCTATACTCAATCCCTCTTGTTATGAAGGCCAGCGTGCTATTAGCTTTCTTCACTGCCTGCTGTACCTGCATGCTTGCTTTCATTGACTGATGTACAAGAACACCTAGATCTCGTTGTACTACCCCTTTACCTAATTTGACTCCATTTAGGTAGTAATCTGCCTTCCTGTTCTTGCCACCAAAGTGGATAACCACACATTTATCCACATTAAACTGCATCTGCCATGCATCTGTCCACTCACCTAGCCTGTCCAGGTCACCCTGTATTCTCCTAACATCCTCCTCACATTTCACGCTGCCACCCAGCCTTGTGTCATCAGCAAATTTACTAATATTACTTTTAAATCCATCATCTATATCATTAATGTATATTGTAAAAAGCTGCGGTCCCAGCACTGATCCCTGCAGTATCCCACTGGTCACCGCCTGCCGTTCATCACTACTCTTTGTTTCCTGTCAGGCAACCAATTTTCAATCCATGCCAGTATTTTGCCCCCAATATCATGCGCCCTAATTTTGCTCACTAACCTCCTATGTGGGACTTTATCAAAGGATTTCTGAAAGTCCAAGTACACTACATCCACTGGATCTCCCTTGTCCATCTTCAGAGTTACATCCTCAAAAAATTCCAGATTAGTCAAGCATGATTTCCCCTTCATAAATCCATGCTGATGCTGACCTATCCTGTTACTGCTATCCAGATGTGTCGTAATTTCATCCTTTATAATTGACTCCAGCATCTTTCCCATCACTGAGGTCAGACTAACTGGTCTATAATTCCCTGCTTTCTCTCTCCCTCCTTTCTTAAAAAGTGGGACAACATTAGCCATCCTCCAATCCGCAGGAACTGGTCCTGAATCTATAGAAGATTGGAAAATGATCACCAATGCATCCACGATTTCTAGAGCCACCTCCTTCAGTACCCTTGGATGTAGACCATCAGGTCCCGGGGACTTATCAGCCTTCAGACCTAACAGTCTCTCCAACACCATTTCCTGGCAAATATAAATTCCCTTCAATTCAGGTCCTTCAGCCAATATTACCTCAGGGAGATTGCTGGTGTCTTCCCCAGTGAACACAGATCTGAAGTACCAATTCAACTCTTCTGCCATTTCTTTGTTCCCCGTAATATATTCACCTGTTTCTGTCTTTAAGAGCCCAATTTTAGTCTTAACCATTTTTTTTCTTTCACGTACCTAAAAAAAGCTTTTAATGTCCTCTTAATGCACCTCATTTTTTCTGTGCGTATTTCCTTCTTAGTTTCCGCTGTTGTTCTTTAAAAGCTTCCCAGTCCTCTGATTTCCCACTCATCTTTGCTATTTTATACTTTTTCTCTTTTGACTTTATATGTTTCTTAACTTCCCTCGTCAGCCACGGCCACCCCTGCCTCCTCTTAGGATCTTTCTTCCTTTTTGGAATGAACTGATCCTGCATCTTCTGCATTATACCCAGAAGTACCTGCCATTGTTGTTCCACTGCCATTCCTGCTAGGGTATTGCACCATTGAACCTTGGCCAGCACCTCCCTCATTGCTCCATAATTGCCTTTATTCAACTGAACTATTGTCACTTCTGATTGTACCCTTTCCCTTTCAAATTTCAAATATCTGTATTGTCCTAACATTGCCTGCAAGACTTTAGTCATGACAGTCAAAAGCTCAGCACAATCCAAGATGAAATAGTCTAATTAACAAGTCCTCACACCACTTAAGTAATTATTATTTACTAAGTCCACCACTGGCATGCTCGACAGAGGGTCCTAACCTTAAAACCTTTACTACTGAAAAGGACAAGAGCAGTAACATCACCAAAGTAACATCACTTCAGAGTTTCCCTTTAAATAGTACATGTTACAATCTGGATGTATCTTATTGTTCCTTTATATGTAATCTGAATTCCATACTGTTCACAACAGTTGGAACATCATCACCACAGGAACTGTAGTAATTCAAGGATAAACCACCTATTCAGGGCAACTAAGGAAGGCTAGTTCCCTTTCACCCTGAGACCAATACAAACTCAGCATGGCGAATGAAAACCCCTAAAGCAAAGCAAGAAGATTAGTTGCCTTTAGTCAGGAGAGGGGGCTCCTGGTAATGTGTAGCTTTGTTTGTATTTCTCCATAAGTGCATAAGGGTTTGTACTAAGTCACCAAATATGAAGTTCTCCAAGGATCCTGTATGCCAGTGAACCTGTACTTTAGTTGCAGGATAGTGCAGATGTTATGGTTTTCTGTATCTTTGTACTTGGGTCTTATTTTCTAGATGCTCACTTTTATACTTGCTGTTGTCTCTTTCCAAGCTGAGAAACTATCGAAGAGTCTGATGGAGAATGTTCAACCAAGCGGAGACACAGTTACTACATATGGCATTGATTATCCCAAAAACAACAGTCTGAAAGATTACTGGAAATTTGCAGAAGGATTTCTAAGTAGGATAAAGACATTAGAAAAACAGCAAGAAGAGGTTAACTGTTTGAATTCTCCTTCAGATTATGAGTTTTTCTTCTTTTTAAAACTGCAACTTGGATTTATACGTTGTCTTTACTGCAGTGCAACATTCAAAGGCAGTTCAAAGGAGCATTATCAGCCAAAGTTAGATATTGAACACATTGCAAGCTGAAAGGTTAAATGCTCAAACCTTGTCCATAAAGATTTGAAACTTAAAATAGTAAGAGGTTGCAGAGTTTGTGGAGAGAATTCAAGAACTTAGGGCCTTGAAGCTGAGGCTGCCAATGGTAAAAGACTGTATGTGCAAGTTTGGCCTTGAGCGAGTATCATTCTTATACTGTTGGGTAAAGTGATGAAAGAGTTATAGAAGACTTTTAACGAGATATTCAAACAATTTCACAGTTACTGGTTCTTTGTTTTTCTCTCCAGTTGAGAGAACTAGAAGGTATTCTTTTATGAGAAGTCTTGTGTTGCTATGAGCTGGCCTTTAGGAAATTATCTGGGGTATCTCTTTGACTTGGTCATCCCTTGCTGTGTAGGCTGTAGTATCTGCCCCATTCTTGCCCATAGTGCCTAAGTATCTCATTGTAATGGAGCAACGTGTAATGTTCTAAAGACAATGACTGTCAAGTTTCCTTGAGTAAAGAAATTTGGGTTGGTGGGTGCAGGATTAGGAGCTTTCCCATTTCTCCTGAAGGTACTGGTGAATGGATTATGGTTTCATGTGCACTGCCAGGTGCTTTTTCAGATGCTGTTCACCGGTGAAGAAGAAGCATCATAGCTAACCCACTCCTATATTGTTCAGATTCTCTCAATGAAAGTGCTTCTCATACCAGATGGGCACCAGCAGTGGTTAATAGTTTTGTCCCATTTCTTAGCACAGGGATGCTGAAACTATTTGTAGAAAGAATCCCAGGAAATGTACTGACTGAGATCAGAGCTAAAAGAAAGTGAAGCTGGAAATTACTGCCTAAAGATCTCAGTACCACTGGTGGAGGTGTCATGACAGCTGATTAATGTATAATACATGTTATCCCTAGTACAGATTCTATATTAATGAATAGTTGAAAAATTAGTTCTGATTATATTTCTATAATTTATTTTGTACTAGTCCTGTGAGCCACTGTTCAATGGAATAGACCAGATGCTGAAACAGAGAGAAGATATGCTACTGAAGCATTCCAATGAACAGCTTTCCTTGGATAATACAAAAATGGATAACTGGACTGGTGAAACAAGACAGGCAAAAAATCAGGATATTACCCCAGAGAAAAGAAAATTTAATTTAACTCACAGAGAGAATGAACACAGAGAGGAGGATTCTGTTATTCCTGCAATTAATCCAACATCTTCAAGAAATAAAGAAAATAAAAGGCAGTACAGAGATCAGCAGCTGATGGTGCGTCACTTTAATTGAGCTTTATTCTTATAAAAGCATTGGATCCTTTCTTCTTTACTAAGCAGTGTTGTTTTCATGAACCATTATATATTGCTTTACTCTAGGCAAAGGGTAGAACTGGAGCCATACTTTACAAATTTTTATATTTATTGGCAGATTTCTCGAGTCAAATCCAGGTCTTTTTCAATATATAGTTTCAGCTGCATCAAACTGTAAACCTTTGCTATAAATTCTGTATCTTGCAATCTTATTCTCCACAAACACCTGATGGTGCAGCAGCATTCCAAAGGCTAGTGCTTCCAACAAACCTGTTGGACTATAAGCTGATGTTGTGATTTTTCACTTTGCACATCCCAGTCCAACACCAGCACCTCCAAATCATGACTGATTCCTTTAGTTAGCCAATCCTTTAATCATGCTAACATATTACTCCCAACACTTTTAGTTTGTGAAGTAACCTTTTATGTAGTGCCTCAGTGAATGCATTTTGGAAATACAAATACTCTACACTGTCACATTTCTTTATACCTTTGCAGTAGCTTTGGATAGTGAATGCACAAAAAGGCAGATGGAAAATAATGAGGAAAGATGTGAGGTTATCCTCTTTGGTAGGAGAAACAGATATACAGAGTATTGATAGTAGTGGCACGAGGTTGGAAGGTGTAAGTGTACAAAGGGGAATTGGTGTCTTTGTCATAAGTCACTGAAAGCTAATATGAATATGCAGAAAGCCATTAGAAAAGCTAATGGAACGTTATCCTTTATTGTAAAACAATTTGAGTACAGGAGGATTGAAGTCTTTTTTCAATTGCAAAAAAGATCGTTTGGACCACAGTTGGAGTACTGCATCAGTTTTGATCTCCTTATTTCAGGAAAAATATTTTTCCCATAGAGAGAATGCAATAAAGACTCATCAGACTTGTTCGTGAGATGATGGCACTGTCTTATGAAGAAATATTAGGCAAACTGAGCTTGTATTTTCTAGATTTTTAAGAAGGAGAGATGTTGAAACCGACAAAATACTGAAAACAACAGATAGGATAGGTGCAGGTAAGATATTTCCCCTCGTCAGGGAATCACTGATATAGCGATTCCCTGATGATATAGGTGATATAGTTTTAAATGAGAGAGATGCCTCTAGAGGCAGCTAGATGTAGCACTTGGGGCGGATGGGATTAAAGGTTATGTGGAGAAAGCAGGATTAGGCTATTGAATTGGACGGTCAGCCATGATCATGATGAATGGCGGAGCAGGCTCAAAGGGTCGAATGGCCTCATCCTGCTCCTATCTTCTACGTTTCTATGTTTAGATTGGAGATGAAGAAAAATTACTTTAATCTGAGGGTTGTGAACTTTTGGAATTCTGTACCACAGACAGCTGTGGAATCTCAGTCTTTGAGTATGGTCAAGGTAGAGATTTATAGATATCAGATAAGAATTGGCATAGAGGCAATCCCTGGGTTGTGAACAGGTTCTGATTCTGAGTCCGTTCACAGTTCTATTTGTATACAGGTTGGAACACAATGCAGGACAACATTTAGCAGCTGTGAATAAGTACAGGAAATCTTGGTGTGTTGGATATTTAAAATTGCACCCATGTTTATAAGTTGTACGTTTATAAATTGGAGACGTCCTGTACTGGCTTATGAGGGTGATGTGAGTAAAAGGTGTTGAAGTGTTTGATTAGCCATGATCATATTGAATGGTGGGTCGGGGTCATTGGGCTGAATAGTCTACTTTGTTCCTATGTTTAAACTCCCTTTTAATATTTATTGTTAGTTTTCAGGCATTTAGCACACTTGCTTGCCTTCATTGTTCAGACCTTTGAAATTGGGGGTTGGGATGTCATGTTGAGGTTGTATAGGACATGAGGCCTCTTCTGGAGTACTGTGAGCAGTACTTTAGGAAGTACTGCTTCCTGCTTTAGGAAGGATATTATTAAATTGGAGAGGGTTCAGAAAATACTTACCAGGATAATGCTGGGATTAGAAGGTTTGAGTTATAAAGATAGGCTGGATAGGTTGGGACTTTTTCACTGGAGTGTAGAAGGCTGAAGAGTGACCTTGAGAGGTTTATAAAATCACAAAGGGCATAGATAGGGGGGTTTCAGGGTGGGGAAGTTCAAAGCTAGGGGGCATATTTTTAAGATGAGAGGAGAAAGATTTAAAAAGGGCATGAGGGGAGCTTTTTTACACAGACAGTGGTTCATATGTGGAACAAACTGCCAGAAGAAGTGGTGGATGCAAGTACAGTTATAACATTTAAAAGACATTTTGATATGTACATGAATAGAAAGGTTTGGAGGAATATGGGCCGAATGCAGGTAAGTGGGACTAGTTTGGTTTGGGAACATGGTTGGAATGCACTGATTGGACCAAATGGAACATTTCTGTACTGTATTACACTGGAACTGTCATCCCAATTTTCTCACTTTTTAAAGCTATCTCTTGCTAGTTTCTAAAATTTTCCAAATCTCCTGACCTACTGCTAATCTTTGAAGCATTGCATGTTTTATAAGTTTGATATTGTCTTTAATTTCCTTGTTTAACCATAGATAAGGCATCCTTTTATGGAGTCTTTCCTTCTCAATAGAATATATCTTTGTTGAAATTATTAACGTGCTCCTTAAATGTCTGTGTCTGCTTCTCATGATCTTACCTTTAACTCAGTTCTCTCAACTCTTAATGGTTCCTTTATTTAATTTTCGGATGGTAGTTTTGGACCCAAGTTTATCACCCTTGAGCTGAATGTTGCGTAGACCCACCATGCTGTGGTTTCTCTTTCCAAGAAGATTCTTTATTCTGAGTACCTTAACTAATTTTCCTGCCTCATTATATGTTACAGAGTCTAGGCTAGTCCTGTTTGTTCTAGAATTTATTATTCAACAAAACTGTTCTGAATACATTCTATGAACTCGTTTCCAGGCTATCTTTAATAATATAAAGTTAAAAATCACACAACAAAATATATGTGTACATATATTTTGTGTGGTGAATTTGTACTTGCAGAGTTACATTGCACTTTGCCTCAAAACTGCATACATTCATGTAGAACTCTGAGCTCAAAAACTGCATGAATTTATGTAAAACTCTGTTATCTCACTTTTTAGATTAGAATCATTCTAAACATAAGATCATAGACAGAGAACACAGGGGGCTAACACCTTCAACATATTGTCTAGCTATCACCATTGTTAACAGCTAACCCGAGAATGTAACTTTTAAAAAAAAGAGTTTTGTGATTTACACATGAAAGAAGTGAAACTATCACTGTATTCTAACAGATGAAAGGCTTAACAGACAATCAATTTTTCAATGTATAATTTCAGTTACATCACACTGCAAATTTTTGCTATAAATTCTGTGTTACGATTGAGCCCTTCACAATCACCTGATGAAGGAGCGTCGCTCCGAAAGCTAGTGTGCTTCCAATTAAACCTGTTGGACTATGACCTGGTGTTGTGTGATTTTTAACTTTGTACACCCCAGTCCAACACCAGCATCTCCAAATCATTTTTAATAATATAGTTTGTCTAATCTATTTGATGATTAAAATCACTCACTATTATTGCAGTTCCTTCCAACAAGACCCTATTATTTCTTTATTTTCATTCAGTCCCACAGTGTAGCTGCTGTCATGGAGCCTGTAAACCACTTCCACTAGTGACTACTTTCCTTTGCTATTTTTTATCTCCGCGTAAACTGATTCTACATTTTGATTCTCCAAATCAAGATAATTTTTCATTCCAGTATTGATCTTATCTTTTATTGATCTTATCTTACCTTTTCTTTTCTTCCTGTTCTTGCATCCAAACCTCATGTCATACTGATTTATTTCTGTTTGTATTATCAATTCATTCGTCTTGTTATGAACAGTGTTCATTAAGATAAACAGTTCGAGCTTCTGTCTTTTTATCACTTTCCCTACCCTGTCTTTAGTTGCTAGTGAACTCCTCTTTTTTCCACTCCCTAACATGCTATCATATTACAACATAGAACGGTACAGTACAGGCCCTTCGGCCCTCGATGTGGTGCCGACCTTTTATCCTACTCGAAGATCGAACTGACCTTCATACCCTGCATTTTGCTATCATCCATGTACCTATCCAAGAGTCACTTAAATATCTCCAATATATCTATCTCCATGACCACTGGTGGAGTGCATTCCCCGCACCCACAAACCTCTGTGTAAAGAACTGAACTCTGACATCTCCCCTAAATCTTCCGCAATTACCTTAAAATTATGCCCCCTCATGATAGCTGTTTCCGCCCAGGGAAAAAGTCTCTGGCTATCCACCCTATCTTGTACACCTCTATCAAGTCATCTCTCATCCTTCTTTGCTCCAATGAGAAAAGCCTGAGCTCCCTTAACCTTTCTTCATAAGACATGCCCTCCAGTCCAGGCAGCATTCTAGTAAATCATCTCTGCACCCTCTCTAAAGCTTTCACATCCATCCTATAATGAGGCGACCAGAACTGAACACAATATTCCAAGTGTGGTCTAACCAGGGCTTCATAGACTTGCAGTATATTCTCACAGCTCTTAAACTTAATCCTCCTGCTAATGAAAGCCATCCATCATATGCCTTCTTAACAAACCTATCAACTTGGGTGGCAACTTTGTAGAATCTATGGACACGGACACCAAAATCCCTCTGTTCTTCCACACTGTCAGGAATCCTGCTTTAATCCTGTAATTTGCTTTCAAATTTGACCTTCCAAAACGAATCACTTCACACTTTTCCAGGTTGAACTACATCTGCCACTTATCAGCCCAGTTCTGCAAACTGTTAATGTTCCGTTATAACTTATAACAGCCCTCCATAACTCCACCAATCTTTGTGTCATCAGCAAACTTACTAACCCACCCTTCCACTTCCTCATCCAAGTCATTTATAAAAATCGAGTAAATGAAGGGCTTATGCTCGAAACGTCGAATTCTCTATTCCTGAGATGCTGCCTAACCTGCTGTGCTTTGACCAGCAACACATTTGCAGCATTTATAAAAATCACAAAGAGCAGAGGTCCGAGAATAGATCCCTGTGGAACACCACTGGTTACCGAGCTCCAGGCTGAATACTTTTCATCTACTACCACCCTTTGTCTTCTGTGGGCACACCAATTCTGTATCCAAACAGCCACATTTCCTTCTATCCCATGCCTCTTTACTTTCTGAATAAACCTACCATGGGGAACCTTATCAAACGCCTTGCTAAAATGCAAATATAGCACATCAACTGCTCTACCTTCATCAATGTGTTTTGTCACATCCTCAAAGAATTCAATAAGGCTGGTGAGGCATGACCTTTCCCTCACAAAGCCATGCTGACTATTTCTAATGCACTGTCCTTTCTTCATAATGTTTCATCTGTCCCCCACATGAGTACTCTCCCTCATAAATTGAATAAATCAGCAAAATATGAGTTCAAAATCACATCAAGCCAAGGTCAACGTCATTGTTTGACATCACTGATGTTTTTTCTTCTACCTCAGTTTTATCCTCTGCTTTTACAAAAGACATGAAATACAGCTGACGTACAAGTTCTGTAACTGCTGAACACTGCAATACATTATTCATAGGCCATTCTTTAACAATGAAATAGGCAGTAGATATTTGCAGAGCTGCCATTTGGGTATCAAAATTAATCTAAACTAGTTCTTTCACTTCCTTGATGTTCACGTACATTCATTTTGCAGCAGAATTCATTGGATATTGATCAGGAGGTGAAAGCCATGGCAAATGTTTCCTGCTTTGCCTGGAAGTGTGGAGATCAGTTGTGGTGCATCTACCACTATCATAGCCAAATCAGTAGAAAACATGGAGCTGAGTGATGCATTTAATCACTGTGCTGTGTGCAGAATGGGCAAGTGACCCATTTACAGTCAGTTCTGCTATAACGCAGTAGTTCCATTCTTGTGCAAACCTGTGTTATAAGAAAATCACATAATAGCAGCATCATTTAAACTAATGGGGTCAGAATCGCATTATAACCAATGCACACTTTAAACTTAGCACTTTAGTGTTAAGACACAGGGTAAACTCGCCTGCTTAATTTAAAACCAGCAACCAGAAAAGATTTATTCTGTGAAGTAGTCTGTGAAAATTCACTAGGCCAAGAACTAGTTAAAGTAAAAATTAACAACTTTATTTCTTAAAATATAACAACTATTTACAATTCCTTCCTCAAACCTATCTTTTACCTTCCCTTCTATAATACTAGTCCAATAAAACTCCTGATTAAGATTTACAAAACAACACTTCTTATCTCAAAATCAGACAGCTTTCGTTTTTTCTGGTCTTCCTTTCTTCTTTGGGATTCTGCTTCACAGGTACCTTTTAAGAGAGCTATTTTTCAGGCAGTCTTTTTACATGCTAATGGATTGGTAGTTCTCCTCTCAACTGTTCAATTTTCCCTAGTCCTAAAGTGTTGGATTGTGTCATTGGCTTTTAAGATTGTCAATATACTAAATTCAAACTTGATTGGAGTTTGGTATTTTTTGGTATATAATTTAAACTGGTGGGCCTAATTCGAATCTGTTTTGTTGTTTCCAGGCAACCAGCTAATTTAACTTTCGACCAAGTGTTACATTGTTACCTTATTGAGAACACTAGTGGTGTCAGATATATCTACCATCTTTTAACTCTGATCTAGTTTGATTTAGTTGTAGGTGAGCACTTTGAGGAGAGTGACCACAATTCATTTACGTTTAGTTTAGCGATGGAAAGGTATAGGTACATGCCACAGGTCAAGAGTTATCGATGGGGCAAGGGCAAATTATACTGCGATTAGGATGCATAGAATGGGGTAGCAGAATGCAAGGGATGCAGACAATCGAAATGTGGAGCTGGTTTAAGGAACAGATATTGCATGTCCTTGATAGGTATGTCCCTGTCAGACAGGGAGGAAGTGATAAGGTAAGGGAACCATGGTTTACTACAGAAATTGCATCTCTTGTTAAGAAGAAGGAGACTAATGTGTTGATGAGGCAAGATGGTACAGATGAGGCGATGGAGAGTTACAGATCAGCTGGAAAGATTGAAAGAGAGAGTTAAGAAGAGCAAAGAGAGGACACGAGCAGTCTTTAGCAAATAGAATAAAGGAGAACCCTAAAGCTTTCTATAGGTATGTGAGGAATAAAAGGATGATTAGGGGAGGAATAGGGCCAGTCACAGACAGAAGTGGGAAGTTGAGTGTGGACCCTGTAGAGATCGGAGAGATGCTAAATGAACATTTCTCATCAGTGTTCACTCAGGAAAAGGAGAATATTGTAGAGGAGAAGAATGAGATACGAGATATTAGACCAGAAAGGATCGAGGTTATTTATGCACAGGTTTTATTAATTCTAGAAGGTGTGAAAGTAGACAAGTCCCCGGCACAGATGGGATTTATCCGAGACTTCTCTGGGAAGCTAGGGAGGAGATAGTAGAGCCTTTGGCTTTAATATTTGAGTCATCATTGTCTACAGGTTTAGTACCTGAGGACTAGAGGATTGCAAGTGTTGTGCCCTTGTTCAAAAAGGGCAGCAGAGATGACCCAGATAATTACAGACCAATGAGCCTTACTTTTGTTGTAGGAAAGATTTTGGAAAGGATAATAAGAGATAAGATTTATAATTATCTAGCAAGCAACAATTTGATTTCAGATAGTCAACATGGTTTTGTCAAGGGAGGGTCATGTACAAACCCCATTGAGTTTTTTGAGAAGGTGACCAAGCATGTAGATGAGGGTAGAGCAGTTGACATGGTATACGTGGACTTCAGTAAAGCTTTTGATAATGTTCCACATGGTAGGCTGATGGAGAAGATACACAGGCATGGAATTGAGGGTGATTTAGCAGTTTGGATTAGAAACTGGCTTTCTGAAAGAAGGCAGCGAGTGGTGGTTCATGGAAAATATTCAGTCTGGGGTCCAGTCACTAGTGGTGTGCCACAAGGATCTGTTTTGGGACCACTGCTGTTTGTCATTTTTATAAATGACTCAGACGCAGGCATAGGTGAATGGATTAGTAAATTTGCAGATAACACTAAAGTCGATGGAGTAGTGGACAGTTTGGAAAAATGCTACAGGTTGCAGGGGGACTTGGATAAACTGCAGAATTGGGCTGAGAGGTGGCAAATGGAGTTCAATGCAGCTAAATGTGAGGTGATGCACTTGGGAAAGAATAACAGGAAGGCAGAGTATTGGGTCAATGGAAAGATTTTCGCTAGTGTGGATGTGCAGAGAGATCTTGGAGTCCATGTGCATAGATCTCTGAAAGTTACCACCCAGGTGGATAGTGCTGTTAAGAAGGCATAAGGTCTGTTAGGTTTCATTGGTAGAGGGATTGAGTTCCAGAACCGCAACATCATGGTGCAACTATACAAAACGCTGGTGTGGCCACACGTGGAATATTGTGTACAGTTCTAGTCACCCAATTATAGGAAGGATGTGAAAGCATTGGAAAAGGTGCAAAGAGATTTACCAGGATGTTGCATGGTCAGGAGGGAAGGTCTTATGAGGAAAGGCTGAGAGACTTGGGTCTGTTCTCATTGGAAAGAAAAAGGCTAGAGATGTACAAGGTGATCAGAGGATTAGATAGGGTAGACAGTGAAAGTCTTTTTCCTAGGCTGATGATGTCAGCTTGTACGAGAGGCATAACTACAAATTGAGGGGTGATAGATTTAAGACAGATGTCAGAGGCAGGTTCTTTACGCAGAGAGTGGTAAGGGCGTGGAATGCCCTACCTGCTAATGTAGTCAAGTCAGCCACATTAGGGAGATTTAAACAATCCTTAGATAATCACATGGATGATTTTGGGATAGTGTAGGGGGATGAGCTGAGAATAGTTCACGGGTCGGCACAACATTGAGGGCTAAATTTCCTGTTCTGCACTGTATTGTTCTATGTTCTATCTTCTAAAGGTACAGTACACCCACATCTTCATAACATTAGAAGCAGTGCATCCAGTTCGTCAATCATGTTATAATGAATTTGTGTTAACGAAATGTGCATTATAGCAGAACAACCTTTACACAGTGTACTCATTTTAAATTGTTATATACCTGTTAATTGAAAGCAAAACAAAAGATAACTTGTAAAATGGTAGAAACCAATTTTCTGCCCTTTATTTTCTCAGGAAAAAGTAAAACGGCAGATATTTGTAGAAGATGATGTTCCACACGAAATACACAGAGTCAATAGAAATGCAGATCAGTTTGGGAATTCTGACAAATTGAGTTCTGATGCTGAAGCAAGGAATATGAATAGCCAGCAACACGATTTGCCCATTGGCCGTACATGCAGTGGTGGCCAAAGCATATCTCCTGACACACAGAACAGAAATAGAGTTCCAGAAATGGGCCAGCAACGTGGTGAAAAATCTTGGTCTGTGCAACATGGAAAACCATCAAACCAGTCAATAACTGTACCTGAAGCTAAACTTCTAAGACAAAGTACATCAAGGGAAGAGCAGAAAACACGAGACAAGCTAGACTTTAAAAAGAGGTACAACATCTTTTTTGATACGTAAGTAGTGAAAAAAAGTGAATTGGTTTAAAGGATAAACAAAACACAAATGCTGGAAATACATGGCAAGTCAGTCAGCATCTGAAAAAGGTGGATTAATGTTTTTATGGGAATGTCCCTTCATGCCTATCAAAGACTAAAACACTAAAATGCATGAGCTTCTGTTTGCAAAACGGCTGCCGCAATTCCTTACACAGTCTGATTTTATTAGCTGATTGTGGGGGTGGAGATCCTAGACAAATGCAGGAAGTTTAGCTATATTCATAACTGGCCACGAGGTGATGAGAGAGAGGATATCAGATTTCACTTACCTCCTGACAGTTCTTTGTCAATCCCATTTGATCTCCACAATACAGATTTTCACTGTGCTGTGCAGGCATTTTTACAATGTCAATTGACATCTAAAATATTTTAAAAATCATTATTTCTACTTTGAATGACAAAGAACTTGCAAACAAATACATGGATGGCAACCATCTCACAGACTTTGATTCCTCCATATCCTGCCTCTTAGTAAGTTCTCAGATTTAAGGTTCTTGTGCTTGAAATGTCAATTTTAGGATGTTAAAAGAACATCAATTTAAATTATCATTCTCTTTTTCTTTAGCATCAATTACTCCAATGGTTGTCAGTGGAAAAGCTGATCCTCAATTGCCTGCTATACCATTAGTACAAACCAACTTGTCCAACTTTTATTTTGGTTTTTTGTTTTAGCTGGGGCACATGAGATATCTCAAGATAATCATAGATGAAGAAGGCCCAACATTTAACTTTCCTTAGTTCATGCATCCAAAAGGACCTTGAAATTTATCACTAATGCAACATTCGATTGTTTCTTCACTAATTCCACAGTTTCACCCTAGACGCCTCTTCAGAATCCATTTGATGTGTTAATCAATCTTTGTGTGCAGAACTAACAATAATTTGTCCTTACTAATTTGAACTCACCATACTTTGTCAATTGGGTCTGATTTGTTATTACATTTATAGTTATAATGCCGTTTTAATAATAACAAGAAAGCAAAACAATAAGTATGCAGTGTCCCATAAACACGGTCATGCCTAAGACTTGGAATTTTAGGTTTATTTTGCAGCTAGTGTTTTTTTTTGGAAGTCCCCTAAACTTTAGATTAGTTTAGATCAGACCTCTCGTCTTAATTTGAATTTTTTTTTTGTTCAGAATGATTGGCTTTTTTTTCAGGTTATGATTTTCTGATTGCTGGAGGTATTGATTCACCCAAATGGATAAAAATAAAGAGTATCTACCTTGCCAAACAGTGTACCTGCATATCATCCCTAATCTTTGTCTTCTGCTGCTCAGACAATGTCCTAACTAGGTCAATACTTTACCTTAACTTCATGCACTTCAACTTCAGTTAGCATTTATCAAATGCGTTCTGGAGACACACAAGATTGCTACTACACTTCACACCAGATGCTCAGGAACAGTGGTATGTACTGTCTACAAGATACACTGCAGAAATTCATCAAAGATTCTCAGACAGTACCTTCCAAATCCATGACTACTCCCATCTAGAAGGATAAGAGCAGCAGATCTATAGGAACATCACCAACCTCAAGTTCCCCTCCTCGCCTGACTTGGAAATATATCACTGTTCCTTCACTGTCTGTTGGGCCAAAATCCTGGACTTTCATTCCCAATGGCATTGTGGAGCAATCCACAGTAGATGAATGCGGTGAGTTAAAATGGCAGCTCACCACCACCTTCTCAAGGCCACCCAGAGACAGCAATAACTGCTAGCCAGCAATGCTCAGATTCCACAATTGAGTAGAAAAAAAGATATATCCATGGGAGGCATAATGGCACAGTGATTATCGCTATGCACTGTGGAGATTCTATAATCTGAATAATATTCATTGTCATTCACCTTACCATCATGTCAGTCATGTTTTCAGACATGGTCTAATCTTTATAAATTCACATAGGCTTTTTAATCAACTAAAATGTTTCAAAGTGCTCAGTCACCATATCTTTATTTATGGATTTCTAGCAATTTCTAGCCAAGAATTCTTAGGCTAACTGACTACAATTCCTTGGTTCTTTGCGGCTACGAAATAAGGATATACATAATTTGCTAATTTTACAAAATAGTTCCTGAGTCAAGAGACCTTTCAACAAAGAACAAAGAAGAACAAAAAAAATTTACAGCCCAGGAACAGATCCTTCGGCCGTCCAAGCCTTAGCCAATCCAAATCCACTGTCTAGACCTGTCGCCCAATTTCTAAGCATCTGCACCCCTCTGTCCCCCACCTACTCATGCATCTGTCCAGGCATACCTTAAATGAATCTACCGCGCCTGCCTTTACTACCTTTGCTGGCAACGTGTTCCAGGCACCTACCACCCTCTGTGTAAAGTACTTCCTGCGTGTATCCCCTTAAACTTTTTACCTCTCACCGTGAACGCGTGACATCTCATTATTGAATCCCTCACCCTGGGAAAAAATTTATCTCTATCCACCCTGCATACACCCTGCATGATTTTGTAGACCTCAATCAGGTCTCCCCTCAATCTCCTTTTTTCTAATGAAAACAATCCTAATCTACTCAACCTCTCTTCATAGCTAGCACCTTCAATACCAGGCAACATCCTCATAAACATTATCTGCACCCTCTCCAAAGTGTCCACATCCTTTTGGTAATGTGGTGACCAGAACTTACACAATATTCTAAAAGCGGCTGAACTTTGGAAGATTATAGTTAGATCATCTGCAAACCCAATTTAAAACTCCATGATGGAACATAGCTGCTCTTGCAAATTAGTAAATATTCAGTGGCATTATTCTTTTAATTGCTCATTTGCTTACCTCGATTTTGGAAAGTCACTATTTCCAATTTAATATTGCAGTCTTAGGCATCATTTGCTTGCTGAAGTCTTTTTCTATTGAAAATGTACCTGCAAAGTAATAATTTAGCATGCATAGATTTTCTTAGACTCATTGAAAATGTCACCATTATCAATTTCCAAAGTATAGGACTTGGGTTAGGGTTACCCCAACATTGAAATTGACTGTCAATTTAAGATACAAGATATGGGAAAATAAATTTTCATTCATCCCAGTGAGTCTTCTCCACTGTTCAGTGACATCATGGCTGAAATGATAATTCTTAACTCCACTTTCCTGCCTTTTCCTTATAATCATTGATTCCCTTACTGATTAAAAATCTGTATATTTCAGCCTTGAATATACTTCATAACCCAAACTCTTCAGCTCTATACTAATTTCACAGATTCACTGTTGTCTGAGAGAGGAAATTCCCCCTAATTTCTTTCTTAAATGTAGTATGGATAATAATCCAGACATTCTAATCTTTTAGCTTCTGTTTGTTAATTTAGCTCTCAGTCCCTGTACTCTACAACAGGACTTCTTGTCTACCATTATTGATCCCAACAGATCATGATGACTGGATCCTCTCTTTTTTCTCTGATATCCTTTTAAGCTGGTTCACGCTGACCATTACCCTGGTATCAGTTAGGCAAAATACCTTGTGGGACTCAAGGACACACAACTGCAGAAAAATAAATCTCAGAAAATAATTGTATAAACTTGTAGAACCTGGCGTCAGACCACAATGAGTTTACATATAGATAGAATCACAGAGGTGTACAGCATGAAAACAGACACTTCGGTCCAACTAGTCCAGGCTGACCAAATATCCTAAATTAATCTAGTCCCATTTGCCAGCACTTGGCCTATATCACTCTAAACTCTTCCTATTCATATACATCCATATGCCTTTTAAATGCTGTAATTGTACCAACCTCCACCACTTCCTGTGGCAGCTCATTCCATACACGCACTACCCTCTGTGTGAAAAGTTGCCCCTTAGGTCCCTTTAAATCTTTCCCGTCTCACCCTAAACCTATGGCCTCTAGTTCTGGACTCCCCCAACACCGGGAAAAGACCTATCCATGCACCTCATGATTTTATAAAACTCTATGAGGTCATCCCTCAGCCTCTGACACTTCAGGAAAATAGCCCAAACCTTCAGCATTTCCCTATAGCTCAAACCTTCCAATCTTGGAAACATCCTTGGAAATCTTTTCTGAACATTTCCAAGTTTCATAATATCCTTCCTATAGAAGGGACAACAGAATTTCGAATAATATTCCAAAAGTGGCCTAATCAATGTCCTGTACAGCCACACCATGACATCCCATCTCCTATACTCAGTGTTCTGATCGATAAAGAAAAATATACTAAACCCCTTCTTCACTATCCTGTCTACCTGCGACTCCACTTTCAAGGAATTATGAACCTGTAGTCCAAAGTCTCTTTGTTCAGCAACACTCCTCAGGACCTTACCATTATTTGTAAAAGTCCTGTCCTGATTTGCCTTCCAAAATGCAGCACCTCACGTTTATGTAAATTATACTTCATCTGCTACTCCCTGGCCCATTAACCCATCTAATCAAGGTCCCATTGTATTCTGCGGTAACCTTCTTTGCTCTCCATTACACCTCCAATTTTGGTGTCATCTGCAAACTAAAACTCCGATGTTTGCATCCAAATCATTTATATAAATGACAAAAAGCAGTGGACCCAGCACCGATCCTTGTGGCACATCTCCAGTCTGTAAAGCAACCCCCCACCACCACCCTCTATCTTCTACCTTTAAGCCAGTTCTGTATCCAAATGGCTACTTCTCCCTGTATTCCGCGAGATCTAACCTTGCTAACCAGTTTCCCATGAGGAACCTTGTCGAATGCCTTACTGAAGTCATATAGGTTGCTGTGGGTACTGCAGATGCTGGAGATTAGAGCTAAGAGTACAGTGGTGCTGGAAAAGCACAGCAGGTCAGACAGCATCCGAGGAGCAGGAGAATCAGCATTTCAGGCAAAAGCTCTTCATCAAGAATGAGGCTGGGAACCTCGAGGGTGGAGAGACAATTGGGAAGGGTATGGGGCTGGGGGAAAGGTAGCTGGGAATGCAATAGGTGGATGGAGGTGAGGGTCAAGATGATAGGTCAGAGAGGAGGGTGGAGCAGATATGTGGGAAGGAAGATTGACAGGTGGGTCAGGCCATGAGGGTGGTGCTGAGCTGGAAGTTTGGAACTAGGGTAAGGTGGGGGGAGGAGAAATGAAGAAACTAGTGAAGTCCACATTGATGCCCTGCGGTTGAAGTGTTCCGAGGTATCGGGTAGTGAGGGAGTGGCGGTGAAGGAGGCCCAGGAACTGCATGTCTTTGGCAGAGTGGGAGGGAAAGTTGAAATGTTGGGCCACGGAGCAGTGGGGTGTGAATGTCCTGGAGATGTTCTCTGAAGCGCTCTGTGTAAAGGCTTCTGGTCTCCCCAATGTAGAGGAGAGTTCGGGAACCACATAGTTCAGGAACTCCGCACCGCCCAAGTCTACCTTCTACCCAAGATCCACAAGCCTGACTACTTCGGCTGACCCATCGTCTCACCTACTTCTGCCCCATCGAATTCATCTCCAGCTACCTCGATACTGTCCTATCACTCCTGGTCTAGGAACTCCCCACATACATTCGGGACACCACCCACGTCCTCCACCTCCTCCAAGACTTCCGTTTCCCCAGCCTCCAATGCCTCATCTTCACCATGGACATCCAGTCCTTCTGCACTCCATCCGCCATGACCAGGGCCTTCGAGCCCTCCATTTCTTCCTCTCCCGACATACTCACCCATACCCTTCCACTGACACTCTTATTCATTTGGCTGAACTGGTCCTCACCCTCAACAATTTCTCCTTCAAAACTTCCTACTTCCTCCAGAAGAAAGGGGTAGCCACGGGCACCCGCATGGGCCCCAGCTATTCCTATGTCTTTGTTGGCTACGTGGAACAAGCCATCTTCTGGAGTTACATTGGCACCATTCCACATCATTTCCTCCGCCACATTGATGACTGCATCAGCGCCACCTCGTGCTCCCAAAAGGAAGTTGAACAGTTCATCAACTTCACCAACACATTCCACCCTGACCTTAAATTCACCTGGACCATCTCTGGTGCCTCCCTCCCCTCCCTGGACCTCTCCATCTCCACCAACACAACACTGACATTTTTTACAAATCCACCAACTCCCACAGCTACCTGGATTACATCTCATTCGACCCTGCCTCATGCAAAAATGTTATCCCGTATTCCTATCCGCTTTCTGCAAAGACCGTTCCTTCCGCAACTACTTGGTCAGGTCCACACTCCCCTAACAACCCACCCTCCCCTCCTGGCACCTTCCCCTGCCACAACAGGAACTGCAAAACTTGTGCCCACACCTCCACCCTCACCTCCGTCCCAAAAGAACCTTTCACATCCATCAAAATTTCACCTGCACTTCCACATGTAATTTCTTATATCTGCTGCTCCTGATGTGGTCTCCTTTACATTGGGGAGACTGTATGCCTATTCGCAGAGCGCTTCAGAGAACATCTCTGGGACACCTGCACCAATCAACCCCACCACCCCGTGGCCAAACATTTCAACTTCCCCTCCGACTCTGCCAAGGACATGCAAGTCCTGGGTCTTTTCCATCGCCACTCCCTCACCACCTGATGCCTGGAGGAAGAATGCCTCATCTTCTGCCTCGAGACCCTTCAACTCCATGGCATCAATATGGACTTCACCAGTTTCCTCAATTCCCCTCCCCCCATCTTACCCCAGTTCCGACCTTCCAGCTCAGCACCATCCTCATAACCTGTCCTACCTGTCAATCCTCCTTCCCACCTGTCCGCTCTACCCTCCTCTCTGACCTATCACCTTGACCCCCACCTCCATCCACCTCTTGCACTTTACCTACTTCCTCCTAGCCCCACCCACCTCCCATTTATCTCTCCACCTCCAAGACTCCCAGCCTCATTCCTGAGGAAGGGCTTTTGCCCAAAACGTTGATTTTCCTGCTCTTTGGATACTGGCTGACCAGCTGTACTTTTCCAGCACCACTCTAATCTTGATTGAAGTCCAAATAGGTTACATCCACTGCTCTGCCCTCACCAATCCATTTTTGTAGCTTCATCAAAAAACTCAATCAAGTTCGTGAGACACGATTTACCATGCACAAAGTCATGTTGACCATCCCTAATCAGTCCTTGCCTATCCAAATACATGTAAATTCTGTCCCTCAGGATTCCTCCAACAACTTGCCCACCACTGATGTCAGGCTCACCGGTCTGTAGTTCCCTGGCCTTTCGTTACCAACTTTCTTAAATAGTGGCACCACGTTGGCTGACCTCCAGTCTTCTGGCCCCTCACCTGTCACTGTTGCTGATGCAAATATCTCAGCAAGGGACCCAGCAACCACTTCCCTAGCTTCCTACAGAGGTCGTGGGTGCACTTGGTCGGGTCCTGGGGATTTATCCACTTTTATGTGTTTTAAGATATCCAGCACCTCCTTCTCTGTAATATGGACATTTTTCAAGATGTCACCATCAATTTCTCAACATTCTATGTCTTCCATGTCCTCCTTCACAGTAAACACTGCTGCAAAATATTCAGTTAGTATCTTCCCTATCTCCTACAGTTTCACACATAGGCTGTCATGCTGATCTTTCAGGTGTCCTATTCTCTCCTAGTTATCCTTTGTCCTTCATGTATTTATACAATCCCTTTGGATTCTCCTTAACTCTATTTGCCAAAGCTATCTCATGTCTCCATTTTGCCATCCTGATTTCCCTCTTAACTATACTCCTACTGCCTTTATACTCTTCAGACAATTCACTCGATCTCTTGTACACACAAATTTTTTTGTATACGCTTAACAAATTCCTCTCCATCTAAACCCTTAACACAATGGCCGTCCTATTCTATGTTTGGAAAGTTAAAATCCCCTACCAATACCACCTTATTATTCTTAAAGATAATTCTTACAGATTGTACAAATTTGTTTCTCAATTTCCTACTGATTATTGGGGAGTCTATCGTACAATCTCAGTAAGGTGATCATCCCATTCTTATTTCTCAGTTCCACCCAAATTCCCCAGACATATTCCCAGGAATATCATCCCTCACTACAGCTGTAATGTTATCCCTTATCAAAAACACCACTTCCCCTCCTCTCTTGCCTCCCCTTTCTATCTTTCCTATGGCATTTATATCCTGGAACATTAAGCTGTCAATCTTGTCCATTGCTGAGCCACAACTCTGTAATTGCTATGATATCCCAGTCCCATGTTCCTAACCATACCCTGAGTTCATCTGCCTTCCCTGTTAGGTCTCTAACATTGAAATAAATGCAATTTAATTTATCAACCCTCCTTCAGTCTCTGTTTTACTCTTACCTGCCCTGACTGTTTGACTTGATCTTTTTCCCAAATCTTTTTTCCCAACTGTACCAGTCTCAGACTGATCTCTTTATTCACTATCCCCCGGGTCACAACTACCCCCCCTCCGCTACCTTACGAGTTCAAATCCTCCCAGACAGCTTTAGCAAATCTCCCTCCAAGTATAGTAGTCCCCTTCCAATTCAAGTGCAATCCATCCATCTTATACAGGTCAGTTCTATCCAGGAAGAGATTCAATGATCCAAAAGTGTGAACCCTTCTTCCCTGCACCAGATCCTCAGCCACGCATTCATCTATTCTAGCCTCCTATTCCTACCCTCACTAGCTCATAGTAACGGGAGTAATCCAGATATTACTAACCTTGAGGACCTGCTTTTTAAATTTCTGCCTAAATTCCTATATTCATCCTTCAGAACCTCATCCTTTTTCCTTCCTGTGAAGTTAGTTCCAATGTGTTCAACATCCTCCTGCTCACCCCCTTTGAGAATATTCTGCACTCTCCCGAGATAATCTTGATTCTGGCACCAGACAGGCAACACACCATTCTGATTTCTGGCTGTCGGCTGCAGAAACGTCTGTCTGTGCCTCTGACTAGAGAGTCCCCTATCACAATACCCTCATACCCTCATTACATTAGAGCTAGTCTTGGTACCGGCAATTCATGCTACAATCCCATAAGAGTGCATCACCCCCTACATCTTCCAACACAGCATACTAGTTTGAGATGGGGATAGCCACAGGAGACTCCTGCACTACGTGCCTCCCTCTCCTACCTTTCCTGGCAGTAACCCATCTGCCTGCCTGTATCTGTGGTTTTTCATCCTTCCTATAACTGCCATGCATCACACCCCCTACCTTCTATAAATTCCTCATTGCCTCTAACTGCCGCGCCAACTGATTATTGCTATTTGATAAGATTTGCAACCAAACACACTTACTGTAGACATAATCATCAATAACTTGGAAATTCTCCCTAATGTCCCAGGCTATTTTAGTACCTTTGTGTTATATTTTCAAATGTTAATTAAGAGAGAGAGAGCTCAGTAAAACATATAACCAAAAAGAACCCACTTTACTCACTACTAAAAAATAAGATAGCGAGGTTACACTTAAATACCATACACTTATCTGCTCCTGTGCTGTGAGATCTCCCACACAGGTTCCTTCAAGGTCAGCTGTGAATTTCGCTGTTTGTTAATTTTTCTTAGACACAATCCGATGTCCAGAAATGCTTGAACTCAAACAGCAAAGGCAATAGCTGTACAGATTCACTGCTGTCCAGATTAGAGTGGTCTGGAAAAGCACAGCAGGTCAGGCATCATCCGAGGAGCAGGAAAATCGATGTTTTGGGCAAAGGCCCTTCATCAGGAGTAAAGGGCTTTTGCCCGAAACATCGATTTTTCTGCTCCTCGGATGCTGCCTGACCTGCTATGCTTTTCCAGCACCAGTCTAATCTAGACTCTGATCTCCAGCAAATGATTTGGATGCAAGCATAAGAGTAAGTTTGCAGTTGACACCAAAATTGGAGGTGGAGTGTACAGCGAAGAAGGTTACCTCAGATTACAACAGGATCTTGATCAGATGGGCCAATGGGCTGAGAAGTGGCAGATGGTGTTTAATTGAGATAAATGTGAGGTGCTGCATTTTGGGAAAGCAAATCTTAGCGGGAATTAAACATTTAATGGTAAGGTCCAAGGGAGTGTTGCTGAACAAAGAGACCTCGGAGTGCAGGTTTACAGCTCCTTGAAAGTGGAGTCGCAGGTAGATTGCTTGGTGAAGAAGGCGTTTGGTATGCTTTCGTTTATTGGTCAGAGTATTGAGTACAGGAGTTGGGAGGTCATGTTGCGGCTGTACAGGACATTGGTAAGGCCAGTGTTGGAATATTGCATGCAATTCTGGTCTCCTTCCTATCGGAAAGATGTTGTGAAACTTGAAAGATCTGGAAAAAATTTACAAGTATGTTGCCAGGGTGGGAGGATTTGAGCTATAGGGAGAGGCTGAACAGGCTGGGGCTGTTTTCCCTGGAGCATCGGAGGCTGAGATGTGACCTTATAGAGGTTTACAAAATTATGAAGGGCATGGATAGGATAAATAGGCAAAGTCATTTCCTTGGGGTGGGGGAGTCCAGAACTAGAGGGCATAGGTTTAGGGTGGGAGGGGAAAGATATAAAGGAGACCTACGGGCAACTTTTTCACACAGAGGGTAGTACATGTATGGAATGAGCTGCCAGAGGATGTGGTAGAGACTGATACAATTGTAACATTTAAGAGGCATTTGGATGGGTATATGAATAGGAAAGGTTTGGAGTGATATGGGCTGGGTGCTGGCAGGTGGGACTAGATTGGGTTGGGATATCTGGTTTGCATGGACATGTTGGACCGAAGGGTCTGTTTCCATGCTGTACATCTCTATGACTCTATCTGCAGTCCTCACTTTTGTCTAGGTTCACTGCTGTGTCAGACAACAGTGTAGGTTGGTTTTTCTCTCTCTTTCTCACACACACACACACACACACACACACACTGACCATGTGGTCCCTATCTTTGTCTCTCTTCCTCCTTTTTAAAGTGCTGTTGTTTTGATCTTTTTTTCCCAAAGTTCCAAATCAGTGTAACAGCTTATAAAACAGAAATTATTGCTCCTGGAATTTGAGGAAATCAGCTCCAACACTGAAAATACCTCAAAAAACGGAGCAGCTCTTATAGCCACAATTTTTTCCTGTCCTCCATCTTGGATTATCCAGAATATGAGAGGAAGTCAATACAAAAGTATGACAATAATGTGACAAGAGGAAGTAAAATGGAGTAGGCAGGAACATTATTTAATAAACAAATCCAGTAAATTTCTTTTTACCTTTATAAGACTGTGTATATTACTATTTTGGTTTTGCAACCCATGTTAAATATTACTGTGTTTCATTTTTTGTTTCTTTCTTGCCATAGAGTCATAGATGACACCTTCAAAAGACCTGCTCCAAATAGGAGAAAGAGAAGCAAACAGACCTGCAAAGGTGTGTATTTTACCTATCTGTCATTATCAAGCTATTTTAGATGAAGGAACCAATTTCAAATGCACTCCCCAACTAAATAGTAATACATTTAATATGATACTTTATAATTATACAGACATAAATATTATTACAGGAATAAATTGGTACAGTATAATTTAGACACGAGAGGTTTGTGATTATCAATTTTTTTTTTGCTGTCTCCCTGTCTCACTTTCAGAGAACTGTGAACCTGAACTCCAAGATCCTTCTGTTCCACTACACTCCTTGAGGCCTTACCACTCACCATGAAACTCCTACCTTGATTTGATTTTGCAAGACCTCACACTTATTTATGTTAAACTCCATTTGCCATTTCCCAGCCCACTCTCCCCCTGCTGCAATCTCTGATAACTTTTCTCACTGTCCATGATACTGCCTATTTTAGTGTCATCTGTAAATTTACTAATCATGCTTTGTATATTCTCATCCAAATCATTGATGTAGATAACAAACAATAATGGGCCCAGCACCGACCCATAAGGTGCTCCACTAGTCACAGGCCTCCAGTCCAACAAGCATCCTTCCACGATTACCCCCTGCTTCCTATCATCAAACCAATTGTGTATCCAGTTTGCTACCTTGCCCTGAATTCCATGCGAACTAACCTTCCAGAGCAGCCTACCATTTGGAACCTTATCAAAGGCCTTACTGAAATCCGGAGAGACTCTGTCCACTGCCCTGCCCTCGTCACCCTTCCTGATCACTTCATCAAAGAACTCTAACAAACTTGTGAGGCATGATCTCCCACTCACAAGGCCATGCTGACTACCCCTAATCAAACTCTGTCTTTCCAAATGCATGTATGTCTTATCCCTCAGAATCTTCTCAAGTAACAGATGTTGCGCTTACTGGTCTGTAGTTCCCAGGCTTTTCTTTGCAATCCTTCTTGAATAATGGCACAACATTCACTATCCTCCAGTATTCCAGGATCTCATCCATGGCTAACAATGATGCAAAAATGTCAGCGAGAGCCCCCACAATTTCTTGTCTAGCCTCTTGCAGTGTTCTTGGATATATCTGGTCAGGACCAGGAGATTTTTCCACCTTTGTACATTCTAATACATTCAATACCTCCTGTACTGTGATATGGACTGTCCCTAAGATATCATCATTAACTTCCCCAAGTTCTGAAGTCTTCATGTTTTTCTCCATGGTAAACACAGGGGAGATATATTCATAATATGAAATACTGCATCTAAGGGTGTTTAATATTTTTATCAAAAGCAATACCTGCTTACAGTGAAATGCGTCTATTTGCTTTTTTGTTAGTTACGACAGCCAGTTTACTCTGCCTTGCATGTGCTCCCAGTGAACTGACTAACTTCAAGCCCATCCTTAGTTGCCACATATTCACTCAATATAGAACATAGAAAATAGAACATTACTGCACAGTACAGGACCTTTGGCCCTCGATGTTGCGCCGCCCTGTCATACTAATCTGAAACCCATCCCACCTACACTATTCCATGTACGTCCATATGCCTGTCCAATGACGACTTAAATGCACTTAAACTTGGCGAATCTACTACCGTTGCAGGCAAAGCATTCCATACCCTTACCACTCTCTGAGTAAAGAAACTACCTCTGACACCTGTCTTATACCTATCTCCCTTCACTTTAAAGTTGTGTCCCCTCGTGTTTGCTGTTCCCATATTTGGAAAAAGGCTCTCTCTGTCCACCCTATCTAACCCTCTAATTATCTTGTATGTCTCTATTAAGTCACCTCTCAACCTTCTTCTCTCTAACGAGAACAGCCTCAAGGCCATCAGCCTTTCCACGTAAGAGAATCCTTCCATACCAGGCAACATCCTAGTATCTCCTCTACACCCTTACCAAAGCTTTTACATCAGTCTTATAATGCGGTGACCAAAACTGTAAACAATACTCCAAAACACTGTATGCCTTCTTAACAACCCTGTCAATCTGGGTGGCAACTTTCAGGGATCTGTGTACATGGACACTGAGATCTCTCTGCTCATCTGCACTCCCAAGAATCTTACTATTAGCCCAGTACTTTGCATTCCGATTACTCTGTCCAAAGTGTATCACCTCACTTTACATCCTTCGTCACTATCCACAACTCCACCGACCTTAGTGTCATCCGCAAATTTACTAATCCACCCTTCTAAGCCCTCATCCAGGTCATTTATAAAAATGACGAACAGCAGTGGACCCAACACCGACCCTTGAGGTACACCACTAGTAACTGGACACCAAGATGAACATGTTCCATCAACTACAACCCTCTGTTTTCCTACTGCAATCCAATTACTGATCCAAACTGCCATGTCTCCCACAATCCCATTCCTCCACATTTTGTATAATAGCCTACTGTGGGGAACCTTATCGAACGCCTTGTTGAAATCCATGTACACCATATCAACCGGTTTACTCTCATCTACCTGTTTGGTCACTTTGTCAAAAAAGTCAATAAGATTCGTTAGGCACGACCTACCCTTCACAAAACTATGCTGACTGTCCCTGATCAGATTATTCTTTTCTAGATGGTTATAAATCCTATCTCTTATAACCTTTTCCAACACTTTACCAACAAGTGAAGTGAGACTCACTGGTCTATAATTACCAGGATTGTCTCTACTACCCTTTTTGAACAAGGGAACCACATTTGCTATCCTCCAGTCCTCAGGCACTATTCCTGTAGACAATGATGATTTGAAGATCAATGCCAAAGGCTCAGCAATCTCTTCCCTTGCTTCCCAGAGGATCCTAGGATAGATCCCATCTGGCCCAGGGGACTTGTCTATTTTCACACTCTGCAGTATTTCTAATATTCTGGATTAGTGGTGCTGGAAGAGCACAGCAGTTCAGGCAGCATCCAAGGAGCAGCGAAATTGATGTTTCGGGCAAAAGCCGTTCATCAGGAATAAAGGCAGTGAGCCTGAAGCGTGGAGGCTTGTGAACCTCAATCTCTTCTAGTCTAGATGCAAGTATCTCTGTATCTTCCTCGCCAACATTTTCATTTTCTATAGTGAACACTCTCGAAAAATATTTATTTAGTGCTTCCCCTATCTCCTCTGACTCCACACACAACTTCCCACTATTACCCTTGATTGGCCCTAATTTAACTCTCGTCATTCTTTTATTCCTGACATACCTATGGAAAGCCTTAGGGTTTACCCTGATCCTATCCGCCAACAACTTCTCATGTCTCCTCCTGGCTCTTCTGAGCTCTCTTTTTAGGTCTTTCCTGACTTCCTTGTAACTCTCAAGCGCCCTAACTGAGTTTTCACATTTTGTCCTAACATAAGCCTTCTTCTTCTTCTTGACCAGGGATTCCACTTCCTTAGCTGAAAATGTGTTGCTGGAAAAGCGCAGCAGGTCAGGCAGCATCCAAAGAGCAGGAGAATCGACGGTTCGGGCATGAGCCCTTCTTCAGGAATCACTTCCCAGAGAATCCTAGGATAGATCCCTTCCGGCCCAGGGAACTTGCCACTTTCACTTCCTTAGTAAACCACGGCTCACGTGTTCTATATCTTCCTCCCTGCCTGACTTATCTAGGACACACAGGAGCTTTTCCTTGAATAGGCTCCACATTTTTAATGTGCTCATCCCTGCAGTTTCCTTCCCCATTCTACGCTTCCTAAATCTTTCCTAATTGCATCGTAATTTCCCTTCCCCCAGCTGTAACTCTTGCTTGGTGGAGTACAGCTATCCCTTTCCATCACTAAAGTAAACCTGACAGAATTGTGATCACTGTCTCCAAAGTGCTCACCTACTTTCAAATCTAGCACCTGGCCAGGCTCGTTACCCAGTACTAAATCTAAAGTGGCTTCGCCCCTTGTAGGCCTGTCTACATACTGTGTCAGGAAGCCCTCCTGCACACACTGGACAAAAACTGACCCATCTATAGTACTCCGTACTGCAGTGATCCCAGTCAATATTTGGATAGTTGAACTCCCCCATGACAACTATCCTGCCTCTCTCACTCGTATCGAGAATTATCTTTGCTATCCTTTCCTCTACATCTCTGGGACTATTCGGAGGCCTATAGAAAACCCCCAGCATGGTGACTTCTCCTTCCTGTTTCTATCCTCAGCCCATACTACCTCAGTTAACGAGTCCCCAAACATCCTTTCTACAACTGTAATATTGTCCCTGATCAACAATGCCATACCTCTCCCTCTTTTACCATCTTCTCTGTTCTTGCTGAAACATCTGAATCCCGGAGTCTGCAACAGCCATTCCTGTCCCTGTCTCCTTAATGGCCACAACATCGAAGTGCCAGATACCAACCCACGCTGCCAGTTCACCCACTTTATTTCAGTTGCTCCTCGCGTTGAAGTACATACACTTCAATCCAGGTTCTCACTTGCTAGTGTCAGATACTTGATTTTGGAACTCCCTATTCACATCTTCTTCTGTACCTGTCCTACAATTTTGGTTTCCATCCCCCTGCTGTATTAGTTTAAATCCACCTTAATTGCTTTAGCAAATTTCCCACCCAGGATATTGGTACCTCTCTGGTTTAGATGAAGACCATCCTGCTTGTAGAGGACTCAGTAAACATTTTCTTATTACTTTGCTGATCCATTGGAATGCTCCTATTCATGTAGGACCTGGTGTGGGACCTAGAAATGTGTTAACAATCCATTGTGTATGGTAAAATTGAAGGTATAAGCAGATTTATACTTCAAACTATTTATAGATGCACACTGGAAAATACATCCCATTAAATTGCACCAGAGAGTGCACATTCCAGGTTTAACTGCTGAGCTGAGTTAATTCATCTCAATGAGAAAACAAAAGATGTTTGGTATTCTTGCAGTGTACAAGAGAAAGACAGATTGAGGTTTGTTAGAAATCTGAAGATTTGTGTTACTGATTAGGTGATGCCCACTGTGGAACTCTGTGATTTGGCTTTCTGTTACCTCAGGGCACTTGCAGTCATTTGTTAGTGCATCAGTCACACCTTAGCTGCAAATGATTCATCCATCAATGACTTGGGACTCTGATTGGTCTGTATGGTTTGGCTATTTATTAGTTTAACCAGCTAAGATTCCAATTTCATGATCTTAGACAGTTCCACTGGGTTAATCATAAGGATGGTTCTTGATAGAAAGAGTAAGAGAAAATAACCCAGGCAACTCTTATGCTCTTGCTTGCCTCCTGATATAGAAATATAAATGCAGAGAATTTGATGATTGATTGTGAATCCTATCAGTTAGGTCCAAAAGAAAAGCATCACTTTTATGATAATGAGTAAAATACAGAATTAATTATGTTCAATATCTTATTGACATCCTTTTTACAGATTCACTTAATCTGTGTTCAGATTTAATTAATATTGAAATCACTAGCACTCTTACCAGTCCTGCACCATCACTTACTGCAGGCCAAGATTTCCGATGCTCAGGTATGTCCTTTAACTGTTACGTTTTATTTTACCTTCTCTTGTACATGCTGTGTCTTAAGTTATTTTTCTCGGCCATTATTCATTTTATTTTGTAATCTGGTTAATGGAAATTGAGTTGTCTTCTAGCATAGCTTATGTACACATAGAAGAAATGAAGTCAGGTTTCATAAGTTAGCATTTGTGAAATATCTGGCCAACAGGCAGCTTATAGTCATTACAGCAAAGATGGGGGCTATTCGGCCGGAGGAGTCCATGCTGTGCTCTGGAAACCAATCCAGTCAATCCCATTCCTCTGTTCTATTCTCACAGCCTGGTGACTCATCCAGTCTAAGCATACCCAGCCTATCAATTTTCACCCAATCCATCACTTCTACCATCATTCAGTCACCATGTTTGTGTGTACTTCCACATTTGTACATGCCCGTGCACTGAGGAGATTACAGTTTCCCATCCAACCCTAAGACTAATAGACAATAGATCTGAATTGTAAGCTATCACTTGTAAGCATAGAGAAAATAACAATGAATTCTGGAGCTATAAAAATAAAAGATTTCAATTAGTTTCTTGCTTTTAAGCTAACATTTCTGACTTAAGCTGCTGCAGTGTTCCAGTGAAGCCAAATGCAAGCTGGAGGAACAGCATCTTGTTTTCCACTCAGGCACTTTACAGACTTCAGGATTCAACAGGGAATTCAACTATGTGCATTCTGTCCTATAATTCCAGACAAGTTTCACTGTGTTTTGTTGACATAGATTTGCTATCAGCAAAGTCAACATGTTTTCTACTATTTATTGATCAAGGGTTGTTATTAAACGTGAGAGGATGCAGAAGAGATTTACAAGAATGTTGCCAGGACTGGAGGGTTTGAGTTATAGGGAGAGGCTAAAAAGGCTGTGACTTCTTTCCCTAGAGCATCCGAAGCTGAGTAATCTTTATCCTTAATAAAGATTTATAAAATCATTATGGGCATTAATAGAGTGAATAGCTAGGGTCTTTTTCAAAGGGTGGGGGAGTCCAAAACTAGAGGGAATAGGTTTAAGATGAGAAGGGAATGATTTAAAATTGGAGGAACTTTTTCACACAGACTGTGGTGCATGTATGGAATGAGCTGCCAGAGGAAGTGGTGAAGGCTGGTACAATTACAACATTTAAAAGGCATCTGGATTGTTTTATGAATAGGAAGGGCTTAGAAGGATATGGGCCAGATGCTGGCAAATGGGACTGGGTCAGATTAGATTAAATTATTTACAGTGTGGAAACAGGCCCTTCGGCCCAACAAGTCCACACCGAAGCGCAACCCACCCATACCCCTACATTTACCCCTTACCTAACACTACGGGCAATTTAGCACAGCCAATTCACCTGACCCGCACATCTTTGGACTGTGGGAGGAAACCGGAGCACCCGGAGGAAACCCATGCAGACACGGGGAGAACGTGCAAACTCCACACAGTCAGTCGCCTGAGTCGGGAATTGAACCCAGGTCTCCGGCGCTGTGAGGCAGCAGTGGTAACCACTGAGCCACCGTGCTGCCCACAAATGGGGATGTCTGGTTGGCACAGTCAGCTTGACCGAAGTGTCGTTTCCATGCAATATGACTATGACTCTGACATCTATTTTGCATCTAGTTATAGAGTTGTGCAACACAGTAACAGGCTCTTTGACCCAACTTATGCATGCTGACCAGGTTTCCTAAACTGAACTAGTCCCATATGCCTGCGTTAGGCCTATATCCTTTTGAATCTTTACTATCCAAATGTACCTGTCCAAATGTCTTTTAAATGTTGTAATTGTACTCATCTCTACCACTTCCTTTGGCAGCTTATTCCATACATGCACCACCCGCTGTGAAAACATTGCTCCTCAGGTCCTTTTTAAATCTTTCCACTCTCATCTTTAACCTATGCCCTTTCATTTAGGACTCTCCTATCCTGAGGAATGGACTTGAAAGCCTTCACCCAAGGGAATAGACATCTTTGCACTCCATGATTTTATAAACTTCTTTAATGTCACCCTTCGTCTCCTACACTCCAGTGAAAAATGTTTCAGCCTATCCAGCCACTCCTTACAACTCAAAGCCTCCAGTCTCAGTAACATTCTGGAAAATCCTTTTGAACCCTTTCCAGTTTAATAACATGCTTCCTATAGCAAGGTGATCAGAATTGTACACAGTACTCCAAATGTGGCCATACCAATGTCTTTTACAGCCATAACCTTATGTCCTAACTCTTGTACTCAGTGCTCTGATCAATGAAGGCAAGTGTGCCAAATGCCTTCTTCATCAATCTCTGTCTGTCACGTCACTTTCAAGGGACTATGTATCTACACCCTCGTTCTCTCTGTTCAATAGCACTCCAGCACTCCCCAGGACACTATCACTAACTGTGTAAGTCCTGCCCTGGTTTGACTTAATAAAATGCAATACTTCACATTTATCTAAATTAAATTCCATCTGTCATTCCTTGGCTGACTAGCCCAGTTGATCATGATCCTGTTGTATTCTTCGATAACTTTTCTCACTGTTCACTATATCACCAATTTTGGTGTCATCCACAAACTTATTAACCATTGCTCCTATATTCTCATCCAAATTGTTTAAGTAAATTAAGCACAACAGTGGACCCAGCACCAGTCTTTGTGGAGTCACTGTGGTCATTGGCCTCCAGTCTGAACAACAAGCTTCTATACCATCCTCTGTCTCCTAATGTCAAGCCAATTTTGTATCCAATTGGCTAGCTCTTCCTGAATCTAATATTACTAACCAGTCTACCATGCAGAACCTTGTTGAAGGCCTTGCTAAAGTCATGTAGACAACTAATCTGCCTTCATCTATATTCTTGGTCACCTCTTCAAAAATCTCAAATCAAGTTTGTGAGACATAAAGCATAAAGCCACACTGGCTATCCCTAATCAATCATTGCCTTTCCAAATGCTTGTCGATACTGTCTCTTATGATCACTTCCAACAACACATCCATCACAGACATCAGACTTACCAATCTGTCTTTTCCTTGCAGACTTTCTTCAATAATGGCATAACATTAGCCACCTCCAGTCTTCCAGCATCTCACCCATGGCTGTCAATGATGCAAATATCTTTGCTAGGGACCCCACAATTTCTTCCCTAGTTTCCCACATTTGATCAGGTCCCCTAGATTTATCTACCTTTATGTGTTTTAAGACCTCCAGCACCTCCTGTTCTGTAATGTGGAGTCTTTTCAAGACATTACTATTCATTTCCCTCTTCTGCTACCTTTAGTACTTGCTTTATTTTTTATTCTGGGCATCCTCACCACTTATTCATCCTCCCTGAATTCAATAGCATGAAAACCATCATTTTCCAGACTCCTTCAATTCCATATCGGCTTTGAAATGTTAACTTTGTTTCACTTTCCACAAATGCTAACAGATTTGCAGCATTTCTCCAACACTTAGAATCACAGAGTCATACGGTACAGAAACAGGCCCATTGATCCAACCAGTCTATGCCAAACAATTGCCTTCAACAAGGCTCTGCATGGTAGACTGGTAATGTTAGATCACATATGATTCAGGGAGAACTAGCCAATTGAACATAAGCTAAGTTGGTTCGACCTGCCTGAGCTTTGCCCATATCCCTCCAAACATTTCTTGTTCATGTATCTATCCAAATGCCTTTTAAACATTGTAGCTGTACCTGTATCCACCATTTTCTTTGGAACTTCATCTCACACACGAACCACTGTCTATGTAAAACATTTGACCCTCATGTGTTTTTAAAACCTTTCTCCTCTCACCTTAAAAATATGCCCCAAGTCTTGAAAGCCTCCACCCAAGGGAATAGACATCTGCCATTCTTATCTGTACCCCTCATGAATTTATAAACCTTTTTAAGGTTGCCCCTCAACTTCCTACACTCCAGTGGAAAAATTCCCGGTCTACCCAGCCTTGCCTTGCAGCTCAAACCCTCCATTCCCAATACATCCTGGTAAATTTCTTCTGAAACCTCTCCAGCTGAATACTGTCCTACCTATAACAAGGCGATTGGAACCAGACAGTATTCCAGAAGAGGCCTCTCCAATGTCCTATAACTTCAAAGTAATGCCCCAACTCCTATATTCAAAGATCTGAGCAATGAAGGCAAGCATGCCAAATGCCTTCTTAACCACATGCTATTTCATGTTCAATTAATCATATAGCGTGTTGTAAAAGCATTTGGAATAATTACTCTCCAGCTATATTTCTGATTGCTTGAGTCCACTTTTCATGCATTTTCTAATAGATTGAAAAATTTATCCAGCTTCGTTGAATCCCTTTTAGAAAACCAGTTATGGTAGAGATCATAATTTGGATGCTGCAAATAGCCATAGCATCTCTGGGCAAAAGATGTAAAAACAGTTTGGATTTCAAGGCCGTATTGCTGTGCAGTAAACCCTTTTAGAAATTGTGTGTGTGTGTGTTTGTGTGTGTGTACGTACATGTGGCCATTAAATGAAGCCCCAGGATTACTGAGTAACCTGAATCTTCTTGCCTGGGTATACATATGAAGAATTACACTTGAGAGAGATCCCAGCTAATGATTATTAACCACAGAATGAAACTGTAGCACAAAATCTGAGCCTCTCACGTAATGGGGACAAAATTGAAAAGTGTCTGTCAGACAAACTCAGCAGGTTGGTCAGCCACTGAAAGAGCACGTTAAAAATTCTATGAAGTCCTTTGTTGCTGTTATTCATCAATAATTATTCTTTGCCCATCTCCATCTTCCCCAAATCCAATGGAGTATTGTATAGTGGCATCTGGTACACTGGTGCCTTACTTAAATGGCCAACCTTCATAAGTAAAGTTAGTCCAGTCTCATCAACAAAGATCATTGTTAATATTAGAAACCATGCGTAATGTTAATTATTTTGTGTCTTAAATGCAATATATTTCAAAGCCCACATACGGGCACAGAGTTAAACACAGGTGGCATGGACTTTTGAGTCTAAAGATATTACGTTTCCAACCCAGCTGATATTCTTACCAGTGTCACTAACATTACTAACTGGATCTTGTTTAGAAAACTAATAAATTGATTCTGATTTTACCTGCTTAACTGTCAAGGAAACTTGGACACAAACATTTCAGCTTTCAGTGGCCTGAACTCAATAAAGTAACATTTTCAAAACTGCGATAAGTAAAATAAGCCTAGTGCCAAAAATTTCTTGTTGAAAATTCTCATCTATCTTGTTTAATATTTAATAGGTTGTTCAACAGTAGCAGCATCCCTGAATAGTAGAAATTTCTGTAAAATTCTTCAGTTGTGTCCCAATAAATGTGATCGACACAAAGTGATTCAAGAATGTGAAGATAGATACAAAAAGGAATTAAAGAAGTTATTAACCTGTCACAGTTCTATGACTGACAAAAGTAAGCAATCAGTTTATCAACCTTAAGAAGAGCTATAGATTGTATTCAAATAAGTATCTGTAACCCTAACTGTTGCATTGAGATTTGGGGATTGTCGGGGAGTAAAAAATGAGGTCTGCAGATGCTGGAGATCACAGCTGCAAATGTGTTGCTGGTCAAAGCACAGCAGGTTAGGCAGCATCTCAGGAATAGAGAATTCAACGTTTCGAGCATAAGCCCTTCATCAGGAATAAGAGAGGATTGTCGGGGAACAATGCCTGCAACACAATGCAAAGAGAAACCTTTTAGTTTGCTGGCTAACATTGGAACCTATGTTGCCACAGCACAAACTTTTCAATACAGCAGCAACAACATAGATAAAAATCGAAAGAACTGCAGATGCTGCAAATAAGAGACAGAAATTGCTCTAGCCCAGATAACATGTTGGCCAATCTCTCCTATGCCTTCTTTATTGCAGTCACATCCTTCCTACTGTGTGATGATCAGAACTACATACAGTACTCCAGCTGTGGCCTAATTAATGTTAGAAACAACTCCATCAAATCTCCTTGTTGTTGTATTCGTTACCTTGACAAATAAAGGCAAATTTCCTACATTCCTTCTTAACTACTATATCTACCTGTCCTGCTGATTCAAGGATCTATAGACATACAGACCAAAATCCCTCTGATCCTCTCTACTTCCTCGAATTCTACTGCTCAAGACTTCCTTGCTTTGTTAGTTCTCCCAAAATGCATCACCTCTCACTTTACAATTTTAATCCTATTTGCCACTGTTCTGTCAATCTGACCAGCCAGTCTATATTGTCTAAGGCTTCCCTCGATAAATTCAATGTAATTTGTTAGACATGATTTCCCCTTACAAAGCCATTCTGACTATCCTTGCTTATTCCTTGTTTTTCCAAGTGGGCATGATGTGGACCAGGGTGGGCAAAGTTAAAAATCACACAACACCAGGTTATAGTCCAACAGGTTTATTTTGAAGTACTAGCTTTCAGAGCGCTGCTCTTTCTCATCGGGTAACTAGTGTTGTGTGATTTTTTAACATTTTCCAGGCGGAGATTAATTCAGTCCCTCAGAATGTTTTCCAGTAGTTTCCCTACAACATGATAGTCTTATTGGCCTGTAGTTTCATGATTTATCCCTATCACCCTTCTTAAATAATGATACTATATTATCTGTCCTCCAGTCCTCTGGCACCCCTTCCTTGGCCAAGAGGATCTGAAAATAATTGCATTCATGGGGAATTTTCCCCCTTGCCCTTGCCATTGTTTTCTTCAATTGGAAATTGCATATGCAAAATGGAGATCATGGTTCAATGTTTCTTGGCCACACTATGACCTGAGGTGGATCACTTCTGGTGCCAAACCAATCATTATTGACGCAACAGCTCCGAGCAATGCTGGGAGAGTACTGCACTGCTCTGGTAGAGCTTTTAGAGACCTGAGAAAATATGGATTACATCGCATCTATTCCAATGACTTACTCCATGATTTTCCTGTCTAGTTTTTGATGTGTATTCTGATGTTTATGATTTTGCTATTTAGAAATATCTGGTCTTTGCTATATATTTTTCTCTTGCCAGCTTAGCTGAGAATGTAAGATTTTGACTTGGAAACGTTTGGTTGTGAACTTCTATTTTACCTCATTATTCTTCCACAAGTGCAGAGCTTGTGATCAGATTCCTATCTACGATATTAATGTTGAATTTCCAAGCCCACAAGAACCTGAGAAGTACCAAAGATTAACTTTCAGCAGCACTGTTGACTACCACTTTGTGGAGAAAATACAAATAAGTGGACTTCTATCCATTTAAAATATCTTCTATCACTGACAAGTGGGAGAAATTGAGAAAATGGATGAAAAATAGTGAGATTGTATTTTACAGTATGTATTATTGTTTAGTATATTGTACTGGCTTAATCACAGCTATTTAAAGATTCCTTGAAGGATAGGATTTTATCCTTTAAGCAATTATCTACTCTGATGTAATGTATTTAATAATATTATTATTTGAGAAGTTAAGTTTTAAAGTGGAGGAAAAATGGATTTTAGTTTTCAGTTCTATGAAGATATCAGAAAATAATTTTGAATATTGAGAAAAACAGCATTTACAAGTAATTATGTAACTTAAACGAAATGAACTGCAGGCACCTGGGGGATAATTGCTAAGGTGTTTGTTGTCCTGTTTTGAATTATTTACCCCCAAAAAGAGCATCAGGCAGGGGTTGGGGCTGTGTGGAAAATTTCATATAGAGAGAAGAGGTCCATAACAGTAAAAGTGCTATTAATAACAGTCTTCAAGTAGTCTGGTTCGGGTTGAAGTCCTGAGTTACTTAGAAACCAATGACAAGAAAGCTCCAGAAACAGAGGGCTCTGGGAATATCAGAGAGGAAGATGTCCAGAAGGCTGTTGAAGACATGAGTTTGGTAAACCCATGTTCGGTAATAAGTGAGCAGAGTTATAGTTTGTTTTAAGAGTGTCAGGGGAATTATCTGCAGAAGATAGCATTGAATGAATGTTAGCAATTTGCCAAAAATGTGCCAATTGAGCAAGAAACGTTAGTATGGAGATAGGGATGACTATTAACTGAGGTTTGAGTGCCTGTACGGATATTGCTGAGATAAAAGGAATGAGTCTTTCTTTTTGCTATTTATATTTGGATTGCTCCAGTAGTGCAATTATAATTTGCACTTTTCTTTAGTGTAATAAACTTTAATGGTCTTTTGTCAAAAGTACATTGGAAACCTCTTGTAAGTACTTTAAGTGATTGAGCTCTATGGTAAACAAAAAGAAAAATAAAACTCGTGGTCTGTCAAGCTAGATTTCACTCTGGGAACTAATGTGCCCAGTATTTTAATCAGCGGGGATCAGAACACTGTTCTGAAGCTAAAAACATGGTAATGGACATTTTTGCCTACTTTATAAAGTTTTTTATATATAATTATCTGAGTAAAGGTCTAAAAATAAACAAATAAAAGAATTTGTTGCCACTTCTTGTGTAGTATCACAATGCAGTTTCCAGATTATTGTAGATTTAAAGAACTCGTGTCACATTGCTGCTGAACTCGGTCCAAGTTTGTTGTAGAATATCAAACATGCACATAAAGTAATATTTGCACATTTAAAAATTGTTTCTTTGTTTTAAAAATGTAAAACTTCAAAACCATTTGAATTTTCTTTAGAAAATTCAGTACTCAAAAGGGTTGCTACACTAAACAAAATTCAGCACATACAGACAGCAGAAAGTTATGGTCAAGTCTGAACCAATAGGTTTGCCTGATGGAATGTTTTAAGCCGTTTTTCAGCATCTGCTAATCTCCCATAAGCCTTGATGTTTCAATTCTTTAAAAAACCAGGAAGTGTGTTATTTTACCCTTGTGTACTCAGTGATCTTAGCCAATCAATGTAGATATTTCTTTTTGTTTGACATTCTGCAAATCTAAGGCTTTACATGAAGTGAAGCCTAAAGCCAAAGCTCTTTACTGATTTTGAAGTTTCATCAAGCTTTTACTTTGATGAGATTACTTCTGCCCTGTAAAACAGGAGTCATAATTCAGAGTAAAGAAGTCAGCAGTTGTAATTTATTGAAAACAAGAATGCCTTTGGTATGAAAAACAGAATTATACACTGAAGCAGAATTAGTATGCTCCAAAGTCAAGCCTTTGATTGTAACCCATGGATTTTTCTATTAGTATATATGGTAGATGACGAGATGTCAAACAGTCAAATTTTGAAAAACAAAATCAGAATATCTTGCAGATTATAGCTATAGATCAAAGCATCCGTGAAAAGCTCAATGCGATATATTTTGTGAATGTTGTATTGAAGTACTCTTACAAGTAGAAATGTATTTCTGGACATTATAGACTCTAAGTGCACATGGTAAAAGCACAGTAATATTGCAGCTTATTTCACAGATATCTGGTGTATTTTTCATTTCCTGATACATTTCTCATGCTCCTCTCCTGAAGTTGCTTACTGATCCTACGATATGATTCCATAGGTATTTGCTGGCTAGTAGTATCACCCAATTCCTCCTCCATGTGGTGGTCCCTCAGAATGGAGATGGCTTTTGCCCATGCTAAGACTTGCACATGGAAAGGCCATTGTGCTGCAGCAGCCTCATGATTCTGGCTGAACAAGGAACCCCCTTGCTTATTGCCAAGTATAGGCATATCAAAAGGACATATAGATGGATAATCAACCTGTTCAGCCATATTTGATGGCCATTTATTCCTAAGGGAACTTGAAACCAAAGTTTCTGACCTAAAGGTAGGGACTGTACGCACTGCATCTCAAGACCTCTCAATTCTTCATATGTGAACTCAGATAATAGATAGAATTCAATCACTTCACCTCCATGCTACCAGCCTCACTAACTAAAACTTGTGTTGAGAATCAAGATAACACTTTAAAGTTCCTTTCATAGCGTCGAGATGTACAGCAAGGAAACAGACTCTTTGGTCCAACTCATCCATGCTGGCCATATATCCTAAATTAATCTAGTTCCATTTGCCAGCACTTGGGCTATATCCTTCTAAACCCCTCCCATTCATTTTCAAAGTTGTAATTGTACCAGCCTCCACCTTCCTCTGGCAGCTCATTCCATACACGCACCACCCTCTGCGTAAAAAGTTTGCCCCTTAGATCCCTTTTAAATCTTTTCCCTCTCACCTTAAACCTATGCCGTCTAGTTCTGGACTCCCCTCCTACCCCAGGGAAAAGACCTCGTCTATTTACTCTATCCATGCCCCTCAAGTTTTAGGTCAGGTCATCCCTCAGCCTCTGACGCTCCAGGGAAAACAGCCCCAGCCTATTCAACCTCTCCCTATAGCTAAAATCCTTCAACCCTAGCAACATCCTTATAAATTTTTTCTGAACTCTTTCAAGTTTCTCAATATCCTTCCGATAGGAGGGAGGCCAGAATTGCACACAATATTCCATAAGTGGCCTAATCAATGTGCTGTACAGCCACAACATGATCTCCCAACTCCTATACTCAATGCTCTGATCAATAAAGACAAGCATACCAAACGCCTTCTTCACTATCCTGTCTACCTGTGATTCCACTTTCAAGGAACTATGAACCTGCACTCCAAGGTTTCTTTGTTCAGCAACGCTCCCCAGGACTTTATCATGAAGTATATAAGTCCTGCCTTGATTTGCCTTTCCAAAATGTAGTACCTCACATTTAACTCCATCTACCACTCCCCACTTTGTTTGATTAATCTTGTTTCTTCTTTCCTCCATGTTACATTCAGATGTTTATATGTAACCATTTCACTTCTCATTTGTTATTTAATTTTCTCTCCCCTCCACCCTGTCACATCTTTTACATGTCCATCTTTCTAGAGTTGTGATGAGAGGTCACTCAAATTGAAATATTAACTCTATTTCTTGCCACAAATGCTGCCTGACTAGCTGAGTTTCTCCATCACTTTTTGTGCTTAATTAAAATTTCTGGCAACTGCAGTAATTTGATTCTGCTTAATACTTGGAATCCTAGTGTGTTACACCATTTGTTTTTCACTTCATCCTGATATCCTGGAACCATTTTGTGTAGTTTCCTGACTGGAGGTGAGGGTCATAATTCTACTGGTACTTCCATGACTGCAATCATTTGGTGTAGACATTGTCCACTTTCTGGTGTTCTTGGGAGATCTGAGCTCACTGCAATCCCAAATCTTCCTCAGGTGGACCTCCAGAAAAGTGTAAAAGACCTGGGGATAGCCTTACCAGGTTTCCCATCCACCCATGAGGTTGCTGCATATTGAAAAACCCAAATGCTGCTAAATCTTTCTGAAACATCCTGTTGTCCCTTTAATTAGAAATCTTTCCTCTGACAGAACGGATGCTTCTCTGTAATACGTGCAGCTCCCTTTTAAGAGACACAAGCTCACTGAAGTAGATGCCCAGATGTACTCTCTTTGTTTCACTCCCTGTAGAGACCATTAACGTTTTTTAAGAGAGATGAGTTTCCCTGAAACAGATGGAAAAAACTAAAAAGACAGTATTTCACATTATAAGACTTTCATTGAAATCAACCAAAATCATCACGTATCAAATATTACTTAATAGGCAACTAATGCACAAATTTGAAGAATAGGTAAAACCAAAAGAACTGCGGATGCTGAAAATCAGAAACAAAACAGAAATTGCTGGAAAATCTCAGCAGGTCTGGCAAAACGTGTCTGAGGAAGGGCTATTGAACCCGAAACATTAAGATTAGATTCCCATAGTGTGGAAACAGGCCCCTCGGCCCAACCAGTCCACACCGACTCTGCGAAGAGTAACCCACCCAGACCCATTTCCCTCTGACTAATGCTATAGGCAGTTTAGCACAGCCAATTCACCTGACCTGCACATCTTTGGACTGTGGGAGGAAACTGGAGCACCCGGAGGAAACACACACAGACACAGAGAGAATGTGCAAACTCCACACAGACAGTCACCTGAGGCTGGTATCGAACATGGGATCCTGGTGCTGTGAGGCTGCAGTGCTGACCACTGAGCCACCGTGCTGCCCCACAATAATTAACTCTGATTTCTCTCCACAGATGTTGCCAGATCTGTGTTTGTTAAAGAATACGTACTTCTTCATTAACCTAATACAATCAAATAGTGGTACAGCATGATTTTTTACATTTCCCCACATCTCTGTGTGGATAGTGATGCAGGTAGTTTCAGAGTACTCCAGGATTCTAGCAGGTCCTATTCTTGCTCTTGTGCCCTGTCCAATCTTGCAGTGCTCTTCGAAAATTGTTCCACCCATTTGGATTACTCCAGCCCTTGTTTCACCTGTAAGACTCACCCCTGATCCTCACATGTCAAAATGTCTGATGAATCCTGTTCTTTTCGAAAAGCAAACCAACATTTCCAAGCATTCTGCTTAGTTGTTAGAAACAAAATAGCTCACCCTGCTCTTCATGGCAGCAACTGCTACTTTTGCCACACAGTCATAATTTCTTTGTTTCTCTGTTCCACACTGGTGCTGTCCCACATGTAAAAAAAACTGTCTTGATTTTCAATTGGTTTCAGTTCCAGATCCATAGGCCTGTTTTTCTGGCAGAGTTAGTGTAATGTGGTGCGGAAAAGCACAGCAGGTCAGGCAGCATCTGAGGAGAAGGAGAATCGACATTTTGGGGAAAAGCCCTTCATCCACTTTTTCAGTATGTTCTGGTTTACCTTAATTTAACAGAGACATTTTAAAACATAACCATCTTCAGAATCCTGCATTCATAACAATCTTAAAACATGCAGCAATTAGCAGTCATTGTGCTTAGCTGAACACTGCAATCATGCAAGTGAGGCACCATAAAGCTAGTGTGCTGCCTGATTTAACAGCAACTGTGCTCAGCTAATCCTAAATTTGATTCTGGCTCCAGGGTAAAGGAATAGTCAGCTTTTAGCTCTTTGAATTGTGGTTTCACAAAGAGTTTTACATATTTCCTTCACTGGACTTAATTTTTTGTAGTGTTTTTGAAAGCAATGCAATAGCTCAAATTTGTGATGGCATAAGTATTTTAGAAGCCAGTCTTGTTCTGGTTTTTGTACCTCAAAACCAATTATCTCAGCAAAGGGATGTTCTAGATGAGTCATTTTAGACCCAGTGTACATAAAATGTTGTTGTTTAACTTAGGATCTCTGGAGGACAAGAAGCTTTTGAAAATTTTGGATATTTATGAGATACAGTGCTTTTGAGATACCAGTTTCAGGAAGGGAAGTAGCAGACAATTTCTTTATGGAAATCACCTTTACCATTCTGAAGTACTATGAAGTCTAATCCAAATCAATAGATTGTAATACAGCTTCTGTAAAATGTCAAGCTTAAGTAGGTGATCTAGTTGAATCTGCAATGTAGTGTAAAGGAGATTCGACATTTTACAAGGTGCAATCTTTTGGATGAGATGCTAGAACCAAATCTGCCTATGGAAGCATATGTAATAGAAGCTCTGACACTTTCTAATGAAGAGCTGGCAAGTGTTCTGATGTATTATCCAACAATCCCTCCAACAGAATGAAAAAGAAACAGATTAACTTATCCATTTGCTGCTTCTGTGACATTCCTTCCCACAAGTCTTCTCTACCTACACAAGAACAATTTCTGATTCAAAAGTGTACTCTTTATGAAGTGCTTTGGGACATTGTGAGATCAAGATCTTGTAGTGTGGTTTTTCACTCACTTTGAAAATCCTTGAATTCATCTTTCAGTGACCGTTTCATTCAAAAGTTCCAGTGTAGGGCTTTCAGTGTCGGACTTTGTGAAATTCTTTTTTAGGTATGAATTAACGTTTTACGGAAATTATTGTGGTATGATAATCTTGATTGGGAAATCTTGATTATGATAAATTTTATTTGTGAATTGCAAATGCTTTACAGTGTTACAAGATTTCTAACCATGATTTAATCTGTAGAGAATCTTCTGACTCCAATCAAGAAAACTGCATCTCGCATGACAAATTTCCACACACAGCACTCAGATTTTCTATTCAAGCCTAAACCATCCGCGAACAATTTTCACACAAAAAGTAAGTAAATCTTGCTGTTGGGTACTGGATTACACCTTTGGGTCCTGGGCTCAAATTCAGTTCAATGTCCATTTCTTTGCACACAGTCCAAAGATGTGCCGGTTAGGTGGTTTGGCAATGCTAAGTTGTACATTCGGTGGACGAGCCATGGTAAAAAATTATGTAAGGGTTTATAGGGATAGGGTGGGGTGGTAGTTCCGGGTGGGATAATCTTTGGAGGTTTGGTGCAAATTCAAATGGCTGAATGACCTCTTTGTTTAAGGATTCTGTGATTCTATGCATCAGAAGGACTGTTCCCTTTAAGATGCATACAAGCATAAATATGCAGCCAACTTAAAGGGTCCACACAATGCAATAAGCCAGCTCTACACAGTAAACAGAATTTAGAGGAAACACTGGTTGGAATATATCCATTACAATTTTGCAAGCGATCAAGCAGTCTGTGCCCATGTTTAGTATGACTTAAACAACGTTCAGGCTTGGACTCAGACAAGTCTGGTTCTGGGATTTAGATGTTTCAGTGAAAACAGAGAAGATGGTAAAAGAGGTGGAGGTGTGGCATTCTTAGTCAAGGACAGTATTATGGCTGCAGAAAGGACGTTTGAGGACTCATCAACTGAAGTAGTATGAGCTGAGATTAGAAAGAGGAAAGGTGAGGTCACCCTGTTAGGAGTTTTCTCTCGGCCTCCAAATAGTTCCAGAGATGCAGAAGAAAGGATAACAAAAGATGATTGTCGTAGGAGCAAGAGTGACAGGGTAGTTGTTATGGGCGACTTCAACTTCCCAAATACTAACCAGGAATACTATAGTTCAAGTACTTTATTAGATTACTTACAGTGTGGAAACAGGCCCTTCGGCCCAACAAGTCCACACCAACCCGCCGAAGCGCAACCCACCCATACATTTACCCCTTACCTAACACTACGGGCAATTTAGCACAGCCAATTCACCTGACCCGCACATCTTTGGACTGTGGGAGGAAACCAGAGCACCCGGAGGAAACCCACGCAGACACAGGGAGAACGTGCAAACTCCACACAGTCAGTCGCCTGAGTCGGGAAATGAACCCGAGTCTCAGGCGCTGTGAGGCGGCAGTGCTAACCACTGTGCCACCGTGCCACCCACAAGATGGGTCAGTTTTTGTCCATTGTGTGCAGGAGGGTTTTCTGACACAATATGTAGACAGGTCTACAAGGGGTGAGGCCACATTAGATTGATACTGGGTAATGAACCTGGCCAGGTATTAGATTTGGAGGTAAGTGAGCACTTTGGTGATAGAGACCATAATTCGGTTATGTTTACTTTAGCGATAGAAAGGGATAAGTATACGCCAGAGGGCAGGAATTACAGCTGGTGGAAAGGCAATTACGATGCAATTAGGTAAGATTTAGAATGCATAGAATGGGGAAGGAAACTGCAGGGTATGGGCACAATAGAAATGTGGAGTTTACTCAAGGAACAGCTACTGTGTGTCCTTGATAAGTATGTACCTGTCAGGCAGGGAGGAAGTTGTCAAGTGCCGGAGTTGTGGTTTACTAAGAAAGTTTAATTTGTTGTCAAGAGGAAGAAGAAGGCTTATGTTAGGATGAGATGTGAACGCTCAGTTAGGGCGATTGAAAGTTCCAAGGTAGCCAGGAAAGATCTAAAGAGAGAGCTAAGACGAGCAAGGAGGGGACATGAGAAGTTGTTGGCGGATAGGATCAGGGAAAACCCTGAAGCTTTCTACAGGTATATAAGGGATAAAAGAATGATTAAAGTAAGATTAGGGCCAATCAAGGACAGGAGTGGGAAGTTGTGCGTGAAGTCAGAGGAGATGGGGAAGCACTTAATGAATACTTATCGTCAGTATTCACACTGGAAAAAGACAATGTTGTCGAGAAGAATACAGAGACACAGGCTACTAGACTAGATGAGATTAAGATTCACAAGGAGGAGTTGTTAGAAATTCTAGAAAGTGTGAAAATAGATAAATCCCCTGGGCCTGATGGGATTTATCCTTGGATTCTCTGGGAAGCCAGGGAGGAGATTGCCAAGCCTTTGGCTTTGATCTTTATGTTGTGATTCTCTACAGGAATAGTACCAGAAGATTGGAGGATAGCAAATGTGGTTTCCCTGTTCAAGAAGGGGAGAAGAGTCAACCCTGTAAATTACAGACCAGTGAGCCTTAATTTGGTTGTGGGTAAAATGTTCGAAAAAGGTTATAAGAAATAGTATTTATAATCATCTCATTAGGAATAAGTTGATTAGGGATAGTCAATACGATTTTGTGAAGGGTAGGTCATGCCTTACAAACCTTATTGAGTTCTTTGAGAACGTGACCAAACAGGTGGATAAGGGTAAAGCAGTTGATGTGGTGTATGTGGATTTCAGTAAGGTACTTGATAAAGTTCCGATGGTAGGCTATTACACAAAACATGGAGGAATGGAATTGAGAGTTATTTAGCGGTTTGGATCAGAAATTAGCTAGCTGAAAGAAGACAGGGTGGTGGTTGATGGGAAATGTTCACCCTGGAGTTCAGTTACTAGTGGGGTATCACAAAGATCTGTTTTGTTTGTCATTTTTATAAAATACCTGGATAAGGGCATAGAAGGATGGGTTAGTAAATTTGTAGATGACACTAAGGTCGGTGGAGTTGTGGACAATGCAAGAAGGTAGTTCAATAACATCTTCTCAAATAGGAGTGAACAGTGATTGCTGACCATTCTAGCAGTGCCCACATCTCATCATTATGATCAATTTTATATATGATTTTTAAGTACATTGTAACATTATAATGATTGTTATAATGTTTTTTATTGTAGAGATTCTGTTGACTCCAATCCAAAAAATGGCATCTCACATGACGAATTACTGCAGACAACAAACAAATTTTATAACTTGGCCTAAGCCATCTACAAAAGATGTTAACGTAAATCGTAAGTATGGTTCTTCCTGCTGGGTACTGAATTATATCTTTTGAGTTCTGGGTTCAAATTCAGTTCAGTTGTGTTATAATAATGATGATTGCTAAGCAAACCATGATCTAAACGTGACTAATAGTGAAAGAAAAGTCCTACCGAAAATACACAGAGGCGTTTACAATGGGTCTTGCCTTTTTAGCATGATCTCAGATTTCTGAAGCTTTCCCTAAAGGCAAGCTGCATTCTCCTGCTCAAACCTGACACAGCATTCAAACTCATCTCATATGAGTTATGAACATTTAGTGGGCTTCAGTCATTGCATCCACTTTGCCAATCCCCCCGAATTCAGATGTAAAAAAAAGAGATCTTATGGAGATAGAATTTTCATAAGGTAAGATCTGCTGTCTAAGTGTAAAATTGTTTCGTGAGAAAGTTAAATTTAACTAGTAAGACTGTATAAGTTTAAGGAAATTTAAATCATGGCAGGTGAGGTCAGCCAAGTGAAATGGGTGTTCTATCACTTATAGGGAGTCACAGACCCCAGCAGAATCCTAGATGACCACAAGTGCAGGAATGTGTTCCCACCCTCACAACCTCGAGCTCTGGGTTTTGGACCTTAAGCGTGGCTGGAGACACTACGGCACATCTGCGAGGCTGAGAACTTTGTGGATTGCATATTTAGAGAAGTGGTCACACCACTGCCGAAGTGATTGAATCAAAGATGGGAATGGGTTACCACCAGGCCTGGTGTGTTGCTTCTCTGGTGCCAGAGTCAAGTATGTCACTGAGTGGCTACAGGGCACCATGAAGGGGGAGGGTGATAAGACAGAGGTGGAAGTACAACCAATATAGTTAGAATGAGGGGTGAGGTCTTGTATCAAAAGTTCAGGGAGCTAGATAGTTGATTAAGAAGAGGTGATGGTCTGGTGGTATTATTGCTGAACTATTAATTCAGAAACCCAGGTAATGTTCTAGAGTCCAGGTTGGAACCAACATCCTTTGGAAAGGTTTGCTAGTACTGCTGGGAGGAGTTTAAATTAGTTCAGCAGCGGCAGGAGGTCACAGTGTGTTAGTGCGTCAGTGTGCTAGTTGGGGGGAATGACTTACCAGGGATAAGCCATGATTTGGAGATGCCGGTGTTGGACTGGGGTGTACAAAGTTAAAAATCACACAACACCAAGTTATATAGTCCAACAAGTTTAATTGGAAGCACTAGCTTTCGGATGCCGCTCCTTCATTAGGTGGTTCACCAGGAATAAGCCATGGGATACAGGTCTCTGGCACAGAGTCTGTCCCTATTGCTCAGAAGGGAAGGGGGGAGAAGAGCAGAGCATTAGTCATTGGGGACTCCATAGTTAGGGGAACAGATAGAAGATTCTGAGGGAATGAGAGAAACTCGCAATTGGTGTGTTGCCTCCCAGGTTCGTGATGTCTCGGATCGTGTTTTTAGGATCCTTGCTAGGGAAGGGGAGCAGCGGCAAGTCGTGGTCACATAGAGCTAGAACAAACAGAGTTGTTATCTCCGGTTTGTTACCTGTGCTACATGCTGACATAGCGAGAAATAAGGAGAGACAGGAATTGAACACGTGGCTATAGGGATGGTGCAGGAGGGAGGGATTCGGATACTTGCATAATTGAGACTCATTCTGGGGTAGGTGGGACCTCTACAAACGGTATGGTTTGCACCTGAACCAGAGGGGTACCAATACCCTAGGGGTGTCATTTGCTAAGGCTCTTCGGGAGAGTTTAAACTAATTCAGTAGGTGGATGGGAACCTGAATTGTAGATCCAGTGTACAGGAGGTTGAAGGTAGTGAGGTCATAAATAAGGTTTCAAGGTCATAAGAGTGTACCAGCAGGCAAGAAAGTGTTTGAAATGTGTCTACTTCAATGCTAGCATCTGGAATAGGGTGGGTAACCTTGCAACATGGGTTGGTACCTGGGACTTCGATGTTGTGGCCCATTTTGGAGACATGGATACAGTAGGGACAGGAATGGTTGTTGCAGGGTCCAGGTTTAGATGTTTCAGTAAGTACAGGGAAGGTGGTAAAAGATGGGGAGGTGTGGCATTGTTAGTCAAGGACAGAATTACCGTGGCAGAAAGGACTTTTGATGAGGACTCGTCCACTGAAGTAGTGTGGGCTGAGGTTAGAAACAGGAAAGGAGAGGTCACCCTTTTGGAAGTTTTCTATAGGCCTCCAAAAAGTTCCAGTGATGTAGAGAAAAGGATTGCAAAGATGATTCTGGATAGGAGCGAAAGTAACAGTATAGTTGTTAAGGGAGTCTTTAACTTTCCAAATATTGACACTATAGTTCGAGTACTTTAGATGGGTCAGTTTTGTCCAATGTGTGCAGGAGGGTTTCCTGACACAGTACGTAGATAGGCCAACAAGAGGTGAGGCCTCATTGGATTTAGTACTGGGTGATGAACCCGGCCAGGTGTTAGATTTGGAGGTAGGTGAGCACTTTGGTGATAGTGATCACAATTCGGTTACGATTACTTTAGTGATGGAAAGGGGTAGGAGTGTACCACAGGGCAGGAGTTAAGGCTGGGAGAAAGGCAATTATGATGCGAATAGGCAAGATTCAGGATGCATAGAATGGGGAAAGAAGCTGCAGGGGCTGGGCACAACTGAAGTGTGGAATTTGATCAAGGAACAGCTACTGTATGTCCTTGATAAGTATGTACCTGTCAGGCAGGGAGGAAGTGGTCAAACAAGGGATTTGCAGGGAACTAAAGAAGTTGAATTTCTTGTCAAGAGAAAGAAGGAGGCTTATGTGAGGTTGAGACATGAAAGCTCAGTTAGGGCACTTGAGAGTTACAAGTTAGCCAGGAAAAACCTAAAGAAAGAGCTGAGAAGAGCCAGGAGAGGACATGAAAAGTCTTTGGCAGGTAGGATCAAGGAAAACCCTAAAGCTTTCTGTAGGTATGTCAGGGATAAAAAAAAATGACTAGAGTAAGATTAGGGCCAGTCAAGGACTGTACTGGGAAGTTATACGTGAAATCCGAGGAGATAGGAGAGGCACCAAATGAATATTTTTTGTTAGTATTTCCACAGAAAAAAGGCAATGTTGTTGAGATAGCCTGAGACTGAGATAGAGGCTATTATACTAGACAGGATTGAGGTTCATAACGAGAAGGTGTTAGCAATTCTGGAGAGTGTGAAAATAGATCAGTCTTCTGGGCTGGATGGGATTTATCCAAGGATTCTCTGTGAAGCTAGGGAGGAGATTGCAGAACCTTTAGCTTTGATCTTTATTTTGTCATTGATTAGAGTGGTGCTGGAAAAGCACAGCAGGTCAGGCAGCATCTGAGGAGCAGGAAAATCGACGTTTCGGGCAAAGCTTTTCTTGCTCCTCGGATGCTGCCTGACCTGCTGTGCTTTTCCAGCACCACTTTCATCTAGACTCAGATTTCCAGCATCTGCAGTCCTCACTTTTGCCTTTATTTCATCATTGTCTATAGGAATAGTGATAGAAGACTGGTGGATAGCAAATGTTGTCCCCTTGTTCAAGAAGGGGAGTAGGGACAACCCCAGTAAGTATAGTCCAGTGAGCCTTACTTTGGTTGTGGGTAAAGTGTTGGAAAGGATTATAAGAGATAGGATTTATAATCATCTAGAAAGGAATAATTTGATTAAGGATAGTCAAGACGGTTTTGTGAAGGGTAGGTTGTGCCTCACAGATCTTATTTAATTCTATGAGAATGTGACCAAACAGGTGGATTAGGTTATAGTGGTTGACGGCTGCATATGGATTTCAGTAAAACGTTTGAAAAGGTTCCCCACAGTAGGCAATTGCAGAAAATACAGAGACATGGGATTGAGAGTGATTGGATCAGAAATTCACTAGCTGAAAGAAGACAGAGGGTGTTGATTGATGGGAAATGTTCATCCTGGAGTTCAGTTACTAGTGGGGTACCACAAGGATCTGTTTTGGGGCCACTGCTATTTGTCATTTTTATAAAAGACCTTGATAAGGGCGTGGAAGGATAGGTTCGTAAGTTTGCGGATGACATTAAGGTCGGTGGAGTTGTGGAATGCAGAGGATGTTGCAGGTTACAGAGGGACATAGATAAGCTGCAGAACTGGATTGAGTGGTGGCAAATGGAGTTCAATGTGGAAAAGTGTGAGTTTATTCACTTTGGAAGGAGTAACAGGAATACAGAGTACTGGGCTAATGGTAATGTGGATGAGCAGGGAGACTTCGTACATAGATCCCTGAAAGTTGCCACCCAGGTTGGTAGGGTTGTTAAGAAGGCATACAGTGTATTAGCTTTTATTGGGAGAGGGATTGAGTTTCGGAACTATGAGGTCATGTTGCAGCTGTACAAAACTGTGGTGCGGCCGCACTTGGAGTATTTCGTACAGCTCTGGTCACTGCATTATAGGAAGGATGTGGAAGCATTGGAAAGGCTGAAGAGGAAATTTACCAAGATGTTGCCTGGTATGGAGGGAAGGTCTTATGAGGAAAGGCTGAGGGACTTGAGGCTGTTTTTGTTAGAAAGAAGAAGGTTGAGAGGTGACTTCATAGAGACATATAAGATGATCAGAGGAGTAGATAAGGTGGACATTGTGAGTCTTTTTTCTCAAATGGTGATGGCTAGCACAAGGGGACATAACTTTAACTTGAGGGATGATAGACAAAGGAAAGAGGTCAGAGGTAGTTTCTTTACTCAGGGAGTAGCAGGGGTGTGGGATGTACTGCCTGTAACAGTAGTAGACTCGCCAACTTTAAGAGCATTTAAATAGTCATTGGATAAACATATGAATGATAATGGCATAGTGTAGGTTGGATGGGCTTCAGATTGGTTTCACAGGTTGGTGCAACATCGTGTGCTGAAGGGCCTGTACTGCGCTGTTCTACATTCCATGTTCATTAGCAATACAGCATAACTTAGAAAAGAAACCATGTGGACCAAGTTCAGATAAGTGGTATATCAAGGGAGTAAGGCATGGTTGGGTGGCCTGTACCTTAATGGCAGGAGTATTAGAGGTAAGGCGGATGAGTTAAGGACATGGAATGACACATAAAATTACAATATTGTTGCCATCACACCGATCTGGTGGAGGGGGTGGCATTACTGGCAACTTGACATTCTGGGACATAAAATCTCCAGATAAGACAGTGGAGGGTTCACAAATGAAGGTAGTGTTAGTTAGGGAGGCAGTTATTGTAGTAAGTGAAATAACTCCCCAGAGGCTGGTATCCCGTCACCAATCACCATTTATTTACATGTGGAAAGTCCTTAAAACTGATCCAGCTCTTTCAGAACCAGCTCTCAGAGCGCCAGCATGTATAAAACTCCTGTTTTTATCTACCTCTTAACATCCCCAATCAAGGAACTCATATTCTATGAAATCCACCTGGCTGACTTTGTTACAATCACTACATCCCTACTCTTCTGAGTCCAAGGACATAGTCCAGTTCTTTTTCTTGTTCCTTCTGGGATGTTTTAGCACCGGGCTAAGTTCCTCTAACTCTGCCTCAGATATAGGCAGCATGCAACACACAATAGCTCGCCTCTTGTGCCTGCACCATCACGGAAAAAAATTCATCCTCTTCTTCAGGTGGCAAAGGCATCAAGGCAGTGAGATCCACCATGTCCCTCTCTTCAACAGAGGGAGAGGGAGAACCCAAGGGTTCTGCCAGACTTTCCTATTCTTCCAAGGAGCCCAAGCACATTTTTGCTCCCACCTCATTTGCGAGTTTGCAGCTTTCAAATGGTCTACATCACTCCAGTTCAAACATTTTACGTCACTAGACCTGACCTTGTGTCAACCATACCTCTTATCCTTTCAGCATAATTTCTATGGTTCCTACACCAAACCTCAGCCCCTGAAGTGAATTATTTTTCGCAGAACCTTGTGTCTGGCACTGGCATTCCTGATGCTGGTTCATCCTCCACCCGTAAGGTCCGGGAAGATCAGATTTAATCTGGTGCAGAGTCTTCTCCCCATTGGCAACTCTGCTGGAGCTATCCCTATAGTTGCATGACAGCGTGATCTATACTCAAATAGGAACAAGGACAGTTTGGTATCTAGTGAAGCTGTAGGCTGCTCCTCGGATGCTGCCTGAACTGCTGTGCTTTTCCAGCACCATTCTAATCTAAACTCTGGTTTCCAGCATCTTCAGTCATTGTTTTTACCTGGCTGTTTCTTTAAGCTTGCCTTCAAGGTTTGGATTGCTCTTTCTGCCATTGAATGATGGATGGTATGGAACAGTCCTTACGCATCAAATGCACTTGGGCATTAGGAAATATTCAAATTCCTGACTGGTAAACAATGGCCTGTGATTTGTAAACATCTAGGACCCCATGTTTTGCAAAAGATGCATGCAGATTTTCCATTGTCACCCCCATATTTGATGAATGAGTTCTATACACGTCCTGCCATTTTGAGTGGGGATCCTCAATGCCTAAGAGCATTGAACCCATGAAAGGACCTGGGCAACTGATATGTAACCAAGTCCAGGGTTTACCCTCCCATTCTAACAAATGTGGGGAAGCTGTTGGCAGTAACATCTATTCTTGTTGGCACTCTGGGAACTGATGTGACTATGTCTGCATCCAATCCTGGCCACCAAACATAACTTCTCGCCAACAGCTTCATTCAGCCAAATGCACCATAGAAAACATTCTATCTGGGTGTGTCACAGCTTGGTACGGCAACTGCTCTGCCCAGGATTGTAAAAAACTTCAGAAAGTTGTGTACACTGCACAGACTGTCATGCAACCTCCCATCCATTGTGTCCAACTACACTTACCGTTGCTGCAGAAAAGCAGCCAACATCATCAAAGATCCCTCCCACCCCAGTTATAAACTCTTCCAATCTCTCCTGTCAAGCAGAAGATATAAAAGCTTAAAGATAGCTGCCAACAGGTTCAAGAACAACTTCTTCCCCACTGTTATTAGACTGATGAATGGACCTCATAAATTTCAAATCTAATGTTGACCTTGCTTCTGTGCATCTCCTGTGCAACTGTAACTTTGTATGTTTCACTCTGTTCAATCACCTTATGACCTGTATGTCCTCGTATACAAAGTACAAAGAAAATTTACGGCCCAGGAACACGCCCTTCAGCCCTCCAACCCTGAGCCGATCCAAATGTACTGTCTAATTCGGTCAGTTCCTAAGCATCTGTATCCCTCTACTCCCCACCTACTCATGCATCTGTCCAGACTCATCTTAAATGAATCTACCGTGCCTGCCTCTACCACCTCTGCTGGCAATGCGTTCCAGATGCCCATCATCCTCTGTGTGAAGTACTTGCCGCGTGTATCCCCCTTAAACTTTCCACCTCTCACCTTGAAAGCATGACCTTTCGTTATTGAATCCTTCACCCTGGGAAAAAGCTTTTCTCTATCCACTCTGTCTATACCCTTCATGATTTTGTAAACCTCAATCAGGACCCCCTCAATCTCCTTTTTTCGAGTGAAAATAAACCGAACCTTCTCAACCTCTCTTCACAGCTAGCACCTTCCATACCAGGCAACATCCTCATAAAACTTCTCTGCACCCTCTCCAAAGCATCCACATCCTTTTAGCAATGTGGCACCCAGAACTGTACACAGTATTCTAAATGCGGCCGAACCAGTGTCTTGTACAATTTTAACATGACTTGCCAGCTCTAATACTCAATACCCAGTCCGATGAAGGCAAGCATACTATATGCCTCCTTGACCACTCTATCCACCTGTGCAGCAACCTTCAGGGTATAATGGACCTGCACTCCCAGATCTCTCTGCCCATCAACTATTCCCAAGGCTCTTCCATTCATTGTATCATTCGCTATAGAATTAGTCTTGCCTAAACGCATCACCTCACATTTGTCTGGATTGAAAGCCATCTGCTACATTTCCGCCCAACTCTCCAGTCTATCTATATCCTCCTGTATTCTCTGACAGTCCCTTATGCTTTCTGCCACTCCACCAATCTTTGTGTCATCTGCAAACTTGCATGTTATGAACTGCCTGTACTGCACACAAAACTAAACTTTTCGTTTTACTCCGGTATGTGTGACAAGAATAAATAAAATCAATAAGTCAAATCAAAGCCAGTATCTGGCATCAACCTTTGCTCAAGATAATCACTGTTGCTCTCCACAATAATGTAGTGACCTCTACTGTGATCTGCTCTCTCTGGGTTCAAAAAGGTTTCAGTTCTGATTGTACAGCCCTTAGGTTTCCCACATCACCACGAGCTGTTTCAGTTTTGTCAGGAACGGATCTTTCTGCGTCCAAAATCTGATATTGTCAGCTGTGATTGGGAGTGTGCCCAGGAAATTTAAAACCATTAGAGACTGTTCCAGTGGCGGTACCACTGTTGGTATATCTGCCAACAGGAGGCCACATTCGCTACTTGGCCACCCAGAGGGTGTTCCAACTTGTAATAATACACACTTATTATTAGAACCCACTGCTGAATTCAGACTGAAGCAATGGGAGGCATTGTCTTGACCTCTTTGGATAGATCTAGCAGGGGTTTGTGGTTTGTTATTTATGTCCATTAAAGGCATTGGTGAAACTTTCTGACTCCAAATATGACTGCCAAACCTTCCTTTCTATCCGGCTATATTTACAGTCTGCATGAGCCAAAGTCCTGGATGCATACACGATTGGGTGTACTTCTTCATCTGGCCACCTATCAGCTAATACTACCCCAATGCCATATGGGCACATCAATATTGAATTGAGGAGGGGATCTAAGATGGTGGCGAACTGAGAAGATCACATTGCAGAGCTTCGCATCGCAGCAGGAGCAGGACAGTCCTTTAACCCACCCAAACCAGGTCATCAGGATTTCTTAGGATGTTGGAAAGATTGTGGAGCCCCAAGAAACATTTAAAAATTGACTTACCTGTATTTTCAGCTGTCCGGGGGTGCCGAGAAAGGGAGGAGGAGCACCTGAGGCCAGGCCTGCAGCTCAGCCTGCAGCAGCCTCAGAGCAGATTACTCTCCAGGTCCTGGTGGACCAGCTCTCAAAATCACGCGAGATGCTGGGGAAACAGATTGAAGAGAAGCTGGCTCCAGTCTCTCTTGTGCTGCAGAAGCATGGGCAGCAGCTGGGATACCTGGAGGAGAGGACGGATGAGGTGGAGCAGAGTGTCACAGTGGTGGAAGCTAATGTCAGTTCATTCAAGGAAGAGATTCGGGCCCTGAAGACACAGGTTCGTAATTTGCATGACCAAGAGGATGATCTTGAAAACAGGGGCAGCAGAAACAGCATTCGGATCGTCAGTCTGCCTGGGGGTGAGGAGGGTGAGCAGCCTGCAGAATTTGTTGAAGATTGGCTTCCGAAATTCCTTGACTTGGAGACTGGCATGAGGGGATTGAAGATAGAGAGGGCTCACCGAGTCGCAGCACGGAGGTCGGGTCTGGGTCAACGCCCTCGTCCTTTCCTGGTGCGGTGCCATCATTACTGGGATAAGGAGAGAGTCATGGAGGCTTCCAGACTCCAGAGGAAGGATCCAAAGGCCCTAATTTACGAGGGGTCAAAGATTATGTTTTTTCAGGACTTTTCAGCGGCGGTGATCCAGAAACAAAAATCGTATGATGGTGTCAAGAGAAGATTGAAGGAGCTTGGGATTCAGTACTCCCTGAGATATCCGGCAGTTTTTCGGATCACCTTAGATGGATCCATGCATCTTTTTGACACATTGGAGAAGGCAAGAGACTTTGTGGACAAACTAACCTAAGTTAAACAATTGTAGTATGTATAAATACCATTGCTTGGGTATGTGTTTATCATTCTGTAAAAGAAATGGAGGAAATCCGGTTGGAGCTTTGTTTTTCCCCCTTTTTTTACCTCTATTGATAATAATTTGGTTGAACCTATGTCTGGCGGTGGATAAGATGTACATTTTAAATTTCTAAGTTAGGACATACCAAAGGATGGGTGCGGTATTTATTCCCCCTTTATTTTTATAAAAGAATTTTTTTTTATTCACATTGATATGCTATGGGGTGTTTATTCTTTTTAGCTTGTGCATTGCAATACGGCTCTAGCTGGGAGAAGTGAAGGTGATTGAGATGGTTAGATGCCTATTTATGGGCAGTTCGGGACAGGTAGTTGCCCCCTCTGGGCAGGGGATGAGTTCCCCAACTCAGCGCTATTGGCACTTTATATGTTGGTTTGTTTTCTGGTTTTTGTTGTTTTTTATTTTTAATAATTTTGTATGTTTGTTAAATGTAGTAGTTTTAGTTTATGTAGTTTTTATATTTGGTGGATCATGCGACACTAAGGCTCAGCAATCTGTGGTTCAGGTTCCTCCTCTCTGGAATTTAAATGTAATTGCAGAAGATTAAATGGTGTACCAGTAATATCAAGGGAAGTCACTCACCAATTAAGAGGAAGAAGGTACTCTTGAGTCTTAGAAAGAAGAAGGTGGAGGTTTGTAATTCTTAAAGCCTTGATAAATGGGGAAGAATATGGCATTTTTAATGTTTATTGTCTCCCAGCTCATCCTCTTAAATTCTTGGTAGATGCTTTTTCTAAACTGATAAGTCTCAAGTCTCGGCACATCATTGTAGGGGGAGATTTTAACAGCCTCATGGACCCCACAGTAGACAGGTTGCCTTAAGGTCCCTCGATACCCGCTGCACAAACTAAACAGCTACTGGGTTTGTCTGGGGAATTAGGATTGGTGGACATCTGGAGATGTCTCCACCCTACAGGTAGGGATTTCATGTTTTTCTCCAATCCGCACAGATGTCACATGAGGATTGATTTTTTTCTGACCCCTGCGGTAACCCTGGATCTGGTGGCATCCTGTATGATTGGTAATATTGCCATCTCTGATCATGCTCCAGTGTACCTCATGGTTAAAATTAAGGATGTTACAGTGGATTCAAGGTACTGGTTAATGGACCCCTTTATTCTCATGGACAGTAAGTTTGTGGAGTATTTCTCTAGGGAATTTCGTGCATTCCTAGACATCAATATAGGCTCGGTTGATAGCTCATCTGTTCTCTGAGAAACTGCCAAAGCTTATGCCAGAGGGTTAGTTATTTCATATTCCACAAGTAGGAAGCGGTAGAAGGGTGAGCAGCACTGTCTCCTTGAAGCACGGTTGAAGGCAGCAGTGAAGGCCTATTTTGACAGACCCTCGTTGGTCAAACTACAGAGGATTACGACACTGCGGTCTGCACTAAATTCCGTGCTCACGCAGATGGCAAAGAAGGAGCTGGCTTTTGCAAAGCATAGGTTATACGAACATAGCGACAAACCAGGCAAATACTTAGCATACCTTGCCAGAAAGAGAAGTGCCCCACAAACAGCGATTAGGGAAGGGTCTGGAAACCTAACATGTGATTCTAAAAAGATTAATGTGGCGTTCCAGAGATTCTACTCTAAATTAAATCAGTCTGAGAATTGTGAGGAGGGGCAGGCCAAAATGGAATCCTTTTTTAAAGCTCTGAAGCTCCCGAGTGTGAATCCCAAATAACAGTCCTTTCTCAATGCCCCATTATCAGAGCAAGAAATGCAGGAAGCTGTGAGGCAGCTTCAGAGTGGAAAGGCGCCCGGTCCTGATGGACTTCCCAGTGAATTCTATAAGGAATTTATAAGTATACTGTCAGGCCCGATGCTGACTATGTTTAATGATTCATACAGTCATGTTTGTCTCCCACCATCTCTGAGAGAGGCCAATATTTCACTTATCCTTAAAAAAGGGAAGGATCCGGAAGACTGTGCTTCATACAGGCCCATCTCACTCTTAAATGTGGACTTTAAGATCCTTTCTAAGGCTCTTGCATTAAGGGTGGAGACTGTGTTACCTTCTACTATTAAAGACGATCAGACGGGCTTCATAAAGGGTCGCACATCCTCCAATAACGTTAGGAGGCTGCTTAACGTAATTCAAGCATACCGACAGCAGTCAATACAGGGATTGGTGATTTCTTTAGATGAACAGAAGGCATTTGACCGAGTTGAGTGGCCGTACCTTTTCTGTACTCTAGACCGGTTTGGTCTGGGCGAAGTTTTCATAAGATGGGTAAAGGTTCTCTACAGTGTACCTCTCGCTGCGGTCATTACCAACGGGGTACAATCAAGTAATTTTAATATTTCTAGGGGCAGCCGGCAGGGCTGTCCCCTTTCACCATTACTTTTTATGTTGGTGATTGAACCGTTGGCAGAGGCCATTCGTGGGGATCTCAATATATCAGCTCCAGAAGTGGGGTCAAAATTACATAAGATCTCGCTGTATGCAGATGATGTTCTAATTTTCTTGACAAATCCAGCAGTTTCAGTGCCTTGCCTGATACAATGCATTCACGCGTTTGGTGCTTTTTCAGGGTATAAGATTAATTTTGCTAAATCAGAGACTATGCCTCTGGGTTGTCTTATGAAAGAGTTGGCTCTTGAGAGTGGCTGTAGATTCCCATTTAGGTGGTCACAGGGGGGTTTTGTGTATTTGGTGTATTCATTACTCCAGTTCTGGATTGGCTGTTCAAAGCCAATTTTAGGGTAAAAAATGAGGTCTGCAGATGCTGGAGATCACAGTTGAAAATGTGTTGCTGGTTAAAGCACAGCAGGTTAGGCAGCATCCAAGGAATAGGAAATTCGACGTTTCGGGCATAAGCCTTTCCTCAGGATGAAGGTCTTATGCCCAAAACGTCGAATTTCCTATTCCTTGGATGCTGCCTAACCTGCTGTGCTTTAACCAGCAACACATTTTCAACAAAGCCAATTTTACTCAATTATTTGAAAAAAATTAAACAAGATCTCCAAAGATGGGAGGCACTTCCAGTCTCACGGTTGGGTCGGATAGTGCTTATTAAAATGAATATTCTCCCTCGTTTGCTATACCCTATACGGATGCTCCCCCTGATTTTCAATAAACGAACACTCAGGAGACTGAACAGTTGGTTCAGCTCCTTTACCTGGCACTGTAAACGGCCCCTCATTAAATTAGCCAAACTGCAGTTGCCTCACAGACTGGGGGGAGTAGACCTTCTGAAAATTAAAAATTACCAATTAAGCTCGCTTTTGACCTACGTAAGTGATTGGGTTTGTGGGGACCCTCTTTCAATATGGCTAGATATCAAAGTCTCCCAGGCAAGGTGCCCTCTTACCAGTTTGCTGTTTTTGGACAAGGTGCGGACAGTTAGGGAATATTGCCATAACCCAATAGTCATCAATCCTGTTAAAGCATGGAGGGCAATTCGGCAAAGGGAAGGTAATATTGGCGAAACATCTTTGTTTACACCTTTAGTGGGTATGCGGAGTTTTCAATCAGGTTTGATAGATTCAGGATTTAAACGTTAGGCAGCTAGGGGTATATCTTGCATGGGTGATTTATTTGAGGGAGATGTAATGATATCAGTTAGTACGGAAGTACGAGTTACCTAATAGAGACCTCTTTCGTTTTTTTCAAGTTAGGAACTTTATTCAAAAAAAGACCATACTTTTGATGATCCCTCCAAATCTGACATAGAAAGAGGGGAACTAAGGGCTAAGAGTACACTCTCTGTCAGTACTCTATATCACCAATTGGGGGGTGCCACCTCAGATGAGTCTGATCGACTCTGCAAGATATGGGAAAGAGAGCTGGGTGTTGAAGTTTCTTCAGAGGCATAGGAGGATGCAAGGAAGATATCAGTTTGCAATAGGATCCATGCTTTACAGTTGAAGATTCTCCGCAGGGTCCACTTAGCCCCAGACCGTTTGTCAAAATTTAAACCAGGGGTATCTTCAGCATGCCCCAAGTGCAAGGTCTGTACAGGTACTCTTACCCATTGTCTTTGGTCTTGTGACAGGCTTTAAACATATTGGAGCGTGTGGTGGGTGCAATGGAGAGGAGTTTAGGTGTAGGGGTGGAGAAGGACCCTATTTTGCTCCTTTTGGGCCTACCCATTGTATTTCCTGCAGACTCACATAAGGCAAAACTTTTCAATATTCTTACATTCTGTGCAAGGAAGAATATCTTGTTAGGTTAGATATCAGAAAATTCTCCAGGCTTGTCGGGTTGGCGGAAGATTGTCATGGAGCATATTCCCCTGGATTTTCTCACAAATATGGTGCACCACAAAACTGAATTTTTACAAGACATGGCAACCCTTTTTGAAGTAACTGGACACAGATTTATCTGCCGCACTAACAAGGGCTCTTATATAGCCATAACGATTGTGTTTCATGAGTCCAATATCCAGGGAGGAGGAACTGTGAATTTATGAGTGTTTTGTTTGGCTGGACTGAGTTATTACTATTTATTTGTTTGTTGTTAGGTATTTATTTAGTTAGTTAAATAGCTAGTTTAGGTTTTTTTAAATTTTATACTTCTCTATATATGTTATTACATTCGTATAGGAGGTTGGGTTGGGGAATTTTTTTATTATTTGGGTTTAGTTTTGTACTATATTTGTACTGTTTTGAATTGCATTGTTTTGTATTTGTTGTAATATTTAAAAATCTTTTTTCTTAATAAAAGTATATTTTAAAAAATATTGAATTGAATTGAATTGATCTAGCAGATGATACAAAAATAAAAGTTGATGGAAAAGCTCAGTAGGTCTGGCAGCATCTGTGAAGAGAATTCAAAGATAATGTTTCGGGTCCAATGGCCTTTCCTCATCACTGATGGTAGCTAGGAAAATGTCAGTTTGTATGTAGAAAATAGGTGGGGGGAATATCGTAGCAAGTAAACGACAGGTAAGGATGGAGTGCAAATAGAGAGAAGAACAGTTAGACAGACAAAGGAGTTGATAATGATTTGGTTGGGAGGGTGAAAAGATGTTAATGGAGGCTGTTAGTGGCTAATTAAAGGTAGTGTGTAATAGCAAGCTATGTGATATCAAGGCCTAGTGTGTGTGGTGTGGGGCTTGGACATGGGGAAGTTCAGGCCCTAAAATTATTGAACTCCATATTGGGTCCAGGGAGCTGCAAGGTCCCCGAGTGAAAAATGAGGTGTTGTTCTTCCAAGTTATGTTGAGCTTTTCCCTGGACCACTGTAGCAAGCCTCAGATAGAGATATTGAATTGAATTGAATTTATTGTCATGTGTACCGAGGCACAGTGAAAAGCTTTGTCTAGCGAGAAATACGGGCAGACCACAGAGTTGAGTAGCATAGATAGTAAATAATAGGTCTATTAAGTTTAAAGAGTATAGAACAATTGTAGGAAATAGGAAACTTAGATCTGCACGCAGGAGCTTGCAAGGAATCGACCATATCCGGCGCTATGGCCAGGGCTGGTGTGTTAAAGTGGCAGGCAACTAGGAACTCAGGTCATTTTGTGAGCAGAACGTAGATGTTCTGTAAGCTGGTCACCCAGTCTACGCTTCAATTCCCCAAGTCTCGTTTCCCCAACTCTCAATCTTAGAGGATGGTAGCTGTTTCTTCACTTCCCTGAAAGCCGTGGCTTAGCTATGCAACCATTTCCATTGCTAAACTTCTTTTAATAGTTAATGCAAAGTTGCCAGGATGGAAGCCAGGTTATGTATGGACATCCTGTAGTAATTCACTAGCCCAAGGAAAGATGTAAGCTCTGGTACAGATGTGGGAGCCAGGACACCTTTGATTGCCCTCACTTTATCTTCCATCAGGTATAACCTGGTCTTATCAACTCTGTATCCCAAGTGGATCACTTGGGGTGCCAGTGACACATATTGTTCCCTTCTAAGATATCTGCACTTGGGAAAAACATCTAAGGACTATGTCCAAGTTCTCAAAGTGCTCCTTATTTATCGTCCCTGTTATTAGCACGCCATCTACATAAATGGTGACCTGGGGCAGACTTTGGAACACGTTCCTCATGTTCAGCCTAAATGGCGGTCTGTTTTATTGGTACAAACTCTTATGGGTATTAATTGTAACATGCATCTGGGAATTCTCATCTAACCACAACCGCAAGTACGCCTTGTTCATGTCCACCTTGTGAAGGTCAGCCCCCTGCCAGCTTTGCATACAAACGTTCTCTGGGAGGGATTGGGTGTTAACCAGCTACAGAAAGCAGTTTACCGTTTGTTTAAAATCCCCACGAGGTGAATCGACCCGTCGGGCTTCACAATTGTTATGACTGGTGCTGCCCATTCCACACTCTCGCCTGGTTTGATGATTCCTTCGTTTTCCAGCCTCCTGTTTTTTTAGATCAGATTACTTACAGTGTGGAAACAGGCCCTTCGGCCCAACAAGTCCACGCCGACCCGCCGAAGCGCAACCCACTCAGACCCATTGCCCTACATTTACCCCTTCACCTAACACTATGGGCAATTTAGCATGGCCAATTCACCTAACCTGCACATTTTTTTTTGGGCTGCAAGGAAACCAGGAGGAAACCCACGCAGACTCCACACTGTGCAATCACAGTGGACTGTGCAAACTCCACACAGTCAGTCGCCTGAGGCAGGAATTGAACCTGGGTCTCTGGCGCTGTGAGACAGCAGTGCTAACCACTGTGCCACCGTACCGCCCACTACTTTCCTGCCTCTACTTTTGCCCGTAAGGCAAATGGCTCTGGGTGTGCCTGGCAGCATCATGCGATTGCTTCCTGGTCAACAGGCAAGGTGGCCTTTGCTCCTGTGATAGTCCCTAGACCTTCCTGAAAAACTTCTGAGTATTTAATTAGGACTTCACACAGGCAGCCATTTTCTAATCAAAAAATGTTGAGACAATCAAGGTGAATCTTTCACAACTAATTTCACCCCACCAAGCTTGGGCCTGGGCCTTTTACTACAATCAGTGGTAACTGAACCAGCTGCTTCTGATAAGAGATCGGAACCAAAGTTATACCCTTAGTCTCTAAAGGTTCCCCAGTATAGGTTCTCAGTGTAGCTGAAGTTTTCCACAAACCTAACAGTTGGACTCCAGAGCGAATTTTGTTACAGGCTGGTTCTGCAATTGCTGAAATGATCATGCTAGCATTGAACTCCATTTGAACTGGGTGATCACTTAACCAGATGTTTATTTGATTGGTTCTGATTTGGATGTTGCTAAGCAAGTTAACTGTTGTAAACTAGATGTAGGTGGACATTCCAGGGGGTGCACTGTCCTGGATACTGGTCTATGAGTTCTCTCAGGCCTCATAGAACTCTTTTGCTGTCTTGATTCTGCATGCCAGCAACAACTTCATGGCTTGCTGGCCCAGATCCTGAAGAACATTTTAACCATTTGGCTGAGTCTTAGCTTTGTTTTAGTGTTTTGCAAAGGGCAGACCTAGAGGCCCTCTGATCAATGTATGTCCTAAATGAGGCTGTGCATTTGCCTGCACTCAAATGGTGATCCACAAGCTCATTTGGACTTCTACTTCCATCAGAATACCCTGCAACTCACATGTTCCACTTGCTGCATTTTCCATTGATAAAACCAGTTGTAGTACCTGTTTGAAGTACAGTTGGGCTTCAACTAGTAGATGCTTTTGCATGGTTGCATCATTAATCGCACATACTAAACGGTCTCTCAGCATCTCATTAAGAATTAAGCCAAAGTTTTATCCCTCTGCCAGTCATCTTAATCTCATCAAAAATCCAGATACGGATTCCCTTGTTCTCGAATTCCCAAGTAAAACTGATAGTGTCTCAGAATTAGAGGAGGCTTGACATCGTAATATTCTTCAAATCTGTCAGTTCTTGAAAAGTTTTAGTATCAGGTGCCTCAGGGAAATTTAGGCCCCTAATAACTGTAAAAGCTTCCAGTGCTTTGGGCGGCACGGTGGCACAGTGGTTAGCACTGCTGCCTCACAGTGCCAGGGACCTGGGTTCAATTCCCGCCTCAGGTGACTGACTGTGTGGAGTTTGCATGTTCTCCCCGTGTCTGCGTGGGTTTCCTCTGGGTGCTCTGGTTTCCTCCCACAGTCCAAAGATGTGCGGGTCAGGTCAATTGGCTATGCTAAATTGCCCCTAGTGTTAGGTAAGGGGTATATGTATGGGTGGGTTGTGCTTCGGCGGGTCGGTGTGGACTTGTTGGGCCGAAGGGCCTGTTTCCACACTGTAAGTAATCTAATCTAATCCACAAGCTGTCAGGAAAATTACTCATTTCATTTTATCTGCCCCCCAATGTCATTTGTGCAGAGAAAATAATTCATAAAAAGCGTACTGGGCCCAGTCTTTGACAGCAAAGTTGAACAAGTCAAGCTTCCCAAATAATGGCATGATGCAAGCAATGCTCACCCCAACTTAAAGACAATTATTGCAAGCAATTTTTACTCTTGTTGCCATTGAAATCACTCCACAGAGGCCAGTATCCCATCACCAATACACTCTTTATTTACAAGTGGAAACTCCTTGATATTGATCCGGCTTCCTCAGAGCTAGCTGTCAGGATGCCAGGAATTCTGAAGGAACAAGGCAATGGAGTACAAGAGGAATGGCAAGACACAAGGACATTGACTTTGTCCACAGATCCCTAAAATGGCAGAACAGGTTAATGGGATAGTTAAGAAAGCATACAGGACACTTGCCTTTATCCGTCATGACATCAGTTATAAGATCAGGGGTTATGATGTTGTTGTATCAAATTTTGATTAGGCCATTGTTAGAGTACTGTGTGCAGTTCTGGTCACCACTCTATAGGAAGGATGTAATTGCACTGGAGAGGTTGCAAAGAATATCACCAGGATGTTGCCTGGGATGGAGCATTTTAGCTACACAGAAGGGTTGGATAAGCTCGGATTTTATCTTTGGAGCAGAGAAGGTTGGGGGAACTTGATAGGGGTATATACAATTACGAGGGCCATGGACAGGATGAGTACAAAGCAGCTATTACCCTGACTTGAAGGTTAAGGGTGAATAACAAAGGATCTTAATTTTACAGTGAATTTAGAGGGAGCTTTAGAGGGAATTTGAGGAAAATCCTTTTCACCCAGAGGGTGGTTGGATGTGGAATGCATTGCTTGGAAGGATAGTAGAGCCAGGAAACCCTGCAACCTTTAAAAGATACTTAGATACACACCTAAAATGTGCACATTCAAAGCTATGGGCCTAGTTTAGGAAAGTGGGACTAGTGTAGGTAGTAGCATACTTTTGGCAGTACAGACTTGATGGGTCGAAGGGCCTCTTCTGTATTGTATGATTCCAAACACTTATTCATGACAATATTTGTAGCAGTGACCACCACACACTCCTAGTAGAGACAAAGTTCTATCTTCACACCAAGGATATCCTCTATTTTGTTCTGTTAGAAGTCAAACAACACCAGGTTATAGTCCAACAGGTTTATTTGAAATCACAAGCTTTTGGATCATTGCCCCTTCTTCAGGTGAAGTGAGAGAGAAGCACACAGGTACAGAATTTATAGACAGAGAGATCAATGGGCAGAAAGATCATACAAATAGTGCAAGTGGAATGTCGATAAGTCAAGTTATAAGTCTGCAGATGATCAAGAGTGTCAGACAGTGTGGATAAAGTGTCAACAGCTGAATAACAAGTGAAAGGACAACCTATAATCGATTAAGTGAGGCAAAGAGATAATTACAAAAAATTAAAAATAAGGTGGAGCTGGAGGCAAACCAAATGATTGGAATAACATAATAGTATAATAGTCGCATGCCGAGGGTTTAACCAAAGTAATCCAAAACTGTACAGGCTAATTAAGGTTGAGAGATCATAACAATTTATCAAGGTGAAGTGTCAAAACAGGACAGTAAGGAAGATTCTACAGATATGGAACAGTGTGATGAGGTCACATGTAGCATGACATGAACCCGAGATCACAGTTGAGGCCATCTTCATGGTTACGGAACTTGGCTCCCAGTTTCTGCTCAGCAATTCTGTGTAATTGCGTATCTCAAGGGTTGCCTTGGAGAATGGTCACCCAAAGAGAGAAGCTGAATGTCCTTGATTATCGAAATGTTCCACAGCTGGGAAAGAACATTCCTGTCTAATAACTTTTGCATGGCGTCCAATCATCAGTTGTTGTAGTGTCTGCATGGTCTCGCCAATATACCATGCCTCAGGGCAACCTTGCCTGCAGTGTATGAGAAAGGCACATTGGCCAAGTCACATGAATATCTGCCATATACGTGGTGGGTGGTGTTCTCATGTATGATAGTAGTATCCATGTTGATGATCTGACATGTCTTGGAGTGGTTGTTGTGGTGGGTTATGATTGATGTTGTCCTGAAGATTGAGTAGTTTGCTGTGAACAATGATCCATTTAAGGTATGGTGCAAAAGTTTTGAATATCTTTCTCTGCAATTCCGCCCAATTTCAGGAGGGATTACAGAAATCTAGCTCAAATGACTATTTGTCAGATTATTGCAAATGTTTGATTATCTCCACATTATTTTGTTGCTGAATATTAGTCCTTTGAAAAATTTGCAGATAGACTATGTTCTTTTGACTTTCAGAAGATAGTATAGGTGCTCAGGAGTTTTTCAATATTTCCCACAGAGAAAGTAGAAAAAGAGAAATCATAGGGCTGGTGTAATGGTGCAGATGTGGGCGGCACGGTGGCACAGTGGTTAGCACTGCTGCCTCACAGCGCCTGATATCCGGGTTCAATTCCTGACTCTGGCGACTGACTGTGTGGAGTTTGCACGTTCTCCCCGTGTCTGCGTGGGTTTCCTCCGGGTGCTCCGGTTTCCTCCCACAGTCCAAAGATGTGCGGGTCAGGTGAATTGGCCATGCTAAATTGCCCGTAGTGTTAGGTAAAGGGGTAAATGTAGGGGTATGGGTGGGTTGCGCTTCGGGGGGTCGGTGTGGACTTGTTGGGCCGAAGGGCCTGTTTCCACACTGTATGTAATCTAATCTAATCTGACAAAAAAATGTTTGGAATGATAAGTCAGAGATGATATTGGTATAATCCAAGCAATATAGGTATATTAATTGCCAACCATTTTGTGATTATTCTCATCTCTCAGTCGATACATCACACATTTATGATTATTAGTCTTATTAATTGTTTTTGAAATGCCACTAATATAAAATTTTGAAAGATATTCAAAACTTTTGCACCATACCCAACACCTCCTTGGGAACTATGAATAATTCCGATTTTCTCAAGTTCAGTGCTTGGACATTGATTTATGACCACAAAAAGGTCATAAGAATAGGCAGTAATGGAGTAGTCACAATTCTTAAGTGAGCATGAAGTTGGAAAGAGCTGTGCAACAATTAAAATGTTAAAAAGTGTACTTTCAGATTTCATTTTTCTGGACTTGGAAGAATATTTCCATTATTTTTCCAGCAGTGAAAACTTTATTAATAACTGGTCTTCTTTATGCTATTGCATGTGATGAGTCAACATCAAATGCACTTTTCAAATTAAGTATATTTAAGAGGCAAGAGATGAGCAGCAATGGAAGATGAGAGGAGGCAGGAAGGAGTGGAAGAAAAAATACGGGGAGGGTATTACAGGCAGGATAAGAGAAAAGGGTAACGGGGCAGGAGAGAGACAGGCATTGTGGTTGGGCAAATCCTGAAAGAAAGGTAATTTTTCTCAGTTGAGGGAATATTAGGAAGCTAATTTGGCTCTAAAGGAAGGATGTAACTGTTGAGAGGAAGGGGAAAAGCGCGAGATTAGATTTGGAGAACATGATGAATTTGCATGAGAAAGTGACAATAGGAAGTTTCTTCATCACATTGGGGTAGGTGATGAGGAGGAGAGGCAATGATTATCAAGAGTTGAAAAGTGTGGTGCTGGAAAAGCGCAGGAGGGCAGGCAGTATCCGAGAAGCAGGAGAATCGACGTTTCGGGCATAAGCCCTTCTTCAGGAATGAGGCTGAATTGCCAAGCGGGCTGAGATAAAAGGTAAGGGAGGGGATTTGGGAGAGGGGCACTAGGAATACGATAGGTGAAAGGAGGAAAGGAGGTGAGGGTGATAGGCCGGAGAGGGGGTGGGGGCGGAGAGGTCGGGAAGAAGATTGCAGGTCAAGAGAGCGGTGCTGAATTCAGGGGTTGGCAACTTTACAGAATAAACAGTGATTCAGGTTGGAACCTTGGTAGTTTTATTTGTTTGATTTATCAGCGTATGTTAGATGACAGAAGTAGGTAATTCAGACTGAATTTTGTGAGGGGAAAGCAGCTGAATTATTTGCTGTACTATGTAGTTATCTGCAGTGGTTTTCTGCCTTGTTACAATTTGAATAATTAGTTTGAGAAAAACTGTACCAGAAGCTTGGCTGCAGACTAGGAAAGTGAAAAACAGGTAGACAAGCTGGAGACTGGAAGATCGCAATAAGCCAGGCAGTCTAAGGAGGTGGAGAAGTCAACATCTTAGGTGAAATCCTTCTTCAGGACTGAAGGTGGATGTAAGGGGAGCTGCAGATAAAGGGGTTGGGGAGGCAGGGTGGGGAGGTGGGGATGGGTAAACACAGATAGAGGGTACGACCTGATTGGTCGATGGAAGAAATGAATAAGGTTGGCGGCGAGAAGGAAGGTTCGATTGGAGGAATGGAAGGGAGAGGGAGGGGCTGGGAAGGGAGTCAGGGGATATGAAAGGAGGTTATTTGAAATTGAAGAACTCAATATTGAGTCCTCCAGGCTGTAGGCTGCCCAGGCAGAAGATGAGGTGTTGTTCCTCCAATTTGCAGTCTGATTTGCTGTGGCAATGGAGGAGGCCAAGAATGGTCATGTCGGAAAAGGAGTGGGAAGGGAAATTAAAATGAGTGGTGACTGGAAGGTCAGGTTGGCCCCTGTGGGCTCGGCTGAGATGCTCAGTGAAATGTCCCCTTAGTTTATTTTTAAGCCCAAGTATGGCCAAAGCCATGACAAGGAGCTGAAGAGAATAAAATCATGAGATTTTAAAGAAAATTGGAAGTCTGTTTAGCCAAAAAGGACCTTCATGAAAATTGTACCTCAAGGAATAAATAATTGGAACACTCAGGTGGAATAAAGCAAATTCTGAAGGGCTATGGCATTCCTTTGGGTTAATTCAAGGAAAATTGAATGAACCTTCAGGGAAGGAATCTCTCTGGAGAAAGAATCCACTAGCACTGTATTTGAAACATTAATCTTTATAACCTGTAGCGTTACATCAGTGGTGCTTGCTTTAATGTAAAAAAATGTTTACGTTTCTAAGAAAATGCAATAATTGTTAATAGCAGGTTGTTTCTTTTCAGAAAAGTTCACCATTCGGAATAGTGATAATCGTGTTATGGAATCAGTAATCCACAGGCCTGAACTAATGTAGAGAATATGAGCTGAAATTCCTCCATAGCATTTTGAGAATTTGAAACTCAGTTTAAAAAATAGCAAAAAGAAAATTTTGGATGTTAGTAAAACAAAAACCTTTTAGGAAAAGAAACCTGAAAGTGTGTTGCTGGTTAAAGCACAGCAGGTCAGGCAGCATCCAAGGAATAGGAAATTCGACGTTTCGGGCCAGAGCCCTTCATCAGGGCTGATGAAGGGCTCTGGCCCGAAACGTCGAATTTCCTGTTCCTTGGATGCTGCCTAACCTGCTGTGCTTTAACCAGCAACACATTTTCAGCTCTGATCTCCAGCATCTGCAGTCCTCACTTTTTACAGGAAAAGAAACCTGCCAACTTCACCCAGTCTGAGTTTATATGTGATTCCAGTCCTAACCTCGTGTGATTGACCTAACAAACTGAACTGTTAGAAGAGCATTTTCTTGGTATCTCTTTGCAACAGCCAACTTGCTGCACAATTGCTAATATTTTAAAAAATTGTTTGCAGGATTTCTTTTGACACCAATGAAGAAATCTACATCCGGTACATCTGCTGTCTGCCTGCGAAGAGACAATACACAACAATTTAGACCAACTATGGAACAAGGTTGTGTAGACAATGAGAGAAATTAGTAAACAACTGAAATCTATATTTGCTTCTGATACTTTTCTTAAACAAACTGTGATAAGCTATATTTTATTACAATATCCTAATATCTCAAATGACATCTTGAATGCTCAGTTCTGGTGCAATCTTGTTCAATGGGGTTGAGTTTTAAGAAATCATACGGATTCCTTAAAATTTCATGTTATATATGTTCCTAAATGAAAACTGCACAAATGTGATAAAAAGTTTACAATTGTTCCTGTACTGTTGGATTTTGTTAATTTGTTTTGTAATTTTAATAATTATTAAAGATAGGAATTTTAAGTAATGTGTGACTTACTTTAGGTAATCAATAACAAAATAGAGATTAGAGAGTTGAGTGGCAGTTACCATCAAAGTAGCCAGTACCAACATTGCAGAGTCTGGACGTTCATCGCAAAAAAGATGGAATGCAAATATCACCATTGAGCCACCATGGAGAGACGTAGCGTAGTGGAGTCCAGACTGCTCTGGAAACATGGGTTCAAATTCCACCATGCAAATAGTGAAATTTGAATTCAGTAAAATCAGGAATTAAAAGATGATCTAATCATGCAACCATTGTCAATTGTCATAAAAATCTATTTGGTTCACTAATGTAACCCATGTCCTTTATAGAAGGAAATCTGATGCCTTCCCTCGTACTTGGTGTCTGTGACTCCAGAGCCAGAGAAATTTGTTTGACCCTGACTTGGCCTCTGCAATGGCCTGGCATGTAACAAAACCGCTACAAGATCTAAAGCAAAGAATGAAACCAGATAAACAACCCAGCATTGACCTAGGCACCAGAAATTATAACAGCAAACCCAGCCATGTCAGCCCTGTACAGTCTTCCTTACTAACATCTGGGGGAGCTTGTGCCAAAATTGAAAAAGCTATCCCTCAGCCTAATCAAGCAAATACTTCACATAGTCATACTTTACAATATTCCAGACAATACCTTTAACATCCTGAGGATATCCTGTCCACTGATAGAACAGACCCACCAGAGGGAGCAGCACGGTGATATACAGTTGGGAGGGATTTGGCTTTGAGAGACCTCAACCTTGACCCTGGGTGTCAAGACGTCTCATGACATCTAGTCAAACATGGACAAGAAAACATCCTGCTGTTTATCACCTTCTGATACCCCTCCCTTCCAATGATAAATCAGTATTCCTCCATGTTGGGCTCCATTTGGAAGAGGCACTGAGGGTGTTAAGGGCCCAGAACTCTGGTTGGAGGACTTCGATGTCCATCATTACCAGTGGCACCACTACTGAAAAAGGTGGCTAAGCCCTAAAGGACGTAACTGTTGGACTGGGCCTGTAGCATGTGATGAGGGCACCAAAACGTACTTGACCTCATCCTCATCAGTCAATCTGCAGCAAATGTATCTGTCCATGACAGTTCTTACAATATTACTTCTTGAATTTTCAAGGTATCTCCCCTAGGACAACTATCCATATACTGCTCCATCATAACGTCATCCAATGAAATGCATCTCAATCTACTTTAATGCTGTTTACATCTACTTCGGCCTTTACAGGACCATCTTGTTCCCTCTACTGCTTCTGTGCTGAGATGAATGGGAGGAGCCAGTGTTGGACTGGGGTGAACAAAGTTAAAAATCACACAACACCAGGTTTAATTGGAAGCAGTAGCTTTCAGAGTGCTGCTCCTTCATCAGGTGGTTGTGGTGCATAAAACCATAAGACACAGAATTTATAGCAAAAGATTACAGTATCATACAACTGAAATTATATATTGAGCAAACCTGGATTGTTGTTAAGTCTTTCACCTTTTAGAATGGGTTGCAAGTTTTGATTCATTAATATGTAAATTATGTATTATGAATATAAATTATGTAAATTAATATGAAGTTCTGGGATTTACATATTAATGAACCAAAACCTGCAACCCATTCTAAAAGATGAAAGACTTAACAACAATCCAGTTTTGCTAAATGTATCATTTCAGTTGCAAGACACTGTAACCTTTTGCTATAAATTCTGTCTCTTATGGTCTTATGCTCCACAATCACCTGATGAAGGAGCAGCGCTCTGAAAGCTAGTGCTTCCAAATAAACCAGTTGGACTACAACCTGGTGTTGTGTGATTTTTAACTTCGTGCTGAGAGATTGCTTTACTGACTTTCAATTCTCAATGAACTAAAGTTGTCTTCATTAACATTTAGGTTGGGTCTGCCATAGTGTTAAGGGTTTAGATGGAGACAACTTTGTTAAGTGTGTACAAGAAAATTTTCTGATTCAGTACCTACTAGAGAAGGTGCAAAACTTGACCTACTCTTGAGTAATAAGGCAGAGCAGGTGACTGAGGCGTCAGTGGGGGAGCACTTTGGGGCCAACGACCATACTTCCATTAAATTTAAAATAGTGATAGAAAAGAATAGACCAAATCTGAAAGTTGAAGTTCTAAATTGGAGGAAGGCCAATTTTGACAGTATTAGGCAAGAACTTTCAAAAGTTGATTGGGGGCAGATGTTCGCAGGTAAAGGGATGACTGGAAAATGCGAAGCCTTTAGAAATGAGGTAACAAGAATCCAGAGAAAGTATATTCCTGTTAGGGTGAAAGGAAAGGCTGGTAGGTATAGGGAATGCTGGATGACTAAATAAATTGAGGGTTTGGTTAAGAAAAAGAAGGAAGCATATGTAAGGTATAGACAGGCTAGATCGAGTGAATGCTTAGAAGAGTACAAAGGCAGTAGGAGTATACTTAAGAGGGAAATCAAGAGGACAAAAAGGGGACATGAGATAGTTTGGCTAATAGAATTAAGGACAATCCAAAGGGTTTTTACAAATACATTAAGGCCAAAAGAGTAACTAGGGAGAGAATAGGGCCCCTCAAAGATCAGCAAGGTGGCCTTTGTGTGGAGCCACAGAAAATGGGGGAGATAGCAAGTGAGCATTTTGCATCAGTATTTACTGTGGAAAAGGATTTGGAAGATATAGAAAGTAGGGAAATAGCTGGTGACACTTTGAAAAATGTTCATGTTACAGAGGAGGAAGTGCTGGATGTCTTAAAACACATAAAGGTGGATAAATCCCCAGGACCTGATCAGGTGTACCCTAGAACTCTGTGGGAAGCTAGAGAAATGATTGCTGGGACTCTTGCTGAGATATTTATATCATCGATAGTAACAGGTGAGGTGCCGGAAGACTGGAGGTTGGCTAACGTGGTGCCACTATTTAAGAAAGGTGGTAAGGACAAGCCAGGGAATTGAGCCTGACGACAGTGGTGGGCAAGTTGTTGGAGGGAATCCTGAGTGACAGGATGTACATGTATTTGGAAAGGCCAAGGACTGATTAGGGATAGTCAACATGGCTTTGTGCGTGGGAAATCATGTCTCACAAATTTGATTGAGTTTTTTGAAGAAGTAACAAAGAGGAAAGAAGATTGATCTATATGGATTTCAGTAAGGCTTTTGACAAGTTTCCCTATGGGAGACTGGTTAGCAAGATTAGATCTCATGGAATACAGGGAGAACTAGCTATTTGGATACAGAATTGGCTCAAAGGTAAAAAAACAAAGGGTGGTGGTGGAGAGTTGTTTTTCAGACTGAACGTCTGTGACCAGTAAAGTGCCACAAGGATCGGTGCTGGGTCCTTTACTTTTCATCATTTATATAAATGATTTGGATGTGAGCATAAGAGGTACAGTTAATAAGTTTGCAGATGACACGAAATTGGAGGTGTAGTGGACAGATTACAACAGGATCTTGATCAGATGGGACAATGGTCTGAGAAGAGGCAGATGGAGTTTAATTCAGGTAAATGTGAGGTGCTGCATTTTGGGAAAGTAAGTCTTAGCAGGACTTATACACTTAATAGTAAGGTCCTAGGGATTGTTGTTAAACAAAGAGACCTTGGTGTGCAGGTTCATAGCTCCTTGAAAGTGGAGTTGCTGGTAGATAGGATAGTGAAGAAAACGTTTGGTATGCATTCCTTTATTGGTCAGAATATTGAGTACAGGGTTGGGAGGTCATGTTGCAGCTATAGAGGACATTGGTTAGGCCACTGTTAGAATATTGCATGCAATTCTGGTCTCCTTCCTATTGGAAAGATGTTGTGAAATTTGAAAGGGTTCAGAAAAGATTTACAAGGATGTTGCCAGGGTTGGAGAATTTGATCTGAGAGGTTGGGGCTGTTTTCCCTGGAACATTGGAGACTGAGGGGTGACCTTATAGAGGTTTACAAAATTATGAGAGTCATGAATAGGATAAATAGACAACGCGTTTTCCCTGGGGTGGGGGAGTCCAGAACTAGAGGGCATAGGTTTAGGGTGAGAGGGGAAAGACATAAAAGAGACCTAAGGGACAACTTTTTCACACAGAGGGTGGTGCATGTATGGAATGAGCTGCCTGAGGAAGTGGTGGAGGCAGGTACAATTGCAACATTTAAAAGGCATTTGGATGGATATATGAATAGGAAGGGTTTGGAGGAATATGGGCTGGGTTCTGGCAGGTGGGACTAGATTGGGTTGGGATATCTTGTCAGTATGGACTGAAGGGTCATTTCCATGTTGCACATCTCTTTGACTCTATGACTCTCAGACCAAAGCCACTGTCTTTGGCTCATGCAGCAAATACTTAATCCTTGCTACCAATTCCAATCCCGTCCCAGCAAATACTGCAGGTCACATTGATTTTTGTGCTCAGTCTCTTAATAGTCCCTTCATGGTGCATTACTCATTCCCTCAGTTCCACTATTGACATCCTGGTCTTCAATGTTTTGTTCCCCAAGCTCTAGAACTCCATCCCTAAAGCTCCTGGAAAAACTACATCTTTGACCAGGCTTTTAGTCGCCCCTCCTAATATATTTCTTGACATCAATTTTCAGACATCTGATTACAGTTCTTTAAGTACCTTGGGACATTTTTATACATTAAAAGCACTTTGTAAGTGCAAGTTGTTGTTATGTTCCTCTGAGGCTGTGCCACTATAATTCTTTTGCTCATCTCTGGTTATGCACTAATGATCTGTTCATTTGAAGTTGAGTTGCTTTGGTTTAATCAGATTGACAACACTCCAGACACTAATGCATTATTTAGCCCAATGTGAAATGGACTGTAATGAGCGTCTGAAATTTCAGTGAAGGAGCAGCAGTTTGTGAGTGCTTTTCTTATCCAAAGCTTTGTTTAAATTAGTCATGTTTTTGCATTATTATTAATCTAACTGCAGTTTTATTGGTCTGATGGACCTTTTATAATATTGGAGTGTTTTATTAGTTACATTCCTCCCCTGACCTTGGGGTGAAGGGGACAAACAGCACCACAGGCAAATGCAAATGGCTGTCAGTGCTTGCCATTTTAATCTTTATTTTCTTTTGAGGTCCTGGATTCTTAGTGGGATGTGTTTGCAACCCTTTTATAAATTTAAATTAATTAATACCTTCTTACTCCAAGGTAATGAGACCAATTGTAGTGGTAACTATAGTTCAGATTTTGAATCAGAATTCAACCTTCCAATCTGCATCAATTTGATTTACACCTGAAATGATGCCTTTATTCACAGGATGCCTTATATGTGGATAAGGAAGCCGAGAGATATAATCAGAAATTGCCAGAGGGAAGGAAATAATATAGTAATATGTAGCTGTGATCTGCCCATAGGCCAGATCATTTCTCACGCCTTGGGATCCTGCATTTTTCTCTTAGGTTCTTTGCAACAGCCTCACATTTTCAATGTCAACGAGCAGGATGGCTTGGAGAAAGGAATATAGAGATGCTTTTCTATAAACCTTCTCAAGTTTGCTTAAAGGATGCATGAATTCTCCTCCTGAAGCAAATGATTGCTCGTTATTCAAAGTTTTAGCTCTTTCACCGTCATCACTGGGTATTCACTTGTTTGCCATTGACTCTTAACCCTGAGCACAGAATCCTCAGTTGAGCCTAGGGCGATTTTCAAATAGGCAGCCACAACTCTAATTAAAGTCGTCAACTGTCCTTATTACCCTAATATGTAAGTGGGAATACTATTTACAGTTAGAATTTAATTCATGAAATGTAAGGTTCTGCACACAGGCTTGGAAAGCAAGCAGTTCAACAAACTATGCTGAAAAACTAAGATAGATATTGAAACAGGCCTGTGCTTCTTCAATTCAGTGCTAACCATATCACTAACTATATAACCTAATGAAGAACAGTGATCAACAAAGCCAGTAGAATGTTGAACTGTGTGGCCAAATAAGTAGAATATAAATCAGAGAAGCAGCAAGCTAAAGGGTTTCCCCAAGGCATCAGGTACAAGTCTAAAGTTTATTCCTGATAAGTTCAGCTGGTAGTCTAATAGAGATATTTAAAAACAGTTCAGGTTTTATTTTTCAGCTTAGTACAACCTAATGTTTGGAGAAAGAAAAGAAACTTGCTCCAGCCAAAATGTAGATGCAGAATAACATAAATAACCTAACCTAAGATATGGCAATTAGAAGTCTGGACTTTTGAATATTGAAGTTTATGAGCAACCAAAACTACCTCATTTGAACACATCTGCAGCAATTCGTTCCATCTCAAGTCACAGTCATCTAGCATTTTCTAGAATTCCCTCATAGAATGTGGGCAATACTGACTGGGCTATTACACACCTCTAGTTGCCTTTGAATAGGTGCTGGTGGTGATCTACCCTGTTGAACCACTGCAGTCTGGGGTTCTGTAGCTGCTACCCAGTCAGTAGCTGACTACTTGAGAAGCCTGCACCACTACAAAGGATATGACTACTGCCAGGTCAAAGTCACAACCCTCCCTTCCAGACTCCAAGGATAGAGGGTCACACAAGGGTCACTCATGTGAGGGTTGGATCACATGGGATGGAGGTCATCACAGGGAGTGGAGCCCTAGGTCACTGTAACAAGGATGTTGCCTTTTAGCAGCCTCTGCTTTATCTATGGTCCCTCAATCAGCTACAGATTAATGCAGGTTGAGGAACTTTCCACCCACCAACTCACAACCTCTCTCCCTGCTTGACCAGTTGGGTAGGTCTACTCTTGTTCCACCTGGAGCTGAAATGACTGCAGTCGAAGTGGGAACAGATCCTTAAACCAATCAGTGGGTTAAAAGGTAGAGCTTCAGGCAATGTTGGGAATCTTGTCTGATACTATCCCGCCTAATTAAGTTCTGTTTTCATCTCTGGGCCCAGAAAATTCCAGATAATGTAGGAAACATTGCAGTCAATTTACGTGTTAAAGAAAAGCAATGAAGTAATGAGCAGATGTTGTATTTATCGTGTTATTGGTTGAGACGTACAGGATAAAATCCCAAGAAGAACTATCCTGCTCTTCTTTAAATAATGACACAGAATTCTTTAAGTGTAACTGAGTCACAGATAGTTGCTTTGGTTTATTGTCTCATCAAGAGGAAACCTCTAATGATGATGACATGAATTCCTGACATACACACCCAGCAGGTGTAGCTCTGTAAACTCCTAAGATTACCCGTTGTGTTGTTCTGATTGTTCATGTTCATTTAGAGACAGTTTGTCTGCATTGTTATATTTTATTGATTGAGCTGGGGGGGGGGAGGGGAAGGAACAACTGCAAGGGCCGTCTGTCAGGATGAGGTTATCTCTTAAATGAATGTTGAAAACAATTATTTTGAATTCGCACATAGTTTGGCCTTAAATGTGCTATGCATAATATTCTTTACAAGTGAGAATGAAAGGGAATATCTGCAAAAGTGTGACAATAAGTCTGCGTAATTGTATTGTCATACCATAGAACAGGGTATTTTAGTAAGCAGAACAACTTGTCTGTTAAAATATAACCCTGGAGAATTGCAATGAAATGACAAGGGAGCAGGTGGTCATCCAATCTCAGCTGGCTGAAGAAAATCATTGGAAATGCTTCCAGCAAAATGACAATCTATAAATATCACTGATGGGCTACAGGAGCTTCTAAATCTTTAGCTAATAATATTAGTAGAACAAAGCTACAGTTCTTAGCATGGTGCTTTTTTTAATAGCTATTTGCTTCCTTTGCAGAGCTTGTAACCAAGAATTAAGTGCTGCAATAACTTTCTTGTGCTTATAGACTCATAGGATTATACAGCATGTAAACAGACCCTTCTTTCCAACTATCCTAAACTGATCTTGTCCAGCATTTGGCCCATATCCCTCCAAACCCTTCCTAATCATATACCCATTGAGATGCCTTTTAAATATTGTAATAGTTTTGCTCTCTCCTATCCAGGGAAAAAAATCCTCGGCTATTCACCCAGCCATGCCCCTTATGATCTTATAAACCTCTATAAAGTCACCCCTCAGGTTCTGATGTTCCAGGGGAAAAAAGTCCCAGCCTATTCAGCCTCTTTCTGTAGCTGAAACCCTGCAACCCTAGCAACAAACTACAAGACATTCAAAATCAAGACTTCACTAATAGAACTACACCAGGAAACAACCCACAACATGAAGAGGAGGTGTGGGTTTCCAAACGTTGGTTTTTAAGATAGATTTTTAAAAGGGCTTTAAAGAAGTAGGGTTAAGGGAGAAAATTGGATGGTGAGGTCAAAATAGCAGAAAAGGTTCGAGGATTAGGAGTATGGAGTGGCTGTTTGACATAAGGATGAAGGAGGTAACAGAGATCGGGCAAAGACTTGAAGGGATTTGAATTTTTTTATATGCTAAAGGGACCTGAATCCAGTATGGAGTATCGAAGATAGAATGATATGCGGGTAGAGCTTTGTTTGGGACAGAATCCAGTTGATTGCACTTTAGATCATTTTTAGTTTGTAAAGAATAGAGAGTATGCTGTTGTTAGCAAAGAAATGGCTGCCTCCCATAAGAACAAATGATCAGTTCGGGTTGATTTTAACCCGAGTGGGTTAAAACAAAACTAAAATGTTCTGTGTGCTTTAACTCAGACTGACCACACTGTCTTTCCAAATGTTGTGACTTTAAGTTGCTGTTCTGAGCAGGCTTTATCTGCTAAAAGGCACTGTGACCTTTCTTGTGCTCTGATAACATGATGACTAGACTGCCCTATTAAAGTGAAGACCTGAATAGTGTAACAGTTGTGGTTTCCCACCAGAAAAGGCCCAATAAATATTATTTTCTCCTGCCTCCGTATCGAAATTTTAGTTTTCCCAACTTCCTTCCTTGGAGTGTTCTTCCCAACCCACTAACTCTACAAAAAGCACTTAGCTAAACTGAAACTCTTCTTTCAAGTTCCTGGTTCGGACCTACTGCCAATCAATGTCCCACTCCCACCTATATTCAGTCAGAAGACCAAAAGGGTGCTATACAGATGAAGGCTTATCGGTATAACCTTCCTAAATATCACAATTCAGTAGTCATCTGCCCCAACTTGGGAGTTAACACGAGGGCTAACACATTCATGTAACATTCTTCTAACATTCTGCTGCTTCAACACATTGCTGATTAAGAAACAACCTATTTAAAGTACAAGATACTGACTGACAAAGTAATGACATTGCCAAGCAAAGTTAAGCAGACTGCAAACAACAATTCCACTGCAATATAGTTGCCATTGTTTTTATCCTGACTTCCTCCAGTCTTCTGAAGATAGTCACTCATGCTGGATGCAGTTATGTTTTGCCCAGGAGCCAACATTTCTGCCAAAATCCTTCTCTTTTTTCCCTAGCACTGGCATTGCTTCCACTCCATTTAGTTCAGAGATGACTGCTAACTCCATGGGTAATCTGCAGATTTGCCACATGTTGGGCAGGTGATGATTGAAGCATTAGATAGGTGGCTTACGTAGAACATAGAACAGTGCAGCACAGGAACAGGCCCTTTGGCCCACCTTGTCTGTACTGACCATGATGCCATTTTAAACTAGTCTCATCTACTACACATAGTCCATATTCCTCTATTCCCTGCCTGTTAATTTGTCTGTTTAAATACCTTTTAAACTTTGCTAGTGTATCTGCTTCTATCATCTTTCATGGCAGTGTATTCCAAGCATTTACCATCCTCTGTGTAAAAGCTTTTCCTCCCACAACTAATCCCATTTGCCTGCACTTAGCCCATATCCCTCTAACCCTTTCCTATTCTTGTACTCATCCACTTGCCTTTTAAATGTTGTCATTGGACCAACCTCCAACACTTCCTCTGGCATTTCATTCCATACACACACCACCCTTTGTGTGAAAAAGTTACTCGTTAGATCCCTTTTAAATCTTTCCCCTCTCACTCTAAACCTATGCCCCTCCAGTTCTGAACTTCCCCAACCCAGGAAAAAGACCTTGTCTATTTACCCTATCCTTAACCTTCATGATTTTATAAACCTCTATAAGGTCACCCCTCAGCCTCTGACATTCCAGGGAAAACAGTCCCAGCCTATTCAGCCTCTCCCTATAGCTCAAACCCTCCAACTCTGGCATCACCCTTGTAAATCTTTTTTGAACCCTTTCAAGTTACACAACATCCTTCTTATAGGAGGGAGACCAGAATTGCACACAACATTCCAAAACCATCTGTTCAGCTTGGACGGGTTGGACCGAAGGGTCTGTTTCCGTGCTTTTTATCTCTATGACTCCATGACACTATCTTACTGGAACCTTCCCTCTCTCATCTTAAAAACCTGTGCCTTCTAGTATTTGACATTTCCATCTGGGGGAAAAGGCTCCAACTATCCAATCTATCCATGCCTCTCATACTTTTATATACTTCCATCAGGTTGCCACTCAGCAACAACAATCTTGCAAAACAATCCAAGTTTGTCCAACCATTCCTTATAGCTAACATACTCCAATCCAGGCAACATCTGGTAAATCTCTTTTGCACCCTCTCCAAATATCCTTCCTATAGTATGGGGATCATAACTGCACTCAATGTAGCCTCAGTAAAGTTTTATACAGCTGCAACATGACTTGCCAACGTTTATACTCAATGCCTCCACTGATGAAGGTAAGCATGCCATACATTTTCTTTACCACTTGTGTTGCCTCTTTCAAGAAGCTATGGACTTTGGCCTCAAGATCCCTCCGGATATCAATGCTGCTGCTAAGGGTCCTGCCATACCCTTGCATTTGACCTTCCAAATTCCATCTGTAATTTCTCCACCCAATTTTCCAACTGATCTATATCCTGTTGTATCCTTTCTGTCTCTATTTCTTTCTATTTCCCATTCCTCATTATTTACAACTCCACCAACTTTTGTAAAGTCTGCAAATTTGCTCAATAAACCACCTACATTTTCATTTAAGTTATTTATATATACTACAAACAACAGAGGTCCAAACACTGATCCTTGTGAAACACCATTGGTCAAAGACCTCTGGACCTTCACATCTACCTTCTGTCTCCTGAGATCAGCCAATTTCGATTCCAATTTGCCAAATTACCATGGATCCCATGTGACTTAATCTTCTGGGCCAGCCTACCATGAGGGATTTTGTCAAATGCTTTAGTAAAGTCCATGCAGACAACATCCACTGCCCTACCCTCAATCACCTTTGTCACTTCCACAAAAAACTCAATCAAGTTTGTGAGACAAACTCCTTCTCCTCTCGTGTACTGTCATATCGCTTGTGTGCTCCCTCTGATGTCTCAACTCCATCACTGCATGTTACCACGACAATGAGAAACTTGATTGGTGTGGACGAATTGGACTGAAGGGTCTGTTTCCATGCCTTCTGACTCTAAGTCTCTCGATGTGCTATGGTGGCTTGTTGTGAGAACCTTTTTTTGGTTGGTCACAATCCAGGGTCTCCCATGAATTGGAGCTGTTTGACCGCTTCAGGGATCCTCTGAGGACATCCCTAAAGCGTTTCCGTGTACCCCAGCGTGTCTCCTGCTGTCACAAAACTCTGATAGAGGAGTCTTTCAGTCTGCTGTCAGATATATTTTTCCTCTGCTTGTACCAATCTAGTGTCTGTTGACAGGGTATTCAGAGATGGAGTCAGAATATCTGAGCCCAGGGCTGACCCTAGCCAATCTTTTCTCACAAACATGATGCAGCAACAATCACTAGGACACGCTCAGGACTAGGAGCCCTGACATCATTTTTAAAACTCCCAGTCCCGGGGTCACTCACAATTGAAGATCCTTGGTCTACTAAAATGCAAAAATAAACTGACTTTTAGATTTGGGTCATTTAATATCATACCTAGTGGTGAAATTACACGCCTGACCAGAGATTTTTAATTCCCATTTTTGAGCAGTTTTAAAAGTAAAACAGTTATCAAATAGGTTCCTGAATATTTTAAAATATCCCAGTCAACAATATATTTATTATATAGAACATACACTATTAATGCTCAAGCTCAGGTGAAGGAAATTCTACATGCATAGTTTGAAATCCATCCAGTGCTCTAAACTGGCTAGAACTAATAGATTTGACTCTCACATACATCTTGCACTTACATGATGCATTTAGCGTTGTAAAATATTGGATTCTTTACTATACGTGCTGCTTGGCAGATATTTTCATCTGCAGAGCTTGCCTTTTGGCTGGAGTCTGCATTCACAGACTGTACAGAAATACTGGCCTGCTATTCTGAGATGATCAATGAAGACTTGACAGGCAATGTAATTATGTAACTTTAAAACCCTTTCAAGTCTGAGTCAGACTCACTGCTGTCCTTATAATCGTCTGTGAGCTATAGCACTGGTTTGGCATTTATAGAGTCATAGAGATGTACAGCATGAAACAGACCCTTTGGCTCAACCTGTCCATGCTGACCAGATATCCCAACTCAATCTAGTCCCACTTGCCAGCACCCGGCCCATATCCCTCCAAACCCTTCCTATTCATATACCCATCCAGATTCCTTTTAAATGTTGCAAGTGTACTAGCCTCCACCACTTCCTCTGGCAGCTCATTCCACACAGGCACCACTGTCTGAGTGAAAAAAATTGCCCCTTAGGTCTCTCTTATGTCTTTCCCCTCTCACCCTAAACCTTTACCCTCCAGTTCTGGACTCCCTGGCCCCAGGGAAAAGACTTTGTCTATTTACCCTATCCATGCCCCTCATGATTTTATAAACCTCTAAGGTCAACCCTCAGCCTCCGACACTCCAGGGAAAACAGCCCCAGCCTGTTCATCCTCCCCCTATAGCTTAAATCCTACAACCCTGGCAACATCCTTGCAAATCTTTTCTGAACTCTTTCAAGTTTCACAACATCCTTCTGATAGGAAAGAAACCAGAATTGCCCACAATATTCCAAAAGTGGCCTAATCAATGTTCTGTACAGCCGTAACATGACCTTCCAACTCCTGTTCTCAATATTCTGACCAATAAAGGAAAGCATACCAAACGCCTTCTTCACTATCCTATCTACCTGTTACTTTACTTTCAAGGAGCAATGAACCTGCACTCCAAGGTCTCTTTGTTCAGCAACACTCCCTAGGCCCTTACCATGAAGTGTATAAGTCCTGCTCTGATTTGCTTTCCCAAAATGCAGCACCTTGCATTTATCTGAATTAAACTCCACCTACCAGTCCTCAGCCCATTGGCCCATCTGATCAAGATCCTGTTGTAATCTGAGGTAACCTTCTTCACTGTCCACTACACCTCTAATTTTGGTGTCATCTGCAAACTTACTAACTGTACCTCTTATGCTCACATCCAAATCATTTAGATAAATGACAAAAAGTGGTGGAGCCAGCAACGATCCTTGTGGCACTCCACTGGTCACAGGCCTCCAGTCTGAAAAACAACCCTCCACCACCACCCTCTATCTTCTACCTTTGAGCCAGTTCTGTATCCAAATGGCTAGTTCTCCCTGTATTCCATGAGATCTAACCTTGCTAACCAGTGTCCCATGAGGAAACTTGTCGAAAATCTTACTGATGTTCTACCACTCTGCTCTCATCAATCCTCTTTGTTACTTCTTCAAAAAACTCAATCAAGGTTGTGAGATATGATTTCCCACGCACAAAGCCATGTTGACTATTCCTAACCAGTCCTTGTCTTTCCAAATACATGTACATCCTGTCACTCAGGATTCCCTCCCACAATTTGCCCACCACCAACGTCAGGCTCACTGGTCTATAGTTCCCTGGCTGTACTTACCACCTTTCTTAAAATAGTGGCACCATGTTAGCCAACCTCCAGTCTTCTCGTACCTCACCTGTTACTATCGATGATACAAATATCTCAGCAACAGTCCCAGCAATCACTTCTCCAGCTTCCCACAGAGTTCTTGGGTACACCTGATCAAGTCATGGGGATTTATCCACTCTTGTGTGTTTCAAGACATGCGACACTTCCTCCTCTGTAATATGGACATTTTTCAAGAGTATAGACTTGGGAGGTCATGTTGCGGCTGTACGGGACATTGGTCAGGTCACTTTTGGAATACTGCATTCAGTTCCAGTTTGTCTGCTATAGCACATAGAACATTACAGCACAGTACAGGCCCTTCAGCCCTCGACCTGTGAATCTAATCTGAAGCCTATCTATCGTACACTATTCCATTTTCATCCATATGTTTATCTAATGACCATTTAAATGTCCTTAAATTTGACGAGTCTACTACTGTTGCAAGCAGTGCGTTCCACACCCCTGCTACTTTCTGAGTAAAGAAACTACCTCTGATATCTATCCTATATCTATCACCACTCAATTTAAAGCCATGTTCCCTCAAAGCCATCACCATTTGAGGAAAAACTCTCACTGTCCACTCTATCTAACCCTCTGATTATCTTGTGTGTCTCAATTAAGTCACCTCCCAACCTTCTTCTCTCTTGAGAATGTAACTCTAAAGAAAGTTCTGGGATTTACACATGAAAGAAGGGGAGTAGAGAGAACCTGTTATCTACAGACCAGTGAGCCTTACTTCAGTTGTGGGTAAATTGTTGGAAAAGGTGATAAGGGATAGGATTTATAATCATTTAGAACGGAATAAGTTGATTAGGGATCGTCAACACGGTTTTGTGAAGGGTAGGTAGTGCCTCACAAACCTTACTGAGTTCTTTGAGAAGGTGACCAAACAGGTGGATGAGGGTAAAGCCATTGATGTGGTGTATATGGATTACTGTAAGGCATTTGTAAGGTTTCCCATGGTAGACTATTGCACAAAATACAGAGTCATGGGATTGAGGGTGATTTAGCGGTTTGGATCAGAAATTGGCTAGCTGAAAGAAGTCAAAGGGTGGTGGTTGATGGGAAATGTTCATCCTGGAGCTCAGTTACTAGTGGTATACTGCAAGGATCTGTTTTGGGGCTACTGCTGTTTGTCATTTTTATAAATGATCTAGATGAGGGTGTAGAGGATTGGGTTAGTAAATTTTCAGATGGCACTAAGGTCGTTGCAGGTTGCAGAGGGACATAGATAAGCTGCAGAGCAGGGCTGAGAAGTGGCAAATGGAGTTCAATGCAGAAAAGTGTCAGGTGATTCACTTTGGAAGGAGAAACAGGAATAAAGATTACTGGGCAAATGGTAAGGTTCTTGGTAGTGTAGATGAGCAACAAGATCTTATTGTCCATGTACATAAATCCCTGAAAGTTGCCACCCAGGTTGATTGTGATGTTAAGAAGGCATACGGTGTGTTAGCTTTTATTGGTAGAGGGATTGAGTTTTGGAACTATGAGATCATGCTGCAGCAGTACAAAACTCTGGTGCAGCCACACTTGGAGTATTGTATACAGTTCTGATCACCACTTTATAGGAAGGATGTGGAAGCTTTGGAAAGGGTTCTGATGAGATTTACTAGGATGTTACCTGGTATAGAAGGAAGGACTTACTAGGAAAGGCTGAGAGACTTGTGTCAACCCAGAAGGGACACAATTTCTTGCATAGGAGTCTAATTATTAATTCTTTTTACCTTCATCATGGGTTTTGAAGGAAAACCATATTTTGAAGGATAACTGTACATTCTTATTCCTTTTTATTGCATCTACACATTCTGTTCATTGTATGCTTATTACTTTGTTTTATACACCTTTTGCTTTTATAAAAACTGCACATAAACGTTTGCAGATAATGAATCAGAATTTTCAGATTCATTTGGTATATTCTCCCTCCCCTCCCCATGTACTCTGAAGGAGCTGAGGTAGGAATTACAGTGCCCAGAGCTGAATGCTGTGATTCTAAGATGTATAATTGAGAAGAGCTACCATAATAATGCCATTAGACTGGTAATTCAGCATCCCAGACTAATGTTCTGATGAATATGTATTTGAATTCCACTGGAGCTGATGGTGAAATTTGAATTCAATTAAATCTGGAATTAAGTGTTACTCTCATGCTGACCATGTAATCATTGTTGTGAAATCCCATCTCATTCATTATTGTCCTTCAGGGAAGGGAATCTGCCACCATTATCTGAGTCTGGCCTAATTGAGACTCCTCAGCAATGTGGTTGACTCTTAACTGCCCTCTGGGCAATTAGGTACATGCAATAAATGCTGGCCTAGTCAGTGATACCAATATCCATAAAGGATTTTTTTAAAACTTAATGTAACGATATCAGGTATATTATCTGCATAAAGTTGTGCATGTTATTTGAGCCTCTGCAGACAAGCCTGCTACCAGTTAAACTGGGCTGAGACGAGCTAGTTTAAAAATAAATCATTTTCTGAGATGTGGGCTTTGCCATCATAGTTCGTTCATCTCTATTTGCCCTTGAAAATGTGGCAGCACAACAGAGATGTGAATCAGATGTAGGCCAAACCCAGTAAGGATGGCAGATATCCCTCATTAAAGGACATTAGACTTTGAATTCCATTTTTTCTTACAATTCAAATTTGAACCAAGTCTCCAGAGATTTGTCTGCATCTCTGGATTACCAGTATAGTAGCAATACACACCATTACCTCCTCAGGCATCAGTAACTTGTTTAATAATGGATTTCTGGATTTGTTCTCTCTCATGCATCAAGCAGCCCGCTGAAGTTGATGCTTTAACCCTGTGATCACTTATATGCACAGGTACAGACATTTTATCAGCTGTCAGCTTTGAGGAGGAAACACTGATCAATTCTTCCTTCTCTCCTCCCAGAGATGCTCAGGGACTGATTGGAGCTCCGTGGCTGAGATTGCTTTACTTAGCATAGAGCAAATCTGAGTGAAAATGGCATTGATTAACTTCCTTTCTCTATCACCACTGCAGAATGAAATGTAATACTGATTTCTACAACTGGATTATCACAGTTATGTGGCTTTTAAACCAAGAACATTAATCTGTTTTCTTGCTTTAATATTCCAGTATAAACTCAATTCACTAATAATGGACTAGATGGTATGAAATTAAATACAATGCATGTCCAAAGAGACTTAGGGTTTCATTCATGTGCATAGGTTAATGATTGGAATGGGATCAGCCAGGTGGATCTCATAGAATATAAGTTCCCTAATTGGGGCTGTTAACCTGGTCCAGTCAGGGAGTCCTGGATGACAGATATAAACAGGAGTGCTGGCTCTGAGGGAGCTGGATCAGTGTCATGTACTATGCATGCTTAAATAAAAGGTGACTTGGTAACAGGATACCGGCCTTTGTGGATTTATTTCACATAGATCATTAAAAGTGTTATGAACAAGTGCAGAAAATAATCAGAAGAACAAAGAATAGTACAGCTCAGGAGCAGGCTCTTTGAGCCACCAAACCTGTGCCAGCACATGACACCTTTGTAAACTAAGAACAGTTTGCCTCCGCGCAGTCCACTTCCCTCTGATCCCTGCCTGTTCATGTATCTGCATCTTAAACATTGCACTTATATCTACTTCTACCACCTCCTATGGCAGCACATTCCAGGCACTTACCACCCTCTGTATAAAAAACTTGCCTTGCACATCTCCTTTAAACTTTCCTCCTTTTACCTTAAGCCAACATCCCCTAGGAATTGACATTTCAACCTGGGAAAAAAAAGACTCTGACTATCCAATTTATCCTGTGTCTCATAATTTTGTAAACCTCTACCACGTCACTCCTCAGCCTTTGATATTCAAATGAAAACAAACTGAGATTTGTCCAATTTCTTCTCATAGCCAGTACCCTCAAGACCAGGCAACATCTAGTAAATCTTTTCTGTACCCTCACTAAAGCTTCCACCTCTTTCTGATAGTGTGGCGACTAGACCTGTACAAATGTAACCCAACTAAAGTTATACAGCTGCAACGTGACTTGCCAATTCTTTATAGTTTGTGACCTGGCTGATGAAGGCAGGCATGCCATAGGCTTCCTGGCCACCCTGTCCACTTACATTGCCATCTTTAGGGAACTGTAGACCTGTACACCTAGATCCCTTTGTATGTTGATGCTTCTAAGAGTTCTGTCATTAATGTATACTTCCTTCCTGCATTGGACCTTCCAAAATGAATCACCTCACATTTGTCTGGACTACAATCCAATTGCCAATTCTCCACCCAAATCTCCAGCCTATCTATATCTTGCTGTATCCTCTGGCAATTTCCCTCACAGTATCCCACCCTTTTGTGTCAACTGCAAACTTACTTTATATCTAAAGGACTGGAGTGCAAAGATGCAGACGTTACGCTACAGTTATACAAAACCCTGGTTAGATTCCACTTGGAATATCAGGGCACCATATCTTAGGAAGGATAGATTGATCTTGGAGGAAGTACAACTTTGGTGTACAAGAATGATACCTGGACTTTAAGGATTAAGTTATGAGAAGAGATAATCCAAATTAAGCCTGTTTCTCTTGAATTTTGAAGGTTAGGGTGTGATTTGATTCAAGTCTTCAAGATATTAAAAGAAAAAGATGAGGTAGATAAAGATAAATTATTTCCACTGGTTGGGGATTCTAGAACAAGGGGCATAGTCTACAAATTAGGGTCAGACTTTTGGGGAGATGTTAGGAAGCACTTCGACAGACAAAGGGGAGAGGTTTGGAGCTCTCTTCCACAAATAGCTGTGGATGCTGGATCAGTTGTTAATTTTAAATCTGAGATTGATAAGTTTTTGTTAAGCAAGGTATTAAGGGATATGGCAGGTATATGGAGTTAGACCACAGATCAGCAATGATCTCATCGAATGACAGAACGCACCCGAAGGGACTGATTGACCTACACCTGTACCTCAGTTTTATCATCCAGTGACAGCAATTTTAAAAAGTCACTCTGCTTTGTACTTTACTGTGTTGGGGGAAAGGCAGGAGGTTCTGCTGCAGATGTAACACACAACTGGTGACCATTCTGTCCTGGTTTTTCAAAGGGTGGGTGGTCTAAAGAAGAGCCATCCTGGATTCAGAAATGTTAACTCTGTTTCTCTCTCCGCAGAGGCTGCTAGACCTGTTGAGTTTCTCCACCACTTACCATTTTTATTTCAGATCTCCAGCGTCTGCAGTATTTCACTTTTATTTTGAAAGGCAGCATCAGCTATGAAAAGGCAGTGCAGAGAATGTTCAAAGACTCCACCAGTCATGCTGAGGTCATGATACACTGTCAGAATGAGATGAGATCCAAAACTGTAGGCCCGGCTGTTCTCTCGACTAATAATACAGGGGGGTGATGGAGAAGTGTCTTCTGTCAGCGGGATGTTGAACAGTGATTGGTCGAGACTGGTGTAGAATGTCTCTGTTGTCTCATATGTTGGGTCTAGGATCGGGGTGTGGGCACTGATGACTGTGATGGATTGTTGCTGGGCCAGGCTGAGACACAGGGTCACAGGATGCACACTTACTCCACAGGAGCATTTCCTGAGGTTTCTGAACATTTTCTATGCAAAGCTGACCCCACACAGATGCTGTTTTTCTGGTTTGCCTTTCCAGAGGAAGGTGTAACCCCTGCCTTGTTCTTTAAGCTGCCCTTCTGCCTGTCCTGTCTCACTCAGGGTGACAATGTCAAAGTGCTGCCAATCCCAGGTGAGGATGACAATCTGATGTCTGTCATTGCTGGGGTTATCCATAAGGATCCTGATGTTTCAGGTCCCAATGTTTATCTGGGTGGGTTGTTGGGGTGTGTGGTTGAGGAGGCGTTAGGGTGGAAGATTCCTGTGCTTGGATTATTTGGTGTGGGGTGGTCTTTGCACACCAAACACAGCACGAGACCTTGATATACAGCACGAGGCAAATCTGAGATAACTGGAGGCCAGGTTCTGCTTTAAGATAGGGAGTTTATAGAAAATGAAGGAGTGATGTAAATCTGCTGCTTGGGATGGCTAAAGGACTAAATAGGTGAGAGTTGAGCCATCTGGAAACAAGGGGAATAACCTTGAAGTTAAAAAAAAAAGGATTATGGATGTAGGTTTGCTCACTGCACTGGAAGGTTCATTTTCAGATGTTTCGTCACTATACCAGGTTAAATCTTCAGTGACCCGCTGGACGAAGCATTGCTGATTATTCCTGCTTTCTATATATATGTTTGGGTTTCTTTGGTCGGTGATGTCATTTCCTACAGTGATGTCATTTCCTGTTATTTATCTCAGGAGGTGGTAGATCGGGTCCAAGTCAATATGTTTGTTGATAGAGTTCTGGTTGGAATGCCATGCTTCTAGGAATTCACGTGCGTGTCTCTGTTTGGTTTGTCCTAGGATGGATGTGTTGTCCCAGTCGAAGTGGTGTCCTTCCTCATCTATATGTAAGAATGCTACTGAGAGAGGGTCATGTTGTTTTGTGGCTAGTTGATGTTCATGTATCCTGGTGGCTAGTTTTCTGCCTGTTTGTCCAATGTAATGTTTGTTACAGTCCTTGCATGGTATTTTGTAAATGGTATTAGTTTTGCTTGTTGTCTTTATAGGATCTTTCAGGTTCATTAGCTGCTGTTTTAGTGTGTTGGTGGGTTTGTGGGCTACCATGATGCCAAGGAGTCTGAGTAGTCTGGCAGTAATTTCTGAGATGTCTTTGATGTATGGGAGAGTGACTAGGGTTTCTGGACGCATTTTGTCTGCTTGTGTTTTTGCTGAGAACTGTGTTTATTGGGTACCCGTTCTTTTTGAATACACTGAATAGGTGATTTTCCCCTGCTCTGCGTAGCTCCTCTGTGCTGCAGTGTGTGGTGGCTCGTTGGGATAATGTTCTGATGCAGCTTCGTTTGTGGGTGTTGGGATGATTGCTTCTGTAGTTCAATATTTGGTCCGTATGTGCTGTTTTCCTGTAGACATTGGTTTGAAGTTTCCCATTGGCTGTTTGCTCTACTGTGAAATCTAGGAATGGCAGTTTGTTGTTGTTTTCCACTTCTTTAGTGAGTTTTATGCCAGTTAGGGTATTATTGATGGTCTTGAAGGTTTCTTCTAATTTGTTTCGTTTCGTGATGACAGCTCAGCGAGCAAACCTACATCCAGAACCTCAATTTGAGCTACAAATCTTCTCAAAAACTCGCTAAAAGAATATTATATTGTGTTGTGTTGTATAGAATAATACACAAAAGCATTTCTTCAAGTAAAATTTAGCGAAAATCTGATTCTGTCCATAAGGCTGGAGGTTAATTTAAATATTAAAAACTTTGGTTCATAGACTTTTATTAGGCAGTAGTGTTAAGGCCAGAACTAAGGATTGCTAAATCGAGTTGAGATACACATTAACCATGATCTAATTGAATGACTGAACAGAGGGGATGATGCCTTTTTCCTTTATACATCATACCCATTGAGGTACAAGCAGCTTTCCAGGGCCTCTGCAGTGCTGGTGCTGAGGCAACCTTCCCAGCAGCCTTAGGATTGCACTCACCTTCTCCCCTTCCCCCCCAAACCTTAGGATTACATTCACTTCCCCCGACCACACACGTCCACACACCAACATGAACCACCCCGCCTTCCCAAACCCCAGCAAATATTTTGGTTTAGTTCAAAATATTTCCTGGTCATACCTGGAGCCCTGAACCAGCTGACCTTTCCTCATGATAATCTGGACATTGATCATTGGGTACCCTTACAATCATCACCTCTGAACTCAATCCTGACCCTGTGGTCTCCCTATGTCCACAATACTGCAAGCAGGAATGACATTCATGAGGTAGACATCTGGCTATGTTCTGTTTGCTAACATCGTTGTGATGTGGAGGTGCCAGTATTATACAGGAGTAGACAAAGTTGAAAATCACGTGACACCAGGTTATAATCCAATAGACTTATTTGAAAATACAAGCTCCAAAAGTTTGTATTTACAAACAAACCTGTTGGACTCTAACATGGTGTCCTGTGATTTCCAACTTTGTCAACTTATGTTGAAACCTGCAATGTAGTAAATTATATTACATAGCAAATGCTTAATTTCAAATGCAGACAAACAGTAACCTAGACAAATCTGCTTGACAGATCAGAAATACCGGTTGGACTGCAGACAAGCCTTGCATGGCCCACAGCTCTGCAATCAAATTACACTTCAAGATCACGCTTACACTTTTGATGATAACGAGGTTTGTTTCCCTTATTTTGATTGTGAACTGCATGGGCTTTCTTGTTTGTAGATTTTAATGCCTTTAATTATATGTATTTTGAATCAAGAAGAGTAATGAAAGGAATTTGCATCTATGGTGGCACAGGGCTCAGTGGTTAGCACTGCTGCCTCACTGCACCAGGGAGCCGGGTTTGATTCCAGCCTTTGGAGACTGTCTGTGTGGAGTTTGCACATTCTCCCTGTGTCTGCGTGGGTTTCCTCCGGGTACTCCCGTTTCTTTCCACAATCCAAAGATGTGCAGGTCAGGTGAATTGGCCATAGTGTTCAGGGATGTGTAGGTTAGGTGAATTGGCCATAATGTTCAGGGATGTGTAGGTTAGGTGAATTGGCCGTAGTGTTCAGGGATGCATAGGTTAGGTGCATTAGTCAGGGGTAGATGTAGAGTAATGGGGAATGGGTCTGGGTGCATTACTGTTTGGAGGGCCAGTATGGACTTATTGGGCCAAGTGGCCTGATTCAGCACTGTAGGAATTCTATGATTATATAGTATCTTTAACATACTGATAATACAACGTCACAAGATATTTGATTAGACAGAATCTGATGCTGAAACTCATGTGGAAAGATCAGGATGGGTGACCAAATATTTGATCAAAGCTGGTCAGTTTGAGGAGCACTGTACTGTAGAAGAAAGAGGTGGAGACAATGGGAGCTTCAGAGAAGAAATTACAGAGATTAGACCCTACATTGTAGAAGGCACAGCCGCCAATAACAAAGGAAATTGGGAAAATTAAGATGTCAGAGTCAGTGGAGCACTGAGAACAGAGAAGAATCACTTTAAATCTGCACCAAGTTAGAGGTCAGAGTGTAGAGCGAGGCTTGTAAGCAGCAAGTCACACACAACCAGCTGTTCAGAATTCCTGTACCCCTCATAAAAGTGTCAATTCATACTGGAGTATATTACAGATATCCGCTTCCACAGCCTGACTCATTCACTCCTGACCCTGGGATCATTTAATGTTTGTCACCCTATATTTTCTAATAGTCAGAAGTGAAATGCCTAAGACACTGAGGCACTAAGTACTGTCTAAACAAAGTGAGATAGGGATTGACATAAAAAAGTACTGCTGATATTTCAGAGTAAAACGTGGTCACTCTATTTTATTCATTCATGGAATGAGGGCATCACTGGTTAGACCATTTGTTATTGCCCATCCCTAATTGCCCAGAGGGCACTTAAAGGTCAACCACATTGCTGCGGGTCTGGAGTCACATGTAGGCCAGAGCAAGTAAGGAAGGCATTTTCCTGCCCAAAAAGACACTAGTGAACTAGGTGGAGTTTCCTTGACAATTGACGATGGCTTCATGGTCATCGTTAGACTTGTAATTCTAGATTTGTATCTAATTTAAATTCCACCATCTGCTGTGATGGGGTTCACACCTGCGTCTCCAGACAATTACCTGGGTCTCTGGATTAACAGTCAAGTGATAATATGACTAGGCTGTCACCTCCCTCTGAACTTTCACACCAACGTGAAATATTAATCATTAATATAGCCAATATATTTATACAACCAATATATTTATAAATAACAGGCAAAGTTTACTCATGATCAGAAGGAAGATGGATCCAAAATTTTGGCTGATTTATTATACTAATTTATTTTTCACTGTCCATCAAATTTTTAAGTCAACTGCTCATAAGCCTGATATTTGTTGCATCTTGTAACTTTTGCCTCAAATGCATCTTTGTTGTTATCTCACCAATAATTTTCTCCCTATCTCACAAGTCGCTTACTTAGCAATGTTGATGTGCACTCTGGTATTTCATCTAACTGCTCTGCATTTTTATGGGTTTTTAAAAAATGGGTTGTGGGTATATCTGGCAAGACCAGCATTATTTTTGCGCATCCCTAATTGCCCTTGAACTAAGTGCTTTGCTCTGGCATTTCATTGGGCACATCAGGTTACTGCTTGTCTAAAGTCAGGTTAGGCCAGATTGTATAAGGATGGCAGATTTCCTTCTCAAATTGACATCAGTGAACCAGATGGGTTTTTACAACAATTCACGATCACGTTGTGGGCACTATTCCATCACACCTTTGGTAAGTGCCAAAATACTTCACAACCAGTAAATAATTTTTCAAGTGGACCATCCATTAAACATGACACCCAATACACCCACAGCCAATCTCATTAATACACATTAATACCCAAAAGACCAATCACTCTATAGTTGGAGGCATTGATTGAGGAGAAAGTAAGTTGCTGTTCTTTGTCAAACCATGCTATAGACTTCAAACATCTTCACTATTCTCATAGGGAGATGGAGTCACATATTTCATATTTCTTTTGAATGATGGTATTTGCTCAGTGCAGTGAAGTTGCCAACTTGTTCCAGTCCAAGAGTAGGACTTTAATGTCATTTTTTTCAGTGAGTGCTTTTGAGTCCCATGTTAGACAAAGAGAATTCACTAACTAACGTGAGAATGTTGTTACGACCAGTCACCTGGCAAGATTCCCCAACTTAGTACAATTCCAGACAGCACACCTGAAATCACTGCACAGAGTCTGGTATCCTGTCACCAAGTCACCCTTTATTTACACATGCACAGTACATAGACTCTGACTCCACCATGTCAGAACCAGTCCCTAGAGTGAGGAAACACTGACCCTCCTATTTATACCTGTCAGCCAGGGCTCCCTGATTGGCCCACATTAACAACCCAGTTAAGGACTTTATTTTTTAAAATGTATTCATCTGTAGGTGTGAGTGTCAGTAGCTGGGCAAATTTATTGCCCATCCCTAGTTGCCCTTGAGAAGGTAGTGATGAGATTCCCTCTTGTACTGCTGCAGTCCACCTGCTGTGAGTTGACTCACAATTCCCTTAGGAAGGTAATTCCAGGATTCAGACCCAGTGACACTGAAGGAACAGTGATATATTTCCAAGTCAGGATGGAGAGTGACTCAGAAGGGAACTTGCAGGTGATGTGCTCCCTTATATCTGCTGCCCTTGTCCTTCCAGACTGGTTTGGAGAGTGCTGTCTGAGGATCTTTGATGAGTTTCTGCAGTGCATCTTGTAGATAGTACACACTGCTGCTACTGAGCATCAGTGGTGATGGGAATGGATGTTTGTGGATGTTTGTGGATGTGATGCCAATCAAGTGGGTTGCTTTGTCCTGGATGGTGTTGAGCTTCTCGAGTGTTGTTGGAGCTGCACCCATCCTGGCAAGTGGGGAATATTCCATCACACTCCTGACTTGTGCCTTGTAGATGGTGAACAGGCTTTGGGGAGCCACAGTATCCCTAGCTTCTGACCTGCTCTTGTAGCCACTGTGTTTATGTGGTGAGTCCCGTTGCATTGCTGGTTAATGTTAACTCCCAGGATGTTGATGGTGGGGATTCAGTGATAGTAATACCAATTAATGTCAAGGGGCAGTGGTTAGATTGTCACTTATTGGTGATGGTCACAGCCTGGCATTTGTTTGGAACAAATCTAACCTGCAGCTTATGAGCCCACGCCTGGATGTTTTCCAGATCTTGTTCCATTTGAATATGGACTGCTTCAGCATCTGAAGAGTCATGAATGATGCTGAACATTGTGTAATCATCAGCAAACATCCCCACTTCTAACCTTATGCTGGAGCGAAGGTCATTGATGAAGCAGCTGAAGATGGTTGGACCTACACTGAGGAACTCCTGATGTCCTGGAGCTGAGATGACTGACCTCCAACAACCACAGTCATCCTCCTATGTGTCATGTATGACTCCAACCACTGGAGAGTTTGCCCCCAGATACCCATTGATTCCAGTTTCACTAGGGTCCCTTATGCCACACTCAGTCAAATGCAGCCTTAATGTCAAGGGCTGTCACTCTCACCTCCCCTTTGGGATTCAGCTCTTTTGACCATGTTTGAACTAATGTTGTAATGAGGTCAGGAGCTGAGTGGCCCTGTGTATCACTGAGCAGGTTATTGCTGAGCAGGTGCTGCTTGATAGCACTGTTGATGACACCTTCCATCACTTTACTGATGATGGAGAGTAGACTGATGGGGCAGTAATTGGTCAGGTTGGATTTATCCTGCTTTTTGTGCACAGGACGTACTTGGATGATTTTTCACTTTGTTGGGTAGATGCCAGTGTTGTAACTGTATTGGGAGTAAGTGAGGACTGCAGATGCTGGAGATCAGAGTCGAGAGTGGGGTGCTGGAAAAGCACAGCAGGTCAGGCATCAGGAATTCCTGATGAAGGGCTTATGCCCGAAACGTCGATTCTCCTCTCTTTGGATGCTGCCTGACCTGCTATGCTTTTCCAGCAACACATTCTCGACTTGTACTGGAACAGCTTGGCTAGTGGAGCAGCAAGTTCTGGAGCACAAATCTTTGGTACTATTGCTGGAATGTTATCAGGGCCCACAGCCTTTGCAGTATCCAGTTTTTTAAATTGTTTCTTGGTATCACATTGAGTGAATTGAATTGGCTGAAAACTGGTGTCTGTGATGGTGGGTACCATTGGAGGAGGCTGAGATGGATCATCCACTCGACACTTCTGGTTGCTGATTGTTGTAAAAGCTTCAGCCTTATCTATGGCACTGATGTGCTGGGCTCCTCCATCATTGAGGATGGGGATATTTGTGGAGCCTCCTCCTCCAGTGAGTTGTTTAATTACCCATCACCATTCACAACTGGATGTGGAAGGACTGGACAGCTTAGATCTAATCCATTAGTTGTGGGGTTTTTTAGCTCTGTCTATCACTTGCTGTTTATGCTGTTTGGTACACAAGTAGTCCTGTTTGGGGTTATCACCAGGTTGACACTCATCTACAGGTATGCCCGGTGCTGCTCCTGACATGCCCTCCTGCTCTCCCCATTGAACCACGGTTCATCCCCTGGTTTGATGGTAATGGTTGAGTGGGGGATATGCCAGGCCATGAGGTTACAGATTGTGCTGGGGTACAATTCTGCTGCTGTTGATGGCCCACAGCACGTCATGGATGCCCAGTCTTCAGCTACTAGATCTGTTCAAAGAATGTACCATTTAGCATGAAAGAAAGAAGTTTAAAAAAAAGATACAAATCCGTCACCCAGTTCTGTGAAGATTAGATGATGGGATATTGTGGTTGTACTTTGGGTGATACTGATCGTACTGATGTTGGTAAGCAAGTGGCTTGCTTCAAGATGCTTGGATCAGCAGCTCAGCTGAAAGACCATTGTCCTGATTCCTTTGACTTCATTTTCAGTTGCATTTGGTTCCAGCAAAGAGAAAGAAAGACTTATTTTATCCTGCAGTGTAGGGATGACCAGGGTTTTCTCAGCTGGGACTCTCACAGTACACATTTGCCCATGATCACACACAGACCACAGGTGGGATTGGCTTTGTGGCTAGATGACTTAGAGCCCGAACTCCTAGGCCCGAAACCACAATGGGAAACTTTTGAGTAGCCAGGCCCGATGGAACTTTCAGGACAGGTTAAACACAAAACAACTGCACAAGACAAAGGCAAGCAAGGAGAAGCCCAGATTTACCCTGGGAAACGAGACTGGAGTATGACGTGTAAATTATCCAGAGTCCCACCATGACCCTGTATGGAGAGAGGGAAGAGACCTTGACACACCAGAGGATGGACACTGAGAGTAACCCCAGCATCTTCCATACATCAGGGATCCCATTGGATGCTGTGACCTTGGTATGCAAGATCAACTGGGTGAAGGACAGAGAACATTCTGGAAGGATGCAGTGGGGAGATAAGAAGGGGCAACTGGAGGTCATTCCCTCAGCAAAGACTCAACCTGGCCAGCAGCAGAGCTCTGACTACCTAGAGAGAGAGAGGGGAGAGAGAGGGAGAAACAGCGCCAGGGATCTGGTTTTGATTCCACTCTCGGGCAACTGTGTGGAGTTGGCACATTCTCCCAATGTCTGTGTGGGTTTTCTCCGGGTGCTCTGGTTTCCTCCCACAGTCCAAAAATGTTCAGGCTAGGTGGATTGGCCATGGGAAACTGCCCATGTTGTCTAGAGATGTGTAGGTTAGGTGGATTAGTCAGGGGAAATGCAGGGTTACAGGGATAGAGTAGGGGGGTGGGATACTGCTCAGAGGGTTGGTGTGGGCTTGATGGGCCAAATGACCTGCTTCCACACTTTAGGGATTCTATGATTCTATGTGTGAGAACAACTTCTGTCAAGTTCATCAGAGCCAACTACAAGCCTGGCCAAGTTTAACTACACAGATAGTACCTGATCCTAGTATGGAAGCCAGTAGTAGATAAAAATTAGAATAGTAATTAATTGGTAAAGTAATTAATTCTAAGAATCAGAAAGTTTATCATGAAAGAGCAGAGTTTTTGATCATATTTAGCATATTTTGTGAATATCATTGCAATCCAACTCTGACACAGAATTCTGTGTCTTGTTATCCTACTCTACTAGCTACCTGATGAAGGAGCAGTGCTCCGAATGCCTGTACTTCAAAAAAAAACCTGTTGGACTATAACCTGGTGTTGTTGATATTTCTCCTCTTGTGTTCACAGATTAAGATTGCAGTTCAGTTTACAATGCCTTCTCCCAAGTCCTTCTTTTTGAAGCTTCATTGACACCTATCAGGTGTGACATTCCAGGCTCTTCCCAGAGTTTGAGGATAACCTACACACGCCTTGCAGGCAGTCACTGAATTCCATTGCTTGGAATTTTCAGAATTTACACTTGGTTTCATTTATTGTGTTGTAGAAAAACCACACTGAAATTTAAAGTCGAGTATGTCCATTGAATTTTTGGGGGTTTTGATCTGTTGTCATGACAGTGTGTTGTTGATTATTAGGTAATGTAAATTTCTTTTGCTTTAGCATTCAGACATCTGTGAATACATCTTGAGAAGGAGAAAAAAGAAGAAAAGGAGAAAACGTAAAAATTTCACAGAAGAGGAAGTTGGCTTCCTGCTAGATGGAGTGAGGAAAATGGGATATCATTGGAATTCCATACTTTGGTCCTACCCATTCCAGAAAGGAAGGACCAATGTCGATCTGTCACGCAAGTATCGGACATTGCAGGTGTGGAAAATGATGCATTTTGTGTTGCATGTAGATTGTGAGAATGTCCTCAACCCAATAGGGAAAGGCCCATACTGTCTGTATAAGCAAGTGGACCATAGATTTAGATCATGTCTTTTTAAAATCTCTGCCCAGATATTATGATTACAGCTAATCCTCAGGACTCTCAATCCTGGGTGCTAACCAATAATCTGTCAGCAAATTTGGATATCGAGGAGGTACAGGATTTAGCTTGTCCACAATGGAATCACATGTTAATGCACAAACCCTGATTCTCCACTTGTCTGAAGATGTTGAAGTTTAATTCAATGTTTACCACCATCCATTACTATTCCTGTGCGCACTCAGATCTAGAGAATGTCCTTAAGGTATTGCGGTTAAGTTCACCCTCCAGCATTGTTGGAAAGCCTGATATTTGTTACACAGACCACGGTCCAACTGACGGACTGGCCAGTTCCTGCAGAGGGCAGTTATGGAACACATTGGGTTAGAATTGGAGTCACTCGGAGGCCACAAGCTTTCCTTTCCTGAAGATCATCATTAAACCAACGGGATTTTTACAACATTCAGACAGTTTCGTGGTGACTTTTACTGATGTTAGTTTCTCATTTCCAGCTCCCTTTATATAAAAAATAAAATTCTCAAATTATCCATAGATGGAATTTAAACCTCGCGGTCCTGAACTATAACCTTCACACTGATGTTAGGGACTTTCATCAGCAGATCCACTGACAGTGACCCCATCTCACCATCTTTACAAAAATGTCTAATCAGCATGGTTAATGACAGGGTGACTGCAAATTTGGGTCAAAGTTTCCCTCACAGGATGGTGATGTCCCTAATGCCAACCTGAACTTGCTTTGTGTGTAACATAGCTCTATGCTGACTTGACCAGTGCAACATCAAATGAACTCCTGAACACCACACTCATTTTATATTATAAAGATTGAATCTTTCTTTTTAGTGTTTAATATTCAGATCATTTTCCAAATTATCATACACACACACATACACACATTTTTAACACAAATATGTGCAAGAAACTGTTAAAGGAACATTCGAAGGCTTGTGTGAATAAATTCAGGGATTAACCACCATGGTAAGCAAACTTCAGAAAGAAACTCCTGGTCAATCAATCCAGGTTTCACTGTGAACAGACCTTTCCACAGTTCCATCAGCTGGGACCATAACACGGTGGCACAGTGGTGAGCACTGCTTCCTTACAGCGCCAGAGACCCGGATTCAATTCCCACCTCATGCAACCGTCTGTGTAGAGTTTGCACATTCTCCCTGTGTCTGTGTGGGTTTCCGCCGGGTGCTCTGGTTTCATCCCACAGTCCAAAGGTGGGCAGGTTAGGTGAATTGGCTATGCTAAATTGTCCCTAGTGTTAGGTGAAGGGGTAAACGTAGGGGAATGGGTCTGAATGGGTTGCTCTTCGGAGGGTCGGTGTGGACTTGTTGGGCCAAAGGGCATGTTTCCACACTAAGTAATCTAATCTAACCTAACACGCAAACTGTTCAATACATTAGCAGTTACTGACTTCTAGGATCTTAAACCAGCAGAAAGGAATATGAAGGAAATGAACTTTGTAGAAAGATGGTATAGCAGCATTATTGCACTGTGTCCATTCTCTGCCTCTGAAGGAAACACTTCAGAAAGAGGAGGAGAGGAAAACCAGAAAAAACCCCAGCTGCATTCTGTTCTGACATTATTGTAATCTATTTTTCAGAAAGGAAACTCCCCAAGAAAGATCTAAAGACCCAAGACAGCTCAATGGAATGAAGGTGGCTTCACATACAAGCAATTTTAGGTTCGAGCAAGCACAAAACATGCTGGAGAAACTCTGCAGATCTAGTATAGAGAGAAACCATTAATGTCATGTCTGTTGTCTGAGATCTTCAGGAGCCTGCTAAGTTTCTCCAGCATTCTCTGTTTTCATTTCAGATTTCCAGAATCTGCAAGGTTTTGTTTTCAGGAAGTCTTGGTGAGATTTAGCCGTACAGATTGTAAAATACTGAAGGAGTCTTGCTACTGCGTTGAGACATTCCATAGTGAATCAGGAGCACAGCAGAGTGTTGTGTCACCCTCAGTACTCCAAACTTAAACATGTCACATTATCTTTTCAATTACTATTCACTGACTTAATGTTGAAAAAATGTGTTAGCCATGTGACAAGAACAAGAGAGCAATCTTCAGTATTCACTGTCTATGCTTGAACAGAAAGAATGACTAACACTAAGGTTGCACATCCCAGAAAGATTCCAGTCTTTTGAGGCAGGGAGGGGTGTATCATAAATTGGGGAGTATTTGTGTTTATTTTTAATCTGTTCCAGTGATGATAATAAAATAGTTTTAGTAAACATTGTGTACTTGTGTTATCCCTCTCCTCAAGCATAGTTTTAACTGTTGTTCTCAATGTTTAAAAACAAGAGTAGTATTACAAGCACACTAACTGAATGTTTATGGAATAACATCTTGGATGTTGAATGCCATGCCTAGAATATTTCTGGCTTAGACCTGGGACATAGAGCTTGTTGGAGCCACTCACAGATCTACTTATAAATGGATATTCCCTCACAGGCGAACCAGAAACTCTCCAACCCCTGCCAGACATAGCATACTGACTGTTCTTCAATGGTGAGTATGATTGAATTTTGTGGGGCAAAGATTTGGAATGAATTAGCTTGTCCATTGCAAGCGGTCTTGGTATTCTGAAGCAACAGTGGTTGCAGCATTATGGTAACTTCAAGCCCCTCACCACACAGCATGCTCGGATGGGGATTAAGACTGAGATAAAGAGGAATTTCTAAGAGTTGAGACTTTGAAACTCCTTATCACAGACAGCTATGGGGCTCCGGTCCTAGTGTATGTTGAAGGTTGAGATTGAATTCCAAACTGATCAACAATCTAAGGTTAGGGAGGAAGAGCAGGAAAGTGGATGCACAGTGTCAGATCAGTCACACTAACAAATGGCGTAGCAGGCTCAAGAAACTTAAACTACTCCTGTTCCTTATAATCCTGTAATCTGTATTTTCTGTGTTGGCACAGAGACATCATTCCAGGATTGCTAACCTAACCAATTTCAGAAAATCCTGTGAGAAACTTAACATAGTACTATTGCTGCATGACCATGCAAGAAATTAAACTAGTCTAAACAATACCAGACACTTCTGAAAAATTATTACTGCAGCAGTGAGTACTGAAATGCATCTTCTACATATTTCAAATGAACTGTTAGGCCTTCAACTCAAGAGTCCTCAGTCAACAGGGAATGGTTAAGGAAACTATGTACTCCATATACAGTTTAAGTAAATTGAATAGGGATTCAAAAGTGAAGATGGAATCTATCACCAGCTGTTCAGAGAAACTGCAGACATGTTAGTTCCTTTTCAATTGGACAAGATATACACCGACAGTAAAATTGATTATTAAGTTTTGGCTCAAGTGAACACCATAGATGACAAAACTGGATCAGGAGTGTGCTCCCATTTGTAGAAATTTGTAACTAGAAACAAACAGGTTAGTCAAGAAGAAATTCAGAAATCAGGAGTACTTGAAGTGGATAGTATAGATGCAAGTCAAAAAGGAGAAAAACTTAATGAAACAGTGAATAGATTTAAGACAGCAGATTGGAAAAAGATTGTTCCACTTGAGCTAACATCTGGATGGAGTGGTGGGGACAAACAGCCTACATAAAATTGATATCTTACATTCAAAGATGGCACTTGCTTGAGGAAGTGTTTCAGAGCCTTAAGAGGGTCTGAGTACACATCGACTCTTCACTCAATACATGAACACTGTCCTTGCCATATGAATGGTGAGAGATCAGACTTCACTTTGGAGTTCTCTTCCAGCACCACTAATCCAGAATCTGGTTTCCAGCATCTGCAGTCATTGTTTTTACCCCTTCAAAGTCAGTCAGTAAAGAGCACAAAACATTCTGTAAAGATGTGTTCAGGAAACAGGTTTTAAATTGGGTGCCATTGCACAAACAATGTTTAATGGCCAAGAATGCGTGCACAGACAGGTATTTTCCTCTATTAACCAAACATCCCTACCAGAAGGTAGGACAATAATGAGATTGTTTATAGCATTGGCATTTGTGGGTTGCTACTGTTGAGTCAAGTTTGGAGTGCTAACTATAATTGCATTTCTCCATATAGATCATTGATCAAAAAACGTCAGTGTCAACCTTTACATGTTTTGTCTAGTGCTTGTATTTGCTATTTGGTCAGAATTATTCCACAGCCTTAATTTTTCCACAACTACCACTCAAGGTTCCCTTTTAGGCAGTGCCCACCTTATTAAAATCAACCCTAGACTCCTTTGTCACATATACACAAGCATATTTCTGAAGGTTTTAAACAAGGTCTCCAGTCATCTTTGTACATTTTAACAAAATATTTCCTGCAAGGTGAATTTGATAATGGCTAAAGCTTTGTACTTCTGCCATCAAAAGTAATTTAAAAATCAGCAGGTAGATTAGAGCTGTTCCTGCTTAGATTAAGCAGTTACAAAAAGTAAAACTCCAATGAGGCCATTATTTCAATAATATGGTAAAAGCTTTGTCGAGTGAACAGAATTGTACCTTCCCATTACTTAATGAACTCTAAAACCAATTTTTTTTGCATTTTGAAATGCAAGTTATGAAAGCAAAGAAACAGATGCTGGAGGAACTGAACAGGTCTAACAGCATCTAGAACAGAAAAACAATGAAGTGGAGTTGAGGAACAAAAGCAGTTGTTTCCTCATCTTGTGGTAATGGCATTGCTGTTCTGCTGTCAAGCTGTATATAGCAGGTTTCAGTAATTTTAAATGAGGGAAACGTAGCAACAAAAAAAAAAAAAGAATAGCAGGGTTGTGGGGCGGAGGTGAGAACAACTAACTGGATAGCTATTTGACAAAACCAATGCCATTAATAGATCAAAAATCAATGTCTTTGACCTTCCTATTACAAAATATTTAAGTATATTCACTATTGTACAAGAGTTCCTTTATGCATTACAGATACTGGGTTAATTTGAAATGACAATTATCTAGAGGTTACTTAATATTTTTCAAGAGGAACTGGAGGTTTGCAATCAAATTCTGTACAGAGGAAGTAATTGAAAGAGTTCACAACAAAGTTCAGGGGAATTGTTAGCACCCAGTTCACAAGTAGAGGAGATTGTTCAAAATGATGGACCATAAATCCAGCAGCTGGTATTATAGCAGTAAAGCCCACACAACCAATTTCCAAATGCCCTCTTTCAGTTTAAATGAAAGTCTCACTAACCTAGTCAATATGGTCAACTCAATCTGCAAGGACCCCAGCCTTCTACCTTGAAGGTATCTTAAAACAGGGAAGAGATTACACAAGCTTGAGAAAGTGCGCAAAATATTTAATTTAATCCTTCCTTCATGGAGGAACTCTGTACCAATAGCTATGCGGGTGGTAGAGCTGGGGTTGTTAGGGAAGCTGTTTGATTAATACAGACATGGCTGTCTTCACTAAAACAGATGCAATAAGTTACCTTGGTCTTCAAAACAGATGTGTGTAAACTGAAGTGTTAAATTAGAACTAGAATGAGATAGTTGAGTGTTCATGGTGAAGAGGAATAAAGTGTTAACTCTGTCATTGTTATGACAGGTAAATTCTAGCATGGACCGCTGGTGGCAGAAAGATAACCTGCAGTCCATGAAGGTTTTGCCTCTCCCCACCCCCCACCAATACCAAAATTACCAGGTCATTGTCAGGAATAATTACCAAATTCAAGATTAGAGAGTTTATCCTATTCAATTAAAACCCATTTTATTGCAGTAAAAAAAAAGGTGCAGAGGAAACTCGGGTTCAAAAAGGAGTTTAATATTGAGACCAGCACAGACTTTGAAAAACCATACTGGACTCAACATGAATTCTGCTTCAGTGACTGCTGGACCCACAAAGGCACCAGCACTTTTCAGATTTCCAGGTCTGCTTTATTAGGAGAAATGGCAATTTTTGCCAATGCAACTTTACAACTTAAAACAGAAAACTGGGTCAAGTATGATACATAATTTATTAAGTTTCCAAAGCATTTAAATTTTAAAACCTTCACATTATCCAATTAGTTACAACTGATCTTGCAAAACAGGTCAAGTTAAAGATTAGTTACCTCAACTATTCAAGTGTGCATCTCTTAAATCACTGGAGCATTTACATGCCTAAAAAAGTATTCATTTGACAGCTTGCATCCCAAGCACTCTCTTGGCACAAGGCTGGGTCTTCATTGATCTTTAGTCATCTGTAAGATAAATAGATAGATGATGGAACCAGGCAAATTCATATATACTGCAGGTTTAAAAAAGTGTCCCCCACTTGCAGCACAGTTAAGCTCAGTCTTTCCTCAAATCAAACCTAGATGCGGTTGGTTTGAATAAGATCCAGAATTCCACATCTTCCACTTTCCATAGATGGTTTATTCACTAAGTAGTTCATGGCTTTGGATTCCCATTTCGTGGTCAGATCTACTCAGCCCCGAATCCAAGATTTGATCAGGTTCCTCTAGAGATCGATTTCCATCGACTTGCTCAATGGATTTACATTTTGTTGGGTCACTCTTCACATCACAATTCTGGTCTTCAAGATACTCTTCAGCAGGTTCATTTTGACCATTCACTTCAACTTGGCTTATGGATTTGCCGAAATCTCCCACTTCAGTATCTAAAGGGGTCCCATTAGAAACAGGAGTCTCACCAAGGCAGGTCTTTTCACTTTGGCTTATCCCACCATCCACCACTGACCCATTTTCAGTTTCTGTAGAAACAGCAGCCTCTGTCTTGGTCAGATCAGTTGGACCTTGTTCTCCAAGATCTGGAGAACCTCTGGATTCTGTGACAGGAAGCTCTGAAGTTTTACCTACTTCCACAATTTCTGGATCCAAAGACAATTCAGTTGAGAATGAAGTGGACTGTTTCTCAGGAGGCACTTCATTTTGGAGATCTGAATCAGTGGTGTCAAAAACATCCGTAGACTCCTTAGTCATTAGTTCTGTATCCATTTCTACTTTCTCTTCCTGTGTTGCTTCTGTACAGACAGTGAGCTTAATAGCCGGTATTTTCTCAGAACTGCTGTTAAGCAGGGCTACTTCTGCACGGTCTTGGCAGCTCAGTTCTGGAATTGGCTCACTCATGGTTTCAGGCACTTCCTCCTCTACATTTGGGCTAGCCCTGGGAGCACATTCCACTGCTGTAGGATCTGGAGATCTTGCTGGGATCACTTCCTTCACAGTTACTGGAGTAATCAGCTCTGGAGCACATTCAGCCACCATGGAATCTGGCGATTTTGTGACTACATGGAAAGTATTCTCTGGTGCATGGTCAGTGTCAGGATCCTTTGGATCTGCTGGAACTACATCAGTCACACTTTCTGGTACACTGTTCTCCTTCAAAGTGTCTACAGATAGATTTCCAGAACCTTCCAGCACTTGGTCTTGATCTAACAATTCAGTAGTGAGTCCTTGAGCAGAGCCATCTTGCAAATTGTCAGAATTCTCGGTTTCTGTTTTTATATCAGCTTCTATTTGGACAGTGGTGAGAATAGACTCACTCACCAGCTTTTCCTGAACGTCATCCTTACTGCATGGCCCAAGAACATTTTTCTCTAGATCTGCACATTTGGCCATTTCATTCTTCAAGACAACATCAATAGCAGTTTCTTCTGTTATTTCAGACAATTTCGGTGTCTTGTCCTCATGTGGCACATTTTCGACTCCAGGCTCAGACTTGATCTCTAGGTCAGAGCTTTCAGCTTGTTCTTTCACAGCAGGTTGTTGGGAAAGACTATCCTGGGTTTTGGTCAACTCTTGCATAGACATCTCAGCAATTTCTTCAGGAAATTGGCCAGTTTCTACTTTGGCATCTGGGCTCACACTAGAGTGTGATTGTTGACTGTCTTCCATGATGTTTGGTGCAGGATGGTCAGAGTGGAATCTCTCCTCAGTTGGCAGATTTGACACTTCAGCCACACTCCCTGTGCCCAGAGTTGGTTCCTCCTGGGCTTCTCCATCTGGGCTGCACACTGCCACCATATCACTTGGCTTCTCTTCACTAGGCACTGGCACATGAACTGCAGCACTTGAGCCAATACCTGGCACTGAGCTCTCAACTTCAGCCTTTGTTAGATGCTCCTCCTGGCTCAATTCTTCTGTTGGTTTTACAGAATTTGTAAAGGTTGCACTCTGTTGTGCCTCTGAAGAATGTACAGCCTCATTATCCTGAGGATCAATGCCTGCTTTGCCTTCAATGGTCACAGTGGTCAGGTCAGTTTGGTTTCCTGCAGTGGTTTCACCCGTTGTTTTGGGGGCCTCATCTGGTTGCTGGTCAGGCAGCTCAGCTGCTGGAGTCTTGAGCTGTTCCTTGGAAACATCCCTGCTTTCAGGCTCATCTTGTTTCACCTCAGGCTGGTCAGTGGACTCTGCAACAGGTTTGCTGTCTTTTGGGTCATTCACATTGTAGCCCCTCTTCTTCCTACTCAGCCTGCCACCCATACTTTCGTTATCTGCGAGTGGAAACATTCAAGATGTCAGGTGAATAACAAATGGACATTGCTTTAAACAAGCAGCTCTAGTCATCTTATACAAAGTGAAGCACAAGACATCTTATTGGAAATCTCAGATAGTACATCTACTGGAGTAATTTGCATAATTGCAAGCAATTGTGTAGTTAGTGGCAAAACAGGCAGAAAGAATTTTAATCGGGAGCATTGCTAAAATCTTACCACATTCCAGCAATTCAGCATCAGGCTGTACAAAGGATGGAAAGGGGTATTGAGTTACCAATGCTACTGTTACACTGGCACCTTAACTATGAAGTTCATACATCTGACGGATTAATTTAGGTTGAGATGTAGTGACTGGCTGGGACAGCATTGATTGCTTTTAGTGGTTAGCTACCTTTTCACCCAGGTGATGAAGGAGCAGCAACACATTTCCAAGTCAGGAGGGAAGTGGCTTGGAAGGGAAATTTGTGATATTCACATGTGTCTGCTGCCCTTGTCCTTCGATTATGGAACTGGTAGTGGTTTTGATACATCGTCCAGGATGAATTTCTTCACCACTGCTACTAAATGTTGCGAGGATGTTTTTAGATGCAGTGCCAGTCATTATGGGTTCCATAGTCCTGGATGGTGTCAAACTTAGAATGTTGTTGGAGCTGCACCCATCCAGGCAACTGGGAAGTATTCCATTACACCCGATTAGTGCCTTGTAGATGGTGGACAGGCTTTGGGGAAATCAGGAGGAGAGTTACTCCCTGACCTTCCAGATTCTGACCTGCTCTTTAAGCCATACACTAATTGTTTAGTCCCGTTCCATTCTGGTCAACGTAATGGAACTGGACTAGCCATTTAGTACCATTTGCAAGATAAAAAAAAGTTTATTGAACAGGTTTGCCAATACATGAAGTCAGTAGTGATCATGAACAGACTACAGATGTTTAAAAATCATTGATTTGTACATGGTCATGCTACCATTTCCTGCTCAAATTCAAAATCATTATAATTATACCAGACAAAAACCAGTCTCTCCTGTTGTGCTCTAGTATAGATTGTGGTTCAATACAGTTCCTTTTTGGGCATTTGGACATTGTTAGGATGGTTTGCTGTTGCTTCAGTTCGATGCAGAATTAGCTGTCCTCACTCATGTGCCAGTTCATTGTCCCACAATTTCACAAATGGGAAGTACCTTCTGGCATCACACCAAGTGCCTGAACAGGTGTCAACAAGCCTGACCAGACATGCTCATTTCATTCAAAAGGCATGATGAAATCAAGGAAAGAAAAATAATTTCAGAAAAAGACAGCTTATACCAATTAATTTCCCCTTTAATTAACCACTTCCATGGGTGTGGCAATTTAGAGGTACAGATAATGAGGTCATTGACCAGAGATCAAACATTTTGATCTCTAGAACTCTAAAATGAGAGAGGTACCCACAAATAGATAAATCAACCTAATCTAATTAACAAATCTAGATTGTAACATGATTTTATTGATTCTAGGAGTAAGATAGTGGTAATGGGATTAATTGATGGCTGGAAGATTAGATCCTGATAGAACAGAAGGGATTGATGTAATCTAGATAGCAGACCACTTCCAAAAATATGCAGCTGTAACAAAGTGGCTCTTAACCATTGATTACTTGGGGCTGCTGTCCCTGGGGAGGATAGCACTTTAATCACAGGAGCTGCTGCTGGCTGAGTTTTTAAAACTGCTACTAGGATTAGCTTCCAAAGGGAAACTAATGAAACAGGATGGACTGGCGCACAATCTAAACCTCATCATTTGCAGCACACACACAGGACATGCATGTTATAAAATTCAGGTGGGATTGTAATAGAAGAGTAGGTTTCTGGACAGGAATTGTGATGTGCCAGAATCAATACATGTTTATTGATTTACACTAGAACTATTAAGCAGTCTCATTTTAACACTACACAAATTGTTGTTGGAGATGCTAAAGAAACTAGCATTTTGACTTTAGCAGACTGACGAGAGATATTAGATTGAATAAGTGATTAGCATACTTAGTGGATTTTTTTCCCACAAACTAAGTGAGCTGGCCATTTAGCCCATTAAACCTGCTGTACCATCTGATAAATGGATCCTTTTTGTGGCCTTAACTCCCCTTTCCTAATTGTTAATCTGCAACTCAGCTCAAATATGCAACTTTCACAAAAATTCTAAATTTTAAAACTTTTGAAACAGAAGATATACTTTCATCTTAAGAAAGCCCTTCCCCGTGGTCAATAATCTTTATAAGAGGAATCTAGAACATAGCAAACGTGAGACTGCAGATTCTGGACTTCAGTCTAGATTAGAGTGGTGCTGGAAAAGCACAGGTCAGACAGCATCCAAGCAGAAAGAGATGCTTTGGGCAGAAGTCCCTCATCAGGACTGCGCTTTTCCAGCACCACTCTAATCTAGACTACTGACCATGTCAATCACCCAAACTAAATACAGTCCAACCTGCTCAACCTTTCAAGGTAACTCCTTCAAGTCAGCTGTGCCATATGGCTTAATTCCAAACATGGGGAAAGTGGGTAAACTGGTAGGCTATTGGAATTGCAAAGCCAGACTGGTAATTGAATAAACAGTTAAGGGAAGATCACCAATTCTAAATCATGTCTTAACAAGATACTCAGCTTGCAAGCTGCATCTTAAAAGCCAGCTGGTGAGTACTGCCTCCAGCCAACAGCTGATTCAAGCCAAAGAGAAAGGCTTGAAAGTGACCAGTGCTTCAACAGATGATCTGCAATAACTGCAGACTAATCTTTGCTTTAAAAAAAAATAAAGTCACCAAGCACATAATGACCCTGCCAAAGTGGCCTGGCCAACCTTAATTTCACTTGGTGAATTGGCTATGCATTAGTGAGCCTATAGATCTCAAGTATACATTTACTACTGCAATTCTACAGCACATTATATTAACTGTCATATTGAGATTCTCCTTAGAATATCCAGAAACCTAGTTAAGTTGAAATGGAGAGAATTTCACATGGCTTTGTCCAATTATACTTACTGACTACATTAACAGTTTCTAGTTTAGAGATAGCATTGATAATTGTTTCGTTAAAACTCCAAAAGCAAAACTAGAGATTTTACTCAATGCCCTGTAGAGTTGTAGCAAAATTACTTCTGACCTGTTTTATGAACATGGCTATGCATTTCAATATGAGAACATTTCACTTGATGTTAACAGGCAAGGCAAATTAAAACCAAAAATTCTCATTTGTCTGAAGGGATAAGGATTATTCAGCCCTCTAATTCCTGACAGGAAGGCTCACTTCAGCAATCCAATTCCAACGTCCCATGCCACCATCACCAGGATGAGTAAAAGCATACATGTTTCTACAAGGTGTCATTATTAACGAGATACAATAAAATCCTGTACTTTCAAAGTAGCCCCTCATACCCAACTAATATCCTGCACGAGTTAGAAATTAGAGCATGGAGGTACTTTGTAGGCTGACATCTGTTCAGTTGTTCCAAATTATACAGTTTTTCAATCGGAAATAACCTTCTGCTCTGCACTTGTGTTAATAATAAGCTGATTACTACCATTGTAGATCTGTTGGCAAGTAGTCAGCTATTAGTTCAGATTTATATTGACATTCCTTCAGTCTTTTCCCAAGCAGTACAAGCACATTCCAGACTTCAGGATCATATTAGGGAAGAGTCTGCATCACCACAAATGCAAGTTTGTGGCTCTAAAACATTAAAGTCTGAGAACAAGAGATCAAACAGGTACGTGGGGACATTAGTTTCTGTATGTTCAGGTTGTCACAGTGGAGTCGTCAAACAGCTCAAAGTGACCATTAGCTGAGAAGATGGTGTTCTAGAACAGAATTTTGAATTCTAATAGTTTTGATTGAATTTGGATTCACTCATGGCTAGCAATAAAACTTTAAACATTATTCTAATGGTCTTTTATTCAAAGTGTGTATTAACAAGACCAACAATTATCACCCACCCTTGTTTCCCCAAGTGGCATTTCTTATCTTGAATTGCCAAGTTTGTATTGTGTAGGTACAGTGGTTAAGTAGGTAACTCACTGAAGAAACAGTGATTAGTTCAAAATCAGGATGATACCATGAGCAGCTTGGAGGAGTTTCCATACATCTGTTGCTCATATCCTTCCAAAAGAAAGGTTTGTTTTCAGGTGTCTTGGGAAGAGCTTAGGCAATAGATCAGTGGATGTGCTGGTCATGGGTAAGATAGTGACAGGCAGGCTGTGTCTTGGTTGCTCAGTCCAGTGGCCCGAGCTGCAGTTCACCCAACTAGGAGCAACCTCTGGGACAAGGGTCAAGTGCTTGAAGACAGGAGAGATTGGGATGACAGACTATGGTGGATCTGCTGCCAGGTGATGCCAACTAAGTGCAAAAACACCACCATTTGGTTGTTGTTATCTACTGCTATCATAATCTGATCAGGGCAGAGTTGTTCTGAATGTGGGGTGTGCTGGATGCCTGACAGTTGCCTTTGGCCAATATTGCAATCATTGAACTGCTGAGTCCATGGAGGACATGACTCCACCAGATCTAAGTTCTGCAATAGCTAAATTCACCAAATTTATTCAAATGCATTTTACCCATTGGAAGGCAACAGATTCCAAAAGGCTAGAATCGAAAAAGGCCAAAAGGCATGTTTATTCCCTCCAAGTTATGCCTGTATACTATTACTTCAGCAGAAAGTAAAAGGCTTCAGGGTATTGGGTCAGGCTCTATTTAATGTGGTAAAAGGGTAGACAAATTTGAAACTTTTCTTAAAACGATTGGAAGGTGTTGATATTCAAGACAATCAAGGTGACCTAGTTCATGGGCAAAGGCCAACATGAATATTTAGCAGCAACTAGGGAGTGGTACATGGCTTTGGCTATTGGTGCACAACAAGGAACAATGGCTGCTTGCATTTGTCACACGTGGAGACAAATTGTGGAGTGATGTTGAGTTTAGTCCCTTGGCAAAGAGGGAACTACTTTGGTGTGCAAAAGTTCAAATCAAAATTTATAGGATGGCAAGACAGTCTAGGAGAGATTGAGACAACCAAATTAATATTCTCTAGAGTTCAAAAAGCAGGAGAGGCAATGTCAGCAAAGCTACTCTCTGGGCTCGATGTAGATGGTATCCCTTACTGAAAGTGACTAGAACGGAGGACAATCAAAGACCACTATTTTAGGAGCAAAGGAGGAACTTGTTCCTTCAGGAGCGCAGATGGGCAGTGAATTCCAGACTAAGGAAACAGCAGAAATTCAGTCACAATACAGATAGACCAGATATCAAGGGATACGAAGGTAGCCCAAGGAAGAGTTTAAATGCAAGATCAGCCTAAAATAGCTGTGGCAGAAATAGGCTCAATGGACCAAATTGCCTACTCTTCACCAATGCTCAGAATACATTGCTACTACTCCTATCGCTCTCTACAAGATTTGATAAAGAAATTCACAAAAGTTCCCTCCAAACCCATAACCATTACCATCTAGAAGGTTGCCAGCAGATACATGGGAACATCCTGGAAGCTCTCCTACAAACCACACCCCAACATCATTGTTCCTTCAGTCACTGGGACAAAAATCTTAGTCACCTCCAAGGGCACTGTGGGATTCCTACCATATGGACTACAGCAGTTCAAGACAGCTCACCCCCACCTTCTCAAGGGGCAACTAGGGACAAGCAATAAGTGCTGGGCACAGCCAACACCCATATCCCAGAAGTGAAAAGAACAGACTATTCAGATAGATGCTATACATAAACATCCTCCTATTCCTTTTAAAGAGGAAGATTTCCAGGTCTATGTTAATTATTAGGGCAAGCACCTCCCATGAAGATTAGACCTGGGGAGTTTCACATTTATCCTTTTAAAAGCAGCTGCCCCTCCTCCTAAAAAACAAACCCTGACACACTCTTTCCTGATCATTCCCATTTACAAACACCATTGAAATCTATTAAAAGGCTTCAGGCCATTAAAACCTGAATCTGGGACAAAGACCAATGTAAGTGATTGAATTAAAACGAATCGAGTCAGACATTCAGTGCATTCGCAAATTCATTGTCAAAACGGGTCTCGCCTCATCCATCACCGGTTTTGTCTCTGCAGAGGGGGGGGGGGGGGGGGGGGGGTGAGTCTGACCTAGACCAGGGCTCACTGCTGTCCTCCCGTTCCGAAGGAGAGCCGAGTATTACACGTTCCTGGTCAGCTGTTGCTCCAGCCTCTCCCGCCGGTTAATACTCCTCAAACCTAGAGCCCTGCTCAGAGAGTTCATATTGGCCAGCACTCAGCATTTTCATTCCAATCGGAAAATCAGGTAGAGACGCAGATTTAATGCGTTATATTCAAACTCGGGACTCCAAGAAAACTCCGTAAAGCTTTAAGGACTCAGTATTTACTCACGGGACAAAGACTGCAACTGAAACTGGAGGGTGGGGGAGATTTTTCAGACTGCTCCCTCTTCCCCACCCCCTCCCCCAGAGCCCCAGCTGGAGTGAGGGGGGGGGGAAAGGAGGAGGGGTGTCTGACCGACAGCAGGAACTGGGGAAAATACCCCTGACCCCCACCCCCTCCCTAAACAGTTAGCCCGGGGGGGGGGGGGGGGGATGTAAAGCCTTCCCAAGCCGCCCAGAGCGGGGCCGCTATAAAACACCCCCACCCACAAAACCCAGGCTGGAACCGAGGGAGGAGGAGGGGGGGGGGGGGGGGGGGAGGGAGACATTGAGCCGCCACACCCTGCCCCCTAACCCGGGGAGGAATGGGAGGGGAGGGGAGGGGAGGGGAAGGAGGAAGGGAAAGAGAAAGAGACCTCTCCCTGGAAATCCATTCCAGAGGGTTCGAGGGGACTTCCACTTTTTATAAAATTCACCCCCGCCTCCCCAAGAACAGAAGGAGGGGGCTATCCCAGCCCCTTTCCCCCCCCGGGCAGGGGGATTTGGCAACAGATTCCGTTTCTAGTCAGACTGGTCCTGTGAGGGGGGGGGTGATGGATTTTACCCTCTCCCTCCCGGTTTTATTTGGGGGGGGGGGGGGAGAAGAAAGGAGGATGAGATTTCCAGGCCATTCCCCAGTTGAGGGTGAACCAGCTGCTATCCCGACTCTCCCCACCCCGGGAGGGGCACTGAGTGATATCCCTTACCCCCCCCCCCATTAAACACCGAGCGACAGTAAAACAACAGACTTCACACACACCCAGGGGTGGTACATCTCCCCCTCCCCCGGGGGAGGACTCCTAGTCACTCGGAGTCCCGAAGCCTCCTCCCCCCACCTCATTGAGACGTGTGTGGGGGGGGGGGGGGGGGGGGGAAGAAAAAGAAGAGGAGAGAAAGAAGAGGAGGCGAAAAGGAGTAACATTCCCGGAATCCACTGGATCTCCCGGAGACAGGGGGTTACAGCCGGAGACCACCCTCCCCCCGGGACGGGGGGTGGTCGCGAAAGTGGACAGAAAGAGAGGGGGGGGGGGGGGAAGAAAGAGAGAGAGACACACACAGACACTAAACGGGACAGACAGGGGGGCAGTTTACAGCCCCCACCCCACGGGCGGAGGGAGAACAAAGAAAGCCCAACCCCGGCCACTTTCAGGGAAATTCCTGCAGTTCCCCCCCCCAAAAAAAAACCCTAGAAACGACCCTGTGGCTGTTTCAAACCGAAGCAGGGGGTAAGCCCCCCAAAACCTCAGCAACACTGGATTAAAACCCCCCTCCCCCCGGGGAGAGGAGGGAGTGTGTAATTCGGTGCAGCCTCCCCTGGTTGAAGTGCCGCGCAGGTACCTACCAGCGTTGGGCTCCGGAGCCCGGCAGCAGCACAGAGAGTTCCTCCAGGCAGACCAGCCGCTCGCCAGCGAGTGAGCTCCGGGGCGGGACATGAGCGAGGCGCCTCCCTGCTCCCAGCCCAGCCCCTTATTTATTCCCTTGGCCACTCCGAGTCCTCCCCTCTCCCTCATTGTCTCTCCCCCACCTCGTCCCGGGACTGCTCCGGGCTCAAACCTTCCTGCACCCTGTTGGAGCAGACACATTCCCCCCTCCCAGCGCGTCGGCTTTCTCTGGGGGCGAGGCCATTCAGCCCGTCCAGCTCTTCAATGCGATCGTGGCTGATCCAGCACTTAAAAGCTTTTCATCCCATAACCCACAGATATCTGAGTTATACCCAGCACATCTTGTGGCTGGGAGAAAGGGAGACCAGAGCCCACAGTGTGTTGCTGGAAAAGGGGCTGATGAAGGGCTTTTGTCCGAAACATCGATTCTCCTGCTCCTCCGATGCTGCCTGACCTACTGTGCTTTTCCAGCACCACACTCTAGACACATATTTGTGGCTGTTGGACATCACTCATCTCAGCTCCAGTCTTTTTATTCCCTCATGGGACATGTGGGTCACCGCCTGGGCCCAGTATTTACTGCCCCTGTCCCTAGCTGCCCCTTGAGAAGGTGGGGGTGAGCTGCCTTCTTGAACCGCTGCAGTCCATGTGCAGTAGGAAGAGCTGATAATGTGTTGCTGGTCAAAGCACAGCAGGCCAGGCAGCATCTCAGGAATAGAGAATTCAACGTTTCGAGCATAAGCCCTTCATCAGGAATGAGAGAGAGTAGCCAAGCAGGCTAAGATAGACTCACTGATTCCAGCATCTGCAGACCTCATTTTTTACTCGAAGATTTTAACCTACTGCGAATCCTCTTGCAAGGATGCCTTCCTTGAAGAAGGTCTCTTCCTTCCTCTACAAGGATTTCAGTGAGTCTCTCTCTCACTGCACCCCCCAGGTCATCTCCTCTGCACAGAAACTCTTCAGCCACGTTCTCAAACAGACTCGTTCCACCTATCCCACCTCCATCGCCCCTCCCCCAAGTCCCTCCTCCCTACCTTTTATCTTAGCCTGCTTGGCTACTCTGTCTCATTCCTGATGAAGGGCTTATGCTCAAAACGTCGAATTCCCTATTCCTGAGATGCTGCCTGGCCTGCTGTGCTTTAACCAGCAACACATTTTCAGCTGTAGGAAGACCCACAATGCCCCTTAGGGAGGGAAGTCCAGGATTCTGACCCAGTGACAGAGAAGGAACGGCAATATATTTCCAAGTCAGGATGGTGAGTGGCTTGGAGGGGAACTTGCAGGGGGTGGTGTTCCCATGGATCTGCTGCCCCTTGTCCTTCTGGATGGAAGTGGTCATCTTCCTGATGAAGAGCTTAAGCCTGAAATGCCAACTGTGATGCTCCTCGGATGTTGCCTGACCTGCTGTGCTTTTCCAGCGCCATACTCTTCAACTCTGCAGTGCTCACTTTCTCACACATCCTCAGGGTAGTGCCTACACTCACACTCCTTCAGCTGCTTCACCATAAGGTCAGCAGTGGGGGTGATCACAGTCGATTGTACAATGTTCAGCACCATTTACAACTCCTGAGATACTGACGTAGTCTCTGTCCAAATGCTGCAAGATCTGAACAATAGGGTAAAAAGTGAGGTCTGATGAAGGACTTATGCCCGAAACGTCGAATTTCCTGTTCCTTGGATGCTGCCTGACCTGCTGCACTTTAACCAGCAACACATTTTCAGCTCTGAACAATACCCAGGCTTGGGCTGACAAGTGGCAAGGAACATTCATGCCCCACAAATACCAGGCAATGACCATCTCCAATAAGAGACAATCTAACCACTGCCCCTTGACTTTCAAGGGTGTTACCATCAATTAATAATCCACTAACAACATCCAGTGGGTTGCCGTTGAACAGAAACTCAACTGGACTTCCCAAATGAACACAGTGGCTACAAGAGCAGGTCAGATGCTAGGAATACTGTGGAAAGTAACTCATCTCCTGATTCCCCAAAGTCTGTCCATCACATACAAGACACAAGTCAGGAGTGTGATGGAGTCCTCCCCACTTGCCTGGATGGGTACAGCACCAACAACACTGTAGCATCTTGACACCATCCAGAACAAAACAGCCCATGTCGACAAACATCCACTCCCTCTAACACCGACACTCAGTAGCAGAAGTGTGTACTACCTACAAGATGCACTGCAGAAATTCACCAAGGATCCTCAGATAGCAACTTCCAAACCCATGACCACTTCCATCTAGAAGGACAAGGGCAGCAGATGGGAACACCACCCCCCTGCAGGTTCCCCTCCAAGCCACTCACCATCCTGACTTGGAAATACATCGCCGTTCCTTCAGTGTCACTGGGTCAAAATCCTGGAAGCTTCTCCATAAGGACAGCATGTGGACTGCAGCAGTTCAAGAAGGCAGCTCACCACCACCTTCTCAGGGGCAATTAGAGATGGGCAATAAATGCTGACCAGCCTCAGCGATGCTCACATCCCATGAGTGAATTAAAAAAAGATTAGGCTCTCCCTTTAACAGAGTTAAAGATGGAGATTCCGCAACTGTGCAGGCTAGAGAATTCCAAAGAATACCCACATCTGAGTACATTTCACCTCATCTCAGGCCTAAATGGCATTCAATTTATTTTAAAGTGTGTCCCCAGTTCTAGACTCTCCAACCGGGGAATACATTTTATCTGTATACACCCTGTCAATCCCTTTCAGACTTTTGCAAGTTTTAGTGAGATCACCTCTCATTCCTATCCCCAGTGAACCACTGTCTGTTCGTTGGTCATTGAATTTCATTGCTCGTTGTGGGATCTTGTTGTGCCTACATTGGTTTCTCAGTTTCCCACAGTGATTGCAACTGGAGAAATGTTTCCACTGAAGGACTTCAAGATATCTTCATGTTGCAAACTACTTTTACACAGCAGCTTGATGGGGTCAAGAGTGAAAGGGCGGTGGGAGCAGCTTCACCAGCATCTTTCAATAAGAATTCTATCGGAAAGATGTTGCAAAACTTGAAAGGGTTCAGAAAAGATTTACAAGGATATTGCTGGGGGATTTGAGCTACAGGGAGAGGCTGGGGCTGTTTTCCCTGGAGCGTCGGAGGCTGAGGGGTGACATTATGGAGGTTTATAAAATCATTAGGGACATTGATAGAGTGAATAGTCAAGGTCTTTTCCCCAGGGTGGGGGAGCCCAACACTAGAGGGCATATGGTTATAGTGAGAGGGCAAAGATTTAAAAAGGACCTGAAGGGTAACTTTTTCATGCAGAGGGTGGTGAATGTATGGAATAATCTACCAGAGGAAATGGTCACGGCTGGTACAGTTACAACATTTTAAAGGCATCTAGGTGGGTATATGAATAGGACTGATTGAGAGGGATATGGGCCAAATGGCACTCTGCAGTGGGGACTAGCTCAACTTAGAATATCTGGTCAGCGTAGATGAGTTAGACCGAAGGGCCTGTTTCCATGCTGTATGATTCTGACTCTATAGTGCATAAGTAAGTGAGAAAAGGATGTGGTGCAGGACCATGATGAAGAGCAAGAGAACTTGGTCAATTGGATTGCCATCAATGGTGCAGACTCAATGGACTGAACAACCTCTCAGTGGAGATAAATGTTTGCAATGAATTGTTCAATCCTCCTCAATGCTGTGGTAAATATTGAAGGTAGTCATGATGAGGAGGTGCCGGTGCTGGACTGGGTGGACAAAGTTAAAAGTTATACAAGGAGAAAGTGAGGACTGCAAATGCTGGAGATCAGAGCAGAAAATGTGTTGCTGGAAAAGTGCAGCAGGTCAGGCAGCATCCAAGGAGCAGGAGAATCGACCTTTCGGGCATAAGCCCTTCTTCAGGAATGAGGAAAGTGTGCCAAGCAGGCTAAGATAAAAGGTAGGGAAGAGGGACTTGGGGGAGGGGTGTTGGAAATGCAATAGGTGGAAGGAGGTTAAGCTGAGGGTGATAGGCCGGAGTGGGGTGGGGGCGGAGAGGTCGGGAAGAAGATTGCAGGTTAGGAAGGTGGTGCTCTCCATTTCTATCTTGGGCAACCGAATCAACACGGACATTTACTATAAACCAACCGACTCCCACAGCTACCTAGACTACACCTCCCCCCATCCTGCCCCCTGTAAAAACTCCATCCCATATTCCCAATTCCTTCATCTCCACCGCATCTGCTCCCAGGAGGAGCGGTTCCAATACCGTACAACCCAGATGGCCTCCTTCTTCAAAGACCGCAACTTCCCCCCAGATGTGATCGACGATGCCCTCCACCGCATCTCCTCCACTTCCCGCTCCTCCGCCCTTGAGTCCCACCCCTCCAACCGCCACCAGGACAGAACCCCACTGGTCCTCACCTATCACCCCACCAACCTCCATATACATCGTATCATCCGTCGTCATTTCCGCCACCTCCAAACGGACCCCACCACCAGAGATATATTTCCCTCCCCTCCCCTATTAGCATTCCGAAAAGACCACTCCCACCGTGACTCCCTCGTCAGGTCCATACACCCCACCAACCCAACTTCCACTCCCGGCACCTTCCCCTGCAACCACAAGAAATGCAAAACTTGTGCCCACACCACCCCCCTCACTTCTCTCCAAGGCCCCAAGGGATCCTTCCATATCCGTCACAAATTCACCTGCACCTCCACACACATCATCTATTGCATCCGTTGCACCCGATGTGGCCTCCTCTATATTGGGGAGACAGGCCATTTACTTGCGGAATGTTTCAGAGAACACCTCTGGGACGCCCGGACCAACCAACCCAACCACCCCGTGGCTCAACACTTCAAGACCCATCCCACTCCACCAAGGACATGCAGGTCCTTGGACTCCTCCATCGCCAGACCATAGCAACATGACGGCTGGAGGGACAACTCCTCATCTTCTGCCTAGGAACCCTCCAACCACAAGGGATGAACTTAGATCTCTCCAGTTTCCTCATTTCCCCTCCCCCCACCTTGTCTCAGTCCCAACCCTCGAACTCAGCACCACCTGCAATCTTCTTCTTGATCTCTCCGACCCCACCCTCACTCCGGCCTATCACCCTCACCTCAACCTCCTTCCACCTATCGCATTTCCAACACCCCTCCCCCAAGTCCCTCCTCCTACCTTTTATCTTAGCCTGCTTGGCACACTTTCCTCATTCCTGAAGAAGGGGTCATGCCCGAAACGTCGATTCTCCTGCTCCTTGGATGCTGCGCTTTTCCAGGAACACATTTTCAGCTAAAAGTTATACAACACCAGGTTATAGTCCAACAGGTTTATTTAGAAGCACTTGCTTTTCTCGTGCTGCTCCTTCAGGTGGTTGTGGAGGTTAAGATCATGAGACACAGAATTTGTAACAAAACATTATAGTGTCATGCAACTGAAATGATATATTGAACAAACCTGGATTGTTAAGTCTTTCATCTTTTAGAAAGAGTTGCAGGTTTCGGGTTGTTAATATGTAAGTCCCAGCACTTCTTTTGAGTCACCTTCTCAGGATAACTTAAGGTTTTATAACAAAAGATGACATCTCAACTCAGACAATGCATTAAATGTCAGAGTCTGTCTGTATCCCAATCTTGAGTCAGACTGGTTCTATTTCCAAAGTGGAATTTAGAAAATATGACATGGATTGACTATATGCATTGACTGCCTGAAGATTGTGCATTTTTTGAGTAAAATAGTGCGTCCAAATATATATTGGACTCTAACCTGGTGTTGTGTGATTTTTAAATTTGACAACATTGAAGAAGGTGATTGTAAGGCCATTCTCTCACTCCTGTTTGTGGGAGTTTGCTGAGTCCAAAAAGGCTGTTCAGTTTCCCACATTTAAACAATAACCGTGATGCAAAAATACTTTCCTGTTTGTGCATTGACCTGGGACCCACTGAGGTATGAAAGGCTCAGCAGAAATGTGAAACTGCGAACCTTCATCGTATGGGACATGAAGAAAACAGAGACATGTTATTGAAGATTTCAGTCCTGCTCTCATCAAGACAATGGAAGAATACCAAATTATAACAAATTACTACAGGAGAAATAGATGCTGATCGATTGGAAAATTTGATGCTGGCCAAGGTGTGGCATAGAGAAACCAATGAGAATCTATGGGCTGGTCCATTGCTGCTGCGTATCTCAGAAAAAGCACAAGGAACAGATCCTTTTCTTTGCAGGGAGTATGTGTTTGCAGGTGACATTATGTTGCTTCTAGAAAGTTAGCCACACGACCAAGTTTAATTGCTTGATACTAAATTGGTTGTTACTGTAGCTATGAGCACACTCAGGACTAATCAGCAGTTGATGTCCAAACATTGAACAAGTAAATGTTTTGTTTTGGGTTACAACATTTGATAATCATAGAATCCCTACTGTGTGGAAATAGGCCATTAGTCCCAACCAGTCCACACCGACCCTACAAAGGGTAACCCACCCAGACCCGTTCCCCTACTCTATTACTCTATATTTACCCTGACTAATCCACCTAAACTACACATTCCTGAACACCGTGGGCAATTTAGCATGACCAATCCACCTAACTTGCACATCTTTGGATTGTGGGAGGAAATCAGAGCACCCAGAGGAAACCCACATGGGGAGAATGTACAAACTCCATACAGTTGCCCGAGGCTGGAATCGAACCCAGGTTCCTGGCACTGAGCCCCCATGCCACCCATTTAAAAGGCATCTGGATGGGTATATAAATGGAAAGGGACATGGGCCAAATGCTGGCAAATGGGACTAGATTAATTTAGGATCTGGTCAGCATGGATGAGTTGGACCAAAGGGTCTGTTTTCATGTTGTACAGCTCCATAACTCAAACTGAAATTACAGGCTGTTTGATTTGATCAGCCAACTGTACATGTGTATAGTTTACATACCTGGCACAGAAATAGACACAGCATGTTGCTCAGTTGTGTGGCAAACAGAACTTCTTTTCGGACTGACAGTAACATCCTCCTGGTGGAGAATGCCACTTACACAGCCACAGCTTTGTAGCAGTGAGAAGCAGCTTGCTTAATCTACGGTTTAGATGATTGAAAGATTTTGTCCTTCCCAGTTGCAGGTAGACTGGGCATTAATCAGGTTTGAATCTCAGCGCAGCAAACCTATGGCAGACAGGAGTAGAGAACTCATGAAGATCTCTCAGCAAGAAAGTTGAGAAAAGGATTTATTGCAGATATAGGGTGCACTAAAGGAATATGTTCAAGCCTTGGGCATTTCGTGAGATACCCAGAGCTTCCTGGGTAATTCCCTGTTGCTTCCTCTATGGCCAATCAGAGTTGACTTGACAACTGAACAGCATCCTTTTCTTGTGGACTATATTGTTGTGTAAAAAATGAGGTCTGCAGATGCTGGAGATCACAGCTGAAAATGTGTTGCTGGTTAAAGCACAGCAGGTTAGGCAGCATCTCAGGAATAGGGAATTCGACGTTTCGAGCATAAGCCTTGTGATTGAAATTGGGCATTCTTGCATTTGTCCTGATGAATATAAATAAACATTTTTGGTGACATGGCTCACCTTTCAGATGGATTCAAGAGCAGAAGCTAAAGAGGAGGGTATTCCTCCCTCTCATTGAAACTAAATTACCCAATATTTGTCAGAAGTTCAGTGCTGAGGGAGTGCCACACTGTTGGTGGGTCAATGCTGAGGGAGTGCCGCACTGTCAGAGGGTCAGGGCTGAGGGAGCGCTGCACTGTTGGAGGGTCAGTACTGAGGGAGTGCTGCACTGTTGGAGGGTCAGTGCTGAGGGAGTGCTGCACTGTTGGAGGGTCAGTACTGAGGGAGTGCGGCACTGTTGGAGGGTCAGTGCTGAGGAAGTGCCGCACTGTCAGAGGGTCAGGGCTGAGGGAGCGCTGCACTGTTGGAGGGTCAGTACTGAGGGAGTGCTGCACTGTTGGAGGGTCAGTACTGAGGCAATGCTGCACTGTTTGAGGGTCAGTGCTGCACTGTTGGAGGGTCAGTACTGAGGGAGTGCTGCACTGTTGGAGGGTCAGTGCTGAGGGAGTGCCGTATTGTTGGAGGGTCAGTGCTGAGAGAGTGCCGTATTGTTGAAGGGTCAGTGCTGAGGCTGCACCGCACTGTCAGAGGGTCAGTACTGAAGGAGTGTTACACTATCAGAGGGTCAGTGCTGAGAGAGTGCCGTATTGTTGGAGGGTCAGTGCTGAGGCTGCACCGCACTGTCAGAGGGTCAGTACTGAAGGACTGCCACACTATCAGAAGATCAGTGCTGAGGGAGTGCCACACTATCAGAGCGTCAGTACTGAAGGACTGCCACACTGTCGGAGGGTCACTACTGAGGGAGTGCCGCACTGTCGGGGGGTCAGTGCTGAGGGAGTGCCACACTATCAGAGGGTCAGTACTGAAGGACTGCCACACTGTTGGAGGGTCACTACTGAGGGAGTGCCGCACTGTCGGGGGGTCAGTGCTGAGGGAGTGCCATACTATCAGAGGGTCAGTACTGAAGGACTGCCACACTGTCGGAGGGTCAGTGTTGAGGGAGTGCTGCACCACCACAGGGTCACTTCTGAGTGTGCACATCACTGTTGGAGGGTCTGTTCTGAGGGTGGTGTCAGACCTAGCTTTTTGAGGTGAATTATTAAACAGGGCCCTGATTTACCCTCTCACGTTGTTGTGAAAGCTCCCACAGCTACTACTTCAATTAAGAGCCGGGGAATTCCCTTCGGAGCCCTAACCACGATCTACATCTCCACCCAAAACATGCTGCCCACCACCTTCTCACGGGCAGTGAGGGACAGACAGTCAACGGTGACCCAGCCAGTGACATCCTCATGCTATGAGTGAATTAAATAAAACTATTACCTTCCTATGAATCACAATGCTGCCTGTGGGATCTTGTTGTGCATGGTTTGGCTGCACAAGATGGTGTATTTCAGAATACCTTCCACTGCCTGTGAAGTGCATGGGGAACGTTTAAAGGTGCTACTGAAATTTTCTTTCTCCTATTGAGTGTGATAATTTTGGGCCTGTCTCTACCAGATAGATTAACTGTACAAACAAGTGGTAAAAGGAGAACTGAGCTGATAATGTAATGGACCGCCGAGTAACGTTCTGCCCTTGTTGTCGTGTCAGGTTTCTGTGCTATATAAGAGTCACCTTCTGGAGGGGTGTGAATAGATTTATTTTTAAAAGTCTGTAAAGGTTCTCACTGTGTTTTGATGTTCTAATGACATTCCCTCCTGTCAGGACAGCGCAGCTACCTAACAACACTACTTTTGTTTGTGTGTCTTTTATTCCTTAGTTCCCTCATTTTTCCAGGAAATCCGAACTGTTTTTTAAGGGAAACATTCAATGATGGCCTCTCACCGTCTAATTATCACTTAAATTCTATGTGTGAAAGCAAGTCATGCATTTGCACAGCACCTTTCATGACTTCAGAATGCCTTAATGTTTTACAGCCGATGAAAGTGATTTTTGAGCACAGTGTCTGAGTTAACGTAGGATACACTGCATCCCACACATACAGGCACGGTTTAGTGGCTGGGTAATTTATATTTCCTGATGGTGATTGGAAGTCTGGTGTTGGCAAAGCCACTGGTGAGAACATGGGCCTTGACATCATGTGAACGATGGTATGTCTGACAGTGCAGCACTCTCTCAGTACCTCACTGGTGTAAACCCAAATTCCACAATCTCGCAACCTTCTCAACTCCATCAGTTTCCTATCAGCTAAACAATGTTAATGCAATTAACTATTAAGGCAAGCTTTAAGCATTTTTTGATCCAGTCACAAGAACTGATAAGCAAGCTTGGTAAATGTTTGAAAAAACCAGCTCATTGTGAATGAGATTATGCAATCCATATCTCCTTCTCTCTGTATTCCGCTGTTAATCTCCATTTCCCGACTGCCTCTGTTCCTGAAACCTGAGGACAGATCAGGCCGGAGACACCAATACTTCCACACCTTCCCCTGTTGCCCCATCACCAATCGCTCTTTCCTCACTCACACCCTTGAACCCATTATTCCTCTGTGTCCAGAAACAGATGTTCTGGAGAAGCTCAGCAGGTCTGGCAGCATCTGTGGAGAGAACGTGGTTTTTCAACGTAGTTAATGTAGGGTACACAGCAGCCAATTTGCGCACAGCAAGATCCCACACAAACAGCCCCGGTGCAGTGGCCAGGAGTTCTGAGGAAGGGTCACTGGGCCTGAAACATTAACTCTGATGTTTCTCCACAAATGCTGCTAGACCTGCTGGGTTTTTTTCCAGCAATTTCTGTTTTTGTTTCTGGTTTCCAGCGTCTGCAGTTCTTTTTTTTGTTCCTTTGTGCTCAACGCACACCTTTCCCTCAACTTCCATGTCTGAGTCTCTCCACTCGCCTGGGTCCCCCAGGAAACTCCCCTTGCCCCCCCACTCCCATTTCTTACGGTTGTGACCTCTCTAAACACACATTGTTAGTTTCCACATGGATACTGATATTGTTCCTTGCCACCACCTCTCTCAACTTTAAAAAATTTTACTTGTGGGACATGGGTGTCACTGGCTGGTTCAGCATTTATTGCCCATCCCTAGTTGCCCCTTGAGAAGGTGGGGGTGAGCTGCCTTCTTGAACTGCAACAGTCCTTGTGCTGTAGGTAGACCCACAATGCCCTTAGGGAGGGATGCCAGGATTTTGACCCAGCAATACTGAAGGAACAGCAATACATTTTCATGGAGAAAGTGAGGACTGCAGATGCTAGAGATCAGAGTCCAGAGTGTGGTGCTGGAAAAGCACAGCAGGTCAGGCAGCATCTGAGGAGCAGGCGAATCGACATTTTGGGCAAAAGGCCTTCATCAGGAATGAGGCTTGTGGGCCGGTGGGGTGCTGAGAGATAAATGGGAGGGAGGGTAGGGTTGGGGTAATGTAGCTGAGAATGCAATAGGTAGATGAAGGTGAGGGAGAAGGTGATAGGTCAGAGAGGAGGGTAAAGTGGATAGATGGGAAAGGTCATGGACAGGTCAGGAGGGTGGTGCCAGGTTGGAGGCTTGGGACTGGGATAATGTGGGGGAGGGGAAATGAGGAAGCTGTTGAAATCCACATTGGGATCCTGTGTGTTTGCAGGGTCCCAGGGCAGAATATGAAGTGTTCTCCCTCCAGGCGTCGGTGGTAAGGGTTTGGTAATGAAGGAAGCCCAGGACCTGCATGTCCTTGATGGAGTGGGAGGGGGAGTTGAAGTGTTCAGCCACGGGACGGTGGGGTTGGTGGGTGCGGGTGTCCCAGAGATGTTCTCTGAAACGATCTGCAAGAAGGTGTTCTGTCTCCCCGATGTAGAGTAGACCACATCGGGTGCAGTAGATGACATTGGTGGAGGTACAGGTAAATTTCTGACGGATGTGGAAGGATCCCTTCGGGCCTTGGATGGAGGTGAGGGGAGTTTTGCCCTTCCTGTGGTGGCACAGGAAGGTGCCAGGAGTGGGGTGTGGGCTGGTGGGGGGTGGGGACCTGACGCAGGAGTCATGGAGGGAATCGTCTCTCTGGAATGCTGATACGAGTGTGGAGGGAAAAATATCTCTGGTGGTGGGGTCCATTTGGAGGGGTGGAAGTAGTGGAGGATGATGCAATGTATGCAGAGGTTGGTGGGTGGAAGGTGAGGGCCAGAGGGGTTCTGTCCTTGTTAGGAGGGAATTGCGATCTTGGAAAAAGGAGGCCGTCTGGGATTTTCTAAATTGGAATTGGTCATCCTGGGAACAGATGTGGTGGAGGTGGAGGAATTGGGAATAAGATATTGAGTTTTTACAGGAGGTAGGATGGGAGGAGGTGTAGTCTCAGTAGCTGCGGGAGTTGGTGGATGTGTAATAGATGTCTGTGGTTAGTTCTTTGATGAACTGTTCAACCTCCTCTTGGGAGCACGAGATAGTACTAATACAGTCATTGATATAGCGGAGGAACAGGTGGGGGGTTGTGCCTGTGTAACTGTGGAAGATGGACTGTTCCACGTAGCCAACAAACAGGCAGGCATAGCTGGGGCCTATGCGAGTGCCCATGGCTACCCCTTTGGTTTGGAGGAAGTGGGAGGATTGGAAGGAGAAGTTGTTAAGGGTGAGGACCAGTTTAGCCAGGCGGATGAGGGTATTGGTGGAAGGATACTGGTTGGGACAGCGTGAGAGGAAGAAACAGAGGGCTTGGAGACCTTTGTCGTGGTGAATCAATGTGTACAGGCACTGGTGAAGATGAGGCGTAAGGAGCTGTATAAATGAAAATCTTGGAGGATGTGAAGGGTGAGGGTGGTGTCCTGAATGTAGGTGGGGTGTTCTTAGACTAAGGGGGGCAGGACGGTGTCAAGGTAGGAAGAGGTGAGTTCAGTGAGACAGACGCAGGCTGAGACAATGGGTCAACCGGGGACGTTAGGAAGTCAGGGAGGTCCTCCTCACTACGCCTGGCTGTTTGTCGGGAACGTGCAAAAGTTCATCTTCCGCAGTGATATTTACACCAGTGTCGACCTATTCCTCCGCTACATCGATGACCAATTCCACCTCAGAAAATCCCAGATGGCTACCTCTTCCAAGATCACAATTTCCCTTCCCACATAGTCAATGATGCCCTCCAGTGCATCTCCTCCACTTCCAGCACCAGCGCCCTTGAACCTCACCCCTTCCAAACCAAAAAGGAGAGTACCCCCCCCGGTCCACCCCACCAACCTTTGCACAACGCATCATCCTCCACCACTTCCACCACCTCCAAACGGACACCATCACCAGAGATATATTCCCTCCCCAACCCCTATCGGCGTTCAGAAAAGCCCATTCCCTCCACAACTCCCTCGTCAGGTCCACGCCCCCCCCACCAGCCCACAACCCACTCTTGATACCTTGCCCTGCCACCGCAGGAAGTGTAAAACCTGCGCCGACACCACTCCCCTCACCTCCGTCCAAGGCTCCAAGGGATCCTTCCACATCTGTTAGAAATTTACCTGTATGTCCACCAATGTCATCTACTGTATCCATTGCACCCAGTGTGGTCTCCTCTATATCAGGGAGACGAGACGCCTCCTTGCGGATCGTTTCAGAGAATATCTCTGGGACACCCACACCCACCAACCCTCCCGCCCCGTGGCTGAACTCTTCAATTCCCCCTCCCACTCCGTCAAGGACATGCAGGTCCTGGGCCTCCTCCACCATCAAACCATTACCACTCAACGCCTGGAGGAGGAACGGCTCATATTCCGCCTTGGGACCCTGCAAATACACAGGATAAACGCGGATTTCAGCAGCTTCCTCATTTCCCCTCCCCCACATTATCCCAGTCCCAAGCGTCCAACCCAGCACCATCCTCCTGACCTGTCCATCACCTTTCCCATCTATCCACTTTACCTTCCTCTCCGACCTATCATCTTCTCCTCACCTTCATCTCCCTATTGCATCCTCTGCTACCTTACCGCAACCCCACCCCCCCCCCCTCCCATTTATCTCCCAGCCCACCGGCCCACAAGCCTCATTCCTGGTGAAGAGCTTATGCCCCAAAACATCGGTTTTCCTGCTCCTCGGATGATACCTGACTTGCTTTTCTCGACTCTAATATATTTCTAAATCAGGATGGCTTGGAGGGGAGCTTGCAGGAGGTGGTGTTCCCAGGTATCTGCTGCCCATGTCCTTCTGGATAGGTGTGATCATGGGTTTGGAAGGTGCTGTCTAAGAAGCCTTGATGAATTTCTGCAGTGCATCTTGTAGATGGTACACACTGCTGCTACTGAACATCAGTGAGGGAGGGAGTGGATGTTTGTGAACATGGTGCCAATTAAGCAGGGACTGCTTTATCCTGAATGGTATCAAGTTTCTTGAGCGTTGTTGGAGCTGCACCCAATCCAGACAAGGGGGGAGTATTCCCTCACACCCCTGACTTGTGCCTTGTAGATGGTGGACAGGCTTTGGGGAGTCAGGAGGGGAGTTACCCGTTACAGTATTCCTAGCCTCTGACCTGCTCTAGTAGCCGCTGTGTTCTGTGTTTATGTGGCAGGTCCAGTTGGGTTTCTGATCAATGATAACCCCCAGGATGTTGATAGTGGGGGAATCAGTGATCATAATGCCATTGAATATCATGTAGTTAGATTGCCTGTTATTGGTGATGGTCATAGCTTGGCATTTGCGTAGTGCAAATGTTACGTGCACACACACACACACACACACACACACACACCAAAGGCCTACAGAAGATAGACACACAGACACAGAGACAGACACAAGCGTATAGACTCTCATACAGACACAGATGTACTCACAGACATAATCACACACGTACATAGAGACAGATAAGGACACCCACAGTTAGACAGACCAACAGACAGACACAAATACACATAGACAGACACAGGTACACACAGGTGGACACACAGATAGATAGAGAAAGACACAGACACATACAGTTACACATAGGCAGATAAAGAGATGGAAAAAGAGAGACAGACAGAGATAAACACAAACAGACACGAAGATAAACACAACGAACGTTTGAATATTTTGTCTAACTGCAACAAAAGACACAAAGACATTAATTAGTGATTGCTGAAATGAAAGCTCAGTTGGCATGTAGCTTTAGCCTGGTACAGACGTCTTCAGGGCTTTAGGGCAGACAGACATATGGCTTGTGCAGTTGGCAGACTTCTCCAGAGGCAGTGGGTTTAGACTGGGAGCAGTGAGGGCACAGCTGGCTGTGTAACCGCCCCTCCCTCGCAGAACTGGTCAAGCCAATAACCCAGTCATTCCCTGGTGTTTCACTGTACACAGGATGCTGCTGTTGTTTCACATCGGGGAGTTAGGAGGAAGTCAGACAGAAGCTGTTTACACACACTCCAGACCCCAAGAGTCAGGAGGAGAGTTTGCGAGAATCACACAACGGTTTCAGAAGCTGCTGCTTGTTTTATCAATGAAGCTGTCACTCTCCTACTCGGAGATCTCACTGAGCAAATACTGAGCTGAAATTATTCCGGGGTAGCTAACCCTGGAAACCGATGACACTGAGCAGGAAAGAGCAATCGGGAGGAATTGGGAAAAATAGCTCATGAGAGGGGGTGTGTCTGATAATCACCATTCAATATGATCATGGCTGATCAAGCAACAACAAATTGTCTTGCTATAGCACCATTGATGCAATAAATATATAGTGATGGGTGAACCACAAGAGAGGTCTGTTGCATTTTAATGACCTCTCAAGGATATGTCCCGAAAGTCCGTGTGTATTTTAATGAATTGTCCAGACCTGCAGCTTAGCTGAGGGGCTCTCAGGATGTTCTCCACATGGTGACAGGGAATAAAAATCAGCTCCATTTTGGTTCAAAGAAAAGCGGCCATTTCATAGGATCCCTGCAGTATGGAAGCAGGCCATTCAGCCCATCGAGTTCACACCAACCCTCAGAGTATCCCACCACCATCCCTGTAACCCTGAATTTCCCATGGCCAATCCACCCGAACCTGTACATCTTTAGATTGTGGGAGGAAACCCACACAGACACGGGGAGAATGTGCAAACTCCACACAGTCACCCGAGGCCGGAATCGAACCCAAGTTGATGATGCTGTGAGGTAACAATACTAACCACTGAGCCACTGTGCTGCTCCTAGCACTCATCTGTATTGTATAAGTTTGCTATTCAAGACTGAGACTAATACATGTTTTGCTGGGTCAAGTTATCCAGGAGTGTGAAGTAAAGGTGGGTAAGTGGTTGAGGCATATATCAGTCACGATTTCATCAATTGACAGAACAGATCTGGAGGACTGAATGGCCTCCCCCTGTGTTCTGTTGCAGGCCAAGTGTGCGACTAACTGAGACAAGTTTCACTTTGGAAGGTTGAAAGAAGTGTTTCTTGGAGCAAAGGAAGCTTTGGCAACAGTTTTATTTTGATGATGTGTTTATCACTTAATCCTTATGGAGGGCCTTGCCGGTTCAGTGATTAGGAGCATCTGATATTTGATTTGATCTGCTGTCACATGCTGTGTTTGCTGCTGTCAGCCCATTAACATTAGGTTTCTATCGTCTCCCTCCTTCTACTAATTGTCGATCGATTCTAACCAGTCTTGGCAAATAGAAACTCATTGCAATAGATTTTCTTTCTGTGGCAAGTTTATTGACTACACCCAAACCAACAGAGAGTTTGTTGACGGTATCAGTCAAACAGCTCTCGACTCCAAACCCAGCTGTTTCCTCTTTATGTAAATAGACAGCAATTAATCAATTAAAAATCATCACCAATTTCCCTTCAAAGGTAATTAATTATAATATTAAAACAAAGAACTGTGGATGCTGCAAATCTGAAACCAAATCTGAAACCAAAACTGGGATTGCTGGAGAGGTCTGGCAGCTTCTGTGGAGACAGAAAACAGAAAAGAGTTAACTGTCCGAGTCCAGTTGTGGGTGGCACAGTGGTTAGCACTGCTGCCTCACAGCGCCAGAGACCCGGGTTCAATTCCCGCCTCGGGCAACTGAATGTGTGGAGTTTGCACGTTCTCCCTGTGTCTGCGTGGGTTTCCTCCGGGTGCTCCGGTTTCCTCCCACAGTCAGGTGAATTGGCTATGCTAAATTGCACTGTAGTGTTAGGTGAGGGGTATGGGTGGGTTGCGCTTCGGCGGGTCGGTGTGGACTTGTTGGGCCAAAGGGCCTGTTTCCACACTGTAAGTAATCTAATCTAAAAAAAAATAGGTCTGCTCATTCTCTCCTGAGTCCGAGACAGAGAAATATTTGTGTATTTACTACTTTTCCATTTTGTTCCCACTGCTTATAAACTGAAAGGTGTGCCCCAAACCATGGTTTTCAGATTTCAAACTTCGAAATAAATTCACAGCAAAAGATGAAAGTCAAAGATTCAAATCAATCAAGTCTGTTTTACTATTCACACCTGGGAAAGGAAGGAAGACAGGCGAGGAGAGGGGGCAGATCAGGAATTATAGGTTTGGGTCAATCCAGAGGCATAAATTAGTCGGTCCACATGAGGTATAACGTCTGGGAGGTGAGTGTCCAGTAATAGTTTCCATGGTGATCAGTCCCAAGTTTTCTCATTGCCAGTGAAACGGTAGGTTACTCTCCAGCCAATACCCTGGAGGCAGAGATGGAGGATCCAACTCAGTCCACAGTCCTGCTTTTCCTTTGGAGATCAAACAGCAACTGACTTAGAATCTCTGAATTGTACATTTAAGGAATTCAACCAGTTCTGATTTCAATCATGTGACAAAAATAGACATGTTAGGTGCTGAATGCCCACCTTAGTGGGCTAACTAGAAAGTTACCAAGCTATAAATATGGCTTTACTTCCCTAATTAGAATTTCCATTGCAAGGTGAGGGGGTAACTATAAAAGGATAGAGTTCATTTTAACACAATTGGTTGTGATGTTTTTCTTTGTCCAGAGTAGGTTGTAGTAGACAGGCAGAGGCTGGAGGAACACAGCAAGGCAGCAGTGTCAGGAGGAGGAGAATTCAAGGTTTTGGGTGTATCCCTTGTCACAAAACTGGTTTCTTTTTCTAAAAGCTGTTCCTTTTCTCAAGGATACTACATCCTTGTTTTTTTCAGAGGGACAATAATTGGTGCTGATTAGTCTGGGTTGATACAGAAATTAAAGAGTATTGAGAAGTCTTTTGATTTATTTGCAAACAGATGAGACCTCAGGCCAAAGTGGTCATGTTTTAGAAGTGACCTGTATAATGAAAGGGGAGTGGTCAGCTCTCTAGTTGAGCAGTTTAGTTCAGTCCAGAACTGGTCAGGAGTTCAACAGTGAGCTGTGCGGAAACAACCTTGTTCTCTCTCAGTCTATCTAACTTCAACCTGTCAGCACCTGTTCCATTAATTTATCCTGGTTTCTAAGGGAGTTTGCTTGTTGGAACTGTTGTGTGTATTCGGAACATCATAATCCAGTTGAGTTTGGTAGGCTGAGTTCTGTAGGGGTTTTGTATTCTGTTCTTTTTTTTTCATTGTGTAATTTTTGTCTGTTTTAAAACCTGGTAATCAACCTAACTTACTCTGGGTAATTTCCACTGTACACTTAACAAAACAAATTGCAAAGTTATACTCTGGGCTGCCTGCTTAAGAATGTTGTGAGTGGTCTGGCCTAGTTCAGAAAGGGCTACTTCTCCCCCTCCTGGTGCTGCCTGCCTTGCTGTGGTCTTCCCGTCTCCCACCTGCCTACTTTGGATTCCAGCATCTGCAGTTGTTTTTTGTTTCCAAACTGTAAGCAGATTGTTCATCTCTGGTCCTTTGTGTCAGCTTTAGCTGGAATTTCTATATAATACAGTCAAAAATCACATGACACTGGGTTATAGTCCAACAGGTTTCTTTGAATAACTGGATGTTGTGTGATTTTTAAAAATTTTGTCCATCCCAGTACAACAAAGCACCTCCATTGTATATAATACAGGGTGTACAGAAGCTTCTGGAAAGGTAATAATGTACTTAGCCTTGGCCATTTTATAAGTCTGGCAAAGTTTTAAAAGAAACCGAATCCAAATATGAAAATATAGAACAGATTATTTTTATTTTAGATTTCTCTGGTGATGATACATATTTAATTACAAAGCCATCCAAACAAATATTTAATTTTTCACGTCTAATACACAAGATGGCCCACTGAGGATAGCTAATAATTTGTTTGGGTAAGCATTTCCCTTTGTAAAATAATGTGATAGTTGAGGATTTGTGTCAACTCATTTTAGTTTAGAAATCAAATTTCTTCCCATTCTTCAAAATGGCAAGATCAATTCTCAACATTTACCCAAAGTGAACAATTATCCAAATAGCACTTTTTTTTTCTCAGAGACCTGGTATCAGATTTCCTGCAGAGTATTGGGAAATATACACACCCAAATCTATTGCCTCCATCAATGGCAGTGTTTCAGCAGCTACGTTACCTTTAAGTACTCTTCTTATTTTCTTAGCTTCCCAGCCCAATGGACAAAATTTATTATTCTTTCCCACAAAGAATATCATAAACCTTGGAGAAAGTGAGGACTGCAGATGCTGGAGATCAGAGTCAAGAATGTGGTGTTGGAAAAGCACAGCAGGTCAGGCAGCATCTGAGGACCAGTGGAATCAGTGTCATAAGCCTTTCCATACTACAATATCCTACAATACTACAATATCCACCCGGGAGATTGTCTTGTGAAGCATCACCAAAAATCACTAACTTCTGGAACGCCCATATCGAGAAGCTTGAGCACACACGTGTCAGAACTTAATTTCTTCAACGTTTTATTTGCTTTCAAAACCTCCTCAACTGTAACAGGTGACAAAGGAGCAGCGCTCTGAAAGCTTGTGATTTCAAATAAACCTATTGGACTATAACCTGGTGTCGTATGACGTCTGACTTTGCCCACCCCAATCCAACACCGGCACCTCCACATCATAACATGTTTTAGCATAGTTCTCCATTCTGAAAGGTCAGGATATGTCTGAGTAGACAATTTTGTTCAGCTGCTCAATCAACTGTCCATGAATCTATTTCTAACTTCACTGCAGGACCCTCGTTCTGTTAGGGCTTGGCTCTGTTTTTTGAGATGTGATTTACATATTCTGAGAATTGCTCTGCTTAACACATTATCTTATACATTTAAAAGTTCCAAAGATTGAATACCAATATTTTTTTTAGATTTCTCTCTCATGTGTTGCTCAAATTCTGCAGAACATCCCACAGCAAATCCTCAACATGCCTCATAAAGGTGCCTGGTATTTTCTTCTGTAATATCAGTAAGGAAATCCTAGGTCTACTTTTAACTGCATGCAATCTACTTTCAAGAGGAAGGGGCCAGCTAAGAAGTATCATGCTCCTGATGTGACATTCAACCCATAGTCACGCTTGTTTAATTTTTGCACGAGTTCCCTTTCGTATTGCCAACTCATTATGAATCTTCAAAAATAATCTCCTTTCGAAATTTTTCCTCTCTGAAAATGTAAGTTTTATATCAATTGATTTGTACTTACCGGAATATATTGTTTTTGTTCACTCGTGGGATGTGGGCATCCTTCTTTGGGCCCAGCATTTATTGTCCATCCCTAGTTGCCCCTTGAGAAGGTGGGGGTGAGCTGCCTTCTTGACCCATGTGCTGTAGGTGGACCCATAATGCCCTGAGGGATGGAATTCCAGGATTTTGACCCAGCAACAGTGAGGGAATGGTGATACATTCCCAAGTCTGAATGGTGAATAGCTTGAAGTTGTTCCCAAGTATCTGCTGCCCTTCTCCTTCTAGATGGTACAGTCTTGGGTTTGTAAAATGCTGTCTAATGAGCCTTGGTGAATTTCTGCATTGCATCCTGTAGATACCACACACTGTGGAAAGTCAGCATCAGTGGTCAAGGGAGTGATTACTTGTGGATTTGGTGCCAATCAAGAGGGCTGCTTTGTTATGGTTGGTGTCAAACATTTTGAGTGTAGACAGAGATACACTCATCCAGGCAAATGGGGAATATTCCTTCACACTTCTGACTTGTGCCTTGTAAATGATGGAAAGGCTCTGGGGAGTCAGGAGGCTGAGTTACTTGTTGCAATATTCCTTACCTCTGATCTGCTCTTATAGCCAACATGTATATGTAGCTAATCTCATTGAGCTTCTGCTCAATGGTAATCCCCAGGATATTGATTGTGGGGATTCAGTAATGGCAACACCATTGAATGTCATGTGGCAGTGGTTAGATTATTTCTGATTGGCCATTGCCTGGCATTTGTATGGTGTGAATGTTACTTGCCACTTGTCAGCCCAAACCTGGATATTGTCCAGATCTTGTTGCATTTGAATATGGACTGCCTCAGTGTCTGAGGAGTCACGACTGGTGCTGAACATTGTGCAATCAACAGTGAACATCCCCACTCTGTCCTTATGCCGGAGGGAAGGTCATTGATGAAGCAACTGAAGTTATTTGGGGCCTAAGATACTATCCTGAGGAACTCCTGCAGAGCTGTCCTAGAACTGAGATGACTGACTTCCAACAACCATGACCAACTTCCTACGTGCCAGGCATGACTCCAAACTGTGGAGAGTTTGCTCCCCAATACCCATTGATTCCAGTTTTGTGAGGGCTCCTTGATGCCACACTCAATCGAATGCTGGCTTGATGTCAAGTGCTGTCCCTCTTCCCCTCCCCTCTGGAATTCAGCTCTTTTGTCCAGGTTTGACCCAAGGCTGTAATGAGATCAGGAGCTGAGTGGCCCTGGGGGAACCCAAACTGGGTGTCACTGAGCAGGTGCTGCTTGATAGCCCTGCTGATGACACCTTCCATCACTTTACTGATGATGGAGAGTAGACTGATGGGGCAGTAACTGGCCGGTTTGGATTTGTCTAGCTTTTTATATACCAGGATATACCTTGGTGATTTTTCACATTGTCAGGTTGATGCCGGTGTACTGGAAGAGGGAGTGGTAGGGGAGTGGCAAGTTCTGGAACACAAGTCTTCAGTACTATTGCTGGAATGTTATCAGGGTCCATGGCCTTTGCAGTATCCAGTGTCTCCAAATGTTTCTTGATATCACATGCGGTGAATTGAATTGGCTGAAGACTTGTATCTGTGATGCTGGGGGAGGCCAAGATGGATCATCCACTCCACACTTCTGGTGAATGCTTCAACCTTATCTTTTGGATGTTCATCTTTTCCATTGAGGATGGGGATATTTGTGGAGCCTCCTCCTCCAGTGAGTAGTGGGAAGTTGTACGTGAAGTCAGAGGAGACAGGGGAAGTACTAAATGAATATTTTTCATCAGTATTCACACGAGAAAATGACAATGTGGTCAAGGAAAATACTGGGATACAGACTACTAGACTAGTTGGGATTGTGGTGCATAAAGAGGAAGTGTAAGCAATTCTGGCAAGTGTAACAATAGATACATCCCTGGGCTGGATGGGATTTATCCTGGGATTATCTGGGAAGCCAGGGAAGAGATTGCAGAGTCCTTGCCTTTGATCTTTATGTCGTCATTGTCTACAGGAATAGTGCCAGAAGACTGGAGGATGGCAAATGTTGTTGCCTTATCCAAGAAGGGGAGTAGAGAAATCCCTGGAAATTATAGACCTGTCAGCCTTACCTTGATTATGGTTAAAGTGTTGGAAAGAGTTATAAGAGATAGGATTTATAATCATCTAGAGAGGAATAGAGTCATAGTCATCGAGATGTACAGCTTGGAAACAGACGCTTCGGTCCAACCTGTCCATACCGACCAGATATCCTGACTCAATCTAGTCCCACCTGCCAGCACCCAGCCCATATCCCTCCAAACCCTTCCTATTCATATACCCATCCAAATGCCTCTTAAATGTTGCAATTGTACCAGCCTCCACCACATCCTCTGGCAGCTCATTCCATACACGTACACCCTCTGTGTGAAAACGTTGCCTCTTAGGTCTCTTTTATATCTTTCCCCTCTCACCCTAAACCTATGCCCTCTAGTTCTGGACTCCCCGACCCAGGGAAAAGACTTTGTCTATTTATCCTATCCATGCCCCATAAAGTTGATTAGGGATAGTCAACACTGTTTTGTGAAGACTAGGGCATGCTTCACAAACCTTACTGTGTTCTTTGAGAAGGTGACCAAACAGGTGGATGAGGGTAAAGCAGTTGATGTGGTGTATATGGATTTCAGAAAGGCGTTTGATATGGTTCTCACAGTAGACTATTGCACAAAACAGGTTCCTCAGCCTCTTTTTAACTTCATCGAAGGACTTCCTCTTTTGAATTACAGCTGCTGAAAAATCCTGGAAAAGCATGATTTTTGACCCCTTGTACAGCAGCGCCTGCGGATCTTTTCCCAGGGATCTGGAAGCTTCTATGACTTTGCTTGTCCTTATATGAGTAAAAGGCACCAGGACTGGGCGGGGACGCTGCACCGGCCCTGACCTGTGCACTGTAACCCGATACGCCCTTTCAATCTGCAGCCTGCTGGACTCGATGTGAAGGCCCAAAAACTTTGGCAGCCAGCTTTCAAACAAGCTGATTGGCTGCTCACCTTCCTCACTTTCAGGGAGCCCGACAGTCCGGAGATTTATCCTATCGAGGTCGTTGATATGGTTTCGCAAGGCCCGCACCTCTCGCTCCAGCACCTGGATCCGACTGGATGAGGACTCCATCGCAGCTTCCGAGGCCTTAGTTTGACCCTCCACCTCCTCCAGCCTCTCCCCGAGGCCCTGGATCTCCTGCTCGTGCTTCTGCAGCATGGATGCGATAGGTTGGACCTGGGCACGAATCTCCCCATGGATCTCCTCAATCACAGCCGCGACTTTCAAGGTAAGTCTCTCCATCACTGCAGCCAATTCCTGTGAGTCTGTCAGGTCCCCGGGGGGTTCAGGAGAGGCTGCTCCTGCTGCAGTCTCTGGTGGGGTAGGTACTGCAGGGGAGTGTCCTCCCTGCTGCTGTTTGTTTGCTCCTTTTCCCTTTGGCATCCTTCCCACTCCCAAATATTAACAAATATGTGTTCTGTAAGGTTTTAAACTAATATTTCCACCACATAAGTTTGCCAGGGATGGCAAAAAAAACACCAGTATACCTTGGCTGTTCGGCAGAGCTGTTCACAGAAGTTCTACAGAATCACCACGATCTTGCCGAGTCCCATTGGACAACTTTTTAAATTAATTGTTTGCAAATTCTCTCCCCTTTTCAGTGAGGCATTTATCTCGTGGCCTCAGCCCCATCCCTATCCATCTCTTTAAGATTTTATCCAGAATTGTTTTTCCTTTGTTCACTCTACGTTTTTGTAGACTGCAAAATCTAGTTACAAACTACATATTCCAAGATGCTAATTTATTTCCTCATCACATTCCTTCAAATTTATTCCTGCAACATTATGGAGGGTTTTTGTTTTTGAGACACTCACTATGGGCTGTGATAGTGATTTTATTTTAAACATTTAGCACAATTATTGCTAATCTCTTTGATAAATGTAACTTATGTATTATCCTTGTTGAGAGTGTGGTGCTGCAAAAGCACAGTAGGTCAGGCAGCATCTTAGGAGCAGGAAAATCGAAGTTTTGGGCATAAGTTCTTAATCAGGAATTCCATTCTCCTCTGTCGATTCTCCTGCTCCTCAGATGCTGCCTGACCTACTGTGTTTTTCCAGCGCCACACTCTTGACTCGGACCTCTAGCATCTGCAATCCTCACTTGCTCCCTTACATATCACCCTGTCCTGCTGCAAATCTTAGTAGGATTCTCAACTTGTAAGAAAGTAAATGGACAAAGTGCCAATGTATCTATAAAACAATTAATTTTTTTTCTTTCGATCCCTATCTCCTGATGCAATTAATACTATTTTAATGTTTTAATTAGTTGCATTAGATCTTGTTAAAGAAGTACAATAACACCCAGGTTGCATAAATTGAAAATCCACCAAGTCATAAACCACTGCCTTGTCGTGCTCCACGTGCAGTTTCATGTGAAACTTATTCATGGACAGCCTGTTCCACAGTAAAAGTATTTCATTTGACATTATATCTCTGTTGATGGATAGGTTTACTCTTGTCATTGATGGCACGGTGACTAAGTGGTTAGCACCACTGTTGCAGGCAGTATATTCCACGCCCCTACTATTCTCTGGGTAAAGAAACTACCTCTGATATCTGTCCTAGATATATCACCCCTCAATTTAAAGCTGTGTCTCCACATGCTAGGCATCTCCGTTGAGGAAAAGCCTCTCGCTGTCCACCTCTGATTATCTTATGTGTCTCAATTAAGTCATTTCTCAAACTTCTTGGTGAGGGATAATGCCTTCACTCAAACCTCTGGGAATCTTTGAAATTCTCTACCCGAGAATGTTGTGGATGTTCCATCATTGAATATATTCAAGGCAGGATATATTCAGATGTCCTGGATTTATGGACCATCCCACAGTTGAGGTGGCCATCCTGTGTCCTGGGGCTTCCTAGATGACCTTTCCCCAGAATGCTAATCTTCATTATTGGTGCTTTTTGATGGCCTAGGAGGCTTCATTAACAATGTAGCCAAATAACTTGATCTTTAACCTGTAATTTCTTCCGAAATGCATCAAAGGCAGGAGGTAAAAACGACAAAGGTCCCTGATGACAAAAAGAGGTTGGAGCATGTACCATCAGTATCCACAGCTCCAGGCTACAAAATGCATGTAAAAGACAATGTTACCACAGCAACTCAGCCTCACTGGGAGGCTGGTTGGTTTAGTTGACTGGATGTGATTGCATTGAAACTTACAAAATATTGAAAGGGATAGACAGCTTGGATGCAGGTAAGATATTTCCCCAGGTTGGAGAGTCTCGAACCAAGGAACACAATTTAAAAATAAGGGATCTACCACTTAGGTCTGAGATGTGGAGAAATTGTTTTATTTAGAAGGGTGTGGTCACTGGGGAATCAGATGGGTTTGTACAGTAATTGATGTTAGTTTTAGATTTAGATTAGATTACTTACAGTATGGAAACAGGCCCTTCGGCCCAACGAGTCCACACCAACCCACCACCCACCCAGACTCACCCTCCCCACATTTACCCCTTCTACTAACACTACGGGCAATTTAGCATGGCCAGTTCACCTAACCTGTACAGTTTTGGACTGTGGGAGGAAACCTATAGTCATCATGACTAAAGCTAGCTTTATATTCCACATTTATTCTTGAATTTAAATTTCATCAGCTGTCACACTGCGATTTGAACCCATGTCCACAGAATATTATCCTCAGAATTACTATTCCAGGGATAAAAACGATGGAAGACTTCAAAAACAATCCAGTTTTTTCCCTAATATACTATTTCAGTGGCATCACACTGTAGTTTTTTGTATGATCTTGTACTGCACAACCACCTGATGAAAGAGAAGCGCTCTGAAAGCTAGTGCTTCCCAATGAACCTGTTGTGATAATCACCATCTACTTAGCAAATTGTTCTTTGGGGAATATCCAGCTGAGAGTTGCTCCACAGTGACACAGCAGGGCAGTTGTGGAATTGCAACAAAGAAACGTCATTGCTGCAATTCAGTAAAGAACCAGAGGTGTCACTGAGGAGCCAGGGACTGGTATTAATAGAGTAACGCTGTCTCTCTCTCCCTCCAAGTATCTCGGTGGCTATCATGGATTTCCAAGTTGGTCCATCATTGTAGTTGATATGGTGCTGCATTGGTTTTCTGTAGAAGAAAGTGAGGACCGCAGACGCTGGAGATCAGAGCAGAGAGTGTGATGCTGGAAAAGCACAGCTGGTCAGAAAGCACTTGAGGAAGGGGCAGCGCTCCGAAAGCTTGTGATTCCAGATAAACCTGTTCAGATAAACCTATAACCTGGTGTCGTGTGACTTCTGCTTTCGTCCGCCTCAGTTCAACACCAGCACCTCCACAACTTTGGTGGGAAGAACAGAGGAGCTGAATGTTATTGATATGGAGGAAGACTGCAGAAAGCTACAAAACAGAGGGATTTGTCAGTCCTTGTCCATGAATCACAAAAAGCTAGCATCCAAGTTCAGCTGGAAGGAAAATGGAATGTTGGCCTTTACTTCAAAGGAAGTGAGATCACAGCTGGAATGCCGTGAACAGTTCTGGGCCCCTCAGCTAAGGAAAAATATACTGGCACTGGAGACAGTCCAGAGAATATTCACTAGGCTGTTACGAGTTCTGACGTAGACTCACTGCTCCCTCTCTACAACCACCTGATGAAGGAGCAGCGCTCCGAAAGCTAGTACTTTCAATTAAACTTGTTGGACTATAATCTGGTGTTGTGTGATTTTGAAACTTTGTACACCCAAGTCCAACACCGGCTCCTCCAAATCATTCACAAATGCTGCCAGACCTGCTGAGCTTCTCTAGCCATTTCAGTTTGTGTCTGGAAGGACTGTCTGATAGGGAGAAATAGACAATAGACAATAGGTGCAGGAGTAGGCCATTTGGCCCTTCAAGCCAGCACCACCATTCATTATGATCATGGCTGATCATCCACAATCAGTATCCTGTTCCTGCCTTGTCCCCATATTCCTTGGTTCCACAATCCTTAAGAGCTCTATCCATCTCTTCCTGGGAAGTATCCAGAGACTTGGCCTCCGTTGCCTTCTGGAGCAGAGCATTCCATATATCCACCACTCTCCGGGTAAAAAGGTTTCTCCTCAACTCTGTTCTGAATGGCCTACCCCTTATTTTTAAACTGTGTCCTCTCGTTCTGGACTCACCCATCAGCGGAAACATGCTTCCTGCCTCCAGAGTGTCCAATCCATTAATAATCTTATACGTCTCAATCAGATCCTCTCTCAACCTTCTAAACTCAACTGTTTACAAGCCCAGTCACTCCAATCTTTCAACATATGATAGTCCCGCCATTCAGGAATTGACCTCGTGAACCTACTCTGTACTCCTTCAATAGCCAGAATGTCCTTCCTCAAATCTGGAGACCAAAACTGCACACAATACTCACCAGGGCCCAGTACAGCTGCAAAAGGACCTCTTTGCTGTTCTTGTTATGAAGGCCAGAATGCCATTGAGCTGATTCATTGACTCCCCTTCTCCTCAGATACTGCTTGACTTGTTGTGCTTTTTCCAGTGCCACACTTTTCAACAAAGGTACCTAGGAACAAAAACATGAAGTTAAATTTGTCAGTAAAGGGGGATCTAAGAGGACGGTGATTTGAGAAGATCACATTGCAGAGCTTCACATCGCAGCAGGAGCGGGACAGTCCTTTAACCCACCCAAACCAGGTCATCAGGATTTCTTGAGGTGTTGGAAAGATTGTGGAGCCCCAAGAAACATTTAAAAATTGACTTACCTGTATTTTCAGCTGTCCGGGGCTGCCGAGAAAGGGAGGAGGAACATCTGAGGCCAGGCCTGCAGCTCAGCCTGCAACAGCCTCAGAGCAGATTATTCTCCAGGACCTGGTGGACCAGCTCTCGAAATCTCGCGAGATGCTGGGGAAACAGATTGAAGAGAATCTGGCTCCAGTCTCTCTTGTGCTGCAGAAGCCTGGGCAGCAGCTGGGAGACCTGGAGAAGAGGACAGATGAGGTGGAGCACAGGGTCACAGTGGTGGAAGCTGATGCCAGTTCATTCAAGGAAGAGATCCAAGCCCTGAAGACGCAGGTTCATAATTTGCATGACCAAGTGAATGATCTTGAAAACAGGGCAGGAGAAAAAACATTCGGATCATCGGTCTGGCCGAGGGTAAGGAAGGTGAACGGCCTGCGGAATTTGTTGAAGATTGGCTTCCGAAGTTCCTTGACTTGGAGACTGACATGAGAGGATTGAAGATAGAGAGGGCTCACCGAGTCGCAGCACGGAGGTCGGGTCTGGATCAACGCCCTCGTCCTTTCCTGGTGCGGTTCCATCGTTACCGGGATAAGGAGAGAGTCATAGAGGCTTCCAGAATCCAGGGGAGGGATCCAATGGCCCTAATTTATGAGGGGTTGAAGATCATGTTTTTTCAGGACATTTCAGCGGCGATGATCCAGAAACGAAAATCGTATGATGGTGTCAAGAGAAGATTGAAGGAGCTTGGGATTCAGTCCTCCCTGAGATATCCGGCAGTGCTTCAGATCACCTTCGATGGATCCATGCATCTCTTTGACATATTGGAGAAGGCAAGAGACTTTGTGGACAAACTAACCTAAGTTAAACAATTGTAGTATGTATAAATACCATTGCTTGGGTATGTGTTTATCATTCTGTAAAAGAAATGGAGGAAATCTGGTTGGAGCTTTGTTTTTCCCCTTTTTTTTCCCTCTATTGATAATAATTTGGTTGAAATTATGTCTGGCGGTGGGTAAGATGTACATTTTAAATTTCTAAGTTAGGACATACCAAAGGATGGGTGCGGTATTTATTTCCCCCTCTTTTTTTTATAAAAGAATGTTTTTTTTATTCACATTGATATGCTATGGGGTGTTTATTCTTTTTAGCTTGTGCATTGCAATACGGCTCTAGCTGGGAGAAGTGAAGGTGGTTGAGATGGTTAGATGCCTATTTATGGGCAGTTCGGGACAGGTAGTTGCCCCCTCCAGGCAGGGGATGAGTTCCCCAACTCAGCGCTATTGGCACTTTATATGTTGGTTTGTTTTCTGGTTTTTGTTGTTTTTTATTTTTAATAATTTTGTATGTTTGTTAAATGTAGTGGTTTTAGTTTATGTAGTTTTTATATTTGGTGGATCATGCAACGCTAAGGCTCAGCAATTTGTGGTTTGGGTTCCTCCTCTCTGGAATTTAAATGTAATTGCAGAAGGTTATGGCTAATGATTTGATTAAATGGAATATCAAGGGAAGTCACTCACCAACTAAGAGGAAGAAGGTACTTTTGAGTCTTAGAAAGGAGAATGTGGACATTGCTTTGTTTCAGGAGACACATTTGAATGACGAGGAGCATCTGAAATTACAGCAGAATGGCTTTGACCGAGTTTATTTTTCATCATTTAATACCAGAAGTAGGGGAGTGGCTATATTGGTTAGGAAAAATCTCTCATTTAAATTGTTGGAATGTGTTAAAGACACATACGGGAGGTTTATAATTCTTAAAGCCTTGATAAATGGGGAAGAATATGGCATTTTAAATGTTTATTGTCCCCCAGCTCATCCTCTTAAATTCTTGGTAGATGCTTTTTCTAAACTGATAAGTCTCAAGTCTCGGCACATCATTATAGGGGGAGATTTTAACTGCTTCATGGACCCCACAGTAGACAGGTTGCCTTAAGGTCCCTCGATACCCGCTGCACAAACTAAACAGTTATTGGGTTTGTCTGGGGAATTAGGATTGGTGGACGTCTGGAGGTGTCTCCACCCTACAGGTAGGGATTTCACGTCGTTCTCCAATCCGCACAGATGTCACACGAGGATTGATTTTTTTCTGACCCCTGCGGTAACCCTGGATCTGGTGGCATCCTGTACGATTGGTAATATTGCCATCTCTGATCATGCTCCAGTGTACCTCATGGTTAAGATTAAGGATGTTACAGTGGATTCAAGGTACTGGCGAATGGACCCCTTTATTCTCATGGACAGCAACTTTCTGGAGTATTTCTCTAGGGAATTTCAGGCATTCCTAGACATCAACATAGGCTTGGTTGATAGCTCATCTGTTCTCTGGGAAACTGCCAAAGCTTATGCCAGAGGGTTACTTATTTCATATTCCACAAGCAGGAAGCGGTAGAAGGGTGAGCAGCAACGTCTCCTTGAAGCACGGTTGAAGGCAGCAGTGAAGGCCTATTTTGACAGACCCTCGTTGGTCAAACTACAGAGGATTACGGCACTGCGGTCTGCACTAAATTCCGTGCTCACACAGATGGCAAAGAAGGAGCTGGCTTTTGCAAAGCAAAGGTTATACGAACATAGCGACAAGCCAGGCAAATACTTAGCATACCTTGCCAGAAAGACAAGTGCCCCACAAACTATTACAGCGATTAGGGAAGGGTCTGGAAACCTAACATGTGATTCTAAAAGATTAATGTGGCGTTCCAGAGATTCTACTCTAAGTTATATCAGTCTGAGAATTGTGAGGAGGGGCAGGCCAAAATGGAATCCTTTTTTAAAGATCTGAAGCTCCCGAGTGTGAATCCCGAATAACAGTCCTTTCTCAATGCCCCATTATCAGAGCAAGAAATGCAGGAAGCTGTGAGGCAGCTTCAGAGTGGAAAGGCGCCCAGTCCTGATGGACTTCCCAGTGAATTCTATAAGGAATTTATAAGTATACTGTCAGGCCCGATGCTGACTATGTTTAATGATTCATACAGTCATGTTTGTCTCCCACCATCTCTGAGAGAGGCCAATATTTCACTTATCCTTAAAAAAGGGAAGGATCCGGAAGACTGTGCTTCATACAGGCCCATCTCGCTCTTAAATGTGGACTTTAAGATCCTTTCTAAGGCTCTTGCATTAAGGCTAGAGACTGTGTTACCTTCTATTATTAAAGAGGATCAGACGGGCTTCACAAAGGGTCGCAGATCCTCCAATAACATTAGGAGGCTGCTTAACGTAATTCAAGCATACCGACAGCAGTCAATACAGGGATTGGTGATTTCTTTAGATGAACAGAAGGCATTTGACCGAGTTGAATGGCCATACCTTTTCTATACTCTAGACCAGTTTGGCCTGGGCGAAGTTTTCATAAGATGGGTAAAGGTTCTCTACAGTGTACCTCTCGCTGCGGTCATTACCAACGGGGTACGATCAAGCAATTTTAATATTTCTAGGGGCAGCCGGCAGGGCTGTCCCCTTTCACCATTACTTTTTACGTTGCTGGAGAAGCTCAGCAGGTCTGGCAGCATTTGTGGAAAGAGTGCAGAGTTAATGTTTCGAATCCAGTGGACTTTACTTAAGAACTCGTAACAGCCTAGTGAACATTCTCTGGACTGTCTCCAGTGCCAGTATATTTTTCCTTAGCTGAGGGGCCCAGAACTGTTCACGGCATTCCAGCTGTGATCTCACTTCCTTTGAAGTAAAGGCCAACACTCCATTTTCTTTCCAGCTGAACTTGGATGTTAGCTTTTTGTGATTCATGGACAAGGACTGACAAATCCCTCTGTTTTGTAGCTTTCTGCAGTCTTCCTCCATATCAATAATATTCAGCTCCTCTATTTTTTAGATTTAGATTAGATTAGATTAGACTTACAGTGTGGAAACAGGCCGTTCGGCCCAACAAGTCCACACCGACCCGCCGAAGCGCAACCCACCCATACCCCTACATTTACCCCTGACCTAACACTACGGGCAATTTAGCATGGCCAATTCACCTGACCCGCACATCTTTGTGACTGTGGGAGGAAACCGGAGCACCCGGAGGAAACCCACGCAGACACGGGGAGAACGTGCAAACTCCACACAGTCAGTCCTTCCCACCAAAGTTGTGGAGGTGCTGGTGTTGGACTGGGGTGCACAAAGTCAGAAGTCACACGACACCAGGTTATAGGTTTATCTGAACAGGTTTATCTGGAATCACAAGCTTTCGGAGCGCTGCCCCTTCCTTAGGTGAAGTGCAACATCAGCTTTCAATGCCAGGGCGCCCTCTGCAGTTGGCGTCAGTCAGCTGCAGCAATGCGGGAAGCCTGAATCAATAGTCTGGGTAGATCGACAGGAGCAATGTGGTTTCAGTGGCAGTGTGGGGACACCTGGTGTGGGGACGCCTGGAATGGACTGGGTGGGAAAAGCACAGCAAGGAGGAGGAGATGGAGCCCCTGTAGAAAGTACAGTCCTAGCCTGGCAAAGCACTTTCAAAAAACCATAATGTTTGACTTTTAGCTTTATTTATTATTTATCTGCTTAATACTAAGAATTACTGTCATGCTTAACTTTTAACTTTGTTCTTTCTTTCGACCTTGTTCTTATGATTCTGTACCTAGGTACTTGTACCTAAATGGCACATGGTGTGGCGACTTTTCATTGTACTCTTGTCCTTGAGTACAAATGACAATAAAATCGAAATCAAAAACAATCAAAATCTATTTTGTGTCATCCGCAAACTTGCTCATATATTGTCCTTGTCATGAATAATGTTGGAAATAATTGTGGCTCCAGGACTTACCCAACTCCACGAGTTACACATTACAACCTGTATGTTGGATACAGCTAATGACATGGAATCACTGGGTCATCCACTGCAGAGAAGGAGACCATTTGGCCCAATGAGTTCATGGTTACTCCCACAACGCAATCCCACACCAGATGAACAGACACAACTGCTTCACAGCTAATTATGCTCCTGGTCCCACTTCACATTGCAACAAGGTCAACAAACAAATATTGCATTTATAAAGCACCTTGCAGAATCTTAGGGCCTCTCAAAACTTTATAAGCTGGACTGTCTCCAGCTGGCTGTACTTTCACTAACAACAAGAATGGAGTCTCAGCAGCAATGGTGTGGGGTTGGGGGATGATAGGGAGGAGCTACTGACTGATTTGAGCAAACATTGAAACACCAGGATATGGATGTCCATGTGAAATTCTGTTGGTTTGCTGTACAAGTCAGATCATTATCAGGCTGCAACTTTCCCTGACACAGCTCAATCCATTAGTGTATTACTGCAGCAGTGTCACCTTGACTACATTTCACTCCATTGCCCAGCAGTACCTCTAACTTTGAGAAGTGGTTTAAAGGAGTTGGGTTGATGGTGGTGGCTGGGTGGGGAAAGGAACTTCCAGAACTTACCAGCTGAAAGCTCAACCAGCAACTGTGGAGCAATTAAAATCAGGGCATGCACAAGAGGCCGTGATTGAAGAGTACAGGGACCTCAGACAGTTTTAGGGCTGGATGAGGTCACAGAGACCAAGAAGGATGAGATTGTCAGGGGTTTTAATTAGGAAGAGAATTCTCAAATGGTATATATGGTGAAGGCAAGGGCCAAATAGATTGGGCAATGCTGGGTTCAGATTATTGATGAAAAAACTTGACCTACTCTTGGGAAATAAGGCAGGGCAGGTGACTGAGGTGTCAGTGGGGGCGCACTTTGGGACCAGTAACCATAATTCTATTAGTTTGAAAATAGTGATGGAAAAGGATAGACTGGATCAAAAAGTTGAAGTCCTAAATTGGAGGAAGACTAATTTTGATGGCATTAGGCAAGAACTTTCAAAAGCTGACTGGGGGAAATGTTCACAGGTAAAGGGACAGCTGGAAAATGGGAAGCCTTCAGAAATGGAATAATGAGAGTCCAGAGGCAGAATATTCCTTCGAGGGTGAAAGGAAAGGCTGGTAGGTATAGGGAATGCTGGATGACTAGAGAAATTGAGATTTTGATTAAGAAAAAGAAGGAAGCAAATTTCAGGTATAGACAGGAGAGATCTCGGGAATCCTTAGAAGAGTATAAAGGCAGTAGGAGTATACTTAAGAGGGAAATCAGGAGGGCAAAAGGGGACATGAGATAGCTCTGGCAAATAGGTAAAAGGAGAATCCAAAGGGTTTTTACAAATACATTAAGGACAAAAGGGTAACTCGGGAGAGAATAGGGCCCCTCAAAGATCAGCAAGGCGGCCTTTGTGTGGAGCTGCAGGAGATGGAGGCGGTACTAAACAAGTATTTTGTATCAGTGTGGAAAAGGACATGGAAGATATAGAATGTGGGGACATAGACGGTGACATGTTGAAAAATGCTCATATTATAGAGGAGGAGATGCTGGATGTCTTGAAATGTATAAAAGTGGATTGGTGTACCCTAAAACGCTGTAGGAAGCTAGGGATGTGATTGCTGAGTCCTTAGCTAAGATATTTGTATCATCAATAGTCGCAGGTGAGGTGCCAGAAGACTGCAGATTAGCTAATGTTTTAATAAAGGTGGTAAGGAAAAGCCAGGGGACTGTGGACTGGTGAGCCTGACATCGATGGTGGACAAGTTGTTGTAGGGCATCCTGGGGGACAGGATTTACATGTGTCTGGAAAGGCAAGGACAAATTAGGTATAGTCAGCATGGCTTTGTGTGTGGGAAATCGTGTCTCACGGACCTGATTGAGTTTTTTGAAGAAGTAACAAAGATGATTGATGAGGGCAGAACGGTGGACTTGATCGATATGGACTCCGATTACAAAAGTTCCCCAATGTAGACTGGTTAGCAAGATTAGATCTCATGCACTGGGGGGAGGCGGATGTGACTGAGGTTAGATTCCTCTGCGTGGTACTGGGATTAGAGTCCCCTGGGGTGGGTGTGATTGAGGTTCAGGTCCTCCGCACTGTGATGAGGTTTGATCTTTCAGTGTTTAAGTGAGCTTTGAGCTCTGTGTGTTTTAGTGAGGTTCAAGCTCTCTGTGTTTAATTAGGGTTCAAATTTTTGGTGTTTAATTGGGGTTTGGGTTTTCTGTGTTGAAGTGGGATTTGAGTTCTCTGTGTTAAATTGGGGTTCAAGCAAAATGAGAAAGGGGTTAAAGTCTCCTTGTGGTGAAATCTGAGGCTCTGTTGAGTCTTTGTTCTGGGGGAAGAGAGTGGCTTGGATTGCGGCACCATGTGGTCCGCTGCTTTTTTGTAAGTGTAATTTCAGTAAGAGGACTCAAAATAATGAGAATATACTGAAATTAAGGTTGTAGTAATACTTGGGTTGAAAAAGAAAAAAATTCAAGGTAAATTGTGCCATGCTAAGAATGTTTGATGTTTAAAAATTTTGTCGGTAAAAACAAGGACTGTAGATGCTGGAAACCAGAGTCTAGATCAGAGTGGTGCTGGAAAAGCACAGCAGGTCAGGCAGCATCCGAGGAGCAGGAGAATCGACATTTCAGGCAGGAGCCCTTCATCAGAAATAGAGGCAGGGTGCCTGCAGAGTGGAGAGATAAAATTTTGGTTTGTTAAAATACTGGTTCAGAAAATCCTTTTAAGTAACTGTTTTGGCTTGTTTGAGTCAGGATCTCAATTCAATGTGTTTTGTGGACTGTGTAAGGGGGCAGATTTTGTTTTTATATTGAAATTGCACAACAGTACATCCTTTTTTAAAAATTATCAAACTTATAACCTTGAAACAGCTTGACTGAGTGCCTTGAGCCCCTGATTTGTTTAGAATTCTACAATCCCTGTTTTGTTGGGTCAGTGGTCATGCTTTAGCCAGATGACAGCATTGTGTTCAAACATCTTTGCTGCTGTGTTTTTAATGCAGAGTGTTCACAGAAAGAGAAGTGCATTTTGAGTTTGATGTTTTGTTAGGATTTTAGAGAATATTAGAACTTGAGGCTAAGCTGTTTAAAGTCTGTTAATTATTGTTAAGACTTCATCGGCCCCCTTCATATTGCAAACTCAAAAAATGTTGATCTCTACTAAAATTGCCACCATAATTTCGACTGCTTTGTTTGGGAAGTTTTGCTTAGAGAATATATTTTAAAATATTCTGCATTTGTTTCTCATGAATATTTGAGATTTAAATCTGAACTGAAACTGCTTCATCAATTGCTAAAGTACAGGAAACATTTTGTTGTTTTCTTGCTGTTCCAGATTTTTGTAATAATTTTCCTGACAGCTTTGACATTAGCCAAGTATCAATTTGTCAAAGAAAAATAATCTTGAATAACCCAAATGGGGTACCTGAGGGTTTGATTTTACGACCATTGATTGTTGTTTATAATTGACTGAATTGTTTAGGCAGTACAATTTAGAAGTTTATGGATTGTATAAAACTTGTGAATGTCATAAATAGTGGACAGAGTAACAGACTTCAAGAATTCAAAGAATGTTGAAATAGGCAGACAAAATTTAGAGTAGTTAAATGTGTGACTGTCTCCATACTGATAACCATCTTGGCAGGGATGGAATGAGAGAGGAAATGCAAAGATACTTTCAGCAGCTAACATCGTCTCTAGAGTTCCTCCATTCACAGGTAAAGCATTACTTCAGACCACCGTCCATACCTCCACAACCTAATCCAACGGATTCAATCAGCACCAGTCATGAACACGAAAAGTGAAGAAGTTAACAGCAGCGAAGAAGAGGTGGGTATGTTTTTTTTGTCAGTGGCCTTCCTATGGACATTAAACCACCTGAGTTATTCGATCATTTAAGGGATATGAAGGTTCACTGATCAAACTAACATAAAAACAGCCAGTTGGCTTTGTTACATTTAACAGCAGAGCAGGAGCAGAAGCAGCAAAGAATGCTGCATTCACCGAGCTATACTGCACACTCAGATGTGCTGGTATCCTCCATATAGATAACCTCTGCAAGGACGGAAGTCTCGTCAGTACTGTGAAGCATTTAACTGCCTTTATCCAAGAAATCAGATTTCTCCAAGGAATGATGCAACAACAGACTAAATTTTGTTTTCAGGTTGGACTTTACTAAAGGAGATTTTGGAGAACTGGCCCATTTCCACTCAACTTAGAGGGGATGGAGTGGACACGAAGGATGTGGACTTAAGAACTTTACTGGTGAACTTTTTTTTCCACATGGGAGGATTCTTCAAATTCTATTTACGTTAACGGATTAGTAATATTGTTGTTATAATCATTGTATGTTGTGTGTCAATTACTTGTTTAAACACTGGCTGTCAGAGTCTTATGAAAGCTGGTAATGCCATTGGTTATCATGAAATGATAAAAGGTGGGAATGAGAATGTTAATTGGGTAAAAGTAGGCAGGGAAAGAGTTAAGTTCTGAGTTTTGTGAAACAAGAGGTTCAGCTGAGCATGACTCAAGATAGATAAGAACTTACAGTTAATTGCTGGAGGCAAGGGTAATGGGTTAAAAAGGTGGAAAAGCATTCATTATGTCGAACCATTTAACAAGATTATGTAGCGTTCAGTATAGAATGTCAGTTAACAAGGTAAAAAATATTCTTTATATGAAGTCAGTTATTCATTGTGTAACAGCAGATGGTTTAATCTTTACTATTGACACTCGCTGATAGTAACGGTCACCCAATTAATATGTATGTTGTCTTATCTGGATGCTCCTCCCTGTAAAATGACTATCTAGTTCATTGAGAAACTGCTGTTCCAGAGAAGACCGTGAACCCATGTGCCTGTGCATGATGACAGAAGGATGTTGTGAAATTTGAAAAGGTTCAGAAATGATTTACGAGTATGTTGCCAGGGAGAGGCTGAATAGGCTGGAACTGTTTCCCCTGGAGCTTTGGAGGCTGAGGGGTGACCTGATAGAGGTTCATAAAATCATGAGGAACATGGATAGGGTGACTAGCCAAAGGGGTTGGGGAGACCAGAACTAGAAGGCATAGGTTTAGGGTGAGAGGGGAAAGATATAAAAGAGACATAAGGGGCAACTTTTCCATGCAGAGGGTGGTACGTGTCCGGAATGAGCTGCCAGAGGAAGTGGTGGAGGCTGGTACAATTGCAGCATTTAAAAGGCATCTGGATGGGTATACGAATAGGAAGGGTTTGGAGGGATATGAGCCAAGTGCTGGCACATGGGACTATAGCTGAAAAATGTGTTGCTGGAAAAACGCAGCAGGTCAGGCAGCATCCAAGGAGCAGGAGAATCGACATTTCGGGCATAAGCCCTTCTTCAGGAATGAGGAAGGTGTGCCAAGCAGGCTAAGATAAAAGGTAGGGAGGAGGGACTTGGGGGAGGGGCATTGGGAATGCGATAGGTGGAAGGAGGTTAAGGTGAGGGTGATAGGCTGGAGAGGGGGTGGGGGCGGAGAGGTCGGGAAGAAGATTGCAGGTCAAGAAGGCGGTGCTGAGTCTGAGGGTTGGGACTGAGATAAGGTGGGGGAAGGGGAAATGAGGAAGCTGGAGAAATCTGCATTCATCCCATGTGGTTGGAGGGTTCCTAGGTGGAAGATGAGGCGCTCTTCCTCCAGGCATCATGCTGCCATCGTCTGGTGAAGGAGGAGTCCAAGGACCTGCATGTCCTTGGCAGAATGGGAGGGGGAATTAAAGTGTTCTGCCATGGGGCGGTTGGGTTGGTTGGTGCAGGTGTCCCAGAGGTGTTCTCTGAAACGTTCCGCAAGTAGGTGGCCTGTCTCCCCAATATAGAGGAGGCCACATCGGGTGCAGCGGATGTGGTAAAGGGAAGTTGGAGGGAAGTGAGGGAGGAGGTGTGGGCGCAAGTTTTGCATTTCTTGCGGTTGCAGGGGAAGGTGTCGGGAGTGGAGGTTGGGTTGGTGGGGGGTGTGGACCTGACGAGGGAGTCACGGAGGGAGTGGTCTTTCCGGAATGCTGATAGGGGAGGGGAGGGAAATATATCCTTGGTGGTGGGGTCTGTTTGGAGGTGGCGGAAATGACGAAGGATGATACGATGTATCTGGAGGTTGATGGGGTGGTAGGTGAGGACCAGTGGGGTTCTGTCTTGTGGCGATTGGAGGGGCGGGGTTCAAGGGCAGAGAAGCGGGAAGTGGAGGAGATGCGGTGGTGAGCATCGTCAACCACGTCTGAGGGGAAATTGAGGTCTTTGAAGAAGGAGGCCATCTGGGTTGTTCGGTATTGGAATTGGTCTTCCTGGGAGCAGATAGAACATAGAACATAGAAAAATACAGCGCAGTATTTTTGGCCCTCGATGTTGCGCCGACCCAAGCCCACCTAACCTACACTACCCCACTATCCTCCATATGCATATCCAATGCCCGTTTAAATGCCCTTAAAAATGGAGAGTCCACCACTGCTACTGGCAGGGCATTCCATGAACTCACGACTCGCTGAGTAAAGAATCTACCCCTAATATCTGTCCTATACTTACCTCCCCTTAATTTAAAGCTATGCCCCTCGTAATAGCTGACTCCATACATGGAAAAAGGTTCTCATGGTCAACCCTATCTAAACCCCTAATCATCTTGTACACCTCTGTCAAGTCACCCCTAAACCTTCTTTTCTCCAATGAAAACAGCCCCAAGTGCTTCAGCCTTTCCTCATACGATCTTCCTACCATACCAGGCAACATCCTGGTAAACCTCCTCTGCACCCGTTCCAGTGCCTCCACATCCTTCCTATAGTATGGCAACCAAAACTGCACACAATACTCCAAATGCGGCCGCACCAGAGTCTTATACAACTGCAACATGACCTCAGGACTCCGGAATCAATTCGTCTACCAATAAAAGCCAGTACGCCATATGCCTTTTTCACAGCACTATTTACCTGGGTGGCAACTTTCAGAGATCTGTGTACATGGACACCAAGATCCCTCTGCTCATCCACACTACCAACTATCCGACCATTAGCCTAGTACTCCATCTTCTTGTTACTCTTACCAAAGTGAATCACTTCACACTTACCTACATTGAACTCCATTTGCTACCTTTCTGCCCAGCTCTACAGCTTACCTAAATCCCGCTGTAACCTGCCACATCCTTCCTCACTGTCAACAACTCCACCGACTTTCGTATCATCCGCAAACTTGCTCACCCTACCTTCTAGCCCCTCCTCCAGGTCATTTATAAAAATGACAAACAGCAATGATCCCAAAACAGATCCTTGCGGAATACCGCTAGTAACTGCACTCCAAGATGAACCTTTACCATTAACTATTACCCTCCGTCTTCTTCCAGCCAGACAATTCCGAATCCAAACCTCTAACGCACCCTCAATGCCATACCTCTGTATTTTTTGCAGTAGCCTACCATGGGGAACCTTATCAAACGCCTTACTAAAATCCATATACACCACATCTACCAGTTTACCCTTGTCCACCTCCTTAGTCACCTTCTCAAAGAATTCAATAAGGTTTGTGAGGCATGGCAATGCGGCGGAGGTGAAGGAATTGGGAATATGGGATGGCGTTTTTACGGGGGGCAGGGTGGGAGGAGGTGTAGTCCAGGTAGCTGTGGGAGTCGGTCGGTTTATAGTAAATGTCCGTGTTGAGTCAGTCGCCCGAGATAGAAATGGAGAGGTCTAGGAAGGAGAGGGAGGAGTCTGAGACGGTCCAGGTAAATTTGAGGTCGGAATGGAAGGTGTTGGTCAAGTGGATGAATTGTTCAACCTCCTCGTGGGAGCATGAGGCAGCGCTGATACAGTCATCGATGTAGCGGAGGAAAAGGTGGGGGGTGGTGCCAGTGTAGCTGCAGAAGATGGACTGTTCCACATATCCAATGAAGAGGCAGGCATAGCTGGGGCCCATGCGGGTGCCCATGGCAACTCCTTTAGTTTGGAGGAAGTGGGAGGATTGGAAAGAGAAGTTGTTCAGAGTGAGGACCAGTTCAATCAGTCGAAGGAGGGTGTCAGTGGAAGGGTACTGGTTGGGTCGGCGGGAAAGGAAGAAGCGGAGGGCTTTGAGGCCTTCGTGATGGGGAATGGAGGTGTATAGGGACTGGATGTCCATGGTGAAGATAAGGCGTTGGGGGCCAGGGAAGTGAAAATCATGGAGGAGGTGGATGGCGTGGGTGGTGTCCCAAATGTAGGTGGGGAGTTCCTGGACTAAGGGGGACAGGACCGTACCGAGGTACGCAGAGATGAGTTCGGTGGGGCAGCAGCAGGCTGAGACAATGAGTCGGCCGGGGCAGTCAGATTTGTGGATTTTGGGCAGGAGATAGAAACGGGCGGTGCGGGGTTGTGGGACTATGAGGTTGGAGGCGGTGGATGGGAGATCCCCTGAGGTGATGAGGTTATGGATGGTCTGGGAGATGATGGTTTGGTGGTGGGAGGTGGGGTCATGGTTAAGGGAGCAGCAGGAGGAGGTGTCCACAAGCTGGCGTTTAGCCTCAGCAATGTAAAGGTTGGTGCGCCAAACTACTACCGCACCTCCCTTGCCTGCCGGTTTGATAATGAGGTTGGGGTTGGAGCGGAGGGAGTGAAGGGCTGCACGTTGCAAGGGTGAGAGGTTGGAGTAGGTAAGAGGGGTGGACAGGTTGAGGCAGTCAATGTCATGGCGGCAGTGCTGGAGGCTTCGGATTTGTTGTAGGTACTGGTTGTCCTGGTTAGGTCCAAATTTTGTTGGTCTGAATGTAGTCCGGAGTCCATGTGGGATCAGTCGGTTCCGTAGACAGATGCTGTGGCTGTGGTAGCGAGTCTGTTTGAGGCCGTGGCTGAAGAGCTTCTGTGCAGAGGAGATGACCTGGGGTGTGCAGTGAGAGAGGGACTCACTGAAATCCTTGTAGAGGGAGGAAGAGAACTTCTTCAAGGAAGGCATCCTTCTTCAAAGACCACAATTTCCCCTCAGACGTCGTTGATGATGCTCTCCACCGCATCTCCTCCACTTCCCGCTCCTCCGCCCTTGAACCCCGCTCCTCTAATCACCACCAGAACAGAACCCTACTGGTCCTCACCTACCACCCCACCAACCTCCAGATACATCTGCACCAACCAACCTAACCGCCCCGTGGCGGAATACTTTAACTCTCCCTCCCACTCCGCCAAGGACATGCAGGTCATGGGCCTCCTCCATCGCCAGACCATGGCAACACGACGCCTGGAGGAAGAGCGTCTCATCTTCTGCCTAGGAACCCTCCAACCACAAGGGATGAATACAGATTTCTCCAGTTTCCTCATTTCCCCTCCCCCCCTACCTTGTCTCAGTCCTCGGACTCAGCACCGCCTTCTTGACCTGCAATCTTCTTCCTGACCTCTCTGCCTCCACCCCCTCACCTTAACCTCCTTCCACCTATCGCATTCCCAATGCCCCTCCCCCAAGTCTCTCGTCCCTATCTTTTATCTAAGCCTGCTCGGCACACCTTCCTCATTCCTGAAGAAGGGCTTATGCCCGAAACGTCGATTCTCCTGCTCCTTGGATGCTGCCTGACCTGCTGCACTTTTCCAGCAACACATTTTTCAGCTCTGATCTCCAGCATCTGCAGTCCTCACTTTCTCCTACATGGGACTATAGCACAGGCCACAATCAATGAAGATTGGAGACAATATTTCATCCTCACTAACACTCAACACTTGAGCCCGCAGGGTGTGTCCTCAGCCCCCTACTGTGCTCACTGTATACCCATAACTGCATCACTGAATACCAGACTAATGCCATGTACAAGTTCACTGATGACACCACCATAGTCGGTCGAATCGCAGATGGCAATGAAACAGACGACAGATGGAAGGTGGAAGACCTGGAAAAATGGTGCACTGAGAACAACCTAGCTCTCAATGCTGGCAAAACCAAGGAACTCATTATTGACTTTCGGCGGGATGTTACTCATGCCCCCCTACACATTAACAGCACAGAGGGGGAATGAATGGAGAATGTCAAGCTCCTGGGAGTGGTCATCCACAACAAGCTTTCTTGGACTCTTCATGTGGACGCACTGGTTACAAAGGCCCAACAACATCTCTTCTTCCTCAGGCAGCTGAGGAAATTTGGCATGATGGCGAATCTCTTTGCCACTGTTTATAGATGTGCCATCAAGAGCATTCTGTCTGGATATATCACTACCTGGTATGGCCACCGTACCATTTAAGATCGGAGACAGTTACAGAGAGTGGTGAACTCAGCCCGGACAATCACAAAGGCCAACCTCCCATCTATAGAATCCATCTACCAGGCCCGCTGTCAAGGAAAGGCCGCCAGCATTCTCAAAGATCCATCCCACCCTGGCAATGTTTTTCTACAACCTCTACCATCGGGGAGAAGGTACAGAAGCCTAAACACACACACCGGCCGGTTTCAAAACAGTTTCTACCCGCCTGTTAGAATACTGAATGGACTCACAAACTCTTTACATTCACCTGTACCTGTTTTTGTTTTTGCTGCTGTTTACTTATTATCTACTTATCTATGCTATTTAACTTTGTGATCAGCCTGTATTGCTCACAAGACAAAGCTTTTCACTGTGCCTCGGTACACGTGACAATAAATTCAATTCAATATCTGGTCAGCAAGGACAAGTTGGGCTGAAGGGTCTGTTTCCATGCTGTACACCTCTATGACTCTATGACAGGATAACAGCCTGAATCATCCGCCATTGAAGAGTAGACATGAATAATGGCTACCTGAGGGACATGAGGAGGTGGGACTTGTAGACGGTGCCATAACAACAAGGAGTAAACAGTGAAGGGCCCAGGGTCTGGAATTCACTTTTTAAACCTCTGCCTCTTTCTCACACTTCATATCATTACTTAAAATCCATCACTTTAACCAAACTTCTTGTCTTGCGTCCTGATATCCCCTTAGGGCTTTGTGTTAGATTTGCTTTGAGAATTACTCATGTAACTCAAGTTTTGGTGTTTTGATTGATAATTACTAGCCTAACCTAAATGTAGCTGGGTTATCTTATTAAGAAGGGTTGGACTGGCTTGTTTTCACCGATGGGACATGAGCATTTCTGGTTGGGATACATTTATTGCAGAAACCTGTCTTGGAGCTTGCAGTGACTGACTTCCTACAACCGAAACGTTGAATCTCCTGTTCCTTGGATGCTGCCTGACCTGCTGCGTTTTTCCAGTAACACATTTTCAGCTCTGATCTCCAGCACCTGCAGATCTCACTTTCTCCTCAAAGATTGTAACCTACCGCGAATCCTCTTGCAAGGATGCCTTCCTTGAAGAAGCTCTCCTCCTCCCTCTACAAGGATCTCAGTGAGTCCCTCTCTCACTGCACATTCCAGGTCATCTCCTCTGCCCAGAAGCTCTTCAGCCGCGTTCTCAAGCAGACCCGCTACCACAGCCACATCTCCTTCCTCAGCACCTGCCTACGGAACCGACTGATCCCGCACGGACTCCGGACTACATTCCGACCAACAAACTTTGGACCCAACCAGGACAACCAGTACCTACAACAAGTCCGAAGCCTCCAGCAGATTCCTGAAGAAGGGCTTATGCCCGAAACGTCGAATCTCCTGTTCCTTGAATGCTGCCTGACCTGCTGCGCTTTTCCAGCAACACATTTTCAGCTCTGATCTCCAGCATCTGCAATCCTCACTTTCTCCTCCATCTTCCTATGTGTCAGGGATAACTCATACCTGCTGAGAGTTCTATCCCTTGATTCCTATTGACTCCAGATTTGTTAGGGCTCCTTAACTAGGAACTTTGACAGATTGGATGTGAAAAGGATAATTCCTCTTTTGGAGGAATTTAGAACTGTTTAAAATAAGCTTCGCCCATTTAAGACAGAGATGAGGTAAAACTTTAGTCTTTGGAACTCTCTTCCTCTAAAGGTGATGAATAGTAAGGCAGAAATAGATTGTTGTGAAGCAAGATCATCAGGGGTAGGTGGAAATGTGGGGTAATCAGATGAGGCGTGTTCTTATTGAACGGCAGAGCAGGTTTGAGTGGTTACTTTTCCTAATTTATAAGTCGTGACTTGGGTGCACAAAGTTAAAAGTCACACAACACCAGGTTATAGTCCAACAGGTTTATTTGGAAGCTCTAGCTTTCAGAGCACCACTCCTTCCACCTAAACCTGTTAGTCTATAACCTGGTGTTGTATAATTTATATGTGCAGTTGTATAATTGCATTTCATGAGATGCGGACAACACTGACATAGGCAACATTTATTGCCTAGCTGAAAATGTGTTGCTGGAAAAGCACAGCAAGTCAGGCAGCATCCAAGGAGCAGGAGAAACATTTATTGCCTACCCCACCTGCCCTTCCTGAACCAGGACTGTTTAGTCTAGACTTTGGTCTTAGAGGACAGCTTGAAGAAATTGAGGTTATTCTCTGGGAAGTAAACAAGGCTGATCTGACAGAGTACGTAGGGACAACATGTTCCCACTTGTAAAAGGAACAAGGACTCAAGGGAATATTTTAAAAGAATCTAAAAATGTTAGGCTGAGGCAAGGAAATACTTTTTCACACTGAGTAGTTAGGATGTGGAATGCAGTGCCTGGAAATATGGTGGAGGCAGGTTCAGCAAGTGGTGCACTGGATGGCCATTTGAGTAGAAATAGCACGCAAAGGTTAGGTTAAAAGCAAAAGATAGACACTGGTTAATGGTGCCCTTCAATGAGCTGGCGTAGCCAGGATAGGCTGAAAGATCTCCTTCTGCAATGTAAATTCTTTCGTGTTACATAGTGGACCCACAGTTGACATAGCTGGTGTTGGGAATCGGATGAGTTCAGACCGGATTCTAAACAGAACCAAAGATCCTGTTGGAGGAATAAAAGACCCTTGAGCACTCAAAAGATCACTGGACAATTATTTTGACAGAAATGGTGTGCAGTGGTACAGGGGAAATCACAGAATCATACAGTGTAGAAGAGGCTCTTCAGCCCATCCTGTCAGTAATGCTGTCACTATTACCTACAGTGGTCCTATTTTCCTGCACATGGCCAGTAGCCTTGAATGGTGTGACACTGTTACATTTTCCCGCCTCCACGCCAGACCCTGTCACGTGTTCCACTCTAGGCATGACATGCCCCCCACGAGAGATGACGTCATCTCCAAAACGTCACCAGAGATGACGTGTTCTGCGCTAGTCATGGGGATGACGTCGCGCGACGTGTGACGTCACGACGGACCTCACCACGTGACCCTGGCGTCGTGGCCGCGCAAGGCGAGTCGTTGAACAATAAATGATCATAAAGACGCCGTCAGGAGCAGCCGGAGAGATGTGTCAGTCACCTCACATTACCGTAAAACACCTGACTTTACACACACACACACACGCTCTTGTTTGTGGCTGAACCCCACCAGCGCCTGAACTGTTAACAGCAAAACAAAAATAAATATTAACCCGTGTGTTCGGGTTTCGGGAATGAATTAGAATGGAGCTCTGACTTCATGTGGTGCCCGGTTGTTTTTCCCTCAGGCGGCAGCCACGGTCTCCTCCTTCCTCCGGGGGCGGGGTCCTGCCGGGCGCCTGACGTCATTGATCCGGGTCCTCGGCCGTGGCTCAGTGGCCAAGATGGCGCCTGTGGGGGAGAGGAAGGTTCTGGGCGGAGCGGCCGAGGGGCAAGAGGCAGCTGAAGAGGATGAGGGCCACAACCTGTGGTAGGTGGCGGGGAGGGGGAGACCGTGCTGAGGTGGGGCGGTTTCTCTCTGTATCCTTGCCCTGTCCAGGAGGGCACTGGGCGGGTTTCCTCCCTCCCTCCCTCACCCGCCCGGGCCGGCTAGGCGGGCGGGCCCTCCTCCCTCCCGCTTCCTCTCAGTCCATCTCCCCGGAGACACAGGCCGCGGGCGGGCAGGTTTTGATTCTCATGTCTGCACACCCCCTCCCCCAAACCCCCCAAAGTCTCAGTCTTGGTTCATAACAACAAGCCACCTTTATTTATCCAACGCCATGTACTCTGTCTTTCCCCTCCTCTTCCCCACCCACTGAAGGGAAAACCCTCCACAGGGACATCAGAAAGCAAACCTAACCCTGAGCCGTGTTCATTGATGTCCCAAAAGCTTAGTCAAATGAGTAGGCATTCTCGAAGCAGCGAGGTATAGAATGTAGGGCCCAGGAAAAGAGTTAATGAAACTGGGGTTGCTGGTGACCTGAATTAAATGAGCTATTCCCCCCCCCCCCCCTTCCTAAAGGGCTGTTGTGGTGCAGTGGTAATGCCCCAACCTCTAAGTAAGGAGTCCAGGTTCAAGTCCCATCTGCTCCAGATTTGTGTCATCGCATCTTTAACCACGTTGATTTACAAAGAGTCTATTTTCACCTGATGTCTCTTCTATGTCTGCAGGACATCCATCCTGAGTGAAGTATCCACCCGCTCTCGATCCAAATTACCCACTGGGAAAAATATCCTTGTATTAGGTAAGTCTGTGTCAAATGGAATAATGTGAAATAATTGCAATGTGCTAAACATCAAAACTTCTGCTTCATGGGGCTGAAGGTATTTTGTGCTGTCACAATATCAAGCAGTTGTCTCCATTTCTGGAATGATGAATGCAAATGTTTGCAATGAGGAACAAATGATGTTACACAATGAGTTGGTGTCTCTTAAACTAGCTTTTCTTTAAAAGCATAATTTCTGTGCTGTATGTGTAATTAAAGCAGACTTTTTTGAAATATGTAATCACTGCCTTCTGTAATTAGAAATGAATGCTGTAAAAACTGAGATCTAGCCGCTTCAATGGAGAGAGAGGCAGAATCCAATATGATTTTATTGAAACACTGTGCCTTGTGTATTGGGCAGGGCTGTTTGTATCAGCCTGCTGTCTTTGCTGTTCCTGCAGTTTGTTTATTTCTGTAATGCACCTTTTGCCTTTCAGTGACTGCTAATGAATGCTAACTCTCTCTGTAGGTGAAGATGGCTCAGGCAAGACAACACTTATGGCCAAACTCCAGGGTGCAGAGCACTACAAGAAAGGGAGGGGATTGGAGTATTTGTACCTAAATATACACGATGAAGACAGAGATGGTCAGTGAGTCATCTGTTAAAAACAACATGATGATTGTATGTCTGTGTGTCAAGTGCTGCAGTGTTGTATGAGGGATTGGGTTAGAAGCACATCACAGCAGAATTTGATCTGGTGTGTGATGTCATTCTACCACATGTTAATTTTATTGTTATTTACCTTTTTATTTTCACCCAGTGAATTGAGTTTAAATGCTGAAATATGGGCTGATCTGGTGGTTGAAAGGTGTTTAGTTTTTTTTATGCAAGTCATTATTGGGGAAACTATAATCAAAATGGTTTCTCTTACTTTGCATCAATCCTATCTCCCCCCCTGCCCACCTTCTGTGGCGCAACAAATAGTCTTCAAGTGGCAAAAATCAAACTGACCTGTAGGAGGACCTTAGGATGGCATGGTGGCTGTTGTTGCCTTACAGCGGCAGGGATTTGGGTTTGGTTCCACCATCTGGTAACTGTGCGGAATTTGCACATTCTACCTGTGTCTGCATGGATTTCCATTGGTGCTGCAGTGTCCTTCCACAGCAGGTCAGGCAGCATCCGAGGAGCAGGAGAATCGATGTTTCAGGCAAGACTCCTGTTGAAGGGCTTATGGCTGAAACATTGATTCTCCTGCTGTGCTTTTCCAGCACCACAGTCAATGCATGTTAGGTGGGTTGGCTGTGCTAAATTGTCCATAAAGCTAGGAATGTGTAGGTTAGGTGAATTAGCCATGGGAAATGCCTGGTTACGGGAATGGAATAGGGGGTGAATCTTGGTGGGGTGGTCTTCAGACGGTTGGTCTGGACGTGATGGTCCTAATGGCCTACTTCTATACTGTAGGGATTCTGAGTAAACCCAGGCGTTCCTGAGATGTAAACTGTTGAGATGCACTTGCTAAGCCTCGTGGAGTATTTTGAAAATGGTTATCCCTGAAGTTTGTGTGTTTCGGAGGTAGAGTTAAAAAATGTGTGATTTGACTATAACTGAAGCAGTGATCAACCAACCAATTAAATTTGTTTTGAACTGTCACATAAACTTTTGTTTTGAAGTGGCAAAGAAAGTGGTGTGTGCTAGTTGATGTTTTTCATTGCAGATGGTTACGTTTGGAATGTATCTGAAATGGGTACAAACCAATGTGAAGTCCAGAATGATATCTGCACTTTGTGTTATGAGAGCTTTGTTATTTTCCCTTTTTTTTTTACTGTTTTACGTGGAATTCTGTTTTTGGCTAACTTATCAAGTGAGAGCATTTTTTCAGTACCATTTGTTGTGAAAACTTAAGATTGTGTTACTGCTCAGATTAATAATATTGAATTGTGTGACAGAGCGCTGGATGATGAATTGTTTTTTATAAATGTTCTGGGTCTCTGAGTTGTTCACCACGCATTGTTACACAAGTCTATCAAGATGAAAAAAATGAAAGATTTGATTCCTACTGAGATGGTTTTAACAGTTCGAGTGCTCCCATTAAAGAATATTCTTGTTGGTTAATGGAAAGTTGTTTGTATTTGGCTGTAATGAGGGCAGGTTTGGGTTTGTTCATGAGATCATATCTAACTCAATTGCATCCTGAAAATCTGGAAACTTGCTGATTGTGGAACTAGACAGCAATAAGAATCATTCCCTCGGTGGGGAAGAAATTCAAAATTGTTATAAAATGTATAATTTGTGAAAGTAAGATCGCTGTGATGTTGCCTCAAAGTAATGCTGATTGGTAAACTGTTCTAGGCCTTTTGTTATTCATTTTGTTCAGACAATCTAGTTGGCTTCACCAGTTATTCCCACAACCTGGTTATGAGAGATAGAGCATAGAACATTACACCGCAGGACAGGCCCTTCGGCCCTCGATGTTGTGCCGACCTGTAGAACTAATTTGAAACCCGTCTAACCTACACTGTTCCATTCTCGTCCACATGCCTGTCCAATGACCATTTAAATGCTCTTAAAGTTGGTGAGTCTACTACTGTTGCAGGCCGTGTGTTCCATGCCCCTATGGTGCAGTTATTGTGGAATTGTGTACTAGAGATTTGTTTATAGGTGCCATCTAAAGTTCTTTGCAGTATTTTATTTCAGTACATTTTTAATTCATTCATGACTGCTTAAATGATATCCATGCTAAAGAGCCAGGAGATAAACTGGGACATAATTGAGTTTGGGAATTGACCTATGGACACCCACAGTAAGAATCAAGTTAGAATATAATCAATAGATAACGAGTGCAGGACTTCCGTATATAATTTAGCTTGAATGTGTATTACTGATAAAATGCTGCTTTAAGTGTTCTGGTTTTTGAGTGAGATTGAGGTTTTCGCTGTCTGAGTGGCTGAGCTGAATGTGAAAGGTTGTTTCATTCTGGCCAATAATACTGAGCTTTGGACTCCATATCCCCTCTGCAACAAAGGCAGCCTATATTGATTTACACAACATCGTGCACTTAAGTGCCTGTTTCAAGGCTTCTGCTGAAAACTTCAACCATTCTTTAGTCACCTGCAGATTCAACTATTCCTGTACTGTTCTGAGGACTTCTCAGTCAGTGCATGCTCTAAAGTTCAGCTCATCTGAAACTCTGGTCCTACATCCTGTCCTGCTCACATAGGTGAGCCCTCATTCATGTTCATTGGCTCCTGACCTCTCAGCATCCTAATGTAAGATTTTCTTTTGCCTAGATCACTTCAAGGCACAAGCCCTGCCAATCTGACTTGCAGCACCATAAACCCCTTGACCCGTTGCCTTCAACCCCACACCATCACTGCTTACACCCATCTGCCTCTTCACTCCTTCCCACCTTCTATGCTCTTCCTTAAAATTAATTTTTCCCATGTTTATGGATACACCTCTTAATGCCTCTTCCTTTGACTCGGTGTCCATCTATTTCTGATCCTACCTTTGAAATGCCTTCAGATCTTAGGATGAAACTCATTCCTAGTTAGTCATATTAATTTAAAGTTTAATGTCCATATTCAGCTTATCTTGCTTACTTCAAAGACTTGGGTAATTCCATCTGTAGGTATCTCTGTTCCTGCATTCTTTTTAAAATTGCAGTAAATAGTACTATTTGGTGCAGTGTACAGTGACCTGTCATTACCTGTCAGCCTGTACTTAAGAATTCATTTCCTGAGTGTATACATGGACAGTTTTTTTTTGAAGTGACAGGATGAAATGAAAGGCTCTTTAAAGATATTCGCTTTAGTTGAGAATTATGGATCAAGAAAACTGGCTGAACATTTTAGAAAGGAATCTACCCCAGCCTCAGCTGGAGTCTGGTATCCGGTTCTGGGCCTTGCGTTTTTCACAAGAACCTCCGGCCTTAGAGTGTGCACTGGAGATTGATTAACTGCTACTGGACTGCATACAAAGACTCTGGAAACTTGAGTGGAGATTTGAGTGCAATGTAACAAATCTTGAGTTTTGAAGGAGTAAGTGTGGCACAGCTGTTTTCAGTGACAGGGTCAGTAACCAGGCGATACAGTTGGCAAAAGCACCAGAAGCAACATGAGGAAAGGTTTTCATGTGGCGAGTTATGAGCTGGAATGCTGTACATGGAAGGGGTGGTGCATGCAGATTCAGTGATAACTTTCAAAGTGAAATTGACTGAATGCTTAAAAAGGATGAATTTACTGGCTGAGACAAGGAACAAGGTGGATGGTTCTTTTGAGGACTCGGAGCAGACTTCTATGACTTTGACCCTATCACTTTCATCTCTTGCAGACATTTTGCCTTCCAACCATCCCATGCTCCCTTCAGTTTTAGCCTCTTATATGTCTCCGCTTCTTATAGGTTCACGATTGGCAACTGTGCCTTCAGATGCTGACACTTGGAGCACTGGAATTGTCCCTGTGCTGCCCCAACTCAGATTTTCTGCCCCTCTGTCTTCCTGGAAAAGAAGTAATCTTTTAAACCTCCCTCCTAAAACCTTTGGCCTCCTGTTTGGATTGTCCTCCTTTATTTGCCTGAATGTAGGTTTGATGATTGTTCCTTTGAAGTACTTTGGGATGGTTTACTAATATGGTTACCAATAGATGCAATTTCTTAAAGACATTATTATTTAAGAATTGGAGTTTAAACTAAGGGCGAGAGGGGGTTTGATCTGAACATTTACTGAATGCTAGTTTCATTACAATTCTCTGATCGCTGTTGTCTGAAAAACTACTTTTACTGACTCCAGAGAGTTTGTATATTAAAGGTTGCTTTTAAGCTGTTGGACTCTTAGCCTGGTGTGTTATGAAGGTGTAGGTGTGTACTGTACCTTTTAAGAGAAAGGAAGCTAGCAAGGACTGACCAAAAGCGCACAGTACTGGACAAAGTAAAAATGTAATACTTAGTTGAAACAAATACCTGGCATTGTGTTGCCATGGAACAAAAACAAATTCAAATTTGGCCCATCAGTTTAAATTATGCCCCAGATACCAAAATCCAATCGAATGTGAACTTATTGTTTTGATGATATCAAACCCAATGAAATGATCCAATGTTTTGGGATATAAAATCAGATATTTTGAATAGTGAGAGGGAAAGCTGCCAAGTACCAACAAGTACAGACTGCTCGCCAAATAGCTCTTTAAAAGGTACTTGTCCATAAGTAACATTGTGCAGCGGAAGACTGAGGGTCCACGGGAGGAAGGTCGTTTTGAAACATAATTTTTTTTTGTAAATCTTAATTGGGTTATTTTTTTAATTGGGCCAGTATTATAGAGTGGGAGGTAAATGATGGATTTAAAAGAAAGGAATTGTAAATAGTTGGCTAATGTTCTCTTTTGGACTTAAACTAAAAATGTAACAAATTTATTCTTTAAATAACGAAATCTGGGATAGTTCTTTGCCTCAAAATGTAACAGATTACTGCGCGAGGTGAGCTTCTGTGTGTCGGGTTTAAATTAGCAGAAGGGTTTACCCCATGTCGTAACAGGTGTCCTTTAAGCATCTTGCTTTTATGTCATCTTTTTTCTTACTGCAAGCCACACTTTGGCAACAGCATCCAAAAACATGTTCGGGTTTGTGTATGCGCTGACAATGCACAGCTCCAAGTCACAGTTATCCTTCTCCACCTCTCCACGGGCTAAATTGTCTGAATTCTTGTCTGATGTCCAATACTGGTTGAGCAGGAATTTTCAGCAACTATACATTGGGAAGACCAAAGCTGCGCCATTACAACTGTCTTGTTTCCTTCACCCAGCAATACACTTTGACACCCTGACAAGAGTTGGTTGGCGTCTAGCAATGGATTGATTAATTGGAATTTTTTGATATTATTTTTGAGGCAAGTGTTGTCCAGGAAATTGAAACTTTTATGCTTGTATATCAATCATGATGTGTGATCTTTATTAATCAGATCAGGCATGTAAGATCTTATCCTTTTGAAGGATAGCATCTGGACATAACCTGAAAGCTACAGGTCAAAGTGTCAGCTACAAACTATGAATAAATTTAGATGTGGATGAAAGAAAAATCTGACGTTCTTGCCACAGCCTGCAAGCACTCTTAGGAAATAGTCATTGTTCTGTAAGTTGCTTAAACTTAATTCTCTCAAACGTGTAGGTATTGAATTGTTTCTTGTGCTCCCAAAAATAGCTTTCTGAAAGATGTTGCTCTTGAAGTTTGTCTAATGAAAAATAGATTCTAGTTGAGCAATAATTCATGTAATGCTGACAGATGTACGTTAAGATGCAACAATGAAGGATTGAAGACACAGACTACATACTCCCTTCTGATCCACATAGCACATGCTGGAAATGCTTTGAGCCATTTCGCTTAGTGTTTATGTCTTTGGGAGTTTAATCCTGTCCATCATGAGGGAACCTAATTTAACAATAGAATTCCTGCTGTGTGGCACTATCAATCTGTTAGTGTTGAGAGTTTGGAAACAGGAGAATAGAATATTTTAATTCTCTTTGTAATATTGAATGTGGTCATGAAAAGTGACTTAATCCAACATTCACCTGTCTCCTTTGGTCACAAAGCTTACATATCTGGATGATAATTGGTTTAGTGAAAAATTGTCATGGTAGTAGGTGTTGAATTGTGATGAGAATGCAAATAAAACAAGAAATGATAAATAACACAGAAGCTATCATTAAAATAATATGTAAAGTGAAAAAATACAGTTAAAGATACTTTGCTGTACAAATGTAAATTTGCGGGTCTGCTTAATTAACACGAATGAAAAGTCTACGGACTACAAAGCATCCGTAGATTATGTTATCATGTTGAATTCATTTGTTACTTAAGTGCTATTTAGGAATCTTATAAAGTAGGGGATTAAGCTATCTCCTGGTAAAGTTGTATTATATTTTATTTGTAGAATGGCATGTTTTCTCTTACATGTGGTGATATAGTTGTAGTGCTCCCTCATGCTTATGTATTGCAATGATCTTGCAGCTTCTGATGAGCTGTTTTGGTTCAACCAGCTTGAGCAGCCTTTGATGTCAGCTGCATGGTGCTGGCTGGATGCTGAATGGCACTTCAACATCCCTTGCACTTTGAGGGTTGGAGTAATCAACAGTGGTCAGGCAGGTCTCAATCCAGCACAGAATGGAACATGTGGTACAGGGAAGCCAGACTCCAGGAGGGTTCCAGGCTATAGAAAATAAAATTGGATGAACAATTTAAGACAAAGGAGAGCTAGTTGCCTTCGAAAGAAGCTCAAATTAGTATCTGGGGAACTACAGCTGCTGGTTCCAATGGCTCAAAGTGAAATTCTGTTTTTGGTTTGTTATCAAAAGCTTTTTTTATAAATGGAGAGGGCAATCATAATTTACTCATTTGTGAATATCTTTCCTTATTGTAACAATTAAATTTTATTAAGTTCCAGGGTTTTTCTTTCTTCATTCTATCTGAAAGTTTAGTTAGTGATTCAGCTACTCTGTGAAGAATTATATTCTAACATCAATCCTAAACTTACCATTATCTACTATGCCACTCCAGTTTGTTTTAATATTTTGGGTGAAGTTTGCTTTTCACTATCTCGATGCCTCAGAAATATTTCTCCAATCTTTACAGTCAGAGTGAAATTTCTACAATATTTTTCCTTCTAATTAATTTCTTCTGTGACTCCTTTCTGCATGTCATATGGGATTTATGAATCTTTGCTATGAAAATACATTGCAACATCCTTGGTGATGTCCTTTTCTTTAATTGAGTCTGAGGCAAATCGCATACACTGCAGTGTCATTCATCCTGCTAATGCGAATCATTTCAAAAATGTGAATGTTGGAAGTTTTTAATGCATCTTGCCAATGGTGATCATTTCTGCACTCTGATCTCCTTTGAGCTTTTGTTGTCCTTTTCTATTTCCTAGAACCATACCTTACTGCTGTGGCTTTTTATTTTGTTTTCGATCATTCTTATCTAGGTAACTGTGAATGTATAAACTTTTCCTTTGTTCCTTGCTTCCTTTGCCAGCATTTATTACCCATTCCTACTTATCCTTGAGTATTTGGTGATCTACCACCTTAAACCACTGTAGTCTATTTTGGTGTAGATAAACCAACATGCTATTAGGCAGTTCCAGGAATTTGACCCTGTGATAGTGAAGGAATAGTGCTATGTTCCCAAGTCACAGTTGTGAATAGTTGGAGAGAAACTTGCAGCAGAGATGTTCCGATGTATTTGCTGCGTTTGTTCTTGTAGCAGTTGTGGGTTTGAAAAGCACATGGAAGAAACTTTGGTGAATTTCTGCAGTGCATCTTGTAGGTAGTACGCTACTGCTACTGAATGTTCCTGTTGGAGGGAGTGAATGCTTGTGAATATGGTGCCAAATAAGCTGGTTGCTTTGTCATGGATGGTGTTGAGCTTCTCAAGTGTTGTTGGAGTTACACTCATTCGAGAAAATGGGCATTATTTTATCACACTCTTGTGCTTTGTGAATGGCAGATGTGCTTTGGGGATTCAAGAGGTGAGTAACTTGGTTCAGGATTCCTGGCCTGTGACATGCTGAATTATTTGTGTGGCTAGATTGTTTGTTTCTGGTTGATGGTTGCCCCCAGCATTCTGATAGAAACTGTTGATTGAACCCGGGCATCAAATTGAATGTGTAATGTGCTCTGGGTTGTTTAAAAGATTAATCTGGCAACTCCCATCAGTGAACCAAAGTGTGGTCAAAAGATGCAGCCTTAGGGGGGTGACTTAGGAGGAGAGACGAATCAGAATTCTTACAGTGCGGAAGGAGGCCATTCAGCTCATCAAGTCTGCAATGAACTTGTGAAGAGCATCCCACCCAAATACAGCCTGCATCCTAACCTGTAACCTTGTACTTACCATGGTACCTAGCCTCTATGTCCATGACACTACAAGGCAATTTGGCAAGGCCAATCCGCCTAACCACATTTTTTTGGGCTGTGGGAGGAAACCCAGTAAAATCCACGCAGACAGTGGGAGAATGTGCAGACTCCACACAGACACCCAAGGCTGGCATCAAACCTGGGTCCCTGACATTGAAGCAGCAGTGCTAGTCACTGAACTGGCCCCAGTGAAAAGTTTTCAGTTCCAGAACTGAGGACTTGGACAGCTGAAACCACAGCCACCGATCGCAGGCAAAGGAAGTTGTGAAAGTGTAAGATGCCAGAATGGGAGCAGTTGTAGAGTTGGAGTTGACAGCAGCAATTGTTTTGCATGCTGTTGATCGGAACCATCGCATTCTGGGCAGATATGTAAATATACAATTTCATTAGTATGAAATTACAAAATGCAATAAGGTGTCAGAATCAGGACTGACAATCACCTCTCCCCATTCAAAACAAACTATCTAACCCAACAGCTGCAAAGTGTCGGTGCAATGTACGTACTGTAAATCCAGCTGCGTCAGGTAGTTTATTTCGGGAGCTGTATCTTTTTAGTATGTCTGATTCAGGTGCTACATAATAATACACTAGTTTTATCTACTCTGCCTTCAAGGATTAAGGTCTACCTAACTTTCCACCATCTGCAGTCACTTTTATGTGAAAAAAGTATTTTAGAAAGCAGTCATTGTAAATGTCTAGTGTTAAACTCTGATCAGAGAGGCGTCAAGGATACATTCTCCCTTCGAAGGGATAGAGAAGGATCACTGGACAGATTTTGAAAATTGGAAATCTGAGGGTCAAGAAAGCACAATTTTAAATTGGACCATGACTACAGACAAGAGAACGCAGGAGCACACTGGTAAAAGTGAAATCTACGAGTGATATTGAGTCAAAAAATTCTTTTGAAAGTGTGATATGTTCCTGGACTGACCAGTATTCCAAACTGTATTTGGAATTGGCTTGTGAAAGGTTAGTGAAGACATAAGTTATGCTAATAGCTTCTTTTGGGGTAGGAGCTGTGGAAGAAATCTTTGTTTCTCTTTTTATAAGCTTATGATTTCAGGACATGCGAGTTGTTTGTCTGTTTATCCGACTTGAATTCCATGTTTTCGTGTGGCGTCTGTATCTATTCTAAACCAGCCACTGCAATATATCGAATTACTCTTCCCACACTTGTGTAATGGAATGCATGGGATAGAAATCATGTCAGCGAGTTGGTGGATAATAGGAAGCTCAGGCATTCCTTCATGTCTGGCTGTTAACCCTCAAACAGGCTGTAGAACGTGGCAGTATGAAAAGGCTTAAGGCAATTCATAAACCTCTTCAAATGTTTCTGTTTCTTTCTGGAATTGTTGGTAGGAGAGCATTCCTTTTGCAACTTATGTACAAACTGCAATGATGACTCAGTACTTGAATGATTGATGAACTTCATCACTTGAAGCTTAATGTAGGAGAGCACAATCATGTTAGTATGTTGTGTTCAAATTTCCCTTTTGAAAGTTGCTGGTAGATTTTGAAATATTGTTTTGTCTTGCATCCACTTGTACTGAATAGCCTGTTTCTGTGCTGATAAAGCTCTGCAATTCATTTCAATACCAATCAGATTTGGGTTGCCAAATGGTAGGATTCTTTGCTTTTTTTTGGTGAGGTCAAAACAGATATAGGGAATGAAATGAAGCCTCACAGATTTAATGGTTTCCCTCTCCACTGTCGTCATTGTGTCAAGCGGTATTTTTATTGGAACGGTTTACTCAACAGCATGTTTTGTATTTTTTTGTTGATGATACCTAGGTGTGCCGTCACTCAGATTTCTCATCTTGATTAAAGTGACATTACCAGAATCTCCCCTGTTTGTGCTGAATGCCATAAGTTTCACAGGGGCATCATCAAACCAAATTTCAACACTGAATCTCACGAGGCATGAAGGAAAGTTTGTCCAAAGCTGCTTTAAAGCAGTCGGCTTTTTAAGGACCATGAAAAGGAAGTTGAAGTGGAGGAGGAGGAGAGCACTTTACGGAGGCCATTCTAGAGCTTAGCTTCAGCTGCTAAAGACTATGCTGCCCATGGTGGAGCAATAAAAATAAAAAATCAGGGATTTAAAATCAGCCAGTTAGTAATGAACCAATTCATCATGAACGTCCCAGATTCGAGATCAGATCTGTCTTGTGAACAGCGTTTGATGGCTGCATATGGATTTATGTTGAGAGTGAGTATGTTCGTCCATAGTTCACACTGAGTCATTTCCATTAGTGTAAAATGGTTACCTGACGCAGTTATAATATCTTTTAAAATGGAATAGCAAATTGATGCAGTCTGCCCAGGCTAAAGTAGGGAGTGGCCATCTTAGTCCCTCTGGCATTTGCAAGTATGCATCTGTCAACTTGTAAACGTTCCAGATTGGAACAGAATCTAGCTATGCCATTGAATGTGGTTTTATGGTGTTGATCCAACGCAGACCCAAGATCAGCCTTATTGCTGACTAAGGATGAAATCTGTATTCTGCTTTTTTTTAAAAGAAGTGTACATAATGGTGAGAATTCATTTTGAGATGCTTGATTCCAGTGCTTAAAGCTTGAATTTGTTGCAGTTAGCAATTCTGATCACTAACAAGAGAATTCAAGCGTTAAGACTTTGGTAACACCCGTACGCAGCATGTCTCACCTCCCTGGATGTGGTGGTTCCCTCCTACCCCTCAGGCTATTGTCTTCACGTCAATGGTTGGAATATGAGCAGGTGATGTCCTGGTTGTATACTTTCCCCTCAGAAAATTCAGCTGTATTTCATCTGCAAATACAGTTAGTATTGCTGTTAACCCTCAGAGAATTGAGGAAAATCCCTATAACAAAGCCTTTTATAGGGCACATATGTTGCCACCCTTGTTACCCACTGTTTTCCTCCACAGTTGCATCTTTTCTCAGCATCTTCAGGAATTAATTCCCCGGTAGTCCTGCAAACAAGCCAGTGACACCCTGACAAGGTGGGAACCAGTGTTAAAAAACATACGCAGTGACAGGATTAGATCATATGGTCCTGCTAATATGGCTGATCTTTAACCTTACCTGCACTTTACTGCCCTTGCCGCATTTCACCTTAATCCTTTGTGTTTAAAAAGAAACTTAATTCAAGCTAATAAATTATTGCTAATACTGAGAGTGCATGTACATGTTATTATTTATTCGTCAATGTTTAAAAATGTGCATGGAGATTTTGGTTGATACTTAGCCTCTTGCATTATTAGATTAGATCTTGGCTGATATTTTAATTTTAACTCATCCTGATGCCTTGTCTAACAAAAAGCAAAATTTCTCATATTTGAATGGTTTAATTGACCCCCCCCCCCCCCCCCAGTTTCAGCAGATGTTTGGATAGAGCGTTCCCTTCTTCCACATTTCTTGAACGAATATAAGCATCCTGACATCACTCCTCAATACCTGGCTCTAATTTTAAGGTCTCTAATTTTAAATGTTCTGGACTTTTTCAAGAAAGGAAATATATTCACTATTACTCCCCTTCTAATCATCTCAAAGGTATGTAAAATATTTGTGTAGGATTTACAGTTGAATAAGGAATAGGATGGAATACTAGAGTGTACGCAAAGTTTGTTTCGCTGTTGTGTGTTGGGAATGGTGGAGTGATGTTTAACTTAACAAGCAGGCCAGAGGTGTCTCGTCTTGAGCTATCAGCTCAAATCCTACCATGACAGCTGGGGGTAATAATGATGACCAGGTAGCAACTGAATTGTTGTAAAATCCTTTATTATTCCTTGGTGTGGGTGTCACTGGCTAGATCAGTGTTTATTGTGTATCCTTAATTGCCTTAGAGGAGATTGTGGTGAGCTGCATCTTGAAGCACTGCAGACCATGTAGTGTTTGGACAGTGGCAGTGCTGTTAGGAATAGAATTGTCAAATTTTGATCCAGTAACAGTGATTTAGTTCCATAATCTGATTCACCAATGTATTGAATATGTGACAAAATATTGTGCTATTGCTCAATTTGTTGTGATTCTGTTCGCCGAGCTGGGAGTTTTTGTTGCAAAATGTTTCGTCCCCTTTCTAGGTGACATCCTCAGTGCTTGAGAGCCACCTGTGAAGAGGAGACTCCCAAGCACTGAGGATGTCACCTAGAAAGGGGACGAAACGTTTGCAACAAAAACTCCCAGCTCGGCGAACAGAACCACAACAACGAGCACCCGAGCTACAAATCTTCTCCCAAACATTGCTCAATTTGTTTGTAATAATAATGCATTTTGTCTACAGTCTAAAGGTTGAGCTTTCCAGGCTGACCAGCTCCTGTGTTTTAATCTGTATGGGTAATCCTAACTGTGTTTCTCTCCACAGATCACACACGATGTAATGTATGGATTCTAGATGGTGAGCTGTATCACAAAGGCCTTCTTAAGTTTGCAGTTTCTGCAGACAACTTAAACAACACATTAGCAGTCTTTGTGGCAGACATGGCCAGGCCTTGGACTATCATGGATTCTTTGCAGAAATGGGCCAGTGTATTGCAGGAGCACGTCGACAAACTGAAAATCCCACCTGAAGAAATGAGGGAACTGGAACAGAAATGTGAGTATGGTATTTTGTTTTATTATTGATGTGGAATAATAAAAAGTTCAGTTCACTTAGTTTCCCTGTGTTGCTTTGAGTTGGGTGGGATGCACTGGAGAAAATGTTACCATACTGCCTTCTAGCTCAGGTGCATTCTTCAAGAACTGCTCAAGGCTAGACACATCTAGTGCTGGTTTGGAGCTGTTCTTTCCATTAATGACTTTGTGTGCGTGTGCAGCTTGTGATAAGGTCCAGCTTTTGATGTTATTATCTCAGTTGCAATGATTGGTTTTGTTAACCTCGTTAGATGGGTTACTTCTGAAATTCTGGAAAGTAGTCTCCAGAAAGGTGAAAAGAGTTTTTTTGCTTTGGATTAAATTTGATTTGTACTTTAGAGAATGACAACTAAAACAACAAAGAAAGGTGACAGCTGGAAATGTTCTGCAGGATCTTGATATGGTCCTGTCTTGTTTTGACATGGTGCAGAGAAAGATAGCAACAGTGCATTAGGAAATGCTGTTACTCACTGCTCTACCCTCCACCTACACTCAGAATATCTTTGATAGATCAAATGCACTGAACTTTGCAAATGGATGAGTTTATGTTCTCAAAGATGCAATTGTTTTCAGTTTGATGATGCTGTATTACTTGTTTCACAATGCTTGCTGGAGGTTGAGCTTCGTTGCCATGAGGGCATGGGTCAGCCTGGTAGTTGTGGTAGTGCATTAATGTGGAGGTTGAAGTCCTACTGTGGCAAATTGTGCAATTAAATTCCAGGGGAGTTTGTGGGCTCATATCCTCAAAAGATATAAATAAAGTAATTTTTTTTCAAATATCTATGGAAACTTACAATATACCCTGCTTCTGGCCTTGAGATCAAAACATGCTGAAGACCAGATCTAAAACTCTCAAGCCTTTATCGCGGCCGTTACCTTTGAAGACCTGTAAACTTTATTAACTTTTGAATTTTGGAGCTGGTTGGTGCTGGGGGCTTTTGGGTTTCTGAGATCTTGATCCAAAACCAAACCAAAGCAAATGTTATTTGGTGGTACAGTGACTCAGTGGTTGTTAGCACTGCTGCTTCACAGTGTAAGGGACCCAGGTTCAATTCCAGCCTCGGGCAACTGTCTGTGGAGTTTGCACCTTTTTCCTGTGTTGTGTGGGTTTCCTCCCACAATCTAAATACAAAGATGTGCAGATTGGGTGAAATGGCTGTGCTGAATTGCTCATTGTTTTCAGAGATGTGTAGGTTTAGGTGCATTAGTCAGAGATAAATGAAGACTAAGGGGCAGGGGAATGGATCTGGTTTGGTTACTCTTCGGAGGGTCAGTGTGGACTTGTTGGGCCAAATGGCCTGTTCTACGCTGTAGGGGTTCTATGATTTGCTGGCTGGTTGCAAAGGCTTTGCGTTCTTCATCTAGGAAACCTAATTATGTTGCAGAAATAAATTGTTTTTCCAACTTTGCTGGTTTCACCCCAGAGTATAATGGTGCCGCACTTAAACAAATGACATCACAGCATGACAATAATGTGGCTGTGTGTATATTTGTTAACTTGGGGAATGGCCTCAGAGGAATAAATGAGTAGACTCCAGATTTCCACTCAATAACTGGCTCCCCTAACCCTGAAATCAGAAATACTTTGGTTCCCTGTCTGAAAAATCCCTTCATTTAGTAAAACAGTTAGAACCATTGAATCCCTAAGTGTGGAAGTAGGCCATTCACCCCACTGAGTCCACACTGTCCGTCCAAAGAACATCCTGCCCAGCCTCACTGACTACCCAATACCTTTATGCCTGTATTCCAATGGCAAACCCACCTATTCTGCATATCCCTGCACATTACGGGGCAATTTATCAGGACCAATCCACCTAACCTTCACACTTTGGTCTGTGGGAGGAAACTGGAGCGCCTGCAGGACATTCGTAGAGAGCATGTGCAAACTGTATACAATTGCCTGAGGCTGGATTCGAACCTTGGTGTCTGCTGCTGTGCTACCTATTTCCAGAGGTTTGCAGAGGTATTTGCTTGAAAAGTGACTCTTGAACTGATCATGTTGCTTTGGCAGCTGATCAAAATAATTGGACAGTATGTATTAAAGATGCAGCTTAACTTCAGTTCCACACACTTCCAGGAACCCCTTGAGCCATGTTGTCAGTCTGTTTCTGGCTTCTTTTCTACCATCACATGTCAAAGATGACCAAAGGCTCAGGGTCCTTGTTGGCTTAGTGGTAGTGTCCCTACCTCAGTAGTGCAAATTGATCAAAATACCTAAACCAAGGCTCCTTCCTATTGACCACATATTCCCAGACTAGTATTATCCAATAGAAATAACCACCAATATGTTTCCAGTGAATCAGTTTTAGCCACATTTACTCATTTTACTAAAAAGCACTTGACTTGCAATTCAGATAAATTCACATCGCATGTACATTTGCTTAAAAATCAACCATCTTTTAGTAAACAAGGAAATAAAACACTAGAACATTTCAGACTCTTTTCATCTTACCATTTGACAAAATAACACTGAAGAAGTTATTTGAGTAATGACTATGTGCTTATTACTATTTGCAATTCTGATTTAAATAGAAAAATGTTATTATCCATACTTCAATTCCCTGTGGCAAATGACTATATCGTCCTAAGTTATGCACCTTCCATGTTCTGAAGGTATGGGAGAGTGATATAGTATCATAGTATCTATGCAGTGTATAGTATCAGCCCATTAATCAACCCCTCTTACTTGATTTTACCTTGTGTTGATTACAACAAGGGTTGCACTCAGGCTCTCAGATATCATGCTAAACACTGTAAATGCAAGTCATTCTTCCTTTCTTGCTGTCTCTTCCCATCTATTCACCCCAAGACAGTTGAGACGCAGTGATTCATGCTTTGTCAATACTTCCAGCTTTCATACAACATTTTAAACTCATTATTGATTGAATATCAATGTTTCAGACATCAAGTATGATCTTAAATATTTTTTCCACAATGTTGAGGTAAATGACGAATGAATCTGAGTCTCACTGTTATGTTTGAGCAAAAGACATTAGCTACATGATGAAGAGAATTCAATACTGAAGAATATTGCTGTGGGATCTATAAAAGACACTGCAAACTTTGAATTAAGATGTTGGCTACGTGTCAGTGATTGAATGTTGTGACATGGCTGTTGATTTGTCCTGGAGACTCGAGCTCGTGATTAAGACAGTTACTTGCCAATACAGAGGGTGTGCTGCAGAGTGCTACGTTGTGCAGATGAAACGTTAGACATCTGGCCATAAGGATGGATGTAAAAGATTTCATGGCACTACTTGGAAAAAAGCTGGAGAATTTGCCTTGAACAGATTTCTGTTCAATATTTATCTTGTCAGTAACATAGAAGATTATGTGGAGGAGGTTTCCAGATTTTTACTATCCTTTGTGTTTTTTTAAAAAAAGTGTCCTAAATGTCTTGTCTTCAAATTGAACTAAATGCTCCCTTATTCCAGATTATTTCTCTACATCTGTCCCTCAATTTTCTATTCATTTGAGATGTGGATCTTTGTCCAGACCAGCATTTATTGCCTATTTCGGTTGTTCAAGGAAAAACAGTAATGAGCAGTCACATTAAGTGACTGCAGTTTATTGGTATAGATAGACCCACGATGCTGTTATGAAGTTCCGGGATTTTGACTCAGTGACACAAGGAACAGTGATATTTTTCCATGTTAGAATGGTGCATGGCATTGGTGGTGGAGAGAATGAATTTCGTGCATGTGGTGCAAATCAAGCTGGCTGCATTTTTCTGGAAGGTATTGAACCTCTCCAGTTACACTTATCCAGGCAATGGGGTGTGTTCCATAACCCTGAAGCCCTGAAATCCTGCTACTTTTCTCTGCTTTCTCCTTCTCCTCTGAAGGCATAAAGGTATACTGGATTACAGTTGATTGAGTGCTAGGAACTCCCAGTGCCTAGTCCAAGTCTGTTTGACCTTAGAAACTTGCCAGCTGAATGCATTCAAATACTTGTTCAAACTGCAAGCATCATTGGCTTGTATTCCAGATACCAGGACACTGACTTTAGTTCCAGTTTACTCCTGTCCCAAATGCCTCACGTTACATAAACTGAGGCCCATTGCAGCACTCCAGTTAATGTTCCAGGAACACTTCATCTAAAGGATAGGAAATTAACTCAAGAGGCTACTGTCCAAAGAAACTGGCCCCAGGCTAATCCTGTAGCATTGTAAAATTACCTCTTGACTGCTGAGTAAATTTGTGGGCTATGCCTTGGTGCCTTCTCCTCTAAGGCTTTTGGGGTGGATGAGTAAGCACTTGCCTTTGTTTTTAGTAATTGCTTTGCTGGCAAATTTTAAACTTTTTACCAGCAGACGAGCCACTATGTAAATTCAGGAAAACGTTGGTAACATATGTAAGAGTGTGTTGATTTTCCCAAGACTTTAACGAAAGAGTTTACATAGCAGGGTCAGCATAGACTCCCACCTCCCCAGAAAGATTGTTTTATTTCAGGGGTAGGTATGCATCCCATTCGGCTCAAAGATGAGCTCATGCATCACAAACAAAGCTTGTATTCTTGAATGCAGTGTACTGGCTGCCAAAAAGATTACATCATACGCAGTCATTGCTACAGAATGTCTAATCCTCTGCATGGGTAGATTACCATCTGAATGAAAGCTAGAAGCAGATTTACGTTTTTTCTTTGTCAGAATGAGACATGATGGGTAGTGCAACATGTTCATGCTCACCAGTTGCACATAGTGGCGCGAGATAGTCTTTGAATTTTTTGTCCTTTCTGAAGATACTGACTGTTGGAGGTGGGATCTAATGTAGCCACTTTCTACTTTTACATGTCCTGAACTCAGATGGACTGATTTTCCTGCATTTATTTCAGATGTTTTTATGTTCACCTGATAAAGGAGACAGCATTGCATTCTAACAACACTCCCAGTGATTCCCTTTGTCCCTTTATATACTTTCCTCTTTCTTGTCCTTGGCCACGATCTGGAAACTGCTGGACCGTGAGCAGGAGCACAAACACATGCTTATTTCCCCCCCATTCCCTAGAAGGCTCAAGTACAAAGGTTCTCGTTCTATTTTGTTTACTTGAGTGGTCAGTGTAACCAGAACAGACAAAGGATCAAATATGTTAGCACTTGATCTGAAACGGTTTACCAACTAGACCATTATCACATTGCCAACATTGTAACCCTTCATGACAGTTCCATGACCGTTCCAAATATGCAATGCAATATACGTAAATACCTATACTTTTTAAAAACTTGCCATTGCATCCTTACTGCATTGCTTTTGTGTCTCCAGGTACTGTCTCTGAAGCACATTGTGTTGTTTCCTGCATGTTTTGTGCAGACTACTGATGGGATCTGGTGTAATTACACTACACAGTGATATTGCTTTCAATGTTTGCTCCTTCTAAAACTAAAAATAGTGTGAATTCTTGTAGCTGTCATTGGCTGTTTGCAGTATTTTAAGAATTAAACAGCCTATTAAATGCAGTGTATCATTAAGCAATGACTGGCATTTGAGTAGTTCCAAACCAGTTTCCAAGTTATAGAATGGAGCAGATACATCAAGAAGTTGATGGGACTTTTGTCTGTGGCTCAGTTTGTTTTGCTGTTGTCACAGACACCTGGACCTTTCAAGTGCTGTCCAACTCAAATAACAGGAATTCAGTATAAATATTCAATATTTATAAGCTGTTCTCAAAGTACCCTGACAGAATTAAAGCCAGTACCCCTCCATTTAGCAGGAGTGATGAGCAAATTAAAATTATTCAGGAAAATGTGCTTTGAAAACCCTTAATTCTCAACTTATCCTAAACTAAGTGTAACAATAGGACAAGAAACATAGTTGCAAATTTCTCACAGGGCTTGAACTACTTTACTTGAAAGATGATCAGCACTGGACAAATGCTACTCAGAGAAGGTTGCTGTTGTAATAGGACCTAGAGTCTTTAGTATGAGTATCATCCTGAACAGTAATTTATGAAATTTTGCAATGACTCTCTATCCACTGAACTATTTTCAAATTCATAGTGTCTCATTTAAGAAAGTGGTCACACCTGGTTTAACTGCTTCAGAATTAGCACCCAGCACAAAAGACCAAGAAGGCACTTTCTGAACCTGTTGATTTTGGCTCCGCTTGTTAAGCATTATGATTAAATGTGAGATTGTTAGTTGCAAAGCAACATTGACACTGAAGAAAAGATGGTTTCCGTATTAATAGAGCTGTTATAGAGGGCTTTTCTTGTAGAACATGGAAATGTTTAAACCCTGCAGTAGTAGCTCATGCCCGAAATGTCGATTCTCCTGCTCCTTGGATGCTGCCTGACCTGCTGCGCTTTTCCAGCAACACATTTTCAGTAGTACAGCAGTGCCAATTAATTATAAGAAATTTTAATGGGAAGCTGTTGCTGCCAGTTTCTACTTAATCTGTATTAGCTGTCCATGTAGGTTTTTAGATGCAAAACTCTGATATGAGTAAGTAACTTTCTGCATTATCAGAAGGTAGTGCCAGCATCTAAAATTATATCTCATGACTGTCATAGTGTCCCACAGATAGAAAAGAGATGGAAAGATTTGGCTAATCTGTTTCAGGAAAGTCTTTTGCCAGAGCATGAAACTATAATATTTTCCACATTCAAGTGAGCATGCAAGAGAGGACGTTGGATCAACCTGTTTGTGTTGGATAATATTTGTAACAATGTCAGATTTCATCATCAGTCCTATATCTGTCATTGGAAATGCATGATTTAAATATATTAATGTCACTTTTAGAGTTTGGATTTTAAACTAATGGCATCATTAGTGGTGGTCTTTTTATATAAAGGGATTATTAATTAGCTAGAGTGGTCTTTTGGTACCATGATTTTAAACCAGCATGTTTTAGAGTGCAAAATGATGAAAGGCTTCCTCGTGTGTTAATGGAAGCTTGTTCATATTATGGGGTTTATGACAGGAGAGTGGGTAAGAAGGCACTTCACTTAGCGGAAGTGAGGACAAAGAAGTGTTTTAAATTGATTTAAAAACGTTTAACTTCAGTTTGAAAGTGACCTGATGAAGTTATAGAGTCATGGAATTTTATAATACAGGAGGCCATTCTGTACCAGCTCCCAAAAGCTAGTCCCATTCTCTGGCTTATCTCTGTAGCCCTCTAAATTTGGCACAATTAAATGTATGTCCACCTCTCTCTTGAAACTAAAATGGATGCAAGGAAAAATTCTTTCGAGACAAAGAAGTTTGTTCAGCACCATTAAGGGACATTATCTCCAATGAGCATTTCAGCTTCCAGGCTAGGTGGTGTTTGCTTAGAAATTTGCAAAATTGACAAAGTCCAAGACCTTAGCTGTGGCAGTTAAAGAAAAAAATGCCTTGCAACTCATTGAACCTGAACTGAAAAGAAGCAGTTAAATTATGTGATTGTGTTAAGGAGTAAATGGGATTTTGTTTTACCAAATGGTTGAAAGCTTTTAAACGGTTATGAGGATAATTTGGTTTGTTTTGTTCTTTATTTTGTATGATAAACTTCTCTTCTATTGTTAAAAGTAAATCTGCAGCTTGGCATGCTTATTTTTTCGTGGAAGATTGCTATGTAAATTGAGAAACACGCAATATGTCAAGCCAAATTTCATTCTGGGATCTGACTTGTACAGTAGCATCATCAGCTGCCACCCTAGATAATCTACTCAGGTCCTGGTGGGATTTAAACCTATGCCCCTCTGTGACACAGGCAGGGTACCAACTCAGCCAAGTTGACGCAGGTTGTGACTGAAATAAGGCTTTAGCATTTATTGTTCTCAATCAACGTTCAAACGTGTTGTGACACTTTTTCAGCACAGATGGGATTTTAACCTAGACCTTCTGGCCCAGAGGTAGGGCCATACCAAAGTGCCATAAGAGACCTGACCCTTCAGCAATTCTAAGTTTGTACTGTCAGCCCTATTACAGATTCCACACCCTTCATTTTTTTCGTTCTTTGATAGCAACTCCTTGTTATCTATATGATAGTTTGGACTTGGCCAGAAGCCAAACTAACACACAATACAGAGTCTGTCAAATGGGAAGTAACAGATCTAATTATAGAGGAGGCCGAAAGGAAGTGACTTGATGTGTTGATACAAGATTGTTGCGTCCATTTCTTCCATTTCATAGAATGAAACAGACCAAAACTTCTGGCCATTGGCAACTGAGAGTAATTCAATTGTACGCTTTTAATTTGAAGAATATTTGAAAAGTGCTGGTGTTTTCATAGTGCTAATGCTAGGCTATGGAAGTACTTCATAAAGGAATTAATTTGGTTTGCAGTAATTGTCATCTAGATAAATAAAGCAGCCTCAGACAGTGTAAGCAGAATCCTGTGAACAATGAGATGAATGAAGTTCACCTAAACAAATAAAAGGAAATGAAAATTTAAGCAAATGAGGAGTGAGAGTTACCACAGTAACAACTGTGATAATACAAGGTTGTGGAAATGCTGTACTTAAGTCATCGATTAGGATAGTCATAGTGTAAACCTTACTCATGGCCTGGATTTGGATATACAAAACATTTTCAGAACTTCAGAAATAGCTGATAGCCCAGCTGTCCTAGTTCACTTAGAATGGTAACATCAGTGAAACTGATGTAGAAAAATGCCCAGGTATGTCCAGTTCATAGTGTGCAAAATATGACCATGTCAGTTATCAATCTAATCTAATTCAGCAGCACAATGATGGAAAGTGTTGTCAGCATGACTGCTTTAGTAGCATTTAGTTTGTAACTTGCTCATCGGTGCTTTATTTGGGTTCTGCTCGGGTCACAGCTTCAGGCTATGATCCAAATGAAGACAAAAGAGCTGAATTCCTGAAATCTGAGTGACTACCCTTGATATCAAGACAACATTTGACTTGAGTGTGGCATCAAGTAAGCTGAGCAAAATTTAGGTCAAAGGTTTGGGGAAATGTCTTCTGGTTGGACTCGCACCTAGTAACAAGGAAGATGATGTGTTATTTTGAGGCCAGTGATCTTTGTCCCACGACAATCCTGCATGAGTACCTCAGTGATGTGTAATTGGTCAATAGCACAGTCAATGAAGTCATCTCAATCAAAAGGCCAGAAATGAGGATGTTTGCTGAAGACAGCTGAGTCTCCTTTGTAGTTAGTGTGATCAGACTTGTTTCATTTGAATTCAGTTGCAATTGCCGTATTTCTGAGATGCCCTCGCGTGCAGTCCTTTTCCTAGAAAATAAAGTTGAGTAGCCTTTTGCACTATACATCTCAATTTTGTCAGGGATTCTATCTGTTGTTTTTACAACTCTTGGATGAATTTCTCAACTTCACTCTGAACTGGGATGGTGCTGAAATTGAATCACTTGGAAGGTTGAAGTATGAATGTTGCAGAATGTACCCATAAAATTGTTTAGCCAAGTCCGAGGGTTGCTTTTTACTTGGTTTATTTTCGTATAACTTGATGCAAAATGCATCTTAAATCAAAAGCAGAAAATGCTGGTAGCCCTCAGGATGTTAACCAGTACCTGGGATTGAGGTGTTGCTGATAAAGTCCAAGTTGATCTCACTATTCACACTGGCTAATTAAAGATGTGTACACTTCTCAAAACTTGCTATGTACATGCCAGTTTGTGTCATTAGGTTCTATAGTCCTGAGTTTTTTGATTTGATTTGATTAGATTAGATTACTTTTAGATTAGATTACTTAGTGTGGAAACAGGTCCTTTGGCCCAACAAGTCCACACTGACCTGTCGAAGCGCACCCCACCAGACCCATTCCCCTACATTTACCCCTTCACCTAACACTACAGGCAATTTAGCATGGCCAATTCACCTAACCTGCACATTTTTGGACTGTGGGAGGAAACCCATGCAGATACGGGGAGAATGTGCAAACTCCACACAGTCGCCTGAGGTGGGAATTGAACCCGGATCTCTGGCGCTGTGAGGCAGCAGTGCTAACCACCATGCCGCCTGTGGGCCATTACATTTTTCAATTACCCTGAATGTGGTTTCGAGCTTGATTTATCGCCTTTTATTTTAACTTTCAAACCATGTATGTATGTCTTTATATCTCTTTTTCTGTCCATCCCTCTGTCCTGGCATCAGTATGTTCCCAGATTGGTCACTGTACAGTGTAATGTAACACCCATTAAGTCAACTTCTAGAGAGTCAAAAAGTGAAGGATAGGTTCAGATCCTAACCTTTACACATTTGAACACAAATTAGAGGATCAAGCAGCACATTACAACTGAGGTGCTATCCTGCAAGATAACGAGGTATTCAGCTTCTGAGACCAGGTACTTTGACCCTTCAATGCAAGTTAGGAAGGAAGTGTTGGATTACTGGATATTTGCTGATAGTTGGACTGTGTGAACTGTTTAAGTAGTAATTAACTGCCACTGTTAAATAGTTTGCATAATTTGTCGTTTTGTAAAATAAAAACCTTCTGCATAGCCATACTTAGCTATGTTATGATGGGAGCAGTTTGTGTTTCAGTGGTTTATACAGTCTAGGTTGTGAGAGGGTAATGCTGGTACACAGGATCTTGTCTCTACTTGATAAGAACCAGCAACACTTGCATAAGGACTGATCTCGCTTGAACCAAGTTAGCCCCAAATTGAAAATGCATTAGTATTAAGTTTTAAATGTCCTATCTTTCTCTTGTGGTTGTGGTTGTGGTTTTGGTTTTGGGACAGCATGGTGATAGTGATTAGTAATGCTGCTTCACAGCACTGAGGACCCAAGTTTGATTCTAGCCTGGAGTGAGTGACTGGTGTTTGCATGTTCTTCCTGTGGTTTTCCTCCAGGTGCTCTTGGAATGTTCAGGCTAGGTGAGTTAGCCATGGTTTTAAAAGGTGCCGTGCAGGTTTCGGGTGTAAGTCTGGGTGGGCAGCTCTTTGGGGGGTTTGGTGCAGACTTGATAGGCTGAATGGCCTTTTGCTGCACTATAGGGAATCTGTGGTCCCAATAGATGCTCTGTATTCATCTGCCTTTGTAGTGGCATTTGGTTCAGGTTTGTGTATAAATGATGTGTGCCTCATTCCTACCTGCTGTCTGGGGCATTTGATTCACGAGACCCAAAAAATGATGCAATCAAAATAGAAAATGTTCAGTATGCAACAGGTCAACATTTCAAGTCATCATTGAAGGCTGGTATCCCTTCACCAAGTCGTCGTTTATTTACATGTGAATCGTGCCTGACTCTCACCCTGCTAGTTCAGAGACAGCTCATAGAGTGAACAGAGCCCCTGACACTCCTGTCTATATTTGCCAGCAAGGGCTCCCTGATGGACAAGCTTACAGCCCCAATCAGGAACTCTTATTCGGAGATCCACCTGACTGACCGCATTCCAATCACTGCAGTCATCTTTCAATGGAGCAATAGGTACATTTAGCTATCATCGCGAACAGTTTGACTGTTTTGAAAATATTTTTTCTCATCAGCCTAATCAGAGATGTTACTTCGCATCTCCAGCCCCGGTGAGACTTGAACCAAGTCTCTTGGCTGAGAGGTAGGGATGCTACCACAACTCCATAATAACCCTTGTAAGTTCATAATTGAGATATCTGAGAACTGAACCCAGATCAACTGCTTGGGAAGTGGCTGTGCTCATTGCTATACCATCATCACTATCAGTTTGATTATTTTGTATCTAGATGTGCTCATACTGTTATGAAGTTGAAGGCGCGTACTGTACCTTTAAGAGAAATTGAATGCTGTTCTGCATTGAAATTACAAGAGCAGTCCGTGTACTGGAAAATTGAAAATATGTAACATTTGGCTTGAAATAAATAACTGAGTTGGTTGTTTTGACAAATAATTCAAATTTAACCAATCTGTTTAAATCATGCCCCAGGATACTAAAACCCCATCAAGTTGAAATTTGTTTTTGCCAACGTTGAAACAATGAGACAATCCGATGTTGGGGATATAAAAACAGGCAGGAATTTTGAAAATCAGACAGAGCAACTGCCATAGAGAGAGACCCAAGACATTGAAACACTCCCAATCAAAGGTACCTTTTCATATGAAACAACATCACAGTAAAAATCAAGAAGACATCCCAGGGAGATCTTGAGCTGGAAGAAGAAAGATGACAGCTGCTGTATGGTTTTGAAATTAAGTTGATGTAATTTTAGTAAGTGTTTTATTGGAACAATATGTTATAGAGTTAGAGGCAGGTAATCAGTTAAGAGAAAGGGTGGCTGAGAGTTGTGAATAGTTGTTAAATGTTCACTTTTAGAGTTAAAGAATTAATTGATGTTATTTTCTTTAAGTAGTGGAATTTGAGAGTTCTGTCACTCATACCTTAACAGATTATGAGGCGAGGTGAGCTTTTCTGGGTGTTAGGTTTAATTAGCAGAAGGGTTCACCATTGTATTATAACAGTACACACAACTGTACACTTTGTTCCCATCACCGAATCAAATGTGGTACTTTTTCACCTGTTCTCCACTGCCATTAAATCGTAGCTTGACAGTTGATTTATATTTTCTGATCTACCTGTTCAGCAATGTTGTTGCATACCTCTCTGGAGCAACTGGGTTTTGAACCAGGAAGACTTTCTCACTCAGATAGGGAGAAGAGCATGGTGCTACCAGAGCCTTAAATTAAACCTCAAACTTTTCATCCTCAGGTCCTTAAGATATCGTTTGCGATTTTGTTAAAGCTTGACCATTTACCCACTTTAGAGGTGGGGATGTTATCACTGCACCACAAGAACCCCTGAGCTTGAATGTTTGTTTATATTTTGTCTTATCAACCTGTTGAGAGATGCTAAGGTACATCTCTGGAGCTAATACAACCTGAATCCGGGGCACTGCCACTGGACAGCAATAGTCCCCAAGTACCTTGTGCAGCACAGTGGTTAGCACTGCTGCCTCACAGCGCTAGAGACCCGGGTTCAATTCCCGCCTCAGGCAACTGTCTGTGTGGAGTTTGCACATTCTCCCCGTGTCTGCGTGGGTTTCCTCCGGGTGCTCCAGTTTCCTCTCTCAGTCCAAAAATGTGCAGGTTAGTTGAATTGCCGTGCTATATTGCCTCTAGTGTTAGGTGAAAGTGTAAATGTAGGTGAATGGGTCTGGCTGTGTTGTTTTTCGGAGGGTTGGTGTGGACTTGTTGGGCCGAAGGGCCTGTTTCCACACTTTAGATTATTTGCATTAGATTAGATTACTTAATCTACCTGTTCCTACTTTTTGTGCCTTTTTTAATCAAGCTGGTCAGAGATATTTTGATGCATCTCTAGACCAAGTGAGACTTGAACCTGTGTCTCCTGGTGCAGTGGTAGAGACATTACCACCGTGCCACTAGGCCTGAGCTTAACTTTACACTTTACCATTGACCACACCTGACCCAGGTGAGAGTGAGAGAAAAGGGAGCCTTCAGTGGAAATAGGAGATGAAGGAAGCAGGAGATGACAAAGGACAGAGGAAGCTACAAAGATGGGGTAGGGTGAGGTAAGAGCAAGGAAGAGGTTCTAAGGAAAAGAGCAATTTTAAGCCTGTCAACCAAGAAATGCTCAGCTAACTGAATTGCTTTAATCCTGTAGCTTAAGGCTGCAAATAGTCAAGAACTACTATATGGAGCAAAGTGCCATGGATGGGATGATGATGTGAGGTTGATGATGCAGTGAGAACAATTCTTTGTTGAATTCCTTGTTAAAATCTTCCAGTTTTGTGTATGCACTGGAAACTTATGAGTTGTGATGTCAGCAATCTGGAAGGTCTTTATAGTATTGACTTTGTGTGTAGAAGAGTCAATTATTTTGAAAACTTTCACTGGTTTATGCCTTTGGTCTTTTGCCAGTGTATGTGTCTGTGAAATTAATGTCTACCTTGTGTTGTGGCTTAGTGTTGATGGAGGACGAATGAATGAGAATATTGATGAGTTATTCTAATTCTGGTGTTGTATGCAAGTCCCAACGTCCCAAATGTCAACTCAAATATAGAAGTACTCCTATCTGTGACTGCATCACCTAAATGAGTTAGTGAGAATCAAAAAGAGCTCCTAAATCAAGAGAAGAATTCAAGAACAGCTCTCCAATAAATACATATGTTGACTCATGACAATTATTCTGTTGCATTTGTCAGTCTAAATTATTTGCTTAAGTCTTGGGTGGAGCAAATAACCCGAAACTTCTAACTTGGAGGCAACGGTGCAATCATGTTGAGTCAAACTGCGTTATATGAAGGCAGTGACAGAATGAGTTTGTTTTTTTTTATGCAGATAACCTGAGCATTTTTGTATTTAACCAACTCCCCGGAGAGAAAATAAATGGTCTAAGGTTCAGAAACTGACTGGAATATTTTTTGGATCACAAATCATATCTGTGATCAAGTAAGTTAATCACGATTGAGTGTCTTGTGCTCTGGGTGTATCCAAAACAGGCTATCTCTGAAAACTGAAAAATCAAGAATTCCTTTTAGGAAAAAAAATGAATTTCAATGGTCTGTGACTAGCTTCTTCCAACTAGATTTCACATTTCAACCAGTAAACTTCTGGAGGTTGGGAATTCTTTAATGGCTCAAATAGCAAGTACTTAACCTCAGGCAACATTAGAAAATTCATAACCTTAACTAAAGATTAGAAAGCATAGCCTTTTCCCTACAGGACAGTGAAAATCTGGAATAGCACACTGGCATAGTGAGCTACATTGTGATGTAGTTGCCTTTTTTAAAACAAAGGCACAGCTTGTATGATTGTTGACGTGCATCTTTTTTGAATTGTAAAGGGGAGAGAGAAGCGGGAAAGGACCTTCTGGATTGAGAGGTGGAGAGAAAGTTGGCACCTGATCTGAAATGGACTGAGGGATTAATGATCCAAATGACTTTTTTTTTTGCTCTGAATTTTGTCTCATGTCATCTTGTCTTTAGTGGTGAAGGAATTCCAGGAGTATGAGGAGCCTGAGGAAGGATCTCATGGGTCCCCACAGAGGAGAGCCCCAGTGTCTGGTCAGGAAGATGAGGAGGTGGTTTTGCCGCTGGGTGAGAATGTACTGACGCACAATCTGGGCATTCCGGTACTGGTCGTCTGCACAAAGGTAGGATTGTTATCCACAAGGCTCAACATAGCAAAACAAATTTCAATGTCCTGTTGTTTATAAAACTGAGTTACACTGGAGCTTGTTTAAGGCTTTTTTTTAGCAGCTGGACTACTGTTCCAATGCTTGAGGAAAACTCCTCTCAAATACAAGTTTTTTTTTATGCAAGAGTACTTGTTGATTTTGTACAAGTGATATTTTAGACAAGTAAATCCTTCATTTACTCTTGTTTATTGACATTTTGAGCTAGCAGTAGACAGAGTACAATTGGGTTCAGTGTCTTTAAGAAATATTGTGTGTTTGTTGACGGACAGGAGGATTGTGCCGGGTCTTGATTTACCCTCCATCCCTGTCCAGATTAGGCTGTCTCAAATTCATCAACTTGAGATTCTGGCTGACTGCCATTACCCATGAAGTGCAGCCCCATCCTGTCTTCAAGAGGATGGTGAATGCAAATAGTTATCTCCTAGATGGCATGCAGTCAGGAGATAAGCGAGAATCCTTTCGAATTGGTACACAGACCTGGAATGCTATCACTGCTCAAGTTCTCTCTCAAGTTGCATGTTATTGCAATTCTCTGTACTGATGTTCGTTGTTGTTATTCTGTAATCCAAGAAATTCTGACCGAACAGCATTATAGGGTACTTTGACCATGAGGACTGCAGGAGGTCAAGAAGGCCTGCTACCACTACCTTCAATCAATTGGGGATGGCAGTGTTAACTCATCCTCATGAAAGATTTTTTTTAACATGTGTTGGTTGTTGTGTATAGGAAAGATGTAATCCCAAGGATTAGTGGTTCAAGAAAGCAGTTCAGCACTCCCACTTTCCAGGGCACTAAAGGAGGAGCAATCCATGCTGGTCCAACCAGCAACACCCACATTTAAAATGTAACAGAATACTGGTTACTGGTGTGTCCCCGCCCGCCTTTCTTGCGAACTTCTAAAAAGATGGCAATAGAGTCATAGAGATGTACAGCATGGAAACAGACCCTTCAGTCCAATTCATTGCTGACCAGATAGCCTAACCTATTCTAGTCCCATTTACCAGCACTTGGTCCATATCCCTCTAAACCCTTCCTGTTCATATACCCATCTGGATGCCTTTAAAATGTTGTAATTGTATCAACCTCCACCACCTGGTCTGGCAGCTCATTCCATACACATACCATGCTCTGTGTGAAAAAGTTGCCCCTTGGGTCACTTTTAAATTTTTCCCCTCTCACCCTAAACCTATGCCCTCTCGTTCTGGACTACTCCATCCCAGGGAAAAGACCTTGTCTATTTATCCTATCCATGCCCCTCATAATTTTGTAAACCTCTCATAATTTTGTAAACCTCTAATAAGGTCATCCCTCAGCCTCTGATGCTCCAGGGAAAACAGCCCCAGCCTATTCAGCCTTCCCTATAACTCAAATCCTCCAACCCTGGCAACGTCCTTGTAAATCTTTTCTGAACCCTTTGAATTTTCACAACATCCTTCCTATAGGAGGGAGACCAGCATTGTACACACTATTCCAAAAGTGGCCGAACCAGTCCTAGACAGCCAAACATGACCTCCCAGTTCCTATACTCAGTGCTGTGACCAATAAAGGAAAGCAGACCAATAAAGGAAAACAAACCAAATGCCACCTTCACTCTCTTATCTACCTGCGACTCCATTTTCAACGAACAATTGACTTGCACTCCAAGGTCTTTTTGTTCAGCAGCACTCCCCAGGGCCTTTCTATTTAAGTGTATAAGTCCTTCTAAGATTTGCCTTTCAAAATACAGCACCTCTCATTTATCTAAATTAAACTCCATCTGCTACTCCTCAACCCATCGGCCCATCTGATCAAGATCCTGTTGTACTCTGAGGTAATCTTCTTCGTTGTCCGCTACCCCTCCAATTTTGGTGTCACCTGCAAACTTACTAACTGTACCTCGTATGTTCACATCCTAATCATTTATATAAATGATGAAATAGTGGACCCAGCACCAATCCTTGTGGTGCTCCACTGGTCACAGGCCTCCAGTCTGAAAAGCAACTATCCACTACAACCCTCTGTCTTTGAACCTTGAGCCAGTTCTGCATCCAAATGGCTAATTCTCCCTGTATTCCACGAGATCTAATCTTGCTAACCAGTCTCCCATGAGAAACCTTGTCGACAGTAATGACCCTTCTACCCTGATTCTTTTCTCACTTGCTACCAACCTGGAGTGGGTTTTTTTGGGATGGGGGAGCACAGGCTTGCTGTGGTGGTGCAGTTTGCTGTGTAAAAGACATGTTTCAGGGTGATTTGGAGACAAAACCCCAAATGACTCCAGTTCGACTGCTTCAAATGAGGTCAGCTAACTCTGCGTGTACCAGTGCACGACCCCAGTCCCAAAGCATAGCTGATAATCCCTCCAAATAACGCCTGGCCTTATTCTTCCCATTATTGAAACTACAGTGAGAGCCAGAGCAGGTAGTGATTAGCAATAAGTTTGAATAAGTAATTCAGTTAGAGTCTGCTGATGTTTCAAGATATTCCATCCAGCATTGCTATTGCTAGCTGTGATACGAGAACAGCTTGATTCAATTACAAACATTTAGCTCATTGCTGAATCTCCTAAAGCTCTGCTATATTTAAAACTTCTGGCGTGGGTTGAGAGCTGAGTCACAGTCTACATGCCATTTCAACCAAGCAGGCATATTTCTTGAAGTCCATTTTTAAAGGAACTTTGAGGATTAATTTTTTTTGCCAGTTCAACTTTAGTATTTCTTTACTTTTTATTGGCTTCGCAAAGTGCAAAAGCATATTTATCACTTTGTTGAATGCAGAATTATGTATACAAAAAGTTTAGATAGATTGGAGATACCTTTCCTGTTGTTGTTTTACTGTTAATGTGTGTATGCAGGTTTAAACATTTTATGTTCATATTATATCAGCTGTCCTTTATTCACTCGTGGGATATGAGTGACACTGTGAGCACTTATTGCTTATCCCAAGTTGTTCCGAAGGTGGTGGTGATCTGCCTCCTTGAATCATTGCAAACCAAGTTCAATAGGTGAACCCACAGTTTCCTGAGGAAGGGAATCCAGGATTTTGACTCAGTGACAATGAAGGAACGGCGATAATATTTCCAAGTGAATGGCATGGAGGGAACCTGTAGGTGGTGGTACTCCCATATATCTGCTGCCCTCATCCTTCTAGCTGTAAGTGGCTGTGGGTTTAGAAGGCGTTGTCGAAGGATCCTTATCTAAGCATTTCTGCAGTGCGTCTTGTAGATGTTGAACACTGATACGATTGAGCATCATTAGTGGATGGAGTGGATGTGGTGCCTATCAAATGGGCTGCTTTGTCCTGGAGGTTGTCAAGCTGGTTGTATGCTGTTGGAGCTGCACCCATCCAGGCAAGTGGGGAGAGAGTATTCCATTGCACTCATGTCTTGTGCCTTGTAGATGGAGGGCAGGCTTTGGGGGAGTGAGGTGATGAGTTACTCACCACAATATTCCTATGCTTTGATCTGTTTTAATCGCCACTGTTTACGTGGTGAGTCTAGTTTAGTTAATAGTACCCCCAGGATGTTGAGCAGTTTCATTGCATGGTGCCTGAGGGAGGCTGATTCTGATGCTGTTTCTTTACTTGACTGCCTACACTGAAAAAGGAAAGTTGGTGTATCTCTTTTACTCCAGTGATTTGTTAGACTTGGCATCTGCTCCCTACGTTACCCCTTTTTATTGCCCATTTGGCTTAACCTAAGATTTTTAACATTCTTAAACTTCATTTGTCCATCATTGTTTATTTTCTCATGTACTGCAATCCTACTGCATTTATCAGTTCTTCACATATAGACCAACCAAAGAGAGCCAGAGAATTTAAATGTGTGGTGGTGGTAATTGTATATTAATTACACTAAATTGTATGGAAGAATATATTTGTAGTGTGCACAATAAATAACTGATAATGTAAGTGTGTAAAGATTAACTCCAGCTGGCTTTTGAAATACAACTTGTCACTTCCCTCCTTTAATCAGTAGCATTTTCCAGTAGCTGCTCCTGAACCAGTGCTTAGGAGTCAGAATGTTGGCTGATTTCCCAACCTCCAAATAGGCCTCCTGTTCTTAACTCTGGGGTACAGGCTCTTCATAGTGACCTACATGCCACTGCAACAGAAATTTGATTACAAAATGGACCTGGATTCTTCAAGTGTTAATCAGCAGTTGGCCTGTGATGAGTCACTGGGCATATGTGCAGACATGGACCAATCCATGCTATTGCTTTACTCTGAATACTTGGTCTAAAGGTGACACCTTCTGGCAAAGATTGATTATTGCATTAGAATGTTGTTTTGAAGAGCGTTCAAGAGGAAGTCTGTTCAAACTTGTGGTTGTCCTCCATATGCAGTAATCCTAATCCCAGTTAATGCTCCATTTCCAAATCCCTTTATGCTTTCTTTCAATTTAGCTAATCTGTGTTTAAATGATGACATAGTATCTTCATTTTGCTATTTCCACCTCAATATCTTTACTGTTTGGAAACACTGAAACCTGCACACACTAACTCTTGCACTCTATGCACTTGTCAGTTATGGGAAATAACTTAGTAGTTTGTGTCTTGCTACAAACTACCGATTTCATCCCTCTTCCTACCAACTATGAGGCTGAACCTGACTATTTAGAACCATTGATCCTGAAATGTGCTCCAGGCTGCGTCTCTGCACTGTCACTAAGAATGTTTCCAACTTGGTAATTTAGCTCCATTTCATCCCCCCTCAACTTACTTGCTGTCAAAATCTTTATCCATGTCAATGCTTAGAAGCTTTACTGTTCTAATGCGCTATTGACTAACTTGCCTCAATCTTCAGATTTCCCAAACCTGTTCTGTGTATCTGCTTGCTTACACAAGATTTCATTCACCCAACACCCTTTGTTCACTAACCTAAATTGGCTCAATGAATCAGCAGCATGGATAGTAAGAAACTGAATGCAGCCTGGAAGTTGTGCAGTGCAACCCTTCAAAACTTCTGGCCTGCTGATTCTGGGAATTGTCTGTAAAATTTGAACTTCTGATGAATTCTCTGCTCCTTGGCTCCCAGAGCTCTGAGTCAGAGACTTGATTACTAGATGGTTACTCAGCAAGCGTCAGAAAGAAAAGTCCTATCCTAAATCCTGGATGACTGACTAGCTCAGCCCCCTTGCCCCACCATTAGTCACATTGATCATCCCCAAACTAACCTCACCATCTGGCATTCTTCCCCTCTTCCCCCCCCCAAACTCTTGCTTTTCCAGAGTTCCTGGCTGTAACATCCCTTTGAGATTGATCAAAGTTTTCATTTTGTAGGGCAATCAGTGCTGTTGCTATGTTCTAAATGTTTGGTGCTATTTTGTCTTGGTGAGTAACTTGGTTTGAGCAGGTTGAGTTAAACTGTCCTCTCTGCAATCTTTACAATGGATTTGTTCCGTGAACTCCATTCAGCATTGGAAATATTATGGAGGCATCATGACACTTTATATTGAAAAATGCAATGGCTATTTCACGCAACATGTCCATGTAAACTCCATCGTGTATACTCTGTACAAACATTTTCCTACTGTAATTCATTTTACACTCTGCATTGCCTCTTCCTTTCGCCTTCATGTAGTTGACAAGTTTCCTCTTTGTCTTTGGCTAAATATTTTGGCCACTACTTGTGGTATGAGAAGGTTCCAGATTCTCCCTGCCTTCCAGGAACTGACTCCTGTGTGGACAACATGTTGAGACTCTCCTAGAGCAAAGCGTGGAGAGATGGACATTTCAAACCAAATAGTAAACAGCTCTGTTAGCTGTGAGTGCTACTTGTACAAAGACAGACCCTCGATGCATGGGGCTTGTGCCAAAGCTCAATAGCTTATCTGCCTTACCTTGCCCATCAAACCTTGTTAATAAAGAAATACGTATTGTGGCCTTTGATTTCTCTGTAACAACTGGAAGATTTGACACTTCTGATTTCATCAAAGGCAGTGCAAATGGAATCTGCTTTGTTTTTAAGGATCACTTTTAAACCCCCCATCCCTGTTCCTGTATTCCCTCGGGATTGTTTTACATCGAAATTCCTTGTTTACTTTGCGAAAAATTATGACTTTACATTGTGCTAGATTTCATCTCCCATGTATCAGTCTGTTTCCCCAGCTTTGAAGTACTCCTGAAGTGTTCTGTCCACCTCATTATCTTACATTTGAGCTTTGGGCATTCTGCAAACTTTGAAATGATGCTCAGTATATACCTAAGTCAGGTCATTAATATAACAAATCTCACAATGTTTGTCCTAGTCGTGTAATAGCCCATGGAGAACACCTGGTAGTACTTCATCCAATCTGAGAAACAGCCATTCACCACTGTCTCCTGGTTTCTATTTTTATCAGTTTGTATACACACTGCTGCTTCCCCCCCCCCCCCCCCCCAACTATAATTCCACGCTGTGCACTTTATTAACAGGGCTGTTGTGTGGCTTTGAAAGTTCATATACACAATATCAGCTGCACAATCTTCATTCACCATCTCAACTACTTCATCCAAAAGCATGATGAAGTTGGTGGGACATAATTTGCTGCTTACGAATCTGCTCTGAATAAGGTAGTGTAATAATGATGATTGCTGTGCAAGTAATCTGAAATCTTGAGTGGATAATCTATAATAAATTCAAAACCCTTTGTGGTTTAGAACTCATTTAGTTGACTTAAGCAAAAATTCCAGTGATATAAATTTACTGGCATCTGTCTCTCTCTCATTTCAGTGAGCCAGTGCAGCAGCTCATGTTTTTATGAGACCATCATCTGTGTCCGTAACAATGTTGTTTGTTTTTGCACTTTCACTTTTGGTGTCTTTTCACTGTTTTGGGTATTAGCCCATTTATACTGAAGACCAGAAACTTGATACTGCCTTAGATTTTAATTTTCACCACATTCTTAAATATCCAAATAAAGAAGCTTGCTAAGTTTTTAACCTCATTCTCCTGAAGTCTTGCTGGCATATGAATTCATGACATTTGGCAGTCATGATTGCTAGACAAGTAATCTAAATCTTGAACTAATAGTTCAGAAGTAGTTCTACCATTTGAAGAATCTTAATTGAGTTGAACAAATAGTCGAATTTACTTTTTAAAATGTTGATATGAGTAAACTGATCAGCTTTGACTGTAAAAATTTATCCAGTTCACTGATTTCCTTTAGAAAATAAAGCCTCCATCCTTAATCAGTACGGACCCCACAAAGATTTCTCATTCCATATCAGCATGGTCAGTTGTTAACTATCTTCTGATGTAGATTATCAACACACTCAATTGTATCAAACCAGCTACCAGTGGTTCAAGGAGAGCCGCAGACTATCATTTTGAAATGAATAGGGATGGATATTGGTTATACCAAGCACATGTAAGAACTAAAATGTAGAGTCTAGTATCTTTGTTTTGATGTCCATTATTGGTGAAAGGTGAAATTTATGTTTATAGTTTTTTGAAATTCCTACAGTGTGGAAACAGGCCATTAGGCCCAGTAAGTCCACATTGACCCTCAGAAGAGTTTCCTACCCAAGCCCATTCCTATAACCTGTTATACTACATTTCCCCTGACCTACACATCCCTGAACACTCCGGGCAATTTAGTATGGCCAGTTCACCTAACCTGAACATATTTGGATTGTGGGAGGAAACCCACACAGACAGTGGAAGAATGCAGACTCCACACAGACGGTCACTAGTGGCTGGAATCGAACCCGCGTCCTTGGTGCTGTGAGACAGCAGTGCTAACAACTGTGCCACCGTGCCATCCTTACACAGTCGGTTTTTCTATAACGTGATAGTTGCGTTCTTGTGCAACCCTGCTTCGTATAAAAGTTAAGCTTTAGAAAATTATTCGAATTACACCCAGCACACTTTTTAAAAGGTTCGTGCTGTAGAATGAATACAGAAGTTGGGAGGTCATGTTGCGGCTGTACAGGAACATTGTGTGCAAGTCTGGTCTCCTTCCTACCTGCCCTACCTGAAGGCTGTTGTGAAACTTGAAAGGGTTCAGAGGATTTTCAAGGGTGTTGCCAGGGTTGGAGTATTTGAATTATAGGGAGAGGTTGAATAGGCTGGGGCTGTTTTCCCTGGAGTGTTGGAGGCTGAGGGGTGACCTCCTAGAGGTTTATAGACTTCCTCAAGGGGCACGAATAGGATAAATAGTCTTTTCTCTGAAGTGGGGAAGTTCAGAACTCGAGGGCAAAGGTTTAGGGTTTGAGGGCAAAGATATAAAAGAGACCGAATTTTTATGCAGAGGGTGGTGCATGTGTGGAATGGGCTGCCAGAGGAAGTGGAGACTATTACAGTTGCAACATTTACACAGCATCTGGATGGGTATATGAAAAAGGATTTGAAGGGGTACAGGGAGGGTGCTAGCAGGTAGGACTAGATTGGGTTGGGATATTTGGTCAGCATGGACAGGTTGGACCTAAAGGTCTGTTTCCGTGCTGTACATCTGTGACACTCAATAGTGTCCCCAGTTCATCTGTCACGTTACAGTGGTTTCATCAATCGTTTTACAGCAAATTCACATTGACGGAAAGCATGTTATAACAGACCAACCTGTAGTGGCGTGTGTGTTGGCCTATTTTTTTACAAAGATTAAAAATTAGCTAGGTGAGTCTTTCTGGAACCATGACTGTTGGCCTCTTGGAATGCCAGTGGAAGCTTGTTTATTATGTAGTAGTTTACAATTAGCAAGAGAGAACAAATTTTAGGATAAGTTAGTTTATTTTTAGTTTAAAGGTTTATGGGAGTTTGAAGGAGGCCTAACTGGGATCAGAAGTAAGTATAGTCTCTCTCAGAAAAAGAAGATTGTCCAGAGTACTTTGGGAAATAGATTACTTCTGGGATGTAATTAGTAAGGATGAAGTATCTGGCCAGAATTTTGAAGTTTATTAAAAGATTGCGAAAGCTCAAGCTCTCAGTTGAGTGGTTAAAATACTTGCAGGATAGGAACTGCGAGAAAGCAGTTGTGTTAACTGTATAGCTTTAATAGAGAAGAAATTTCCTTGAATATTTAAATAGGTATTATGTTGGTGTTTGGGAGTAGATGGAATTCTGTGCTGTTGTGTTTTGAAATATTTCAAACTGTTGTATGTAGATAGCTTTTTGTTTTAATTCTGTTTTTGGTTAAATCAAACTACTTTGTAATTTTGGGCCAGATACCATTCTAGTATTTGACTTATGTATTGGTAACATCAATTAGGATCATAACATACTGTATATGTCTTGTGTGAAATGAGTTCCAAATCAGATATGTTCTGGAAAGAGCTCCAGGGTTTGCATTTTGGGGTCCTTGGCCTTCCTTATCAACATGCTTGTTCATTGTCTGTCCTCCACGTATTAGAAGCAGAAAAGTGTTTTTAGGTTCTGAGGTGTACAAATTGGCTATATTATGCTTGCTGGATTCAGCTGCTGTTTATTTATGCTGCTTAGTTACATTATGCTCATCTCTCTTTTTGTTCCCCCTGCAGTGTGATGCGGTCAGTGTACTAGAGAAGGAACATGATTACAGAGACGAGCACTTTGATTTCATTCAGTCACACATTCGCAGATTCTGCTTACAGTGTATCCTTCAAATTAGAAATGATTGCTGCTGTAGTGAAGTTTGCTGAATTCACTCGAGTCTATATTGGGTGGCTGTGTTTGTGAACTTATCACACCACCTGTTAGATATGGAAATGGTAAAGTGCAAATATGAAGTTAATTTCATTGTCCCTTGTCTGTCCTTGCTGTGCCATATTTGCTTCAGAAATGGGTAGAAGCATTTTCTTTTGCTGTAATGAAATTAGCAGAAACTTATGAATGTCAGAAACCCTGGACGAATGTGGACTTACTCTTTTGCTGTTGCTCTCTTCTTTTTTTTCCAAGGCCATGAAGAAATTTTGCACACTATGGTTTACTGATTATCCCAGAAACCAATTCCACACTAACCAGAAGCTGGTGAAGGCCATTTGTCCCCTCGAATCTACTTTGCTTTTAATAAGCTCATGAATGATTTGTTGGGTAATCTCAAATCCATATTCCCACCTACTCTGATAAACTCTTAAGCAACAAGTTATCGACCTTTGTCTTAAAAATATTCAAGGACTCTGCTTCCCAACACTTTTCAGGAAGACCGTACCAAAAGCACACAAGCCAGAAAGTTTGCTCCCCTCTGCTTTAAAAGGGTCACCCATAATTTTGAGTGTTCTAGTTTCTCCCTTAAAAAGGAATATCTCATCCCGTGTCATGTATTTGGGATGTCCAGATCCCTCTGTGTCTGACAGCTCTGCAGTCTCTCATCATTTGGATAATTATTCTTCCTGTCAAAATGGGCAGTTTTACATTTTCCCACTATATACTTCCAGATCTTTACCTGTTATCTTTTTATAACTCTGCGTCCTCTTCGCAACTTTTCTTTCTGTCTTCATGATTAGCAAATTTGACAGCCATGCCCTTCATCCAAGCTATTGATATAATTTGTAAACATTCAGGGTCCCAGCAGTCATGCCTGTGGAAATCTGTTCATTGCATTTTGGCAACCTGAAAATGAAACATTTAATACCAATTGTGATCTTGCACAATGCTGTCTCCTGTCTGAGAGGAGAGCTTTCCTGCTTTATTCCAACAATCCTACTGGCTGATTGTGGTTTAAGGCTAGGCCTGTTGAGTGAGCTGACCTCAGCCAAGATCACAGAGAGGACTGGGTTGGGAAGGGAAAATTCTAGACAGTGTTTTCATTCCCAGAAGCCCTCCTTGTCAAGTAGCTCCCTGATGGCTGCTGTCAAGGTTGATGGTAGATGAACTAACAAATGGTGATAGGGGAGAGACACCAGCTGGCAGCCTGCACCTGTGCATCCGAGACAATTGAGGGGTGGGTGGGGTGTGTCAATAGGGTGGAGGAGGAAACCACTTTGAAGATAATTCTCTGGAGGGGGAAGGGCATTAAACACACAACAGATGTTAGTTTGAAACAGGAGTACAGCATTGAATTGAATGGCATCTGTTGGTTTAAGTGTGACTAAAAACACAGGCATGCCATTGTAAACTAGTTCTGAGCATGGGACATTGAGGACTAATTCCATTCAGCGATTCTCATGTATTGCCTCAAATAATTAATGTAATAACACTGGTAGATACTCACACCATTTTATTCTAAGTTAAAAATCACACAACACCAGGTTATAGTCCAACAGCTTTAATTGGAAGCACACTAGCTTTTGGAATGGTGCTCCTTCATCAGGTGATAGTGGAGGGCTCGTTCGTAACACAGAATTTATAGCAAAAATTTGCAGTGTGATGTACCTGAAATTATACATTGAAAAATTGATTGTCTGTAACATCACACTGCAAATTTTTGCTATAAATTCTTTGTTACGATCGAGCCCTCCACTATCACCTGATGAAGGAGCACCGTTCCGAAAGCTAGTGTGCTTCCAATTAAACCTGGTGTTGTGATTTTTAACTTTGTACACCCCAGTCCAACACCGGCATCTCCAAATCATTTTATTCTAAACACTCCCAAATTCTTGCGTTCTTTTAAGTATTTTCCTTTTTATTCCAATGTCTGTTCAGATAATTGAGCTGCAAGTATGAAATTAAGGACACGAGGCTAATGGTTTTATTAGTTTGAGCATCATGTTTCAAAATTAGGGCAAGATATTTTCTCCTCTCCCTGCCCTGACTTGATAAAGCATAATTTCCAGCCAAATACTTTCCTTAATCAGCCTTTCAGATGGTGCTGCATTGATTTACACATCAATAAAAGAAGAGAAAAATATTGATCTCTTGTATAAATATCTTGTCCACAAAATGTATGATTTCCAGTTTACTACACCTGCCTTAGTGGTGGAGAAAGATGCGGTTTTTATGTAAGTATCTGACCTAACTTAGTGTATTTCAGAACTGTGCAAGTGCACCAGGAAGAGCATACTTGCTGTGTGTGAGTGAAAATAAAACTGATGATTGGGTGCAAGTATATATTGCTGTCTTGAAGCCACTCCTTTATAATGATTCTATATTGCCAGCAGATCTCTAGTGTTATTGGCAGAGAACCAGAGGTCCTGCTGAAATGTGATGGCACTGTTTGTTGTATCCATATATTAATGTTTGATATTGCTATCCTTGTAAAATAGCACATTCTCTGATTTACTTCGAGTGACATATACAATTAATTTGAAATGCATCTGCTGTGTTGTTCCAACTTTGCTTTGTTTTGTATTTTTCAGTCCTGCAGGATGGGACAAAGATAAGAAAATTGCTATTTTACACGAAAATTTTGCAACGGTGAAACAAGATGATGCCTATGAGGATATAATTGGGAAGCCCCTAGTCAAAAAGGTAATGTAGTTGATAAGCTCAACCTGCATTTGCTTTGCTATACTGCTTGGATAAAGGTTCATTGTATTCTGCTCCTGAAGGCAGTGGCTTGTGGTTAGAACCCCCCCCCCCCCCCCCCCCCAATTCCCAGCCCACCATCCAACTCTTAATTGTGTGGCCCACTGAGTCTAATTAGTGGGCTTCTATTCAGAAAATGTTCAGTTGGTGAGATGCTCTAATGTCGTCTGTGACCATCTTAGATTGTAATGCATTGGGGCGTGCGGACAGGAACAGGGATAATAATAGATTATATCTAGCACATAGTTACAAATAGTGACTGACATTGAGTCAATCCCAGCTATTCAGGGAGAGAGTTTGATAACTACTTGGAAATGTGTAAATGCTGCATGGAAAGATGTGGAGAATGTAGTCCAAGCACTAAACTAGGAATTGCAATGAGACAAAGATGATAGATGGATTAATCATTCCAAATGTTGTATTTGAGAAATGGAAATAAATTAGGGAGGACTGTTTTTGAGGGGAAAAGAACTGATTTTGTGGCTTTCTCTTTCTTCCTTTTAATTCACCACCAGTCTCCTCTAATTACACTTCAGTGCACTTGGATTAGAGCCAAGTCCTGTGTGGAGCAGGGCAGCATGCTAAAATTCACCTCCGTACCCAGTGAAAACAAGGAGCACTGCAAGTCCTGATGGTTGTCCAGTCACTGGTGGTGGGAAGTGCATTTAGGTGGAATCCTAACTGGATCAATTTCTGTTATGATTTGTGTCATTGTCAAGTAGCTCATTATCTTTGTTGAGATACGTAATAATTCTCTTTTTGACTACTTTCAATTACCATCTCCAACATTTTTATCACAAAAATGAAAGTGTTCAAAGAAAATGGGGGAGAAATGTCTGCAATTTATTCCTTAAGATCTCTTAACTTTTCTCCTTATTCTAAGCAGTGTCCAGGAGATTAATCTTCTAATTCCTGGAGGCTTAAGCTCAGACATAAGGAGTGATCTCTTAGGAAGTTACTGACATCAAAACTGTCTTAGCATGAGTTTTAGAGACCTCATATAGTCTGATCAGTTCTGGAGACGACAGCAGGACAGATCTGTTGTAGAGCAGATACACTAGAATGATAGCAACTGTGTAAGTGTTAAATTATGTAGACAGATTGCATAGACAAAACTTCTTCCTTGAGTGTAGAAGATCTAGGTGTGATTTAATTGAAATCTTAAGGATGATTAAAGAATTTGACCAGGTAGATCAAGAGAAATTTCTTCTGTCCAAAAATGGAAACTTAAAATGGCTGTTCAGAGGTGATGTAAAGAAGCAGTTCTTAATTAAAAAATCTGAAACTCTTCAACCTTTCCAAAAAAAAAGGCAATTCAGGCTGAAATTTTATTGAAAACTTCAAAGCTGAAGTTGCTAGTTTTTATTTGATGGGATGTCAAGAGTTAAAGAATCGAGGCAGGAAATAAAGTTAGGATATAAATCAGCCATTATCCAATAACATTCTGGAACAGGCTCCAGAGGCTTTTCCCCAATGTTTGATCCTCTGGCAAAAAAGAGGAATGTTGCTGTTTTCTTTGTGCTGTCTACACTCTAATTTTCAACCGACCCTGTCTTTTTTCCAGCCTGTCCACGACAAAGAAGTGGCTGCGGAGGATGAGCAAGTTTTCCTCATGAAGCAGCAGGTAAGCCTATAACGTCGCCCCTTCTTTACTCTTCCTCCTGCCATAGAACATCCCGCATCTTGCGAATTGAGTGACCCCCTCATGCACTCAGTTTTGATCAGGGAAAGGTGGGCTTTGTTGCCCTCCACTGGTGATATTGCAGACTTCTAACTTCCTGAGTATCACTGTTGACATGTTTCTTCAGTTCCTTGAGCTGTTTTCATTTGAAACTCAGATGGACTGGCCCACAGCACAGCCAGCTGATCGGCACACTGTAAATTCGCGGTCAAAAATCTGCGGCCAGTATCTTGCCCTAAATTCTAATCACTTGTTACCCTTATTCCCTTTGTGTTTTCTGGCCCACACAGTTTCCTGGTTAAGAAAAGGCTGTTTAAGATTTTTATTCCTGAGCCCTTCCCTAGCTCTGTAATCTCTAGCTCCTCTATCTCCAGGTCTTGTGATTCTCTAATTCTGACCACTTGTGCATTTTACATTAAATCACACGGTCATTCTTGGCCATGTCTTCAAATGCCTAGGCTTAAAATTTCTTTCGTAAACCTCTCCAAGCCTCTACCCCAATCTCCTCCTCTTAAAGATTTCTCTGAAAACCTGCCTCTTTAAGTCCTTGGTCACTGGCTATAATATCTCCTTATGTAGAGTCATCCATTGTTTTATAATTCTCCTGTGCTATGCTCTGGAGAAGTTTGCTAAAAGGTACTTTATAAACATCTTGTGTTGTAGGCTTCTCTAACCTGACTTTCTGTATTTATAGTGCTAATTTCTGTCTCCCCAGACCCAGCAGCAGACCTCTAGCCCACTGCTGAATTTCCTTATTTGAAAGGAATTCTTTTGAGACTGTTATTTCATATAGAAGGCCTTTGCCTTATCCTGACGTTGTGTTCCCTGGTTCTAAACTCACTAATGAGCAGAAACATTGTAGACACATCGCCCTGTAAGAGATCTGCAAGTTTCTATGCAATCGCCTTTCCTTCTTCAAACCTCTAGAGATCACTGGTCCAATTTCCTCTGTTTTCTCATAGGACAATCCCGCCATTCCAGAGATTAATACGGTGCACCTATGTTGCACTCCCTTTAGGAACATTGGCTTTAGGAGTGGAAATAGGCCATTCAGCCCTTTGAGCCCAATTCGCCATTTAACACAATCATGACTGATCCTATCGTGGTCACAATTCCATTTTCTTGCTTGCTTCACATATCCACCTTTGTTGCATGTATGTAATTCCTTAGACAAGGAGACTAAAACTGTACATAATATGGCTGTATGTAATTGTAGCAAAATCCCATTGTTCTACATTCAAAGCCTCTTGCATTGAAGGTTAGCATGCTATTTTCTTTCTTAATTGTTTGCGCCTGCATGGTAGCTTTAGTCACTTGTGAACAAGAACAGCCACCTCCCTTTGGACAATAAAAATCCTAATCATTGCCATTTAAGAAATATTCTGCCTTTGTTTTTCCAACTAAAGTGGATAACTGCACACTTGTGTTTTAGATTACGTCATAATTTTGTTCATTCATTTAGCTTTTTCAAGCCCCCTTGAAGCCATCTTGTAGTTTCTAGCAACTTAGGTTTCCACCTAATTTTGTCATCAAAATATTACATTACAGTATTATATCCAAATTATTAATTTAGGTTTTGAACAGCTATAGCCCCAACACTGATCCTTGCAGTGTTCTTAGGACCCTTTCTAGTCTTGTTTTGTATGAACTGTCTGTTTAGAAAATAAATTCTTGGTGACCAAATGTTATGCTTGCTGCCCTTTAGAAACAGACATTGGGAAGCCTTCTTGAACTGCAAGATACATGTGATTTGAGATTATTCCAGAGAGCTATAAAGAACCAATCACCTTGTGTTGTTGGCTTTTCTGACCTGACTTTCTGTATTTATAGTGCTAATTTCTGTCTCCCCAGACCCAGCAGCAGACCTCTAGCCCACTGCTGAATTTTCTTATTTGAAAGGAATTCTTTTGAGACTGTTATTTCATTTATAAGGCCTTCAATGCATGTATGACCACACCATACTTAGCAACGTTCCTCCTTCTGAGCGTTACATGTGGCTCACTTGGTAGCACTCTTATCTCTGACACTTCAAATTGATGCCTTATCTTCAATGTTTGGGTGGATGTGAAAGATCCTGGAGATTATATTGAAGAGGAGCAGAGGAATTCTCCCAGTTCTGGTCAATATTTATCACTCAGTCCGGATCAATGACAGGTTATCTGCGATGCTAGCTAATGTTACTACAGCTCAAGTCAAATTTCAAAATGAAATCTGGTCTGAAAGATTGTCTTTTTTGTTTTAATTGACTTGGTGGTCCATCACATGTGCCCAATGAGATGGAAAATTGCCCAGTTATGTCCTGTACACACATAGCAGGTCCAGTCCAATCCAACCCAATTGCCAGTCTATTAGTCTACTTCTGATCATCAAAGTTTTGTAAGGGGTCATTAACAATGCTGCAAGCAGCACTTGCTAAATAATAATCAGCTTCCTGACATTCAGTTTGGGGTTCATCAGACTCAGTCAGCTCCTGATCTCATTATAGTCTTAGTTCTTGCATCCATGTTTGGACTAAACTCCAGTGGTGTCAAGTGAGACTGACTGCCCTTGATGTCAAGGTTGTGTTTGACTGTGTGGAGCTGGAATTTGAGTGTAGTATTCTAGTGCTAAGATCATCTGACCATTCATCATAAGGTCAGAAATAGGGATGTTCACTGCACAATATTCAGCACCATTTGTAACTCCTTAGATACTAAAGCAGTTCGTGGTCAAGTGCAGTAAAACTTGGACAATATTTAGGCTTGGGCTGATAAGTTGCAAGTAACAAGTGTGCCAGAACATGCCAGGCAGTGACGGTCTCCAACAAGAGAGAATCTGACCATTACCTCTTGACGTTCAGTGGTATTAATATAGCTGAATCCCTTACAATCAATGTCCTGTGGTTAGCATTGACCAGAAACGGAACAGGGCTAGCCACAAACAGATGTGGTGACATAGTTATGGTGTCATTGGCTAGCAATTCAGACACCTGGGCAGATACTCCAAATTGAACACTTGTCCTCACTACCTAGTGTAGCTCTCGATTATTGTTTTGAACTATGCAGTGTTTCGTATCACCAATTAAAATAGATGGAATAAAGTTATTTACTGCACTTTATCATTCCTCCACAAATCCAAATGTGAACAATTGTGTTGTGCTGAAGAACAGTTGCTGGCTTTTGGCTATCCTCAGAACATCCTGAGGTTTAGCTTTTGCAGGAATGTAGGTTGATATTGGTTTGACGAATGCTCGGAAAGGTTTTAAGTTTCTTGCTGTGGTGAAAAGTGTTTGCCTTTCAGATGTATTCTAATGCTGCCTACCCTTTCTCTTGCAGTCTCTTCTTGCCAAACAACCTGCCACTCCTTCGAGACCTGCTGTAAGTCTGAGAAAAAGAGCTTGTAACTGTGAAATGAAAATGTGATTTTTTTCATGCATTATAAAAAAAGGGCTGTGTTCCTATGACTGACCCGATATTTCAACATACTCTGCACTTGAGTGGTTTGCCTAAAGGTGCCTGTACATCGTACTGCTTTATTAGTTGGAGCCGAAAATGATGAAGGGCTTATGCCCGAAACGTCGAATTTCCTATTCCTTGGATGCTGCCTAACCTGCTGTGCTTTAACCAGCAACACATTTTCAGCTGTGATCTCCAGCATCTGCAGACCTCATTTTTTACCCTTTATTAGTCGGAGGCCAGTATTTGGGAGTTCCCTGATCATGCCAGCAGACTTCTGAGCAAGATCCTTTAGTCCCTAGTGCAAGCAAAAGACTCCAATCCTAGACTCAAACTGATGCAAGAGAAAAGCAAGCAAAATTGCTCCTCCTTATTTCTTGTGCTGTAGAACTGGCAGTAGTAGAGGCCAGGGTACAGCTGTTCTGTACAGCTGAACTGACTGTTCACCTTGCTGCAGTTGGAGTTTAGAATGCCAGTTGAATGATTGAGGGGATCCATGATCATATTGTTGTGCACCTCCAATATCAGGGTGATAATGCTAGCACCTTGAAGTTATTCTAGCCAGTAGTGTTTCAAGAGTCTGAGATGTGTCTGGAGTTGGTAGGGAATATGCAGAAAATAGCAGCAATATGAAAGCTGTTTGCGTTATTGCTTAAGGAGGATATTTAGTCCAACATGACTGCACAAAAGGATTCTAATCCTGTTGTTTTATCTTTGTTTCATTACAGCAGCATAGATACTAACTCATTAGCTGCCACCTTTTAAGACGCTAGGATAAAGTTGCATCTGGACCTGAGACTGGTCAGCCCACAACTCTTATCGGGTTTAGTGCCTGTTCCTCAAGATTATAATTTTATCGCATTCCTCTCTCCCTTCCACTTGCTGATTTACAGCTATTACTGGAATGACTTTTTTTGTATACTCTATAATGAAGCCAGAAACGAAACCATCTGTTCACTTTGTTAGCTATTTTCTTCTTATCTACTATTGATGACACATTTTAACTTCAGGGCCAACACTCACTTTGCTTTCTCCTTTCTAAGTGCTTGTTCAAACTCTCTCTTTATCTGGCTTTACATTTATAACTCTTTCCTGAGTGTTTGTTTATTAACCGGCTAGTTATTTTCTTCAGTTCTTCATCAGCTCAAATGGTTGGTCATACAATTGTGCAAGCGTGGGCAATATTATGTTTTTCTTGAGCCTGCTGCTTTCCCTAACTACTGTTAATAATTATGAATAGTGGGTCTTCCTCTTGGGATTTTTTGTTATAATGGAGATGTACTTTGAGTAGTCTCAAAGATCCCATTGAATGTGAACCATTGTACCTCTATTGATCTGTGACCTAGTTTAGAATCCCAGTTTATTTCAGCTTGCTCAGCTTTCATGCCCACATACTTATCCTTTATATAGGTTTCAAATATATGTTTTAGACCCAGTCTGCTCCCTTTTGAAGCTGGATGTAAAATTCAGTCATCTTGTGCTCGTTGCTCTCAAGGAGTGCCTTTGCTGTGAGGTCGTTAATTCTGTCACATCACCACATCTCATGAGTCACCCATGATTATTGTTGTCCCTTTAACACAAACACCCAATGTTCTTTCTTGTACACTTGGCCCCACATTGTGATTACAATTAGAGGGTCTGTACATTACTCCCACTATTAACTTCCTTCTCCGACTAGTCCGTATTTCCACCCAATCCTATTCTACATCTTGATCTCTTCAACCAAAGTTAGTCATCTTTAGCCATTGCGTAAATGCTATTCTTTTATTTTTCCAGCTACCTATCCTCTTTGAATGTCATTTATCCCTCAGTATTTAGGACTCAATCCTTGTCATTTTGTAGCCAGACCTTGATAATGGTGATCAGATTTATTGACTTCAGTGTGCGCTATCAATTTGTTTACTGTTGTAATGAATGCTACACACGTTCAGATGCAGAAGCTTCAGTTTTGTCTTTTTGTCAATCTTTGTCATCTTTAGTTGATGTACCTTAAGTATTGTTGTGTCCTTTCTTGCCATCCTTTGATCCTCATTTCCCATTTCATTCTTTCCCTGTCTTTGTCTCTACTCTTTGATATATAACATAGTCATAGCAATGTGCAGCATGGAAACAAACCCTTTGGTCCAACCCGTCCATGATGACCAGATATCACAACCCAATCCAGTCCCACCTGCCAGCACCCATATCCCTCCAAACCCTTCCTATTCATGTACCCATCCAAATGCCTCTGAAATGTTGCAATTGTACCAGCCTCTAAACCTTCCTCTGGCAGCTCATTCCATTCCCGTATCACACTCTATGTGAAAAAGTTGCCCCTTAGGTCTCTTTTATATCTTTCCCCTCTCACCCTAAACCTATGCCCGCTAGTTCTGGACTCCCCTACCCCAGGGAAAAGACTTCGTCTATTTACCCTATCCATGTCCCTCATAATTTTATAAACCTCTATAAGGTCCCCCCTCAAACTCCGACGCTCCAGGGAAAACAGCCCCAGCATGTTCAGCCTCTCTCTCTAGCTCAAATCCTCCAACCCTGGCAACATCCTTGTAAATCTTTTCTGAACCCTTTCAAATTTCACGACAGCTTCCAGATAGGAAGACTGATCCCTCACTCCCACTTTTTAGTTGAAATCTTTATTTCTGGTTTGCACAAACCAGCATGGTTCAGGTGCAGACTGTCTCACTTTCTCCAGTGGTCCACGTGTCAGAATCCATTACTCACCAAACGGTCATCTCTCATTTTTATGTAACGTGCGTTAATTTGTACAAGTTCAATTAGTAATGCGGTAGAGAACAGTCTCAGTCTCTCTAATTGAATGATCCTTGCCACCGGCGTTCCTCGTTGCTCCTTACACTTGAATGGCTCCCTGTACTATGGTGCCATGCACCAATGGATCATGCCCTGTCCCAAACTCCAGAAATACCTTCAAGACAGTCTGGGAGAACATCAGACATTGGACAGTTCCAGAGACTGGAAATCTGCACCCTGTCCTCTGGACTCTTACCTGCCTTACACTGTTATACTGTCTTGTCTCTAGCCCAATCTGAGACTTTGTTCAAACTGATGTGATTGTCTCTTTGATATAGAGAACATCTCCCTCCCTGAAGGATCACCGTGCCTGAAGTTCAGCCTTGAGCGCATAAAATCTGAACCAAAGATGTTCAGATTTCAAATATCCACTGCAACTGTTTGCCTGGGATCACTCTAACGTCCAGAAGCTCCCATATATTGCAGCCTTGACATATCACCTGTACTGTTGTCATGAATGAGTTTTAATTATGTTCACATTGATATTGTGGTTGATTAACCTTACCAAAAATTTGTTATCATAAAATTTAAGAATGGAAAAGGTCTTAACCACTTATCAGAGACACTGAACAGCCAGTTCTTTTCTCTGTTGTAGAGCAAGCCCCAATTCCAATGGTTCCAGTGAATATATTTTTGTCACTCCATGTCAGCAAGTCCTTTTGTAACCACCTTTTTTTTTAGGTGATGCTGTCTGTCTCTTGGCTCTTCCTTTCGCCCACTCTTCTTGATGCTTCTTCCTCTGTTTCAAGATCTGCTACTCTAGCTGATGTTGTTTGCCTGTCATAAGTATGACAAAAATGAGTGCAAAATGCTGTGAATATAATGAGACGTGGTTAGACTCTTTTTGTGCATGCGCTGTTGGTTGAGGACTATTCATTGGCACCAGACTGAACCTGCTTCCCGTCCCTCCACCTGAGAGAACAGATAGAGGACTTCAATTTAATAACTTATGCAAAATACTGCATTTCTGACAGTACAACAGCCCTTCAGCATGGAACTGGTACCCATCACTGCTCAAAATAAAAAAAATCAAATTGAACTCTTCATTGCCACCTGATGGTCAGATTAAATCCTTAATCAAAAAGGAAAGTTGGCAGACAAACTGAGCAGGTGTTAAAATCTGGCAAAGAAGGTCTATAAGATGCATATTTGAATTATTTATTTGAGAAGTTTAGCATTCAAGCAGTTCACTGTAAGGATAGGAAAAACCGATTCAGCAGTAGGTTTGAAATGAATTGGCTATATATTCGAAGCAGTTGGACTGTAGGAGTGGGGTGAATTGGTTACTGTCAGCTGACTCAGGAACATGATGGGCTACTCAGTAACTGTGGGTCTGGCAGTCCGGAAGACTGAGCTGAAAAGCCATTTTTGTGTGCTCTGGGTTTGGTCAGTTCCTGGACATCGCAAGGAAAATAAGCAACTTGTGTTTTCGGGCTGATTCAATAAGGCAGATGTGGGGAACCTCTTTCCCTATTCTAGCAATGTGATTGTGTTTATGTTGTACTTTTTGCAAATACATTAATGCATTTAAGGTCAACATGTGTGATACTGTGATTTGCTCTCAGGATTCTCCAAGGCAACCAGGTGGCTCTCCCAGGACCCCAAGACAGCCCGGTGGAACAAACATGGTGACTGCAGTCCCACCCATCACATCGGGAACTCCAAAAGGTGAGTGGTGTAAAGTGCAAGTAATTTCATAAGTCTTGGTCAGTCTCCTGTGGGAAGCAAAATGTGTGATCCTTTGATCGTTTTAGAAATTTATTTGGTATCAGGTGCATAATATACAAGTAAAACTTTGCTATTATGTCACATCTTTCCTGACTACTGGGCTTCCCAAAGTGTTTCGCAACCAATGAAGCAGAATAACTGTTTTTGTAATATAGGAAATTGGCAACCTACTTGCACTCAGGAGGATACCATAAACGGAAGTATCAGCATAACTGGATCCTTTTTTAATGTTGATTGAGAGATAAATATTTGGCTTTAATACAGAGATATCTTCTCAGCTCCTGTTCAAAATAGCATCACGTAAGAGAATGGGCATTTATTGAAATTAATATTTCCTCTGAAACAACAGCATCTCCAAAGGTATGGCTGTTGAGAATGTCTGTCTCCCTAGATTTTGTTTTTGTTTTTGGAGTGAGACTCCAAACCACCACCTTTGCATTTGAGGTAAGCGTGCTGCCCACTGAGCCACAGCTGACACAAAACATTGAGCAAAGACCATGACGATCAACCCATCGGTAAAAGATCAACAAAATAACTCTGGAAACTTTGCACTCAGAAGAATATGATTGTGAAGGAGAAACAGCGTTTTATATTCAAGAAAGCATTGGCAATTTTATTCTTACAACAGTAATTTCAGTGCTACCAAGTGACAACAGCATTCCATTATTATTAATTATTCAGTGAATGTCTTCCCTCGTTGCAGTTCTGGTTGCTGATGGCAATGGTTCGCAAATGGATTCAACTCCTGCTGCTTTGGGCATCCAGGGATGAGTAATAATTGTGGCACCTTCACATTTTGATGTAGTAATTGTCCAATTAATCCATCCAAGGATAGACTCCAGTATTCACTGCACAGTTCCCTCAAAGTTTCTGTTCCTCTTCCTCTTTTTGATGATTTTGAAATTTATTTGTACCAGCTGTTACACCCAAATTGTGACGCTACTTACTCTAAAGTTCTCTTGACTTTCTCCATTTATCCTTCTCCGTAAGATCCTGGCCCCTCCCAGAGCTGCAGTTCACCCACATGTCCTCGCTGCCCACTTTCCATTGACAGCAGGATATATTTAAGGTTACCGACTTCTGATCTTCAAGGAAGTTGAGGAATATGAAGCGTAGATAGGAAAGTAGAATCCGAGTCAGATCAGCTGTGATTGTATTGAATGGCCTGAGGGACTGAATGGCTGAAGGTACTCCATTTCTTAGGATCTGATCTGTGCTGAGAAAATCTCTTTCGAAGTTCCTGATCTTTGCACTCTACTTACATTCCACATTTTTCTCGTGTTTCCTGTACAATGTTTCTACTTGTACAGATTAGGATTATGTCTTGGCCACAGATCTTGGTTAAGCTTAAAGTTGAGAATTTAAGGTGACATATTCAGAATTCTAACGAATTCAGGTTAACCTGAATACATTTGACAAGTCTATAAACTAACAGAGTTGGCGTGTGCGTGGGTGAAGACTTAAGCTCAGAAGTGAACAGGTGTTTTAGATTTTACTGTTTATGGTGAGACAATTAGTGAGGGCTATCAGTTGTTTCTGGGATTGACTATGAAATAGAAGATAGAATATATTACATATTAGAACTTCTTTGAAACTTTGGGGCCAGTTACTTGAACTCCGTGCTGTAAATCCCCTCAGTTACTAAAAATAATCCCCTGCATCTAGTTTACCACCTTTTAAAGTTAAAACATGCCGCGCTGATCTGTTTTCTGATGTGACTGAACTCCTTTAGGGATGGGTCTTTGCTTCCAGAGCACTCAGACCTGTTATAGCTGCAATACTGCATCCAGTGGGACTGTGGTTAAGTAACTTCCCAATTTACCTACTTTATATCAGATTTCACTTGTGAACCATGGGAAGATGGGACTTTGTAAGTTTTAATAACCAAATGAAAATTTCAGTCTCTGAATTGGCAGTACTGTAGTTATCCCTCAATCTCTCAACTGTTAAAATCAATGACACTTTTTCAACTGCAATTAGGAAGCTGAACACTGGAGGGCCCTCTCTTCTGCTTCAGCTGTAATGAAACTCTGTTCAGGGGAAGAGGACAGGTTTGGTCTCACTCCAGAATATCAATCCTGTTGCCAACCTATTTCTGTTATAGACTTCTTTCTAATCTGGCAGACAGGATCATCTTGTCCAAAGGACAGTGCCTATGACAATGTTGTCCTCCCTATGTAAAGCACTGATGCAGTTTAATTTACAGGTGATGCCACCTGAATGATTCTCAAACCTTGATAATTCTGTTCTTTGCTCTAGTCGTGGTTGATAGGTGGCTTTAAAGCAAAACACTGTCTGTTTCCCCAGAATTGATCTTTACTGTTAAAACTTCAAAATAAAGAAGGGTCCTGGGGAGTGTGTGTGGCCTGGAGGTTAATTTTAACTTGATGCAAAGCTGTGGGGGTTGGAGGCCCAAAGAGATTGGCGTGGCCCAAACACAGAAAATAGTTGCAAGGCTAATGGAGTAGAATGCAGTGAGGCAAGGTTCTGCTTTGGATATAGAAAGCCCAAGTTACACTGCACCTGAAATTTATTGTGAGCAGACCTGGTAATCCTGCTTTAGGTCTTAGGGCAGTGTGCAGTACTAATTTACTAGGATGATGCCTAGACGGAGTTAAATTAAGACGTGTTTACACAGACTGAAATTATATCCTTCAAACTGGGGTGGAATGGTGGCTCAGTTGTTAGCACTGCTGCCCCACAGCAGCAGGGACCCAAGTTCAATTCCAGCCTCGGACGACTGTCAGTGTGGAGTTTGCACATTCTCCCAGTGTCTGCGTGGGTTTCCTCCGGGATCTCGGGTTTCGTCCCACAATCCAAAAATGTGCAGGTTAGGGTGGATTGGCCATGCTAAATTCCCAGTGTGTTCAGGGATGTTTAGGCTAGGGGTCAATGTAGAGTAATGCGGAATGAGTTTTTGGATGGGATACTCTTCGGAGGATTGGTATGAACTTGTAAGGCCAAAGAGCCTGTTTCCACGCTGTAGGGATTCTATAAAATATAGCAGATTATACAGTGATTTAATTAGTTTTCTCAAGATACAAGAAAAATTCCAAGGGAAGGACCTGCCAACTGTGGTTAACTTCAGGATAGTATCAAACTTGACAAATAAGCAAATAATTACACATAGATGCATGGCTGGAGATATTTGTAAAGGAAAACTAATATTGAAATTGAATCTGAGGAATTAATGAACAAAGCGTAGATGGCAGATGAATTGAACAGATATTTTGCAGTGGTCTTTACTGTAGAGATACAAGTACCATTCAAGGAATTGATGTCAATCAGAAAATGCAGGTAAGCGCAATTCACAAATTGCGATCAAGTGGAGCTTTAACCAGGCCTCCTGGCTCAGAGGGAAAAGCACTATCACAAGAGTCCAGGAAAGATATTATAAGTTGTTATTTAAGACTTTGCAACAGGGCTGTTGAAGTTCATTGTAATCGTATGGAGTTGACCTGGAAATAGTATTTGAACAGTATATTGGAGTACTTAAGGAAATAATGTGCTGTAGGTAAAAGGGAATAGGAGGATGTACTGTATTTGCATTTCCAGAAAGCTGCCCCATCAAGTTACTTGTGAAAAATATCAAGTCACCTTGTAGGAGGTAATATATTGATATGGATAGAAGACTGGCTAGCCGATAGGAACAGGGAGTAATCACAAATGGGTAATTTTCAGCTGGCACGTTATAATGAGTGGTATGCCATAGGGGGGGTCACTGGCTGAAGGTGCAGAAGCTAGGATTGCTCAATTAGCTGACCACACAGAGACAGGGAGGGAAAGTAAGTTGTGGACAGGGCATAATGAGGTCTCAAAGGGATCTGTGAGCGGGCAAAGGTCTGGCAAATGGAGTATGATGTGGGAAAGAAATAGAAACAGGAAGAATAAAGAAACTTGTTACCTAAATGGTGAGAGATTGCAGAGCCCTGAATTACATAGAGATTTGTGTATGAATTGAATGAATCTCAAAAGATTAGTGTGCTTCCTCTTGTGAAAAATCTAGAATTAGAAGTTACTGTTCCAAAAAGAAGTCACCTGTTAGGCAGATAATTTTTTTTAAGCATCATGAATCTTTGGAGTTCTCCTGTAAGATGTGGTAAGAAAAGTTCTTGAATACTTCCTAGGCAGGTGTATTCTTGAACGGTTGAGAGTTAGGCACAATGTTGAATAGCTAGAACTTATTCATTTTTGTGGGATGTAGATGTCGCTGGTTGGGCCAGCTTTTATTGTCTCCCACCAGTTCATAGAAACTCTACAGTGTGAAAGCAAGCTTAGAGTCCATACTAACCCTCCGAAGAGAGTCCCACTCAGGCCCACTCCCCTACCCAGTCCCTAGAACCCGCATTTTCTATGGCTAATCCACCTAGTTTGCACATCCCTGGCACTATGGACAGTTTTGCAAGACCGATCTACTAACAGCACATCTTTGGACTGTGGGAGGAATGTGGGGAGAAAGTGCAGTCACCCAAGGATGGGATCAAACCTGGGTCCCTGGCACTGACTCAGCAGTGCTAACCACTGAGCCACCGTGGCTCCCTACTTGCCCTTGAGAAGGTGGGGGTGAGCTGCCTTCTTGAATCGCTGCAGTCCATGTGTTGTGGGTTGATCCACAATGCCGTTAGGGAGGGAATTCCAGGATTTTGATCCAGCGACAGTGAAGAAATGGCAATATATTTCCAAGTCAAGATGGTAAGTGGCTTAGAGGGGAACTTGCAGGAGGTGGTGTTCCCATGTATCTGTTGCCCTTGTCCTTCTAGATGGAAGTGGTTATGGGTTTGGAAGACGCTATCAGAAGATTGTTGAAGTTCTATAGTACATCTTGTAGATGGTACATACTGCTGTTACTGAGTATTGGTGGGGGAGGGAGTGGATGTTTGTGGATGCAGTGCCAGTCAACTGGGCTGCTTTGTCCTGGATAGTGTCAAGCTGCTTGTGTGTTATTGGAGCTACAATCACCCAGCCAGGTGGGGTGTATGTCATCACATTCCTGATTTGTTCTTTGTAGATGATAGACAAGATTTGGGAGTTAGGTGGAGTTATTCAGTGAAGTATTCCTTGCCTCTAACCTGCACTTATCGCCACTGTTTCCGTGACAAGTCAGGTTGAATTTCTGGTCAATGGTTATCCGGTAGATGTTGGTGGTGAGTGATTCAGCGATGTTACCACCATCGAATGTCAAGGGGCAGTGGTTAAATCGTCTTCTTACTGGTGATGGTCATAGCCTGGCATTTGTGCAATATAAATGTTACTTGCCACATGTCAACCCAAGCCTATGGAACCCAAACTTTGTGTCACTGAGCAGGTTATTGCTGAGCAAGTGCTGCTTGATAGCACTGTTGACAACATCTTTCGCCACTTTACTGATGATCTAGAGTAGACTGTGGCAGTAATTGATCAGGTTAGATTTGTCCTTTTTATGTACCAGGACGCACGTGTGCAATTGTTGGGTTGATGCCAGAATTGTAGCCCTACTGGAAGAGCTTGGCTAGCAGAGCAGCAGATTCTAAAGCACAAGTCTTCAGTACGATTGCTGGAATGTTGTCAGGGCCCATAGTTTTTGCAGGATCCAGTGCCTCCTAATTTATATGTTTGCATGTTATGCTACAGATGGATGGGAGAGGCTTTCAATTATAAATTTTAAATTAAGGTGGATAGATTTTGATTGTTCAAAGCTGTTAAGGAAAGTGGACCAAAGAGGAGTAAATAGAGTTTGCTTGCAGTTTATCCATGATCTCATTGGCTGAAAAGGCTCAAGTAGCTAAATGTAGCCATCAGCCAATTGGGAGAATGTGTGACAGAGGAACTATTTTTGGGTATTGGCAGGGCATTGGGACCACTTGGAATGGTTTTGGATTGATGCAGGGCAGTGGGGGAAATATAGGTAATTGGGAAAATGGGATTGATACTGAGTGGCAGGGTGAGAATAGGACCGTTTTTTGGATTGACGCAATTGAGGGAAAGTAGGTCAGATTTAGATTATTTGCAGGTGAGTTAAGGCAGTATGACTGTTCTTGAGATTGGATAGCGGTCATCTCTTGGGTTGCTGCAGCAAAGGCCCAGCATAGATAATAGACGCTGAATGATCTCTTGCAGCTCGCACCGCCCTCGCGTTCTATAATAATTTTCTCAGTTTGAAGTCACCTATTTGACCTGGAGCTGAGATCCCAGTCCAATCACACTTAGTCATAGAGATGTGCAGCACAGAAACAGATCCTTTGGTTCAACTTGTCCAGGCTGACCAGATATCCTAACCTAATCTAGTCCCATTTGCCAGCACTTGGCCCATATTCCTCCAAAGGAGAAAGTGAGGACCGCAGATCAGAGCTGAAAGTGTGTTGCTGGAAAAGCACAGCAGGTCAGGCAGCATCCAAGGAGCAGCTCCTTGGATGCTGCCTGACCTCCTGCGCTTTTCCAGCAACACATTTTCAGCCATGTTCTTCCAAACCCTTCCTAATCAATACCCATCCAGATGCCTTTTAAATGTTGTAATTGTATCAGCCTCCACCACTTCCTCTGGCAGCTCATTCCAGACATGTGCCACCCTTTGCATGAAGAAGTGTCCCTTTTGAATATTTCCCCCCTCACCCTAAACCTATGCCCTGTAGATGGGTTAGTCATAGAGTAGCAGTGGAAGGGTATTTTTCTGACTGGAGCTCTGTGATCGGTTATGTTCTGCAGGGATCAATGCTGGGGTTGTTGTTGGTGATTATATTAAGGAGAATGTAGGTGGCCTGGTTAGTAAATTTGCAGATAGCACAGATTGGAGGAGCTGTGCATAGTGAGAATTGCTGGAGGATACAGCAGGATATAGATAGGGTGGAGACTTGGACGGAGAAGTAGCAGATAGAGTTTAATCTCGATAAATGCAAGGTGATGCATTTTAGAAGATCTAATGCAGGAGGAAGGTATAGAGTAAATGGCAGTACCCTTAGTAGCATTAACATACACAGGGATCTGGGTGTACAGGTCCACAGTTCCCTGAAAGAGGCAAGTGGATAAGGTGGTCAAGAATGCCCATGGCATGCTTACCTTCATCAGTCGGGGCATGGGGTATAAAAAATTGGCAAGTCATGTTGCAGTTGGATCAATCATCTAGTTAGGCCACATTTGGTTACGACGGTACCAGAAGGATTAGAGGCTTTGGAGAGGGTATCGAAACTATTTACCAGGATGTTGCCTGATTTGGAGGTATTAGTTATGAGGAGAGATTGGATAAACATGGTTTGTTTAGTCTAGAACATTGGAGGATGAGGGGACGATCTGAGTTTACAAAATTAAGAGGCACAGATAGAATGGATTGTTGGAGTCTTTTTTTTTCCCAGGGTAGAAATGTCAAATACTATTAGTCATAGGTTTCAGGTTAAAAGGGGGAAAATTTAAAGGAGATGAGGTGAATTTCTTACACAGAGGGTGGTAGGTGCCTGAAATGCACTGCCAGAAGAGGTGGTGGATACAATAGCAACATTTAAGAGATATACATCTAGGCAAGGAATAGATGGATACAGACAGCATAGAGCCAAAAGGTTTTTAGTTTAGAAAGGCTTCACCTGTTGGTGCAGTCCTGGTGGGCTGCAGGACCTGTTCCTGCCATGTACTTCCTTTGTTCAGTGTGGCCTTTGCCATTTTCTTTACTCACTTTTACCCATATTTCCTGTGTTCTGACTAGCTGCATTTCAAAAGGTCTTAATGACTGCATTGTGCTTTGGACCATTGTGATTATTTTATAGTTAGTCTATGGAATATGAGCACTGTTAACTGAGATAGCATTTATTCTCTTTCCTTGGTGGATCTTGAGATGGCGGTCAAGTCCATGGGCAGTGCTACTAAGATAACAGCTTCAGGATTTTGACCTGAAGGAATGGTCCTCTTTCAAAGTCAGGCTGAAAGATTCCCTCTGCAAAGTGGAAGGTTGTGGTGGTTGGTTTCCACAAGAGTGCAGGGTTTTTAATAGAAAGCAGGGATGCTGTAATTGCCATCAGATAGTGTTGGAATGGGAGATGGTGAAGTAGTGATTTACTGTTAACAAGTAGGGGTTTTTTTCGTAGCTTGAAGGTGCTAGTGGTGTTTGACAGCCTAAGAAAATATGTAAATATAGCATACTTCTAGTTCCCTGCAACTATTATTGACAGGATGCAGAGTTGGGCTGAGAAAAGTGTGAAGTGATTCATTCTGGAAGGTCAAATTTGCATGCTGATTACAGGGTTAAAGGCTGGATTCTTGAGTATGGGGGAACAGAGCAATTTTCGGGTCCATGTCCATAGATCCCTCAAAGTTGCCACCCAAGTTGATAGGTTTGTCAAGAAGGCATATGGCGTGTTGGCTTTCATTAGCAGGGATTGTGATTTTGAGACGTGAGGTTATACTTCAGCTCTGTAAATCCCTGGATTGACCAAAACTTGGAATATTGTGTTCAGTTCTGGTCGCCTCATTATAGAAAGGAAGCTTTAGAGAGGGTGCAGAGGCCAGTTACCAGGCCCCTGCCTGGTCTGAGGGCATGCCTTAAGAAAGGTTGAGGGAGCTCGAGCTTTTCTCATTGGAGCGAAGAAGGCAAAGTTGTTGAGGAGAATACTGAGAAACTGGCTACGAGAACAGATGGGATTGAGGTTCACAAGGAGGTAGTGCTAGAAAGTTTGGAAACTGTGAAATTAGACAAATCCCCTGGGCTGGATGGGATTTATCCTAGCGTTCTCCGGGAAGCCAGAGAGGATATTGCCATGCCTTTGGCTTTGACCTTTTATGTTGTCATTGTCGACAGGAATAGTGCCAGAAGACTGGAGGATAGCAAATGTTGTTCCCTTGTTCAAGAAGGGGAGTACAGACAACCCTTGAAGTTATAGGCCAGTGAGCCTTGCTTCGGTTGTGGTAAAGTGTTGGAAAAGGTTATGAGAGATGGGATTTATAATCATGTCGATAGGAATAAGTTGGTTAGAGATAATAAGCATGATTTTGTGAAGGGTAGGTTGTGCCTCACAAACGTTTATTGACTGCTTAGAGAAGGTGACCAAACACCTAGATGAGGGTAAAGCCATTGATGTAGTGTATATGGATTTTTAGTAAGGTGTCTGATACGAGTTACTCCCCCCCCCCCCCCCCCCCCGCCCTGCACCCCCCTCCCCCCAAGCGCACACACGCAGCACACATATATACATATACACACACACGGCTACTGCATGAAATACACAGGAAATGTTCATCCTGGAGTTCAGTTGCTTATGGAATACCACAAGGATCTGTTTTGGGTCCACTGTTTGTCATTTTTATAAACGACCTAGATGAGGGCATAGAAGGATGCGTTAGTAAATTTGTGGACGACACTAAGGTCGGTAGAGTCGTGGATAGTGCCAAAGGATATTGCAGGTTACAGCAGAACGTAGATAAGTTGCAGAGTTGGGCTGAGAGGTGGCAAATGGTTTTCATGCAGAAAAGCTTGAGGTGATTCACTTTGGAAGGAGTAACAGGAATGCAGAGTACTGGGCGAGTACCAAGATTCTTGTTAGTGTAGATGAGCAGAGAGATCTGTGTCCGTGTACGTCAATCTTTAAAAGTTGCCACCCAGGTTGATGGGGTTGTTACGAAGGCATACAATGTGTTAGCTTTTATTGGTAGAGAGATTGAGTTTTGGAACTATGAGGTCATGCTGCAGCTGTACAAAACTCTGGTGCGGCCACATTTAGAGTATAAGCTTTGGAAAGGGTCTAGGGGAGATTTACTAGAATGTTGCCTGGTGTGGAGGGAAAATCTTACTAGGAAAGGCTGGGGGACTTGAGACTGTTTTTGTTAGAGAGAAGGTTGACAGATTACTTCATTGAGATATGTAAGATAATCAGAGGATTCAATCGGGTGGACAGTGGGAGCCTTTTTCCGAGAATGGTGATGGCTAGCACGAGGGACATAGCTTTAAACTGAGGGGTGATGGATATAGGACAGATGTCAGAGGGAGTTTCTTTACTAGTGTGTGAAACACACAGCCTGCAACAGTTGCAGAGTCACCAACTTTACAGGTGTTTAACTGGTCACTGGATAGGCATATGGACGAGAATGGAATAGTATCGGTTAGATGAGCTTCAGAGTGATTCCACAGGTCGGCACAACATCCGGCGCCGAAGGATGTTCTATTGTTCTACCTAGCAGCAATGAAAAATACCTTTCAAGTCCGTTCAGAAATTCCAGTGATCATTTGTGGTCTCAGACCAAGGTCCAGTTGGCCAGTCTTCTCTAAGTGGGTGATAATTATTGGTGACGGTGGGAGCACTGCAGTCAGCCGCCTGAGAATGGTTGGGCAAGGGCATCCCTCCCTATAATCCTCTTTCCCACAGACTAGTACTCATCCTTGCCCCCACCTGATATCAGGTTATGAAAGTCAGCTCAGGTAGGGGAGGAGAGCCATTTGCCTTGGATGTTACAAGCTAGAGGTACGCATGGTATAACCTCAAATGAGATTTGATGCTTTTTGTGGGTGGAGTTGAGAACACTGGGCTGGTGGAGATTGAAGTTGAGAGTGTAGTGCTAGAAAAACGCAGCAGGTCAGGCAGCATCTGAAGAACAGGAAAATCGATGTTTCTGGCAAAAGCCATGATGAAGGGCTTTTCAGATATGAGGAATATTTTTCTTCCTTTTTCAGCTTGGTTTTAAAGTGGACATGCTTGTTCAGATCCCTCCATGATTATGCTCCCTTAATGGAATGTGTAACCTCTTCAATGCTCCCTCTCCCTCAAACACTGCATCTCTGAAGTCTCTGCTGCACCTGCAATTCTGGCCCTTTGCATTTCCCAGCCTACCTACTTCCATTGTTAGTAACTGGGATGTTAGCTGTTTCGGGCTCCTAGTGCTAGAATTCCCTCACCCTCTTCACTTCGCTTCCTGTTTTCTGCTTTAAAGATATTCAGAACCTCCTTTTAGATGCTGCCACTTTGTGCCCTGTCTCCTCATGTGGCTCAGAATGGAATCACTTTCATTTTGCTTCATGCCTGGGAAAAATTTTGGGATGTTTTGCTCTGCTTGTGGTCAAATGAAAAATGCAGATTATTGAATACTCCTCAATGTGCTGGGTTTCAGCTCCATTGGTGCTGATACCTCATCCAAAAGACCACAGCTCAGCTTTGATCCAGGGCAGTGAGTTTTGTTGTCCCTGTGGGCCAAATTGATGATGCTGGATTGGTCACTCCTATGAATGACCAAAAGCTAATGTCTGAATGTATACCTCTGCATTTTTGGCAGGAATCACTGGTTTGTTATTGGGAAAGCTGGAAATTACTTGAGCTTTACTACCCAATTCAATGCACTGTGGCAGATTGGAGCAGCATCTGCTGATGCCCTCTTAGAGACGAGGTAGCACAGCACAGTCAAGACATGAGGGCTGGCTGATCTCTTGCCTACTGCAGCAGCTCCATTGACAAACTCCTTAATCCATCATGAAGTGGTACAACCTCTCCTAAGCGTGCTGACGTTGAGGTGCTTGAGTGAAACACTACACCCAACAAAATGTAAATACCAGAGTTTTTAAAGTTTGTTGAGAAAGCATACTGAAAATGCAGGCTCCTGGGCATGAGTGTGAGGATGATGATGGTTGTTGCAACTATCTGCTGTTATAGAGGCTCTACCCTTCTATAATTTGTGGACTTCTTTGCACTGACATTGGACTTGGATTGAGACAGTTATGGCTAGATTTTGTCTTATTATCAAATTGTCAAATGATTGTCATGTTCATCTCCTCTGTTTTTCCCACTGACTAAGAGACAGGAGGCCGATCAGTCCCTCAAGCCATTCAATTTATCTGTATCTTAATAGTCAATCCTTGTCTAATTAAAAAACATTGATTTTCCCACCCCTGCTGCACGTCATTTTTTTCTGGTGGTGAGGGAGGGGATAATTATAACATTATAATTATCTGCCTTTGTCCTGGACCCTGCCCCTGGAAATAATTTCTCCTGATCCACTCTATCAAATCTCTTAATCATCTTAAAACGCCTCAATTAGATAGCCCCTTAATATTTAATACTCCAGAAAGCACAAGCCTAGTCTATGCGACCTTGTCTAATTCAACCATGTTAGTCTGTTACCACTTGGGTGAGTATGCCACACTCCCTTCAGACTTGATTTAGCTTTTGAGATATGGCCCAGCAGTCCAGGGTGGAACTGAAGCAGAATATTAAATAACTCTCACTCCTTAGTCATTTCTTTAAGGAGCAGGTAGACAGTCATCTTTATTGGCCTTATTAGTTGAGCTTGTCCACACTGAGATTTGTGTACGAAACCCACTGCAGTCCGTTCTTCTGTAACATGATAATAGTGTTCCTGTGTGACCCTGTGCTACACAAAAAAAGTTGCACGATATAAATAAGTGTTGGCAATCTATAACACGTTCTAACCAAAACATGTTTTACAAATTTGCGTTTTACAAACAGCATTCCCAATTCACCAGTCACGTTGGTCTTTTGTTAACAAAAAATCTCAATATAGCAGATCTGGCTGTGTATTTGATATCTTACTGTAGGATGTGTAATTAAACGATGTTTCACCACACAATCCCCACCACCTCTCCTTCATTAGTCATGATTACTCCTTCCTTCTTCGTTATTATTTTTTTTCCCTTTATCAAAGAACACAGGTTAAGAACCCACACTCAGAGTGGGGTCTTGCTGTTCACAAATTGACTACTGTATTTCATAGGAAATGTAATCGATGTTCTATCCTAACAGCACTGTGGATGTAGCCATGCAGTGGTTCAAGAGGGTAACTTGCCAAGGGCAATTAATGCTGACTTTATCAACAGCACCTACATCCCATGAACAAATTTAAAAATGTGGAAGTTCGTGTTACATTATGCAAGTCTTGACCTTGTTAGATTGTATCCTTACAACTTGAACAAGTGAGGGATGGTGAGCAGCGAGTTAGTTTGAGGAGAACTGGTTCACCCACTGCTCTTGTACATTGTACCTTTTTTCCATTCTTTCAAGGGATAATGAGCTTAGTGTTTACTACTTGTATCACACAGTTAATTGTCCTGGTATGCTGTCTGCAGGTGTATTTAACCATTAACAATGTTGGGACATTCTGTTCGAGAACCTGTTGAGCAAACACACTTTACAAATAGCATTGTCCATGTTAGAGAAAAAATAGAGATGGAAGAAGCTGGAAAAAACTTAACAAGAGTGAGACTGGAATTGAGATGTAATTACCTCGAAAGGTTTGATCCTCCTTTTCTTGAGAAAGGAGAACGTTGAGGGAAAACTTGACTGAATCACAATTGTTGAAACACTGAAGGAGACCATTCAGTCCATTGTCTGCATCATCTCTCCAAATCAGCAATTCTGAATGCTATGCCCCCATAACCTCAGTGTTCCTTTTCAGGTAACAGTCAAATGCATTCCACCCCTTAACAACTTGCTGTGTGGAAAGGGTTTTCTTTGTCACTTCTGTTTTTGTTACTTCCTTTCGATCTCTGCCTGCTTGTCTGTGATCCTTTTACAAGTGGAAGCTGTCTCCCCATTTGTGCTGTCTGGATCCCATGTGATTCTGAACCTCTATTAACTTGCTTGAGAGCCTTCCCTTCTCCAAGGAAAGCATTCCAAAATTCTTCAACCTGTCTTCATTACTGAAGTTCCTCATCCCATCAACCTTCTTTTGAATATTTATGTTTGCATTCTTTCCAAAAGCTTTGACAGGGGTTAAGTGTGGTGAGAGATGTGTTGTTGGTGGTATTTTTGTAGAGATGTCTTTACAGTTAGGAGGGGTCAAAAATCAAAGATGGTCACTAATGAATCCCAGAGAACGCTAGAGAAACTCCTTTGCACAGACTGTGATCTTGCCATAGTGTGGAAATGGATTTAAAAGGAAGTTTGGTAAGCATTTGAGGGTACAAGGATTAGAAGGCTGGTGCTTATAACGTGGGTCAAAGTAAGATCCATGTGAACATAAATGTTAGTACAAACCATTTAGTCTTAAACGGTCTGTTTCTGTGCTGCAAATGCTATGTTACATTTTCCTGGCATTTTGTAAGTGACTAGTCACAGACATTCTTTGGTCAGTTTGATTGTGTTCCAAATTGAGTTGGCAGGAACTGAAAAATGAAACTGAACTATGTCCACGACAGCTGTTTTGAGCATTCCAGTTTTTTTATTGTCTGTGACTGAGACCTGGAGATCCAGCTGTCTCTGCTCGCTTGTTTTGTTTAATGGTGACTTTTTAAAAATATAAACTTCTTTGCTAACTTAAGACGCCATTGGAAAATCTGTATTACTTTTGCAAAGTTTTTTTGTCAAAAAAAATCCCTTTGAACAGAAAGTATTTGCTGTAAGCTAGCCAGTGAAATCAAATTCATGCTTTGTGAAGCTGTGTAATTTTTGTTCTCCTTACCTACACAACCATTCTGCAAAAAATACCCCACAATTCATATTTTCTTTGTATTCTGTAAAATGCCGGAATTATCAGCAGCCCTCATCAGCCTTTAGAGTCATAGCGATGTGCAGCGGGGAAACAGACCCTTCAGTCCAACCCGTCCATGCCGATCAGATATCCCAACCCAAACTAGTCCCACCTGCCAGCACCCGGCCCATAGCTCTCCAAACCCTTCCTATCCATATACCCATCCAGGTGCCTTTTTAAATGTTGCAATCATACGAGCCTCCACCACTTCCTCTGGCAGTTCTACCATTCCCATACCACCCTCTGCAAGGAAAGGTTACCCCTTAAAGCTCTTCTATATCTTTCCCCTCTCACCCTAAACCTATGCCCTCCAGTTCTGGACTTCCCAACCCCAGAAAAGAGACTTTGTCTATTTATCCTATCCATGCCCCTCATGATTTTATAAACCTGTATAAGGACACCCCTCAGCCTCCATCACTCCAGGGAAAACAGCCCCAACCTGTTCAGCCCCTCCCTATAGTTGAATTCCTCCAACCCTGGCAACGTTTTTGTAAATCTTTTCTGAACCCTTTCAAGTTTCACAACATCTTACCGATAGGAAGGAGACCAGAATGACACGCAATATTCCAACAGTGGCCTAACCAATGTCCTGTACAGCTGCACAAGACCTTCCAATTCCTGTACTCAGTACTCTGACCAATAAAGGAAAGCATACCAAACGTCATCTTCACTATCCTATCTACCCGCCACCCTATCTTCAAGGAGTTATGAACCTGCACTCCAAGGTCTCTTTGTTCAGCAACTCTCCCTCGGACCTTACTATTAAGTCTATAAGTCCTGCTCAGATTTGTTTTCCCAAAATGCAGCACCTCACATTTATCTAAATTAAACTCCATCTGCCCGTTCTCAGTTTGAAAGATCTCCCTTCTTTCCTTGACTTCAGTCAGCATTAGAAGATCTCCAAATATTGATCTCCTCCTCCTTCTGTCATCCTAACAAAAACAAGCAACCAAAATTTAAGTTTGAAACAGGATAGGGGTACACAACTTTGCTAGTGAAAGGGCAAACTTTGCTGTGCATCTTGAAATCTATGTAGTTCACCTTTTAAGTGGAGGTTCTTTGCTACCTTCCAAACCCATGACTTCCAACATTGAGAAGGACAAGGGCAACAGACACTGGGCACACTACCCTTTCCAAGTTTGTACCCCATCCCCAAAATACTCACCATCCCTTCAGTGTCACAGACCCATAGCGATGTACAGCATGGAAATAGACCCTTTGGTCCAATTTGTCAATATTGACCAGATATCCTAAGTAAACCTAGTTCCCTTTGCCAGCATCTGGCCCATATCCCTCTCAACCCTTCCAGATGCCTTTTAAATGTTGTAATGTTACCAGTGTCCAACACTTCCTCTGGCAGCACATTACATACACGCACCACTCTCTGCGTCAAAAACTTGCCCCTTAGGACCCTTTTAAAATCTTTCGCCTCTCACCCTAAACCTATGCCCTCCGGTTTTGGACTCCTCCACCCCAGGGAAAAGAACTTGTCTATCTTTCCCATCCATGCCCCTTCAAATCCTGGAACACCCTCTCTAATGACGGGGAGTTTACCTTCTTCAAGTAGACTTCAGTTCAGAAAGCAGTTTAGCGGCCCCCTTCTCAAAGGCAACGCCAGATGGGCAATAAATGTTGACCCAGCAGGGATACCCACATCCTATGAAGGATTTTTGATTTAAAGTCACTCCTTTGCATGTGTGGATGTGCTACAGTGTGCAAATGGCCATCCTCATTGTTTATTCTTCCATGGGATGTGGGTGTCACTATAGGCTGGCATTTATTGCTCATTGTTAATTGCTTCTGGGAAGGTGGTGGTGGTGAGCTGAGTAAAACAGCTGCTTCTTCCAGCACTAGATATAGAGTTCCAGGATTTTGGTTCAGTCACTATCTCATGTTGCACACTGTGTTACTTTCAGTTCATTTGTGATATTTCGTATGGTTCTGTTGTTTGTTTTCAGGTCCAGATGTCTTTATTTTAAAATGTGTTTCTCCCTCCCCTCCCAACCGTGATAAACTGGGAGATCATTGCAGAAATTTACAGAGAAAATGTTCCTCAGTCACCAGTGAATATGAACTCCATGTTCCCTTGAAAGCATCGAGACTGAGCAAATCTGACCTTTTTCTGATTTCAGGTCCTGCTGCTGCAAATGAAGGAGTGCTGGCAAACTTCTTTAACAGTTTATTGAGTAAAAAGACAGGTTCCCCTGGGAGTCCTGGAGCTGGAGGAGTACAGAATACAGCCAAAAAGTCAGGTAAGCCCTTATCACCAGTTAGAACCAGCAGGGTTGGAAATGGCTCATTCAGTCGCATTGTTATCACTAAGATTCCTCGGTTATTCCAAGGAACTAGAGGTGTTGGTGAAGGATGTTTTCATGGAAAGCGCTCACCAGGGTTGGAAACATCGTACAATTGAGTAGTGAATTCAGGCTGACCTCTGAACCATGAGACCAGAAAGATTCCGTATTTAATGCTTCACTCATCCCAAGCTAACTGATCACTATCAGTATAGTAATAACTAGCTGAGATCTTCCATGATTTATATATCATATCCATAGGTATTTAAAGTTTTTGTGAAGATCTGTATCTTGGGAGCAGGTTGGATTTGTTGTTGGTCTGTTTGCTGAGCTGGTAGGTATGTTGGCAGACATTTTGTCCCCTCTTGAGGTGACATCATGAGTGCTGTGTTGCCTCCTGTGAAGTGCCGCTGTACTGTTCCGCTTTGAATTGATGTGGTTCTGTTTGAGCTGGTTCTGGTTTTCCATTGCACTGGTTTGTAACTTGGGTGCAGGTTAAGGTGTTTGTTGATGGAGTCCGACGGCAAGCACCATGCTTTCCAGAATTCTCTTGCTGTTCTTTGTTTGGCCTGTCCTAGTATCGTTAAGTTGTCCCAGTCAAGCACATGGTTGTTGTCCGTGTGTATAGATGCCACTAGAATGGAAAACTGGAACCGGCTCCAACCGGAAACATCTCAAACAGAACCAAGTTCAAAGTGGAACAGTACAGCAGCGCTTCACAGGAGGCAACACAGCACTCATGATATCACCTAGAAAGAGGATGAAATGTCTGCCAACAAACTTGCTGGCTCGGTGAACAGACCAACAACGCATTTATGAACCATAGAATGGGTATGGTGTAGAAAGAGACCATTCAGTCTATTGTGCTTATGCTAGCTTTCTGCAAGAGCAACTCACTTAGTTCCACTGCTGTTCTTAATCATCATTGATCTGCAATTGTTTCTCTTTCAATAATCAATTATCCCGTTGAAACCTTCTATTCAGTCCATGCATTCCAGATCCTAACTGCTTTCTGTTAAACTCTTGCTTTTCTTCATGTTAGTGTTGCCCCTGACTGGAGTTTTCTGCTGTTAATTCTATATTTGCAGCAGGAGTTGTTGTGCATGCATGTCCAGCTGTTGGGTGGGTAGCTGAGGAATCATGGGAAATGGCCCCCATGGGAAATGGTCACTTGTAAGAGATACTGGAGGTTGACCAATCCCAGTTTGAATCACCTCGTCAACACAGAATGAGTATGAGTTATTTAATCTAGAAAGCTGGATGGAAGAAGGAAGGAATTGAAGCCAGTCTTTGCACAATTTTATGAATCTTTATTTGCAGAAATATTCATTATAAATATGCACCAACTCACTTCACTGCCCAAAGTTAGATCCTTGTCTTGGCATTAATGTATTCCCAGTTAGTGCCCTCTACCATGTGCAATTCAATGCAATTATTATATCCCAAAGCCCTCTAGCACCTCAGCAACCAAACTCTATCCCAACAATCCAAAACTGCTCCCATTCAACCATCAGGCCCGAGCTGCAGCATATCCAAGCTCAACAAATTTAATTGGTAACTAATGAAAAGATGAGGCCTTCAGTCGTTTTGGACAGGAGTAAGGTAATTCCTGTCTGCAGGCAGAATGATGCAGATAGACTCCAACAATTATATTTACTGTCTCTCTGAAAATAAATGGTCATTGGAGTCTTTCCAATAAGTTGCCAATTAAATGTTGAATGGGAGCAATTTTGGATTATTGGGATGGAGTCCAGCTGCTGGGATATCACATGGTTTAGGGGATGTGTTGTTTCCAAAATTGTTTTTTGTTGTTGATGGGGAAAGTCAGATTAATTCCGTTGTCAGGGACTGTGCGCTCAGGAATTCCCAAAATCTTTGTGTCAGTCAGGCCATGACCAGCCAGTCAGTTCCCTTTGGAGTTGGTTGGAATTTCCTGAAATTCTTTGGAGCAGAGAAACTGGAGCTTCGGGCTGTTTGCAAAGTAACCAGATGCACTTACTAAAAGAATTCACTACGAGCTGGCCAAGAGGTGTTGTCCTGAGACTTTATACTTGTACCTTCCAAATAATTTCACAAATTTTTGAAACCTCTACCCCATCCTGGGGCTAGATAAGCAAAGAAAATAAGTCATGTTTTTATTTGTTAACCTTTCACAGCCTCTGTTATAGATTAGACTCTCTTAGCAGAACCCAGCAAGCAGACATGTATCCTGCAGGTCTGGCTGCTGTGCGTTGCAGCACATGGTCTCTTTCAAGTGAGGGTCATGAGTTCAACTGTGCAATCCAGAGATTATGCAAAAAAAAATCATGGCTAGCACTCAAGTATAATAGTGATTTCCGCACTGTAATTGGTGTCACCTTTTGGATGAGAGGTTGAAACCTGGGTCTTGTATTTGCCTCTCGATGAGTTAGATTGCATTGTACTGTTTTGCAGTCTGAAAGATTTCCCTGGAATCTTGGTTAAATATCAATCCTTCAACTAGCTTCATTTGGAGGAATTTAAAAATCTGTGAGAGCTTGCTATGTGTAAATTGGCTTTTGCATTTTTTTGACACTTCAACAGTACCTTGTTGCCTATAAAACACTTCTGGAACATTGAGATTGTAAAAGGTGCTGTATCAATGCAGTTCTTTTTGTTCTTTGCTGTTTGCATGAACTTCAAGCCAGTTTGGGTCCATCTCCATATTTCTGCAGTTGAGTCTCTATATATGTGTCATTCAGTGGATCAAAATTGCTCAAGGTGTTGATGCTGATTGGGTGCTACTAACAAAATCAAAATATAAGATAAACTCCATTCTTGCCCTGCCTCTTTGTTTTCTTCCGCCTAGTGCACATTCTCTCCCCTATTCACCACGTCCTCTGTGGTTCTCTCGATTTCCTGGTAATATCTGGAATATAATGCCGGAAAAGGTGGTGAATTGAGAATCCACAGTGACTTCCAAAAGGAAATTGTAAAGGACTAAGAAAAAAACTACAGGAGAAAGAGCAGGGGAATGGAACTAATTGAATAGCGCCAGTGTAATGGGCTACCTGTTCTATACTGTAGACTGGGAGAAAGAACTGGAAAAGAGCATGGTGGCAGAGTTTGCAAGCTAGCAGAGTTAGCTTGTTTTAACACAATATTTTGTGATTTTTAAATGGTCTTTTTCTCATTTTAATTTCCAGGACAAAAGCCGGTTTTAACAGATGTTCAAGCAGAGCTGGACAGGATGTCTCGAAAACCAGATTCTGTGGTCACAACAAACAACTCTTCTGCAACAGAGAATGAAGCCTAAAAGCTGCAAGAGACACTGTATAATATTATATTTAAAAATAAAAGACCAAATTAGGCAATTGTATCATTCAAGAGAGGGCCAGCAGATGTCTAATGCGGCAGCCGCTATCAGTTTTAGTTTGGGGGTGGGGGGAACATGAGGCATTAACTAAACTTTTAAAATGACTTGTGGCAGGATAGGTGTGTGCATTCCAGAAATGTAAATAGCCTCTGTCTGACAACTCCTTAATCGAAAAATAATTTTATCAGAAAGGTTAAGAGTGAATAAAATTTTGAGTAGACTGGCAAAGCGGTGTGTGTTAGTGGGTTTTAAGAGAGTGGCTGGAAGGAGATGAGGGGAGGAGGTAGGTGCTGATCAGTCATTGGACTGGCTTGCTTAGCTTACAGTTCTTGGGCAGTGGGATGTGACAAGATTTTGGAATCAGTGACTGAGATTGGTAGTAAATTCTGTACTCTTATTTCCCTTTTGCTCTTGACTGCTTGTAAGTGAGATGGGGAGCAGGTCACTGAGGCACACCAAGCAGTGCCAGTCAGTTTGTGACTGGCAGGTATTGAAATGAAGGAGCAAGCTGGTGCTTCAGGTGAGACCACTAACAGTGGCTGGTCACAGGAGGAGAGGTAGTTTCATGCAAGAGGAGTTAGCATGAAGGAGATGGAATATTTAGACTCATTGGATGTACTGTTAATAATTGGAAGTTAGAAGTGTGAAACTGTTTATATTAAAGAACTGTCCAAATTAATCCGGATTTAAGGGTGAGCAGGGAAGTGACTCTTAAAATGAAATTATCGAAGATGACAGAGATTGTATCTTTGAATTTAAAAGGCTTTTAGGATGTTTAGAGGGCATTTTGAATCATTAGTTATTGAGGACATAGGGTGGAGAGAGAAACCTGCTGGAAACAAGTGCCTGACACATCACCATGCAGGTGTCATAGTAACGCCCAGCTCAAACATGCACTATAGCATAAGCGGTCAGTCGCTTCATGGTGTTTTATTTTTATTAAAACTTAATTTAAAAGTTGTTTTATCCAGTAATGGAAAGGTTTTTTTTTAGTTTTTATTTTTTTTTTCTCTGATAGCTCCTGCCTTCCTTGACTTGTGGTGAGTTAGGCCATGTTAAATGAAAAGGAACATTTCCCCCCCCTCATCCCCATCACATCCCTCCCACTAAAAGATGAATGAGAAAAACATCATTCCGTTGTTTAGCTGCAGTTAATGAAATGGCACATTATTTTTGAGTGTAAACACTACTCAATGTAAAGTACTTTATTGCATTCTCCAGGGGATAACCACAAAATGGAATTGTGCAGACCTCTACTTCCTGTTGTACAAACTGTCCTAACTTGTGCTGAAATGGGAGGTTTGGCTAGTCAGCATTTTCCCTATAACATTGCATATATATTATTAAAGCAGTAATATATTTACCATTGAAAGCTGGGCATCATTAGCTTCTGAGTATTTTTCAATAGCAGAACTGTTTGTATAATTTTTTTATTTGTTTCTTTTGATTTTTTTGAGGCTCTTATCTGTAACATGTACTTATGGAGGGTGACCAGGGACAGCACTATTGTTCCTGGCTTCCTTTCACTGAGGAGAGCAAGGGGATGTTTCCAGGTTTGTCTGGACAATTTACCTGACATTCAAAGTTGGTGTAACTTTGGAAGAACTGCACAATTGGTCCACTTTTATTTTCAATATTTTTATGATTTAACTGCTGGAACCAAACAAGCAAACTTTAAATGGCTTTGAAGAAAACAGAACAAAATGTTAATCCATATAACTGTTGTATAGAGGATGCTGAATGATTGTTACACTAACCTTAAGAAACCAATTTAATGCTTAGTGAATTTTTTTCTGTTTGTCTCTTTCTGATCCATTCCTCTCCTCACATCCTTTATCTGTTTGTACCTCTTCCATTCTGCGTGTTTTCTGCTTCCTGAACACCCATGTTCCCTTCTTTATTTCTACCACTTGCATTTTTGTCTCTTTCAACTCTAGCTTTTTCAGTCTGGACATCTCTTTCCAGTCTTCCACTTTGATCTTTCTCCTCCATATTCATCCTTTCCTGTTTCTTAACTTTTTGCATTTCTCCATCTTATCCCTCCTTATTTTTTAGTTTGTTTTCTTTCTGTATTTCATTCCCACCTCCCTCTTTCAATCTGTGCCTCTCTCCTTTTCATTTCTCTCTCCCTCTCTGTTTATCAGAGATACAATACCATTAAAAGATGTTGTAATCTAAAGATCTGGTTTGATCATGTTTGTTTTCAGTAAACTGAAATATTTATGCTGCTTAATTTAAAGTTTGCACTTGAAATATTTTGCAGGAAGGAAACAAATTGGCATTTTAGAATCAAGTTTTAAATGAAAAATTATTTAACAAAATGAGTGCTAATTTTCACCTTTTGATGAAAGTGGATATTTAATGGAGGGAGAGAGATTGGGGAGATATATATATATATATGTATAAAGTTCTCTGTTAACCCTATTAGGTTAAACATTTTTTGTACTGTGTTGGACTGAAATTGTAACATTTGAGAGGAGTGTTCCCATTTAGTTCATGTGTATGGCTTTAACCTGATACCGTCATGTGGAATCTTGCTTTCTCTCTAGTGCTGACAAAGACAAAAATGTGTGTCTTCGCGTACCGGCTTCAATAAATGTGAATCCAGACTTGCCGTCTGTTCTTATTGATCTGTAGATTTCCTGAAAATACTTTGAAGACACTTTTTTCTGTATACACTGACGGCCAGGATATGGTGTCCAGAGCCTGAACTCTGCTGGATTGGATGTTCTGTGGGCCTTGATCTGGTGCTTTGTCATTGGTTGCATGAGTACTGACTTTACTTTTTAACTTACTGTTGTAGATCAGACAAGCTAGTGCTCACTGTCCAGGTCCATGCAGGATGAACAGGAATTTGGATTTGATGATGGTGTTTCTATTTCAGAGATTAATAATTGCTGATGGTATCATTGGGAGCCAATTAGTGCCAGGAGCAGGTTAAGCTTCTCTTCGGCTGGTACACTCCTGTCCTTCATTCACTGGATTATGACACTGCTTCTCCTGATACTGTACATCCATTGCTCCAAACAACAGTACTCCAGTGACTCAGCAAGTGTATTCATTGGGAGCACAGTGATTTGCAATTTATATAAAGCACATTTAGAATCCTCAGCATCCTGATGTGATCGTTCAGAAACCAGCTCAAATGTCTAGCGAGAAGGGTACCAAGGCTCCTAGGATGGTGAAGGGGAGAGATTCTGATAGAAACAGAAAAGTTTAGTGTATGACATGTCAGGTCAATTCTTCAAATAAGGTGCATGTCAATAGGTTGAGATGGAAGGCTATGAAGAAAATAAGACTGGCAAAAAGTAGAATGATGGTCAATCCTAAAGGGTATTCAGAAATCATCTATTAGCATGTAAGTGGTAAGTGGTTAAAAATCACTACACCAGGTTATAGTCCAGCAGGTTTAATTGGAAGCTTCCAATTAAACCTGTTGGACTATAACCTGGTGAGTGGTTTTAACTTTGTACACCCCAGTCCAACACCGACATCTCCAAATCAAGTGGTAAGTGATTAGGCAGTGGGCTGGATTGTAATCAAGAGAAAGGGGTTGATATATGGTTAGAAATCCAGGGTAAAACTAGAATTATACTTATATTGGTGTTCACTGCAAAAGGGGAATATGGACACCATTAACAAGTGGAGATGGTGGAGGTAGTGTTAGGAGTGTATTGATAGGGAGGAGGTACTGGAAAGGTTGACTTGGCTTATTTTGGGAGGTCACTTTGTCTGGATGGCTTACATTCCAGATTGCTGAGTAAGATCAGGGAGTAGATGGTGAGTGGGCTTGGCTTTGATCATCCAAACTTCACCAGAGGATTGAAAAGTAGTCGGTCTTGGCAGTTACAGGGTGGTTGGTTTAATATTCCGTATTTGCAAATTTTACTTGGATCAGGAACAAAAATCAACCAACTTTGTGAGGTTTGCGTCAATTCAGGAGATTCTGCACAGATTTGTAAATGGCAGATTGTGCTCTATTTGAAGTAACTCAACATGAATGAAGGGAACGTGGTGGATGTTATCCATATCGATTAAGAAAATTGGATGAGGTTTCACGTAAGCTTCAATTTTGTGAACCAGCCTTTATGTCATAGGAAGGTCAGTGCCCAATGGATTAAAATATTGACTTGGGGATGGAAAGTAGCAAGTCCTGGTAGATGATTGCTTTTAGATTGGATAATAGTGTTTCTCATGGGTTATCCTCATCTGTATATGAGGAGGACACCACTTTGACTGGGACAACACATCTATCCTAGGACAAGTAGGAGAAAGTGAGGACTGCAGATGCTGGAGATCAGAGTTGAAAAGTGTGCTGGAAAAGCGCAGCCGCCCAAGCAGCATTCGAGGAGCAGGAGAATCGACGTTTTGGGCATAAGCCCTGAAGCCTGAAGAAGGACGTATGCCCGAAACGTCAATTCTCCTGCTCCTCGGATGCTGCCTGGCCTGCTGCGCTTTTCCAGCACCACACTTTTCAACACTATCCAAGGACACGCATGAATTCCTAGAAGCATGGCATTCCAACTGGAACCCACTTAAACACATTGACTTGGATCCCATATACCACACCTTGAGAAAAAAAATCAGGAAATTACATCACCACAAAATATGACAATGATATCACCAATCCAAGGAAACCTAAACAAAACGTGGGCCATGCTATCAGTGATTCAGCTGGAGGCTCACTGGTGATATTACCTACTGCGGTGATGAAATGTCTGAAAACAAACCTTCCAATTCAGCGAGCAAAATTTCATCCAGAACTTCAACCTGAGCTACAAATCTTCTCCGAACCCATTAAGCTTGATACTATCCTGGACAAAGCAGCCCACTTGATTGGTACCATAATCCACAAGCATCCACTCCCTGCACCATTGATGCTAAGTAACAGCAGTATGTAGTGTCTACAAGATGCACTGCAGAAATTCACCAAAGATACTCAGACAGCATCTTCCAAACCCATGACCACTTCCATCTTGAAGGACAAGGGCAACAGATCCATGGGAACACCACACCCTGCAAGTTCTCCTCCAAGCCATTCACCATCCTGGCTTGGAAATATATTGCTGTTCCTTCACTGTCAATGGGTCAAAATCCTGGAATTCCCTCAGGGCATTATGGGTCTACCTACAGCACACGGACTGCAGCGGTTCAAGAAGGCAGTTTACCCCGACTTTTTCAAGGGCCACTAGGGACGGGCAATAAACACTGGGCCTGGTCAGCGACATCCCACGAGCCTGCTCTATCGCTCCTTTATGGCATGGATGGTTGTGGAGGGGAACGAGGAGGAAAGAGGGGAGGGGAGGTGGAAGAGTCTGTAACCAGGAGCCTTAATTAAAAGGGTGGTGATCACATAATCCAAATGCAAATATTTGAGTAATGTCTACATGCAGTGTTTGGAGTGTGAAGCTCTGTGGTACAGGAGTGGTTGAGATGAGTAATGTTGATGCATTTAAGAGGTAGCTAGTATAGGATAAAGAAGAAAGGGATAGAAAGATAAACTGATTGGATTAAATAGAGGGATGGCAGGCAGCTCATAAATACTGTCACAAGCTTGGGCCAAATGGCCTCTTTCTGTGCGCAATGTTCAACATAACTTGTTTTATGGAATAGATTTTGGATTGAACTGGGACAAAGATCCTGAAACAATAGTATGCTCAGCTGAAGTGGAAGAATCTAGGGTGAATGATTGTCTCAAGGGAATCTTCTTCCATAAGCAATAAAGATACATAATTGTAAAAATCCATTGACTGCATCAAAGTGTGCTGTAGACTGTCCAAAGCAGCACAGCTCTTCAGATTGGATCTCGGGTCTCACTGTCAAAGCTGGCATTTATTTCCCATCCATAATTACCACCACGAAGGTGGCAGTAGGCTCCTAATCCGTCAGGTGCATCAAATTGTGACATGTTAGGACATTTCAGATTACAGTTAAGAACATACCTTGTTTCTCTGGGACTGGAATCATCTTGAGGGCTTGCTTGGGTAAGCACAGATTAATAGTACAATGATAATAGTGGCTCTGGGAACCTGGGTTCAAATCCCACCATGGCAGATAGTGGAATTTGAATTAATAAAAATCTGGAGTTAATGGACCATGAATCCATTGTCAATTGTCAAAAAAAACCATCTTGTTCACTTACTGTCCTTTAGGGAAAGAAACTGCCATTCTGATTTGGTCTGGGCCTACATGTGACTCCAGTCCCACAGCAATGTGGTTGACACTTAACCCGCCCTCTGGGTAATTAGGGATGGACAATAAATGCTGGCATAGCCAACAATGCCCGCACCCTGGGAATGAAAAAAATACAACTGATGTGTTGCCCCATCTTACAACAATGAATCCTAATGCCCTTGGGTTTGAGAGGGTTCTCCCTTTGGGTCATCTCCAGGGTTTTGTGCTGGAGTGTCTCAGACCACACCAAGCAACATGGAATAAAAGTTCAGTTAAAATAAAACCTGAATGCAATGATGATTTACAGCAGCTGTTACAGGAAGCAACCATGACTTTTACTGGAAACATCTAAATAAAGTGTCTTTAAAATCTGATTGAAGATTTGTAGCTCGGGTATCCGTTGTTGTGGTTCTGCTCGCCGAGCTGGAAGTTTTTGCTGCAAACGTTTCGTTCCCTGGCTAGGGAACATCATCAGTGCTGTTGGAGCCTCGTGTGAAGCGCTGCTTTGATGTTTCTTCCGGTATTTATAGTGGTTTGTTCTTGCCGCTTCCGGGTGTCAGTTTCAGCTGCAGTGATTTGTATGTGGGGTCCAGGACCCCACATACAAATCACTGCAGCTGAAACTGACACCCGGAAGCGGCAAGAACAAACCAATATAAATACCGGAAGAAACATCAAAGCAGCGCTTCACACGAGGCTCCAACAGCACTGATGATGTTCCCTAGCCAGGGAACGAAACGTTTGCAGCAAAAACTTCCAGCTCGGCGAGCAGAACCACAACAAAGTGTCTTTAACAGAGTTAAGCATCCCAAGGAGTTTCACCAAGGTATGATTAGCCAGGAATTTTCAAATGGCCCAGGAGCTCCTGGAGATTGATAAGCAACAGGTTGACAGGCGACTGGGACTTGGGAATTCAGAAATATTCAGTCGAGCTTGATTTTAAGGCATGTGGAAGATGGGAGGTTTGGTCAGAAAGAAAAAAAATCAAACATACTGAAACTTTGGCTTTAGTTTTTTGGGGAAAAGGAAGAATCAGAATTGTGGATTTCCAGGACATGAACATAAAAATCAAGATGCCTTAGGGAGGATGATCTTTCCAGAGGTGTCATCTTTAGGGTGAGGTTCTGATCAAAAGTTCCTGTCTGCCCCTTCAAAGATCCCTTGGTGTTTTGTAGTGAATGTTTATCCCTCAGTTAATGTCACAGAAGGATCATATTTATTACGTCGTTCATTTGTTAGTTACCTTGACAAAACTTAGCTGTACAACATTACAAATGTGGCTGCATTTCATTGGCTGTAGAGTGCTCTGGGACTTCCATGATTGTGAAAGGTGCTATATAAATTAAATTTTTTATTCACAAACTAACTTGTAATTTGTAAATATTTAATTGCTTCTTCAATGTCTCACTCCAATGTATCTTAAAGTCAGTCCGCTTTGATGGAGAGGAAAACTGTTCTGGAATATAAAGCCTTGAGCCATAATGTCTGCAACTTCTAACTGGAGCAGAATTGTTGCTCTAACCTGAGGACAAAATAGTACCTTAATGAGCCGAGTTATAATTTAGAGCCTTAAAGGATTCATCCTATACTCCCGAACCATGTTTGTGCTGATATAAATGCACTCATTGACTTATGGGCAATGTGTTACATCAATTTGTGGATTTGATATAAAATAAATACATCCTGTGCTTATCTTGCTCTGCCCAGCTGTCTATACGCAAATTTCAAACCATTTCTGAAAGACAAAATTATTTTCTGGCCAGATAAATAGCAGGAAACAAGCAGAGACTCATCAATTCAACATGAGAATGAATTTCTCAAGTGAATGTGCAATATCGCCTGAAACTGCTCTGACAAAAAGCAGCAGTTACCCTCTGTGTCCCGGCCCACAACTAATCCCTCAATGAATACCGCCAAAATAGATTGCCTGTTTATTTATCATTTTATATCGACCAGGTCCCCATGATCGTGAGATGTCACAGAGGTTAGCACTGCTGCCTCACAGCTTCAGATACCCAGGTTTGATTCCACTCTCAGGCGACTGTTTGGAGTTTGTACATTCTCCCTGTGTCTGCGTGGGTTTCCTCCGGGTGCTCCAGGTTCCTTCCAGTCGCAGGTTGTGAATTGGCTGTAGGAAATTCCAGATAATGGGGTAAGGTGGGGGGAGGGGGGGAGTTGGGATGTTCTTCACAGGTCAGTCTGGGCTTGATGAGCTGAATGACCTGCTTCCACACTGGAGGGATTCAATGATCAGTAAAGTGGTTATGCTGCTTCCTACAATACAAGAGGCAGCACTCAGAACTGATTCTTGTGCTGTTAGAATGTGAAAGGTGGTATATAAATGCAAGTCAGTATCAGGCAGGCTATTAGAGAGGTGTGGATGGTCAGAGTCTTTTTCTCAGGATGGTAAAAATAAAGGGAAGGATTGTAGGAAAAGGAGTAATCTGCCATGGGGGGGCTAAGGAAATAAGGGAGGCTATTAAATTGAATGAAATGCATTCGAAGTGGCAAAGACCCAGCAGGAAACTAGAAGATTGACAAAACTTTAAAAGTCAACAGAAAGCCACGAGAAAAGTTTTTTTTTATAGATATTTTTATTGGGAATTTAACATTTTGACAAATTTACAAAAATAAGCAGAATTTTCAAGCACAAACATTAATATAAAAATAGATCTTAAATATATAATCATCAAAATTCAACTAATCCACAATCATCCAGAGTGTATAGTTGAGTCGCTTACATCCTTCAAATAAGAGAAAATGTTCTCTAATACACTCATAACAGTATAATAAAAAGGAAGCTATTTCCAAACAATAAGAACAAAAAAAAATTAAACATGTTTGAATGGAGATCTTCCCCCTTGTTCTCAGGGGGCCTTACTACCTTTCCAATGTTCCACCATATCCTCTCCCAAAAAGTGTCCCACCCTCGACCCGGGCGCTCCTTAATAGGATTTAGATATACTACCGAGCTAGAGTTAACAGTGAGCGCCGCACCCCCACCCCTCCCCACCCATACCTGAGTATATCTAATAGCATCAATGCCACGTACAAACACACATAACTATAAAATTACAACTCCAACAGATTACAGTTAAGTATAATAACATAAGATACTTTGATTTACTCATTATCCACTCAGTATTAGACTATTTAAATATAATATTCAGCAGCTAATTAAGATTAAAGAAATTTTTTGGGTGGTTTGGCAAGTGTGGTGGGGTCAGGAAACCCACTTTTCCCAGGTTTTGGGAAGGGCTCTGTAGACTCAGACTTGCTGAGTCGCCGCCATCTTGGATCTCCCACAAGAAAAGTTATAAAGAAAAGTAACGTAGATTGAGAGTAAACTAGCTCAAATATTAAGGCAGATCGCGAAGGTTTCTACAAATATATAAAACAAAAAAGAAAGAAAGAGTGGCTAATGTAAACATTGCTCCTTTAGAGGATGAGAAGGTGGATTTAATATTGAGAAATGAGGAAATGGCAGAGACATTTAATAGGCATTGTGTATCAGCCTTCACAGTGAGAACGTGAATAATATACCAGTAATTGATGACAAGGAGGCTAAGGTAGGTGAGGGCTTAGAAATAATCATTATCATGGGGACAAGCTAATGGAGGTAAATGCAGACAGATCTGATATAATCAGGTACTAAAAGAAATGGGGAGAAATAGCCAATATGCTGGTGGTAATTTTCTAAAACTCGCTGGACTCTCGGGCAGTTCCGGCAGATAAAACAGCAAATAAAGCCGTAGAGTCTGACAGCAGGGAGACAGGCCCTTCGGCCCAAACTGGGCCATGCAGTCAAAATGTCCATCAACACTAACCCCATTTCCCTGTACTTAGCCCATATCCTTCCTTTCCTATCCATGTATTTGTCCAAATGCCTTTTAAATGTTGTTAATGTACCCACCTCAACCAGTTCAGTTGGCAGCTCATTCCATATGCGTACCACCCTCTGAGTAAAAATGTTGCCCCTTAGGTTCCCTTTTATTCTTTCCCCTCTAACTTAAACTGATGCTCTCCAATTCCACAATCCTGGGAAAAAGACTGAGTGCATTCACCTGATCCATGCCTCTCGTGATCTTATGCACTTCTATAAGATTCTCCGTCAGTCTCTAAAGAAAAAGTCCTGGCTTGTCCAACCTCTCCCTATAACTCCAATAGTTGAGTCCTGGCAAAATCCTTGTAAATTTCTTCTGCACTCTTTCCAGTTTAATAACATCCTATCGCAAGCTGACCAAAACTGAACACAATACTCCAACTGAAGCCTTACCAATGTCCTGCCCAACTGCAACATAACTTCCCAATTTCTTTACTCGATACCCCGACTGATGAAGGCCAGTGTTTCAAAATCCTTCTCCTCTGCACTTTTAAAGAACCGTGCACCTGAACTCCAAGGTCCCTCTGTGCCACTGCACTCCTGAAGGCCCTACCATTCACCATGAAACTCCTACCTTGATTTGACTTTCCAAAATGCAAGACCTCACATTTATATTAAACTCCATTTGCCATTTCTTGGCCCACTACTCCAGCTTATCAAGGTCCTGCTGCAATTTCTGATAACCTCCCTCACTGTCCACGATACTTCATATTTTAGTGTCATCTGCAAACTTACTAATCATGCCTTGTACATTCTCATCCAAGTCATTGATATAGATAACAAACAGTAATGGGCCTAGCACCAAACCCTGAGGCACTCTACTAGTCACAGGCCTCCAGTCCGACAAACATCCTTCCACTATTACCCTCTGCTTCCCACTATCAAACCAATTGTGTATCCAATTTGCCAGGTTCCCCGGATTCCATGTGATCTTACCTTCTAGAGCAGTCTACCATGTGGAACCTTATCAAAGGCCTGAACTGAAATCCATGTAGAAGACATCTACTGCCCTGCCCCCATCATCCTTCCTGGTCACTTCATCAAAGAATTCTTAACAAATTTATGTGGCATGATCACCCATGCACAAAGCCATGCTGACTATTCCTAATCAAACCCTGTCTTTCCAAATGCATGCATATCTTATCTCTCAAAATCTTCTCAAGTAACTTAGTCACTATAGAGGTCAAGCTTACTGGTCTATTGTTCACAGATTTTTCTTTGCAGCCCTTCTTGAATAAGGCACAACTATGACATCACTGATTAAAAATGGAGGTAGGCAAAATTACAGGCTTAACTTCTGTCATGGCGAAAATGATTGAATCAAGGAAGAAATAGCAAGACATCTAGGTAGAAATTGTCCCGTTGGGCAGACACACCATGGGCTCCTGAAAGGCAGGTTATGTTTAACTAATCTACTGGAATTCTATGAAAACATTATAAGCACAGTGGACAATGGGGACCTGGTAGAAATGGTGTATCCAGATATCTAAATGACATTTGACAAGGTGTCACACAAAACACTGCTGCATAAGATAAAGATGCAAGGCATTACAGACAATGTATTAGCATGGGTAGAGGATTGATTAACAGGAAGCAAAAGAGTGGGGAAAAATGAGTTTCCCGTTTGGTTATTAGTGACTAGTGGTGTGCCTCAGGGATCAGTGTTGGGACCGCAATTATTCACAATTTACAAAGATGATTTGGAGTTGGGGACCACATTTAGTGTGTCAAAGTTTGTGGATGACACTAAGATGAGTGGCAGAGCAGAGGACAGTGAAACTTTACACAGGGACACTGATAGTTTAAGTGAGTGGGCAAATGTCTGGCAGATGGGATACAGTGTTGATAAATGAGAAGTTAACCATTTCAATAGGAATAACAGTAAAAAGGACTATTATTTAAGTGGTAAGAAATTACAGCAGGCTGCTGTGCAGAGGGACCTGGGTGTCCTTGTGCATGAACCACAGAGGGTTGGTCTGCAGCTACAATACATAATTAGGAAGGCAAATGGAATTTTGTCCTTCATTGCTAAAGGGATTGGTCTCCTTGAGAAAGGATGTACTGGCACTGGAGGGGGTGCAGAGGGGGTTCACTAGGTTGATTCCGGAGTTGAGGGGGGTGGTTTATGAGGAGAGACTGAGTAGACTGGGATTATATTCATTGGAATTCAGAAGAATAAGGAGGGATCTTATAGAAACATATAAAATTATGAAGGGAATGGGTAAAATAGAAATACAGAGGATGTTTCCACAGGCAGGTGAAACCAGTACAAGGGGACACAGCCTCAAAATTCGGGGCAGCAGGGTTAGGACTGAATTGAGAAGGAACTTTTTCACGCAGAGGGTTGTGAATCTATGGAATTCCCTGTCTAGTGAAGTATTGAGGATTCCTCAGTAAATGTTTTTAAAGCTAAGATAGATAAATTTTTGAACAGTGAAGGAATTAAGGGTTACAGTGAGAGGGCGGGTAAGTGGATCTAGACCACGAAAAGATCAGCCATGATCTTATTGAATGGCAGAGTGGGCTCAAAGGGGGCGGGGTTGCCTTATTAGTAACAAATGAAATTAAATCAATAGTAAGAATTGAAGCAGGGTCACATGGTGTAAAAGCTGTGTGGGGAGAATTGAGGAACCGCACGTCCCACGGTTGGAATTATGTACAGGGCTCCAAACAGCAGTCAGGAGCTAGGGTGCAAGATAGACCAGGAGATAGAAAGGATGTGTGGGAAAGGCAAAGTTAGTGACCATAGGGGATTTCAATGTGCAGGTGGGCTGGGAAAATCAGGGTTGGTAGTGGATTGCAAGAAAAGGAATTTGTGGAATGTCTTCGAGATTGGCTTTTGGAGCAGCTTATGGTGAGGCCTGCGCGGGAGCAGACAATACTGGATTTAGTGTTGTGCAATGAGGCAGACTTGATAAGGAACGCTTAGGAGGCAGTGATCATAATATGATTGAATTTATGCTGCTGAGAGGGAGAAAATAGAATCAGAGGTATTACAGCTGAATAAAGGCATGAGGGAGGGGCTAGGGAGAATTGACTGGGAGAGGAACCAAGCAGGAAAGATGGTGGAACAGCAATGGCAGGAGTTTCTGGGCGTAGAGTCACAGAGATGTACAGCGTGGAAACAGATCCTGCAGTCCAACCTGTCCATGCCGACTAGATATCCCAACCCAATCTAGTCCCACCTGCCAGCACCCGGCCCATATCCCTCCAAACCCTTCCTATTCATATACCCATCCAGATGCCTCTTAAATGTTGTAATTGTACCAGCCTCCACCACATCCACTGGCAGCTCACTCCATACATGCACCACCCTCTGTGTGAAAAATTTGCCCTTTAGGTCCCTTTTATGTCTTTCCCCTCTCTCCTTAAACATATGTCCTTGAGTTCTAGACTCACCCACGCCAGTGAAAAGACATTGTCTATTTATCCTATCCATGCCGTTCATGATTGTATAAATCTCGACAATGTCACCCCTCAGCTCCAGGGAAAACAGCCCCAGCCTCTCCCTATAGCTCAGATCCTCCAATCCTGGCAACATCCTTGTAAATCTTTTCTGAACCCTTTCAAGTTTCACAACATCCCTCCGATAGGAAGGAGACCAGAATTGCACGCAATATTCCAAGAGTGGCTGAGCCAATGTCCTGTACAGCCGCAACATGACCTCCCAACTCCTGTACTCAATACTCTGACCAATAAAGGAAAGCATACCAAACGCCTCCTTCACTATCCTATCTACCTGTGACTCTACTTTCAAGGAGTTAGAAACCTGCACTCCAAGGTCTCTTTGTTCAGCAACACTCCCTAGGATGTTACCATTAAGTGTATATGTCCTGCTAAGATTTGCTTTCCCAAAATGCAGCACCTCGGATTTATCTAAATTAAACTCCATCTGCCACTTCTCAGCCCAATGGTTCATCTGATCAAGATCCCAATGTAATCCGAGGTAACCTTCTTCACTGTCCACTACACCTCCAATTTTGGTGTCACTTGCAAACTTACTAACTATACCTCCTATGTTCACATCCAAATCATTTGTATATTTGATGAAAATTAGTGGACCCAGCACTGATCCTTGTGGCACTCCACTGGTCACAGGAGACACAGCCAGATTCATTCCTAGGAAATAAGAAGGGACAGTAAGGAAACCATGGCTGACCAGAGAAGTCAGGAAAAGCATAAAAGCAAAAGAGAAAGTATATAATGTGGTGAAGGGCAGTGGAAAACCGCAGGATTGGGAAGCTTACAAAGACCATCAGAGGGCAACAAAAGAAGAAATAAGGAGGGAGAAGGTTAATTATGAGAGTAAGCTAGCCAGTAATATACAGGAAGACTGTAAGAGTTTCTTTAGATATGTAAAGGGCAAAAGAAAGGCAAAGGACATTGAGCTGCTGGAAAATGATGCTGGAGAGATGGTTGTGGAGATCAAGAAAATGGCTGAGGAACTGAATAATTACTTTACATCAGTCTTCATGATGGAAGACACGAGTAATATCCCAAAGATTCAAGAGTGAGGAGACAGAGCTGAGAATGGTGGCCATCACCAAGGAGAAGATGCTAGAAAAAGTGAATGGCGTGAAGGTGGATACATCACCTGGACCAGATGGACTACACCCCAGAGTTCTAAGGGAGATCGCTGAAAAGAATCCCTATAGTGTGGTAACAGGCCCTTTGGCCCAACAGGTACACACCGACCCTCCAAAAGGTAACCCACCCAGACCCATTCCCCTACATTTACTCTTGATTCATGCACCTAACCTATACATCCCTGATACTATGGACAATTTAGCATGGCCAATTCACCTAACCTGCACATGTTTGGACTGTGGAAGGAAACCGGAGCACCTAGAGGAAACCCACGCAGACACAGGGAGAATGTGCAAACTCCACACAGTTGCCCAAGTCTGGAATTGAACCTAGGTCCCTAGTGCTGTGAGGCAGCAGTGCTAACCACTGAGCCACCATGCTGCCCCGAAGGACCCTTTTATCTTTCAGGAATCACTAGAATCAGGGAGGGTCCCAGAGGACTGGAAATTCGTTAACATGACACTCCTGTTTAAAAAGGGAATACAGCAAAAGATGGGAAATTACAGACTGGTTAGCCTAACCTCAGTTGTGGGCAAGATCCTGGAATCCATTGTGAAGGATGAGATTTCTGAATACTTGGAAGCACATGGTAAAACAGGGCAAAGTCAGCATGGTTTCATCAAGGGGGGGCTCATGCCTGACAAATCTGTGAGAACTCTTTGAGGAGGTAATGAGCAGGTTAGACCAAGGAGAACCAATGGATGTTACCTACCTGGGTTTCAAGAAGGCCTTTGACAAGGCTCCGTACAAGAGGTGCTGAGTAAGATAAGGGCCCATGGGGTCAGAGGCAAGGTGCTAGCATGGAAAGAAGCCTGGCTGTTTGGCAGAAAGCAGCGAGTGGGGATAAAAGGGTCATTCTCAGGATGGCAGCCGGTGACATGTGGTGTTCTGGAAGGATCAGTGTTTGGGACTACAACTTATCACTTTTTATATATAAATAATCTGATGAAGGAATTGAGGGCATTCTGGCTAAGTTTGTAGACAATAGGTAGAGGGACAGGTGGTACTGAGGAGGCGGAAAGTCTGTAGAAGGTTTGGACACTTTAGGAGAGTGGGCAAATAAATGGCAGATGGAGTACAATGTGGTAAAGTGGAAAGTCATGCACTTTGGTAGGAAGAATAGAGCATGGACTATTTTCTAAATGGGGAGAAAATTCAGAAGTCTGAAGTGCAAAGAGACGTGGGAGTTCTAGTCCAGGATCCTCTCAAAATAAACTTGCAGGTTGAGTCAGTACTTAGGAAGGCAAATACAATGTTGACATTTATTTTGGTTTCTTTACATTTAGTTTTTTTTTAAAGAAAGCTAGCTTTTTAGAGGGATGGCAGTGCAGGCAGTGCAATGTTCCTCTTGCAACATGTATGAGGTGAGGGAAGCCATTAGCGTCTCTGCTGAGTACACTTGCAAGAAGTGCACCCATCTCCAGCTCCTCCAAGCCCGTGTTAGGGAACTGGAGATGGATTTGGATGAACTGCGGATCATTCGGGAGGCAGAGAGGGTCATAGATCAGAGCTTTAGGGAAGTAGTTACTCCGAAAGTTCAAGATAGATGGGTGACAGTGAGGGGGAGTGGGAGGAGGAAGCCAGTGCAGGGACCCCCTGCGGTCATTCCCCTCAAGAACAAGTATACCGTTTTGGATACTTGTGGGGGGGATGACTTACCAGGGGCAAGCAACGAGGTTCAGGCCTCTGGCACGGAGCCTGGCCCCGTTGCTCAGAAGGGAAGGGTGGAGAAAGGTAGAGCGATAGTTCTTGGGGACTCGATAGTGAGGGGTACAGACAGACGGTTTTGTGGGGGCGACAGTGACTCACGTTTGGTATGTTGCCTCCCAGGTGCAAGGGTACGTGATGTCGCTGATCGTGTTTTCCGGGTCCTTAAGGGGGAGGGGGAGCAGCCCCAGATCGTGGTCCACGTTGGCACCAACGATATAGGTAGGAAGAGGGGTGAGGATGTTAGGCAGGCTTTCAGGGAGCTAGGTTGGAAGCTCAGAGTTAGAACAAACAGAGTTGTAGTCTCTGGTTTGTTACCCGTGCCACGTGATAGAGAGTCGAGGAATAGGGAGAGAGAGCAGTTGAATGCGTGGCTACAGGGATGGTGCAGGAGGGAGGGATTCCGTTTTCTGGACAACTGGGGTTCTTTCTGGGGAAGGTGGGACCTCTATAAAAAGGATGGTCTACACCTGAACCTGAGGGGCACCAGTATCCTTGGGGGGAGGTTTGCTAGTGCTCTTTGGGAGGGTTTAAACTAACTCCGCCAGGGCATGGGAACCTGGACTGTAGCTTTAGGGTACAGGACCTTGAGTGTAGGGAGGTTAGGAATAATGCAGCGATCTCGAAGGAGGGTGCCTGTAAACAGAAGGGTGGATTGAAGTGTGTATACTTCAATGCCAGAAGTATAAGGAATAAGGTAGGTGAACTTGCAGCGTGGGTTGGTACCTGGGACTTCGATGTTGTGGCCATTACAGAGACGTGGGTAGAACAGGGACAAGAATGGCTGTTGCAGGTTCCAGGGTTTAAATGTTTTAGTAGGATCAGACATGGGGGTAAAAAAGGGGGAGGTGTGGCATTACTTGTCAAAGATAGTATTACAGCAGTGGAATGGACGATGGAAGAGGACTTGCCATCTGAGGTAGTTTGGGCTGAGGTTAGAAATAGGAAAGGTGAGGTCACCCTGTTAGGTGTTTTCTACAGGCCTCCTAATAGTCCGAGAGAAGTAGAGGATAATATTGCGAGGATGATTCAGGAAAAGAGTGAAGGTAGCAGGGTGGCTGTTATGGGGGACTTTAACTTCCCAGATATTGACTGGGAGAGCTATAGCTCGAGTTCATTAGATGGGTCGGTGTTTGTCCAATGTGTGCAGGAGGGTTTCCTGACACAATATGTAGACAGGCCAACAAGAGGTGAGGCTATACTGGATTTGGTTCTAGGTAATGAACCAGGCCAGGTGTTAGACTTGGAGGTAGGTGAGCACTTCGGGGACAGTGACCACAACTCGGTGACTTTTACTTTAGTGATGGAGAGGGATAAGTGTGCGCCGCAGGGCAAGAGTTATAGCTGGGGGCAGGGAAATTATGATGCAGTGAGGCATGACTTAGGATGTGTGGATTGGAAAAACAGGCTTCAAGAGAAGAACACTAATGAGATGTGGGGATTGTTCAAAGAGCAGCTACTACGTGTCCTCGATAAGTATGTACCAGTCAGGCATGGTGTAAAGGGCCTTGTGAGGCAGCCGTGGTTTAGTAAGGAATTGGAGTCCCTTGTGAAAGGGAAGAAGGCGGCATATGTAAAGATGAGGCGTGAAGGTTCAGTAGGGGCGATTGAGAGTTATAAGGTAGCCAGGAAGGAGCTAAAGAGGGAGCTAAGAGAAGCGAGAAGGGGACATGAAAAGTCTTTAGCTGGTAGGATTAGGGAAAACCCAAAGGCTTTCTATAGGTATGTCAGGAATAAAAGGATGACTAGGGTAGGTATCGGTCCAGTCAAGGATAGTAGTGGGAAGTTGTGTGTGGAGGCGGAGGAGATTGGAGAGACACTAAATCAATACTTTTCATCAGTATTCACTCAGGAACAGGACACTGTTGCTGACGTGAATATGGAGTCACAAATGATTAGAATGGATGGCCTGGAAATATGCAGGGAAGAGGTTCTGGGAATATTGGAGAGGATGAAAATAGATAAGTCTCCTGGGCCTGATGGCATTTACCCTAGGATCCTATGGGAAGCTAGGGAGGAGATAGCAGAGCCATTGGCCTGGATTTTTATGTCGTCATTGTCAACGGGAATAGTACCAGAGGACTGGAGGATAGCGAATGTGGTCCCCTTGTTCAAGAAAGGGAGTAGGAATAGCCCTAGTAACTATAGGCCAGTGAGTCTGACTTCAGTGGTGGGCAAAGTCTTAGAGAGAATGGTAAGGGATAAGATTTATGAACATCTGGATAGGAATAACGTGATCAAGGATAGCCAGCATGGTTTTGTGAAGGGCAGGTCGTGCCTCACAAACCTTATTGAGTTCTTTGAGAAGGTGACTAAGGAAGTGGACGAGGGTAAAGCAGTAGATGTTGTGTATATGGATTTTAGTAAGGCGTTCGATAAGGTTCCCCATGGTAGGCTAATGCTAAAACTACGGAGGTATGGCATTGAGGATACATTAGAGGTTTGGATTAGGAATTGGCTGGCTGGAAGGAGACAGAGGGTAGTAGTTGATGGACTAAGTTCATCTTGGAGTGCAGTTACTAGCGGTGTACCACAAGGATCTGTTTTGGGACCATTGCTTTTTGTTATCTTTATAAATGATCTAGAGGAAGGGCTTGAAAGCTGGGTAAGCAAGTTTGCGGATGACACAAAAGTCGGTGGAGTTGTGGATAGTGAGGAAGGAAGTGGTAGGTTACAGCGGGATATAGATAAGTTGCAGAGCTGGGCAGAAAGGTGGCAAATGGAATTCAATGTAGCTAAGTGTGAAGTCATTCACTTTGGTAGGAGTAACAAGATGATGGATTACTGGGCTAATGGTAGGCTACTTGGTAGTGTGGATGAGCAGAGGGATCTTGGTGTCCATATACACAGATCTCTGAAAGTTGCCACCCAGGTAAATAGTGCTGTGAGGAAGGCATATGGTGTACTGGGCTTTATTGGTAGAGGAATTGAGTTCCGGAGTCCTGAGGTCATGTTGCAACTGTATAAGACTCTGGTGCGGCCTCATCTGGAGTATTGTGTGCAGTTTTGGTCGCCATACTATAGGAAGGATGGGGAGGTATTGGAACGAGTGCAGAGGAGGTTTACCAGGATGTTGCCTGGAATGGTAGGAAAATCTTATGAGGAAAGGCTGAGGCACTTGGGGCTGTTCTCATTGGAGAAGAGAAGGTTTAGGGGAGATGTGATAGAGGTGTATAAGATGATTAGGGGTTTAGATAGGGTCGACACTGAGAACCTTTTACCGCTAATGGAGTCAGGTGTTACTAGGGGACACAGCTTTAAATTAAGGGGTGGTAGGTATAGGACAGATGTTAGGGGTAGATTCTTCACACAGCGGGTTGTGAGTTCATGGAATGCCCTGCCAGTAGCAGTGGTGAACTCTCCCTCTTTATGGTCATTTAAGCGGGCATTGGATAGGCATTTGGAAGTTATTGGGCTAGTGTAGGTTAGGTAGGATTCGGTCGGCGCAACATCGAGGGCCGAAGGGCCTGTACTGCGCTGTATCTTTCTATGTTTTATGTTCTATGAATATAGAACATAGAACAGTACAGCACAGAACAGGCCCTTCAGCCCACGATGTTGTGCCGACCACTGATCCTCATGTATGCACCCTCAAATTTCTGTGACCATATGCATGTCCAGCAGTCTCTTAAATGTCCCCAATGACCTCGCCTCCACAACTGCTGCTGGCAACGCATTCCATGCTCTCACACTCTCTGTGTAAAGAACCCGCCTCTAACATCCCCTCTATACTTTCCTCCAACCAGCTTAAAACTATGAGCCCTCATGTTAGCCATTTCTGCCCTGGGTAAAAGTCTCTGGCTATCGACTCTATCTATGCCTCTCATTATCTTGTATACCTCAATTAGGTCCCCTCTCCTCCTCCTTTTCTCCAATGAAAAAAGTCTGAGCTCAGTCAACCTCTCTTCATAAGATAAGCCCTCCAGTCCAGGCAGCATCCTGGTAAACCTCCTCTGAACCCTCTCCAAAGTATCCACATCTTTCCTATAATAGGGCGACCAGAACTGGACACAGTATTCCAGGTGTGGTCTAACCAAAGTTTTATAGAGCTGCAACAAGATCTCACGATTCTTAAGCTCAATCCCCCTGTTAATGAAAGCCAAAACACCATATGTTTTCTTAACAACCCTGTCCACTTGGGTGGCCATTTTAAGGGATCTAGGTACCTTCACACCAAGATCCCTCTGTTCCTCCACACTGCCAAGAATCCTATCCTTAATCCTGTACTCGGCTTTCAAATTCGACCTTCCAAAATGCATCACCTCGCATTTATCCAGGTTGAACTCCATCTGCCACCTCTCAGCCCATCTCTGCATCCTGTCAATGTCCTGCTGCAGCCTACAACAGCCCTCTATAAAAGCAGGCGTGTACTTCTGAGGCTCTATAACACTCTGCTCAGACCACATTTGGAGTATTGTGTGCAGTTTTGGGCCCCATATCTCAAGAAGGATGTACTGACCTTAGAACATGTTCAGGAGAAAGTGAGGAGTGCAGACGCTGGAGATCAGAGTCGAGAGTGTGGTGCTGGAAAAGTGCAGCCGGTCAGGCAGTATCCGAGAAGCAGGAGAGTCGACATTTTGAGCATAGGCCCTTCATCAGGAATGAAGCTTGTGGGTCGGGGCTGAGTGAGAAATTGGAGTGGGGTGGGTTTGGGGGAGGTAGCTGGGAAAGCGATAGGTAGATGAAGGTGAGGGAGAAGGTGATAGGTCAGAGGAGGCAGTGATGGACAGGTTGGAGTGTGGTGCTGAGTTGGAGGCTTGGGACTGGGATAATGGTTGGTGGGGGGGAGGGGGGGGAGGAATGAGGAAGCTGTTGAAATCCACATTTACCCCATGTGGTTGCTACCATATCTGATGCTACCATCTCCGCTGGGCAATGCGTTCAAGGTACCTACCATTCCTCTGTGAAAAACCCTTTCCTCACACATCTCGTTTAAACTTGTCCCCTCTCATTTTAAACCCTGTGCCCCTTTGTATTTGACATAAAACCCAGAAGCAGGAGGAGGTCATATGGCCATAAGACATAGGAGCACAAATTAGGCCATTCAGCCCATTGAGTCTGCTCCGCCATTCAATCATGGCTGGCTTGTGTGGTGTTTGAGTGTAACATATTATCCAACACTCTGCCAAATCAGAACATTTTTAATCAGAGATACTTTCTAACCAGCCTGTAGGAAAATATACTTTCTAACTTATTGCACACCTCTGGGGCTGGTGGGACTTGAACTCAGGCCCTCAAAGGACCCCTAGAAAATTAAATCAGCTGAAATATCCATGATTGGAACTTTTTATTCATCTGGAAGCAAGTCTTTCTCTCCCGGATGCCAATTATGAAGTGACCTCTTTGTTAATGCAGCTAATTAAGATTCCCTCCCTCCAGTAGTTTAACTAATGAGAGTTATTCAGTGTTGCCACTTGGTTCCAGAGTTAATACTAAAAATGGTGATTACAAGGTGAGCAATTTCAACTTCTCATCAAAATCAGCAACAATACTGTATTTGGGATTGCTGTGACAGCACAAATGTAATAGCTTCCAGTTTACTCAGCTCCTTTTACATAGAGTAATGTCCCCCAAGATCTATCAGAATATTTAGCAATAATCTAAGTAAGGTTAGGCTCCTAGGACACATGACCAAAGGCTTGGCCAAAGAGTTGGGTTTTAAAGGTGAGAGAGAGAGAGAAGCAGAGGTTTGGGGGTCAGGGAGCCTTCAGAAACACCTGGTACATTTTCTGATGACAGGCAGTGAGGTTCAAGGTCACATTGTGAGGAGTGCAGTTATGTGTGGGCTCCCTCAGGGCTGGAGGAAGTTCCAGAGATGGTGACGGGGTTTTCAACATGAGAATGAGTGTTTAAAATAAATCGGCATTCTTTTCAATGTGAATCTGGAGAACTGGCCTCTCCGTGTCAGGGACTGGTTTATTTCAACAGCTACAGCATTCTCTGTGTTTCTGTCAGGGGAGATGGTGATGCTGTGGTTATGTCACTGGAGTTAAACCCCCCCTCCACCCAGGCCAACATTCTGGGGACGTGGGTTCAAATCCCACCCTGGCTGGTGGTGAAACTTAAGTTCAATAAAAATCTGGAATCAAGAGTCTCGTGATAATGTACAAACAAAATCATCTGGTTCATTAATAGCTTTCAACATCCATGACAATGTGATTGATTCTTAGCTGCTCTCAGAAATGGCCCAAGCAAACACTTAGTTTAAGGGCAATAAATTCTGGCTCAGCCAGCAATACCCACCTCCAGGAACAAATGAAGAAGTCTTCATGATAGGTTATTCTTTTTCAGTCTTAAAACTGTCCAATTGTCCCAATGAGTGCTGATTACTTTGTTCCAGTGTACCTAACGCTGCAATGATTTTCCCTTCTCTTCCTGACAATCCATCAGCTTGATATTCTGTCCATCGTTCTGTCATGTCACTGATCTTCAATCTGCTCCAAGCCGAAGCAATCTTTGAGTACACAGGCAGTACCCAAGCCCGGTCAGTATTCCTCAGCTCATGACTCCCACTTCACAAAAGTTCTCTGTCAGTCTTGCTACCTGACAACAAGTTGTGTATGAGTCTGAACCACCGCAATACCCTCCCGCACTGCCCAAACTTTAGCAGCTGCCTGTCTGAAGAAGGCACTGTGGATGAGGAGATTCAGCTGTTTCAACACTATCTTCTACACACCCCATCTCCTACACACCCCCATCTCCTACACACCCCCATCTCCTACACACCCCCATCTCCTACACACAATTGTGTTTTTCAAAAGCAAAGACCTTCACAAGTCAATGACAGCCCTGGTGTATAGAGCAATTGTCATCACAAGTCAATGAGAGCCCTGGTGCCATCATCACACTCCTGCACTGGAGTGAGGGCTGACCTGTGTACCGAGAAATTCCACCATTCAACTGGAGCATCATCAAACAGATAATACTGTCATAGAACCACAGGAGTGTTACAGCATAGATGGTGGCCATTTGACCCATCTTGTCTGTACCACAGCCCATTAAATGAGCATTGTTACCTAGTGCCCTGCTTTCCTGCTTTTCCCCCTAACACTTGCACACTGTTCCCATCCAAATGCTCTCCGAATGCTTCCATTGAACCTGCTCCCACCACATTTCCCATCAATGCATTCCAGAGTCTAACTACTCCTGGGTGGAAATGATTTTCCTCACTTCACCAATACTTCTTTTGCAGATCCCTTTAATTCTCCATCTGCCTTAAAGTCAGCTCCAAAAGCACTCAGAAAAACAAACTCGCACAAAATCAATGAACTGCTCTGACTGGGGTGCACATGTCCATAAAGTGTCTCCCTAGCAGCTTCTGTTTAGTTAACTCTCAAAATGGCCAGCATTCTGGCCAAGAGAATGACCCTGCAGAGAGACTCTGGAGCTCTCCTCGAAGCCCAGCCAGCGATGACCATAGTGACTAGGAGGAACTTGGTCCCAATTGTTCAAAATGGCAGCAGTGTGTCTATCAATGTGCATCATGGTCTGACACTGAAAGGAAGGGAAAAGTGGAAAGTGATGTTTGTGCTAAAAAGCTAAAATTTACAATTAAACTCTTGTAAATCTCTGAAAAGGTCTTTTGCTGCCTCATTGAACAGACAGCTATCAGTCTGTTAAACATGTTGAACTACTAATGAAGAGAAACACAACATTTAAAATCAGAATTCCTCTATTAAAAACAAAGCCAAGAGACCAATAGGTTCACATTTACAAGACAAATGATACTTCTTTCTGACAATGACCCGCTGGCAATTGTTATAATTTGGAAAATCACCTCTCTGGAGCAAGACTCAGTCAAAAAGAAATATTCAGAATCTTTAGATTCTCTGATGGGGTCTGTTGTTATATTTGGAATGCGGTCTGAATTTACATGGCTCCCAGCACCAGCTGTGGGCCCACCTTGCAACGGGGAGGGGTTATAGTGCACAAGGAGGCCATTCGGCCCATCGTGCCTGCACCTATCCCATTAAAGAACACCATTATCCGAAGCCAATCTCCTGCCTTTGCCCCATATTCTTGCATTCCTTTTCTATCCAAATAACCCTGCAATTCCCTCTTCGGTGCCTCGGTTGAACCTGCATCCACCACATTTCCAGGCAGTGCATTCCACGCCCTGACTACTTGCTGACTGAGAAAGATTTTTCTCACATCACCCTGACTTCTTTTGCAGATCACTTTACTTCTATGCCCCTCTTGTTCTAGTTCCTTTTATAAGTGGGAACAGCTTCTCCCTCTCTTCTCTGTCAAGCCCAACCATGATTTTGAAAACCTTGATCAAAACTCCTCGCAGTCTGAACCTCTTCACTTTATCCTCATTGTTTAACTTTCTTACTCCTGGAACCATTGTTGTAACTGCTTCTGCATTTTTTCCAATGCATTCACTGCTTTCAATGTGGTACCCACACCTGTACACAGATACACATGTGGTATACACCTATACACATGTGGTACCCACACCTGTACACAGATACACATGTGGTATACACCTATACACATGTGATACCCACACCTGTACACAGATACACATGTGGTATACACCTATACACATGTGGTACCCACACCTGTACACAGATTTAGCAGTTTGGATTGGAAACTGGCTTTCTGTAAGAGGATAGTGAGTGGTGGCTGATGGAAAATATTCAGCCTAGAGTCCAGTTACTAGTGGTGTGACACAAGGATCTGTTTTTGGACCACTGCTGTTTGTCATTTTTATAAATGTCTTGGACACAGGCATAGGTGGATGGATTAGTAAGTTTGCAGATGACACTAAAGTTGGTGGAGTAGTAGACAGTGTAGAAAAATGTTGCAGGTTGCAGGGGGACTTGGATAAACTGCAGAATTGGGCTGAGAGGTAGCAAATGGAGTTCAATGCAGCTAAATGTGTGGTGATTCACTTTGGGAAGAATAACAGGAAGGCAAAATACTGGGTCAATGGAAAGAGTCTTGGTAGTGTGGATGTGCAGAGGGATCTTGGTGTCCATGTACATAGATCCCTGAAAGTTGACCCCCAGGTTGATTGTGCTGTTAAGAAGGCATACAGTGTATTAGATTTTATTGGTAGAGGGATTGAGTTCCGGAACCGTGATGTCATGCTGCAACTATACAAAATGCTAGTGCGGCTGCACTTGGAATATTGTGTATAGTTCTGGTCATCCCATTACAGGAAGGATGTGGAAGCATTGGAAATGGTGCAGTGGAGATTTACCAGGATGTTGCCTGGTCTGGAGGGAAAGTCTTATGAGGAAAGGCTGAGAGACTTGGGTTTATTCTCATTAGAAAGAAGAAGCTAAGAGGGGAATTGATAGGGACATACAAGATGATCAGAGGATTAGATAGGGTGGACAGTGAAAGTCTACTTATGACATCAGCTTATACGAGGGGGCATAGCTGAAAATTGAGGAGTGATAGATTTAAGACAAATGTCAGAGGCAGGTTCTTTACTCAGAGAGTGGTAAGGGCGTGGAATGCCCTGCTTGCTAATGTAGTCAACTCAGCCACATGAGGGAGATTGAAACAAATCTTGCATAAGCACATTGATGATGATGGGATAGTGTAGGGGGATGGGCTTAGATTAGTTCACAGGTCATTGCAATGTAGAGGGCCGAAGGGCCTGTTCTGCGCTGTATTGTTCTATGTTCTATGTACACAATCTCACTCTCACTCCTGGCATGTGCACCATGCCCTTGGTTGATGGACAGATCACACTCTGCTTGACGTGTAGGGTCAACACAGGAACATTTCTGATGAAGGGCTTTTGCCCAAAACGTCGATTTTCCTGCTCCTCGGATGCTGCCTGACCTGCTGTGCTTTTCCAGCACCATTCTAATCTCAACACAGGAACAGGTCTTTTGGCCCACCGTGTCTGTTGAATCCTTTGACAATCTTCTTCACTATCCACGACTCCACCGATTTTTGAGTCATTTGCAAACTTACCGATCAGACCACTTGCGTTTTCACCCAAATCATTTATATAAATTACAAACAACAGGAGGTCCCAGCACTGATCCTGTGGAACACTATTGGTCACGGACCTTCAGTCAGAAAAAACACATCTCCATAGTTCCCCATGACTTCTATGGTCAAGCCAACTTGCCAATTCACTATGGATTCCACGCGACTTGACCTTCTGGATCTGCCTACCCTGAGAGATTTTGTCAAATGTTTTAGTTAAGTTCTATTCTTGGAATTCCGTGTCAAAGGAGTTGAGAGCATGTCCACATGAGGGAAGGTCTGCTCACACAACTTACCAAACAATTCTCCACTTCCACTATCATCCACAATCCTTGAGAAAAATGACCAAATCAGGAGCTGGATTTCCTGACACACCGTTACATTGCTCTGGGTCACCATGTCTGTGTCATTCAACTGTAAAGCCAGCTCTGGGCAGGAAAGACTGGGAAAAGAGAGAGAGATTGGGAGGGTGGAGTTGAAAGAAAGAAGGATAGAAAGATTGGGAGTAAAGAAATTTTATGTTTACACCATTCACATTCTGATCCTCATGTTCAATGGGGTCTCGGACTGGAATTTGATCTCATGACATTCTGACAGAGGAGAGATTGTGATCCACTGAAACTTGGGATTACTCATTGAGGAAATCTGGGAGCATATAAACTGGGATTAGAACAAAACTCTGCATTTATGTAGCACCTCTCACAATCATGGAACATCCTAAAGTCCTTTCTGGCCAGTGAATTAAATACTTCAAAACTGCAGGGTAGGAAATGTAACAGGCAAATTGTGCCCAGCAAGATTCCAGAAACATGAATGTGGTAATCTCGCAATAATCTATTTTGGTAATGTTTATCCCTTAGACAACGTTAGCCAAGACACTGGAGGAGAGAGAAAAATAGGAAAAAAACAACTCCTGTGCTCTTCATGTGGGTGCACTGGTTACAAAGGCCAAACAATGTCTCTTCTTCCTCCGGCAGCTGAGGAAGTTTGGCATGAGGGCGAATACCCTTACCAACTTTTATCGAGAGCATTCTGTCTGGATGTATCACTACCTGGTATGGCAACTGTACCATTCAAGATCGGAGACGGTTACAGAGAGTGGTGAACACGGCCCGGACAATCACAAAGGCCAACCTCCCATCTATAGAATCTACCAGGCCCGCTGTCAAGGAAAGGCCACCAGCATTCTCAAAGGTCCGTCCCACCCTGGCAATGTTTTTCTACAACCTCTACCATCGGGGAGAAGGTACAGAAGCCTGAACACACGCACCGGCCGGTTTTGTAACAGTTTCTACCCTACTGTTGTTAGAATACTGAATGGACTCACAACCTCTTAACATTTGCCTGTATCTGTGTTTTTGTTTTTGCCACTGTTTACCTATTATTTACTTCTCTGTGCTGCTTAACTCTGTGATCTGCCTGTATTGCTCACAAAACAAAGCTTTTCACTGTGCCTCGGTACACATGACAACAAATTCAATACAATTCTTTTTTCAAAATACTAGGCTTAGCATCTCTTACAACCAGCTGAGAGAGCAGCTCAGTTTCAGATGCTCGTGTGGAAGAAGGTAACTCTGATAGTGTAGCACCCCTCAGCACTGCACTTCACTGTCAGATTAGTCCTATCACACAGACCATGAACTCTGAACCAGTTTGTGATTCAGAATTAGTATCTAAAGAGCTGATGTGTGGTTATGGAGAGCAGGAATAGTCAAAAATAAGAATGAATGAAAATGACAGGATTTGGGGGCAGGGGTGTTGTGGAGTAAGGGACTGATAACTGAGGAGAGATGTAATGAGAATAGACAGAGGAACTATAGACCAGTGAGCCTGATGTCTGGTGGTGGGCAAGTTGTTGGAGGGAATCCTGAGGGACAGGATGTTCATGTATTTGGAAAGGCAAGGACTGATTAGAGATAGTCAACATGGCTTTGAACATGGGAAATCATGTTTCACAAACTTGATTTTTTTGAAGAAGTAACAAAGAGGATTGATGAGGGCAGAGCAGTATATGTGATCTATATGGACTTCAGTAAGGCGTTCGACAAGATTCCCCATGGTTCTATCTCATGGAATACAGTGAGAACTAGCCATTTGGATACAGAACTGGCTCAAAAGTAGAAAACAAAGGTTGGTGGTGGAGAGTTGTTTTTCAGACTGGAGGCCTGTGACCAGTGGAGTGCCACAAGGATCGGTGCTGGGTCCACTACTTTTTTTGTCATTTACATAAATGATTTGGATGTGAGCATAAGAGAAACAGTTAGTGAGTTTGCAGATGACACCAAAATTGGAGGTGTAGTGGACAGCGAAGAGATTTACCTCAGATTACAACAGGATCTTGACCAGATGGGCCAATGGGCTGAGAAGTGGCAGATGGAGTTTAATTCAGATAAATGCAATCTGCTGCATTTTGGGAAAGCAAATCTTAGCAGGACTTATACACTTAATGGTCAGGTCCTAGGGAGTGTTACAGAACAAAGAAACCTTGGAGTGCAGGTTCATAGCTCCTTGAAAGTGGATTCTCAGGTAGATAGGATAGTGAAGAAGGCTTTTGGTATGCTTTCTTTTATAGGTCAGAGTATTGAGTACAGGAGTTGGGAGGTCACGTTGCAGCTGTACAGGACATTGGTAAGGCCACTGTTGGAATATTGTGTGCAATTCTGGTCTCCTTCCTATCGGAAAGATGTTGTGAAACTTGAAAGGGTTCAGAAAAGATTTACAAGGATGTTGCCAGGGTTGGAGGATTTGAGCTATAGGGTTGGGGCTGTTTTCCCTGGAGCGTCAGAGACTGAAGGGTGACCTTATAGAAGTTTACAAAATTGTGAGGAGCATGGATAGGGTAAATAGGCAAAGTCTTTTCCCTGGGGTTGGGGAATCCAGAACTAGAGGGCATAGGTTTAGGGTGAGAGAGGAAAGATATAAAAGAGACCGAAGGGGCAACTTTTTCACACAGAGGGTGGTGTGGGAATGGAATGAGCTGCCAGAGGAAGTGGTTGAATCTGGTACAATTGCAACATTTAAGAGGCATTTGGATGCGTATGTGAATAGGAAGGGTTTGGAGGGATATGGACCGGGTGCTGGCAGGTGGGACTAGATTGGGTTGGGATATCTGGTTGGCATGGACGGGTTGGACTGAAGGGTCTGTTTCCGTGCTGTACATCTCTATGACAGAAAGAGAGAATGAAAATGGAGAGAGAGAGAGAGAATAGGCAGAGAGTTTGAGGATAGACTGAGAAAGGGAATTAGAATGAGGATAAACAGAAAGAATGAGAATAGACTGAGAGAATGAGGAAAGAGATAAAGTGGGAATAAACACGAGAGAGTGAGAATAGGGACAGACTGAGGAGAGAGGATGAAAATAGACAAAATACCAATAAGTAGAGAGAGGGAGAAAATGCGAATGGGCAGAGTGAAGGGAAAGGGGGATAGACACAGACAGAGAGAGAGAGTGACTGGGGAGATTGATGTGAGGACAGGGGCTGACAGTGGCCAGGGACAGTGCGGGTTTAAATCAGGGGATGGTGGGAGTGTATAGAGAGAAGGTGAGACGGTGCAGAGGGAGGGACTGGGGCTGGGATTACGGAGAGACGAGGCAGCAGCGAGAGAGAGAGAGGCAGCAGCGAGAGAGAGAGGCAGCAGCGAGCGGCTCCCGCTCCCTAACCCGCCCGGGGAGCGCAGCCTGAGAGGCGGCTGCGGAGGCGCTGTGTGACCGGGGCCAGGCGCTCCTGCTGCGGGCTTTGTGTGTGCCGAGGGGTCGGTGTGATCTCCCCCCCCACCCCCGGACCACCGCCCCCTGTCCCCGGGGCTGGAGTTAACTTTGAGCCGCTGAAGGTGAAGTTTGTCTGGGAGCGGGGGGGGACCCGGTGTCCCGGTCTCAGGCACCATGAGGAATACCGAGGAAGGCGAGGGGTTCGAGGCGGAAGCCTCCAGCACCTCCATGATGTCCGGGGCGAGTAGCCCGTACCAGCCGACCACCGAGCCGGTCCGGCCGGGCCACCACCGGCGGCTACAGCTCGCCTGGGACCCCGACTACCTGCGCTCCAGCTTCGGCATCCTCAAACTGCTCGAGGTGGTGAGTGTGACTGTGCCTACCTACCGCGGGATCACACTCATTTACACACTCACACTCATTTACACTGTCTCTCATTTACTCTCACACTCACTCATTTACATTCTCTCTCACTGTCACCCGCTCATTTACACTCAGTCTCACTCTCATTTACACTCAGATTCATTTACACACACACTCATTTACACACTCACTCAGTCTCACTCAGACTCTCTCACTCATTTGCACTCGCACAATCTCACTCAGTCTCTCACTCATTTACACACACACACACACACTTATTTACACACGCACACTCATTTACACTCACTCATTTACGGTCTCACTCATTTACACACATTCAGGCTAATTTACACACTCATTTACAGTCTCTCACTCATTTAACCACTCTCACAGACTCACTCGTTTACACTCTCACACTCATTTACACTCACTCATTTACAGTCTCACTCAGTTACACACTCTCACAGTCACTCGTTTACACTCTCACTCATTTACACTCACTCATATACACTCACACACTGTGTGCTCACATTCACCCCATGTGTACTCTCACATTTACCTGGGGCACTCATACACTGTTTTCTCACACTCACCCTGGGTACTCTCTCTCAACCACTGTGGGTGGACACACACACTCACCCTGGATGCTTTCACTCACTCACTACATGTGTTCTCTCCCTTGCCCCATCTATAAACACTTGTCCCTGTGGGTACTCTCACTCGTCACCCCATCTGTGTGCACACTCATCCCACACACTCCATGTTCACACTCGCACTTGCCCATCTACAAACACTGACCCCATCTATACACACATCAGGGCTATACACCCTGGGTATACATATTTTCTTCCCCCTCCCCCCATCAATAAACATTTAACCCCATCCATACACCCACCCTCTGCTATAAACATTCCCACACCCCTGTGTGCACACACTCGCCCTATATGTGTACACACCAATTTACACAGACTATCTGCATATCCTTTCCTCTGCACACCATCTCCTCCCCCTCCTCTCTCTCTGTCTGTCTCTCTCTCATTCACACAATCTCACACTCACCCACTCACAGGCATACCCCACACATCGTCTACCCCACATCCAACCCACCATCAACAGACAAACCGTGTTTGTGCACACTCACTCACTGTCTACATCTCCTGCCACCACAGCCCCACACGCTTTCAGATCTCTGCATTAGGTACTTGAGTTCCAGCTACCAACAACACAATACTACATTTATATAGCACTTCTCATGACCACCCACATCTCAAAGCACTCTGCGGTCACTAAAAAAGTTTTTGAAGTGTAGTGCAGCAAACATGGACGCTCCTCTCTACAGCAAGCTCCCTCTAATAGAAATGTGACAATAATCATATAATCTGTTTTGAACGATGTTGGTTGAATGATAAGGGTTGACCGGACCATTGGAGAGAATTCACCTGATCCTCTTCAAAGTAATCTCATGGGATATTTTGCCCTGACCTTTTAATGTCTCACCTGAAAGATTGCTACCTCTGACAGTGTACCCTCTGCTCAGGACCACATGGGTGAGTGTCAGTCTCAGTTTTTGAGCTTAAGCTCTGGAGTGGAAGTTGAGCCTTCAGATTCAGAGGGGAGAGTGCAAGCATTGAAGGTCTGAATGTAACCACAGGAGGTACTGGGAGCATCCAGGTTAGACAGAAACCGTTTGAGGTTCGGGTTGATCAGAACTGGATGACAGTTATCTGTTGAACAGACATTAAAATGGGTTCAGGCTGCAGTGGGTCTGTTTCTGATACTTCATGGGTTTCTGGGATTGGCCCTGTGTTTCTCTGCACTGATGTTGTCTGACTTGTCAAGAGTTGTCGGTGTTTTCTCCCTTAGTTTCGGTTGTTCGTTGATCTTTAATGGGCCTGAGCTCTGGCTCAGAGATAGAATGTGGAGAGTTCAAGCCCCCACTACAGAGAGGTAGAGGACAGGATCTTGATCCACACTGTCAGAGGGGCCTGTCCATCCCCTCGGCTGAATCTAAAGACCCTGTGACACTATTTTAAACTGTTAAAGGTTTGCCTCATAGAACATAGAACAATACAGCACAGAACAGGCCCTTCGGCCCACGATGTTGTGCCGAACATCTATCCTAGATTAAGCACCCATCCATGTACCTATCCAATTGCCGCTTAAAGGTCATCAATGATTCTGACTCTACCACTCCCACAGGCAGCGCATTCCATGCCCCCACCACTCTCTGGGTAAAGAACCCACTCCTGACATCTCCCCTATACCTTCCACCCTTCACCTTAAATTTATGTCCCCTTGTAACACTCATATTACCTATAATGTGGTTATTTATCACTTAAGCACTTGTGTGAGCTTTCTGTTTGCAAATTGGCTGTTTTGATTCCTATGTTAGATCATGGCATGTTGCAGGCACTTGTGCAGTGATGGTGTCCCTACCTCTGAAGCAGGAGGACCAAGTTCAAGTCTCACTTGCTCCAGAGGTGTGTAATTAAAGGAGGCAATGGCCAAATGGTTGTCTTGCTCGACTGTTAATCCAAAGACCCAGCCAGATTATAAATCCAGGTAATGTGTTCTGGGCATCTGGGTTCATATCCTGCTACTGCAGGTAGTGGAATTTGAATTTCATAAAAATCTGGAATTAAGAGTCTAATGATGACCATGTAACCATTTTCGATTGTCAGAAAAGCTCATTTGATTCACTAATGTCCTTTAGGGAAGGAAATCTGCAGTCCTTACCTGGGTCTGGCCTACGTGTGACTCCAGTCCCACAGCAAAGTGGTAGATACTTAACAGTTAGAGATGGCAATAAATTCTGGGCTAGCCAGTGTTACCCATGTTCCACGAATAAGTAAAAAAAACTCCACTGGTTGATTTAGAACAGATCGAAATTCCTGGATATTAGTTGTGAATTGGTTGTGGTTAACTGTATGCATGTTGTAAGGATTTGGTTTGTAAAGTTGAGGTGGGGGTTGAGGTACAGTTGCATGCTTATATTTCCGTTTGTGAATCAATCTAAACTCGATAAAGGTTAACTTTGGTTTCATCCTTCACCAACTGACTCTTGTTGAAAAAGGCAGTTCGTGCCTGAACAAGCTTTGACCAATGTCATGAGCTGGTCTATGTCCATTAGGTTATAAAAAACTGCTCCTGGGAGGAGCCAACCAGTTTGTGTTTGCAAGACCAGCTCTTGGTTTCATGTAGCTAATAGTAACTTGACAATAGCTGAATATTTCCCAAGAGACTTCCATGTGGAATCAGTGCAATGTAACTAGTTACTCAATACTATGTAATAAACAGAGTCTGTTTATCAAGGCTGAGCTCCTGGATGGCTGAGGTCATTGTGTGGGTGTGCCACTCAGTTCTGATAATTTAGAAGAAGGATTGATGTCAGTGAGTCCCCCCAAATCCCGGGTGGACAGGGCCATATAGATATCAGCTATCCAGGGGTTCACACCTGCCGATTTTGCAGATTCTTTAAGATCTTTGGGATGTTCAGAGGCTGTGAAAGGTGCTACAAAAATGCAAGTTCTTCAGAATCAGCTTTCAATCAATCAGCCACCTTTTCCCTCCGGAAGTTTAAACTGTAAATGTTAAAAATTTGGCATTCTTGCATTTGTCCTGATGAGTCTGAGGTGAAAAGCTTTGGTGACATGTTGCTGTTTTCATCAGCGTTCTAGTTTGTTTGTTCTTTCTATTTCTTTTATCTTTACACCTCTTTCTCCAAATCCTGTCCCTGGGATTGCAATGGGATCATGCTTTACCTGAACCTGAGGCAACAGAACACTAGCATGTTCATAAGCTACGTTTGGGAGTAGCCTCTTCACCACATGGGCAGTGATGGTTAATGGAAACTTGCTCATCAGGCCTTGCAGGGTTAGATGCCATCTTTTGTGCAAATTTGGAGTCGGCGATGATTTCTAGTTTATCTAATCCTTTCCTCCAGTCTGTTGATTTGTTTACTTTTCACATATTAACTGGAATTCCCGCAGGCTCGGTAAATGCTACTGATGTTGCTTGCTGTAGTTGGAGCTGTCGATAACATTTTAAACTGTTTGCTTTCATCTTTGAAATGTTCTGCTAGATTTTGGGCCTGTTATTGTGCTAGATTCTTTTCGTACCCAGACCAGTGTGTTTCCTCACTGCCCCCAGATTGAAGTTTCTCTTAAAAAGACACTTCTCTGTCCTTGCAGCCACCATCCCTTTCTGCAACATTTGCTTCAGAGCTTTTCTGATTCCGTCTTTGATTCCTACGCGTTCACGGAACGTAGAGCAGTACGGCACAGAAACAGGCCCTTCAGTCCACCATGTCCGTACTAACCATGATACTATTCTAAGTTTATCCCATCTGCCTTCTGTTCCCTGCTTGTCAATGTCCGCCTTAAAGTGGAGGAGCCGGTGTTGGACAGGGGTGGGCAAGGCTAAAAATCACACAACACCAGGTTATAGTCCAGGTTTATTTGGAAGCACTAGCTTTCAGAGGTAGCTGATAAAGGAGCAGTGCTTCGAAAGCTAGTGCTTCCAAATAAACCTGTTGGACTATAACCTGGCGTTGTGTGATTTTTAACTTGATACCTTGTAAGCATTGCTATTGTATCTGTTTCCACCACCGCTCCTGGCAGCGTGTTTCAGGCAACTACCACCCTCTGCGGTTAAACCAAAAATTTGCCTCGCACACCTCCCCTAAATTTCCCATTCATCTTCAACCTCCCCTGACTTTCTCCCCTTTTTTTGTGCTGCACTGAACTTTTGAGTTTTAAAACCATTTTAATGGGAAGGCAGTTTTTTCAGCAAGTCTGGGGTTATCGTGAAAAGGCAGGAAAAAGGAGTTGAGGATGATCAGGTCAGCCGTGACCTCCGTTGGCTGGCAGAGCAGGCTCGATGGGCTGAATGGCCTACTTCTGTTCCTATATCTGATGGTCTGAGAGCGTTCTGAAGAAATACTGGAACCTTGACAGAGTGGCCCAAGCATGTCCCTGAGAGTTTTACAGCCTTTTGAAAGTCAGTTCACTGTTATGATGTAAGGAAACACACCAACCACTTTACAAACAACAATCTGATAAATGAGCAGTTTGTGTTTTTTTTTTTAGCAATGTCGGTTGGGGATAAATGTCGGTCAGGACCCACGGAATGTGGTTTTTAAGAATTTCTGGCTGTTTCTGCCCAGTCATGGTGAAATAAGTTGTAGGGTCCCCACCCATGGAGAGGGAGATTATCAAGACAGTAAACATGACCAGCTCATTCTTATTTTATTAAAGATTAGAAACTTCCTCTCCTCCCAGCACAGTGAGGGGGCAGTTCCACAGTGCTCTCACCATGAATTACACAACATTTTAGAATTTGTGATGTGAAAATATTTGGTTGAATTTCATGTTCTTTACTGAGGAGTTCAGTGTAATACGTAGCTGTGGAAGGAAACAGGAGAAAGTGAGGTCTGCAGATGCTGGAGATCAGAGCTGAAAATGTGTTGCTGGAAAAGCGCAGCAGGTCAGGCAGCATCCAAGGAGCAGGAAATTCGACGTTTTGGGCATAAGCCATTCCTGATGAAGGGCTTATGCCCGAAACGTCGAATTTCCTGTTCCTTGGATGCTGCCTGACCTGCTGCACTTTTCCAGCAACACATTTTCAGAAGGAAGGAAAGAGCAAAGGGGTTTGAATTTTCAATTTTGGGGATCTACCTAAAAGACTGGAGTACAAGAATGCAGAAATTATGCTGCAGTTATACAAAACCCCGGTCAGACCCCACTCCGAGCACTCTGAGATCTGGGCACCACGCCTTAGGAAGGATCAATTGGCCTTGGAGGGAGAACAGAAAGTGTGGTGCTGGAAAAGCACAGCCAGTCGGGCAGCACCCGAGTAGCAGGAGAATCGACGTTTCGGGTTCATTCCTGATGAGAGGCTTATGTCCAAAACATCGATTCTCCTGCTGCATGTGTGCTGCCTGACCGGCTGTGCTTTTCCAGCACCACATTTTGACTCTGATCTCCAGCATCTGCAGTTCTCACTCTCTCCTTGGAGGGAGTACACTGTAGGTTTACAAGAATGACACCTGGACTTCAGCGGTTAAGTTATGAATACTGACGATGCAATCAGGGCTGTTTGCTCCACAATTTAGAAGATTAAGGGTTGATCTGATCGAAATCTTCAAGCTGTACACAGGAGAAGACAGGTTAAAGATTATTCTCACTGGTTGGTGATTCTGGAACTAGGGGGCAGAGTTGAGAATTAGGGCCAGATTGTTCAGGAGAGATGTTAGGAAGCACTTTGATACACAAAGGGGTGAGAGGTTTGGAACTCTCTTCGACAAATGGCAATAGATGCTGGATCAGTTAATTTTAAATCTCAGACAGATTTTCTTTCGACAAGCAACAGTGTTGAGGGATAGGGACCAAAGGTAGGCATGTGGAGTTAGGACACAGGTCAGCCGTGATCTCATTGAATGATGGAACAGGCTCAAAGGGCTGAATGGCCTACTCTGTTCCTATTTGGGGTCCAGGCTTTCAATTTTCAGGTACTGTACATGCCTTAGTCCTCAGATTGTGATCTAATTCGAAAGTGATTGCATGAGTTGTGTGTGAACCATTTGGTAAGATGCAGACACTCAGCAGCAGTGTATACTATCCACAACAAATGGGTGAGACCTGGAGCTGAGCACGCAGTGGCAGTTCAGTGGACTGGGGTCATTAAGAATCTATGTGCTGACATTTATCAATGTCAATACCTTTTCATGATAGAGCCTGTCTCTTGGTTATCTTTCTCATTCACGAGATGTGGGCGTTGCTGACTGGCCAGTGTTTATTACCCATCCCGAGTCGCCCCTTGAGAAGGTGGGGGTGAGCTGCCTTCTTGAACTGCTGCAATCCATGTGCTCTAGGTAGACCCATAATGCCCTGAGGGAGGGAATTCCAGGATTTTGACCATTGACGGTGAAGGATCAGCGATATATTTCCAAGTCAGGATGGTGAATGATTTGGAGGGAAACTTGCAGGGGGTGGTGTTCCCATGGATCTGCTGCCCTTGTCCTTCAGGATTGAAGTATTCGTGGGTTTGGAAGGCACTGCCTGAGGATCTTTGGTGAATTTCTGCAGTGTATCTTGTAGCTAGTACACACTGCTGCTACTGAGCGTCAGTGAGGGAGGGAATGGACGTTTGTAGATATGGTATTAATCAAGTGGGCTGCTTTGTCCTGGATTGTGTCCAATCATGTGAATGATTGGAGCTACACTCATCCAGGCAAAAGGGGAGTACTCCATCACACTTCTGACTTGTGCCTTGAAGATGGTGGACAGGCTTTGGGGAGTCAGGTTGAGTTACTCACTGCAGCATTCCTAGCCTCTGACTTGCTCTTGTAGCTGCTGTGATTATGTGGCTGGTCTAGTTGAGTCTCTGGTCAATGGTAACCCTCAGGATTTTGACATTGCAGGACTCGGTGAAAGCACCATCATCGCTCTTCCTTCTTGGGGGTGAAAGCTGGTTTTGAAATTGAAGCTCATTGCATTGTCTCCCCCTTGGTTATGTCAGTAGCACTTATTCAGCCCCTGAGTCATGACCTGGTGGGTTCAGCTCCCATTCCAGGAACATGAGCAAATGATCCAGACCGTGTGTCCAGGATAACCCAGTGTAGGACTGAGGAATGCACTACTTAAGATGCCAGCTCCCAAATGAGGCATTAAACTGAAGTCCCATGACACCAGTTCATGTGTTTGTGGGACCTTATTTTGCTCACTGGGCTGCCAACTCTCCAAATGTGCTGCCTTGTCTGTAGTACTCTTTGGAAAGTTACAGCCCCAGGAAAGGCATGATCAATTGTCAGGCCCTTGTTTTTTTTCTACATGTATCTCCACATTGCACTATCTGCCTCTGTCCTTTTGAAGTAGATGAGTTTGGACTTGAGAGGGTGTAGATTGTAGGAAGGAGTGAGCCACTACATCGGGACTCTGGAGTTGGAGTAGGTGGTAACTATGGAAGGGGGGGGGGGGGGGGTGTTCTGGTTTAAATCCAAGGGCTGAAAGGGCACTCAAATCTTGATGACCATTTGTGTATTCCCATCCTTCACAGAGCTAGACGCCTTCCAATATTTATCCCCAAATATTAATCCTCTAATACTGATCTTGTTTATCTCCTCACTGGATGTGGCAGTTGAATTACCAACATAACAATGACTGGATTTTAGGGAATGCAGAAAATTTTGAGGTTACAAAATGTGCTTCTATAAGTAAACGTATTTTCGCGGAGAGTGAATGGCTTTCCTTGAATCAGAAATCCAGTTGTTTCAGATAACAACACGATGGGACAGCAGTGATGAGGTGACTGTTCACTTGGCAATAAAGCTTACATCCTTTTGACATAAGTCTCCCGCTGATAAACTGGGAGGCGAGAGCCCTTTCTGTGCTGAGGTATGAACAGGACAATTTGACACCTGGCTGTGTTTAAGGGCCTTCTGTCCCGGGGTTGACAATGGGTGAGCGGGCAGACTGTAGTTGAGAACAGCATCTGGTGCTTGAGGAAGTCCGATTGTAGACTGGAGAAGGAACTTCAAGAATAGAATCATCGAATCCCCACAGTGCGGAAACAGGCCATTTCGGCCAACCAATCCTCCGAAGACCCATTTCCCCCCACTGTATTACTCTACGTTTACCCCTGAGTAATGCACCTAACCTACACATCCTGAACATTATGGACAATTTAGCCTGGCCACTCTATCTAACCTGCACATCTTTGGACTGTGGGAGGAAACCGGAGCAGCTGGAGGAAACCCACACAGACACGGGGAGAATGTGCAAACTCCACACAGACAGTCACCATAAAATCCGACAAGGGCTCTTTCCACAGAGTGGTGAGAATATGGTATCACTCCCACAAGGAGGGCTTGAGGAGACTGGAATTGGTGCATTAAAGAGGAAGCTGGATAAACACACACACAGGAGGAAGGGGGCTACTGAGAGGCTGGGAGCAGACCCATCTCGAGCTGACCAGAGGCCAGGCTGCAGGAGACCTGGGATTCTGCACAATGATAGGATTCACGAATGGCCTCATGGTGCAGGCATCACGAGGGAGCTGTGACCGTAATATGATTTGAATTTTACATTCTGCTTGAGGGAGAGAATCTCTGCCTCAGTCTCAGCATCTTTAAATAAGGGCAGTTCTGGGGCACTTAAAGCTAGCTGAAGTGAATTGGCAGATCAGGTTAAAGGACAGGTCAGGAGAGATGATGTGGCAGACTTCTAAGGGAGTATTTCAGAATGTACAGTAAAGACTTTTCAATAGAAATTCCAAGGCATGGATCCACATCTGTGGTTAAAGACAGTATGAAACTTAAAGCACAGAACTTTAGGGCGGCATGGTGGCACAGTGGTTAGCACTGCTGCCTCACAGCGCCAGGGACCTGGGTTCAATTCCCACCTCAGGCGACTGACTGTGTGGAGTTTGCACGTTCTCCCTGTGTCTGCGTGGGTTTCCTCCGGGTGCTCCGGTTTCCTCCCACAGTCACAAAGATGCGCGGTTCAGGTGAATTGGCTATGCTAAATTGCCCGTAGTGTTAGGTAAGGGGTATGGGTGGGTTGCGCTTCGGCGGGTCGGTGTGGACTTGTTGGGCTGAAGGGCCTGTTTCCACACTGTAAGTAATCTAATCTAAAAAAAACTGTGCCAAGGACTGGCAGGTCAGAGATTGGACAGAATATTAAAATAAAATTACAAAATGAATGGGGAAAATCAGAGTTCAAGAGAGAGCTTACAAAAACATGTATAAAGGTAGTAAGTTCCTATAAATTATGTGAACAAAGTGAGTGTTGGTCTTCTAGAAAGTAAGTCTGGAGAATTGATAATGAAAAATGAGGACATGCCAAGTTCATTCAACAAGAATGTTGCATTGGCCTTCACTAGAAAGGAGATAAGTAACTTCTCAAAAGCAGCAATACATCAGGAAATGGAAAGAAGGAATCCTGACCGAGCTGGTACTGAGGAAACTGTTGGAGCTGTGTGCTAATAAATGCCTCCATTTCTTCCTGAAGAACCTCCTCCTATTGTCTTGGAAGAAGTGGCTGGTGAGATAGTCAATGCAATGGTTTTAATTTTCCAAAACACACTTTGTTTGGGGAAAGGCTCCATCGGATTGGAAGATAGCTAATCCTTTTATTCAACAAGGGAGAGAGAAGGAAAGCAGAATGCTGCAGCCTGGCTAATTTAACATCTGTCATTGGGAATATGTTAGATGTTACAGCTGGGCACTTAGATCAATTCCAGGTGATCAGACAGAGTCAACATGGTTTTGTTAAAGGGAAATCATGCTTAATCAGTCTATTGGAACTCTTTAAGGAGATGATGTGCTGCTGATAAAGGAAACCAGTTGATATACTGTACTTTCCAGAAGGCATTTCATAAAATGCCTCAACAAAAGCATTTTATGGAAAATAAAAGCTTGTAGGAACATAAGCAACCAATCTTCTATCCCTGTTACTGTCAGGAAACAGGAATAGGTAGACTAGTCCTTTTTCATATTGCTGAGATAAAAACAATGACTGCAGATGCTGGAAACCAGATTCTGGATCAGTGGTGCTGGAAGAGCACAGCAGTTCAGGCAGCATCCAACGAGCAGCAAAATCGACGTTTCGGGCAAAAGCCCTTCATCAGGAATAAAGGCAGTGAGCCTGAAGCGTGGAGAGATAAGCTAGAGGGGGGTGGGGGTGGGGAGAAAGTAGCATAGAGTACAATGGGTGAGGGGGGGGGGAGGGGATGAAGGTGATAGGTCAGGGAGGAGAGGGTGGAGTGGATAGGTGGAAAAGGAGCTAGGCAGGTCGGATAAGTCCGGACAAGTCATGGGGACAGTGCTGAGCTGGAAGTTTGGAACTCTGGTGAGGTGGGGGAAGGGGAAATGAGGAAACTGTTGAAGTCCACATTGATGCCCTGGGGTTGAAGTGTTCTGAGGTGGAAGATGAGGCGTTCTTCCTCCAGGCGTCTGGTGGTGAGGGAGCGGCAGTGAAGGAGGCCCAGGACCTCCATGTCCTTGTCAGAGTGGGAGAGGGAGTTGAAATGTTGGGCGACAGGGCGGTGTGGTCGATTGGCGCGGGTGTCTCGGAGATGTTCCCTAAAGCGCTCTGCTAGGAGGCGTCCAGTCTCCCCAATGTAGAGGAGACCGCATCGGGAGCAACGGATACAATAAATGATATTAGTGGATGTGCAGGTAAAACATTGATGGATGTGGAAGGCTCCTTTAGGGCCTTGGATAGAGGTGAGGGAGGAGATGTGGGCACAGGTTTTACAGTTCCTGCGGTGGCAGGGGAAAGTGCCAGGATGGGAGGGTAGGTCGTAGGGGGGCGTGGACCTGACCAGGTAGTCACAGAGGGAACGGTCTTTGCAGAAGGCGGAAAGGGGTGGGGAGGGAAATATATCCCTGGTGGTGGGGTCTTTTTGGAGGTGGCGGAAATGTCGGTGTGTGATTTGGTTTATGCGAAGGTTTGTAGGGTGGAAGGTGAGCACCAGGGGCGTTCTGTCCTTGTTACGGTTGGAGGGGTGTGGTCTGAGGGCGGAGGTGCGGGATGTGGACGAGATGCGTTGGAGGGCATCTTTAACCAGGTGGGAAGGGAAATTGCGGTCTCTAAAGAAGGAGGCCATCTGTGTGTTCTGTGGTGGAACTGGTCCTCCTGGGAGCAGATATGGCGGAGGCAGAGGAATTGGGAATACGGGATGGCATTTTTGCAAGAGATAGGGTAGGAAGAGGTGTAATCCAGGTAGCTGTGGGAGTCGGTGGGTTTGTAAAAAATGTCAGTGTCAAGTCGGTAGTCAATAATGGAGATGGAGAGGTCCAGGAAGGGGAGGGAGGTGTCAGAGATGGTCCAGATAAATTTAAGGTCAGGGTGGAATGTGTTGGTGAAGGCGTCTGACCTGGGACCTCAACTGTTTAAATTTATATAAATAACTTAGATGGAGGAATGGTTGCTAAATTTGCTGATGACACAAAGACAGATGGGCAAGTAAGTTGTAAGAGAGCAAAAGGAGTTTACAAAACAATTTGGTGTAGTCAGATAACTGGGCAAAGATATGGCACAATGTAATCTGAGAAGATATGAAGTTATTCACTTTGGTAGGAAGAACGTTTTCGAAAACGAAGTGCATTATCTAAATGGTGAGAGATTGCGGATTTCTGATGCAGAGGGATCTGGATGTTCTAATGCACAAAATGCCTAGTATGGGGATAGAGCAAGTAATTGCAAGCACTAAGAGAAAATATTCTCATCAGAAATAGGGAGGTTATCCAGGGTACTGGTGAGACCATGTCTGGAGTAATATGTATAGTGTTTGCCTCCTTTTCCTGAGGAAAGATGTAAACACGTTAGGGGTGGTCCTGTGAAGGTTTACCAGACTAATACCTGAACTGGGGGGGGAGGGGAAGAAGATGACGGGGGTGAGATGTTGTCTTGTATCCCCTGAAGTCTAGAAGATGAAGGGTGACTTGATTGAAACATAAGTGATCTTGAGGGGCATTGACTGGGTGCTTTCGTGTGAGAATCGAGAACCAAGGGTCAGCCATTTAAGATAAATGAGATTTCTTTTCTCTGTCAGCACTGTGGGTGTTTGGAACTCTATCAATTATGGAAGCAGAGTCTTTGAATATTTTCAAGACAGAAATAGATCTTAATGAAGGGAGTTCTTATTGAATGGTGGAATGGGCTGGAGGGACTGAGGGGCCTACTGTATGTTGTATGGTACATAAACACCAGCATTGAGCAGGTGTACTGTAAACGCTATTTAAATCTAAGTGGGATCTTCTGACCAGTTTGAAAGGGTATTGCTGGTATCAACAGAGAAGGTGACAGAATGATGGATTTAATTATAATAACTGTCATTGCAGCTACAGGAACCGATTGTAACAGAGGGAGCTAGATTGCGTGTATGTCATCCTACAGACTTTGTCCTGGTGCCAGCATTTGTTGGATCTCTCTAACTGATATTTGCTGTACGTCCCACTGATATTTATTATGTAACACAAACCAAAACAGGCAGCACAATGGCTCCATGGTTAGCACTGCTGCCTCACAGTGCCAGATTCCACCCTCTGGCAACTGTTTGCACATTCTCCCTGTGTCTGCGTGGGATTCCTCCCACAGACCAGAGACGTGCAGGTTAACCTGAATTGGCTAAGGGAAATTGCCCTGAGTTTGCAGGGATGTGTAGGATAGGTGGATTTGCCATGGGAAATGCAGAGTTACAGGGTTAGTGTAGGGCTGGGTCTGGGTGGGATGCTGTTCCAAGGGTCGGTATGGACTCGGTGGGCCGAATGGCCTGCCTCCACGCTGTCGAAACTCTGTGAAAATTGCCGGAGAAACTCCGGCCTGGCAACACTTGTGGAGAGAAAGCGGAATTGAGGTTTTGGGTCCAGTGACCCTTCCTCAAAAACCACTTGGCAAATTCGATTTAAGAATTGATTGCCTGAACATTTTAGAAGCTTTAAACTGGGTGTCACCAGTCTGTGGTTTATATGGTTTTCCCACTCCTGTGTCTGATGGTTCGATCTCAGCTGATGTCTGCCTTCCCGAACACGATCACTGGGGATTTTTGAGCATGTAAAAGCGCCCACAGCCCCTTGTGCTGCGCATGACTGCCTTAGAGTTGGTTCTAACCTTTTCTCATTTTCCAGACACTAAATGTTAAAAATGTGGAGCTCCCTTCTCACTCCTCTCAGACTGTGTCTGTTGAGAATGAACCTGCTGATCCTGCATTCCCAGTCTGACCGGTTTCTCAGGCTCAGGGTGAACGGGCAGGTTGAAATATTTCTCTCTCGCACTCCAGGAAGATTGTGTTGCAAACAGGGAAGAATGAAGTTCCTTTTAAATAGCACCTTCCAGATTTGTAATCGGACATTGGTCTTTGTTCACCTCTCTTGTGCCTGTGATATTCTGTCACCACAGTACGGTGGTTGAGGTCAAGTAGATTAGGCCTGAACTCGTTGGAATATAGAAGACTGAGACACAATTTTAATGGAATAGACAAGATTCTTGAAAGGACTTGACAGAGTAGAAGTGGAGAGTGTTTCCCCTTATGGGAGGACCAGAAGGTATAATCTCAGAGTAAGGGGCTAAACATTTAAGAACGAGATGAGGGGAAATGTCTTCTCTCAGGAGGGCGGTGAATCTGGAATTCCTAACCATAGAGAGCTGTTGATTCAAGTACATTCAAGGCCAATTTAAATTTTTAAGCAATAAGAGAATTATAGTGATTGGAATGAGTTGGCCACGTCAATCTCATACAGTAGGAGTTTCCTGGGTTGGCCCAGGTCACCAATCAGAGCTGAAAATATGTTGCTGGAAAAGTGCAGCAGGTCAGGCAGCATCCAAGGAGCAAGAGAATCAACGTTTCGGGCATGAGCCCTTCTTCTCCATTCGAGATGAAGGGCTCATGTCGAAACGTTGATTCTCCTGCTGCGCTTTTCCAGCAACACATTTTCAGCTCTGATCTCCGGCGTCTGCAGTCCTCGCTTTTTCTCCCAGGTTAACAATTAGGCAGCATCCGAGGAGCAGGAAAATCGACGTTTCGGGCAAAAGCCCTTCACCATAAATGGAAGCAGGGAGCCTCCAGGATGGAGAGATAATTGGTGGGAGGGGATAGGGCTGGGGTGAAGGTAGCAAAGAGTACAATAGGTGAATGGGGGTGGGGATGGAGGTGATAGGTCAGAGAGGAGGGTGGAGTAGATAGGTGGGAAGGAAGATAGGCAGGTAGGACAAGTCATGAGGGTGGTGCTGAGCTGAAAGGTTGGAACTAGGTGGGGGAAGGGGAAATGAGGAAACTGGTGCGAATCTGTTTCAGGACATGGTTGAAGAGCTTCAGGGCAGAGGAGATGACCTGGGGGTTGCAGTGAGAGAGAGATTCACTGAGATTCTTGTGGAAAGAGGAGGAAAACTTCAAGGTAGGCATCCTTGCAAGAGGATTCGCAGTAAGGTTAAAATCAACTAGATAAAAGTGAGGACTGCAGATGCTGGAGATCCGAGCCGAGATTAGAGTGGCGCTGGAAAAGCGCAGCAGGTCAGGCAGCATCCGAGGAGCAGGAAAATCATCTCCATCCCCACCCCCATTCACCTATTGTAATCTTTGCTACCTTCTCTCCCCCGCCCTCTCATTTATGTCTCCACCCTGGAGGCTCCCTGCCTCCATTCCTGATGTGAAGGGCTTTTGCCCGAAACGTTGATTTTCCTGCTCCTCGGATGTGCCTGACCTGTGCTTTTCCAGCACCACTCTGATCTTGATTCTGGTTTCCAGCTTCTGCAGTCCTCACTTTTGCCTAACAATCAGGGAGTCCTGGCTGACAGAGATCAACAGGGGTCTGAGTCTCCTCGGTCTAGGGCCTGGCTCTGAGCTGGCTGGTCAGAGCCCGTGTACTGTACTTGTGTAAATAGAGGGTGACTTGGTGACGGGATACTGGCGCTCTACAGTTATTTCAGAATCAAGGGTTATGGGGAAAAGACAGGAAAATAAAGTTGAGGATTATCAGATTAGCCATGGTTTTGTTGAATGGCAGAACAAACTTGATGGGCTGAATGGCCTACTTCTGCTCCTGTGTCTGATGGTCTTTGAGATCTGGGCAAGACCCCTGAGTGCACCTCCAGGAGGATACAATGTCTGCCTAAATGACTTGGCCAAAGTGGTTTGGTGTGGAATATGTGAGGGCACTCTGTTAACCTGAGGGGTTGTGTGTGTGTGTGTTGGTATTATAGTGGATTCAATTGGCATGTTACAACCACCTGAAAAAGGTGCGCAATTCACCCCTCCTAGCTTTCCCTGCCATTTTATATGATAATGGCTGATCGAATCTGTCCATGTTCTCACTGCCTGATGACCTTTCACCCCTTGTTACCCACTTCAGCCTTACAATTATTCCAGGACTCTGCTTACACCACCTTTTTGAGGAAGTGACACTCACCCCTCAGAGTATTTTTTGCCTCCTCTCCATTTTAAGTGGGCCTTCCCTTATTTTGAAACAGTGATTTTTCTCCCCCTCTCCTCATCCTCGATGGTCCCAAAGGAGGAATGTTCACCATCTGCAGATCCACCTGGTCAGCATCCCTCAGAATCTGAGTTGTTTTAAATTTGTTCAAGAACGTTAAAGGAATTGCGAGGACGGGAGGCGTTAGAGAGGATGTAGAACAGATTCCGAGGATGTTTTGAGGGGTGAAGGAATTTAGTTGCAATGAGGGAGTGGGGCAATTGGGCTTGGGGTCTCCTTGGAGATGCAATAGAGATAAAATCTTTCCCATTGGTGAAAGGATCCAGGACATCGCCTGGAGACCCGGGTTCAATTCCCGACTGACTGGGTGGAGTTTGCACGTTCTCCCCGTGTCTGCGTGGGTTTCCTCCGGGTGCTCCAGTTTCCTCCCACAGTCCAAAGATGTGCGGGTCAGGTGAATTGGCCATTCTAAATTGCCCATAGTGGTAAGGGGTAAGGGGTAAATGTGGGGGTATGGGTGGGTTGCGCTTCGGCGGGTCAGTGTGGACTTGTTGGGCCTGTTTCCACACTGTAAGTAATCTAATCAAATTGAAATGATAGGCTAAAGGAAGACCAACAAGATGTGAAATACCTTTCTTACAGTGAGTGGTTAGGTTCTGGAATGTACTGTGCTTTGTGGTAGAGCCAGGTTCCATCATGGCTTTCAGAAGCAAATTGCAGTACTATCCAAAGTGAAGAGAAGAATTTCAGTGGCAGGGAAAAGGCAGGGGGTGTGTGACTAGATTAGACAGCAGCTAATCATTTTCTCTTGGCATTTAATGGCATTACCATCACGGACTCGCCCATTAATAATATCCTTCCTCTAAACTCCAGTGAATATAATCCTAACTGACTCCATCTCCCCTCTACATCAGAGCTGCCATCCCAGAAATCAATCTGATGAATCTTTGCTGCACTCCCTCTATCACAAGAGCATCCTTCCTCAGATAAGGAGACCAAAACTGCACACAGTATTCCAGGTGTATCCTTACCAAGGCCCTGTATAATTGCAGTAAGACATCCTTGTTCCTGTACTCGAATCCTCTCGCTATGAAGGCCTATATACAGTTTACCTTCCTTATTGCCTGCTACACCTGTGCGCTTACTTTCAGTGACTGGCGCATGAAGACACCCAGGACTCGTGCAACATTCCTGTCTTAAGTTCAAATAATAATCTGCCTTCCCAGGTTTGAAAGCAAATATTTATCCACATTATGGTGCATCCAGCATATATTTTGCCCACTCACTCAGCCTGTGTAAGTCGCACTGCAACATCTCTCTGTCCTCACAGCTCACCCACCCACCCAGCTTTGTGTCATCTGCAAACTTGGAGATATTGAATTTAGTTCCCTCATCGAAATCATTCCACTATACTGTGAATAGCTGGGGTTCTAGAATCAATCCCTGCAGTACCCCAGTGGTCACTGACTGCCATCAGAAATAAACACCCATTTATTTCTACTGTCTGCTGACCAATGTTCTGTCCATCTCAATACACTATCCCTAATCTCATAGGCTGGTTAGCTCAGTTGGCTGGATAGCTGGTTTATAATGTAGAATAACATTAGCAGCATGGGTTCAATACCTGCACAGGCTGAGGTCACTGTCAAGGACCCTTCTCATCCTCTCCTCTCGCTGGAGACATGGTGACCCTCGGATTAAACCACTTCCGGTCCTTTGCTTTCACTCTGCCATGATAGACCAACCCTGTGTATTCCAATTTTACCTTTTACCACTAACCAGAAACTGAACTGGCCTCATTGTATAAATGGTGTATCTGCACAAGCAGGTCAGAGCACCCCTCGCCCTCTTCCTGGGGAGGGTGTGAATGGGGTGCGTGCTTTCACATTCTGGAGTTGTGACAGTGTGGCAGGCTGCTCTGGTATATGTTTTCAAATGGGTTTTTTCTCTCTCCTGCCTTCTGGCTTTTGTAAATTGCTTTCTGTTTGAGCCTCTTGGGACATGTACTCCATTTATAAGATACCTGTATCTTACCCAAAGAGGATCATTAGATACAGAAGCAAAATTAAGCCATTTGGCCCATTGAGTCTGCTGTACCATTTGATGATGGCTGATATATTTGTCAACCCCATTCTCCAGCTTTCTCCCTGTAACCCTTGATTCCCTTTTCATGTGGTTTTATAAAGTGCAGGCTCCTCTTGGGAAATGTAACTAGTGCAGCAGTTGCTCAGCCAGACTCCAGTGAGGTGATTGACAGGATGATGGAGTAGCCTCATGCTCTGCGAGTGTCAAACCTTCACAGATCAATGCAGTGAAACCTGCTGCGATTCCATGCTTGGTGTGTTTGAATGTGTCAGCACTGATTGACTGCTGGTTTCACTTGACCAGGGACATGGTGAAAGTGTGACCAGCCACTGGGCACTACAACAACATTGCCAGTTAGCTTCATTCAACTGTATGGGACTCCTGGACTCTGACACTTCATCACTGAGAGAGCCAACCAACTAACTTTATTCCTGAATCCTAACTGCTCTGGTCTGAGCAGAGGGGCTGTGGCTTGTGATGTCTGTATTTACCCAGGAGATTGGACAGGGAGACTGCTGTAACACGGATTACCACAAGAATAGAATCTGCAATGATGTAGCAACTGGAACACAGTAAATACGCACAAAAGGCCTCCTGCCAACGTTATCAGATTTTCATTCTGAACTATTTCATTCAGAAAAGTGCTGCAGTGCAGAAAGAGGCCATTTGTCTCATTTGTTCCTGTACCAGCCCGTGAAATCAGCATCTTTAATCTCCTGTCTAGATAAGCGTTGTGCTGGAAAAGCACAGCAGGTTAGGCAGCATCCGAGGAGCAGGAGAATCGACGTTTTGGGCTAAAGCCCTTCATCAGGAACATTATTCTCCTGCTCTTTTCCCTGTATCCATGAAAGAGGAGGTTTAGGGAAGGCATTCCAGAGCTTTGGGGCCTGGGCAGTTAAAGGCATGATGTCTGACAGTGGAACAATTGAAGAGGGGGGTGTGCAAGAAGCTAGAATTTGAAGACGATGGGGGATCTCCCAGGGTTACAGGGCAGGAGGAGGTACGCAATAAGGAAGGGCAAGGTCATGGAGGGATTTAGAAATGATGATGAAAACGTTCCGGTAGTTGCACTTGGGGGAGGGGTGGGGGGGAGTGGGAGTGGGGGGAGGGGTTTGCCTGTTGGAGCCAGTGTGTGTCACAGGGTGACGGGGAATGGGGTTGGGGGGAGCATTGATCGGGCAGTGGCATTTTGGCGAGTTCGCGTTAAGTGTGTGGACGCCAGTAGCAGAGGATCTGAATGGTCGAGTCTGGAGGGAGCATGGAACATAGAGATAGCAGCAGATGAGCTGAGCCAAAGCAACCCGGAGAAGGCCATTCAGCCCCTCGAGCTCGCTCTACCATTTAATACGATCGTGCTGATCACATCTCAACCTCAACTTCATTTTCCTGCCTACTCCTGGTAAGCCTTCAGCCCAATACTAATTAAAAGTCTGTCTCCTTAAATTTACCCAATCTCCCAAAATCCACCGCACTCTGTGGGAGTGAATTCCACAGATTCACAACCCTTTGAGAGAAATAGTTCCTCCTCATCTCTGTTTTAAGTCTGCTCCCCCTTATCCTAAAGCCAGAACCTCTCGTTTTAGATCGCCCAAATGAGAAAATATCCTCTTGGTGTCTGCTTTGTCAATCCCCTTTAGCACCTCCTAGACCTCCGTTAGATCTCCACTCAGGGAGTATAGGCCTGAACTGCTCAATCTGTCCTCATAAGGTGACCATTTCATTCCCCTCTTCCCATCACCACCTGGTCAGTATTAAGCACTAATGCTTTCAGTTGAATGTCCAAGAAAATCTCGTTCTGCTAATTTGGGTTCCTATCTGTAGGCAGTTGAGGATAGTTTAGTGTCCCTGAGTTGTCTGTAGAGAGTGGGCTATGGAGGCGATCGCTCAGTAACTTTCCAAAGGTTGGGTAGGGAATGGCATGGCACCCTTTCGGGTGAATATTAAAGATCCCACAGGGGGAGGGTTGGTTGGCTGGTTAGTTCAGTTGGCTAGATGGCTGGTTTGTGGTGCAAACAGTGTGGGTTCAACTCCTGCACTGGCTGAGGTTACCATGAAGGACTCTCCTTCTCAATCTCCCCCCTTCACCTGAGGTAGGTAAGATGAGGTGACTTTACCCTTCCTTTCAGCAATAGTCATAGAAATATACAACATGCAAACAGACAACTCGGTCCAACTCGTCCATGCCAACTAGATGTCCTAACGTAATCTTGTCCCATTAGCCAGCACTTGGCCCATATCCCTCCAAACCCTTTCTATTCACACACCTATCCAGATGCTTTTTTAAATGCTGTAATTGTACCAGCCTCCATCACTTCCTCTGGCAGCTCATTCCATACACGCACCGCCCTCTGTGTGAAAAAATTTTGTATCTTTCCCCTCTCGCCCTAAACCTATGCCCTCTAGTTCTGGACTCCCTCACCCCAGGGAAAAGACCTTGTCTATTTTACTATCTATGCCCCTCATAATTTTATTAGGTCACCCCTCAGCCTCCGACACTCCAGGGAAAACAGCCCCAGTCTATTCAGCCTCTCCCTGTAGCTCAAACCCTCCAAGCCTGGCGAAATCCTTGTGAATCTTTTCTGAACCCTTTCAGGTTTCACACCATCCTTTTGGGAAGACCTTCCTGTTGAGTTACCCCACCCTGCAGCTATCACACCACAATTGTGTTTTGTGGTATCTTTTTGTGCATGCGTTGGCACTCCTGTTGCTCACCTTGTACAGCGACTACACCTTTTTTTTTACCCCAGGATTGGTGGTCACGTGTGTTGGAATATTCTGGGAATGAGAGTGCTGGGTACTATTTATAAATGAGAGGTTTTATTTTCTGTTTTCAATAGTGCCTGTGTATTTCTGTTCAGTTCCTCCCAGGTTTTGTCGGGAGTTTCTGTGGGATGGTTGTGGGATGGAGTGTGTGTCTCAAGTGCAGTCACGCTCTGCGCCCTTTGATTGTGTCACATGAGTGGGTAGATAATCCTCCCCCTCTCCTTGTGACATGGCCTGTTTGTTTCCAAACTCTGTGTTTTCCCCGGGGGGGGCAGCTCTGCATTTATCAGACTGCCACATTTGCAACTGATTTGTGCTGCTGGGCCTCACTTTAAAACACCCCCACTTCACGAAGCCTTCATCTGATGGGATTTAGGCTGGCTTTCGTTTTCCCTGCACCCAAACCAGCGGGTGTAACAAAAGACTTGCATTTGTATAGCACCTTGGGACTTGCAGTGAATTTACAGTGAATTCAGTATTTTTTTTTGAAAGATGGTTGCTGTTGTTCCAAGTGTATTTATGCTTGTACCTTACCAGTTAAAGCACAAAATGTCAGTGATTTCTCACAATGCAATGTGGCAGGTTATAGAGTTAGCCAGGGAGCAGCTATGACAATCCATGAATGGCAGAACCACATAAAGGGACCAACTGATCTCCCATCTTAATTCTGCATCTGTCCTTCGTTCCCCATCACCACTTAGCTCCCATTAACGCTCTCCCTCTTTAAGTCACTGCTTCAATAGCACCTCTGCAATTCTCCTCAAGTACTTATCCATCTTTTTGCTCTGTGCGTGTGCTCTCCTCTCCCCCAACCCCAGTTCTGTACCGATGAAGACAGCCTCCCCATACAACCCAACCACACTGTTCTGTATCTGTAAAATCTTCCTTAGTGTCCTGTCCTGTTTTGACACCATCACCTTGATAAATTGTTATGATCTCTCTACCTTAATTTGTACAGTTTTGGATTACTTATTACTTTGGTTCGACCCTCTGCATGTGACTCTTGTACTTTGCATGTTACTCCAGTTATTCAGTTTGTCTCCAGCACCACCTTATTTTTATATTTTGTTTTGTAATTATCCCTCTGCCTCATTTAATCAGATTAAAGGTCATCCCTTCACTTGCTATTCAGCTGTTGACACTTTACTCACACCGTCTGGCAATCTTGATCATCTGCAGAGATTTATTATTTGACCCTCCACACACACCATTTGTATGATGTTTTGCTCTCTCTGCCTATAAATTCTGTGCCTCTATGCTTCTCTCTGACTTTACCTGACTTCAAAAGTTTGTGACTTCAAATAAATCTATTTGTCTATAACCTGGTATTGTGTGACTTCTGTCTGTCTCTCTGTCAGTGTGTCTGTCTCTGTCTCACACTCTCTCTCGCTCTCTGTCTCATGCTGCCTTGGTTCAGTATAGTCTTGAAACTGTGCAGTCCTCGCAGATTTGCTCAGAGCTGGAAGGAGCAGCTGCTGTCTGCTCCACCCTGAGCTCCGACGCAGTGGCTGCTTCCAAAGGAGGATTCCAATGTTCCAAATCACTTCCCACTCAGTCTCATTCCTGGGTCAGGAATTTCTCTCCTTCCAGATTCTCTGGTACTGGTGCCACGGATTTCTCCTCTGTGCCCTGTCCCTTTTGGAAAGGCTTTTGGAAATTTTACAGAGAATGATTTGGAAAACTGGCCGCTTTCCTCAGAAATTCCTGATGGTCTGACCAATGCCGCAGTTTTAATGTTGACCTCCATTCCAGAAATGTTTCTCGCAGAGTCATACAACTGTGGAGTCGGATATCACCGAAACTGACCCTTTAACCCAACCTGTCCATGTTGATCCACTTCCTAAACTGAACTTTTTCCATTTGCCTGTGTTTGGCCCATATCCTTCTAAACCTTTCCTATTCATATAGCCATCCAAATGTCTTTTAAGTGTTGTAATTGTACCCACCCCTACCTTTTCCTCTGGCATCTCATTCCATACACACACCACCCTCGATGTAAAAATACTTGTGTCTCAGGATCATTTTTTAAATCTTTCCCCTCTCTACTTAAACCTATGCCCTCTAGTTTTGGACCCCCCTACTCTGAGAAAAGGACCCTGGCTATTCACCCTAGCCATGCCCCTTGTGATTTTATAAACCTGTAAGGTCACCCCTCAGCCTACAAAACCCCAGGGTGGGGGGCAATCTCATCTTATCCAGCCTCTCCTTATAACTCAAACCCCGCGGTCCTGATAAAATCCTTGTAAATCCTTTTTGCATCCTTTCCAGTTTAATAATATCCTCCCTATAGCAGGGAGACCAGAATCGCATGCAATATTCCAAACGTGGCCTCACCAATGTCCTGTACAGCTGCAACATGGCCTCCCAACTCTTATACTCACTGCACTGACCAATGAGGGTAAGCATGTCAAAGACCGCCTTCCCTATGTCTACCTGCAACTCCACTTTCGAGGAACTCTGTACCTGTACCCCTCGGTTTCTCTGTTTGACAACACACTTCCCAGGTCCCTAACATTTAACTGTATAAGTCTGACCTGGTTTGTCTTATCAGAATGCAGCACCTCACTTTTATCTAAATTAAACTCCATCTGCCACACCTCAGCCCATCTGATCAAGATCCTGTTCTACCCTGAGGTAACCTTCCTCGCTATCCACTATCCCACCAATTCTGGTGTCATTCACAAACATACTAACCATGCTTCTGCACGTACACCCCCAACCAGTCTGCCTCCTCCCTGCTGTCACTGTCTGTGTGTTTTGAAGGGATTGCTGAGCTGTCCAGCATCTCTCTATTGTATCTTCGGGGCTTCCCACTGGTTCTGTCTCCTGAAGTCTGAACATTGTGGTCTCAGTTTGCCAACACCAGGAGCTCGAGCACGCAAGCCAGTATTAACCCCCCCCACCTCCTCTCCCCCCCCCCCCCCCCCCCCACAGCTCAGCATTATGGGAGTACTGTTTTGTCTGAGGGGCAGCCTTTCACAGAAGTTACTAAACTGAGGCACAGCCTGTCCTCTCGGGGGCTATAACTGATTCCATCATATGTGTTTGCAGCAGTGAAAATGAATTCTTCCTCCTTGTCCTGGGCTAATGTTTATCTTTCAACTCACAACACTCAAACAAATAGGGAAGGTGATGGCCTAATGGTATTATCACTAGATTATTAACCTGAAGACCCAGATAGTGTTCTGGGGCCACAGGTTCAAATCCTGCCATAGCACATTAACGATGGCCATGGGAAAAATCCATCAGGTTCACTAATGTCCTTTAGGAAAGGAAACTGCCATCCTCACCTGGTCTGGCCTACATGTGACTCCTGACCCACAGCGATGTGGTTGTCCATTTGGATGCAGAACTGGCTCGAAGGTAGAAGATAGAGGGTGGTGGTGGAGGGTTGCTTTTCAGACTGGAGGCCTGTGACCAGTGGAGTGCTACAAGGATCACTGCTGGGTCCTCTACTTTTTGTCCTTTAAACAAATGATTTGGATGTGAACATAATGAGGTATAGTTAATAAGTTTGCAGTGACACCAAAATTGGAGGTGTAGTGGACAGCGAAGGAGGTTACCTCAGATTACAACGGGATCTTGATCAGATGGGCCAATGGGCCAAGGAATGGCAGATGGAATTTAATTTAGATAAATCTGAAGTGCTGCATTTTGGAAAAGCAAGTCAGGGCAGGACTTCCACACTTCATGGTAAGGTCCTAGGGAGTGTTGCTGAACAAAGAGACCTTGGAGTGCAGAATTATAGCTCCTTGAAAGTGGAGTTGTGGGTAGACAGGATAGTGAAGATGGCATTTGGTATGCTTTCCTTTATTCATCAGAGCATTGAGTATAGGGGTTGGGAGGTCAAATTGCAGCTGTATTGGACATTGGTTAGGCCACTTTTGGAATATTGTGTGCAATTCTGGTCTCCTTCCTATTGGAAAGATGTTGTGAAACTTGAAAGGGTTCAGAAAAGATTTACAAGGATGTTGCCAGTGTTGGAGAATTTGAGCTATAGGGAGAGGCTGAATACACTGGGGCTGTTTTCCCTGGAGTGTCGGAGGCTGAGGGGGTGACCTTATAGAGATTTATAAAATCATGAGGGCTGGACAAGGTCTTTTCCCTGAGGTGCGGGAGTCTAGAACTAGAGGGCATAGGTTTAGGGTGAGAGGGGAAAAGATTTGAAAAGGACCCTGAGGGACAACTCTTTTGTATGTAGGTTTGCCCGCTGAGCTGGAAGGTTCATTTTCAGATGTTTTGTCACCATACTAGGTAACATCGTCAGTGAGCCTCTGGACGAAGTACTGCTGATGATTCCTGCTTTCTATTTATATGTTTGAGTTGGTGATGTCATTCCCTATGGTAATGTCATTTCCTGTTCTTTTTCTCAGGGGGTGGTAAATTGGGTCCAAGTCAATGTGTTTGTTGATAGAGTTCCAGTTAGAATATCATACTTCTAGGAATTCTCGTGTTTGTCTCTGTTTGGCTTGTGTTGGATGGATGTGTTGTTCCAGTCGAACTGGTGTCCTTCCTCATCTGTATGTAAGGATACTAGTGAGAGAGGATCATGTCGTTTTGTGGCTGGTTGATGTTCATGTATCCTGGTGGCTAGTTTTCTGCCTGTTCGTCCAATGTAGTGTTTGTTACAATACTTGCACGGTATTTTGTAAATGACATTAGTTTTGCTTGTTGTCTGTTTAGGGTCTTTCAAATTCATTAGCTGCTGTTTTAGTGTGTTGGTGGGTTTGTGGGCTACCATGATGCCAAGGGGTCTGAGTAGTCTTTTATGCAGAGGGTGGTGTGTGTATGGAATGAGCTGCCAGAGGAAGTGGTAGAGGCTGGTATGATTACAACATTTAAAAGGCATCTGGATGGTATATGAATAGGAAGGGTTTAGAGCGTTATGGGCCAAGTGCTGGCAACGGGATGAGATTAGGTTGGGATATCTGGTTGGCATGGACGAGTTGAACCGAAGGATCTGTTTCTGTGCTGTATATCTGTGACTCTGACTCCTAACTGCAGTCTGGGCAATTAGGAATGGGCAATAAATGCTGGCCTGATACACATCTTGTGAATGAATAAAAATGATGAAGAAAATGGGAGTAAAATGCTCACCTGTTTAAGAGCAGCATCAAACTCTTCCCAGGACAGGGACAGCATGAGGTTAGATACAAATAAAAGTCAAGAATTTTGATTATAATCGCGCAACAGTTGATGCTAAGAAGGAATTAGTCAGAGTGTGTAACCAAACATCTAGTCAGAGGGAGTTTCTGAAGGGCCCTTCCCAGGAAGGAGTGCTGCGGATATTTGGAGTATTAATGGTGGAGAATGGGATCTCCTTGGCTTTCACTGATGGGCCCACAGGAAAGAGAGAATCTGGGAGTTCTGACTTTTGGGCGGGGGGGGGCGTCAATGAAGATAGAGGTGGTGATCGAGGTAGGGAGGGACAGGGTAATGTGAAGATTAAGAATGGGGAAGTATGAGGCTAATGGAAAGCAGGTTGTAAACAGAAAGCTGATGGGTTGAGTCTGAGAGAGTCTGTAATGTCGAGCAGAGTCTGGATTAGTTCCTGCTTCAAGGCCTGAGGATGGAGCCTGTCCAGGAGACTATTGGCATTGTTCCATCTGTAGATGATGAAGATGTGGCTGAGGATTTCAACAGAGATTGTCTGTGTTTTGTAGCCCTCCGGTCTCTGGGAGCACTTGCTCCTGATGTAAATATCAGAACACAAGAGCAGAGAGTTTGAAATCTGGTGATTCTGTGCTTCATGCCTAAAGTCCCTTTTCCAACATCTGTCATGAATCTGTTATTTTTATATAGATATGGAGGATACAGTAATATTAGTGATGGATGAAAGAAGACACATTTTGTTGAAATGCTTCAACTTGCACTCACCAGGACAGCCTAGCCGTTAACTGCCAATCATCATTAACTAAAGCATTCTTAATGCCTCTACCAATCAGAGTTCACTTGCCAACCAATCAGTATTCTCCTCTCGTGTAGCATAAATGTTGCGTTTCCCCTTGAATTGGTATTCTTGAAAATTTCCCTGATCAGTGCAAGACAAAAAGCTTCAGTAGAATGTGTTTTTCTTTCAGCAGCACTCGAGTTCTATGTAACCAGTGATTGCTGCTGGCCCGGTAATCTAGACAAAGGGGCCGATGAACCTGAAACGCAAGTTCAAATCCTTCTGAGGCAGCGGGGAACTTAAATTTCATTAAAATCTGGGTTTGAAGCTTAATGATGATGGTGAAGTTACCAGATTGTTGTATTTTTTTAAAATCTCTCCTGATTTGCTAATGTCCTTCAGGGCAGGAAACATGCCATCTTTGTCCTTTCTGGCCTACTTCTGACCCAGCAAAGTGATTCACTGCGAAGCATCCTCTGGATATGGCCTAATGAGACCCTTGGGGTAGTGTTCAGAGGTCAATGCTGGTCATTACCAGTGGCATTCACACTCAGCAGATGAATAGAAACCAAAGTGGCCCAACATAAAGAGCTAAAGATATAATGCTGGTGGCCGTGCATTGAGGAAACAGTAGTTTTTGGTATCGAGGGATTGTTTTAAAAAATCCAACATACTTTGATTTATGTGGGAGGTTTAAAAGGAATGCTAACTCTACATACAATTATTTGGTGAATGCATTGGCTGTCCCCAATTTCGAACTTGGCCTTTTTGAGTGATTCTGAAGTGATCCAGAAAAGGAGGAGAGTCTTTTTTATATTTTAAAAAAAAATTGTTTTTAGCAACATATGATTAAGTTGTTCTGCCCTGAAGGGACAGTGGACAGTTAGCTTCCTTAAGCTCGTTATGTAAATATTTTCAGGCAAATGTTTGCAGGTCCTTGGGGGAAGAGCAGGATGGGAGGGTGAGGTGAGTTGGGTAACTCCTCCAAAAGGGCTAGCACAGCTGCAATGCACCGCATGGCCTCCTTGTCACCACCTCGATCCTATGCTTCATTGAGTGGAGCCCCTCTCTCTCTCTCTCTCTCTCTCTAATGAACAGGTTTGAGCTCTCTGTTTGATATTATTGCTCTCAGCTTACTAGAGGCTGCAGTTCTCATGGCAACAGAAATCTTCAGAGGGGTGTAACATGAACTGTTCCAGATGGGTTATTTTAGTGAATTCATGGTAAGGTTCAGAGATTTAATAAAGACTATCACACATAGTGGTGTGATTTAAATTCATAGTAATCATTGCTCTCGATTAAGCCGGTCGTTATATACAAAAGTACCAGGTGGCATGTGTTTTATAAATTATATTGATAAACAGATTATCATCCATGTAGCCTGTTAATCCGTACATGCTGTTACATATTACAGGCTTGCATGCAGAAATATATATTTTATGAAACACTTATAAAGCCCAGAGTCCTGAAAACGGGCCACTGAGAGACCTAAATAATTGATGGGTAACTGGACCATGGTTTTAAGAGACTGATTTATTCAGCGTCTCATGCTTGATCTCCAAAGCATCTCAGAAGTGATGTTAGTAGAGTTTGAAGTGAAATAGCTCTTGCATGGGGAAGGGCAAGGCAGCATTTTATACGCAGCAAGATTCCACGACAGCACTGAGATGAAGGACTAGCCAATCAGCTGTGACCTGGTCCCGGGCCTGTTGATCAGCTCAGACCAGTGTTGAACCCCATTGGAGGGAGACATGTTGAAGAGACTGAAGCCAGGCTTTCTGGTTCCCAATCCAAGCTCAGTTTTACCCGCTGACTCTTCCATCCCTCTCCCTGGCGGCTGTCTGACATTATGCCAAACTCTCCCCAACCTTGGTGTTGCATTTGATTGCACCAACCACACTCTCCCCAAACAGAATTATGCCTAGCTCTGTAGCACCTCTTGAGTTTCTCTCTAATTGCACCGATCTGCTACTGAAACTCGACTCTGTGACTTTGTTGCCTCTAATACTGACTATTTTGACACTTTCCTGGCTTATCTCCACAATGTAACCCATCCTGACAGCATCCAAAAGCTGTTGCCTTTGACATAACTCACACCCAGACCCCTAGTTTGCTGATTGGATTTAAAATTTACAGGCCTAATTTCAAATCCCTGATGGCTTGTTCCCTCGTTAACTCTGTCATCTCCTCCAGCTCCATAATGTCCTGAGATCACTGCATTCCTTTAATTCTAACCTCTTGAATATCCACGGTTTTTAATCACTCCTCCCGTGTCTCTACTTTCAGTTATGGAAACACAGAATAGGAGTAGGCCATTGGACCCCTGGACCATGGTTGATCATCGAGCTCAGAACCTTTTTTTAATCCTGATTTCCTCCCCCCACCCCCTCATCATTCCTTGATCCCTTTAGTCACAAGACCTACTGCTTCCTTGAAAAAACACGATGTTTTGGCCTCCCCCCACTCTGTGTTAGTGAATTCCACAAGCTCTGTGCAGGAAGAAATTTCTCCTCTTCTCAGTCCCAAAGCATTTGCCCCTTATTCTTAACCTCTGACCCCTAGTTCTGGACTCACCCACCAGCAGGAACATGGGTGGATACAAAACTCTGGAATTCCTTCCCTCAACCTCTGCACCTTCCTTTCCTCCTGTTTGGAATATTCAGTAGAATCGATAACTTTGACCAATTGTGGTCATCTTCCCCGATAGCAGCTGGCGTAACTGCATTTATTCTTGCTTTACACCTTGCGTTCCTGTGAAGGGTCCTGAGACGTTTCATGACAATAAAGATGCTGGGTAAATACCCTGGTTTAAACCCTGACAGGACAGCTGTAAGTGACTATTCCTTTGAAAAGCTGGGGTTTTAGCCTGTTAACAAAGCTTTTTGTCATCTTCAATGACTTTTATAATTAACAAATGATATCATTTTAGGAAAATGGGTTTGTAAAAATTAATCACTTTTTTTCTTTTGCATCCCAATGGTTTTTTTTCATTCTTGGGTTTTTGCCTATCAATTAATTTTCCATTCCCAGAGACTCCAGGACAACTTTGGACAGTCGGCAATCCCATAAATGGCCAGGAATGCCTTGTTGTTACAGTGACTTTTATTTGTATCTAACCTCAGAGCCAACACAGTCGAATGTTGTGCTGGGTCAATTCCTGCTGCAGGGAGATTGTCCCCTGGTTGATCTTTGACTCCACGTGTGTTGCCTACTTAGCGGTTTTCTTAGGTAAATTATTTCACCGGTTGTTAAAACATTTGTGGAAGACTTTCCGCCTGAATGTGTCTCTCTCTCTCTCTCTCTCTCTCTCTCTCTAATGAACATCTATAATGAGACACTTGTCAATTCCATGGTGTTTGGGATGCCTGTGTGGAGGGAACGCTGAGCATCGGTGAGTCTTGGCTGACTTGTGACATAACAGCCACCTTGATATTGATGTGATAGGACTCTGCTCGAAGGTTGGAGCTTTTACCGTACCAGCGACTTGCCCTTTGTGAGCCGGGCCAAGCTGGCCAGCACCTGGTCTACACAGTCCTCCATCGAGGGTCTTTGCATTGCCCTGCTCCCTGCCCCTCTCCTGAGATAACATTTCCCATGGAGGAGGGGCATGAGGGAACAGGGCAGACTGGTAATTGGTGAGCACTACACAGGCCAGGGTTTACTATCACCTAGGAGAAAGTGAGGACTGCAGAAGCTGGAGATCAGAGCTGAAAAATGTGTTGCTGGAAAAGTGCAGCAGGTCAGGCAGCATCCAAGGAGCAGAAGAATCGACGTTTCGGGCATAAGCCATCACCCCCAACAATAATATTTTAATTTACGTTTGATCATTTTCCATTAACCTCATTCAGTGAACTGCCAGAGGAAGTGGAGGCTGGTATGATTACAATATTGAAAAGGCATCTGGATGGGTTTATGAATCGGATGGGTTTAGAGGAATATGGGCCAAATGCTGGCAAATGGGATGAGAATTAAGTTGGAATGGACGAGTTAGACCGAAGGGTCTGTTTCCATGCTGTACGTCACTATGACTGTATTTGTTAGAGTTCCCACAGGGCCTCTCTAATTGATAACTGGTTTTTATTAAGAGTAGGGCCTCTTGTTCTGCGGTCTTACCAACATGTACACATTGTTATCAAACCCAGAGGTCTGCTTGAGGATTGGAAGATGCCATACTATGGCAGTTGGATGGGGAGCCTCCTGCAGAAGGTCTCTGTGGGTGAGTTGGTGTCCCTTACTCTGTGCCTTGTAGCCTGGATCAGATTGCCCTTCACTGGGGATTTTGTAGGTGTCTGTGCATCTATAAATCCTCCCTGCCTGCTATCTGCCCAATCCTCTGTCTGAGGGACGGGTTAGAGTACAGAGACACCTTTCTGGGGGGGTTTCCATTTGATCAGAAACTGAACTGGTCCAGCCAGGAAACACAAGAGCAGCTCAGACGTTAGGACAAAGGCAGCAGGTACATGGGGGCACCACCCCCTGCAAGTTCCCCTCCAAGCCACTCGCCTTACCTGACTTGGAAATATATCACCATTCCTTCAGTGTCGCTGGGTCAAAATCCTGGAATTCCCTCCCTAGGACATTGTGGACCTTTCTACAGAACATGGACTACAGCGGTTCAAGAAGGCAGCTCACCCCCACCTTCTCAAGGGGCAACTAGAGATGGATAAAAAGTACCAGTCCCAGCCATGATTCAAGCATCTTGCAAATGACCAATTAAAAAGTAGTAATCCTTAAATCACACTAGGCTAATTACAGCAAGGTCAGACAACAGCTTTAAACTGAGAGAGGATTGTGGAAATCTTGTTTCCCTGTGGGATGTGGATGCTTTTGGGGTTGGGACTTTGATTGGAGCTTTCACAATTAAAACAGGTTTGGATTTCATTACCAGCTGGTCAAAACCAAAGAGGCTTTAATGGGGGAGGGGGAGAGGTGATGGAAAGTTGGATGCTTAAAGGAGGGAATTGAAAAGACAGGCATTGGCAAGGAATTCCAGAGCTCCGGCCCTGTGGCATCCCCTCTGACAGTGGAGCGATCCTGACTGGGGATGTGGAAGTGCCCAGGAATTGGAGGAGGGCTGGTGTTCAGGTTGTAAGTTTGCTCGCTGAGCGGGAAGGTTTGTTCTCAGACACTTTGTCACCATGCTAGGTAACATCATCAGTGAGCCTCTGTTGAAGTGCTGGTGTACAGTCCCGTTTGCTATCTGTGTGTGTGTCGGTCTGTTTGTGGAGGGTGATAGCACTTCTGGCTCTGTTTCTGAGAGGTTGGTAAATGGGGTCCAAATCGATGTGTTTGTTGATGGAGTTCCGGTGTGAATGCCAGGCCTTTAGGAATTCCTGTGCATGTCCTTGTTGGGCCTGTCCCAGGATGGATGTGGTGTTCCAGTTGAATGGGTGTCCCTCATTGGCTGGGTGTAAGGCTACTAGTGATAGTTGGTCATGTCTTTTGGTGGCGAGTTGGTGTGCGCGTGTATCCTGGTGGTGAATTGCTATCTTGGAGGGTTGTGGGGCTGAAGGAGTTTACAGATGGGGGGGGTCAGACCACGAAGGGGTCTGAGCACAAGGAGAAGAGTTTTAATGCAGCTTTGTTATAGGAACAGGTGCTGGTACTTTTTTAAAAAAAAATGCTGGTATCAACAAAAAGTGGGAAGGAAGCTGTTGGTTGATCTGATGCTTTGTTAACTGTCCTGTTTTTAGGGAAGGGAATCTGCTGTCATTCACCTGATTCTGATCTAAATGTGATCTCAGGCCTGGGTGATGTGACTGGTTGTTAATTGTCCTCTGAGCTGGACACTCGGTTTATACCGGACCTCCTGGTAAACTTTCCCCCACTGTTTCTTCCTTTTTTGTTTTGAGAAGCATTCTTAGGGAAAATTGACTTCACTTGAGATGACTTGTCAGATGTGGGAGTTTAAAGAGAGTTTAAGGGTTATTGCGGATTATATCTACAATAAATGCTGTTGGCTGCGAATCCTGTCAGATCAAGTGGATCGGTTGGAGAGACAGATAGAAGCGATGAGGAATTTGCAACAGCAACAGTACGTGATGAATGGTAGTTATAGGAAGAGGGAAAGTCTCAGATACAGTCACATAGATGGGTTAACTCCAGGAAAAGTAAGAGAGGTAGGCAGCTAGTGCAGGAATCTTTTGTGACTGTACCCATTTCAAACAAGTATGCTGTTTTTGAAAATGTAGGGGGTGATGGATTCTCAGGGGAACGTAGCACGAACAGCAAGTTTCTGGTATTGAGACTGGCTCTAATGCAACGAGGGCTACATCGGGTTCCAAGAGATCAATTGTGTTAGGGGATTCTGTAGTCCGAGGTACAGACAGATGTTTCTGTGGCCAGCAGAGAAAAATCAGAATGGTGTGTTGTTTCCCTGGTGCCAGGATCAAGGATGTCTGAGAGGGTGCAGAATGTTCCCACGGGGGAGAGGGTCCAGCAGGAGGTTATTGTCCACATTGGAACCAAAGACATTGGAAGGGAAATGGTTGAGATTCTGAAGGGAGATTACAGAGAGTTAGGCAGAAATTTAAAAAGCAGGTCCTCAAGAGTAGTAATATCTGGATTACTCCCAGTGCTGCGAGCTAGTGAGGGCAGGAATAGGAGGATAGAGCAGATGAATGCATGGCTGAGGAGCTGGTGTATGGGAGAAGGATTCACATTTTTGGATCATTGGAATCTCTTTTGGGGAAGAAGTGACCTGTACAAGAAGGACGGATTGCACCTAAATTGGAAGGAGACTAATATACTGGCAGGGAAATTTGCTAGAGCTGCTTAGGAGGATTTAAAATAATAGGTTGGGGGGGTACAGTTGAGAACAGAAGCGAGTCAAACAGTCAGGGCAGGCAGGGACAAGGTAGGACTAATAAATTAAACTGCATTTATTTCAATGCAAGGGGCTTAACAGGGAAGGCAGATGAACTCAGGGCATAGTTAGGAACATGGGACTGGGATATCATAGCAATTACAGAAACATGGCTCAGGGATGGGCAGGACTGGCAGCTTAATGTTCCAGGATACAAATGCTACAGGAAGGATAGAAAGGGAGGCAAGAGAGGAGGGGGTGGGGGGTGGCATTTTTGATAAGGGATAGCATTACAGCTGTGCTGAGGGAGGATATTCCCGGAAATACATCCAGGGAAGTTAATTGGGTGGAACTGAGAAATAAGAAAGGAATGATTGGGATTGTATTATAGACCTCCTAATAGTCAGAGGGAAATTGAGAAACAAACTTGTAAGGAGATCTCAGTTATCTGGAAGAAAAATAGGGTAGTTATGATAGGGGATTTTAACTTTCCAAACATCGACTGGGACTGCCATAGTGTTAAGGGTTTAGATGGAGACGAATTTATTAAGTGTGTACAAGACAACTCCTAAGCCAGGGAACTATAGACCAGTGAGCCTGTTGTCAGTGGTGGGCACGTTTTGGAGGGAATCGTGAGGGACAGGATGTACATGTATTTGGTAAAATCAATGACTGCAGATACTGGAAATCAGATTCTGGATTAGTGGTGCTGGAAGAGCCCAGTACTTCAGGCTATCTGGAAAGGCAAGGACTGAATAGGGATAGTCAGCATGGTTTTGTGTGTGGGAAATCATGTCTCACAAACTTGATTGAGTTTTTTGAGGAAGAAACAAAGAGGATTGATGAGGGCAGAGCAGTAGATGTGATCTATGCGGACTTCAGTAAGGTGTTCGACAAGGTTCCCCAATGGGAGACTGGTTAGCAACGTTAGATCTCATGGAATACAGGGAGAGCTAGCCATTTGGATACAGAACTGGCTCAAAGATAAAAGACAGAGGGTGGTGGTGGAGGGTTGTTTTTCAGACTGGAGGCCTGTGACCAGTGGAGTGCCACAAGGATCGGTGCTGGGTCCTCAATTTTTTTGTCATTTATATAAGTGATTTGGATGTGAGCATAAGAGGTACAGTTAGTAAGTTTGCGGATGACACCAAAATTGGAGGTGCAGTGGACAGTGAAGAGGGTTACCTCCGATTACACCAGGATCTGGACCAGATGGGCCAATGGGCTGAGAAGTGGCAGATTGAGTTTAATTCAGATAAATGCGAGGTGCTGCATTTTGGGAAAGCAAATCTTAGCAGGACTTATACACTTAGTGGTGAGGGCCTAGAGAGTGTTGCTGAACAAAGAGACCTTGGAGTGCAGGTTCATAGCTCCTTGAATGTGGAGTCGCAGGTAGATAGCTTAGTGAAGAAGGCGTTTGGTATGCTTTCGTTTATTGCTCAGAGTATTGAGTACAGGAGTTGGGAGGTTGTGTTGCGGCTGTACAGGACATTGATAAGAGCACTGTTGGAATATTGCATACAGTTCTGGTCTCCTTCCTATTGGAAAGATGTTGTGAAACCTGAAAGCGTTCAGAAAAGATTTACAAGAATGTTGCCAGGGTTGGAGGATTTGAGCTACAGGGAGAGGCTGAACAGGCTGGGGCTGTTTTCCCTGGAGCATCGGAGGCTGAGGGGTGACCTTACAGAGGTTTACAAAATTATGAGGGGCATGGATAGGGTAAAGAGGCAAGTCTTTTCCCTGGGATTGGAGAGTCCAGAACTAGAGGGCACAGGTTTAGGGTGAGAAGGGAAAGATATAAAAGAGACCTAAGGGACAACTTTTTCACACAGAGTGTGGTACATGTTTGGAATGAGCTGCCAGAGGAAGTGGTGGAGGCTGGTACAATTGCAACATTTAAGAGGCATTTGGATGGGTAAATGAATAGGAAGGGTTTGGAGGGATATGGGCTGGGTGCTGGCAGGTGGGACTAGATTGGGTTGGGATATCTGGTCGGTATGGACAGGTTAGACCGAAGGGTCTTTTTCCATGCTGTACATCTCTGACTCTATGACTGTGTGGTTTTGCATAAACAGAGGCTGGTGGAGGTGCTCAGCAAGCTCTGGCAGTGTCTGTGGGGAGAGAAACAGAATTAATATTTTAAGTCTTCCTTCAGAGCTGATTAGCAGTTTAAGAGAGTATGTGCTGAAGACTGAGCAGGTAGAGATAGAGCTCAGAGAGAGACAGCAAGTCAATTCGGCAGACAAAGAGTTAGATGATGAGAGGCTGAGAAAAACCAGTAATGGGGACCAGAGATTAACGAAAATGGGTAGGCTGTGCTGAAAATAGTCAAGATTAGAATGGTGCTGGAAATGCACATTCCTGATAAAGGGCTCCTGCCTGAAACGTTGATTCTCCCGCTCCTCGGATGGTGCCTGACCTGCTGTGCTTTTCCAGCACCATTCTAATCTTAACTCTAATGTCTAGCATCTGCAGTCCTCACTTTCGGCCTGTGTTGAAAATAGCCCCTATCATGCTTTTGTCCTTTTTGTCTGTCTGCCTGCCTATCTACTTCTCTCGTGTGCGCACTCTTTTTCCCCTCACTCACTCCTATTTTCACTTACTCCTCCCCCATCCATCCCTTGTCTTCATGTAATACCACCTTTTCCTAGCTACTATCAGTTCTGAAGGAGGGTCAATGGAATCAGTTTCTCTCCACGGACATTGAGACCTGCTGAGTTTCTCCAGCATCCACAATCCTTTGTTTTATTTTAGTTTAATTTTACATTTCCCCTTTGCCCACAATTCTGTACAAATTGTCACTTCCAAATTTGTTTTTTGGTCAGAATTTTCTTTCTGACTGCGTACATGTTGCACTGGCACAGTTCAGTGTTAGCTAATTTCTGATAGTGCCATCTGGAGAATGATTGACTAGTTTCTGCCTATGTTCCCAGTGCCTACTTCAGTCTTTACTTATATAATCCGTGTCACCGTTTGTAACGTCTTCCTCTTTCAGGGTGTTGTCAGCTCGGGGATACCCTCTCCAGTCAGAAGATGGTCCATTCAAATCTCATTCCAAAGCCTGCAGCCCTGATCCCAGACTGAGATTCTCACTGCAGCGTGGAGGGGAGTGCTCTCTTTCACATGAAGACACCAAACCCGGCTCCCTTTGCTTTGACCCTAGTGGCTGTTAAAGGTCCCTAGTTGAGACAGGTCATGGAAGTTCTCTCTTGTGCTCTCTCCTGTTTCCAGAGTCTGTGATAACTGCAGAACCTTGGAACAACCTTGCAGTGCTGTCACTGAATGGCATGCCACAGAGTATAAATAGTACAGAGTAGGTGGAGTTTGATAATTTCAGAATGAGGTCATAGAATCATCGAATCCCTACAGAGTGGAACAAAGCCATTCGGCCTATTGGGTCTTTATGATTCTGTCTTTTCTAATTTCAAATCAAAAAGACAAAGAACTGGTTTGAAAAACAAGGATTGATGAAGAATTGCAGCATGTTTTCAAAAGCAAGTCACCTGACCCTCATTGTAAGTGCTGTTTACACAGCTGCTTGTTCAGGCAATGGGCGAGTTCTCATTATCAAAGAGCCAGAGCTGAGGGCTATGTACAAATTGGGCTTTGTCTGGAAACCAGTAGCTGATTAGTCAATGGATCAGGAACCTGTGACCAATTAGTGAAGACAAAGGTCTCTTGCCTACCAACAGTTATGTGATTGGCTCACGGGAGCTGAACAGCTTGTGGGTGTGAACGTTTAGGTCAGAAACCATCAACCCCCACAGACTGGAGGAAGCTGTTTCTGCTGCACAATAAAAAGGCACCTCCAACCTGAATGTAGCCATGTTATTTACCTCCGCAGTTGCTGTAGATCTTTTTAATACACCTCTTCAGAAAAGTTATGATATACCACTAGTGTGCTGTAACTGGAACTTGAACTTAGGCTTCCTGTCCGAGAGGTAGGGACTGTACCACTGCACCATAAGACCCCTCTTCTTCAGTCACTAATGTGTGACTTTTAATGTGTCTGGGACCTTTGTGGGTAAACCAGTCATTCTGTGTCTCTTGCAAATAAGTGAGAGGGTAAGGAATATTGAGGTGCAGCATTCTTAATTGGTGAAGAATCATCTCTGTAAACCTATGGACGGACAGAGAGCACTGAAATGCCATCCTGCTCTTTCCCTCTGCCCATGACACCCAAGTTTCTTATTGGTCTGTCTGTATGTGTGCACAGTGGGGGGTGTTTCAGAATTGGGTTAGAGTTTTATCTGGGCGGCACAGTGGTTAACACTGTTGCCTCACGGTGCCTGATACCTGGGTTCAATTCCCGACTCAGGCGACTGACTGTGTGGAGTTTGCACGTTCTCCCCGTGTCTGCGTGGGTTTCCTCCGGGTGCTCCGGTTTCCTCCCACAGTCCAAAGATGTGCAGGTCAGGTGAATTGGCCATGCTAAATTGCCCGTAGCGTTAGGTGAAAGGGTAAATGTAGGGGAATGGGTCTGGGTGGGTTGTTCTTCGGAGGGTTGGTGTGGACTTGTTGGGCCGAAGGGCCTGTTTCCACACTGTAAGTAAGTAATCTAATCGTTGAAGGTTCATACTGTTTATCTGTAACTAGAATCTATTTATCTTTAGCACGCAGTGGTGCCTATAAAAGTACAGAAACTTGGACTGTGATCTCTGTCAACCTGGGTTGGAAAGACAGCTACATTGGGGAGTTCCATGTACTTTTTATCAAACCTTTTGTGATGACTCTGGAAATAGCAGGGTGTGATTTCCATTGCATTACCCCAGTGAAGGATAACAGTTACTTTGAAGTCTACGCCTGAATACAGTTCCTGATTTTACCTTTTCCTCAGTCAATCCTGAACCTAAACTCGTCATGTAACACCAAACCGCATGATAAAGGAAATAACTTCTTAATCGATATCACAGAAACAGATGATTAAGTTGTTATCACGTTACTGTTTCTGGGAGTTGCTATGCACTATCTACATTTACAATTGTGATTAAATTTCAAAACTGGCCTTTTATTTTTTGCGAAATGTTTTGCACAGCTGTGGCTATAGAAATGCACGTGTTTCTCCAAGGTCAGGCACAGTCCAACCTGCACCCTTTCCCTAAACTGTGTTGCTATGGAAACCAGGACAGTATTGGAACCAGGGCGCAGAGTTTCTGTCTCAACTGGTTGATTCGCAGCGTGTCTGGTCTCTGTTTTATTGTTGTTTGTCAGTAATTGGTGCGATTTTCTTTTTTCTTTGTTTTTGAAATATCTGTCAGTGTGATTAGTTTTCAGTTAATGAGGAAATCCCACTGAGACCAGTCTCAGCCGAGTCTTTCCACTTGGATGAGCAATTTCCCAGCGTTGCTTTTGAGGTGTGTATGTAGAAGGCACGGTGTAGATGCTGAGTTGGTTAAATGTGCAGGGATAATACATAATTAAATCCTCCGACTGACATTTTAGCACTTGCTCTAAATATAGCTCAGTGTAGTCTCCTTTTTAAGTGCATTACAAATTGTAAGCCCCCTTTCTAATGGCCTCCCCTCTGAGATAGTTCAATTCATTGTCACATTGTCAGTCTGAGTCATCCAGATTTCACCTGAAGCTTGAATATCTGTGGCACCTGCTACCTGTGTCCTCTCGGCGTCTGTCTGTCTGTGCATCTGTCTGTCTGTCTCTCTGTGCATCTGTCTGTCTGTCTGTCTCTCTGTGCGTCTGTCTGTCTGTCTCTCTGTGCATCTGTCTGTCTCATTCTCTGTGTGTGTGCCTCTCTCCCTGTATATATGTGTGTGTGTGTGTGTGTGTCACTTTCTTGCTGTCCCTCTCTCTCTCTGCCCCTCTCTGTCTGTGCGTGTCTGCCTGTCTGTGTGTCTGTTTCTTTCAGCCTGTCTTTCTCTGCGTGTGTCTCTGTCTGTCTGTGTGTATCTCTCTCTCTCTCTCTTTATGCCCCCCCCCCCTGACATTTTGAAGAAGTTTGGGGGGGTCTGTCAGTGATTTTGATTTAATATCTATCTCTTCATCAACGTCACTAAACTAGATTAAGTCACCCTTAAGGTGATGCTGTTTGTGTGATTTTCTTGAGCAGTCATTGGAGTCTACTTCACAGTTATTCTTTGGCTGGAAAGCAGATTTTAGCACCCTTTTGCTTTGCAAGGTGCTACGTAAATGCAATTCTTATTGCCTAGAGGAATGGGGTTAAAGTAGTCTCCTGGCACCAATCCCCACCCGTTGACCAATATCACTTTCCAAAGTAATAATTATTACTTGTTATTATTACTTGATTGTTTGCTGAGCATTGATTTATTGCCCTGTTTCTGACATCACAACAATGAATACACTTCACAGTTACATAACTGGCTTTGAAATTCTTTAAGAGATTCTGAAAGACCTAATGTAAATGCACATCTTTCTTAAAACCTTTGGTGGGAGTTCAGTCATGAACCGACACCTACAAGGTGGTGAGAATTTTAGATTAGATTAGATTACTTACAGTGTGGAAACAGGCCCTTTGGCCCAACAAGTCCATACCGACCCGCCGAAGCGCAACCCACACGTACCCCTACACCTACCCCTTACCTAACACGGGCAATTTAGCATGGCCAATTCACCTGACCCACACATCCTTGGACTGTGGGAGGAAACCGGAGCACCCGGAGGAAACCCACACAGACACTGGGAGAATGTGCAAACTCCACACAGTCAGTCGCCTGAGTCGGGAATTGAACCCGGGTCTCAGGTGCTGTGAGACAGCAGTGCTAACCACTGTGCCACCGTGCCGCCCATAAATTTGTTTTGAGGTCCTGAGGAATATCACTGTTGCATAAACAGTGCAAAAATTGGAAGGAAAATTTAAAGGCACGTACTGGGGGAATGAGGGAGAATATGGGCCAAAGCCCCAGGAAAGTGTCCTCGTTTCCTTTAACCCCAACGAACCAAGTAGTTGGCATTTTTGCCAATGTAATGGTCCCTCAGTAGTGCAATGGAGTGTCAGCCTGGTGTGGGACTGAAACCCCTAATTTTCTAATGTGGAGGCAAGTGACCTACTAATTGATTAAGGCACAGCAGGTCAGGCAGCATCCAAGGAATAGGAAATTCGACGTTTCGGGCATAAGCCCTTCATCAGGATTCCTGATGAAGGGCTTATGCCCGAAACGTCGAATTTCCTATTCCTTGGATGCTGCCTGACCTGCTGTGTTTTAACCAGCAACACATTTTCAACTGTGATCTCCAGCATCTGCAGACCTCATTTTTTTACCCTTACTAATTGATTAAGGCAGCGCACACCTTTTTAAGGTCACGCAGGATCTGTGGTGAGCTTGTAAGCTGGACAATAGAACTGGCTTAGTTATAGAAGACTGTGTAATGATGGAAGGGTGTTTTTCCACATGGAGATCTGTGATCAGTGGTGTTCTGCAGGGATCAGTCCTCGGACCTCTGTTGATTGCAATACACATATATGGTTTGGAAGAGAATGTAAATGGCCTGATTGATCAATTTGTGCGTGACACCCAAGACTGGGGGAGCTGTGGATACAGCAGGATATAGATAGACTGGAGACTTGGGTGGAGAAGTGGCAAATGGAATTTAATCTGAACAAATGTGAGGTGATGCTTTTGGAAGATCTAGTGCAGGAAGGAAGTATACAATAACTGACAGAACACTTAATAGCATTAACAAAGAGAGGGATAGAGGTACACAGTTCCCTGAATTTGGCAACACAAGTGGATAAGCTGGTCAAGAAGACATAGCATACTTCCCTTCATTGGTTGGTGCACAGACTATAAAAATTAGCAAGTCATGTTGCAGCTGTACAGAATTTTAGCTTGGCCCCGTTTAGAAAATTCTATGCAGTTCTGGCTACCTCACTGCCAAGAGTCTCTAGATTAGAGTGGTGCTGGAAAAGCACATCAGTTCACGCAGCATCCGAGGAGTAGTACCTCACTACCAGAAGGATATGGAGGCTTTGGAGATGGTATAGAACATAGAGCACACAGAAATGTTTTACCAGAATGTTGCCCGGTTTGGAGGGTATTAGCTCTGAGGAGAGATTGGACAAACTTGGTTTGTTTTCATTTGAATGTTGAAGGATGAGGGATGACTTGATAAATGTTTATAAGAGGCCTGGATGGAATGGATAGTCAGAGTTTTATCCCAGAAATGTCAATTGCTAGGGGACATGGGTTTAAAGTAAAAGAGATTAAGTTTAAAGGAGATGTGAGAATTTTTTTTTTTACAGAGGGTAGTAAGTGTTTGGAATGTGCTGCCAATGGAGGTGCATACGATAGCAATGTTTAAGAGGCATCCTGTCAGGTACATGAATAGGCAGCGAATAGAGAGATACGGACTATGTGGAGGTGAAATGGTTTTTATTTTGAAGCCTCATGTTGGTGCTGAAGGGCCTGTTCCTGTGTTCTTTGTTCTTGAATGTGTTATCAGTCCTGTAGCTTTGCAATACTTTGTCTGTTATTGCTTAATAGATGAATTTGAGCTGAGCACAAGGTATTTATGCCTTTATATTTGATTACTCTACTCTCCCCTGTATTCATGAAGTACTTTGTTCCAGTTTATTTAAACTCTTGAATGTAAAATCTTTTTTACAATTTATTGGTTCTTTATGAGCAAACATTGAGTTGCGTTTTAACAGAGAATCTCTGAAGTGCAAGGCTGGCCTCAGTGGAATTGGCCATGAAGCTGAGATTGATATTAAATCCATTGGTTCACTGATGTCCTTTCGGGAAGGCAGTCTGCTGTCCTTGCTCAGTCAGGATCTGTCTGTATAACTTCAGACCCACAGCAGTGCAGCTAACTCTTAGTTGTCTGTGGGCATGGCTTGAATCAAACCTGTGAAGCCCCCTTCTTGAGGACATATTGAGGTCAGTAAATGGGAAATAATCTGTCACCAACCATCTCCTGAAACCCTTCATAATGTGGAGCGGGGGTCTCTGTATCAAAATTACAGGTCACCCATTTTAAGACTGAGATGAGAAATGTTTACCGAGAGGGTCGCAAGTCATAGAGATGTACAGAACTGAAACAGGCCCTTCGGTCCAACCCGTCCATGCTGACCAGATATCCCAACCCAATCTAGTCCCACCTGCCAGCACCCAGCCCATATACTCCAAACCCTTCCTATACATATACCTATCCAAATGCCTCTTAAATGTTGCAATTGTACCAGCCTCCACCACATCCTCTGGCAGCTCATTCCATACACGTACCACCCTCTGTGTGTAAAATTTGCCCCTTAGGTCTCTTTTATATCTTTCCCCCCTCACCCTAAACCTATGCCCTCTAGTTCTGGATTCCCGACCCCAGGGAAAAGACTGTCTGTTTATCCTATCCATGCCCCTCATAATTTTGTAAACCTCTGTAAGGTCACCCCTCAGCCTCCGATGCTCCAGGGAAAACAGCCCCAGCCTGTTAAGCCTCTCCCTATAACTCAAATCCTCCAACCCTGGCAACATGCTTGTAAATCTTTTCTTAATCTTCCTGAAAAGATGACGGAAGCAGAGTTTTTAAAATGCTTTTTGAGGCCAAGGTGGAGAGAAGGGTCAAAAGCCAAGAATGAAGAGATATCCAGGGCAGGCAGGAATAAGGATTTGATTTGATCTAGTATCGTCACATGCTCTGAGATAAAGTGAAAAGTGTTGTTTTGCATGCTATCCAGACAAATTGTATCTTCCTAAGTACACCCGGGTAATAAAACAGAATGCAGAATATAGTGTTACAGCTATAGAGAAGGTGCAGAGAAAAATCAACTCTAATGTATGAGAGGTCTGTTCATAAGTCTGATTTAAAAATCACAAAGAAGGTTATAGTCCAACAGGTTTATTTGGAAGCACTGGCTTTCGGAGCGCTGCTCCTTCATCAGGTAGCTGTGGAGTAGGATCATACGACACAGACGTTAGAGCAAAAAATCACTGTCATGCAACTGAAACGATATATTAGGCAAACCTAGATTGCTGTTAAGTCTTTCATCTTTTAGAATGGATTGCAGGTTTTGGTTCAATAATATGTAGATCCCAGAACTTCTTTCAAAACACATTTTCGAGATAACTCAAGGTTTTATTTAAAAAAGTGACATTTCAGCTCAAACAATGCATTAAAAGTGTGAGGTTAGAGTCTGTCTATATCCCAATTTTGAGTCAGACTGATTCTATTTCCAAAGTAGGAATTTATAAAATGTTATAAAGATTGACTGCCTGTAGATTGTGTGCTTTTTGAACAAAATAGAATGTATCTGCAGATGCAAATTCTACAAGTGCAGATTCACCCCATAGACTTACGCACGTGTGTGTGTGTATGTGCGCGCATGTGAGGGGGAGAGAGAGAGTGTGTTTGCATGTGTGTCCCCCTTGGGGTGTATGTGTGTTTGAGAGAGAGCGTGTGTATAAGAGAGGGTCTGCGTGAGTATATAAACGTGCGTGTATGCGTGTGAAAGAGTGTATAGTAGTGTGACATGTTGAGGCCATCCTCATGGATACCGAACTTGGCTATCAGCCGCTGCTCGGCCACTCTGAGTTGTTGCATATTCCGAAGTCTGCCTTGGAGGATGGTTACCTGAAGATCAGAGGCCGAATGTCCTGGACCGCTGAAGTATTCCCTGACAGGGAGGGAACATCCCAGCTGGCGATTGCAGCGTGGTGTCCATTCATCTGTTGTTTTAGCCTTGATTTTGTCTCGCCAATGGACCATGCTTTTTCTGAATGTGCTAGTGCATGTTTTCAAGCTTTTGTATCTTTCTGATGGAAGACGGTGGAAGAGAGTATAAACGGGGTGGGAGGGATCTTTGATGTTGACTGCTTTCTTGAGCAGCAGTAAGTGTAGTCTGAGTCAGTGGATCGGAGGCTGGTTTTTCTGATGCACTGGGCTGTGTTCACAACTATCTGTAATTTCTTGCGGACCTGGGGCACAGCAGTTGTCACACCAAGCTGTGATGCATCCTGTGCTGTAACCATAAAACTTGGTAAGAGTCATTGTGGTCATGTCCAATTTCCTTAGCCTCCTGAGGAAATAGAGGCATTGGCGTGCTTTCTTGACCATGGTATCGACGGAGATGGACCAGGGCAGATCGTTGGTGATAATTATTGTGAGGAACTTGAAGCTCTTGAACTTGGAGCAATCCGATCAGCTGTGATTAGGTTAGAGGGGCTGAGTGGCCTATTTCTATCTGAATTTGTACATTTGTATTTAGTCACATGTTCCAAGATGGCCGATTTGAAGTGCTTTGGATTGGTTTTGTGCATTACAGCTGCTATATTATTGCAAACTTCATTTGGATTTTTATTCCTTGTATACACAGAGGGCAGGAAAATAGTGTTGAGCTAGAAATGAAAACATAAAATGCTGGCAATACTCAGCAAGTTGGGCAAAGTCTGTAGAAAGAAACTGAGCTAACTTTAAGGTCTGATCATTCAATGACCAGGGGTCACAGTTGAAGGATATAGGGTGGGCCATTTAGGACCCAGAAGGGGAGAAATTTCTTCACCCAGAGAGTGGGGAGCCTGTGTAAGTTTCTGAACCAGAAAGTGTTGAGACCAAAACATTTTGCATGTTTTCAAGGAGGAGTTTGGTATAGTTCTTAGGGCTGAAGAAATCGAAGGGTATGGGGAGAAAGTGGGAGCAGAGCACTGAGGTCAGTTATAATCATATCAATAGGCCCGGGGTGCCGAATGGCCCACTTCTGATCCTATCTTCTGTTTCTGTTCTTAAAACAGGAACAATAAATATGTAATCTGCTTTTGAGCAAGCGAGAAAGTGGGGAGGGGAGAAAAGGGAGGATCTGTCATTGAGTGCAGAGCAAAATAATGAAACGTTTTGAGGTCGTGGGTGAACGTAAGGTAAGATCAACAATGATGTTAAATGGCAGAGAGGGCTCGCAGGGCAGAATTGCCCACTCCCACTCCTATAACAACGTCTCTTCTTCCTCAGGCAGCTGAGGAAATTTGGCACGATGGCGAATACCCTTGCCAACTTTTATAGGTGCGCCATCGAGAGCATCCTGTCTGGATGTATCACTACCTGGTATGGCAACTGTACCATTCAAGATCGGAGATGGTTACAGAGAGTGGTGAACTCTACCCACACAATCACAAAGGCCAGCCTCCCATCTATACAATCCATCCACCAGGCCCGCTGTCAAGGAAAGGCTGCCAGCATTCTCAAAGATCCATCCCACCCTGGCAATGTTTTTCGACAACCTGTACCAGAAGGTACAGAAGCCTAAACACACACAGCAGCCGGTTTCAAAACAGTTTCTACCCGCCTGTTGTTAGAATAATGAATGGACTCACAAACTCTTAACATTCACCTGTACCTGTGTTTTTTGTGTTTTTGCTGCTGTTTACCAATTATCTACTTATCTATACTATTTAACTCTGTGATCTGCCTGTATTGCTCGCAAGACAAAGCTTTTCACTGTGCCTCGGTACACGTGACAATCAATTCAATTCAATTCCATTCATTACAATACAAAAGCACATTCCAGAAGGAGATATATGACCGTCTCTATCTCCCCACCTGTCTTCCTGCCACAAATAACAGCAGTGGGCGGTGATACCAGTGACTTGAACGAAGGCGTGAGTGCTATGTTTGCGAAGTTTGTGAAGAGGAATCAGTAATGGGATATAGTTAGGGCCAGTGAGTGGGAAAGAATATGACAAATCAAGTACAATGTGGGAATTCATGAACTTGCCCACTTTGCCACAAAGACTAAAAAGCAGAATGTTAATTAAATGCAGTGGGATCTAGATGTCCTGGTACAGTAATCTCAAAAGATTAGTATGCAAATGGAACAAATAATTAGTAAGGCAAATGGATACAAATGTAAGGGGAATGGAATTTAGATGCGGGGAGTCTTGCTACAGATGTGAACAGTTGGTGAACTACATCTGGAATATGGAATACAGGTAATTCTTCTATAATGCGATGGCTGCGTTCTTGTGCAACCTCATGTTATAGAAGAAATCTCATTACAGCCAACGTACATTTAAAATGTGGATATGCCGGTGTTGGACTGGGGTGTACAAAGTTAAGAATCACACGCGGCACGGTGGCACAGTGGTTAGCACTGCTGCCTCACAGCGCCAGGGACCTGGGTTCAATTCCTGCCTCAGGCGACTGACTGTGTGGAGTTTGCACATTCTCCCCGTGTCTGCGTGGGTTTCCTCCGGGTGCTCCGGTTTCCTCCCACAGTCCAAAGATGTGCAGGTTAGGTGAATTGGCCATGCTAAATTGCCCGTAGTGTTAGGTAAGGGGTAAATGTAGGGGTATGGGTGGGTTGCGCTTCGGCGGGTTGGTATGGACTTGTTGGGCCGAAGGGCCTGTTTCCACACTGTAAGTAACCTAACCTAATCTAATCTAATCTACTGTAACACCAGGTTACAGTCCAACAGGTTATTTGGAAGCACTAGCTTTCGGAGCTTTGCTCCTTCATCAGGTGGTTATGGAGCAGAATCATAAGACACAGAATTTATAGCAACAGGATTGCAGTGTTGTGGAATGTAATATTAAACACATTTATCTGAAGTCTTTCATCTTTTAGAATGACCATGTTCATTTCAGTTCCTTCATATATAAATTCCAGTTACATTCTCAAGGTAGCTTTTAACAATAGTTAAAAATCTCACAACGCCAGGTTATAGTCCAACAGGTTATTTGGAAGCACTAGCTTTCGGAGCGATGCTCCTTCATCAGATGGTTGTGAGTACACAGTTGTAAGACACAGAATTTATAGCAAAAGTTTACTGAAATTATACATTGAAAAATACCTTGATTGTTTGTTAAGTCTCTCATCTGTTTAACAATAGGTGTCTTCTCAGTCTAACCTAACATTGGGACACAGGCAGACTTTAACTTCACACCTTCAATGTATTATCTGAGCTGAGAAGACGTCTATTTTGAGAATGTAACTATTAAGAATGTTCTGGAATTTACATATGAAGGAAATGTAATGCAGTACTTCACAAGCTAGTGCTTCCCAATAAATCTCTTGGACTCTAATCTGGTGTTGTGATTTTTAAACTTATGTATTAAAAGTTTTTGCTGGAGAAACAGCATCCCCAATTCATCACTACTGTTACAGTGAATTTGTGTTGACGAAATAGGCGTTACAGCAGAATGACCTGTACAATGTTTAATCTCATTTATCGAAGATCAATAATGCAGTTCAGAGAAAGTTCATTTGACTGATCTCTGTCTTGGGGGATAGTCTTGGGGAACAGGCTGGGGAAGTTTTGAAGCCTGACTGGTAATCTTAGGGCTTGACAGCGTGAATGCTGAGAGCATGCCCCTCATTGTAAGAGAGAGATTAGAATGAGGGAATGCAGGATTGTTTAAAAGAAAAAGGTCTTCCACTTCGGGTGGAGATGTGAGAGTTTTGTTCCCATAGGGTTGAGTCTGTGAAACTCTCTGCATGGAGCAGGGAAGGCAGAATGCCTTAATATTTTTAAGAAAAGACTCAGAGTTTCAGGTGTAGGCAGGAATGTGAAGGTGTGGCCACATTCCAGTCCGCCAAAGGGCCGAATGGCCTATTGCTGATTCGTATGAGATCTGGATTGAAGGGGAGGTGTTTATCGAGTTGAGTGGGCAGAGCAGAGGAGGTTGTGTTTGTTTGGATTACAGTTTCAAGGAGCTGGTACAGACCTGATGGGTTGAATGGCCTCCTGTACAGTGTGTGATTCTAATCTATAGTTAGCCTCATACATTAGTGCCAGGTCACACTGTGTAACTGAGCTGGGCAAGAGCTGGGGCGTAGAAGTGGTTCTGAGTCTGTTGTAAGGGGCACTGTGCCCTCTGTGTGTGTGTGTGTGTGTGTGTGTGTGTGTGTGTGAGAGAGAGAGAGAGAGTCATGGTGTTGGGGAGAGACGTGCCCCTCAGCAGCCATTGACCTTGTGTTGTGGCTGTTTGAGCGGACTCTCTGTGCACCACTGGCTGCCAGGTTGTTTGTTGTTTCATTAATGTTCAACATGAAGCCGTTGGTTACCCAGAAACGGGAAGCCAGCAGGAGGTCAGGTTACTGCTCTGTTCAAAATGAGCCGACATCTCTCCGAGTGAGTGTGACTCAGTGCAAGTTTTCTTCTATGTTCTAAAGTTTATATGGAACAGTGTCCACGCTCCCGAGAGGGAAATGTTTCATTGAGACAATTCTCAGTATTATGTAGGTAAAGTTTGTGTGGCTGTGACCCCGCGCCTCAGTGAAGCTGCATTTATTGCCGGTCTCTGGTGTTCCAGTCAGTTGGTTTGGTTTGATAAGTGTTGAGGATATTTTAACTCCCGGGTGTGAGGGGGGGGGGGGAACCTGGCTGAGCCAGTAGCAGCAGCAGCAAGCGGGGGTGGCACGGTGGCTCAGTGGTCAGCACCACTGACCCGCAGCACTAGGGACCCGTGTTCGATTCCTGTTTGCACATTCTCCCTGTGTCTGCGTGGGTTTCCTCCCACAGTCCAAAGATGTGCAGGTCAGGGTGAATTAGCCATGCTAAATTGCCTCAGCATTAGGTACATTAGTCAGAGGGAAATGGGTCTGGGTGGGTTACTCTTCAGAGGGTCGGTGTGGACTTGTTGGGCCGAAGGGCCTGTTTCCACACTGTGGGAATCTAATCTAAAAGATATTTCTGGGAGCTGCTGAGCTGAAGGAGCCTCAGCCATGGGAGACCAGGCTGTGTTATAAAGGAGGACAGTGTTGGAGTTGGCTGGGGGAATCAGATCCAGGTGATAATGGAATGGGACAGATCCCACTCTGAGCTTTGTCAGTTAGGGGGGAATTAAAATCATGGTTACAGTCTGGAACCACATGGGGATCGCGCCATCTTACATTTATCTAATGCCTTTCACGTAGTTGAAATGTCCCCAAGTACTGCTTCAGAGTGCTTTCAGACAAAGTTTGACTCCAAGCCATTCCAGAGAACGTTAGATAACTTATTCCAATGGGAACAGGAGGAAGCCATTCAGCCCTTTGAGCCTGTTCCATCAATCAATGAGATCCTTGCTGATGTGTGGCTTGACTCCATATACAGTACCTGCCTTTGGCCCATACCCCTTAATACCTTTGCTTAACAAAAATGTATCAATCTCAGATTTAAAGTTAACAACTGATCCAGAATCAGCTGGTGTTTGTTGAAGAAATTTCCAAACCTCTACCTCCCTTTGTGTGTAGAAGTGCTTCCTAACATCGCTGCTGAATGGTCTGGCCCTAATTCACAGATATTGCCCCCGCGTTCCAGAATCCCAGCCTGTGGGAATAGTTTAACAGAAAAAGACAGTAGATAAAGATAATCAGACACCCTTTAACCTTCTAAATTCAAGAGAAAACAGGCCTAATTTGCATAATCTCTCTTTACAACAATCCCTGAAGTTCAGATAATCATTCTTGTAAACCTACATCATACTCCATCTAAGGCCCATATATCCTTCCTCAGACTTTGATTCCTGACTGAGCTACTGGACATTGTTTGACAGGAGATTTTAACATGCATAATACACAAGACTTTATCCAATGCTTGGTTCATCCCCAACTGGAGTATTGTGCCCTAGACCCTACACTTTTGGAACAATGTTAAGGAAAGAAAGAGTGCAAAATAAAAGTGACTGGGACTGATCCCAGAGCTGAGAGACTTCAGTTATGCGGATAATTTGAAGAAGCAGTCAACTCTTAAAGGGTATAATTAGTTAGGCTGGGTCTGCAGCAGGTGACAGGAAAACTAACTCGATGGAGAAACCTACTTTAGCTCATGTTCACCAGTCTACTTGTCACAGATATATTTGTGCATGACAGTATTGATAAGAGTGACCACAGTACAGCTTTTATAAGGACAAAGTCCCACCTTCATATTGAGGATACCGACCATTGTATGGTATTGCAGTGCAACCAAACTGAATGGGACAGACTTAAGCAGCAGCAGGAATATACTCCAACCTCAAGGCCTGGCATATCCTCCACTCAATTGTAATCATCAGCCCGGGGATTAATCTTGGCTCGAGGGAGAGTGTAGGAGGCTATGCCAAGAACAGCAACAGGCATAACTAAAAATCAAGCTACCAAACAGGACTACTTGCATGCCAAACAAAATAAGCTACAAGGGATTGAGGTAACCAATCTCACAACCAACAGATTCGATCTAGGCTCTTCAGTCCTGCCACACCCAGTCATCAATGGTGGTAGACAATTAAATAACTCACAGGAGAAGGAGTGTTCATAAATATCCCCATCCTCAATAATGGAAGAGCCCAACACTTCAGTGCTGGGATAAGGCTGAAGGATTTTCAGCAATATTCAGTCGGAAGTGCTGATTGGATAATCCATCTCTGCCTCCTCCAGTGGTCCTGTGTCTTACAGATTCTAGTGTTCAGCCAATTCAATTCACTCCATGTGACACCAAGAAATTGTTGGAGGCACTGGATACTGCAAAGGCTATGGGTCCAGATAACATTCCAGCCTTTTCCTGGATCATCACTAATGGTCCCTGTGGAATTTGTACATGGACTTCAGTAAAGCCTTTGATAAGGTTCCACATGGCAGGCTGTTGGAGAAAATGCAGAGGCATGGAATTTAAGGTGATTTAGCAGTTTGGATTGGAAACTGGCTTTCTGTAAGAAGGCAGCAAGTAGTGGTTGATGAAAAATATTCAGCCTGGATTCTGGTTACTAGTGGTGTGCCACAAGGATCTGTTCTGGGACAACTGCTGTTTGTCATTTTTATAAATGACTTGGACGCAGGCATGGGTGGATGGGTTAGTAAGTTTGCAGATGACACTAAAGTCGGTGGAGTAGTGGACAGTGTGGAAGAATGTTACAGGTTGCAGGGGGACTTGGATAAACTGCAGAATTGGGCTGAGAGGTGGCGAATGGAGTTCAATGCAGTTAGGTGATGCACCTTGGGAAGAATAACAGGAAGGCAGAGTACTGGATCAATGGAAAGATTCTTGGCAGTATGAATGTGCAGAGGGATCTTGGTGTCCATGTACATAGATCCCTGAAAGCTGCCACCCAGGTGATAGAAGGCATACGGTGTGTTAGGTTTTATTGCTTGAGTTTCGGAGCTGCAATGTCATGCTGCAACTATACAAAACACTAGTGCGGCCGCACTTGGAATATTGTGTACAATTCTGGTCGTCTCATTACAGGGAGGATGTGGAAGCATTGGAAAAGATGGAGAAGAGATTTACCACGATGTTGCCTTGTCTGGAGGGAAGGTCTTATGAGGAAAGGCTGAGAGACTTGGGTCTGTTCTCATTGGAAAGAAGAAGGCTCAGAGGGGATTTGATAGAGACATACAAGATGATCAGAGAGTTAGGTAGGGTAGACAGTGAATATCTTTTTCCTAGGATGATGACGTCGGCTTTACGAGGGGGCATAACTACAAATTGAGGAGTGATAGATTTAAGATATATATCAGATGCAAGTTCTTTACTCAGAGTGGTAAGGGCGTGGAATGCCCTACCTCCTAATGTAGTTAACTCAGCCACATTAGGACATTTAAACAATCCTTGGATAAGCACATAGATGATGATGGGGTAGTGTGGGGGGATAGGCTTAGATTAGTTCACAGGTTAGCGCAGCATCGAGGGCCGAAGGGCCTGTTCTGAGCTGTGTTCTAATTTGCCGCCTCGAACAGTGTGCAGTATTGGGTAAGGGTTGTTCGAGGTAGACTGGTGCAACCAAACCTCCTTTTGTCTTTGAACACAAACCAAAATTGCTGGAGAAGCTCAGAAGATCTGACAGCATCTGTGAAGAGAAAACAGAATTTGCTTCAAGTCCAGTGACCCTTCATCAGAACTGGTGATTTGTGATGGAGGATGCAGTACCATGGAGTATCCACAGAGAAGGTGATATTTTTGGATAACAAGGAGGCTTATTTCATGACAGTAATAGGTACAACTACACTCGGTCGGGGGCAATGATTAGAACCTTAGGGAGCTGTGACAGATATACCTCTGTCTCTGAAAGAGAGAACAGGACTCTTCATCTCCATCCACTGACTCTCTCTCATGATTTGAATAAGTGGAGCCAAAGTAACATGAATATTAATAACCGTTAATTTATAGAAATCATGCTCAACAACTAGCTGTTCCCTGAGCCACTCAGTCCTGATCTCATTACAACCTTGGTTCGACATGGACAAAACAGCTGAATTCCAGAGGGGAGGGAAGAGGGACAGCCCTTGACATTATGGCTGCATTTGACAGAGTGTGGCATCAAGGATCCCCCGCAAAACTGGAATCAATGGGTATTGGGGGCAAACTCTCTGCTGGTTAGAATCATACCTGACACGTTGGGAGATGGTCGTAGTTGTTGGACGTCAGTCATCTTAGCTCCAGGACATCAATGTAGGAATTCCGCAGGATGGAGATTTTCTAATCAGCCAGTTCAGAGATGTTATGACACACTGGCAGTGCAGTGGCTGAGTGGTTAGCACTGCTGCCTGTCAGCGCCAGGGACCTGGGTTCAAATCCACCCTCGGGAGACATACTCTCTGGAGAATGTACGAACTCCACTCAGAGATGTTCTCCCTGTGTCTGCGTGGGTTTCTTCTGGGTGCTCCAGTTTCAAAGATATTCAGGTTAGGGTGAATCGGCCATGAGAAATATTCCATAATGTCCAGGGATATGTAAGCTCGGTGAGCTGGCCACAATAAAATCCCCATGTGGGGTTACAGGTATGGGGTGGGTCTGGCTGGGGTGCTCTTTGGAGGGACATTGCAGACTTTCTACACTGTAAGAGTTCTATGAGTGGGTGGGACTTGAACCCAGGACATCTGACTCAGAGATTGGAACACTAGACCCAACCATCTTCAGCTGTTCATCAATGACCTTCCCACTTCTGACTTGATGGAGGCAAGACTGGGGGCGATGTTCAGAAACTGAACTGGATCAGAGCAGGTCAGAGGCTGTGTGTGTGTGTCTGTCTGTACCCTGAGAAATACTGCAGTTCAAGAAGGTGTATGACCACCATCACTTTCTAGGTAATTGGGCCAGCGTTTTATTGCCTGTTCCCAATCAGCAACCACGCCCCACAAATGAAGCAAGAGAGATGCGGAGAGGTTTAGGGAGGGAGTTCCAGAATTTAGGATCTGATCACCTGTGGAGCAGGGAAGGAAATTTGGAAAGTGCAAGAGAGCAGAACTGGAGGAGTGCAGAGATCCGAGAGTGTGATAGGGCTGGAAGGGGACTCGAAATGGAGAGGCTGGAGACCATGATGGCATTTGACATGAGGTTGGCATTTATTTCTGCTGTGGTTTCGAGATGGTTGGAATTTCTCCTCTCTGAGAAGGAAAACCTCTGAACAGATTTGTTAAAGTTGCTGAACATCATGAGGGGGCTACAGCGAATAGTTGAAGGGAATCTGTTCCCAGCATTGGAAGGATTAAAACTAATTTTTGAGGATGTTGGCAAGGTGACCAAAAGTGACTGGAGGCAAAATATTTTGCGGCTGAATGGGTGGGGTTTGGAATGCGGAGCCTAGGAGGATGCTGGAGGCATGGGGTCAATTGAGGCTTTTGAGCCAAAATCCGCCTGGAAGAGAACCAAAGCTGCAGGGGAAGGGTGGGGAGCTAACACAGACTTGATGGATTGAATGGCCTCCCCCTGTGGTGTGAGGATGAAGAGTTTGTGATTGAGAGTATTGTGTGTGTGTCCATTGATACCTCACTTCTGGAGGACAGTCTCGTTACTCCCCTTGTTAATCCTGTCCACCATTACTGTAGAAACATAGAGAGTAGGAGCAGGGGTCGGCCATTTGGCTCTGCTTCAGCCTGCTCTGCCACCAGGATGATCATGGCCAATCATCCAATTCTGTCCCCTGTTCCCATCCTGTTCCCATTTTCTCTTTGTATTCTTTGATCCCTTTAATGCTAAATATTGTATCTTAGAGATATATAGCATGAGAACAGACCCTTTGGTCTAACTCATCCATGCTGACCAGATATCCTAAATTAATCTAGCCATATTTGACAGCATTAGGCCCATATCCCTCTTAAGCCCTTCCTACTCATATACTTATCGACGTACCTTTTGAATGCTGTAATTGTACCAGCCTCCACCACCTCCTCTGGCAGCTTATTCCATACACGCATTATCCTCTGCATGAAAAAGTTGCCTCTTAGATCCCTTTTAAATCTTTCCCATCTCTTGCCCTAAACCTATACATTCTTCTTTTGGACTGTCCTACCCTGGGAAAAGACTTTGGCTATTCACCTTATCCATGTCCCTCATAATTTGTGAGGTTCAACTCAGCCGGTCCTTATTACAGTCATCACTTTTAGTGGAATCTTGCTGTACAAGTTTCATATATTACAAAAGTGACTAACAACAAAATACTGAGTTAAAAATCACACAACACCAAGTTATAGTCCAACAGGTTTAATTGGAAGCACACTAGCTTTCGGAGCGCTGCTCCTTCATCAGGAGATTGCCCTTTTCTATCCTTTCCTATCCAAATATTTGTCCAAATACCTTTTAAATGTTAATGTACCCGGCTCAACCGAGTCCGCTAGCAGCTCATTCCATATGTGTACAGCGCTCTGTCTAAGAAGAAAAATGTTGTCCCTCAGGTTCCCTTTTATACTTTCCCCTCTAATCTTAAAACAAAATATTGTTTCATGGAGACAGGCCCTTTGGCCCAAACTGGTCCATGCCAACCAAAATGTCTGCCCACGCTAACCCCATTTCCCTGCACTTGGCCCATATCCTTATAAGAGTCTAGATTAGAGTGGTGCTGGAAAAGCACAGCAGGTCAGGCAGCATCTGAGGAGCAGGAAAATTGACTTTTCGGTCAGAAGCACTTCATCAGGAACAAAGGCAGGGAGCCTCCGGGGTGGAGAGGTAAATGAGAGGGGGTAGGGCTGGGGAGAAGGTAGCCAAGAGTGTAATAGGTGGATGGAGGTGGGGTAAAGCTGATAGGTCAGAGAGGAGGGTTGAGCGGATAGGTGGGAAGGATGATTGGCAGGTGGGACAGGTCATGAGGATGGTGCTGAGCTGGAAGGTTGGAGCTGGGGTAAGGTGGGGGAAGGGGAAATGAGGAAACTGGTGAAGTCAACATTGATGCCCTGGGGTTGAAGTGGTCCGAGGCGGAAGATAAAACATTCTTCCTCCAGGCGTTGGGTGGTGAGGGAGCGGTGGTGGAGGAGGCCCAGGACCTGCGTCCTTGGCAGAGTGGGAGGGGGAGTTGAAATGTTGGGCCACGGGGCGGTGTGGTTGATTGGTGTGGGTGTCCTGGAGATGTTCCCTAACGCGCTTTGCGAGAAGGCGTCCAGTCTCCCCAGTGTAGAGGAGACCGCATCTGAAGCAATGGATACAATAAATGACATTGGTGAATGTGGAAGACTTCTTTGGGGCATTGGATGAAGGTGAGGGGGGAGGTGTGGGCGCAGGTTTTACAGCCCCTGCGGTGACAGGGGAAGGTGCCAGGAGGGGAGGGTGAGTTGGTGGGGGCGCGTGGATCTGACGGAGGGAACGGTCTTTGCGGAAAGCTTATAATCCTTTCCTATCCAAATACCTTTTAAATGTTGTTAATGTACCCGGCTCAACCACTTCCGCTAGCAGCTCATTCCATATGCGTACTGCGCTCTGTCTAAGAAGAAAAATATTGTCCCTCAGGCTCCCTTTTATACTTTCCCCTCTAATCTTAAACTGACACTCTCTAGTCCTTGATTCCCCAACCCTGGGAAAAAGACTAAGTGCATTCACACTATCCATGTCTCTCTCGATCTGATACACTTCTGTAAGGTCCCTCCTCGGACTCCTACACTTCAAAGAAAAAAGTCCTCGCTTATCCAACCCCTCCCTATACCTCAGATCTTTGAGTCCAGGCAACACCCTTGTAAATTTCTTTTGCACCTTTTCCAGTTTAATAACCTCCTTCCCATAGCAAGGTGATCGGCTTGGCCGGTGCTCTGGTACATTCCAAGGTCGTGGATGGTCCTGTGGGAAAAGAAACTGTGAATTAATTTCTGCGCTTGCCTCAATGACTGTCATCAGCTGGTCTTTGATTCAGTAATTTGAGAGGGGTCAGTGAGGCAGCTACAGTCTAAGGGCTGTTGGGAGAGAAAGGGTGAAGGCTGAGGTTTGAGAATGGGGGTGGACAGGGAAAAGGATGGGTACATACTGGAGCTGGTCAGAGACATTCCCACAGGGACACTGGTTGGTTGCTGGATTGGTTGGTTGATTGTGACTGATCACCCAAGACCCTTCAGTTGTTATGGCTCTGGGAGAACTCCCTCTCTCGCGCCTCCACTGCAGTGGTTTTCAGGCACCTCCCAGTTCACCCTGAAACTGCATTTGGCTGGAGGCTGCTTATAACAGGTGAAGGGAGTAATTTATTCACCAAGTCGGAGTATTCTACTTTGCAGTTCCACAGCACCCATATGCCTTGCCTTGTAGAATATTATGGTCACGGGGTCAGGGATTCTCCCCAAAACAATCTGACAACGTTGCCAATTTTACTGATTTTCTTTTTCATTTGAGCTTCTAAACCTTCATTCAAGTGGATCTGGACATCGCTGGCTGGGTCAGCATTCATTGCCCATCCCTAATTACCCTTGGGAGGTGATAGTGGTCATCTTATTGAGCTGCTACAATCCTTAGGGTGCAGGGAGACCCACCGTACTGTTACAGAGGAGATCTCGATACTGACCCAGCAGGACATTGTTTGTTTGTGGTTTACATTCTTGAGTGGTTTCAATGCCGATTTGCTACATCTGATGTGCAGTCAGCTGCACAGATGGTCTGTAGGAGTCAGGTACACCATAATGCAAATGTGCAGGAAATGTCACCTCTCTGAATCTGTCATTTAAAAACATTCATCCACCTAAATCTCAGAAAAAAAGAAAATAACTTGCACATTGGTAGCAGCTTGACTTGGGGATACATCATTGAACCCCTTGTTTTTTCCTCCTAAATATAGTCAATGTTGTACTGTAGGAAGCACATTGGTCAATTTAGGCACAGCAGGATCCCATGGAAACATGTGTAAAAAGATAATTAGTTTTTGCTGATTTTGAGGGATAAATATTTACCAGAAAATCGGGACGGTGGGGGTGTGGAGAAAAGGGAGAATGAGGCCATTCAACCTTCAAATCCATGTTGGCGCTCTCTGCAGAGCAATCCAGTCGGTTCCACTCTCCATTTAATCCCTGTAACCCTGTGAGTTTATTTCATTTGAGTCCCTGTCCAATTTCCATTAGAAATCATTCGCTCTCTGCATGAACAACCCACTTGTGGGAAGTGTGTTCTAACTCATTGCCCCTTACCGCTATCAAACAACATCCTACGGACCCACATGCCATGGAAAGCAGTTGAGGGCAAAACATTGAATATTTTCAAGAAGGAGGTAGATATAGTTAGGAGTCATAAAGATGTACAGCACGGAAACAGACCCTTTAGTCCAACCCGTCCATGCTGACTGGAAATCCTAACCTAATCTCGTCCCATTTGCCAGCACCTGGCCTCTGGCCTATATCCCTCCAAACCCTTCCTATTCACGTACCCATCCAGATGCCTTTTGAATGCTGTAATTTTACCAACCTCCACCACTTCCTCTGGCAGCTCATTCCATACACGTACCACCCTCTGTGTGAAAAAGTTGCTCCTTAGGCCCCTTTTAAATCTTTCCCCACTTACCATAAACCTATGCCCTCTAGTTCTGGACACCCCCAACCCAGGGAAAAGACCTTGTCTATTTATCCTATCCATGCCCCTCATAATTTTATAAACTTTTTTTTAGATTCCCTACAATGCTGAAACAGGCTCTTTGGCCCAACCAGTCCACACTGACCCTCCGAAGAGTAACCCATCCAGACCCAGTCCCCTACTCATTCACCTAGCACTATGGGCAATTTAGCATGGCAAATTCACCTGACCTGCACATCTTTGGACTGTGCGAGGAAACCGGAGCACCCGCAGGAAACCCACGCAGACATTGGGGGAATGTGCAAACTCCACACAGACAGTTGCCCGAGGTGGGAATTGAACCCGGGTCCCTGGGGCTGCGAGGCAGCAGTGCTAACCGCTAAGCCACCATGCTGCACCAATGCCAACCTCTATCAGCCTCTGACGCTCCAGGGAAAACAGCCCCAGCCTGTTCAGCCTCTCCCTATAGCTCAAATCCTCCAACCCTGGCAACATCCTTGTAAATCTTCTCTGAACCTTTTCAGGTTTCTCAATATTTGTTCGATAGGAAGGAGACCAGGATTGCATGCAATATTCCAAAAGTGGTCTAACCAATGTCCTGTAAAGCTGCAACATGACCTCCCAACTCCTGTACTCAGTACTCTGACCAATAAAGGAAAGCATACCAAACACCTTCTTCACTATCCTATCTACCTGTGACTTCATTTTCAAGAAACGATGAACCTGCCCCCCAAGGTCTCTGTGTTCAGCAACACTCCCCAGGACCTTGCCATTAAATGGGTAAGTCCTCCTCTGATTTGCCTTTCCAAAATGCAGCACCTCACATTTATCTAAATTAAACTCCATCTGCCATTCCTCAGCCCATTGGCCCATCTGATCAAGATCCCGTTGTAATCTGAGGAAACCTTCTTCACTTGTCCACTACACCTCCAATTTTGGTGTCATCAGCAAACTTACTAACAATACCTCTAATGTTCACATCCAAATAATTTATATAAATGATGACAAGTAGGGGATCCAGAACTGCTCCTTGTGGCACTCCACTGGTCACAAGCCTCCAGTCTGAAAAACAACCCTCCACCACCACCTTCTGTCTTCTACCTTTGAGCCAGTTCTATATCCGAATGGCTAGTTCTCCCTGTAATCAGTGAGATCTAACCTTGCTAACCAGTCCCCCATGAGGAATCTTGTTGAATGCCTTAATGAAGTCCATATAGATCATGCCTACCGCTCTGCCCTCATCAGTCTTAGGGCTAAAGGGATCACAGGATATGGGGAGAAAGTGGGAGCAGGACACTATGTTGGATGATCCTATTGAATTTTTTTTATAAATAGAAAGCAGGAATCATAATCAGTGCTTCTCCTGGAGGCCCACTGAAGATGTTACTTAGTAGGGTGACGAAATGTCTAGAAATGAACCTTCCAGCTCAGCGAGCAAACCAACATCCGGATCCCATTGAATGGTGGAGCAGACTCCTGTTGCTATTTTCTACGATCCCTTTAGTCCTAGGAGTTACATCTACCTGCTCCTCAAACATTTTTTGTTTTGGCCTCAACCACGTTCAGGGGCAGTGAATTCCACAGGCTCCCCACGGTCTGGATGAAGACATTTCTCTTCAGTCTCAATGATGACCTCTCAGACTCTGACTACTGGTCACAGAAGGGATTGGAGAGGGTGAGACGGTGCCCTATCATTGCTAACAACGTCATTGTAAAGGCAGAGACCAAGACAGTGACCAGGAGCAAAGCAACGGTCAGGATACATAGTGGCAGGGGTTGAGTTCGCCCTCAATTTGCAGAACATTTGAGGGAGGGCAATGTTGTTAATGGGCTGACCAATTAGAGAAAAGCTTTCCCCCATCCACAAATCGAAATGTTCAACTCAGGAGTGGATTAGATTCTGTCAACAGCCAATGTGGGCAAGAGTCTTTGCTCCTGATTGGAAGAGCAATGAGAGATTCCCCAATGGGATCCCCTTGTCAGGGGCTCTGGGATCTAGTCAGGTGTGGAGATAGAGGTTCCAACTTGAGGGAGGAAGGAAGCTATTAGAGTCATGGGGAGGGGTAGAGGTGTGGAAGGGGAAGAGAAACAGGCTGCAAACTGGGATGGTTGGGGTGAGAAAGAGGCCCCAGGGGTTATTGGGAACAGGGTGAGACTGGAAGGGGGCTGAATGAGAGGGATGCAGCAACTGCATCTGGTGTTGGGGAGACTGAGGCTGCAAAAGTGAAAGAACTCTTTCAAACCTTTTGACAAAGGGACAAAGGGCTACTTACTGGGAGCCAGGAATGGTTGAAATCATTGAGATTATGAGTTCCTTGAAAATGAGTGTGGAATCTCTAGCTTAAAGCTGAAAGTGGGGACAAATGTCGCGAATGTTATCGTAATGAGCACAAAATTGTTAAATTTTAATTGAGGTTGAGACCAGAGATGCATCACAGTGGCTCAGTGGTTAGCATAGCTGCCTGACAGCACCAGGGACCCGGGTTCAGTTATAGCTTCATACAACTGTCTGGTGTTAGCACATTCTCCCCGTGTCTGTGTGAGTTTCCTCCCACAGTCCAAACATGTGAAGGCTAGGGTGGATTGGCCGTGGGAAATAGGGTGGGTCTGGGTGGAATGCTCAACAGAAGGTTGGTGTGGGCTCGATGGGCTGAATGGCCTGCTTTCACACTGTAGGGATTCTATGAGGACAGTGACAAGGGTATTAACTTGGTAAATGTTTTCAGCTTTGCACACATATTGGGGGCATAATTAATTGTGACCCCTTTAGTGCGTGGGAGGTGTTTAGGATGATTTGGTTTTTATGTTGGAGTGTCTCAGTTACTTTGGAAAATACAATATTATTGTTAACTTTCATGTGCTGATTTAAATACAGTAGTCTTTAAGGAATACGTTCTGGCTTTAGGTTCATTTGGAGGATTGATCATTTTTGAGGGTATTGATGAATTCTTCTAATTCTGTTTCTGAGATATATCCCTTGTATCATCACAGGTACATTACTGTGTGACAGCATTGCCTAAAAAAATAGATTGTGAGAAATGTTGGGGGTGAAGGAGAGACACTTGAAAGCCAAAAAATAGCTCTCAGGGAGATCCCTTTGAGGCTGGCTGAGAATTATATTGATGCCTGGAGCAAAGTATTTTATTCTTAAAGTGTGTATTTTCCTTTCAGATTTTGGCACTAATAGCTTTCATCTGCATTGAGACGGTGAAGGAGTGTTTGCCATGTGGGGGTCTATACTTCTTTGAGTTTGTCAGCTGCACGGCATTTGTGGTGACTGGAGTTCTATTGCTGATGTTCAGTCTGAACCTTCACACAAAAGTACCGCAGATCAACTGGAACTTGACGGTAAGATTGGCTGAATTGAGGGGTTGCAGAGCATTGTAGAGTGGTGCAGAATCTTGTTGAAGTGAGAGATCTGTTGCTGAAACTTTTTTCATCTTGGATGTATCAGGACACACGCAAGAATGCCAAATTTCAAGCTGTCACAACAATAGGCTAAAGGGCATGGATGAGATGTTGCTGTGGAGAAAGTAAAGGGAACTGCAGGCTCCCCAAACTCTTGGATGATTCTGAAAAGGCAAAAGGCTTGAACCTATTCCTTTTATTTGCAGAGGATGAGTCCCTATGGAATAATGTATGTCATTTCTAGCAAGCATGAATGAGCCTTGTTACAAACTTAATTCATTATCAAAAATTAGTGTAGTTATTTTAATTTACCTGTTTAATTTTTATCTATTCAGATATGTTATGACACACTTTTGTGAGTAAATAGGACTCGAACTCTAACCTTCTGCCCTAGAGGTTGGACCCTTGTAAATGAGTGCATCTCCAGTCAAACAGCTCATCTATTAACCAGTCTCCTGACCTGCTGAGCTGTTTACTTGGCCGTAGGCCATCCGGTGGGACAGTGGCTGTCCTGATGAGATCATGGTTTGCTGTGTGTCACATAAACTCTCGCAAATGGACCAAACACCATCCTGTTCACATCTGTAATGTACTCCGGCTACCTCACATTATCCGAGTAAGGCAAAGTGTATCAAATATTTGAACAGTTTAAGCAAGTGTTTCAACTAGTCGCTGTACTTAGGAACGTGAGTGCATTTTTGTTTACTTGGAGGATGTTACTCTTGGTCCGAAAAACCAAAGGGAAAGTCCCTCAAATTTTCAAATGTAATCCCATAATATGGAGCAATTGCTGAACCATCTGCAGTGTGCTAACAGCTACACTAACTACCTATTCAATATTGCTTTCTATCACTTTCGTTTACGGAGATGATGTTCACTCTCTACTTGAATCGGAAGCTCAGTGGGCTCCATCCTGAGCTCAGATTCTGAAATGGAGCAGTCTAATGAGACAACGTAAAAACTGAAAGAACTGCAGATGCTGGAAATCAGAAACAAAAACAGTAATTGCTGGAAAAGCTCAGCAGATCTGGCAGCATCTGTGTAGAGAAATTAGTTAATGTTTCAGATGCACTGATCCTTCTTTAGAACTCAGAGACCCCTTTACTCGATGTGTGTGTTGAGAAATCTCTTGTTGGGTTCTCCACAAACCCGCTCCTACTGGTTAGTGTACATGTTGGAATTCTCCAGCTCCTGATTAGTATAAAATTGGCCTATGGCCTTGTTTAAAAACAAGAGAGCAAGTCTTTGGTAAATGCGTAGTCTTTATGCTGAAGCAAGAAGCATTGCTGTTATCGTGTGAGTCACGAACCCTCCCTCTGTCCCACCAGCTTCCCTGTCCGCTTCTGATAACCCCGGGAAGGTGAGGTGTCTCAGACAATTGAGCAACAGGTGAAGCTAGCTGTCTCATGCACTAGGAACACAAGTAGTAGTTTGCATGGACAGGACACTGCCATCAAGGCAAAAACATATTTTTAGGTGAAAGTGACAACTGCAGATGCTGGAGATCGGAGTCCAGGTTAGAGTGGTGCGGGAAAAGCACAGCAGGTCAGGTAGCATCCGGGGAGTAGGAAAATCAGCGTTTCGGGTAGGTTGAAGAGCTCGTGCCTGAAATGTCGATTTTCCTGCTCCATGGATGATGCCTGACCTGCTGTGCTTTTCCAGCACTACTCTAATCAAAAACATATTTTACCTACCCCATATACATTAGTAACATGGCATATCAGTTTTAGTGCCTGTGTGGTGACACATAGGTAAGTCTTATGTCCCAAAGACTGAAGATTTGTCCCAAAGATTTGTATCAAGTGGCATGACCCTTTCAGCTGTTTACAACAGAGTGTACTGACTGTACTCAACCAGCCCATGCTTACAAAGTTCAGATCATGGAACACACACTAAGCTGCTCATTTGATTGGATAGCACTTGCTCGACAGGTTTGCTAAGATTGACACCAACAACCAGCTAAAGGTTATCAGCTAGGATTGCGGTGTAGCTCACTGATACTTGCTGGATGCTACATATTGATACACAGGGTCCTCTACAACAGGAAACTATCCACACATTGCATCTTTCTCAATGATACGTTGTGCATTTGGTGTGGCAGAGTCTTGACCAATCTGACTCCACTTGCCAACCAATCAAAATCCCTTTTCTCACGATGTTCACTTTTTGAAATTTTTCATTCTTGCTCCTGTCCTGATGAGTGCCAGGTGGAAAAAATAATGAACTGAGGTCATAACACATTTCATTTATGTTTGCCTGAAGTGATTACATTCATAGGCACTCTCTTATTTTCAGAGAATCATGTTCAAACCTTGTACCTTGTTTGAATTATCTGGCTAATATAGTCAGGCATAAGTGAGGACTGCAGATGCTGGAGATCAGAGTCTGGATTAGAGTGGTGCTGGAAAAACACAGCAGGTCAGGCAGCATCCGAGGAGCAGGAATATCGACATTTCGATGAAGGGCTTTTGCGCGAAATGTCGATTCTCTGCTCCACAGATGCTGCCTGATCTGCTGTGCTTTTCCAGCACCACTCTAATCCTGGCTAATGTAGTTCCCCATTGCTTTCATGGCAACATCTCAGCCAATTGGGGTCAACTTGCCAACCAATCAGCACCTTTTGTTTATTTTCCTGTAGTATAGACTGTTGTGATTATTTGAAATTTGGCATTCTTGCGGGAGTCCTGAGCAGTGAAGGATTAAAAAGCTTCAACCGAATCTCCCTCTTTTTTTCAGTGAGATTTATACCCTGTATTACCAAGCAATTTGATTTTAAGATGGTTCTCGAGATTGAGAGTTTGGCACAACAAGCGAGATCCTCTGAAAGGAACAAAAGAGATCATGGCTGTGCAAAAACCTACTTATTTGTAATGAATGTTAGTAAATTTCAAATGGTTCTGTTAAATTTATAACAGAGTGGAAAATGGCTATCAGCACTGGGGAAGGTGCGAGAAAGATTGTCACTGACAGTACCCAAGCTGAGAGGTTCCAATTTTCAGAAAATGAGGAGGGAGGGCCTGCTTTTTCAGAAAGCAGGAAGCTGAGATAGCTCTGACCTGATTAAGATCTGAAATAAGAAACAATGTGCTCAGAAATACTCAGCAGGTCTGGCTACGTCTGTGGAGAAATCAAGATGGCAATTCATCTGAACTGGGCAAAGGAGCAGGGTTGAATGATTAATCCTGATTCTCCCTCTCCATAGATACAGCCAGGACCTGCTGAGTACTTGCAGTATTTTTTTTGTAAATCCAAAAGGAAATTTCAAAGAAATGTCCTTACTTGGACACTGGTTAGGCAAGAATTATCAATATATTTCTAGGATAATTCTATAAACACGAAGAAGGATATAACGATCGGGTGAGATGAAGAGGGTTGGGATGAGACTCACTTTGAGCAGATATACCAACATAAATAATTTTGCCTGAACTGCTGAAAAAAACCAAATTGGACAACTAATCTGTGCATGTTTATGCTGAAGCAAAGTGGTTTTCATTCTTGGTATTTGAAGTCAATGTTTATATTGGTATTAAAATACGTTAATCTGAAATCCAAGTCATCATGTCATCAGGAGGATTAACTGTAATTTGTTTCATTATAATCATGCCCATTGTTGATATCATCGTGTAGGTGAAAGTGAGGACTGCAAGTGCTAGAGATCAGAGTCGAGAGTGGGGTGCTGGGAAAGCGCAGCAGGTCAGCCAGCATCCGAGGAGCAGGAAAATCGACATTTTGGGCAGGAGCCCTTCATCAGGAATGAGGCTGGAAGCCTTGGGGGTGGAGAGATAAATGGGAGGGGGTGGGGCTAGGGTGAAGGTAGTTGAGTGCAATAGATGGATGGAGGATGGGGTAAAGGTGATAGGTCAGAGAGGAGGATGGAGCAGATAGGTGGGAAGGAAGATTGGCAGGTAGGACAGGTCATGAGGATGGTGCTGAGCTGAAAGGTTGGAACTGGGGTAAGGTGGGGGAAGGGGAAAATGTGGAAACTGGTGAAATACACATTGATGCCCTGAGGCTGAAGTGTTCCGAGGCGGAAGATGAGGCATTCTTCCTCCAGGCATCGGGTGGTGAGGGAGCAGCGGTGGAGGAGGCCCAGGACCTGCATGTCCTCGGCAGTGTGGGAGGGGGAGTTGAAATGTTGGGCCACGGGACAGTGAGGTTGATTGGTGCGGGTGTCCTAGAAATGTTCCCTAAAGCGCTTTGCGAGAAGACGTCCAGTCTCCCCAATGTAGAGACCACATCGGGAGCAACTGATACCACAAATGACATTGGTGGATGTGCAGGTGAAACTTTTTGATGGATGTGGAAGGCTCCTTTGGGGCCTTGGATGAAGGTGAGGGAGGAGGTGTGGGCGCAGGTTTTGCAATTCCTGCGGTGGCATGGGAAGATGCCAGGAGGGGAGGGTGGGTTGCTGGGGGGCATGGACCTGACCAGGTAGTCACGGAGGGAACGGTCTTTGTGAAAAGTGGATAAGGGATGGGGAGGGAAATATATCCCTGGTGGTGGGGCCCATTTGTAGGTGGCAGAAATGGCAGAAGATGATGCAATGCTGGTGTAAGGTGAGGACCAGGGGAATTCTGTCCCTGTTACGGTTGGAGGGATGGGGTTTGAGGATGGGGTTTGAGGGCGGAGGTGCGGGATGTGGATGAGATGCATTGGAGGGCATCATCAACTAAATGGGAGGGGAAATTAAAGAAGGAGGCCATCTGGTATGTTCTGTGGTGAAACTGGTCCTCCTGGGAGCAGATGGTCATCACCTATCCCCTCTACCTGCCTCTCTGAGCTATCACCTTTACCCTATCCTCCATCCACCTATTGCACCTTCACCCTAGCCCCTCCCATTTTTCTCCCAGCCTCATTCCTGAAGAAGGGCTCCTACCTGGAATGTCGATTATCCTGCTCCTGTGCTTTTCCAGCACCATTCGTGACTCTAATTTCTAGCATCTGCAGTCCTCACTTTCACCAACCTGATGTCATTGTGTGTCTACCCTGTTATTTAGAATTGTCATTAGGGACAGCAAGGGGTGGCATGATGGCTCAGTGGCTGGCACTGCTGCCTCACAGTGCCAGGGACCCGGGTTTGACTCCAGCCTCGAGTGACTGCCTGTCTGGGGTTTGCACATTCTCCCTGTGTCTGCGTGGGTTTTCTCTGGATGCTCCAGTTTCGTCCCACAGTCGAAAGATATGCAGGTTAGGTGAATTGGCTGTGCTAAATTGCCCGTAGTGTTCAGGGATGTGTAGGCTAGGAGCATTAATGAGGGGTAAAAATGGGATAACAGGATAAGGGAATGGGCTGAAAATGTTTTGCTGGAAAAGCGCAGCAGGTCAGGCAGCATCCAAGGAGCAGGAGAATCGACGTTTTGGGCATGAGCCCTTCTTCAGGAATGAGGAGAGTGTGTCCAGCAGGCTAAGATAAAAGGTAGGGAGGAGGGACTTGGGGGAGGGGCGTTGGAAATGCGATAGGTGGAAGGAGGTAAAGGGAAGGGTGATAGGCTAGATTGGGGGTGGGGGGCGGAGAGGTCAGGAAGAAGATTGCAGGTTAGGAGGGCGGTGCTGAATCCGAGGGATTTGACTGAGACAAGGTGGGGGGAGGGGAAATGAGGAAACTGGAGAAATCTGAGTTCATCCCATGTGGTTGGAGGGTTCCTAGGCGGAAGATGAGGCGCTCTTCCTCCAGCCGTCGTGTTGCCATGGTCTGGCAATGGAGGAGTCCAAGGACCTTCATGTCTTTGGTGGAGTGGAAGGGGGAGTTGAAGTGTTGAGCCACGGGGTGGTTGGGTTGGTTGGTCTGTCCGGGCGTCCCTGAGATGTTCTCTGAAACGTTCAGCAAGTAGGCGGCCTGCCTCTCCAATATAGAGGAGGCCACATCGGGTGCAGCGGATGCAATAGATGATGTTTGTGGAGGTGCAGGTGAATTTGTGGCAGATATGGAAGGATCCTTTGGGGCCTTGGAGGGAGGTGAGGGGGGGAGGTGTGAGCACAAGTTTTGCATTTCTTGCAGTTGCAGGGGAAGGTGCCGGGAGCAGAAGTTGGGTTGGTGGGGGATGTGGACCTGACAAGGGAGTCACAGAGGGAGTGGTCTTTTCGGAACGCTGATAGGGGAGGGGAGGAAAATATATCCCAGTGGTGGGGTCCATTTGGAGGTGGCAGAAATGACGACGGATGATGTGATGTATATGGAGGTTGGTGGGGTGGTAGGTGAGGACCAGTGGGGTTCTGTCCTGGTGGCGATTGGAGGGGCGGAGGTGCGGGAAGTGGAGGAGATGCAGTGGAGGGCATCGTCGATCACAGCTGGGGGAAAATTGCGGCCTTTGAAGAAGGAGACCATCTGGGTTGTTCGGTATTGGAATTGGTCCTCCTTGGAGCAGATGCAGCGGAGACGAAGGAATTGGGAATATGGGATGGTGTTTTTACAGGGGGCAGGGTGGGAGGAGGTGCAGTCTAGGTAGCTGTGGGATACTCTTCGGAGGGTCGGTATGGACTTGTTGGGCCAAAAGACCTGTTTCCAATTTCCTATAATTGTAGGGATTCAATTATATTAACCACTTGATTTGGAGGTGAAGCCCTGACTAAGGAATCCACTTTCTCACAATTGTGGAACAGACTTTGAAACAACAACAACAACACCTAGTGTTTATGTAATGCCTGAAGGTATGTTTGTCATGGATTATAAGACAAGAAAATAAGGAAGAGCATAAGTAGGCCATTCAGTCCATTGATTGTGCTCTGTTATTCAACAAGATCATTGCCAATCTGCCCAAGCCCACAGCCCCTCTTGTGCCATCTCAGCATAGCCCTCCACGCCTTGATTATTTCCAAAATCTATCTCTTCTTTAAACACTCCATGATCTCACAGCACAACTCTTTGGGATAGAAGCAATTGCTGTTTTCAATTAACGTCCCTTTATTCTGTAACTATTTACCCCTTAGTCTGAGATTTCCTGACTAGGGGAAACATCCTCAACATCTATCTCAACAAGCCCCCTCAGAACCTTTGTTTCAATAAGATAATGAAATGGAGTGATTAGAATTGAGGATTCTGGAGATGCCAGAGTTGGAGAAAGTTGTAGTAATGGAGGGGATTACAGCAGTAGAGTTTACAAAGAACATGGGCCAACTTCATCTGGATTCCTGATGAACGGCTCATGCCTGAAACGCGATTCTCCTGCTCCTCAGATGCTGTCTGACCTGCTGTGCTTTTCCAGCACCACACGCTCGACTCTGATCTCCAGCATCTGCAGTCCTCCTCTTCGCCTATCACCTGGTGTTGTGTGACCTCTGACCTTGTCCACCCCAGTCCAACACCGGCACTTCCACATCAAAGCCCCTTTAAAAATCTTGAATGTTTCGGTGAGGTCAGTTCTCAATCTTCTAATCTGCAGTGAGTTCAGGCCTAATCTAGTCAATCTCTCTTAAAGAAATCCCTCCATACCAGGCATTGGCCTAGGGATCCTTCCTCGGACTGCCTCCTAAGGTAAGTATATCTTTCCTTTGACAAAAGACCCAAACCAGTTCACAGTATTCCAGCTGTGGCCTGACTGGTGCCTGGTACAATTTCCCTATTTTTATGCTCAGTTCCCTTTGAGGCCCAAGGTCAAGGGTATTGACGGGGTGAATGTGGAATGAATGTTCCCTCATGGGAAAATATAATTGGGGGTCACTATTTGAAAATAAATACTTGCCTATTTATGACAAAAATGAGATTTTATTTCTGAGTTGAGAGCCTTTGGAACACTCTCTTCCTGAAAACCATGATTTGGAGATGCTGGTGTTGGACTGGGGTGTACAAAGTTAAAAATCACACAACACCAGGTTATAGTCCAACAGGTTTAATTGGAAGTACACTGGCTTTCGGAACGCCACTCCTTCACCACCTGAAGAAGGAGCAGGTACTCTGAAAGCTAGTACTTCCAATTAAACCTATTGGACTATAACCTGGTGTTGTGTGACTTTTAACTTCCTGAAAACTGTGGTAGAAGCCAAGACCTTAAATAGGTTTAGGGCAGGGATGAATATATTCTCCACCAGAAGGTGAAAGTACAGTTTTAACCATTTAACTTTTTGTTTCTCAGCTCATGTACAGCAAAACAGAATATTAATTTATTGTCGTTTGCATTCTACAAAAGAAAATGAAGTGTTTAAGTCACCATCCCTTAGTGCCATTTTAATACAGAAATTATATATTAAAAAATCCATCCCACCACTTGCACACCTCTTCCCTATTCTGTACACTCAAATATTGATTCCACTCACCCAGTCCACCCCAGTCTCTCACAATGTACACTCATGTATTCTATCCCATTACATTTCTCCCCTGGCAGAGGAGTTCATTTCTCTGCGTTAACCCTGTCAAGACATGAAATATTTCAAATGCTTCGCCCCACAGTCCTCTAAACATGAGGGAAGAGAAACTGAGTGTCAGCTATTTGACCCCATTAACCCTTTTAATGCAACTATATCCTCAGCCTGAGATGGAACGTGAATTACAGAGGACCAAGGGATTATTGTGTAGATGTGTTCACCAATGTCAATCGATATAGGAACAAGAGAGACCATTCGGCCCCTTGAACCCATCCTTCTTTTGAGTGAGATTGAGGGTGATCTGCAGTCAGGGGTAAATGTAGGATAATAGGGTAGGGGAATGGGCCTAGGTGGGTTACTCTTCAGAGGGGTCAGTATGGACTTGTTGGGCCGAAGGGCCTGTTTCCTCATTGCAGATATTCTATTCTATAAAAAAAACCCCTGCTTTTATCCATCAACATTGAAAGGCCAAAATCCAAAAGCCTGGCCTTAAAATTAACAAATGACTGTGTGTGTATTAGTACCATTTGCAAAGGTTAATTCAGACTTCCACCTTCCTTAAGTTTCCTCATTTCACTCCTGAACAGTCCTGCTCTAGTTTTGAGGCTATGTCTCAATGTCCCAGATTCACAGACTCTATCACTGAGTCCCTCATTATTGGGGACTACCACTTCCTCCAATAGAAGTGGAGATGTTTGCTGATGATTGCATAATGTTCAGCACCATTCGTGATTCTTAGATACTGAAACAGTCCCTACTCAAATCCAGCAAGACCTGGGCAATATCCAGGTTTGGATGCCCCACTATCAACATCCTGAGGGTTACCATTGATCAAGACCTCAACTGGACTCACTGCATAATCACAGTGGCTACAGGAGCAGGTCAGAGGCTGGGAATACTGCAGTGAGTAACTCACCTCCTGACTCCCCAAAGCCTGTCCACCATCTACAAGGCACAAGTCAGGGGTGTGATGGAATACTCCCCACTTACCCGGATGGGTGCAGCTACAACAAGCTTGACCCCCTTCTCGGACAAAGCAGCTCGCTTAATTGGCACCACATCCACAAGCATCCACTCCCTCCACCGACACTCAGTTGCAGCAATGTATAGTATCTAGAAGATACATTGCAAAAATTCACCAAAGCTCCTTAGATTACCCCTCCCTAAGGGTCTACCTACAGCACACAGACTGCAGTGGTTCAAGAAGGCAGCTCACCCCCACCTTCTCGACGGGCAACTAAGGATGGGCAATAAATGCTGCCCCAGCACAGCAATGCCCACAGCCCACGTGTGAATTTTTAAGAATTCCTAAACAGAAGTATTTTACTTTAATCCACTTTATATATTTCCCTCTTACTATACTGGAAATGTAAATTAACTCACCCTTAACCTTTTAGATACCAGGGAATACAAACCTCTCAATTTAAGCCTTAATGCTGGTATCGTTCTGGTGAATCTGCACAGCACTTTTCTAAAGCCAGGATATTCTCCCTGAACATTTGTGGCCTGTGATATTTGCAGTGATGAATAACGCTGCCTAACCAGAGCTTTTGTATAGCTGAAGCATGACTATGCCCTCGTATTTTGATCCTCTCGATATAAAGGCCAACATTCCATCCATCTTTTTTGTTTGATTTATTTTCTGTACCTATCCTAAGATATTTTCATGATCTGTGCACCCACAGCCCAGCTGTCTGTAGCCTCCCAGTGTTTGTATTTTTCACAATTTAGAAAATATCCATTTAGATTGGCCCCATGATTTTCTACATTAATATCCACTTGTGGTTTTTCTGATTTAATTTTATATTTTATCCCATAACATTGTTGGCATTCCACCCCTCCATCTGCAATGTTTATCATCTTTCTTTGAGGACATGGGCAGATTTGGAGTTTTGTCCCATTCTCTAAGTCATTATGAAACCTGGTGAATAACTAGGGCAGAGCCATTCCAGAATGCTGCTGGTTACACTCTGCCAGTTGTAGAAGCTGCGATTGGTCTTGGGTCAGGATTAGGATCTGGGTTAACCCTAACCTGATCATCCACACCCGGTCTCTCAGCCATTAGTGGATATGGGGCTGCTTCACTATCTGAGGAGCTGAGCAGTTTGGTTAATACCTAACTGAGTTAGTCAGTAACTTCTCAAATATTTGAACCCAGCTATTCAGGAGAAACCGTTATCGTGATAGCCCATTCAGAAGATACTGACAAAACCCATTGTTCAATATTGATGGCTTTACAATGAAAATGTTTCAACATATTAAGGCCATCCAGACCTTTCCTGATTCTATTTACTGTTTATCAGACAAAGCACACATTCAGATCAAGCCTTTAAAATGATAATGAGATTTGATGAGAGAGTAGATGGAGACAATATATTTCCATCTGTTTGGGGTTAGAGGGAGTTTAAAATAAAAGAGCAAGGAATCCAGAGGCCAAGTTTAAAGCCCTGGTGATCTGGGATCGAATCGCACCATTGCTGCTGGCAGAGAGGATTCAATAAATACATCTGGAACGAGAAACTAATCTCTGCAATAGCAGGTTTGAAAACATTGTTGTAAAAACCCATCTGGTTCACAAATAGAATAGAATCCCTACAGTGTGGGAACAGGCCCTTCAGCCCAACAAGTCCACACCAACTCTCCGAAGAGTATCCCACCCAAACCTATTCCTCATTACTCTACGTTTACCCCTGACTAATGCACCTAACCTACCCATCCCTGAACACTGGGCAATCCATCTAACCTGCACATCTTTGGATTGTGGGAGGAAACCGGAGCACCAGAGGAAACCCACACAGATACAGGGAGAATGTGCAAACTCCACACAGACTGTCACCTGAGGCTGGGATCGAACCAGGGTCCCTGGTGCTGTGAGGCAACAATGCTAACCACTGAGCCACCGTGCTCCCCCAATATTCCAGACTCTCAGCAACGAGGCTGTCCCTTAACTGTCCTCTTGGCAATTGGGGATGGGCAATAAATGCTGGTCTTGCCTTGGGAATAATTAACTGGTTGCTTAGCCAGCGTGAGGGAGGGAACATGGGGGTGAGTAGTTTGGCACGGTGTTTGGGTTGGGCTGGTTGGGTGGGGGTGGCAGAGGGTGCATGAGGAGGGCTTGTTAAACCTGATTTTCGAATGGTTCCCTGATACTGTCCATGATTTCGGAGAGGTTGTATAGCACCGACTCTGAAAACTCGGCTCCCCAGCCTACCCTTGTATTCAAACCAGCAAAGGGTCAGGAGTGCTGGTGGAGACTTGTGACCGGAAGGCACAACCCCGCCCCCCCCCACCCCCCAACCCTTAACTGGAGCCTGTGGAAAACAGAAATCCCAAGCCGGGGATTCTGGGATCAGGATCTGTTACCATTTTCAGTCAGCTCCCATGTTGACCTGATTCTGCAAAAATATCAGCCCATGTCTGTGTCTTCCACACCTCTGCTGTCCCCAATGGTTAAAGTATTTCCTGTGTTCACACTCCCTGCTCACTGATACTCAGTGTGGGTTCCACCACTCTGCCCCAGACCTTGGCTCAAACAAGCACACAAGAGCTGAATTCTAGAAGAGAGGTGAGAATGACAGCCTTTGATGTCAAGGCTGCATTTGACTGAGTTGCATCAAGGAGCCCTAGCAATACAGGAGTCAAGGGGCAAACTCTCCAGTGATTGGAGATATACCTGACATGTAGGAAGATCGTTGTGGTTGTTGGAGGTCAGTCACCTCAGCTACAGGTCATCTCTGCAGGAGTCCCTCAGGGCAGTGACTTAGTCCCAACCATCTTCAGCTGCTTCATCGATGACCTTCCCTCCATCAGAAGGTCAGAAGTGGGGCATGTTTACCGATGATCGTGCAGTCAGTGCCATTCACAATTCCTCGGATACTGAAGCAGTCCATATCCAAATGCAACAAGGTCTGGACAATATCCACACTTCAGGTGACAAGTGGCAAGTAACATTCACACCACACAAAATGCCAGGCAATGACTATCTCCAATAAGAGACCAGCTAACCACTGTGCCATGTTGTCATTGAACCCCCTCCCCCAGCACTATCAATATCCTGGGGGTCATCATTGACCAGAAATCAAATGGACTTGTCATATAAACACAGTGGCTACAAGATGAGGTCAGAGGCTGGGAATACTGCGTGAAATAGCTCACCCCTGACTCCCCAAAGCCTGTCCACCATCTACAAGGCACAAGTCAGGAGTGGGATGGAATACTCCGCACTTGCCCTGGATGGGGGCAGCTCCAACAACACTCAAGCAGCTCAACACCATCCAGAACAAAACAGCCCACTTGATTGGCATCGCATCCACAAATATCTACTCCCTCCACCACTGATGCTCAGTAGCAGCAGTGTGTGCCATCTACAAGATGCTCTGCAGAAATTCACCAAAGATCCTCAGACAGCACCCTCCAAACCCATGGCCACTTCCACCTAGAAGATACATGGGAGCATCAGCCTCTAAGTTCCACTCCAAAGCACTCACCACCCTGATGTGGAAGTGTACAGTTCTCAGTGCAGTAGGAGCATACCCTGATTTCTGCTGTACTTTGAGCTGAGCTGAGGTGAGACCAGATTCTCAAGCACGAATGTTGCTGGATTAGGTTTAAGGACACGCTCCTATGGGTCCCTTTTAAAGTAAACCACAAGAATGTCAGCAATTCCATTTGGAAGGTTTCATCAAAATGTGGTTATGTTTTTATGTTGAAGCAGATTCCAGATGTATTTTGCTGCACACACTTTGAACTCCGTGTGCATCTGCTGTCCATGTGCCTCCCGGATTTCCGTCTCTGCCCTTACATTTTCTGCAACGCGTTTTATAGCAACAGCATCTGATTACTGAGACCCTTCAGCCCCTTTTGAAAACAGTCTCTCCAGCATCCCAAAGCCCCCCAGAGTCTCCCTTTGTAATGTTCAGTGATTTTGGAGACCTGGCCGAATCACATGCGGAATTGGAATGTCTGATTCCTTTTTGGCCTCAGTCCCAGGCACTCTTTGTGGAAAGACTTTAGATTCTCACTTATTACTACATTTTGGAGGCTGAGTTCCCTCCCTGCCCAGTAACTGCTGAGTCAGAGTAATGCCGAAAACAGGAGTAGGCCATTCAGCCCTTCGAACCTGCTCCGCCATTCATTAGGATCAAGGCTAATCATCCAACTCAGTCCTCTGCTCCCACTTTCTCCCAAGAACTATATCTAACATCTTCTTGCGAACGTTCAATGTTTTGATCTCAATTGCCTTCTGTGGCAGAGAGTTCCACAGACTCGCCACTCTCTGGGTGAATATATTGCTCATCTCCATCTGAAATGGATTACCCTGAATCCTTAGACTGTGGCCTGTGGTTCTGAACTACCACAATCATTATCCAGCATCCCCACCACCCTTGAGCCTCATTCCTCTCATCTCCAATGAATGTAGTCTCCCTTCATACATCTTTCCTGCCATCCCAGGAATCAGTCTTGGAAACCTTTGCTGTGTTCCTTCCATCCTGAGGTAGCAAGACCAAAACTACACAATAGTCCAGGTATGGTCTCCCCAATGCCCTGTCTAATTCCAGTAACACACCCCTCCTCCTGTTCTCTAATCCTATCTCTATGGAGGCCGGCCTAGCAGTTGTTGCCGTCACCACTTGCCAGATGTCATGTTGAGGTTGTACAGTAATTGATGAGGCCTCTTCTGGAGTACTGTGTCCAGTTCTGGCCGTCCTGCTATAGGAAGGATAGTATTAAACCAGAGAGGGTTCAGAAAAGATCTACCAGGATGGTGCTGGGAATAGTGGTATGAGCTATAAAAGTTTTAGTCAGGGACTTTTTTTTACAGGAGCATAGGAGGTTGAGGTCTGATCTGATGGAGGTTTATAAAACCACGAGGGGCATATATAAGGTGAATAGCAAAGGTCTTTTACCTGGGGTAGAGGAGCTCAGAACGAGAGGGCATACTTTTCAGGTGAGAGGAGAAAGATTTAAAGACACCGGGGCAATTTTGTTTTAGTGGTATGAACTGCCAGGTAAGATGCTGGATGTGGGTACAGTAACAACATTTAAAAGGTATTTGGATAAGTATATGAATAGGAAAGGTTTAATGTGATACTGGATTAGTGGTGCTAGGTTTCCAGCATCTGCAGTCATTGTTTTTACCCACCTTAATGTGATACTGGCCAAGTGCAGGCAGGGGGGGCCTAGTTTAGTTTGGAAACATGGTTTGCATGGGCTGGTTGGACTGAAGGGCCTGGATCTGCGCTGTATACCTGTGCGACTCTATGGCTTCCTGCTTACATTCAGATACTGGTGTACAAGGACAGCCACGTCTCGTTGCACCTCCCCATTTTCCTTATTCAGAGAATCATCTCCCTAGTTCTGTTTGGTGTGAAATCTGATCTCTTGTGTTATCTGCTATGATCTCAGGACTGTTCATGGGAGCTTGCTGAATCAGTCAGCTGTTGCATTTCTCTACATTATAAGGGCCATGCATTGAAAATAGTTAATTGGATTTTGATGAGCCATCTTGAAGATGTAGAAGGTCCTTTTTATGTCTGTAACAATGTGTCTGTGATAGTGCAGTACTCTCTCATTCAATCTGTACTTTGTGCACGGATCCCTGCAAAGGTGTTTTATCCCAGAGGAGAGAGCACTACCCACTGAGCCTGGGTTCGTGCTGTCTGGGGTTGTAGCTCTTGGAAATAGAGCCAGAGTGTTAGATGGGTAGTTCTTTGCGAATTTGAACTCCTTCATAATTCTACTATCTGTACCCTGCCTTGTGCCAACTCCTATTCACCCACCCATCCACCCACTGGCTCCTAGACCCACAGTCCCTCTGCTTTAGACCTCTTCACCCTATTTTCAGATTGCTCCATTGTCTTGCCCCTCCCCATCTCAGCTGAAGTACGGCAAACCCTCTGAAATCCTGGCTCTCCTGTTGTCCACGTGTGATTTTTCTGTGCTCAGTCAGTGTACAAGACCCTTGTTCAGCCTCAGCTGGATTGTCATGTACAGTTGTTGGTGGCACATTGTGGGAAATATGTAATGGGTTGCAGAAGTGATTGACAAGAATGGTTCCAGCAATGAGAAACTTCAGTGATGAGGATAGATTAAGGACATTGGGATTGTTCTCCCTGGAAAGAGATTTGATAGAGGCATTCAAAACTATGATCAGGCTGGACAGAGTACTGTAGATGGGGAAATTTATTCCCACTTGTAAAAGGGGGGCTTGAATTTAAAGTAATGGCATTTAAAGAATTGAAGGTAATATAAAGAAAAACAATTTCACCCAGTGAGTAGTTTGGGTCTAGAATGCTGGGTGTGGGAAGTTGGTGCAGGCTGGTTCAATGCAGGCATTCAAAAGGGAATTGTTTTTATCCAAATGATGATCCAATGTGTAAGGGTTTGGGGGGAGGGGCGAGAAGGAAGCTGGCACTGGGTAATGCTGCTCATTTGACGAGATGGAGAAGGTACGATGGGCCGAGTGGCACCTTTCTACACTGTAACAATTCTGTGATACTATCGGGGCTTGTGTTACCCCATTCTCTGGAGTTCCTGAAGGTGACATCCATCAAAGTTTTACCTGCACTTTCACACATGTCATTTATTGTATCCGTTGATCCCGATGCGGTCCGCTCTACATCAGGGAGACTGGATGCATCCTAGCAGAGTGCTTCAGGGAACATCTCTGGGACACCCGCACCAACCAACCCCACCGCCCTGTGGCTGAACATTTCAACTTCCCCTCCCACTTTGCCGAGGACATGTGGGTCCTGGGCCTCCTCCATCGCCACTCCCTCACCACCCGATGCCTGGAGGAAGAACGCCTCATCTTCCACCTTGGGACCTGTGGACATCAACGGTTTCTTCATTTCCCCACCCCCTACTTCCAACCTTCCAGCTTAGCACCGTCCTTCTGACCTGTCCCATCTGTCAATCCGGGAGAAAGTGCAGATGCTGGAGATCAGAGCTGAAAATGTGTTGCTGGAAAAGCGCAGCAGGTCAGGCAGCATCCAAGGAGCAGGAGAATTGACATTTCGGGCATAAGCCTTCCTGAAGAAGGGCTCATGCCCGAAACGTCAATTCTCCTGCTCCTTGGATGCTGCCTGACCTGCTGCGCTTTTCCATCTGTCAATCCTCCTTCCCACCTATCCACTCCACCCTCCTCTCTGACCTATCACCTTTACCCCATCTCTCAGCTACCTTCTCCCCAGCCCCACTCTCCTCCCATTTATCTCTCTACCCCGGGGCTCCCTGTCTCATTCCTGATGAAGAGCTCTGGCCTGAATGTCGATTCTCCTGCTCCTCGGATGCTGCCTGACCTGCTGTGCTTTTCCAGCACCACTCTCTTGACTCTGATCTCCAGCGTCTGCAGTCCTCACTTTCGCCTAAGGTCAAACCAGACATGTGACTGAGAAGGAGCAATCCAATCCAAGAGAGCAGCCTCTAAATTTTTTTTATTTTTAAAATATTTTAATGTTATCATTTGAAAAATATACTTTATTCATAAATAATCTCTATATAGACATAGCCAAAAATGGAGTTGTATTCTGTACACTTTAATATTAAGTAAACAAACAAGCAAACATTGGACTTTGACAAATCCACAAAACCAAAGACCTCTCTGCTACATACAAAATTAATGTTGACATTTATTTGAGACACTGGGGGTCTGTTTAGTTATTGGACCTTCCCATTTCCCTGCAGCAGGAAAAGCTCCGATGGTGGTCTTTCCCCACTGTGCCTTGGCAGTAGCTGCCCTGAACTTTAGCGTGTCCCTCAGCACATAGCCCTGACCTTGGAGTGTGTCAGTCTGTAACACTGGGTCAGGGTCAACTCCTTGCTCTGTAACACCAACAAGTTCCGGGCAGACCAAAGAGCGACTTTCACTGAGCTGATGCTCCTCCCGGTGCAGTCGATGTTTGTCTCGGTGCATCCCGGGGAACAGACGGTAGAGCACAGAGTCCCGCGTCACAGAGCTGCTCAGGACGAACCTCAACACAACCCACTGCATCTTCCCCCAGGCTTCCTTTACAAAGGCACATTCCCAGGAGGAGATGTGTGATAGTCTTTGAGGGCAGTGTGCGGTGGTGCAGAATGGTGCAAACACCCAATACTCAGGAGAGCCCACAGATCCCTGAATGGACAGTAGGCAGGACTATTTCTGAGACAGTTATGACACTGGTACTGCAGCGTTCTCCCAAAGCTTAAAACCTCTTTTTCTGCTTTGTGGCATTCCTTAAAACCTACCTCTTTGACCAAGCATTTCATCATCTGACTGACTGTCTCCCTATGTGGTTTGAAGTCACATTTTTATACAGGTATGTGCTGTCGAAATAGGCCGATGTGTCCATGAGGAATTTCCTGATTTATGCTCCAGTGATGAGGTTTTTCACTTTGTTTTGAGTTGCTGTTGAGATAGAGTTTGTAAACTCTCTCTCTGTTTTAGTGAATATTTTGTCTGCTTGTTTCTCAGGATTTGATCAACACTGTGGTCAGTGCTATCCTTTTCTTCATTGCCTCCGTTGTGCTCGCAGCTATGAATCAGAAGAGGGGAGGGGAGATCGCTGCTGTGGTAAGTTACCCTGGTGTAATCCCTAGACCATAGAGACCCCAGGGACCATGCCCCTGACCCCAGGGACCCTGCCCCGGCCTGCCCCGACCCCAGGGACCCTGCCCCTGACCCCAGGGTCTCTGCCCCGGCCTGCACCTAATCCCAGGGACCCTGCCCCAGCCTGCACTTGACCCCAGGGACCCTGCCCCACCCTGCCCCTGACCCCAGGGACCCTGCCCCTGACCCCACGGACCCTGCCCCGGCCTGACCCTGACCCCAGGAACCCTGCCCCACCCTGACCCTGACCCCAGGGACCCTGCCCCTGACCACAGGGTCCCTGCCCCGGCCTGACCCTGACCCCAGGGACCCTGCCCTGGCCTGACCCTGTCCCTGACCCCAGGTCCCTACCCCGGCCTGTCTAAGCTCCTATGTAAAGGATAACCCCTTGCTTGAGCTGTCCGTGTAATCCCTCCCTCCCTATATCATATGACAGACATAATTACTTCAGAAGATAGCAATATACACTGCGCGAATGATTGGCTGACTGAATCTCTCTGTTCTGAAAGATGCTGCTAGTTTGTGTCTATTTGGTTAGAAAAGCTGTCCACTCTCTTGCTCTTTCCCGTACTTTTCTGGAAAGTTTTAACTATTTATCCCTCCTTGTAAGTTTCTTAAATAACTCCACAGAGGCCGGTATCCCATCACCAAGTCCCTTTTTATTTACACTCGGAGAGTCCTTGACACTGATCCAGCTCCCTCAGAGGCAGCTCTCGGACAGAGCAGAACCCCTGACAGTTCTGTTTACAGAGGAATCTCGATTATCCAGCATTCGCTTATCTGAATATCAGATTATCGGGCAAGATTGCAAGGTCCCGATGCTTGGCTAACAGCGTTACTCAGCATTTGATTATCTGGAGTTCGATTAAACTGAATGAAATACACCCGCCCATGTTCTTCGGACAATCGAGGTTCCTCTGTATATTATTTTTTCCTAGCTTTTTATTAAACAATACACAGTTTACAGAACAATTAACATTCACAGCTGTATACAGAGAAGCAACAATTTCACAGGGAGCTGTGGCAAAGCCAGGACCCAAACCCTACTATTCAACCAGTTTTCAGGGAAATGAGGACAAACCTCAAGTCCTACCTTCAGTCATCAAGGTGCCTCTGTTTTTTTGTATTTTTTTTAGTGATGCAACGCACACTTTTATTGGAGATTCAGCTCAAACACAAACATGCCGAGGACACCAACTGCCCCAACAGTTTTCTTCAGCTTCTTCTTAGGGCGCAGGTTGTTTGTGTGGCCACATTTCTTTTTACGACAGTTTGATGGATGAAGGTGGAGGTGTGCATAGCACTTGCGGCAGATCATCTTGTCACAGTTATATTTCTGAGCGAGAATGCGGAGGGACGGGTCCAAAACGCCACCAGATGGAGAGTGGACTCTTTCTGGATGTTGTAATCAGACAGGGTGTGGCCATCCTCCAATTGCTTCCCAGCGAAGATTGAACACTGTTGATCCGGGGGGGATCCCCTCCTTATCCTGGATCTCAACTTTGACGTTCTCGATCGTGTCGCTGGGTTCCACCTCCAAAGTGATGGTCTTCCCGGTCAGAGTCTTCACAAAAATCTGCATTGTGCTGCCGCGCGAGACACCCTATCAGAAAAAAGAAAGCAAGGTGCCTCTATATATGTCAGCCAGGTCCCCCTGATTGGCCCAGATTAACAGCCCCAAATGGGGAACTCATATTCTACGAGACCCACCTGGCTGACCTCATTACAATCACTACGGTTACAATCGAATCCTCTTGCGCCACCCTTTTCCAGCAGCTCATTCCAGTTGAGGACCACTCACTGTAACAAAACATTTCTCCTCCTCTTCCTGTCCCCAGTCATTCTCCTCCCTCACAGTGAAAGCCTACTCTCGTTTTGAGCACCTCCATTAAGCTTCCCTTGAATCTCCTCAGTTTGAAGGTCTGCGCTCCGAGGATCTCCAGCCCCCTTCACAATCTGGAACTTTCCATCTGAGCGGCCAGCCTTTAAAGACTATAGTACGTAGGAGGAGAAGTAGGCCATTCAGCCCATCGAATCTGCCTTGCCATTCAACAAGATTACGGATTATCTAACCATCCATGGCTCCACTTTTCCCCCATAACCCTTGATTCCCTTGCTGATTAAAAATGTCTCTCTCTCTCAGCCTTGAATGGCCCAAACTGGGCAGCTTTCCACGGGTTCACTCCCCTCTGAGAGAAGAAATTCTCCCTCAGTTCTATTTTAAATATGTAATCCTTTTATTCTGAAATTGTGCCCTTGGTCCAAATCTACCCAGTCAAGTTGCCTGTGAATCTTGTATGTTTCAGAAAGGACTCCTCGCATTCCTTTAAACTCCGATGAGTTCTGTCCTAACCTGCTCACCCTCCCCTTATGAAGCAGTCCCTCAGATAAGGAAATACTCCAGCTGTGGTCTGATTAGTATCTTGCATAGTTTTAGAAAAACCTTCCTATTTTTATATTGTTTTCATTTGAAATAAAGGCCAATATTCCATTGGATTTATAGAGCCACTAAGTACATACATTGCGAGGGATTTTGGTTCACTTTGAGTGAGAGGGAACAAAAGTTTTAGGACACTTTTGAGATGGTGGCATCTCTCTCCCTCTTGACTGGGAGGCCTGAGCACCAAACCTGGGCTGGCACTCCACGTGTAAAAAGTGAGGTCTGCAGATGCTGGAGATCAGAGCTGAAAATGTGTTGCTGGTTAAAGCACAGCAGGTCAGGCAGCATCCAAGGAACAGGAAATTCGACGTTTCGGGCCAGAGCCCTTCATCAGGGCTTCATTCATTCCTGATGAAGGGCTCTGGCCCGAAACATCGAATTTCCTGTTCCTTGGATGCTGCCTGACCTGCTGTGCTTTAACCAGCAACACATTTTCAGCTCCGGCACTCCTCGTGCCAGTACTGAGGGAGTGCCACACTGCCAGAGGGGGCCGTCTGCCCATTCAGACAGATGTTAAAGACCTTAGCGTTATTTTGAAGGACAGTCCTCCCCAATGTCTTGGTCAATATTCATCCCTCGGGCAGCATCACGGAAAGCAGGTGGGCCACTGTTAGCTTATTGTGCGCAAATTGACTGCTGCATCTCCTACACTGCAACGGTGAGAACATGACAAAGTGGAGGACTGCATTGATTCCTTCTTATTTTGTGACTATAAGGCCATTCAGCCCCTTGAGTCCGCTCCACTGAGATCATGCGGTTGTTAAAGAAGTGGAACTCTTTGATGTTCTTACTATGCATTTCTGCCTTGAGGGATTGGTCCTTAACTGTTCCTCTGTTTCCTTCCCTCCTTGTCCTTTCCTCACCAGGTATTTGGGTTCCTGGCTGCGGCTGTCTACGCGGTTAACACGTACCTGGCCGTTAAGATTTGGAGATTGGGTGCCCGCCGCCAAACCGGGGGTCCAGCCAATGAGTACACGCGTGCCCGATCGGAATCTCGGGGAGAGGTGGAGAGTCGGCCTGAGGTCCAACGCTTGGAAGGGTGAAGGAGGAACGGGACTCCCTTTGCAGCGGACAGAGAGAGAGAGAGGGAGGAGTGTCTGAGCTGTGGAATACTTGGCAGCTGAAAAATTGAACATCTGACATTTTCAGAGCAGACACTTGCAATTTTTTTTCTTTCTGTTACAGTTTGGGATATTGTAGAAGGGCAGGCTCACTGTGGAGAGATGGAATGTCAGAGCTTGGAGTCGTCTTGTATTCACCCGTGCGCACGTGGTTGCCAGGGAAGGCTGTGTGGCTCTGAGCAGCGCTCCCTGGCCCAGGTTCCTGCTGCATGGAGTGATGTCCAAACTTGGTCCTTGTGCCTCGTCCCTGCTGTGACCCTGATTGGAGATGCTCAACTTTCAGCAGCTGCTAAATAACGAATTAAAATGCTCTATTTATTGGGAAGCGGGTTTGAAGGACAGTTTGCAAACTTGTTTTGAAGTGGGGGTGATGGTGAGAATTAGCATGAGAGGCTGTCTCAGTCTAATGTGCGAAAGACTAACACAATGATGAATAAACTGTGCACTGCGCAGAATGGAGCTTTGAATGACATTGTAGAATGGGAATTCTGCTGGTTACTGTGTTAGGGATGTGTGTGGGTGTCTGTGTATAGAAGATTCAAACTCTCCAACACGTAAGTAATTTCTTTTCACCCGATTTGCAGTTTGAGTGACTGCGTCATCCACAAAATGCACTTCTTTCCACGTCCTGCAGAAGATGATGTTCATCGATCTCCATCTCGTTTCTCTTCAAAGTTGCTTGTAAAAAGAAAACAAAAAGAAAAGATATCCAAAGATTTCATTTTTAAAAAAAAAAATTTCTTTTGGCTTTTTTTTCACTCATGCTGATGACCAAAATCGGAAAAAGTCAACATGACTAAAGTAGTACGTTCCATTCCACGTGACTAAAGTAGTACATTCCATACCTTGATGGAACATCTTTTGTAGATTTATCAAGATGTCAGCACTAAAAGAGAACCCTCTGTGACCTCTGGTTAATATTAAATCACAGGGTATCACTTTACTTCACATTGTCCTCCATTTTGTTTGTGTTCAGTCTTGGTCCAAGTTAAGTTAGATCTCCTGGTGCTGACTATTTTATGTATATCTTGATTTGATTTCCATTTTTTTTATTCTTAAATCATTTCTATTATGTGCTAAGAATGAGGTATTTATTAGATTTGCTTGGAATAGTCACTGAATCAGAATTTTTTTTAAAAAAGCAGCTGAATCACCTTTGATTTGCTTGAGTGTCCTCAGTCAGTGAGAGTTTTTTTTCTTTAACACAGATGGTGTCCAAGACCTTTCAATATTCACTGTATATCCATGCCAGTACATTTACAGGCTGTTCTTGCATTTCTAACCTGTACAACAAGGTGACCACTCTTTCTAGCTTGCTTCTATCCCATCTTAAAGTGATACGCAAAAGGTTTGAATTCCACGTCTCATTGGCTAGAAGCTTTTGGCTTGGTTCAGTGAGTATCACCCTCAACTCTTTGATCTGATGGATATCAATTTGAGCCACAGTCATGAGCACATATCTAGGCCAATGGTGCAGGGCGGAGGCAGTGCTGCATTGTCCTTGGTGCTGTCTTCTGCTCCAGGTGTTGGACTGAGCCTCTATTTGATGGTTTGTTAAAAGCCCCATGACACACTTTTTATGAAGAAGACTGGGCAGGCTATCGCCAGTGCTCTTGACCTATATTCATCCCATCAACTCAGATCACCCAAGAAAGCTTTTGGTGTGGGAGCTTCCTGCGTACAAATTGGCTGTATTGGGTTTTCTACATTACAACAGTGACTGCAGTTCAAAGGTTACTTTGCTGGCTCCAAAGTGCTTTGGGATGACCTTCTTATCAGAACACAACACAAAGGTTTCTGGAACCCTTCCACTCCTGAATTTTCCCAGTTTTTAACAAAAATCTTTGTGTTTTTGTTTTTAAAAACATAATCAGCTTTTTAAATATCCAAAGTAGCAGCTCGACGTTGATAGGTTAGCAAGGAAACTCTGACCCAAAGAGAAGTCATGAGGAGTCAAAGGGGAAGCTGAACTTGTAGTGTTGTCTGCCTGCCACTAGATGCCAGCAGCAGCCTGCCATTATCCCTCTGCCCCACAGAGTTGGCAGTGCGAGTGCTCTGCAGTACTGGGGGTGAATATCACATCATCCTCTCTCTAAGTCAAAGGTTAATTTCACTGATTAAACCATCTTGTATTAATTTCAGAAGGAAGACTCTCTGACAAAACATTCCAATAGTCTTGTCAATTTTGCTTCAAGTCTTACCAGAGGTGCCTTTCACAGGGAGCAGTTGTTCTCCTGGAATGATGACAATCTTTATTTCCTACAGTTCACTCCCGCTTACTGAGTTCATTTGATTATATTGGCCCCTTTGCATTGTTGGTTTTCTGGGTGAGGTACTGTCTGGGGTTTCGGTTTAATTTTTGATGTGTGTTGCCACGAGTAATCACTGTGTTGAGGAGGGGGACAGAGATGTAATTTGTGATTTTTGGGTTTTTTAAATTTGTCCATTGAACCACCCATTTTATCCGCCTCCCTCCCACCCCCTTCGTCCTTCAATGGAGAAGTTAGAGGTCCTCTTGTTTTGGGATTGTTGGGCAGGGCTTGTTGGGAGGATACACAGTAAGTATGGTCTATAACGAAGAGAATAATAAATGTGAAAAGATCTCTTCATGGCAAGGATTGTCTGATGATGCTTTTTAAATGGTTGGTGTTAATTGTAGTCAGGTTTTATTTGTCATGTCCAGAATTGTGACAATTTGTATTGGAGATTATTTTCCTGTTTGCTCCTCACCCTTTAACTTGTCCCTCCATCTCCTCTGAGCTGTATTTTTCTACATGTTTAGATTTAATTAGTTTTTGTGAATGTCATTTGATGGTACAGATGCTCACACCTCTTGTGTGTACCCTTGTTAACAAATAAAACTGAATTCACTTGTCAAGGTTGTTGAGAAATGATTGGCAGGTGGTGTTTTGGGCTGGTATGACCATTCCTGTGTGTTTTTTGAACAGCCTTTCAGAAGGAATTGTATTATTTACCCAATTTCATTTTGAAAAGCTTTACAGTCCCTAGCAGCCCTCCCTGTCTGGGCAGCAAGGCCATTCAACCTTTGAGCTCTGTCCTAGCTCCACCACATGAGCACAGTTACCAGTGTACACCACTGGGAGATTGGAGACTCCTGACTGAAATTTCTCTTCAGATTGTGAAAATTAGGAGTAAGCCACTCTCTCCCTCAAGACTGAGCTGCTACAGCTGATCTGCCCCAGGCCACAACTCCTGTTATATGCCTCTTCCTAATTGTCCTCAACTCCTCCTCAACTGTTTCAAAAATCCATCTCCTTTTTAAGTATTTTCAGTGACTCAGTCTCTGCAGCGCTTTGGGGTACAGAATTACACACATTCACGAACCCCTTGGGATGAAAGATTATCAATGACATTCCCTCTTGTGGCACAGTGTAGGGTCCCTATCCCTGGACCATGAGGCCTAGCTTCAAGTCCCACCTGCTCCAGAGGTGTACAATGACATCTCTGAGTATGTTGATGAGAAAAATAGGTTACATTTTTAACCAAATGTCGAGTTGAGGTTAAATCAGACCAGCCATAATTTTACTGAATAGTAGAGCAGGACTCCATGGCTAACTCTTGTTCATATGCTTGTAAACAAAATTCCTTTGCATCCCAGTGTTAAACGAGTTTCCGCACATTCTGTAATCATGTCCCCAAGTTCCAGATTCCCGATTAGTGGTTCACCATTGACCCTGTAAAGGACCCACAGAATCCTGTATTTCTCATCCCACATTTTTCTAAAATCTATTGAGTAAAGGTCGAACCTGTTTGGCTGCTCTTGATCAGGCAACCCCTTCATCACAGGCATCAGCCGAGTGAACCTACTGGAAACTGTCCCTGAAGTTAGGATATTTTTTCTTTAAATTCCTTGTATCCTCAGAGAGGGGGAGGTCCTCATTCCTGAAGAAGGGCTCATGCCCGAAATGTTGATTCTCTGCTCTTTGGATGCTGCCTGACCTGCTGCGCTTTTCCAGCAATGCATTTTCAGCTTTTTTTTCTTTAATATGGGGACCAAACCTGTCTACAATATTCCAGCCATGGCATTCTTACAGTTTTAATAAGACTTCCCTCTTTTAAAGTCGAGTGTGTGGTGCTGGGAAAGTGTAGCAGGTCAGGCAGCAGCCTAGGAGCAGGAGAATCGACGTTTCATCAACATTCCTGATGAAGGGCTTATGCCTGAAATGTCGATTCTCCTGCTCCTCGGATGCTGCCTGAACTGCTGTGCTTTTCCAGCGCTACACTCTTGAATCTGAGCTCCTGCATCTGCAGTCTTCACTTTTCCCCTCTTTTAAACTCTAGTCCCTGAGTAATAAAGGCTAAAATTCCATTTGCCCTCTTAATTACTTGCTGCACCTGCATGCTAATGCTTTGTGTTTCATGTGCAAGTACACCCAGATCCCTCTGTATGGTTTATTTGTAGTGTCTCTCTCCGTGTAAATTATGGCTTACTTCTGTTTAGAACATAGAAACATAGAAAAAATACAGCGCAGTACAGGCCCTTCGGCCCTCGATGTTGCGCCGATCCAAGCCCACCTAACCTACACTAGCCCACTTTCCTCCATATGCCTATCCAATGCCCGTTTAAATGCCCATAAAGAGGGAGAGTCCACCACTGTTACTGGCAGGGCATTCCTTGAACTCACGACTCGCTGAGTAAAGAAAATTTAAAAGTTTGAATGCTTTCTGTCATGGTAGAGACTGACACAAGATCTTCTGCCCAGTTTAGCATCTTTGTCTGTTGAGATTGAGATGTAGATATCAGTAAAAGTTGGTGCAAAATGTTGGTCTAAATTATCTGCTTTTTAGCAATGCCCCAATCGCATCCACTAAGAGTTCCCATGCCCACTTTAACCACTTCCCTCTTTATATACATGTAGGAACACTTGTTTTTATATTTCTTGCCAATTAACTTTTGTCATCAGTTTTTCCCCTCTTTGTAAGCTTGTCTGCTGCTGGTTCCTTTTTAAAGAAATAATTCTCATGCTCTAATTTCGAAGCTTTTGTCACTTTGTGTGCCTTATGATGGTGATGGTTGTTACTCTCCATCACCATCTTTATTATCCATGGGTGCTTCATCCTTCTCATTGAGTCCTTTTTGACGAGAATACATTTTTGCTGAGCATTACAAAATATCTGTCATTGCTTGTCTATTGACCTTCCTGTAATCTATTTTCCCAGTCCGCTTTAGATAACCCTTTCTGCAATTGCCCATGTTGAAATTTGAGGAACTGAGTTGCTCTCCCTCAAACTGAATTTGAAATTCAATCATATTGTGTTGTGATCCCCTAGAGGATCCTTAACAAGGTAATCCCTTACTGGATCTAAAATAGCCTAATCCTGGGTAGGTTCAGCAATATCCTGCTCAGAGAAACCATTCCTGATCATAGAATCCCTACTGCCTGGAAGCAGACAGTTTGATCCATTGTGTCCACTCTGACCCTCCGAAGAGCATCCCACCAATCCATGTATTTCCCATGGCTAATTCACATAATCTCCGTATCCCTGAACACTATGGGCAACTTAACACAGCCAATCCACCCTGACCTGCACATTGTTGGACTGTGGGAGCAAACCGGAGCAGACACTGGGAGATGAAACCCATGCAGACACTGGGAGAATGTGCAAACTTAGCGAGTTTTGAGAAGATGTGCAAACTCCACACAGACAGTTGCCCGAGGCTGGAATCAAGCCCAGGTTCCTGGTGCTCTGTGAGGCAGCAGTGCTAACCACTGAGCTACCATGCTGCTGATGTACTTTACAAATTCATCTTCCACATTACCCTTGGCTGATATGCAGATCAAAGCCACCCATGACTATGGTAGTGCTCTTCTCATGCCTTGATTGGTTCCCAATTATCTACTTTGTTCTGTTGCTCGTTCTTATGGTCACCCAAACTGACTCCATGTCCTGATTTGTTGTACCTCTGTTACTGGTCACCCAAGCACTAACATAATCCCTGGTTAACAGCGTTACCTCACCTCCCTTTCATTTCTGCCTATTTTTCTGGAATATTGAATACCCTTAAATATTTCAATTCCCGGTCACCTTCACTCTGCAATAACTATCAAGTTGCATTCAATTTCTGTCTTTGTGTCATGAAATCATTAGTCTTGTAACAAATGCAGTGTTCTTTCAGATAAAAAGCCTAAATCTTTGCTTTTATCCCATTGTTATTTGTCATACTTTGTTTTATAATGCTCCTGTGATGCACATTGAGATAGTCGTTACATTAAACATGCTAAACAAATGCAAGTTGTTTAGTCATTTAGAATAACACAGGAGTATATCTTTTCTGCACTTTGTTCCAGTGCAACCAAAGCTTTTTTTGTCATCCCTATAAATTAGTTGCAGTGTGATTTCTCCTTGAATTTGTTCATGTTAACACTTCCTCTAAGATTAGATATTTGAATGTTTCCCAAATTGGATTCCAATTTTATAACAGGAACATTCAACAGCCTCCAGATGGCACTGTGGGGTCAGGTACACTGTGGCTCAACAGCACCACCATAAGGCTCATTGAGTCACTGCAGGAATTGACAGCATCACTGTAGGGGGTGGGAGAGTTTAAATTGGCAACACACATGGGTTGGGGTGGACAGTAAACTGAGTCCTTTTCTGCTTTCCCATCCACCCCTGTAAATTCACAATGACTTGGTAGCACTCCCCAGTATTGCTCACTAGTAACCTGTCTTCACGTTGACATTCCCTAGTGTTCTGGGCAATAATTTTGCCTCTATAATATCTGGTTAATATTCCATCTATTCAGAGGAGGCTAACCCTCTGGTAAATGAGCAAAATCCTGCAGATGCTGAAAAGCTGAAGCAAATCTAGAGAAAGCTGGAGCAACTCAGCAGGTCTGGCAGCATCTCCCGAGAGAAAACAGAGTTAACGTTAGAGCCTGATTCTTCAGAAAGTGGAGATTGTTGGGAATTGTAATGGGTTTTGGATGGTTTTAAGCAAAATGGGGTCAGGGCCAGTGGTTCAGAAGGGAAGTTGGGGAAGGGGTAAGAGGGTAGGGAGATTGGGGATCAAAGGTGTAGAGTCATAGAGATGTACAGCATGGAAACAGACCCTTCGGTCCAACCTGTCCAGATATCCCAACCCAATCTAGTCCCACCTGCCAGCACCTGGCCCATATCCCTCCAAACCCTTCCTATTCATATACCCATCCAAATGCCTCTTAAATGTTGCAATTGTACTAGCCTCCACCACTTCCTCTGGCAGCTCATTCTATTGCTGTATCACCTTCTGTGTGAAAATGTTGCCCCTTAGGTTCCTGTTATATCTTTCCCCTCTCACCCTAAACCTATGCCCTCTAGTTCTGGACTCCCCAACTCCAGGGAAAAGACTTTGTCTGTTTATCCTATCCATGCCCCTCATAATTTTGTAAACCTCTATAAGGTCACCCATCGACCTCCGATGCTCCAGGGAAAACAGCCCCAGCCTGTTCAGCCTCTCCCAGTAGCTCAAATCCTCCAACCCTAGCAACATCCTTGTAAATCTTTTCTGAACCCTTTCAAGTTTCACAACATCTTTCCGATAAGAAATAGACCAGAATTGCATGCAATATTCCAACAGTGGCCTAACCAATGTTCTGTACAGCCACAACATGACCTCCCAACTCTTGTACTCAATATACTGACCAATAAAGGAAAGCATACCAAACTCCACCTTCACTATCCTATCTACCTGCGACTCCGCTTTCAAGGAGCTATGAACCTGCACTCCAAGGTCTCTTTGTTCAGCAACACTCCCTAGGACCTTACCTTTAAGTGTATAAGTCCTGCTAAGATTTGCTTTCCCAAAATGCAGCACCTCGCATTTATCGGAATGGAAGGGGAGAACCATGTATTGCATCACATATTGATTGAGGAGGGTTCCTCTGTATGTGACATTTAAGAAATTGTGAGCCTTCCTTGCACAGCTTCAGCAGGTTAGCTCCCACTTGGTAACCATGATGTCATACAGCAAGAAACTACCATGACTCAGAGCCGGGAGCAATTGTTTCACACAGCGGACAATTTGGGAGCCCCTACTGTGCATCATTGGGACATATTAGAGGGGAGGTCACCTAAAGTTTCAGTAGCGCTGACACTGTTATGGTGGTATAACGTGTAAACAGAAATGTATTAATATCAGGGATTAATACTGGACTTTCACCTTCGGGCTAGGGTTTGAGAGTCCAGTACGTTGGAACCTAAGCTCAAGGTCCCGTGTGTCACTGCTGTCCAAGTCTATGATGAACAGGAAGGCAGTGGGAGACTCACTTGTTAAAGATATGTCTCAGACGTTTAACCCAACCATTTAGCTTTAATGTAATATGTGGTTGAAACTAACATTAATTGATATCTGTATTAAGAATTTCAACCTAATAAATTTGCTGTATATTTATATTTCTGTACTCATTTTGATCAAATCCTTCAGGTACTTTCTGCCTGACAACACAGCACTTGCTGAAAATGTGTTGCTGATTAAAGCGCAGCAGGTTAGGCAGCATCCAAGGAACAGGAAATTCGACGTTTCGGGCACAAGCCCTTCATCAGGAACACAGCACTTGGCCAAGAATACTCATCAGGGCCAATGACCCTGATGAAGGGCTTATGCTCGAAACGTCGAATCTCCTGTTCCTTGGATGCTGCCTGACCTGCTGCGCTTTTCCAGCAACACATTTTCAGCTCATCAGGGCCAATGACCAGATTTCACGAAGTGGGTGATTAAAGCACTTTGGGTTCAGCAAACTGTGAAAGGTGCCATGGAGAGTTTGTTGTGTACTGGCCATCCTGATGGCCTCATGAAATCCTGCTGTATTAGTTGTGTTTTTCAATGAAAATCCAAACGATGTCAGTTTTTGTTCCCCAGTTCTTCATGTTGCGTTGCCCACATAAAACCTGCAAGAGCTGAATCTTCACATTCCAGACAGATCACCATTTGTTTGCATCACTTCCTCGTTCTGCCTGGTGGTACCGTTGGTAATTATAGCAACTTCTGCCTTTTCTTGCTGTTTCTTCTGCTGATGCCTGTGTTTTGTTCCTCAGGCCCTGCAAATCGGAAACACTCTGACAAACTGCACAGTTCCCCAAACTTGAGACGTGGGGGGTTATGCTGAGTGATATAAATTCACTGGGGGCACTTCAGAGCAGGCTTACCAGAAAAATACCTGGAATCTGGAGGGTTTTATTACAAGGAGAGATTGGACAGGCTGAGCTTCTATCCTCTCGGGACTAGCAGAGTAAGAATCATCGTGATTGAAACATACAAGATCCCTCAGGATCTTGACTGGACTGATTTGGAGAGGATGATTTCTCTAACACTAGAACCAAGAATGAAGGGTCACTGTTTACAAATCTGAGAAGGTCTATTTAAAGGAGGTAACATACTTTAGGTGAAACCTTTTCTCTGAGAGTTGAGATTCTTTGGAATTCTCTCTCTAAAAGGGAGGTGGAAGTAGAGATGTTGAATATTTTTAAGGTGCACGTACATTGGTGCTTGGTATGCAAGGAGGTTTGAGGTTACGATTAGATCTGCTATGCTGTTATTGCATGGCAGAGCAAGCTCAAGAAGCCAAATGGCCGACTCTTGTTTCTTGTTGGTATGAACAACACTGCAAAGCAGAATGGACGGTGAGCAGTGAGGGAGCTCTGGGAAAAAGAATAGAGACATGGACTATTTTCTAAATGGGGAGAAAATTCAGAAGTCTGAAGTGCAAAGAGACTTGCGAGTTCTAGTCCAGGATCCTCTCAAAATAAACTTGCAGGTTAAGTCAGTTGTTGGGAAGGCAAGTACAATGTTGACAATTATTTTGAGAGGACTTGAATATAGAAGCTTCTGATGCTCTCTAAGGCTTTGCTCAGACCACATTTGAAGCATTGTACACAGGTTAGGCTCCATACCTCAGGAAGGATGTACTGGCCTTGGAGCGTTCAGAGGAGATTCACGAGAATGGTCCCAGGGATGAACAGCTTAACGTGTGCGGAACGTTTGAGGACTCTGGGTTTATACTCATTGGAGCTTAGAAGGAGGAGGGGGGAATATAATTGAAACATACAGAATACTGAATGGTCTGGACAGAGTAATGTTGGGAAGATGTTTCCATTTGGAGGAGAGACGAGGACCCAAATACACAGCCTTAGAGTAAAGGAAAGACCTTTTAGAACGGAGATAAAGAGAAATGTCTTCAGCTAAAGAGTGGGGAGTCTATGGAATTCACTGCCACAGCAGACTGTGGAGCCCAGATCATTGAGTATATTTAAGATGGAGATAGATAGGTTCTTGATTGTTAAGGGGATCAAGGGTTACAGGGAGAATGAGGTTGAGAAACTTATCAGCCCTGATTGAATGGTGGAGCAAACCTAATGGGTTAAATGGTCTAATTTATGCTGCTATGACTTATGGTCATATGGACTCCATTGGAGGGTCAGCACTGAGGGAGCACCGTGTCCATTGGAGGGTCAGCGCTGAGGGAGCACTGTTCCCATCGGAGGGTCAGCACTGAGGGAGCACTGTGCCCATTGGAGGGTCAGCACTGAGGGAACACTGTGCCCATCGGAGGGTCAGCACTGAGGGAGCACTGTGCCCATCGGAGGGTCAGCATTGAGGGTGCACCGTGTCCATCGGAGGGTCAGCACTGAGGGAGCACCGTGCCCATCGGAGGGTCAGCACTGAGGGAGCACCGTGCCCATCGGAGGGTCAGCACTGAGGGAGCACTGTGCCCATCGGAGGGTCAGCACTGAGTGGGCACCGTGCCCATTGGAGGGTCAGCACTGAGGGAGCTCTGTTCCCATTGGAAGTTCAGCCCTGAGGGAGCACCGTGCCCATCAGAGGGTCAGCACTGAGAGCACTATGCCCATCGGAGGGTCAGTACTGAGGGACCACTGTGTCCATTAGAGGGTCAGCACTATGCCCATTGCAGGGTCAGCATTGAGGGAGCACCATGCCCCTCGGAGGGTCAGCATTGAGGGTGCACCGTGTCCATCGGAGGGTCAGCACTGAGGGAGCAGCGTGCCCATCGGAGAGTCAGCCCCGAGCAAGCACTGTGCCCATTGGAGGGACAGTACTGAGGGAGCACTGTGTCCATTGGAGGGTCAGCACCAAGGGAGCACCGTGCCCATTGGAAGGTCAGCACCGTGCCCATCGCAGGGTCAGCACCAAGAGAGCACCGTGCCCTTCGGAGGGTCAGCACTGAGGGAGCACCGTGCCCATTGGAGGGTCAGCACCGAAGGAGCACCACACCCAGAGGGTCTGTGCTAAGGGAATGTTTTGCCCAATGGAGGGTCATTATTGCGAGGTGAAGAATTAGGTTTTGTTTTCTTTTGGATCTGATGCTATAATCATGTTCCTTTCAGGTGGATATAAAAGGTCCCAGAGGCACTATTGCAAAGGAGGGCAGCTGGGTTCACCCTGATCCTGATCAAAATTTATCTCTCACCCAGCATCATTTTTGAAAGAACTATTTATTGAGTCATCTGGCATATTACATTTTGTGGGATCTTGCTCTGCACAAATTGGCTGCTGTTCCAAACATTACAACAGTGACCTTACTCTATTGACTGTTAAACACGTGGAAACATCCTTAAAAACTGCTATATAAATGCAGATCTTTTGTCTGTTCCCACATGAGGCAGTGGGACTCAGTAAGTGTGGCACAGGAGGAGTAAACCAGAATCCATTTGTGAAATGGAATGATGTTACTGTTTCCAGCTCATTACATTCAGACCAGCATCAAAATCCCTGTTTACTTCGGTGATGATATCTCTGAACTGAAGGGTGTTAAACTTTTCTGCTCTGATCATCTGGATGCAACTCGTGCTTAATTGGTTCCAAAAATGGGGTCAAGACACTATTTGAACTACAATGATTTTTTCCCTTTCAGGTTTCAACAGCTTTTCAGCTCTGTCCCTCCCTCTTTCTCTGGGGTACCTCTTCTCTCACTAAACGTTCAGTCACCTTTCACAGGGTCGACCATGTTCCCAAACTGAGCTAGTCCCATTAGCTTGCGTTTGGCCCATGCCCCTCCAAACCTTTCCTATTCATGTACTTATCCAAATGTCCTTTAAATGTTGTAACCGTACCTGCAACAATCACTTCCTCTGGCAGCTCATTCCACACGTGAACCACCCTCTGTGTGGAAAAACCTGCCCCTCAAGTCTTTTTCAAATGTTTCTTCTCTCACCTTAAAAATATAACCCCTAGTTTTGAACTCCCCTAGCCTAGAGAAAAGGCATTTGCTATTCACTTTATCCATGCCCCTCATGATTTTATAAACCTCTATAAGGTCACCCCTCCACCTCCTATGCTCCAGTGAAAAAAGTCCCTACCTATCCAGCCTATTTTTATAACCCAAACCATTCCTAGCAACATCCTGGTAAATCTTTTCTGAACCCTCTCCAGCTTAATAATATCCTTTCAATAACAGTATTCCAGAAGAGGCCTCAATGTCCTGTACAACTCAACATGATGTCAGAGGTCTGAGCAATGAAGACCAGTATGTTAAACACCTTCTTAACCCCCCACCCACCCACGTCTGCCTGTGATGCAAATTTCAAAGAATTATGTACCTGAAACCCAATGTCTCTCTGTTCGACAACACTACCCAGGGCTCCATCATTAGTTGTATAAGTTTTTCCCCTGTTTTAACAAAATCAAGCATTGGCCCTTCATCAGCAATTCCTGACGAAGGGTTTATACCTGAAATGTTGACTCTCCTGCTCCTCGGATGCTGCCTGATCTGCTGTGCTTTTCCAGCACCACCCTTTTCAACTCTGACCCTCCAACATCTACAGTCCTCACTTACTCCTGTTTTACCAGAATGCAATACCTCACATTTATCCAAATTAAACTCCATCTGCCCCTCCTCAGCTCATTGACCCAATTGATCAACATCTCCTTGTATCGTAGATAACATTCTTCGCTGTTGACTACACCTCCAATTTGGTATTGGTTGCAAACTGCCTAGCCATGCCTCCCAAATTCTCATCCAAATTCTTTATATAAATGACAAACAAAAATGCTTCTAGTTCTGATCCCTGTGGAACACTGCTGGTCCTAAAAGCTCCTTCTGTTAAAAGTTGTTACATTTTTGTGAAGAGTCTTGGGATGTTTTACAAGTTATTCCAGATTCACACTAATATATTGCTTTGTCTTTTCCATGATCTGTCCAAAGGTTTGTACATTCAGGTAAATGATGAGAAAGGTGTTTTTGTTGTAAATTCATTCATGGGATATAGGCATCACAATTAAGGATAGTTTAGTCACTCAGCTATCCCTAATGTATGGCTTTGCTCACCATTTCAGAGTTAACCACATTGTTGAGCATCAGGAGTCACATGCAGGCCAGACCAGGTAAGGGTTTTCAACCCAAAAGGTGAACCAGATGGGTTTCAAACAACAATCAATGGTAGTAGTCTTGTACCATTATTAAGGGTAGTTTTCAATTCCTGATTTATTAATCAGATTTCATGTCTTAGTAGGATTTGAGCCTTGGTCCATCTGTCAGTGGGACTGGAGTTGTCTTGACGAGTTTATTGACATTACCACTATACCATCAAAAGATTATCTCTTACCATGCATGAGCGAAACTCGGTTCCTGTCTGGTAAGGGTTCCATGGAGTTAAATAAGAAAACATGAAGAAAAGGTTGAAATGCAGGATAGTGGAGTGGAGCAGCCTGCGATGTAATATATTTCCTTTGAGTAGCAATGTTCCACAGAGTACAACTCAATGGTACAAGTTAGTGTGAAGCTCATGCTTAAAACTGTAGAGTAAAAACAGAAAACGCTGGAAATCTTTGGCAGGTGTGACACAGTTCATGTTTCAAGATCAACAGTAAAGGTAACGTTACTGTAGTCACACTCTCTAGAGAGAAGATAAAGCTGGTGGTGGTTTAACCTGAGGGTCACCACTCCTCAGGCAAGGGGAGAGGTGGTGAAGGACAGTCCTTCACAGTAATCTCAGCCAGTGTGGGAATTGAATTTACATTGCTGATATCAGTCCACCTGATAAACTAACTATCCAGCCAACTGAGCTAACAGTCCCCATGGCCTATTGTTTGAACAGGTCAAAATTGGAGATGTGGAACAGAAACAGGCAGTCCTGGAGAAACACAGTGGGTCTGGCAACATCTCTTAGAGACAGGAAGTTAATGGTTTGAGTTCAATATGACCTTTTCACAGTACTCTGAGTAACAGTCATATCGGACAGAAAACATGATCTCTGTTTCTCTCTGACAAATGCTGCCAGACCCACTGAGTTTTCTAACACTTTCTGTTCCTGTTTCACATCTGTAACTTTGACCTGCTCCAACAAATCTTTGGGATCGGTTTCCAGCATCCGCAATATTTTGCTTTTATTTGAAAGGTAGAGATGTAATGGGTTTTAAATAAATACACAGCAGGGAGAAAGGGGGTGGAAGGACATGGCAGCAAGTCTGATGGATTGTCATTTTAATTCTCTTCCCCATCTGCCCACTCTGTCCATTCTCCCTCAGTTATCCTGCACTGTTTCATAGAAGTTTAGCACCTAATCAGTCAAAGACCCACATGACAACATTCAAACTCAATGTAGAGTTATCATTCAAGGTCATAATATTTTCAGACGGCGACCGTTCACGTTTCATCATTTTCCCACTTACACCTTTTCTATTTTGTTGCTTCACTTCCACCTCCTTTTGTTGACTAGGCTCTCCTGCTTTCCACCCTCTTTTCCTTTCATTCTTCCCTTCACCTTGCTTAAATAATTGTATAAAGCCTGTGAGAGCTCTTGTGCAATTCAGTTTTGACAAAAGATAACACCATGGTACATAGGGACAGAAGTAAGCCATTCAGCCCATTCAGTCCGGTCTGCTATTCAGTGAGGTTTGATCATCCACAACTCCACTTTCCTTATCACCCTTGATTCCCTTTTGATTAAAAATCTGTCTGTCTCAGCCTTGAATATACTTAATGACCTGACCTCGACAGCTTTTAAGCCGCCTCTTATTCTATGTAGAATTATTTGGATTACATCGCTAACATGAACACAGCTCTGTGCAACTATCTGTAGTAAAGAATTCCACAGATTCACTCCTCTCAGAGAAAATAAATTCCTTCCCTTTCCATCTGAAATGGTGGTCCCTTTATTCTGACTTTATGCCCTGTGGACCTCAACTCTCCAACAAGGGGAAACAACCTTATTGTATCTATCCTGTCAACATGAGACATCAACTCTGTTTCTCTCTCCATAGATGCTGCCAGACCTGCTGAATTTCTCCAGCATTTTCTGTTTTTATTTCAGATTTCCACCATCTGCAGTGTTTTACCTTTGGGTTCAATCTTTGGTATCAAGTTCACCTGTCTTGCTCGCCACCTCTTATTTTATGTAGAATTATGTGGATTACATCGCTAACATGAACACAGCTCTGTGCAAAAGTGCTTTAAATTTAATTGTAAAAAAAGATGATTCACAAGGAGTTTGGTGACCAGCAGAAAAACACAAAGTAAAATCCTTCACATTCTTTTTCAATCTGAATCAGAGTCTGACATTTCTTCTTCACCTTTCAGAGAGAGGGAGAGAAAAACAATGGATACAACCGTTAAGGAGAATACTACATCGTATCAGTTTAGTTTAAACTGTATCAGTCAAAGTTACAAAATCCTAGGTTCAAGTCCTGCTCTGGAAATTGACACAAATCTCCAGGTGACCCTCCCAGGGCAGTACTGAGGGAGCACTGCACTGTCAGAGGTTTCAGCATCTTGTTGAGCTGTTCAAAGGAGGGTCCTATATCTGTTCTTTCAGAACTCCCCATCTCTGTCTCAAAATAGTGCCTTGGGACCTCTTGCACTCCCTGGAGGGCAGTCAGGGCTTCAGCTGTAATGTTTCTCTGACAGTGCAGCATTCACTCTCAGAACTGCAACTAACCGTGTGCAATCATCTCAGGAGCAGGATTTTAACTTAATGAAGCAGGCTATGACTGAATGAAGTATAACATGGTCAATATTCAGGCTTTGGTTAGTGAGTGACAAGTAATGTTCATGCCACACAAGTGTTGGGCAATGACTATCTCCAACAAGAGAATCTAACCATCTCCTGGTGACAATCAACAGCATTACAGTTGGTTCTGATATAACTCGATAGTTTCGTTCTTGGGTGATCCTGCCTTTTAAGAAAATCGTGCAATAGCCGATGGGGCTAACTAATGGGGCTGGAATTGTGTTAAAGCCAATACAGATAAGGAAAGTTCGCTTTCTACAAATAATGGTCTAAATCCTTCAATTGTGTTAAGTCATGTTGAAGAAACACACATTATAGCAGAACCAACTGTACCATTGATGAATCTCCCATCATCATCACTGTAGGTTGGACGGGTGACCAGAAAGTTAACTCAACCAGCTGCTAAGGAGACGGTAGTATCCTGGTATTGTCACCAGGCTAACAGTCCAGGCCATAATGTTCTGATGATGTGGATCTAAGTTCCACGATGGAAATTTGAATTCACCATAGTCTGGAATAATGATGATGTGGAGGTGCTGGTGTTGGACTGAGGTGGTACAAAGTAAAAATCACTCAACACCAGGTTCATTTGGACTATAACTTGGTGTTATGGATTAATAATTATCTTGTTTTAAAGATCTATTCACTTTTGGAGAAGGAATCTACCAACTTCTCCTGCTCTTGTCGAAGTGTGTCTCCAGACCCACGTGACTGGATTCCCTCTGGGCAATTGGGGATGGGCAATAAATACTGACCTGGCCAGTGATGGCAACATTGTATGAATACAAGTTTTTTTAAAAAATCTGCTGACAAGACAGGCAGGTCAGAGGTTATAATTTTGTTGTGAATAACTCACTCTCTGAAGACCTCCCACCGTGGTGTTGTGTATTTCCCACATCTCTACCCAGGACAAAGCAGCCTGACTGATTGGAACCGTGTCCATTTGTACTGCGTTACAAGTCTGGACCTTCTACACTGATGCAATCACCCAGAATCCTTCAACCTCCCAAATCTTCCAAACCCACCATCAGTTCAGTGATCTCATGCTCCACGTTGCTAAATTCCAGCTTTTTAAACCAGATTTACTGAATGAATTGAAATGAAATTTAGGATGAAATTTGAAATCTTTATCCTGATCATTGATCCTCATGGGAAAACAATGTAGATTGTCAGTGGGCAGAATGTTGGCAAATGGAGTGTTTAAAGTGAAAGCAAGAGGTTATCCACTTTAGCAGTAAGAATAGAACAGCAGAATATTATTTAAATGGAGGGAGACTTCAGAATGGTGTGGTGTAGACGGATCTGGGTGTCATTATAAGTGACTTCACAAAACATGGGCATACAGCTATGGCAAGTGATTACAAGAGCAAATGGAAAGCTGGTCTTCAGTGCAAAGGGAATGCAGTTTCAAAGTAGGGAAGACTTGTTATAGCTGCACAGGGCATTAATGAGACAACTGGAGGACCGTGTATGGAATGGGGCTCCTTACTTAAGGAGGGATACACTTGGGGTGGAAGCAGAGGTTCATTGGGATGAAGAGGTTTGCCTTATGAGGAAAGGCTGAGCAGGTTAGACTCTGGTGTTTTGAGGAATGTGAGATGATCTCATTATAATGAAAGATTCTGAGAGGGTTAGACAAGATCATTCCCACCCCCTTCCCCCCACCCCACCCCCGCCTTGGGACCATTGTTTTAGAATCTGCTTCAGTTTGAGATGAGGAGGAACTTCCTCACTGGGCAGATTGTCAATCTTTGGAATTCTCCAGGAGAAAGTGAGTCCTGCAGATCAGAGTTGAAGCGTGTGATGCTGGAGAAGCAAAGCCGGTCAGGCAGCTTCCGAGGAGCAGGACAGTCGACGTTTCGAGCACAAGCTCTTCATCAGGAATCTCTACCCAGGATGCAGTGGCTGATGCACCATTAACTATAATCAAGGATTAAGGGGAACAGGCAGGAAAATGGAGATGGTATCAAGTTCGATCTGTATAATCGTACTGAACAGTGGAACAGACTCCTGGGGTGCGGAGCAATTAGTCTGTAGCTCCTCTAGTCCAGGCATAACCACTAAACTAGCATACCTAAGACTGCATTAAATACACTCTGTTAAAGTGTCTGTGATCACTGTTTTTGGAGCAGGGAAGTTCTTCAGGTTTTGTGCAACTTACACATCGTTATTGAAACCAAGAAGATCACAGGTCAGGGTCCCTGGTCTGTGCAATGTAAGTTAACCAGTTGCCATATGAACATTTCCTGCCCTTACAAATGGCTATTTTATACTGTCCTGCACTGTGTTCTGACTTGCAAACAATTTGACTCACAAATGGATTCCAGAACTGTATCTAATTTACATCACTTTCTGCTCATTCCTGCCTCCTGTGCTCATTAACCCACTCTGGCTCCTGCTCAATTTTAAAATCCTCACCTTAATTTTCAAATCCCTCAAATGGTGTTACCCCTCACTATCCGTAAGACCATAAGACATAGGAGTGGAAGTAAGGCCATTCGGCCTGAGTCCACTCCGCCATTCAATCATGGCTGATGGGCATTTCAACTCCACTTACCCGCATTCTCCCCGTAGCCCTTAATTCCTTGTATCTCTGCAATCTCATCCAGTCCCTCTCCCACCAGTGCTCCAAGATATCTGTACTGCTCCAAGTCTGGGGGTGTTGCCAGGATGTTCAATCACTCAAACAGTTCCCTCTTTCTTAAACAAGAGGAAACAGTCACTGTCTCTGCACTTTGGCCTCTTCAAGTTCTATCTTTAGATTATTTCCATTGTGACTTTCACAGAATTGCAATGATGCAGGAGGCCATTTGGCCCATTATGTCTGTGCCAGCTCTCTGAATGAACATTATAACCCCTGCCACCTTCCTGCCTTTTCCCCTTAACCCTGCATATTGCTGCTAGTCAAATCAGGATCTAATGGCCTGACTGAACATGCCTCCAATTATCTTCCAGGTAGTTCATTCCAGACCCAAGCCAAACACTTGTTTGATCAAATGTTTTTTCTCAGCTTGTAATTGCTTCTTTTGCTGATTATTTTAAAACTTGTTCTCAGCACTTTTACAAACTTCTCCAAATCTACTCCGTCCAGCCCTTAAGTGACTTTGAAAACTTTGAGAAAGTCTCCTTTGAGTTTTCTCATCGTGAGTATGACCAGTACAGTAGGTGTAACTATCACTGCCTATACAATCTGAAGGTGGAGGTGCCGGTGTTGGACTGGGGTGGACAAAGTCAGAAGTCACACAACACCAGATTAGAGCCCAACAGGTCTATTTGAAATCACAAGCTTTCACAGCACTGCTCCTTCATCACTTGCCTGTGCGCTTCCCTCTACTTCACCTGATGGAGGAGCAGTGCTCCAAAAGCTTGTGGATTCAAATAAACCTGTTGGACTGTAACCTAGTGTCTTCTGACTGTACAGGGGTGACCCCTGTAGCTGTGGAATCATTTTCTGTGGTTTCAGTTACCCGTGGTTTACTGCAGCCCGAACATATTATAGGGAACCTTCCAGAGCCAGGGACCAGGGGACTGCCTGGAAAGTAAGTTTCCCATTGAAATGAATGGGTTTGCATCTATCCGTAGGTTTTGGGCGTCCGCGGTAGATTTAGAAATGTGTCCCCTGTGGGTACGGGCTGGGGGGACTATTGCATAAACTGGAATAGCGATCTTAGTCTCTGATGGCAACATGATCAAACCACAAGTAGAAACTGAGCTCTGTAGTCCCTTCCTCTTCCCCTTCATCCCCCCCCATTAAAATGCGCCTTACACTTCCCTGTTTCACAAAGCTTTTCAGCACCAACATCTTCTCAAGTGGCTCCATGTCACATTTTGTTTGAGAAACATTCTCGTGAAAAGCTTTGCAATATTTTATGATGTTAAAGGTACTGTATAAAAAAAGATGTTGTTGAGTTGTGCTGAGAGGAGGGAGGTGCTGTTTGGTTTCTGTCCTTACCTGTGGATTTTTTGATTGTTGCAGTGTGTGTTGGGAGATCCTGAGGGTTAATGAGACTGATCAAATGGTTGCAGATGTAGTAGAAATCAAATGCAAACACAACTGTTGCCACGAAACCAAAAACCTTTTTGAGAAAAAAAAAGGTGCAGGAGGAGAACAGTAAAACAACCGATTTGAGATAAGAACAGACAAAAATAGAATCTGATCTTTAACGAACGATGCAAAATTACTCACCCCAGCAGTTTTTGCAGATGCTGAACTCTTTGTAATGGCATAAATCGAGATCGCAAAGAAAATAACTGCAGCAGTTACACAGCGCAGGAAATCCTGGAAGATTTTTTGACATAGAATATTTGAAATGTGTGAAAGGAAATTGCTCATTCTAAACAAAGTGTGCAAGGCTTGTCCACTGAGCTTGCTTCAATGGTTTGTGCCGGAAAGTAAACTGCAAGTTACAGGCGATGCACTGAACTGAAAGGACTTTGACAGAAGTCAGGTTCTGTTCAACAAAGAAAGAAATTGTGTCTTCATTACATCTTTCAGCAGCTCCCAACTGCAGTTAATGAAGGGTAGTCACTGCTCTAAAGTAGGAAACTCCACAGCCAACCTGAGCACAGAAAGCTCCCACAACAACATTAGAACGAGCAGGGGTTGTGTTTATTGATGCTGATAAAGGGGCTGCGACGGGTACCAGGGTGAACTCCGCTGACTTTTCCAAATAGTGCCAGGAGATAGTTTAGGTTTAGTTGAGGCATCACTCAGCACCTCGGAAAGACAGTACACCTGACAGTGTGACAGTCCATCTTAATGAACATCTGAGAGTGTGGCACTCCCTCAACACTGACCCTCCGACAGTGCAGCACTCCCTCAGCACTGACCATCCGACAGTGCGGCACTCCCTCAGCACTGACCATCCGACAGTGCGGCACTCCCTCAGCACTGACCATCCGACAGTGCGGCACTCCCTCAGCACTGACCATCCGACAGTGCGGCACTCTCTCAGCACTGACCCTCCGACAGTGCGGCACTCCCTCAGCACTGACCATCCGACAGTGCAGCACTCCCTCAGCACTGACCATCCGACAGTGCGGCACTCTCTCAGCACTGACCCTTGGACTGTGTGGAACTCCCTCAGCACTGACCCTCCGCCAGGGCCTATTCCCTCAGCACTGACCCTCCAACAGTGCAGCACTCCCTCAGCACTGACCCTCTGACATTACTCCCTTAGCACTGATCCTCTGACATTACTCCCTTCGCACTGACCCTCTGACATTATTCCGTCAGCACTGACCCTCCGACAGTGCAGCACTCCCTCAGCACTGACCATCTGACAGTGCAGCACTCTCTCAGCACTGACCCTTGGACTGTGTGGAACTCCCTCAGCACTGACCCTCCGCCAGGGCCTATTCCCTCAGCACTGACCCTCCAACAGTGCAGCACTCCCTCAGCACTGACCCTCCGCCAGGGCCTATTCCCTCAGCACTGACCCTCCAACAGTGCAGCACTCCCTCAGCGCTGACCCTCTGACATTACTCCCTTCGCACTGACCCTCTGACATTACTCCCTTTGCACTGACCATCTGACATTACTCCCTTCGCACTGACCCTCTGACATTATTCCGTCAGCACTGACCCTCTGACATTACTCCATCAGCACTGACCCTCCTACAGTGTGGCACTCCCTCAGCACTGACTCTCCAACATTACTCCCTCAGCACTGACCCTCTGACATTATTCCCTCAGCACCGCATAGGGAGTGTTGGTCTAGGCTATCGACTGAGTCTCTGGACTGGGGTCTGATGGGTGAAGCCCATTTCTGTTGTATTAGGCAAACACACAGTGTCAGCAGCAATGTTGGTGGAGGGGGAGCAAATACTTTAAATATTCCAGATAATTAATAGTGACAGATGTTAGGGTGGATATCTGTGGTAGAGCCCAGAAGTAAAGGGACACAGCTTGATCATGGGTAATGACAAGCAGTGCCCCATCACATGAAGGGAGTGGAAATCTGGAACCACTGAAGCTGGGGCTCATTGGAAAATGTCCAAAATTGAGACTGTCAGACTTCGGTGAGATATTGATGGTTTTGGGGACCAAAGTAGGTAAATGGAGTTCAGAGGCACATCAGTCATGATCTCAATGATTGTCAGAATATACCTGAGGGGCTGAATGGCCTCCTCATATCCCAGTTCTGTGCTCAGGTCTGTGGAGTAGGTGGTTTTCACTGAGAGATGTATGCCACAGAGGTGAGAGTGGTTACTGACTGAGGTAAGGGATCATGTAGGATTTGCCCCTGAGTACAGGGTTCAGATGTTATCTGTGCTACCAGCCCCCCACCCAGCACACGCTGTCGTGGTTCTATTCATTCGCAGGACTGGGCATCGCTGGCTAGGCCAGCATTTATTACCCATTCCCATTTAAGAGTCAAACACATCACTATGGATCTGGAGTCATGTGTAGGCTAGACCAGGTAAGACTGGCAGATTTCCCACCATAAAAGTTCTCAGCGTACCGTAGAGTCATAGGGTCATAGAGATGTACAGCTCGGAAACAGACCCTTTGATCTCACCCGTCCATGCTGACCAGATATCCCAACCTAATCTAGTCCCACCTGGTAGTACCCAGCCCATATCCCTCCAAACCCTTCCTATTCATATATCCATCCAAATGCCTTTAAAATGTTGCAATTGTACCAGCCTCCACCACTTCCTCAGGCAGCACATTCCATACACGTACCATCCTCTGTGTGAAAAGGTTGCCCCTTAGGTCTCTTTTATATCTTTCATCTCTCACCATAAACCTATGCCCTCTCTAGTTCAGGACTCCCCACCCCAGGGAAAAGACCTTGTCTATTTACCCTATCCATGTCCCTCATTATCTTATAAACCTCTATAAGGTCACCCCTCAGCCTCCAACACTTCAGGGAAAGCATCCCCAGCCTATTCAACTTCTCGCCATAGCTCAAATCCTCCAACCCTGGCAACATCCTTATAAATCTTTTCTGAACCCTTTCAAGTTTCACAACATCCTCGGACCAGATAGACTTTTTCTGACAATGGGTTTGTGATCAACATTAGATTTCAGATTTTAATTGAATTCAAGTTCTATCATCAGCAGTGGCACAATTCAAACTTGGGCCCCTCAAACATTAACTGTCTCTCTGAACTAACAGCCTCCCGATAACACCACTAGGCCATCAGCACCCCCGAACACTGCTGTACATTTTACACCCAGGAATACTGAAAGGTGCTACTTACAATCAAAGGGCCGTGAAAACCTGGGAAATTGTCAATGTACTGTGTCACATACACGTAATAGGCACAAATGGATAGCAGGAACTCGATGAGTGGAGCAGCCATGAATGCAGCCATAGGGGATGCCAGGTAACATATTAAAATGATGAAAGACAGCACCTGAGGTGGGGGGAGAACAAGAGGAAAGTGAACTAGCTGAGGCTGCACAGAAAGCAAGGCACTAACCTGTGACCCTGCAAATGACCAATCAACATTGTTCTTCCAGTTGTCAATTACAATCTCACCCAATTCCCCTCCATCTTAATACTGGACCTGCTCATTTAGAGGGTCTTAGAGAGCACAAGTAGAGACCATTTGGTCCATCACATCAATGCTTGCCCTTTGGAAAGATCTATGAAATTAGATCCACTCCCTCTCTCCTACTGTGATAAGGTAAACTTCACAACTTTAAAAACTACTCATGGATTGAAAAAATCCAATCACTCTAAAATAACCTGTTTCTTGAAATGAAAGAGACAATGAGACACTGTTATAAAGGGATTGAAAGCAACATGCGAATGAACTATCCCTGGCAAGAAACAACATAAACATGCTGTTTCCTGGGAGAGAGGAGGTAATGACTGCTCGCTAAGCTGCTGCCTTGTGACAAGTAAGTAATTAACTTTGCCTGCAGAAGCAATGTTTTGAAGGAAAGGGGTTAACTGCAGGAAAAAAACTGTGTTTTAAATAGACAACTAACTCTGAATATAACAAGGAACAGGAGAGCTGCTTCTGATAAGAAGGCAAGCTATAAACTGGAGATCTCCAGAAGAGTAGTCAATGTTGGGATGAAAAAATCGATCGAATCATACCAAAACCCAACCAATTCAGTAGCAGAACTTTATAGAACAACATTGCACAAAGATTGAAGAGACAGACACTATTGGTTCAAATCATAGCTAAACTCCACCATTAATCATGTAAGAGCTGAGTTGGGTTGTGAGGCTTAACTTGTTTACTTGAGGGACTTAGTTTGATTGCTACATGCAATTAAGTTTAAATCATTATTTTAGTACTTGATTGTGAAATTTCTTAATAAGTAGTCGAATTAGAGGTAACTTATGGCGATTTTCGTACAGGATTGGCTTTTTTTGTTTTCCTTTCAAGTAGTTCTCCAATTCCCTTTAAAAGATCATAATGAAACTGCCTCCACCACACTTTCAGGCAGCATAGATCATTAGTAACTTTATGCATGAAATAAATCTCCTCAACTCAGTTCTGAAGAGTCATACTGAAGTTGAAATGTTAACTCTGTTTCTCTCTTCACAGATGCTACCTGACCTGCTGAGTTTCTCTAGCCACTTCTGTTTTTATTTCCTATTTCAGGCAGGAACAATTTTTCCTTCGCTACTCTGTTCACGGTCCTCCTGGATTTGAGGACCACTTGTCAGACCAAACACAAGACTGCCAAATTTCAAATGATTGCAACTGGGGAAAAGGATGGTTATTGGTAAGTTGATTCTGATTTGCTTAGGTATTGCTATGGAGAGCAGAGAAGGCAGAGAAGGTTCCTGGGTTACTCAAAAAAACAGCAAGACTAGAACGTCTTCATTTTGTTTGCAGAGAATGGGTCTCTGTGTATGAATATAGCAAATGTGATGAGTTGAACTGGTTCTATGAAATTAATTACTCCTGTAGCTGTCAGCACATACAGAATTATCCAGCAAAGGCTGTCTAATCTCCCAATCTAGCTGACTTCCTGTTTTAGGTTTTGAAAGTGTGGGCTGCTCGGTACTTTGACCATGTCCACGTGGCCAGTTATTGAAACTTTATTCCCCTGGCACTTTGCTCGCTGGTATAAATTGCCACTATCGGTTTGTGATTTGGCACTCTTGCATTTATCCTGATGAGTGTAAGACCTAAAACTCTGGCGAAATGCTTCCCTTTTTGGAAATGTTCTACGTCTGATTCAAGGATGGAATGATCCAACAAAGTGATCTGTGTGAAAACAAAAAAATGCTGGAGATCACAGGGGGTCAGGGGGCATCCATGGAGAGGGATCACAGAGGGTCAGGGAGCATCCATGGAGAGGGATCACAGAGGGTCAGGGAGCATCCATGGAGAGGGATCACAGGGGGTAAGGGGGGATCCATGGAGAGGGATCAGAGGGCATCCATGGAGAGGGATCACAGGGGGTCAGGGGGCATCCATGGAGAGGGATCACAGAGGGTCAGGGAGCATCCATGGAGAAGGATCACAGGGGGTCAGGGGGCATCCATGGAGAGGGATCAGAGGGGGTCAGGGAGATCCATGGAGAGGGATCACAGGGGGTCGGGGCATCCATGGAGAGGGATCACAGGGGGTCAGGGGGCATCCATGGAGAGGGATCACAGGGGGTCAGGGAGCATCCATGGAGAGGGATCACAGAGGGTCAGGGAGCATCCATGGAGAGGGATCACAGGGGGTCAGGGAGCATCCATGGAGAGGGATCACAGGGGGTCAGGGGGCATCCATGGAGAGGGATCACAGGGGGTCAGGGAGCATCCATGGAGAGGGATCACAGAGGGTCAGGGAGATCCATGGAGAGGGATCACAGGGGGTCGGGGGCATCCATGGAGAGGGATCACAGAGGGTCAGGGAGATCCATGGAGAGGGATCACAGAGGGTCAGGGGGCATCCATGGAGAGGGATCACAGGGGATCAGGGAGATCCATGGAAAGGATCAAGAGGGATCACAGGGGGTCAGGGAGATCCATGGAGAGAGAACAAGCGAATGTTTCGAGTCCAGCTGACTACCCACATCCCTCTGCCCTCCCTCTGGCTGATCTGAACTGGGGCAGTGGGGGAAGAGGAACACAGGTGATGGAGTTCCAATGCTCCTGGTCTCTGAGAGAGTTCCTGCCCCTGGTTTGCCCTTAGGTGAACAGACCCCATTCACATTGCCGGCTGAAACACAGGTACTGCTGATCAAGGTTTTTATTGCGTTCTGAAGGTTAAAGACCCTGAACTGGTTACTACAACAGTGACACCCAGCCAACAAGTGCCTACTTCACTGTGATTTCCAAGATTGCCATCAACTGGACTCTCACCCTGCCAAAGTAAACAGGCAGATGAACAATGTCTGTTTGTTTTGATTTGACACAGTTTGTGAAATTTCAGTTAGCAGCCTCTGGCTTACAGCTGGTACACAGAGAAATGGGGGTGAAGATGCTAGCTGAAAGGACGATGCACACGTTAGCGGTTACACACACAGACACACACACTTACCACTTCAGATGCCAGCAACAGACCTTTCCGAGACTTTAAGAAAGCTTTGTCCGGGATAAGCGCACTCAACCCGGCAGAGGCTGCGGGAACTGACTCCGGGAGCTCCGAGTCTCCCATTGCAGCACCAGGGGAGGGGCAGAGGAGGAGATGGGAGTCGTGCAAATGAAATAAGGTTTTGGGGAGGCTTTGTCTTTCAGGGAAATGTAAGGACTTTTTCTTGAACAGGGAGCTTCAGCGGGAAACGGAAATGTAGGTTTGCGGAAACTTGGGATCCTCCAATCTGAGACAATGGGTTGATCGGAGGGGGGAGAGAGAGAAAAAAACCCCAGCCGGACCGACAGGAAATATTATTTTCATAAAAGCGAACAGAATGAGATCAGTTTCATCACGACTTTTCTCAAGAGGTTCAGCAATCGCCTTCCAACTCTGCACGGAAAATGCAAACATTTCGTTAAGTTCTGGCCAACAACTTTGCAAAATAAAACTGCAAAAAAAAGTTACGAACAACTTTGCAAAAATAAAACACTTCGATATCTTTGGAAAGACTCTGCAAAAAAAAAGTTACTTTTTAAAAAGATGCAGAAATCGCCATTGAATGTTTTGCAAAAATCTTAATGATAAGTCACTTTTGCATAAAAGTTGCCACAGAGGATCTGAGAAAAGTTTAATTTTCAAATGGAACTACACAAGAATCGGCTGCAAAATAATGTTTTCGAACATGCCTTGCAAAGCCCCAGCTAAGTTATTCTCCATCACGTTTCTCGCCAAGTTAGGTCACGGTTTTAGAGAGGGATGGGTGGGGGGCGAGATGTGGGCTCATTTCAGTTTCTGACTCATTGCAGCCGCCTCTCGGTCAAGCCCCCAGCAGACACAGGGCTGCGAGCTGAGAATTGCATCGCCAGAGCCTGTGAACACTTTTAGTTCCTGTGTTACACTCGAGGGCGTTAATAATCTGCCATCAAAATCAGACTTTATCAAGACACCCTAGATTAGATTCTAGTCTGTAACTCACTCCCTGGTGTATGTTACCCGCCTAAACCCTCGATTAAATTCCAGTCTGTAACTCACACACTGGGATCTGTTATTCTATATATAAACAACCCAAACACCTTGATTAGATTCCAGTCCTTAACGCAGTGCCTAGGATCTGTTATTCTATTTACAGTATAAACCACTTGATTACATTCCAGCCTGAGGGAGCTGGTGTAGATTGAAGAGATTTGGGTTCAATATTTTGAGGGTGTGACAATTCTGATATAAATCATCTTGGAGCAATAAAGACTGAACACTGCAGGGTTTATGAACAGATGGTGCTCAGCTGTGATTCCCTTGTCTAGCCTCATTGCAAATTGGACTTTGTGGAGAACAGAGAGAGTTGTTCAGATGCAATGCTGAAAATGTGTTGCTGGTTAAAGCGCAGCAGGTCAGGCAGCATCCAAGGAACAGGAAATTCGACGTTTCGGGCAAAAGCCCTTCATCAGGAATCCAAGGTTCAGATGCAATGTCCAGCATCCTCAGCTTCTTCATGCATTGTCTGTTAGGTGCAAAATCTTCTGAACCAATTGAACAAGCGATTTATCTGAACATCTGATTGCACTGCCTCTCCCCATTAACACCCTGAAACAGTCTGAATCCACACAGAGACTGGGAAATGTTCATTCTCATCAGCTCAGGGCAATTTCTCTCAGAATGGTAAATCTGCGGCAGCGCAGGTCCCAACTGAACTCATTGAACCACTGGGAGCAATCCTGATATTACATGCACACTCCTTTTCTCAGCCTGACCCTACTCCATCTCCAACCTTTCCACTCCTTCCCTTCATTCCTATCTGATCCAACACATTCTCCAGTCCCCCCCTCCCCAAAGCCCTTCTGTGGAATCACAGAATTATGATGCATTGCTTTATTTATTGTCATGTGTGTTTATTACGAATTCAGTGAAAAGTGTTGTTTAGTGTTGTCACCATCTGGTGCCATCTTAAAACACAGAAAAAAAGTCAGAGGTTTACAGCACGGAAACAGACCCTTTCGGTTCAACTCGTCCATGCCGACCAGATATCCAAAATTAATCTAACCCTATTCACCAGCATTTAGCCCATATCCTTCTAAATCCTTTCTATTCAAACACCTTTTAAAGAAGGACCGTAATTTCCCCTCACACGTGGTTTATGATGCCCTCCAACACACATCTCATCCACATCCCACCCCTCCGCCCTCAAACCCCACCCCCCCAGTCCTCACCTTCCACCCGACCAACCTCTGCATAAACCGCATCATCTGCCTACGTTTCTGCCACCTCCAAACAGACCCCACCACCAGGGATATATTTCCCTCCCCATCCCTATCCGCTTTCCGCAAAGACCGTTCCCTCCGTGGCTACCCGGTCAAGTCCATGCCCCCCAGCAACCCACCCTCCCCTCCTGGCACCTTCCCCTACCACCGCATGAATTGCAAATCCTGCGGCCACACCTCCTCCCTCACCTCCATCTAAGGCCCCAAAGGAGCCTTCCACATCCATCAAAGTTTTACCTGCACATCCACCTATGCCATTTCTTGTATCCATTGCTCCCGATGTGGTCTCTTCTACATTGGGGAGACTGGACGCCTTCTCACAGAGCGCTTTAGGGAACATTTCCAGGACATCCCTACCACCCCGTGGCCGAACATTTCAACTTCCCCTCCCACTCTGCCGAGGACATGTAGGTCCTGGGCCTCCTCCATCGCCACTTCCTCACTACCCGACGCCTGGAGGAAGAACGCCTCATCTTCTGCCTCGGAACACTTCAACCGCATGGAATTAATGTGGACTTCACCAGTTTCCTCATTTCCCCTCCCCATATCTTACCTCAGTTCCAACCTTCCAGCTCAGCACCATTCTCATGACCTGTCCTACCAGTCCATCTTCTTTCCCACCCATCTACTCCACTCTTCTCTCCAATCTATTCACCTTCATCCCCACCTCTATCCACCTATTGTACTCCTAACTACCTTCTCCCAGCCCCACCCCCTCCCATTTATCCCTCCACCCTGGAGGCTCCCAGCCTCATTCCTGATGAAGGGCTCCTGCCCGAAACGTCGATGTTCCTGCTCCTCGGATGATGCCTGACCTGTTGTGCTTTTCCAGCACCACTCTAATCCAGACTGATCTCCAGCATCTGCAGTGCCCACTTTTGCCTATGGACTTGTTGGGCCAAATGGCCTGTTTCCACGCTGTAGGAATTCTATGATTGAAAACAATAAAGATTATCTTATTGTCTTGTCTCAGCAAAGTGAGGTAGTCTTTGGAACAGCTCCCGTTTCTAGCTCAGGCACCAGTCTGGATCCAGGCTCCTCCACTATGCTGCCTCGACTCCCTGCAGCTAAACCGATGACACTGCTGTAACCGTGCTTCACTCTGCTGCTGCTGGAATGTAGAGTCACTGCCGTCTGGCACCATCTCACCGTTACCATCATGGCCACCATGAGCTCACGCTGGGTCGATCTCGCCACCATTACAGGGTTCTGTACCAGGCCCTCCGCTGTCAGGGTCCCAGGGCCTAGCTGTGGACCTGGAGCCTCGGCTCGGCCTGTGAGTCTGGACCAGGGGATTAAGCCTGTGACCTGCTCCTCGCTCGCTGGGAGACGTCGGGTTGTGTTGGAGCCGTATCTGCATCGTCCTGATGTTGCTGCCGCCAATGCTTGGACACCTTCTCCTTCAAAATTTACTTGGCGAGAAAAGGGGACCATTATGGTGCAGATGGAGGCCATTCAGCCCATCATGCACGCATTGGCTCTTCAAATGAGCATCATTACCGAGTGGCAATCTCTTGCTGTTTCGCCCACACAATACTTTCCAGGTAATTAACCAATCCCCTATCCTCCCGCCCTCCTCCTCCTTTCTGTTTTGCGGCCAAGATTTATTTCCTGACTAACATCTCTGCAACTGATTATCACATTCCTCTTTGTGGGAGTTTGTTGCTGTGTACACTGGCTGCAGTATATCCTACAAGAACTGCATCATGGGCTGTAAATATCTTTGGGACATACTGAAAGTCTGAAGGAACCGGGACATGGTTTTGTTTGTGTCTGGAAAAGCTATTGCAAACAACTTTTGCTGCATTGACTTTGCTTCAAAAAATATTTGTCCCAGATGCTTTTAATCAATTTGTTTGGAGTTGTTATGAAACCCATCCACGGGTTCTCATTGGTGCAGTGATAGTGACCCTATCTGTAGACTGTCCAATCATCCTCAGCTTTTCATCAATGACCTTCCTGCATCATCAGGTCAGGAGTGGGGATTTTCGCTGATGATTGCACAATGTTCAGCACCATTCACGACTCCTCAGATACTGAAGCAGTCCTTGTTCAAATGCAACAAGATCTGGACAATATCCAGGCTTGGGCTGACAAGTGGCAAGTAACATTTGCATCACACAAATGCCAGACAATGAGTATCTCCAAAAGAGAGCATCTAACCATTGCCCCTTGACATTCAATGACATTACTATCACTGAATCTCACATCCTGAATCCTCAAGTCCCCATCATCTACGCAGTACAAGTCAAGAGTGTGAAGTTATACTCCTCACTTGTCTGGATGGGTGCAGTTTTAATAATACTCAAGTAACTTGACACTATCAAGGACAAAACAGCCCACTTGATTGACACCACATCTACAAACATCCACTCCCTCCACCACCGGTGCTCAGCAGCAGCAGTGTGGACCAACTACAAGATGCACAGCAGAAATTCACCAAGATCTTTAGACAGCTCCTTCTAAACCCACAACCACGCTCATCTAGAAGAACAAGGGCAGCAAATACAAGGGAACAACACCCCCTTGCAAGTTCCCCTCCGAGTCACTCCCAATCCATCCTGACTTGAAAATATATCACCGTTCCTTCGGAGTTGTTGGGTCAAACTCCTGAAATTCTCTCTCCAATGGCAATGTGGGTCTACCTACAGCACATGGACTGCAGAGGTTCAAGATGATAGCTCATCACCAATCTCTCAAGAGCAACCAGGGATAGACAATAATTACTAACCAGCCAGCATTATCCACATCCTAGAAATGAATTTCTAAAAATGCCTCGATTAGATCATGATTTGGAGATGCCGGTGTTGGACTGGGGTGTACAAAGTTAAAAATCACACAACACCAGGTTATAGTCCAACAGGTTTAATTGGAAGCACTAGCTTTCGGAGCGATGCTCCATCATCAGAACAACGACAACGATCTTCACCACACACTCCTCCCAAACCAATACATTCCTGATGTGGTGTGGTGAAAGTGAGGTCTGCAGATGCTGGAGATCAGAGCTAAAAATGTGTTGCTGGAAAAGCGCAGCAGGTCAGGCAGCATCCAAGGAACAGGAAATTCGACGTTTCGGGCATAAGCCCTTCCTGATGAAGTGTTTATGCCCGAAACCTCGAATTTACTGTTCCTTGGATGCTGCCTGACCTGATGTGGTGTGGTGCCCAGAATTGAGTGTTGTTAGTTTGGATGGTATCCAACTATGTCTCGGAGCAACTTTAGGATCACTTCCATTCAATACTAGCTCCCTTGAAATTCCATTAGTGTTTTTGATTATGTTCCATACCGTGTGTAAACATTTAATAGTGTTTTGAATATCTAGGTAATCATTCTCTTGCTCTCACCCCATAGCAATTAGGAAATAATCTGGTTTCTCTTTCTTACAGTCCAAGGCATTGATTTTCAGAGACTGGGATGGATGAAAAAGAAATTTGAAATAATTCTAGGTGATGCTGGAAGCATGAGTGAGTCAGCTCCTGGGAAGAGATATGGCTTCCAGGTACAGCACCGACTCGATGGAGTGAAGGGCCTTTTCTGTGCTGTACAACTCCAAGTTACCAATCCTGCAGGATTGTCTTGGTGTTTCCAAGAATTTAAGCTAAATCTCTTTTGCAAGCCAAATCTCAGGAGAAAAAAACTTAGAAGGCATTGAAAAAATTCATCAAAACAAAAATTCATAGAGTCATAGATATACAGCACAAAAACAGACCCTTCAGTCCAACCTGTCCATGCCGACCAGATAACCTAAATTACTCAAGTCCCAGTTGCAGCACGTGGCCCATATCTCTCTAATCTCTTCCTATTCACATACACATCCAAATACCTTTTAAATGTTGTAATTGTACCAGCCTCCACCACTTCCTCTGGCAGCTCATTCCACACATGCACCACCCTCTGCATGAAAAAGTTACCCTTAGGTCCCTTTTAAATCTTTCCCCTCTCACCTTAAATATATGCCCTATTGGACTCTTGTATCCTGGGAAAAAAGACCTTGGCTATTCATCCTGTTATGGACCAGACCAGAGCCCCTCAAAATATTCCTGATGAAGGGTTTATGCCCGAAACGTCGAATTTCCTATTCCTTGGATGCTGTCTAACCTGCTGTGCTTTAACCAGCAACACATTTTCACCCCTCAAAATATAACAAGAAGGTAGCCTCAACCCTAACATTTTCTCTATTTAAAGGCAAATGTGAGGTGCTGTATTCCAGATGCAGTTCGATTGCTCAAGCTACTCAAGCAAAACACACTTTATTCAAACACTATAATTAAAATACAACTAAACAAAGAGGAACTTGGAATAACTTAACTCAATTGGAAAACTTAACAGAATGATACATTATTTAACCACTAAACAGTAACTGTCCCAATCTTGTAACATCCCATAAACACACCCTTGGCAAAAGGCAGATTCAGAAAACTGATTGCCTTACATGTAACCCCTGCAGCACAAGAGGATAAACATCCAGAGAAATCTCAGAGAGAGAGAGAGTATAACAGCCTGGAGAGATTCACTGCCTTCCAACCCTGCCACGACCCCAACAACAGCTGCTGCTGAAAAAAAACTAAAAATCCTGGCTCTGGGAGAACTCAACCACACCCATCCAAGCTGCTTTTATTGTTCCAACTTTAAATAAAACATCCCAAGGCTTCATAAACTGTTTACCATATATACTCAAGTAAATTGTTTTACTATTTTTTAGGATTAATTTATGGGGTCAAATATTACATGGATACTACTTTTGAGGGGCTCAAATTCATGTCCGTCAAAATCCATACTGTATCATTAACAGAAGCTCAATAATTCACTAAAGGAATAAAGAAAAAACGAAATGTATTAAGGTAATTCAAAAAACCTGGGGTGGAGTGCAATGGCCAGTGGACCGGAAAGCCAGAGCAAAACACAACAGGCCTGCACACTGACTCACAAAAGTTGATCTGTTATCTGTGAAGTACTGGGGTTGACTTTTACACAAAATATATGGAAAATTCCAGATTTTCTGGCTAAAAATAGGAGGTTGACGTTTACTTGTGATCAACTATTACGAGAGTGTATACAGTATTTGATTGGCTTTCAGTAAACATTTCAGCATCTCTGTCTTAAAATCTTATTTTAGAAAAAAAAAGGACAAGATGCCCTCTTCAAGCCACAGTAACATCATCACCCTGTCCATGCCCCTCATGATTTTATAAATCTCTATGAAAGCACCTGTCAGCCTCTGATGCTCCAGCAGATTCCACCTCCCCATATGGCTGAAACCTTTCAACATCCTTGTAAATCTTTTCTGTACCCTTTCAGGTTTAATGGCTTTGTAGATATTTCTAATTGACTGGTTCAAAGTGCTGGAGAGATGGGTCTTGAACCCAGACCTACCAGCCTGGGTGAACACATTACTGCTGTGCCGCTAGTGTCCTCCACTAATTTAAAACCTTTGCAAAGATCTTATACTCCATGCTGAACAGAGTCAGGTTAAATAGGGAATTCCCCGCACTCGTGTTGGGAAGCTACTTCAAGGAATTTTTAACCACCCTGCAGGGAGAGGTTATTACACACCTCCAGGGGTATGTGGGACTTGAACCCAAGCCTCTGATTCAGGGGTAGGGCTAGGCGGCCAATGCTGGCTTTGTCAGTGATGCCCACATTTCATGAAAGAATAAATTAAATAACAGTCCAGCATTCCCTCAGTTTCCTATGTGCAGTCCCTCAGCATTGTATTAGCATTGACTGCCTGGATTATATGCTCAGGTCTCAGAACGGGGAATGTAAGACTCACAGCTTTCCAACTTGAAAGTGAGTTAGTTTGGCAGAGGAAGGATGTTCCTGAGGGCCAGGGAGTCCAGAACCAATGGTCATCATTTGCTGGGAAAGGATGAACTATTTAGGACTGAGATGATCCAAAAATAAATTCTTTTAATCTGTCCAGGATGTTGTGAAACTTGAAAGGGTTCAGAAAAGCTTTACAAGGATGTTGCCAGGGTTGGAGAATTTGAGCTATAGGGAGAGGTTGAATAGGCTAGGGCTGTTTTCCCTGGAGTGTTGGAGGTTGAAGGGTGACCTTGTAAAGGTTTATAAAATCATGAGGGGCATAGATAGAATAAATAGACAAAGTCTTTTCTCTGGGTTGGCGAGCCCAGAAGTAGAGGGCATAGATTTAAGGTGAGAGGGGAAAGATATAAAATGGCAACATTTTCACACAGAGGGTGGTATGGGTATGGAATGAGCTGCCAGAGGAAGTGGTGGAGGCTGGTACAATTACAACATTTAAAAGGCATCTGGATGAGAATGTGAATAGGAAAGGTTTGGAGGGCCAGGTGCTGGCAAGTGGGACAAGATTAGGTTGGGATATCTGGTCAGCATGGACGAGTTGGACCAAAGGGTCTGTTTCTGTGCTGCACATCTCTATGACTCTATGAGGAGAAATGGCTTCACTCAGACAGTGGAGAGTCTGTGGGATTCACTGGCACAGAAAGCAGGAGAGGCCAAAACATTATGTACTTTCAAGAAAGAGGTAGGTATAGTTCTTGTGGCTAGAGGGATCAAGGGATACTAAGGGAGGGTGGGATTATGGTGCTGAGCTCAATAAGTCATGGCCATGGTGGAGCAGGCTTGGGGGGGGGGGGGGGGGGGGGGGGGGGTCAAATAGCATATTCCTGCTCCTAAATTCTATGATACATTTTGGTAGTTAGGAAAACTACCACCACTCCCTAAACATGTTTGTAGATATTTTCTAATCACCCTGTTCAGAAATGTTACTACATATCACTGCAGCAGATGAAATTGAACCCAGGACCCTGCCTCAGAGGGAGGGTCACTACCACTTTGCCACAAGAACACTCACGCAAGATATCTCTGGATGGTTTCACTTAGTTATGGATATTAATGAGGGGTAAATTGGCTATTATGTTGACAATCATGAATCATCCCATTGGCTTGGCAGGATTGTGTTGAATTTCTGATTGGCTAGACAGCTGATCCATCATAAATATGGCCATGCCATTTGGCCAATGGTGGGAGTGCATGCAGGTGGGGTTTCAGTCACCCACGGTCATGTGATCTTACCTACAGAGGTATGCCCCAGAGTTGACAATCCTACCCCAAAGGGAGAGAATTAGAGTTTATCGATTTGCCAAGGGGAGAATCAGTCAGTCCCGTTATTGCACCTTGCTATTCCTGTTCCTCTGTGCGGTATGGGTACAGCTGTGATCTTCACCTTCAACCTCAACACCTGGGGGAAGGCCAGGCAGAAGGAGCAAAAATTTGGCAATTTTCCTTTCAACAATAAGGAAGAGATCAGCCATGGCTCAGTGGATCATACACTCATCTCTGAATTGAAACGTTGTGAGTGTCATGTCCCAGTCCTGAGACATGAGGACACAATCCAGGCAGCGACTCCCAGTGCACTACGGAGGGAATGCTGCACTGTTCACCTGAAATATTCTTTTGAGCATCACTGTCAAAGCCAGCATAGATCGACCATTCTTTTTCTTTTTCCATTTTTAGTGTGGAAACAGTCATTTGGCCCAACACGACCATCTGAAGAGTGAGCTACCCAGACCCATTTCCCTACCCTATTACTCTGCGCTTACCCCTAACCAATACATCCCTAAACACTATGGGGCAATTTAGCATGGCCAATCCACCTAACCTGCACATCTTTGGATTGTGGGAGGAAACCTGCACAGATACAGGGAGATTGTGCAAACTCCACACTTACAGTCGCCCAAGAATGGAATCTAACCCAGGTCCTTAGCACTGTGAGACAGCAGTGCTAACCAGTGAGCCACCATTCCTCATTGTCCTTGGACTGACTGGATTAAACTACGCTATCTCCAATGTGTCATCTTTCAAGTTAAGCAAAGGACCTATAAGGCCTCTCAGCCCAACAGAAGGTCTCACTGCTAATTTGGGGCTGATCAGATTGACTTGGTCACACAGCTCATCTGTTCATTATCTCACTGATTGATGTGTGTGGGAGCTTACATTGTGCAAGGTTAGCTGCTATCAGTCTGATATTATTTAACAGGGAGAGCGTTTCAAAAATACTTTAGGATCCCCAGGTTGTAAAATGCCCAATAGAAACTCAGTTAGAGACCTTATATTCCAGCATCTGCAGTATTGTTTGTCTCTGAGTTTCAATTGGGCATTTTCTGTGGAAGAACACAGCAAGCCAGGCAGCATCAGAGTGGAGAAGTCCACATTTCAGATGTAACCCTTCTTCAGGACTGGGTTCTACCTGAAACATTGACTTCTCCACCTTCTGATGCTGCCTGGCTTGCTGTGTTCCTCCAGCCTCCTGCCTGTCTACAATAGGAATGCAGGTTAATCATTCTACAAATCAGACAACAGGAGTTTTTCATTTAGAGGGTTTTTTTTAATTACGAAAGACTTCTAAAACATTCCAACATACAAGAACAAGCGATTAAAATTGTGCGGAGCTTTTGAGTTGAAGTGATTGTTAGTCAGTGTGCACATTGCAAAAACACAAGATAAAATATTCAAGGGGCTGTACTTTGGACACACAGAAGTAACCCCATTATCAAGTGATACACAGCCAGCAGCCTGCAGGGGTTAAACATTTCTTTCAACCACTGCGATGGCCAACCTGGTATAAACATGTTTATGAGGATTTTATCTGATGAGCATCTCAGACAAAATCATTGAGAAAGCAACCATTTTCAACTGGGTAGACCAAAGAAAATGTTTCCCCTTATGCAGGTAGTGTGTGTGTGTGTGTGTGTGTGTGTGTGTGTGTGTGTATCCAGGAAAAACCTCTCTGCCCAGAAAATGGTGAGAATGTAGGACTCATTAGGGTAGTGAGAGGTTCAGATGAAACAAAGACATATTTGAGATGAAGCTAAATGAGCAGGTGAAGGAGACAGGAATACTGTGGAGGCTAGTCTGGACCATTATTATGGAACAGTGAGCTGAATGGCTTGTCCACACACTGTCAGTTCTCTGTAATTCTATGTCTAGATGTTACTGAGCAGGAGAAAACTTTGCTGATCAGGAATGTTACACCTGAGCAAAAGGGAGGACTGCAAATGCTGGAAACCAGAGTTTAGATCAGAGTGGTGCTGGAAAAGCACAGCAGGTCAGGCAGCATCCGAGGAGCAGGAAAATCGACGTTTCAGACAAAAGCCCTTCATCAGGAACCACCTGACCCGGCTCAGTGGGAGCTCTGTCCACAATACAAGCCTTCCTGTGGTGAATCAGCGATGTGATCTTCCACTGTTCTGAAACCTTCATGTTCTTGTCCATGCTGTGCGAATGGCCAGAGTAAACGGCAACACATCATTCCAGGATTGCAAAATAATGACATTCCAAGACGGGAGGAGCTGAAGCTGTGAATTACACAGGGATTGGGACTGGACTGACAAAGATCAGCAGCTGAACTTGCTCACACAGACAGCTCTCCATGGGGTCACCTGCTGGAAGTCTTGTGTTGGTTGACAGTGATGAGGTTGCACATTACATAAGAGTCAGCAATATACAGGACGACAGCTATGAAACCAAAGACCTGGAGATTAGACAGAAAAAACTTTAGCAATCACGGAGATCTGGATCCTGAGGAATGCTCAACACCACATAACATTGGAACAACAGAGTGTGAAGGGACATGACAGAAAAGTCAAAAACTATTCTATAAGCTGAGGGAAACCAAAGTAAGAGGCTGTAGTTACCAATATGGCTGAGAGAGAATTTGGACAAATGGCAAGAGAACATTTTTCAGTGGGTCAAGAGGCGATGCAATTCAACTCCAATAACTGATGCAGAAATTAGTGTCACTTTTCAGGTTGGGGTTAGAGAGAGGGGAGGGAAGAGGAAGGAAATGGGTTATGGGGAGATGGGAAAAAAATCTTCGAGTAAAAAGTGAGGTCTGCAGATGTTGGAGATCAGAGCTGAAAATGTGTTGCTGGTTAAAGCACAGCAGGTTAGGCAGCATCCAAGGAACAGGAAATTCGACGTTTCGGGCAGAGCCCTTTGGGAGGGCTCTTCCTCTGAAGGGCTCTGGCCCGAAACGTCGAATTTCCTGTTCCTTGGATGCTGCCTAACCAGATGGGAAAAAAAGGTGGGTACATCCATTTAGAATTACTTACCTGCCAGGAGTGTAAACAGTGATACAATGTGGTCAGGATGAAAGATTGGTTTATGTTGTAGGCCTGAACTTAATACCCTGCCCAGAGCTGAGCCTGGTGATTGGAGCAGGGGCAGGAAATTAACTGAGTGGGTAGGGATCTTCCTAAGGGTGGTTCAGTGGTTAGCACCACTGCCTCACAGTGCCAGGGATGCAGGGTCAATTCCAGCTTCAGGTGACTATCTTTGTGGAGAGTGCACATTGTCTTCCTCCGGGTGCTCTGGCTTCCTCCCACAATCCAAAGATGAGCCAGTTATGGTGGATTGGCCATGCTAAATTGCCATCAGTGTCCAGAGATGTGTAGTTTAGGTGGATTAGCCATATGAATACAGGGATAGGGTAGGGGTGTAAGTCTGTATGGGATGGTCTTTGGAGGGTCGGTGTGGGATGAATGGCCTGCTTCCACATTGCAGGGATTCTATGATTAAGTCCAGGGTGGGGAGGCCCTAATTAATTAATACCCATTTATGGGTCATATCCCAGCACTTGCTGGTATTAAACCAGGGGCTGGGGCTGTCTCCTGTGCTGGTTTCTTGGGGTCTCCCCCAGGGCAGAGAGGAGGTCTCACATTCAAAGACCCTCAGTGCCCGATTGAGAGACCCAGTGTCAGAAGGAAGGAGCCCCCTGAGCCAACCCTTTATTCCCCCTCATGGACCTCTCCAGCTCCTTGAAGACCCAGTGTCTCCATGTAAGGCTTGCCTCATGCCTGACTGAGCCACAGATCAGCAGAAGGTTTGATGCTTCTTAATGCTGTCTTAACCAGTCTCAATGGGGCAACTGTAACTTGCCTCAATATCTTTGATTTAGGGATAGAGACATTCAGCCTGATTGGGCAGTGTGGATGGATTGGGTGAAGAGAGCACAGGGCTGGTGAGGATGCTTTCCCAGAGTTGAATGTCCAATCGAGTCTCACACATGAACACTCAGGGTCCAGTCCTCACTTGTGCCTCAGATTGACCTGCACTGGTTCATGTGAATGCTCCCCTGAGGAACAGGCAGGTTTTAGTCTTAACAAACTCACAGGGAAACAAGTGACCAACACAAAGGGTTTAATTCAGAGGAACAGCCATACACCGACGCTCAGTAGCAGCAGTGTGTTCTATCTGCAAGATGCACTGCAAAAATTCACATGCAAAAAGACAGACCCTGGGGTAGGGGGAGTGTGTGACTCACACAGCTCCTGGGGTGGGGGGAATGTGTGACTCAGGCAGACCCTGGGGTGGGGGAAGTGTGTGATTCAGGCAGACCCTGGGGTGGGGGGAATGTGTGACTCAGGCAGACCCTGGGGTGGGGGAAGGGTGTGATTCAGGCAGACCCTGGGGTGGGGGAAGGGTGTGACTCAGGTAGACCCTGGGGTTGAGGGGTGGAGGTGGGGACAGAACCCCCCTTGGCGGGGGTGGGGTGTGTGGATCCCCCTGGGGTGGAGGGGGGGTGCGGTGTCAGCCTGAGGAAGCAGAGTGCAACTTGTATTTCTGGAGCAGGTTTTCAGTCACAAATTACCCAGTTAACAGCAAAGCTGCTCTGAGGTCGGTCTCAGATTGTCTGCTGAACCTTCCCGACACTTACTGAACCAGTGAGGATGCCAGCGGTGACCCTGCTCACTACAGCCGCAATACAGATGATCAGTAACAGCACAGCTGCAAACACTGAATTTACACCATCCTAGAAAAGATTAAACATCAAATTAAAACCGGAATTCTGATTAAAATCATTATATTTTTAAAAATCTCTCAAGGTGATGGATGTGTCATTGTTGAAAGTAGGATCTCAGGAACGAAGAAACAGGGAAAGGACAGCACAGGGTTAGACAGAGTAAAGCTCTCTCTACTCTTCCAAACTGAAAGTAAAGCTCCCTTGAAACTGTCCCCATTAAGCACTCCCAGGATAGGTACAGCATGTGGGTAGATACAGTATAAACTTTACACTGTCTCCATCAAACATGACAGGAATGCATGGGGTGAGATACAGAATAAAGCTCCCTCTACACTGACCCTCATCAAACACTCCCAGGACAGGGTCAGTAAGTGAACCGTGATTATTTCCTGTGTTCTTTCGTGGTGTGTGGGTATGAAAGCATTTATTGTCCCTTGAAGTGCAGAGTTTGCTTGACCATTTGAGAGGGAAGGTAAGATTCCAGTACATTACCCTGCCCTGGTATCACATGTAGGTCAGACCAGGTAAAGATGGCACAATGTATTTCTTGAAGGGCAGAAGTGAACCAGATCAGGATTTGTTAAAACGACATTAGAGTAGTTTTTTTACTCCAGATCTTATAAAATTCAAATTCCAACATTTGCCATGCTGGGCTTTGAACCTATGTTCCCAGAACATGACCTTCTGAAATACTAGCCCAGCGAGATTATGAACACACTATCACCTCCTGTACCCTTTATTGGAATGTATAAGACCCAGAGCAGACTTGAGAGAGTGGATGCTGAAGGCATGGTTTCCCCTTTGTGGGACAGACTGGGACGGAGGGACACAGTTTTAAATATGAGATTTCAAATTTAAGATGGAGAGAAGCAGGATTACTCACAGAGTCACAGACTATAAGACTATAAGACATAGGGGCAGGCCATTCAGCCCATCGACTCTGCTCTGCCATTCAATCATGGCTGATACATTTCTCATCTCCATTTTCCCACCTTATCCTCATAAACCTTGATCCCCTTCAGAATCAGGCACCTATCTCCGTCTTAAATATACTCAGTGACCTGGCCTCCTCAGCCTTCAGTGGCAGTGAATTCCATAGATTCCCCACTCTCTTGGTGAAGAAGTTTTTCCTTATGTCTGTTCTAAAAGGTCTTCCTTTTACTCTAAGGCTATGCCCTAGAAACATAAAGCACAGAAACAGACCCTTCTGTCCAACTTGTCCATGCCAACCAGATAGCCTAAATTAATTAATTTTGATTTAGATTAGTTTAGATTCTGTACAGTATGAAAATAGGCCCTTGTTTTCAATCTAGTCCCATTTGCCAGCATTTGGCCCATATCCTTCCAAACGCTTCCTATTCATATACCCAATCCAGATGCCTTTTAAATGTTGTAATTGTACCAGCCTTCACCACTACTTCAGACAGCTCATTTCATACATGCACCACCCTCTGTGTGAAAAAGTTGCCCCTTAGGTCCACTTTAAACCCATACCCTCTAGTTTTGGACTCCCCCACCCCGGGGAAAAAAGGCCTTGCCTACTTACCCTCTCTGTGCCCCTCATGATTTTATAAACATCCAATTATGAGTCTGAGAAACTCTCTTCCCCCATGGAGTGGCGAAGGCAGGCTCGATGAATATAATAAAGACAGGGGTAGTTAGATTCTTGCCTCCTTAAAGGAGTTAAAGAGCAGGGAGTAGGCAGGAAAATGGAGTGGAGGCCACCATCAGATCAGTAATGAACGTATTGAATGGTGGAGCAGGCTTGAGGGGCCGAATGGCCTATTCATGCTCCTAAATCATAAACTCATATATATTTGTACGGATGAAGATTGATTTCAGGGCCTGCCTATCTGAGTCTTAATACTGGGCCCTCTTAAAAATTACCCACTGTTTGATCACACTTGCTGGATTAACTTGCAGTTGATTTTACTTACCATCAGTGGCCAGAATAACGTCATTTTAGAGTCCAGCTTAAGCAGAAACAAGAGATAGAAGGCCAGCGTGATGAGAATCTCCATGAGGGGAACTGCTATAAAAACTCCCGAGGACGAAGCAGCAAAGGTAACAAAAACCACAAAAGCTGCAACCTGTAAACAGGTAAAATATTGTTCACTCAGTATAGGGAACTCAGTCTCTTGTTTGTAGAACGGAAGCAGTCTGTGTCTGCATACAGCAAGGTCTGGACAAGTGACAAATGACATTCACACCACACAAATGCCAGGCTATAACCATCTCCAACAAGAGACAATTTTAAGCACCACCCCTCGACATTCAATGGTATTATTGGACCCCCTCCCTTGTAATCAACATCTTCGGGGTTACCATTGACCAGAAGCGCAATTGGACTCACCACATAACCACATAAGAGCAGTTCAGAGGCTAGCAATCCTGCAGCAAGTAACTCACTTCCTGACTCCCCAAAGCCTGTCCACCATCTACAAGGTGTAAGTCAGGAGCATGATGGGATACTCTCCACTTGCCTGGATGGGTTCAGCTCTGACAACAATCAGGAAGCTTGACACCATCCAGGATAAAGTAGCCCATTTGATTAGCATCAGATTCACAAGCACTCACTTTCCTGACCATTGATAGTCAATAGCAGCAGTGTATGCCACCTACAAGATACACTAGAAATTCACCACAGAACCTTAGACATCATTTTCCAAACCCACAACCATTTCCATTTAGAAGGACAAGAGCAGCAGATACATGGGAAGACCACTCCCTGAATGATCGGAACGAGGGCCAGATGGATCTCATTGACTATGAGATTCTTGATTGGGGCTCTTAACCTGGGTCAATCATTGAACCCTGGTTGACAGATAGAAACAGGGGATTAAAATAAGCACTACCGCAGTTAGGTGGTAGTGTGGGGGTTAATAAAAAAAAACAGGAGTGTGAGCATTGCCCATTAAAAAAGAATTTAAAAAAATATAACCAGGAGATGCCCTTTGATGTGAAGGGCACTGCTTGTCACAGGCCACTCGGGTGTTTTCCTACTTTTCCTGGTGGTGGAAATTGAATAAAGATTTGTACACCTTGTCTCTCACTGTGTCTCACACCTGCTCACACACACCATGGGTGCTGGGGTTAAAAATAATAAGCACTACCGCAGTTAGGCGGTAGTGTGGAAGAAAAGAAAAAAAGAAAAAAAAAGAGAAAAAAAAAAGAAACAGGGGATTCCCCCTCCAACTCTATTTTGATTTAGTCCCTGCCCTCCCCTTCACTGTTTGTTCACACAGCATTGCCCTTTGATGTGAAGGGCACTGCTTGTCACAGGCCACTCGGGTGTTTTCCTACTTTTCCTGGTGGTGGAAATTGAATAAAGATTTGTACACCTTGTCTCTCACTGTGTCTCACAGCTGCACACACACACCATGGGTGCTGGGGATAAAAATAATAAAAAAAAAGAAAAAAAAATATAACCAGGAGAGTTGAATGCATTATTTCCCCCTCCAACTCTATTTTGATTTAGTCCCTGCCCTCCCCTTCACTGTTTGTTCACACAGCATTGCCTTTTGATGTGAAGGGCACTGCTTGTCACAGGCCACTCGGGTGTTTTCCTACTTTTCCTGGTGGTGGAAATTGAATAAAGATTTGTACACCTTGTCTCTCACTGTGTCTCACAGCTGCACACACACATCATGGGTGCTGGGGATAAAAATAATAAGCACTACCGCAGTTAGGCGGTAGTGTGGGGGTTAAAAGGAAAAAATATAACCAGGAGAGTTGAATGCATTATTTCCCCCTCCAACTCTATTTTGATTTAATCCCTGCCCTCCCCTTCACTGTTTTGATCACACAGCATTGCCCTTTGATGTGAAGGGCACTGCTTGTTACAGGCCACTCGGGTGTTTTCCTATTTTTCTGGTGGTGGAAATTAAATAAAGATTTGTGCACTTTGTGTCTCTCACTGTGTCTCACACCTGCACACACACAACATGGGTGCTAGGGGAAAAAATAAGCACAAAAAAAAAGAAAAAAAAAGAAAAAAAGAAGAAAAAGAAACAAAAAGAAACAGGGGATTCCCCCTCCAACTCTATTTTGATTTAGTCCCTGCCTTCCCCTTCACTGTTTGTTCACACAGCATTGCCCTTTGATGTGAAGGGCACTGCTTGTCACAGGCCACTCGGGTGTTTTCCTACTTTTCCTGGTGGTGGAAATTGAATAAAGATTTGTACACCTTGTCTCTCACTGTGTCTCACAGCTGCACACACACACCATGGGTGCTGGGGATAAAAATAATAAGCACTACCGCAGTTAGGCGGTAGTGTGGGAAAAAAAAGGAAAAAAAAATATATAAACAGGAGAATTGCCCTACGAAAAAAAAAGAAACAGGGGATTTGGAGTCTCCTCAGTCTGGGATCTGGCTCTGAACTGGCTGGTCAGAGCCCATGTACTGAGCATGTGTAAAGAAAGGGTGACTTGGTGATGGGATACTGGCCTCTGGGCAATTATTTCACCCTCCAAATCATTCACTATCCTGACTTAGAAATACATCGCTGATCCTTCACTGTTCCTGAATCAAGATCCTTGATTTCCTTCCCTAAGAGCATTATGGATCTACCTACAGCATACTGATTGCAGCAGTTCAAGAAGGCAGCTCACTCCCACCTTCTCTTTTGAAGAAGTAACAAAGAGGATTGATGAGGGCAGAGTGGTAGATGTGATCTACATGGACGTCAATAAGGCATTCGACAAGGTTCCCCATGGGAGACTGGTTAGCAAGGCTAGATCTCATGGAATACAGGGAGAAGTAGCCATTTGGATACAGAACTGGCTCAAAAGTAGAAGATAGAAGGTGGTGGTGGAGGATTGTTTTTCAGATTGGAGGCCTGTTGAACAGTGTGGAGTACCACCAGGATCGGCGCTGGGTCCACTACTTTTCATCATTTATATAAATTATGTGGGTGTGAGCATAAGAGGTACAGTTAGTAAGTTTGCAGATGACACCAAAATTGGAGGTGTAGTGGACAGAGAAGAATGTTACTACGGGATCTTGATCAGATGGGCCAATGGGCTGAGAAGTGGCAGATGGAGTTTAATTCAGATAAATGCAAGGTACTGCATTTTGGGAAAGCAAATCTTAGCAGCCTTATACACTTAGTGGTAAGGTCCTAGGGAGTATTGCTGAACAAAAAGACCTTGGAGTACAGGTTCATAGCTCCTTGAAAGTGGAGTCATATGTTGATAGGATAGTGAAGAAGGTGTTTGGTATGCTTTCCTTTACTTGTCAGAATATTGAATACAGGAGTTGGGAGGTCATGTTGCAGCTTTACAGGACATTGGTTTGCACTATTGGAATATTGCATGCAATTCTGGTCTCCTTCCTATCGGAAAGATGTTGAGAAACTTGAAAGGGTTCAGAAAAGATTTACAAGGATATTGCCAGGGTTGGAGGATTTAAGCTATGGGAGAGGCTGAACAGGCTGGGGCTGTTTTCCCTGGAGCCTCGGAGGCTGAGGGGTGACCTTATAGAGGTTTACAAAATTATGAGGGACATGAGTAGGATAAATAGACAAGGTATTTTTCTGGGGTGGGGGAGTCCAGAACTAGAGGGTATAGGTTTAGGGTGAGAGGGGAAAGATATAACAGGGACCTAAGGGGCAACATTTTTCACACAGAGAGTGGTACCTGTATGGAATGAACTGCCAGAGGATGTGGTGGAGGCTGGTACAATTGCAACATTTAAAATTCATTTGGATGGGTATATGAATAGGAAGGGTTTGGAGGGATATGGGCTGGGTGCTGGCAGGTGGGACTAGATTGGGTTGGGATATCTGGTCAGCATGGATGGATGCTGTTTCATGCTGTACATCTTAGATTAGATTACTCAGTGTGGAAACAGGCCCTTCGGCCCACACCGACCCTCCGAAGAGCGACCCATTCCCCTAAATTTACCCCTTCACCTAACACTGCGGGCAATTTAGCATGGCCAATCCACCTGACCGGCACATTTTTGGACTGTGGGAGGAAACCGGAGCACCCGGAAGAAACCCACGCAAACACGGGGAGAACGTACAAACTCCAGTTTGCCTGAGGGGGGAATTGAACCCGGGTCTCTGGCGCTGTGAGGCAGCAGTGCTAACCACTGTGCCACTGTGCTACCCGTGACTCTATAACTAGGGACATGCAATAAATCCAGGCCAGTCATTGACAGCCATGAGAATGGATAGAGAAAAATCTCAAACAGCTCCCTCCCTCACAGCGCCGAGTTTAACTCCACCACAGCAGCTCAACAAGCTCACTGTCACTTTCTGAGACTATCACTTAGTACTGAGATGAGGAGGAATTTCTACTTTCAGTGAGTATTGACCCTTTGACTGAGCTTCCCCAGCCTTCTGGAGTAGAGAAGTCCACTGAATATTATCGAGGCAGAGGTTGATAGATTTTTAGATACCAATCCCACTGTGGAATCTGGGAACAGTGTGAGATAATTACATTGAGGTTAATGATCAGCCACCATCTGGAATGGTGAAGGAGGCTCAAACTGTTGGTCCTATATTCCTAAAATTGCAAGCACATTATTCAAAATTCGTTGACAAGATGTGGGCACCACTGGCTGGGCCAGCATTTGTAACCATCCATAATGACCCCTTGGAAGGTGGTGAGGAGCTCCCTTCTTGTACCACTGCCATGACGTGGTGTAGGTAAACTCACAGTGCAGTTAGGAAGCCAGGCTTAACCAGCCATATAGACATGGATGTACCCTATTCTGAATGCAGACCAGAGTGTGGTGCTGGGAAAGCACAGCAGGTCAGGCAGCATCCGAGGAGGAGAGAATGGGCATTTTGGGCAAATGGGCTTATGCCTGGAACGTCGATTCCCCTGCTCCTCAGATACTGCCTGACCTGCTGTGCTTTTCCAGCACCACACTCTCGACTCTGATCTCCAGCATCTGAAATCCTTACTTTCGCCTATTCTGGAAGCAGTTTGGTCAGTGCATGTCCTGAATTTGGATGGAGCCTTGGTCGGTGATGTGAGTGATGTAGAATTGCTGCAAGATTGATCTTCTCTGGATATTTTCCAGAGTTGAACAGCAGTGAGAAAGTTATTATAGAAGCAGGTATATACCCACAGAAGCACTGCTTTGTAAATGTGACTGTGGAGAGGAAGGGTTCAGATGAAAAACAGAAACCTGAGGCAGAATAATGCGTACAAACAACAAAAGTACTCAACTAATCGAAAGTAAAAGTAAGGGTAAGTATGACATGTTGGCCTGTTCAGTGACACCCATATCCAACATGCGCGCACACACACATCTTGCACTAACTGGGGAAAAGATTTGCCCTTGGAGCTCCTGGTTAGCATTGTGTGTGTGTCTGTATGATGTCCCCTAGATCATTGACCACACGCCCCCCACCACCCCCGATAAAAACATTAATCATTCAGATCGCACCCCACCACCAAACACCGTCCCCCCACCCCCCCCACCCCCATACACACAATTCCCACTTGTTGCATCTTCTCTCACCATTTCTGCCATCTTCAGCACACCTCGTTTGGACTTCAGAAACAAGTAGTTCACTTCCATTTCTGGGTTCACTCGCACAGAGGACGCCCCTCGTTTCCCTCTCGGTCTGCACACAGCGGTCTCTGTTGTGTAGCTTTGGGACTGTCAGAACTTCCTGCTTTTTAAAACTTCCTGATCCTGCCCTGAGTGAGGTGACATGCAGCCCCCCCTCTCTCTGTCTGTCTGAGCGGTGTGTGCAACACTGCCCTTAACACCTGGTAACAGTGGGATGAAAATATTCCCTCTGTATCAGCTCCTCTTATCACACATTAGATGAAACGTATTGTACCAGAGTCCCGCAACTAAATGGAATTGAGTGACACATTTATCGATTACCGCAATTCTCCAATTATAACACGCAGTTATGTATAACATACACCCCCCTCTTCCCCTTCGGACCAGCAATTTCAGGAAAAGTAACAGAAACGAGATGCCTCATCGAAGTCTTTGCACAGCAACTATCTCAACTGGGATCATTAAATCATCTTATATTGGAGGGAGGGAGGGAGTGTGTCCTTACCTCAGACCCCCATAGCAGACCATGTATCAATAAAGTTTGACACACACAAAAAAAAGTGCAGATGCTGGAATTCAAAGTAGATAAACGGGAGGCTGGAAGAACACAGCAAGGCAGGCAGCATCAGGAGGGGGAGAAGTCACACGCAACGTCGACTTCTGTACCTCCTGATGCTGCCTGGCTTGTGTCCTTCCAGCTTCCTGCTTGTCTCCCTTGTATCAATACTGTTTACCTTCTGAGCTGCTAAATGTACCTACATGCTAGCTTCCAGTGACTTATGAACAAGGACACTGGGTCTATCTGGACAGCAACACTTTCCAATCTCTCACCATGTTATGGAATACCCTGTCCCTTTGTTCCTCCTACCAAAGTGTGAATCTTACACAAATTCACGTTATATTCTACCTCCTATGATCTTGCCCAATCACTCAGTTTGACTCTATCCCCTGGAAGCCCCTTCACATCTCACATTCTCACCAAGTACTGTACATTTGCAAACTTGGAAATATTACACTTGGTCTCTATGTCCAACTCATTGATATAGACTATGAAGACCTGGAGCCCAAGAACTGACCTTGAAGTTCCCACTGGTCACAGCATGTCAGCTGAGAAAGATTTATTTATTCACACTCTTTGTTTTCTGCCTGTTAATCAATCCCAACTTCATGTTAGCTTGTGAACCCTGATCTACTGCACTTTAATATTATTTACTCCATATTGTGGGGACATTTATCAAAAGTCTTCTGAAAATCCAAAATACATCACATACACTGTTTCCTCCTAATCAACACTGTTAGTAACATTCTCAATCAACATTATCAGGTATGTTAATGTGACTTCCTCCTCATAAATCTATGCTGATTCTGTCCAATAAGACAATTATTTTCTAAATATCCAATAATTGTATACTTTATAATAGATCTGGTATTTTCCCTATTAATGGGCTGTTGGGCTAATGGGTCTGTAGTTCTGTGTTTTCTCTCTCCCTCCTTTCTTAAACACTTGCAACTTCAAGCACCACTCCATGATAATGTATCCACATTTGGCTTTGCAAATCTCTTCCTTTTTACATACCCATAGATGCTTTTGCAATGTGGTTTACTGTTTCCAGATATTTTATATTTGTATTCCTTTCTCTTTCCTTATCAATTACTTGGCAGTTAACTGTAAGATGTCATCTAACCACTGCATTCTCAATGGCAAAGCCTCAACTAGTCAGAGTCCACTTGCTAACCTGTCAGTGCTCTCTTCTCATACAGTACAAATCTTTTGAAAAATGACAATAGGGTAATATGGTGGCTCAGTGGTTGGCACTGCTGCCTCACAGCACTGGGGAGTCAGGTTTGATTCCAGCCTTGGGTGACTGCCTGTGTGGAGTTTGCATATTCTCCCCATGTATGCACATTTTCCCTTTGGGTGCTCTAGTTTCCTCCTGCAATCCAAGGATGACCAGGTTAGGTGGATTGGCCAAGGTAAATTGCCCATACTAGATTAGACTTACAGTGTGGAAACAGGCCCTTCGGCCCAACAAGTCCACACCCACCCGCCGAAGCGCAACCCACCCATACGCCTACATTTACCCCTCATCTAACACTACGGGCAATTTAGCATGGCCAATTCACCTAACCCGCACATCTTTGGACTGTGGGAGGAAACTGGAGCACCCGGAGGAAACCCACGCAGACAAGGGGAGAACGTGCAAACTCCACACAGTCAGTCGCCTGAGGCGGGAATTGAACCCAGGTCTCAGGCGCTGTGAGGCAGCAGTGCTAACCACTGTGCCACCGTGCCGCCCAGATTCCTATTCAGGGATGTGTGGATTAGGTGCATTAGTCAGGCAAAATATAGAATAAGAGGGTAGGGCACTGTGTCTGGGTGGGTTACTCTTTGAGGGGGGAGGGGTGGGGTCGGTGTGGACTTGTTGGGCCGAATGGCCTGTTTCCACACTGTAGGGATTCTATGAAATGTTGTTCCCCTTTGTGCCATAAATGACTGGATGAGTGTAAATCGAAAAGCTTCAACAAAATGTGTTTTTTCTTTAACTGGTACAAGAGCAGGCAGACGATGTTTCACTTACATTGTCTCCTTGGTAGACCTCAGCTGGGGTATTGTGCAGATTTATGAATGTTAAACCATGGAAGTAATGTAAATACAGCAGAGAGAGTGGAGAGAGTGGCCAGGAATGAGATACTTGAATTATGAGGATGGATTGAAGAAGTTGAGATTGTTCTCCTTGGAGAAAAGAAGGCTGAGGGGAGATTTGATAGAGGTTTTCAAAACTATGAGCAGACTGGATAGACAGGGAGAAACCGCTTCCCCTTGTAAAAGAATAAAGATATAGTGATGTGTAAATGAATCAAAAGTAATGTGAGAAGAACACTTTTTCACACAGTGAGTAGTTGGTGTCTGGAATGCATTGTTTAGAAACGTGATGGAGACAGGTTCAGTTCAAGTGGGGCGTGGGATAGTTATTTGGATAGAAATAAACACAGAATGTAGAAACAGTACAGTACAGGAACAGGCCCTTTAGCCCATGGTGTTGTACCGAACACGATGCCAAATTAAACTAATCCCTTCTGTCTGTCCCAACCATATCCCTCCATTCCTTGCATACTTTTCTGCTTATTTAAAATCCCCTTAAACGTGGCTATTGTACTGCCTCCATCACCGCTGCCAGAAGTGTGTTCCAGACTCCTACCACTCTCTGTGTAAAAAACTTGCCTCTCATATCTCCTTTGAACTTTCCCTCCCTCGCCTTAAATGCATGCCCCCTTGTATTAGACATTTTAACTCTGGGAAAAAAGATTCTGACTGTCAATCCAAAAATATGCAGGTGAGGTGAACTGGCCATGCTAAATTGCCCGTAGTGTTCAGGGACGTGTAGGTTAGGTGCATTAGTCAGGGTGGCACGGTGGCACAGTGGTTAGCACTGTTGCCTCACAGCGCCTGAGACCTGGGTTCAATTCCCGACTCAGGCGACTGACTGTGTGGAGTTTTGCACGTTCTCCCCGTGTCTGCGTGGGTTTCCTCCCACAGTCCAAAGATGTGCGGGTCAGGTGAATTGGCTGTGCTAAATTGCCCGTAGTGTTAGGTGAGGGGTAAATGTAGGGGTATGGGTGGGTTGCGCTTTGGCGGGTGGGTGTGGACTTGTTGGGCCGAAGGGCCTGTTTCCACACTGTAAGTCTAATCTAATCTAGTCTAATCTAAATATAAGGTGGAGGAATGAGTCTGGGTGGGTTGTTCTTTGGTAGACTTGTTGGGCCAAAGGGCCTGTTTCTACACTATAGGGATTCTATAATTCTATAATCCTATCTATGCATCTGATAATTTTATTGACTTCTATCAAATCTCCCCTCAGCCTCTGCCGGTCCAAACAGAAAACAACCAGAGTTTTTCTATCCTCTCCTTATTGCTCATACCCTCTCATCCAGGCAGCATCCTGATAAACCTCTCCTGTACCCTCTCCAAAGCATCCACATCCTCCCTGCAATGTGGCGTTCAGAATTGAACACAATACTCTAAGTGTGGTCTAACCAAGGTTTTATAAAGCTGTAACATGACATCCTGACCCTTGTGCTCAATTGCCAACCAATAAAGGCAAGCATGCTATACACTTTCTTTACCACTCTCTTCATCTACTTGTGTGGCCACTTTCAGGGAGATATGGACTTGAATTCAAAATCCCTCTGTACATCAATGCTGTTCAGGGTCCTGCAATTAATGACATAATTATCCTTAACATTTGATCTTCTAAAGTTCAGCACCTCACACTTGCCCAGATTAAACTCCATTTGCCATTTCTCTGACCACAACTGCAACTGATCCGTACCCAGTTGTATCCTTTTGACAACCTTCTACATTATCAACAACGCCATTGATCTTTGTGGTGGCAGCAAACGTATTAACCAACCCACCTACATTTTCATCCAAGTCATTTATATATATCACAAAGGAGCCTCAATTGTTTGGTGGATACAACATCAGATTTTTAACCTGTGCGTCCAGAGTTTGAAGACTAGTTCAGAAACAGTGTGCAGGACTATGAGGAAAAGTGGGTGGCACGGTGGCACAGTGGTTAGCACTGCTGCCTCACAGCGCCAGAGATCCGGGTTCAATTCCTGCCTCGGGCGACCTACTGTGTGGAGTTTGCACGTTCTCCCTGTGTCTGTGTGGGTTTCCTCTGGGTGCTCTGGTTTTCTCCCACAGTCTAAAGATGTGTGGGTCAGGTGAATTGGCCATGCTAAATTGCCCGCAGTGATAGGTAAGGGGTAAATGTAGGGGTATGGGTGGGTTGTGTGTCGGTGTGGACTTGTTGGGCCAAAGGGCCTGTTTCCACACTGTAAGTAATCTAATCTAATCTAAAAGGTAGGAGTACTACTTTTGGTGATAAATGGCCTCCTTCTGCATGGTAACTATTCTCTGACATGCTACAAGTTGTTGTTCCCTAATAGAGAAAGAACCATTGTTCATTTCCTTCTTTGTAGTTGCAGTCCTTGTTCTGTCAGAATGACAGGGAATATTTACAGTAAATATGTACAATTGTCCCAGCCTAGTGCATTTATTGTGACTGAAACTAGCAGGACCATAAAGCTGGCAATGGGACTGCAAATATTTATCCTGATAACATCCAAGGGGTGACCATTGCAAGAGACATCCTCTTCTGGTTAAAATGTTTATTGTTAATTTTGCCAATGAAGTTTTATAACACAAAATATATACAGAATCGGAACAGGTAAACCAGTTGAACTCTGTCACCCTGTTTACAGGCTACCTGAGCCTTCCAGTTCATCTCACATCTCAGCATATTCTTTATTTCTTTCTCCCCTGTGGGTTTATCCAACTTCCACTGAAATATGTCCATAACTAATCACTTCACCCATTCCCTGTGACAGAGCAATCCACATTCACATTGCTCTCTGGGTTCAGCATGTTCTCCTGAATTCTCTCTAAGGTTTGTAAGTATGCTATTTATAATTCCAAATATTGGATGCCTCAATAATTTTAAATTTATTCATGGGGTGTGTGAGTCGTTCTATTGCCCGTCCCTAGGGTTGGCCCTTGACAAGGTGGTGCTGAGCTGCCTTCTTGAACTATGTGCTGTAGGGAGACCCAAAAATGCCCTGAGGGAGGGAATTCCAGGATTTATGCCCAGCAACACTGTAAGAATGGTGATATATTTCCAATGGTGAGTGACTTGGAGACAATCTTGCAGGGGATGGCATTCCCATGTAGCTGCTGCCATTGTCCTTCTAGATAGAAGTGGTCATGGATTTGGAAGGGTCGAGAGCGTGGTGCTGGAAAAGCACAGCAGGTCAGGCAACTTCCGAGGAACAGGAAGATTGACGTTTCGGGCAAAAACCTTTCATCAGGAATGAGTCTGGGAGCCTCAGGGGTGGAGGGATAAATGGGAGGGGGAGGGTGGGGCTGTGCAGAAGGTAGCTGACAATGCGATAGGTGGATGGAGGTGGGGTAAAGGTGATAGGTCAGAGAGGAGGGTAGAGCGGATAGGCGGGGAGGAAGATGGACAGGTGGGACAGGTCATGCGCTGGAGCTGGAAGGATGGAACTGGGATAAGGTGGAGGGAGGGGAAATGAGGAAACTGGGGGCATGGACAGGTTGGACCGAAGGGTCTGTTTCCATGCTGTATGTCTCTATGACTCTATGGTGAAGTCCACATTAATGCCCTGGGGTTGAAGTGTTCTGAGGCAGAAGATGACGCGTTCTTCCTCCAGGCGTCAGGTGGTGAGGGAGTGACGATGGAGGAGGCCCAGGACCTGCATGTCCTTGGCGGAGTGGGAGGGGAAGCTGAAATGTTCGGCCACGAGGCGGTGGTTGGTTGCTGCGGGTGTCCCGGAGATGTTCTTTGAAGATTAGGCGTCCAGTCTCCCCAAATTAGAGGAGAGCACATCAGGTGCAACGGATACAGTAAGTGACACGTGTGGAAGTGTAGGTGAAACTTTGATGGATGTGGAAGGCTCCTTTGTGGCCATGGATGGAGATGAGGGGGGAGGTGTGTACACAGGCTTTCCAATTTTTGTGGATGTGTCAGGAGGGGAGGGTGGTTGTTGGGGGGCATGGACCTGACAAGGGAGTCACAGAGGGAATGGTCTTTATGGAAGGCGGATAGGGAGGGAAATATTTCCGTGATGGTGGGGTCCGTTTGTAGATGGCGGAAATGGCAGAGGATGATGCGATGTATACGGAGGTTGGTGGGGTGGAAGGTGAGGACGGGGGTGTTCTGTCCTTGTTGCGGTTGGAGGGGTGGGGTTCGAGGGCGGAGGTGTGGGAAGTAGATGAGATGTGCTGGAGGGCATCATCGATCACGTGGGGAGGAAATTGCAGTCTTTAAAAGAGGCCACCTGGTGTGTTCTGTGGTGGAACTGGTCCTCCTGGGAGCAGATGCACCAGTGGTGGAGGAATTGGGAATATTGGGATGGCATTTTTGTAGGAAGCAGTGTGGGAGGAGGTGTAATCCAGGTAGCTGTGGGGGTTGGTGGGTTTGTAGAAAATGTCAGTGTTGAGTCCTCCCATCCTGCCTCCTGTAAAAACGCTATCCCTTATTCCCAATTCCTCTGCCTCTGCCACACCTGCTCCCGGGAGGATCAGTTCCACCACAGAGCACACCAGATGGCCTCCTTCTTTAAAGACTGAAATTTCCTCTCCCACGTGGTTGATGATGCCCTCCAGTGTATCTCATCCACTTCCCGTACCTCCACCCTCGAACCCCACTCCTCCAACCACAACAATGGCAGAACTTCCCCCCACCCCCGGGTCCTCACCTTCCACTCCACCAACCTCTGTACACATCGCATCATCCTCTGCCATTTCCGCCACCTCCAGGGATATATTTCCCTCCCCACCCTATCCACTTTCCGCAAAGACTGTTCCCTCTGCAACTACCTCGTCAGGTCCACAACCCCCAACATACCACCCTCCCCTCCCAGCACCTACTCTTGCCACCGCAGGAATTGCAAAACCTGTGTCCACACCTCCCCCCTCACTGCCCTGTGACTGAATATTCCAACTCCCCCACCTACTCTGCCGAGGACATGCAGGTCCTGGGCCTCCTCCATTACTGCTCCCTCACCACCTGATGCCTGCAGGAAGAACGCCTCATCTACCACCTCAGGACCTAACCTCATTCCTGATGAAGGGCTTTTGCTTGACATGTCAATTTTCCTGCTCCTCGGATGCTGCCTGACCTGCTGTGCTTTTCCAGCACCACACTCTTGACTCTAATCTCCAGCATCTGCAGTCCTCACTTCCACCTATGGATTTTGAAGGTCCTGTCTGAAGATTTTCGTTGAATTTCTGCACTGCATCGTGTAGGTCATGAAGGGAGTGGATGTGGTGCCAAACAAGTGGGCTGCTTTGTCCTGGATGGTGTTGAGCTTCTTGGAGTGTTGTTGGAGCTGCACTCATCCAGGCAAGTGGGGAGCAATCCATCACACTCCTGACTTGCAGATTGGACAGGTTTTGAGGAGTCAGGAGGTGAGCTACTTGTTGCAATATTCCTAGCCTCTGACCTGCTCTTGTGTTTAAGTGACAAATCCAGTGAGTTTCTGGTCAATGGTAACACCCAAGATATTGCTAGTGGGGAATTCAGTGATCGGATAATACCATTGAATATCATGTGTCAATGGTTAGATTATCTCTTATTGGAGATGGCCATTACATGGCAATTGTGTGGTGTGAAGGTCACTGGTCAGCACAAGCCTGGATATTGCCCAGATCTTGTTGCATTTGAACATGGACTGCTTTGGTATCTGATGAGTCACAAATGGTGCTGAACATTGTACAATCAGCAAACATCCCCAACTTCTGATGTTATGATGGAGGGAAGGTCATTGATAAAGCAGCTGAAGGTGCTTGGTCCTAGGACACCTCCTTGAGGAACGCCTACAGAGATGACCTGGAGCTGAGATGGCTATAACAAAACCACCATCCTACGTGCCGGTATGACTTCAATCATTAGAGAGCTTTCCCCTTCATTCCAGTTTTGCGTGGACCCCTTGATACCACATTTGTTTTCTGACTCTTGAAATCTGACAATCATACTTTTTAAAAGTTTGATGTTATCTTTATGGATTTTGCTCCAAACATTTATGTGAGCTTAATGAAAGCATGTTTCCATCATTTGCATTGTAACACTGATTGTACAGCACAATAAATATAGGATAATCACTTGCTAGAAGAGGTCAAAACTAGAATACCTACAGGCTGTTCAGCCCATCAAATCTATCCCTACATTTTCCTGTGGTTAACCCACCTAGCCTGGACGATCCAACTAACCTGCACATTTTTCTGACTGTGGGAGGACTCAGACGCAGAGGAATAAACAAACTCCATCCAGGGAATTGAACCCAGGTCCTGTGAGACAGCAGTGCTAACCACTGAGCCACCACACCACTGTTGTGTCACTGTGGTCTTACCAGACCATAGAGGGGCTGTTCTTGCATTAGCGATAAGTGACTGGTAGTGGTGGCCCTCAGGCGAATTAAGAGGTTGAGAAGGAGACTCCTTCCATGCTAACCTCAATCCGGTGATGGGAATTGAACCCAAGCTATTGGCATCACAGCGCTCTATAAACCAACATGGTGGCTCAGTGGTTAGCACTGCTGCCTCATGGTACCAGGTTCGTTTCCAGCCTCAGGCGACTGTCTGTGTGGAGTTTGCACATCCTCCCTGTGTCTGCGTGAGTTTCCTCCGGGTGCTCTCATAGTCCACAGATGTGCAGGTCAGGTGAATTGGCCATGCTAAACTTTCTGTAGTGTTAGGTGCATTAGACAGGGGTAAATGTAGGGGAGTGGGTCTGGGTGGGTTGCTCTTCGGAGGGTCGGTGTCGACTTGTTGGGCCGAATGGCCTGTTTCCACACTGTCGGGAATCTAACCGAATCTAAAACCGACAATCCAGCCAACTAAGGAAATGTGATGAACGAGTTTGAGAAGATGATCTCCAACCCTTCTCAGTGACTGGGAGGCGGGATGGTTTCAAATTGTTTCCGAGTCAGAGGTTTGAACAAGTTCTTCCGTTTTGCAGCTGATGTTGATTGTGTGTGTGTTAGTGTAATTGCTGCTGCTATGCCTCTGGCCGTGCGGGGACTTCTCGGGGTCTCTGTCCGCTGCTGCAGTCACTTTCACCGCCTGGTGCCCAGGAGCCGGAGCCGCTGGGGCTCCGCAGGTAGGAAGCACACAGCTACACTGTAACCCCCAGGGATTCACCGTTAGATACATTTATAATCCTCTGGCCTGATTTCCAGGCTAATCCTCGCTGGAAATAATTTCAGACGTGCCTCATTTAATGCCCACGTTTTGGAGTTTTTAGGGTGAAATCCCACTATAGATTATTTTCTAACTTCCCTTTTTCCTGTTTAAAATGGATTGACATCTCCTAACCCTGTGCTGGGCCCCTAGCTTTCTCCCTGTGACCGCCACTGGGTCGTATAGCTGTGTGTGTGTGTGTTTTTCTCGCTTTCTACCTTTCTGTGCATCATTGCTGGACTCCTATTGCTTTGTGTGTTTATCTCTCTCTGTCTCAACACCGGTTCCCTATTACTCTGTATGTGTCTCACCCTATCTCACTGTCTGCATCCTCGCTGGTCATTCTGTCTCCCTGTGCACCCATTTCAGCTCTGTTGTCTGTCCTTTTTTGTCTTCATTCATGGCTCTGGCTCGGCCAGCGTTTACTTCCTGTCCCTAATTGCTCAGAGGGCCGTTCAGCCTCACCCTCATTGCTGTGGGTCTGGAGTCATGTGTTGGCTGGACCAGGTAAGGTGGAGTTTGCTTCCCTAAGGGACAATAGTGAACCAGATGGATTTTTCCTGACAAATGACAATGCCATATTAAAAATCACACTCCCAGGTCATTTCCTCAGCCCTGAAGCTCTTCAACCATGAAACAAACTCGCTACCACAGCCACATTTGTTCCAAACTTCCAGCTCAGCACTGTCCCCATGACTTGTCCGGACTTGTCCTACCTGCCTATCTCCTTTTCCACCTATCCACTCCACCCTTTCCTCCCTGACCTATCACCTTCATCCCCTCCCCCACTCACCCATTGTACTCTATGCTACTTTCTCCCCACCCCCACCCCCACCCTCCTCTCGCTTATCTCTCCACACTTCAGGCTCTCTGCCTTTATTCCTGATGAAGGGCTTTTGCCTGAAACGTCGATTTCACTGCTCGTTGGATGCTGCCTGAACTGCTGTGCTCTTCCAGCACCACTGATCCAGAACACTAGGTTATAGTCCAACAGGTTTATTTGGAATCACTAGCTTTCAGAGCACTGCTCCTTCATCATGTGGTTGTGGAGAATAGATTAGATTAGATTCCCGACAGTGTGGAGACAGGCCATTCGGCCCAACAAGTCTCCACAGCCACCTGATGAAGGAGCAGCGCTCTGAAAGCTAGTGCTTCCAAATAAACCTGTTGGACTATAACCTAGTGTTGTGTGATTTTTAACTTATCCACCCCAGTCCAACACCGATGTCTCCAAATCATGACAATGCCATGGTCATCATTAGACTCTTAATTCCAGATCTTTTGTTATCAAATCCAACATTGCTGTGGTGGGATTCAAATCAGAGTTCCCAGAACATTACCTGGGTCAACAGTCTAGTAATAATACCACAAGGCTATTGTCTCCCCTTTTTGTTCTTTTACTAATGGATTTCCTTCTTTTTCTAGCTCGACTGTACAGCAATAAATCCAAAGAGGTTGAGAAGTTGGTGGTATGTATCACAGTATTGGCTGCCCCCTAGTGATGAATATGTGTATTGTACAGAAGTTGACTTAACTGTTACAATATTACATTGCAACTGTAATGTATTTCAGACCAGCAAAAGAACAAGAATGGGCTCTTCCATAATTTTCCTGGTTCGGGGTAGGTGAGGGTGTCTTTCAGTTTATAGTGTCATAGTAGCTGCTTATGAAAGTTTCCCTTTAGCTTTCCAATGCAAATGAACGAACATGTAACAAAATAGAAGGACTCTGTCGAGATTATATTTTCAAAAAAGACAAAAGAAAACACCCTTATTAGGCAACGGTTTGCAAAACAAACAAGTTAACTAATTTTCACAGGACACTGATTTCTTGTTGACTAAACTGACCAATGGAAGAACTTCCAAGCAAACTATTCCAAGTGGCCACAGTTCAGCTTCTCACACTTTACAAGGTCGTACAAACACTGCAACGTGGAAACTTGCAGATCCCAATAAGTTTATGCGTAATGTAAAAATCTTAAAACTCTAGCACAGCTAGCAAGGTATTTTTCTCAGGGTTCAGGACTGAATACTGTAATCAACTGCGATGAAATGTCAGAGTCCCAGAAAAACAAACTTGAGGAACAGCAGAGAAATTAGGGGAAACTCAGATCCCCAATGATGTTGAATCTGAAAGCTGACCTGAGAAGGATTGAACGTCAGCTTGGTTCAGTTTCTCTCAGGAGAAAGTGAGGACTGCAGATGCTGGAGATCAGAGCTGAAAAATGTGTTGCTGGAAAAGCGCAGCAGGTCAGGCAGCATCCAAAGAGCAGGAGATTCTCCTGCTCTTCAGTTTCTCTGACCACGGTGCAGACAGCTGTTTTAAGTTGTACGTCCAAGAGTTGAGCATGTGACAATGCAGGCTGCAGGAATATGAGACTATTGTGTTGTGAGGTTTATGCTTCTGAACAAAGATGTTAAACTGAGATTTTATTTTGCTGCCATTTTGTCTGATAACACAGCTCAGAGAATAGCAGGGAATTCACTCCCATCTTCCAGGTAACTTGCCTTCCTCAATAAGAGGTGTTATGATTCCAAGTGGTGATGATATTGGACAGGGCAGACCATTGAATAAAAATCTGACTAGGCAGATCATCTGTTTATGAGAGAAAGTGAGAACTACAGATGCTGGAGATCAGAGTTAATAAGTGTGGCACTGGAAAAGCACAGCAGGTCAGGCAGCATCTGAGGAGCAGGGGACTCTTCATCAGGAATGTGGATCTGGGGTTCTGTTTTTAATTTGGTTAGCATGGTGAAATATATTCACACAAAGCTGCAGATGTTCTTAAATGACAGAGCGTAAGTTTGTTATACAAAAGTGTTTGGACAACACATCTATGTTTGTGGACTATGTGAAAAATTGTAAGATATTGGACTGTTTGGTCACTTTCCAGATTAAACAGGGTTTTTAACCAATGGAGAAGGGAACTCATGCAGTTCCTTGGAAATGAAATCAATAATTTGGTGTGAGTTGTGATCTCCCTGCCCGTTACAGAAAGACAAGGGACTCCGGAAAATCAGCCAAGCCAATCGCTTATGGAGCTGAGAGGTGTGGTTTGTTGCTGGAAGACTTAGCTTTGGAAGAGACTTATGTGGCCTTTGTACTGAACGTTCCCTCAACCGCTTTCTGGGTTTGGCTTCTGTTTCAAAGGTCGAAGGAATCAGAAATAATAAAACTTCCAAAGCTTGGAGTAAAGCTACAGTGTTTCTGTCCCCTTCTGTTGGTTGAAGAAATTGGGAACTTGGTAAAGTTTCCACGTTGCAGTGTTTGTACGACCTTGTAAAGTGTGAGAAGCTGAACTGTGGCCACTTGGAATGGTTTGCTTGGAAGTTCTTCCATTGGTCAGTTTAGTCAACAAGAAATCAGTGTCCTGTGAAAATTAGTTAACTTGTTTGTTTTGCAAACCGTTGCCTAATAAGGGTGTTTTCTTTTGTCTTTTTTGAAAATATAATCTCGACAGAGTCCTTCTATTTTGTTACATGTTCGTTCATTTGCGTTGGAATTAAAATTGCTCAGACCATTGAGCATAGGAGTTGGGACATCGTGTTGAGGTTGTACAGGACATTAATGTAGCCACTTTTCAGTTACTGTGTACAGTTCAGGCTGTCCTGTTTTAGGAAGGATTCGGAAAAGATAAATCTTTTGTTGGCAGGACTCGAGGGTTTTGAGTTCTAAGGATAGGCCGGGATTTTTTTCACGGGAGGGTAGGATGTTGAAGGTTGAACTTGTAGTTTATAAAATCATGAGGGGTATAAATAAGGTGAATAGCAAGGGTTATTCTCTAGAGTGGGGAAGTCTAAATCTGGGGTGCATATTTTGAAGGTGAGGGAAGAAAGTCCCTTTTAAATCTGAGGGGCAATTTTTTCACACAGAGGGTGATTCATCTGTGGAATGAACTGCAGGAGTAAGTAGTGAATGCAGGTGCAAATAGAACATTTAAAAAGTATTTGAACAGGATATATAAATAGGAAAGATTAGAAAGATCTGGGCCAAATGCAAGCAAGTGGGACTAGTTCAGACTGGAACACTTGGTCAGCATGGGCGAGTTGGACCGGAGGGTCTGTTTCTGTGCTGTATGACTTTCTAACCCTCTCACTGTATAAGGGGAGTTGCAGTTTTAATTGTGAATCATAATTTAGATACGGGCAGAGAATTTTTGTTACGCATAGCATCACAAAAGAGAGAAAAAAAGTCAATTTTACAGATTAAATCAAAACATTTATACCAATGGTGCAGCAAAACAAAATGTCAACCTGTTTCCCAACCCTAACCTTTCACAGATACTCAATTCCAGAGAAATTTCACTCCCATTTTAACTCTTTAATTTAACTGACTCCTTCCATTTCTTTACTTTGGACTGTATAGTTTTACAATTCCTTTCAAAGTTTGTTGGCATGAAGCCTGCATGGTCCTGATAGCTGAAACGTTTCATTTCTAATAACATGCTCTCTTAGCTTAGAAGCTCCACAAACTGAAACACTTTGGCTGTGGTAACTGGTTCCTTGAACAAAAAGCTTGATTCTTTTGCTAGAAGAATCCTTTCTCCTTTCGAACTGAACTCAAAACGAAACATAGTGGCTTTCTGGTGTATTGTAAACTCAACAGTATAAACATTCCATCCATTAACACTTCAGGGGTACTGCCAGGCACTTGAATGAAGTCACATATTCTCTTGGAATTGATACATTTAGGTCACTGTTCCATATAACTTTCTGACTTTTTTTTCTTTTAAATACAAATCTATCAGCATAATATATATTGTACACTTTGCATTACACCTGCTCCAAAGAAAAAATGGAAAGGCATTACTAAATTCCTGTTCACTTTCTCTGATTATTTCATTATCACTATATGTTGTGTAAACAGAAGTACATTTAGATTAGACACAGATTTTCATAACAGCCACGTTGTCCCTGCAAGTCCGGTTTGATCACAGATTTGGTTTCATTAATTTCTGTTGTTGACAAAGCATTTGCTGTAATGTTGTACTTACCGGTCACAGGAATGATTTCAAATCGTATGTTTGTAACATTAAGCTTCATTTCTTGTTGCAAAGTATCTCCAAAAAAAACTGACAGATTCTGGTTTGTATACATGACAAACTTTTAAAATTTGGTCTAACAAATTAACGTTGAGCCAATACAAGAGTCAGTGTCTCATTCACTATCAGGTCAAAAATCACATTAAAACAGGTTGTAGTCCAACAGGTTTATTTGAATAAACTAGCTTTTGGAGTGTTGTTTCTTCATCAGGTGTGCTGAAAGCTAGTGTTTTCAAATAAACCTGTTGGACTATAACCTGGTGTCGGGTGATTTTTAACCTCGTACAACCCAGTCCAACACCGGCACCTCTCCATCCTTCTCTATCATTCAGTATTTCTATTGAGAAGCATTTGGTATTTGTGAAAAATAACTGTCCGTTTGATCCCTTATATTTAATTTTATATTTTAGTCAAACAGCATCAGTAACCAGTTTGAATGACTTCCTACTATTTGGTGTGACTAAAACCAGTGCAGTAGTTAGCGCAGTTTTGATGTTGTCAAAGGCACATTGACCTTCTTTTGTCAATTCAGTTTATGCCATTCTTCAGTAAATCTGTCAGACTTCTGCACTGAATTCCGGAATGGAGTCCTGATAAAATCCACTTAAGATATTCGCATTTTGACTTGGGGTAGGGTCAATCTAGTACATCCCTTTATTCCGTTCCTCTGTGCACAGTGAGTGAAGCTTGTCCTACAGTGTGGCCCAAATAAATTGCTTTGCTTTGGCAAATTCGCTTTTCGTCAGATTTATGACTAAACTGATTGTTGTAGCCAGTTAAACAGTTTGTTCAAGATGTTCACACCAGATTCGGCTGAACATAGCCAAGTCATCAATGTAAACAATGCTGTTGCACTATGCTCCAGTAAATTTGGTAAATATTGGAAATTTGCTGGTCATTTTTAATGTAAAAAGTGAGGTCTGCAGATGCTGGAGATCAGAGCTGAAAATGTGTTGCTGGTTAAAGCGCAGCAGGTCAGGCAGCATCCAAGGAACAGGAAATTCGACGTTTCGGACAAAAGCCCTTCATCAGAAAGATTCCTGGCTTTTGCCCGAAACGTCGAATTTCCTGTTCCTTGGATGCTGGTAATTTTTTATTCCAGGTTGCATGACTTTACATTGGTAAAGTCCACCTGCTGTTAAGTAAACCGGTATTTCTTTGTTTTATCAGTAACTGGCCACTATTAGTTTTACAGATCACTTTTGGCCACACATTGTGCACATGCACATGTCTAGTTCTTTCAATACACTCATCTAGTCATGGAATCTGTTATGAATCTGCTTTTCTTACCATGTTGACTTTGTGATTATAAATACCAAATCTTTGCCTCCATCCAGTTTTGACACTATCACAAAAGGTGAGCTGCAGGACTATAAACATTCAGTGATATCAATATCCATTGCAAATTTAATCTCTTCCCTAAATTGCGCTAACTTCTCTGAATTGGATCTGTAAGGATGTTGTCAAAGAGTGTGGTGCTGGAAAAGCACAGCAGGTCAGGCAGTATCCGAGGAGCAGGAGAATCGACGTTTTGAGCATAAGCTGTTCATCAGGAATGGGAGATGGCCCAAGAGGGCTGAGAGGAAAATAGTAGGGGAGGGTGGGGATGCAATAGGTGGATGAAGTTGGGGGTAAAGGTGATAGGTCGGAGAGGAGGGTGGAGCGGATAGATGGGAAGGAAGATGGACAGATGGGACAGGTCAAGACCATGGCACCAATTTGGAAGGTTGGATCTGGGATAAGGTGGGAGGGGAGCAGAAATAAGGAGAAGTGTGAAATCCACATTGATATCGTGTAGTTGGAAGGACACAATACTGAAGATGAGGCGTTTTTCCTCCTGGCGTCGGGTGGTAAGGGTTTGGCAGGGGAGGAGGCCTGGGATCTCTGTAAGGATCTTGTTTTATGGATAACACGTTCCCAACATTAACCTTATGTACAGTCAGGGATGCTTTTCCAGTGGCCTATTCGTTGATTTATAAGTCTGTAATAGTTTTTTGACTCACTTTGATTCCCCCTCCACCACACTCTTAAATTCCAATGAGTATAGCCCTAGTCTATATAATTAGCACCTCCACATTGTTCAAAACTGAAAGAACTGTAAATCAGAAACAAAAAGAGAAGTTGCTGGAAAAGCTCAGCAGGTCTGGCAGCATCTCTGAAGAGAAATCCGAGTTAACATTTCAGGTCCAATGACTTTTCCCTTTGAGGGAGGGCCAATGGACCCGAAATGTTAACTTTGATTTTTCTTCACAGATGCTGCCAGAGTTGCTGAGCTTTTCCAGCATCTTCTGTTTCTTTTTTCCACGTTATTCAGTCAGATTACTGGAAGATTGATTTTTGAATTTTCAGTTTCAGTTTCCGATTTCCTTTCTCAATGGTTCTGGTTTTCACTTCCCTCCCTTTTCTCACTATTATAAGTGAGCTTCTCTCCTCACTATCCACCCTGTCATAATATCTCATTTACATATTAACACAACAAAGTCATTCACTTGATTTTGATTTGATCTATTGTTGTCGCATGTACTGCGATCCAATGAGAAGTATTATTTTGCGTGCTACCCAGACAAATCATACCTCATGTAAATATATCAGGGTAATAGAACAGAATACAGAGAAGGCTCACTGGTCTATAATTCCCAGGGACGTCTCTACTCCCCTTCTTGAAAAAGGGAACAACATTTGCTATCCTCCAGCCTTCTGGCACTATTCCTGGAGACAATGACGATATAAAGATCAAAGCAACTTGAGTGCAGTCACATGCTTACTATTGTACTTGGCCACTGTTCCAAATGACCTTCTAATTTGTTTAAATTCACAGAACTGACCTAAAGCCCTCTACCTCGATTTCAACATCCAAATCCCAAACATAATATTTATAGTATAAACCTTTCATCTCACTGAACACAATGTTTTCAGCACAGAACCAAAACGTTTGGTGTGTCTGTTTATAGTGGCCTCTGTTGAATTTACTCATGCCACTCCCCATCTTTTTCCCAATTCCCTGCAATGTTTGTTTTTCCTTTCCAGATGATGATCCAGTTACCTTTTTAAAAGTACAGTATGTCTTGCTACATGCTCAGACATCTCATTTCAGGTTCTGGATCAGTGGTGCTGGAAGAGCACAGCAGTTCAGGCAGCATCCAACGAGCAGCGAAATCGACGTTTCGGGCAAAAGCCCTTCATCAGGAATAAAGGCAGTGAGCTGGAAGCATGGAGAGATAAGCTAGAGGGGGGTGGGGTGGGGAGAGAGTAGCATAGAGTACAATGGGTGAGTGGGGGAGGAAAGGAAGGTGATAGGTCGAGGAGGAGAGGGTGGATTGGAAAAGAAGATAGGCAGGTTGGACCAGTCCGGACAAGTCATGGTGACAGTGTTGAGCTGGAAGTTTGAAACTAGGATGAGGTGGGGGAAGGGGAAATGAGGAAGCTGTTGAAGTCCACATTGATGCCCTGGGGTTGAAGTGTTCCGAGGCGGAAGATGAGGCGTTCTTCCTCCAGTCGTCTGGTGGTGAGGGAGCGGCGGTGAAGGAGGCCCAGGACCTCCATGTCCTCGGCAGAGTGGGAGGGGGAGTTCAAATGTTGGGCCACAGGGCGGTGGGGTTGATTGGTGCGGGTGTCTCAGAGATGTTCCCTAAAGCGCTCTGCCAGGAGGCGTCCAGTCTCCCCAATGTAGAGGAGACCACATCGGGAGCAACGGATACAATAAATGATATTTGTGGATGTGCAGGTAAAACTTTGATGGATGTGGAAGGCTCCTTAAACTTTGATGGATGTGGGATCTAGCTCTTGTCTGCATAGAAATGTTTTTGTTTTTGTTCCTGGTGTCTTTGCTTCTTTTGCCAATCACCTTCAAACTGTGCCCTCTAATTCCGGATTCCATCACCAGTGGGAACAGAATTTCCATATTTCCAGATACCTTTGGATATCTACTTTTGGATACTCTTATCAGATCTCCTACTGCTCTTCAAAGAGAAGAGACTTAAAAAAAGTTTTTTAAAATTGATTTGAGGGAGTAGGGCATCACTGGCTGACTGACATTGATAGCCCATCCCAATTTGCCTTTAACCTTCACATCTCTATATCTTCACTCTGTCTACGGAAATGAATTAGTATTGCCAAAGCAGATGTTATTAAGTCCCAATAGTCCACACTCATTCCCATTCACTCTTCCTATTTTACAGGATCTCAATGATGACATTTGCAGTCCAGTCATGAATAAATTGCTGCTGTTTGTGGGAGTTTGTTGTATTCAAATTGAATGCTGCATTTCTGACATTGGAATACAACATGCTTCAAAGGTTCTACAGCACTCCCTGCAGATGTGCTGTTTATGTCTGAATTTTGTACGGCCCTGTGTTATAAGGGTGACTTTAGTTGGGCTGGGATCTGAGCAGAAGCTGGCTTCAAGACTTGAGTTGCAATGCTTCTGAGGTATCATTGACAACCTAAATATCATTCCAGCCCATGGACCTGGCAAAATCACAGAGAAATGTGGGGTGGCACGGTGGCTCAGTGGTCAGCACTGCTGCCTCCCAGCGCCAGGGACCCGGGTTTGATTCCAGCCTCAGGTGACTGTCTGTCTGTGTGGAGTTTGCAAGTTCTCCCCGTGGGTTTCCTCCGGGTGTTGTGGTTTTGTGCCACAATCCATAGATATGCAGGCCAGGTGAATTGGCCATGCTAAATTGCCTATAGTGTCAGGTCTGAAAATGTGTTGCTGGAAAAGCACAGCAGGTCAGGCAGCATCCGAGGAACAGGAAATTCGATGTTTCGGGCATAAGCCCTTCATCAGGAATGAGGAAAGTGTGTCCAGCAGGCTAAGATAAAAGGTAGTGTCAGGTCCCAAGTTAGGGGTAAATGGGTCTGGGTAGGTTACTCTTTGGAAGGTTGGTGTGGGCTTGTTGACCTGAAGCACCTGTTTCCATACTGTAGAGAATCTAATCTAATCAAATCAAAATACAGGGACAAAAGATGGTCTTGTTCAAATATGTTTTTTAATAATATTTAAGTATCTGTAAAAAAATCTGCAGTAAGCAAGACTGTGACTGGGATTTGGAGAGTTAATGCTACTTCCCAAAGTTTATCCCTTATTCAGAGTCTCAAGGGAAAAATCAGATGATCTGATTCTTTTCACACTTGCTGTTGTGTGGAACTTGTTTTGCCTGTCTTCACTGATGTGATTTCCTATTTTTATAACAGTAACTACACGTCAAAAAATGCTTCATTGTTTGGAAAGTGTTTTGTATGGTCCAGTAGTCATTGTAAAATGCTGTTTGCTAAGTGTAATTCTTTTCAACTGCACCACCCTCCAAAAGAAAAGCAGATGTGCGGCTAGACCCGGACAGGATTGGTAGAGTTTACACACTCACTGGGTGTGATAAGATGATTTGCTGCTCCAGATAAGACCAGCTTCCAGATGATGTTCTTGAACACTATGCCTAGTTAGCCAGATCTGATACACTTGCATTTTGTGAGCTGAAAGGGGAGATTGATAGGGTTTGTGGGCGGCATAGTGGTTGGCACTGCTGCCTCACAGCGCCTGAGACCCGGGTTCAATTCCCGACTCAGGCGACTGACTGTGTGGAGTTTGCACGTTTTCCCCATGTCTGCGTGGGTTTCCTCCGGGTGCTCCGGTTTCCTCCCATTGTCCAAAGATGTGCGGGTCAGGTGAATTGGCCATGCTAAATTGCCCGTAGTGTTAGGTAAGGGGTAAATGTAGGGGTATGGGTGGGTTGCGCTTCGGTGGGTCGGTGTGGAGTTGTTGGGCCGAAGGGCCTGTTACCACACTGTAAGTAATCTAATCTAATCTAATCGAGATCAATGGGTACACATTCTTAATTCTTCCAGATTCCTCTTAGATTTAAATCTTAATTAGAGAATGATTTGCAGAAGAAAACAGAGTTTCATCTACCTTTGTATTTCTTTTCAGATTTGTGTTGAAGGGAATATTGCGAGTGGGAAGACGACTTGCCTGGAGTACTTTGCAAACTCGTGCAACATTGAGGTAAATGGAGGACTCTGCAATCGGTTTTTAAATTCATTCTGGGAATCTGGGCATTGCTGCTGTTTATTGCCGTGAGAAGGCGGTACAGGTATCCCCCGCTTTTCGAATGTTCGCTTTATGCCAAGTCGCTTCTAAAGAAGGCCTACATTAGGACCCGTTTTCGCTAACTGAATGAGGATTATCACTTCTGTGGAAAAGCATGCGCAGCGAGAATGGCATTGCTGAGTGCCTTCCCCAGAAATGTTAATAGGTAACCCTCTTCCTCTCTCTCCTACACCCCAGTCTCCCGTACCTCCCTCCACCCCAACCGGCCTAAGGTGCCATCATCACCACCACCATGTCTCAGCCTTCCAATGTGCTCACTGTCTTCCCAATTCTGGTAAATGAAACTCCACTGTACATGCATATTTCCACTTTAAATAGGCTATGTATTTATCATATCATTCCTGTTTTTACTTTATGTTAGTGTTAGTTTAGGTTCGGGTGTTATACTTGGTGTGATTTGGTAGGCTATTTTTTGGGTCTGGAAATGCTCAAAATATTTTCCCAACTAAATGAATGGCAATTGCTTCTTCACTTTGTCATTTAGCTTATGAAAGGTTTCATAGAAACGTTCCACTTTCCAATAGCAGGGGGCACCTGTATCAGGAATACTGAGAATCGGTTCAATCCCTGTGATCATTCTGGTAATGGCTTGAGACAGCTAGGTGGCTTGTAGGCTAATAGCCCTTCTGAGAACCTTTCAGTGGACCAAATCCTGACGACCTCACTCCCATTCAACCCAATCCCAATCCGATGTTCTCCTCCTTTTAGTAATGCTGTAAGGAGCTTGGGTAAAGAAATTGCTCCTGAATTCCCAGTTGGATCCGTTGGTGAATTTCTTGTGGTTACAGCCTTTGGTTTGATCATTTCACTGGAAGGAGAAAGTGAGGACTGCAGATCAGAGCTGAAAATGTGTTGCTGGAAAAGCGCAGCAGGTCAGGCAGCATCCAAGGAGCAGGAGAGTCGACGTTTTGGGCATGAGCCCTTCTTCAGGAATTATTTCTGAAGAAGGGCTCATGCCCAAAACGTCGACTCTCCTGCTCCTTGGATGCTGCCTGACCTGCTGCGCTTTTCCAGCAACACATTTTCAGCTCATTTCACTGGAACAATGGATTTGATTTGCTATCCTGAGGAAGGATCACCGGACCCGAAATGTTAACTTTGACTTCTCTTTACAGATGATGCCAGACCTGCTGAACTTTTCCAGCAACTTCTGTTTTTGTTTCTGATTTGCAGCATCCGCAGTTATTTCAGTTTTTATTTGATTTGTTGTACCTGAGTGAGTCTGTAGGATCTCTCCAAGGGAGATTATCTCTTTTATCAATAGTCCGTGTTTCACGTAACCAATCTAACACAAGAGTTCCACTATTGAAAATAACTGCTTGACAAATGTACTAAGACTGGTGAGCAGTTTATTTGATTTTTTGTTTCCATGTATGAAGGAATTTAATCAACACCATTCTGCCCCCACCACCGTTTCCTAGAGAAACTTTTATCTAAGACTGACCATGTTCGGTTTTGAAATTTCTAGTGAAGCCCCAGTGCCAACATGTTTGTTTTGGAAAGGGTGTTCTGCTGCCCTTTGAGTGAAGAACTCTTCCTGGCCTCACCTCTTAACCTCAATTGTAAGCTTACAGCTCCTTATGTGGGACTCTTCACCCCAAAGAAAATACCTTCTCTCTGCAGTATTCAACTCCTTTCAGTCATCCTTACTGACATCCTATGGATGGCCCTTTAATATTGTGTACTCAGTGGATGACAAACATAGTCTGTATAGTTTGTCTTTCTGATGTTAATCTGACAGCCCAGGTATCTTTCGGGGAAATCTGCACTGTACTCACTCCGAGGCCACTACGTCACGAATACATTTGTCTTGATGTTGATTATGGAAATGTCGTTCTTTGCATTCCTATTGGTAAAGGAGACCTTATCCCTTGGAGAGATCGTACAGGCACAGTCAGACTTCTCGTGCCCCGTTATTGAGGTTCCACAGCGTCTGTCCTTTTTTAAAGATGTTTTTCTGTCTCTTGGCAGACCCTGACAGAGCCTGTGCCAAAGTGGAGGAATATTTGGAACCACAACCTGCTGGTAAGACCAAGGTGTACGTAATGGGATCAATTTGTGAGCTTTTGGAGGGGGAGGGTCCAGGTTTTCTGAGGGAGATCGGATTGAGCTCCGTGTCAGATTTTAGGCTCTGCATGGGAAAGGTGGAAAGGGTTCCGCAGTAATGTAGTACAGGGAGGTACTGGTGATGTGGAAACTTTAGGATACAACTGAATTGGGGTGGGGGAATCTTGGGATACACTGCAGACACCTTTGTAGACCAGAGCTCACAAGCTCTTCCACTGAAAGGATCAAGGGTAGCAGGCACATAGGAATCCTGTCACCTCCAAGTTATCCTCCCGCCCATCTTGGAAATATATTGGTATTCCATCTATTTGGTTGAAATTGTTTTGTGTTCAAATGAATATCTGTCTTGCCTTGATCTGGGAGGGAAAGCTGATGATATGCCTGGTTAAGAAATGACTTGAAGACTTAGTAATGGACTTTGATCATCACTGTACAGACTTGTCATTTCTTTCTGTGGAACTACAGACTGTAGCGACCCCTGGGCCTACTCCTGCTTTCCAGTGTCAGTGAGTCACTAACCCCATCAATCCTGGGGCGAGCAGCACAATGGGATCAAATTCACCATCCACACTGTGGCTGCTCAGGGAGAAGACCCATCTCTCCCTAGAGGGCAGCAAGGGCTGAGCAGTAAATGCCAACTTTGCCGTGATGCCTGCCACCCAATAATGGTCTGTTTTACTTTGGGAGGGTGGGGTTAATCCACTCACCGTTCTCCTCATACTCAGTTTTCCAATCACGAACCCTGAAGCATGTTACAGCAACAACAGAGAGGTTGAGCTTGTCAAGGACAATGTAGCTGAGCGGTAATAACTCATTGCCTGAATGTGCCATTGGGAAACTGGACTTCCAAGATGTATTCATGCCTAAATAATTTTGTTGGCAGGCATTGATGTATGAAGATCCCTCACGGTGGGCGATTACTCTCCAGACCTATGTCCAGCTCACGATGTTGCAACAGCATATTCTGCCTCAGGTACACACACCAAACAGAAAATAAAGTGTCTTCATTTTAAAGAAGAAAAGTAATTGTCTGCACTGAAAATTAATACATTTAATCTTGTATTGGACCTTGTTTAAAGCACACTTGGAGTGCTCTGCTCAGTTGTTTGATCTGCAGATTACAAAAAAGGAGACTGTAAACAAAGGAATTGACTTGCACGGACAATCTTAGAATTGAGAGATTGTAACTATTAGAAGGTTTGAAGAGGCTGATGCTCTTTTCCCTAGAATATAAAGAACTGAGAGTTGATTTAAAGGTGCTCTTTAAGGTTATGAAGACGTTTGAAATGGGGAGATATGTTTCACTTGCTAGGGTAAGGTCCAAAATTTGATATAGCCTTTTTTTTAAGAAAACCCAATAGGGAATTCAGGAGAATTTTCTTTATCTCGAGTGTGGTGAGAATGTGGAACTTGCTCCCACAATTAGCATCAAAACATTCGAGGGACCCTAACTAAACATATGCATGAATTACAAAAAGCTAGCATCCAAATTCAACGGATAATAGGGAAGGCAAATGGAATGTTGGCCTTTATTTCAAAGGGAATTGTGCTAAAATTATACAAGGCATTACTGAGACCACAGCTGGAATACTGTGGACAGTTTTGATGCCTTTTCTTAGGAAGACTATTCAGGCATCAGATGTAGTCCAGAGAAGGCTCACTAGGTTGATACTGGGTGTGAAAGGACAGTCTTATGAGGAGAAGCTGAGTAGATTGGACTTGAACTCATTGGGGTTTAGAGGAATGAGAGATGACGTTATTTAAACATACAAGATTTCTGGGAGACTTGACAGTATTGATGTGGAATGGTTGTTTCCCCTTGTGAGAGAATCCAGGACCTCAAAATAAGGGTCAACCCCACCTTAAGGCAGAGATGAGAAGGAATTTCTTCCCTCAGAGAGGAGGGAATCTGTAGAGTTTTTTTTACCACAGAGGGATGTCGAGGCTGGCTCATTCAGTATACTCGAAGCTGAGATAGACAGATTTTCAATCATTAAGGGAGTCAAGAGTCATGGAGAAAAGGCTGGAAAGTGGAGTTGAGGATGATCAGCAGGCCAGGCAGCATCTCAGGAATAGAGAATTCGACGTTTCGAGCATAAGCCCTTCATCAGCTTATGCTCGAAACGTCGAATTCTCTATTCCTGAGATGCTGCCTGGCCTGCTGTGCTTTGACCAGCAACACATTTTCAGCTGTGATCTCCAGCATCTGCAGACCTCATTTTTTACTTGAGGATGATCAGATCAGCCATGATCATGCTGAATGGCGGACCAGACGCGTTGGGCTGAATAGCCTGCTTCTGCCCTGAGATTCTGAGGTAAGAAAGTGCAGAAAGTTATTTTAATGGATTTAGCTGAAACAGGGAAGAAGCTTATGAAAAACGCTCACGCTGGTGTATAGCTGTGGGGCCCAGTTGACTGTTTCTGATCTGTACATTCTCCGTGACATTTTGTCTTTTGAAGACAGTGCCGGTCCGAATGATCGAGAGGTCAATTTACAGCGCAAAATACGTCTTTGTGGAGAATCATTACCGAAGGTGAGCATTGCCGGTCGTGGCCAACAAAACAAACTCATGTTTACACTGTGATTCACTATTCAACTTGACAGGAATCTGCCTCCTATAATCCAGGGAAGATGACCATGTTTGTTCTTTAATTACCTTTAATATGGAGTGTCAAGTAGCTGAAGACTGGGAAAGAGCTAAGAGAGGAGGGTAATACACTTTGGAGACTGGGTGATTGAATATTGATCTTCCTAAAATGTGTAATACAATGTTTTCTCTAAGATTAGTTATTAACCGTTGTACTCAAACCCAATAAGGTCCATCCCAACTCTTCTTATCTCCATTATCTCCTTCAAAGCTCCCAAACTCTGTATCCCTCCAATTCTGGTCTCTAAGAGTATTGCTCATTATCGCTGATTGCACTTCAGAGTGCTACGTTGATTTGTAAAGCATTCCACAATGTGCTGAGGATGTGGAAGGTGCAATATAAATGCATGTGTTTTTTCATTCCTTCGTTGGTGGCAATGGCTTCAGTTGCTTGGGCAACCTCTAAACCTCTTTGTCTCCCGAAACCTTTCTCCACTTGCCCTCACCTACTTCTAAGATGCTTTTTAACACCTACGCTTTGACCAAGCCCCATTCTCACATGCCTCAATGTCAATAAATCTAATCCAGATGAAGTATTCGCAATGGCAAAGGATTCAGATCACAGGTGGAAAATTGCAATTTTTGTCAGTTATTTTCAAAAGGAATTAGTTGCCTGAAAAACCAAACATTCCAGGACATTGTGAGGGAGTAGGAGCCTGGCCTAAACTGTTGGCTGAGGAGGAAAACACCAGCACAGATTCAATGGGCTGAGTGGCCTGCTTCTGACTCTGAAATGAGGAAGTAGCTATCTGCTGGTTAGCAATTAGCCCTGAAATTAAAGGTGACCACAGCTGCCCTCTTGTGGGGCAGTGGTAGAATCCCTATCCCTGGACTGGGAGGTTTAGGTTCAAGACCCACCTGCTCCAGAGCTGTGTGACAACATTTCTGAACAGATTGATTAGAAAAAATAGTTTAAATAAAAATTTAAGGAAAACAATGTAGGTGTCAGCTCTCTCTCTCTCCTGCGCACCCCCCCCCCCCACCCACCTTCAATGGGCTTTGTCCTAAACTAATCAATCGGAAAACATGGTAATTTACTGCAGATGGGGGGAGAAAGAAAGATTTTCAGTTGTGTGTAGGTGCATTTCATATATATTTTTTAAAATGGTCATAGTTGGGAGGTTTTTTTTATAGATTAGATTACTTACAGTGTGGAAACAGGCCCTTTGGCCCAACAAGTCCACACCGACCCACCGAAGCGCAACCCACCCATACCCCTAACCTAACACTACGGGCAATTTAGCATGGCCAATTCACCTGGCCTGCACATCTTTGGAATGTGGGAGGAAACCGGAACACCCAGAGGAAACCCACGCAGACACGGGGAGAACGTGCAAACTCCACACAGTCTGTCACCTGAGTCGGGAATTGAACCCGGGTCTCTGGCGCTGTGAGGCAGCAGTGCTAACACAGTGAAGAAGGTTATCTCAGAATACAATGGGATCTTGATCAGATGGGCCAATGGGCTGAGAAGTAGAAGATGCAGTTTAATTCAGATAAATGTGAGGTGCTGCATTTTGGAAAAGCAAATCTTAGCAGGACTGCTGCCTGACCTGCTGTGCTTTTCCAGCACCACTCTAATCTAGACTCTGATCTCCAGCATCTGCAGTCCTCACTTTTGCCTACTTAATGGTAAGGTCCTAGGGAGTGTTGCTGAACACAGAGACCTTGGAGTGCAGGTTCATAGCTCCTTGAAAGTGGAGTTGCAGGTAGATAGGATAGTGAAGAAGGCTTTTGGTATGCTTTCCGTTATTGGTCAGAGTATTGAGTACAGGAGTTGGGACGTCATATTGCAGCTATAGAGGACATTGGTTAGGCCACTGTTGGAATATTGCGTGCAATTCTGGTCTCCTTCCTATCGGAAAGATGTTGTAAAACTTGAAAGAATTCAGAAAAGATTTCCGAGGATGTTGCCAGGGTTGGAGGATTTGAGCTACAGGGAGAGGCTGATCAGGCTGGGTCTGTTTTCCCTGGAGCGTCAGAGGCTGAGGGGTGACCTTATCGAGGTTTACAAAATCGTAAAGGGCATGGATAGGATAAATAGACAAAGTCTTTTCCCTGGGGTTGAGGAGTCCAGAACAGAACTAGAGGGCATAGGTTTAGGGTGAGAGGGGAAAGATGTAAAAGAAACCTAAAGGGACAACTTTTTCTCACAGAGGGTGGTTGTGTATGAAATGAGCTGCCAGAGGAAGTGGTGGAGGCTGGTACAATTGCAACATTCAAAAGGCATTTGGATGGGTGTATGAATAGGAAGGGTTTGGAGGGATGTGGGCCGGATGCTGGAAGGAGGGACTAGATTGGATTGGGATATCTGGTCAGCATGGACAGATTGGACCGAAGGGTCTGTTTCCGTGCTGTACATCTCTATGACTCTTATAGTGCAGCGTAAGTGTCCATACCTCTGGACCAGGAGGTCTGGGTCAACTCTGGAGGAACAGTGAGTAATGTTTGTCTTTACCCTATTCAGTTCCACTATGCCAGCTGTGGATTATGCCGTGCTCACCGAGTGGTTTAATTGGATCGTGACGAACGTCCATATTCCAATCGATTTGATTGGTAAGAGCTGCTAATTGACATGGGGGAGGACTTTAATGCAATGGGAAGCTAGAGGGAGGTCTGGGTCATTCCTGCAGACGGAGTGGAGTTGTTCTCCAAAGTGGGAACCGGGTCTGTTTGGTCTCACCAATGTAAAGGAGACTGCAGTATGAGCAGCGGATGCAGTAGACTGAGAAGCAAATAGACTGGGCCAAAGGATGTACAAGTGGAATGGTTTTTCATCAGGGAGATATGTTTGGTGCTTTGGAGAGTGAGAAGGGAAGAGGTGATTGGCCAAGGGTTCACCTTATATGATTAAACAGGAAGGTGCAGTAGGGGAATGAGGAAGTGTTCTGAGTGATAGAGGAGTGGACCAGGATGTTCTGGAGGGAATGGTTCCTGTGGAATGATGATCCAGATGGGAGGGGAGGATGTGTTTGGTGGTGGCATCCTGCTGGAGGTGGGAGAGAACGATCCTTTTAATGTCGAGACTGGTGGAGTGGAGGTGAGGACACCCATTGTGGTGCTGGAAAGGAGAAAAGGTGAGGGCAGGAGATCGATTGGACATGACTGAGGGCTGTGCCACTCACAATGAGGGGTGGGAGGGGGAGTTCCTCAGTTAAAGCAAAAGAAGGACATGTCAGAGGCAGCCTGGTTGAAGATGGCAGCATACAGCACACAGGGAGAAACCTGGAAAATAGAGTGGAGTCCTTGCAGGCAGCAGGGTGTGAGGAAGGGTAGTCATGGTAACTGTGAGGTTCGGAGGGTTTGTAATGGACATAGTGGACAGCCTAGCCCCAGAATTGGAAGCAACAAAGTAAAGGAAGGGAGGGAGCGAGTTGGAGATGGACCCATGTGAACATGAGAGAAGGATGGAAATGAAAGCAAAATCAATGCTATTAAGGAGGGGTTTCCAGGATTTTGACCCAGCGACACTGAAGGAGTGGCGATATATTTCCAAGTGAGGCTGGTAAGCGGCTTGGAGGGGAACTTGCAGAGGGTGGTGTTCCCATGTATCTGCTGCCCTTGTCCTTCAGGATGGAAGTAGTTGTGGGTTTGGAAGGTGCAGGCTAAGGATCTTGAGTGAATTCTGCAGTGCACCTTGTAGATGGTGCACACTGTTACAAAGCATTGGTGGTGGAAGGAGTGGATGTTTGTGGATGTGGTGCCAATCAAGTGGGTTATTTTGTCATGGGTGGTGCCAAGCCAGTTGTATTGTTGAAACTGCACCCATCCAGGCAAGAGGGGAGTATTCCATCACACTCCTGACTTGTGCCTTGTAGATGGTGGACAGGCTCTTGGGAGTCAGGAGATGGGTTATTCAATGCCATATTACTAGCCTTTGACCTGCTTTTTTAGCCACCATATTAATATGGCTAGCCCAGTTCAGTCAAGTGTAATGGATGGTGGCAGACATGAGCATGGGATTGAGACCATAATCAGGTAAATAGTGATCTTATTGGATTGTGGAACAAGATCTTAGAACTAAATGGTTGCTTCCTGTTCCCAAGTCCTACTTTCCTATTGCTGGAAAAGGGAGATACAAAGAGACAGGATCAAGCACAATTGTGATGCCCTTTGTGTTGGAATTTCTCACTTCCTTTCTAGTGAAGAACATTGGGTGTAGAGATCAGGTGTCCTTGGTACCATTGCAAGTGTGTACTTGCTGGAGTCTCAACACAGCTCAGGACTGCAGTGGGAAGAGACTAGCCGGGGTGGCGGTGTGGTGGCAGTTAAAAGAAAACAAAAGGTCACATTTTGCAGGATCCTAACATCTCAAACTCATTCCTCCTCAGTGTATCTTCAAACCACTCCAGAGACCTGTCAGGAGAGACTGAAATCCCGGTGTAGGACTGAAGAGAAAGTGATTCCCTTAGTGAGTATGAACATGCCCAGGGGTTTGGGTCAGGCCGATGTGAAGTGCATTTGCTTTGATTAGAGAGTTCCTGACAATGGCTCATCTTCACTTATTCATTTATCATCATGATTTGTATCAATTGTCAGCGATCAGACATAGGGGAGGTGGTGGCAGAATGATATTGTCAGTGGACTATCTGTGATCCAGATGTCACGCTAATGCTTAGGATCACAGGTAGCCGATAGAATTTAGTGTCCATGAAATCATTATAGGAATGCATTGGAGAGATTGCAGAAGGGGCCAAGCTCAGGCAAGTGGGACTGGTTTAGTTTGGGAACATGGTCGGCGTGGACTAGAGTCATAGAGTAATAGAGATGTACAGCACAAAAACAGACCCTTTGGTCCAACCCGTCCATGCCGACCAGATATCCCAATCCAATCTAGTCCCACCTGCCAGCATCCGGCCCATATCCCTCCAAACCCTTCCGATTCATATACTCATCCAAATGCTTTTTAAATGTTGCAATTGTACCACCTTCCACCACTTCCTCTGGCAGCTCATTCCATACACGTACCACCCTCTGTGTGAAAAAGTTGCCCCTTAGGTCTCTTTTATATCTTTCCCCTCTCACCCTAAGCCTATGCCCTCTAGTTCTGGACTTCCCTGCCCCATGGAAAAGACTTTGCCTATTTATCCTATCCATGCCCCTCATAATTTTGTAAACCTCTATAAGGTCACCCCTCAGCCTCCGACGCTCCAGGGAAAACAGCCCCAGCCTGTTCAGCCTCTCCCTGTAGATCAAATCCTCCAACCCTGGCAACATCCTTGTAAATCTTTTCTGAACTCTTTCAAGTTTTGCAACATCTTTCCGACTAGTTGGACCGAAGGATCTGTTTCCATACTGTGTGATTCTGTAAACTATTCTATACGCTATTATTTAAATGATTCTATAAGCGATTTGCAGGAATGGTTCCAGGAATGAGAAACTTCAGTGATGAGGCAAGTAGCAGAAAACAATTGATGCTTAAAGTCTAGCTGATGAAGGACTTGGTACCTACTGGGATAGGGAGAGTTGGAGGAGAGGGGTGAGTTTGGAAATTGGGGAGGAAAATTACTTCAGTTTTGTGCATTCCTCTCACTGTTGACCGTGTCCAATTTTGTCAGGAGTATTTAGAAGCTCTTCATCAGCTTTATGAAGACTGGCTAATCAGAGAGACCTCCTTCACAGTACCTGCCCCTGTGCTGGTGAGCAACTGAACTGGAAATGATATTACTAACTCTGAGTCGCAAGAGGTAGGATTGGATCTGATGTAATAATGAGGAGTGGGGTAGAGATGGTTACAGTGACTCGTACTGTAATAAGAGGTGGATATGGATTATTGTAATGGTGATGTAATGAGGGGTGGCTGTAATGGTTGGTGTTTTAATAAGGGGCAGAGTAGATATGGTTGTACTGGTTGGTGTTATAATGAAGGGAGAGGTAGAGGCAATTAGATAGCTTCTATTATAATGAAGGGTAGAGATAATTTGAATATTTGATATTGTAATGTGAGGTGGAGTGTAGATAATTGTAAGAGCAGCATTATGAATGGTATGGATAATTCCGGTAGCTGGTATTGTAATGAAGGGTAGAGATTATTCCAATAGCTGGTATTGTAATGAGGGGTAGAGATAATTATGATTGGTACTGTAATGAGGGGTGGAGATAATTAGGATTGTTAGTATTGCAATGAGGGGTGGAGATAATCATTGTATTGTAATGAGGGATGGAGATAATTATGGTATTGTAATGAGGGATGGAGGTAATCATGATATTGTAATGAGTGGTGGGGATAATTAGGATTGTTGGTGTTGTAATGAGGGGTGGAGATAATTAGGATTGTTGGTACTGTAATGAGGGGTGGAGGTAATCATGGTACTGTAATGAGGGATGGAGATGGTGTTGAACGAGTATTATCACAGACTTGATGCTCAGCTTGTGCAGTGTATCTTTTGCTCATTGTTTGAACCGTTTGTTCTAGGTGATCCCTGCAGATCATGATGTTCAGAAGATGCTGAAACAGTACGAGGACCAAAAGGAGAAGATTCTGTATCCCTTTTGCAAAAGATCCTCTACATGAAAACTACATGTAGACTGGAGTTTTCTACATGTAAACATGTATAACTGGATGATCAACAACTTAAACCTTTCACTTTACAGTGAATCCTATACAACCAAAACTGTTAGGTACATTTGCCATAAGCTCCAACTTAGAACATTTTGAACCAGGTGGAACTAGTTCCAGTTGATTTTTTTCACGGGGTGAGGGCAACCGTGGCTAGGGCAGCATTTGCCCATCCCAAATTACCCACAGGGTATCAAGTGTCAACCACATCGCTGTGGGTCTGGAGTCACATGTAGGCCAGACAAGGATGGTAGATTCCTTCAGGAATCAGCATTCGTTAGACTCTTAATTCCCGATTTTTACTGAATTCAAATTCCACCATCTGCCATGGTGGGATCAGAACCTGGGACTCCAGAACATTACCTGGGTCTCTGAATTAACAGTCCAGCGATAGTACCACTAGGCCATCCCCTCTCCTAGATGGTTTGATGGTAGTTTAGTTGTGTTATTGGAGGTTTAATTATGAACCCTTGTCTTGCCGACACTGCCATTGACTGAGTTCATGCTCCGATTTGGCAGTGTTCTGGCTGTTACTTGTGATTAGAATGGTTCTCGGTCTGCTACTTTCCCATTGCTATTCCTTGACCTTTGGGAATGTTACATTCCACACTTAATTATATGATGGGACAGAGGAGGACGATAAGTGAATCATGCATTCTTTAAGTAACGTTGTTCAGTTAAGCAGCAAGCACTATGTTTATCATGCTTCTTTATTTAAATCAACAAGAAATGACCAAAATAAGTCCAATATTTACTTAAAGTGCAATCTGGAATGTACAGAAATTGGCCATTTGGCCCAACTAATCAGTGTTTGTTCCATGTTTACTTTGTCCCAGTTTGTCTGTCTCCCCTTTGTGTGGGATAAAGCTCCATAGATTACAAAAATCAGACAGTTACACAAAATCTTTAAACAATCCCAGCAGGGTATAATGTGTCTTGGGTTTTGTTTTTATGTTGTACTTTAGTCATGAGTTTTGGAGAGAGTATAGAATTGATAAGGGTTCAAAAGGCTGAATTCTCATAATTTCTGCATCTGAATAGCTTCCTGCAACATTCTGTGCTGTTCTGTAAACTCCTCTCCTTGGAATGCTACCAGAGATGATGCAGGTACGTGCTTTGGCTGAGATGCTGGGGATGAGTCGGAGAAGATGAATCTTAAGAGGAGATTTAATGGAGGTGGTTAAAATCATACGCTGCTACAGTGGAGTATTTAGAGCAGCAATATTTTCAATGAAGATTGGAGAATGGCCGGGGTGGGGGAGGGATGCACAGGATCCAAGTGATTGGCAAAAGAGGACAGACGGAAAAGCTTTTTAATGCACAAAGTGGTTAGGATTTGGAAAGCGGTGCCTTACAGTGAGAACTTGCAGCAACTTTGGAAAGAGAATTGGATTAAAATGTGAAAGAGGAAATGGATGTAGAACATTGGGCAAGTAAGTGAATTGGATGCACTGGGTTGCTTTTTAAAGCAGCCAAACGCAGATTAGATTTTGGACTAACAAGGGAGGCCGAGGTTATCAGGATATAAGCAGCATGCTCCTAATGTTTGTGTTGGTGTAGCCTCCTGTAAACCTGTTTTCTCTGGCATTCCCTTGGGTTTGAAGATACCTTGCTTCCTGCCTGGTTCTGTGAACTCTGAGGTGGTTGATAATCCAGATTCTGCTACATGTCGGGGGAGGGGGGGTTGGTGGTGGTGTGTGTGGTGTGGCACTTGAAGGTTAGGAGATGGATTATTTGTATGTTTCCTCCGACACCTAGACTCTACCTGCTGTATGTTCCCAACGATTGCTCTCAATGTGCTTGACTCCTTCCTGGATTAACCTTTTCCTGTTTTGCCCATCACAGCCAAGTCCTCTCATGAGTTGGTGGGGGACGTGTGACTGACTTCTGGAAGGCTTTGAGGGGACAGCCTGAAAGAGGGGGGAGGGGTGCAGGATGGAAAGGGAGAACATAACTCTGGGGTGAATGTGTAGTCAATATCACTGTGACCCTTCAAGATTTAATTGTATTTATGTTGTTTTATTGTGTTAGATATTTGTGCTTACAAAATTTATTGTTACAGTTAAGATTGTTACATGGCCCCTGTTTTTGAAAAAAAGAACCTTTTCTCCAGGGAACAGATTAAACAATTGTATTGATCCTCATTGACCAGTTCTGACCAGTACCTGAGCTGGAGTGGTATCACTCTCACAGGAGAACACTGACCACTTCGTTCATGTCCTGATAGATGTCTTTAACTGCACTGTGTGTTGGGACCACACTCTGTACTTTTGTAAACATTCGTTTTATTCTTCACACGTGTTAAAGTTAATGGAAAATTGTTACATGAGCCCAGCTTTTTGCCATATTCTATTTACCATCGTTTCTTCCGTGACTCTGTGTGCTGAAAATAAACAATTCAGTGGATTTAGTGATAATTAGTTGTGATTTATTTGGTAATGAAGAAGTAAACTTGTTCAACATTAGACTGAGCTGCAAACTCCAGAGTAACATTTACCCTTCCTCCTGCCAAAATACTCCTGAAGTCAGTTTGCAAACAAGTTAAATTTGACACCGAGTCTCTGCAGGAGGTATGATTAGAAAGTTGGTCAAATGATGAATTTTGAAGAGTTTTGAACTTCCCCCTTACTTTGGAGGATGCACAGAATGTGCAACATGTGGGGAATGAGTGGGCTGTGCACATGTATTGATTACCTTTTAGGATGTGTGTTGGTGGAATAGTGTAACAACATAGAATGGATCTTTCACTGAAGTCCGCAGCTAAACCAACCTCAAGATTACAGACTCATCCAGCAAGGAACCAGACCCTTTGGTCCAACTAGTCCATGCCGATCATATTCCCAAGCTAAACCAGTCCCACTTGCCCCTATCTCTCTAAACCTTTCCTAGTCATGAGCTTATCTAAATGTCTTTTAAATGTTGTAACTGTACCTACATTCACCACTTCCTCTTGCAGTTCACTCCAAACACAAACCACTCTGTGTCAAACGTTGCCCGTCAAGCCCTTTTTAAATCTTTCTCCTTTCACCTTAAACATATGCTATCTAGTTTTGAAGTCCCATGTCCTCAGTAAAAAACCCTTGCTACTTGCCTTATTTATGCCCCTCATGACTTTATAAACCTCTATAAGGTTACCCCCCCAACCTATGCTCATGTGAAAAAAGGTCCCAGCCTATTTTTATAACTCAAACCCTCCATTCTTGGCAAAACCTTAGTGAATCTTTTCTGAACTCTCTCCAACTTAATAATATCCTTCCCATATCAGGGCAAACAGACCTGCACACAGTGCTGCAGAAGAGGCCTCACCAAAGTCCCGTACAAATTCAACATGACCTCCTAACTCCTATACTCAAAAGGTTTAAGCAATAAAGGCAAGCGTGCCAAATGCTGCCTTAACCACACTGTCTACCTGCAAATTTCAAAGAATCATGTACTTGAACCCCCCAGGTCTTGCTTCTGCAACACTACCCACGGCCCTACCATTAATTGTACAAGTCTTGCTATTGTTTCCTGATGAAGGGCTTATGCTCGAAACGTCGAATTCCCTATTCCTGAGATGCTGCCTAACCTGCTGTGCTTTGACCAGCAACACATTTTCAGCTGTGATCTCCAGCATCTGCAGACCTCATTTTTTACTTGCTATTGTTTTATCCAAATGTAGTACCTCAAAGTTTATATTCCAAGATAGCAGTGGCGGAGTAGGCAGCATACAGACTCCTTGTCTAGGCTGGGCTTCTCTTCCTTGTCTGCATTTTCTTTTCCATCTACCCCTTCTCTTTTTCCTTTTAATGTACCTGATGATGAGAGCTGTTCAGCAGGAGATGATTTTGATGGATTGTGGAGAAGCAGCAACATTATCTGAGACAATGCGCGGCTGCAGAGATGGTGGGTCAGCCTGGTAAGTCTTGAGCGGGACACTTTCCTGCAGCATGGTGTGGGTGGGGAATCCTGGAACTGGACACTGTGCAGCATAGTGTGGGTGGGGAATCCCGGAACGGGATACTCTGCAGCACGGTGTGGGTGGGGAAGCCCTGGAACGGGACACTGTGCAGTACGGTGTGGGTGGGGAAGCCCGGAACGGGACACTGTGCAGCACGGTGTGGGTGGGGAAGCCCGGAACGGGACACTGTGCAGCACGGTGTGGGTGGGGAATCCCGGAACGGGACACTGTGCAGCACGGTGTGGGTGGGGAATCCCGGAACGGGACACTGTGCAGCACGGTGTGGGATGGGAATCCCGGAACGGGACACTGTGCAGCACGGTGTGGGATGGGAATCCCGGAACGGGACACTGTGCAGCACGGTGTGGGATGGGAATCCCGGAACGGGATACTGTGCAGTGTGGTGTGGGTGGGGCAATCCCGGAATGGGACACTGTGCAGCGTGGTGTGGGTGGGGAAGCCCGGAGCTGGACACTGTGCAGCGTGGTGTGGGACTCTGGCAGTGGTATGCTATAGCAGCGGAGAAAGAAACATGGAACTCGTTATAAGTTATCTTTGATTAAATTTTATTTTGTGAATGGCACTTGTGTATGAGTGACAGTACACACTTTTCATTGTATTTTATAGCAATGCATGTGACAATAAAGGATATTCATCTCATAGTTACCTAAATTAAAATCCAGCTGTTAACCTTCATCCTATTGATTCAATTGATCAACATTTCTTTGCAATCTGAGATAACCTTCATTATTGTTCACTGTATCACCAATCCTGGTATCATCCACAGACTCACTAACCATGCGCCTATATTCTTATGCAAAACATTTATGTAATCAACAAATAAAAGCTGACCCGGTATCAATCCCTGATGAACACCGTGGGACACAGGCCTCTGGTCTGATAAACAAGGCCCCCCCCCCCAGGTCTTTTTTAAAAAATTGGTCAAGGTCCCAACCCCAACACCACTCCCATCAGAGGGTCTAGAGCAAAGCTCTCTCTACCTTTATAAAATGGAAAAGTAAATGTTTCCATAAGACATAGGAGTGGAAGTAAGGCCATTCGGCCCATTGAGTCCACTCTGCCATTCAATCATGGCTGATGGGCATTTCAACTCCACTTACCAGCGTTCTCCCCGTAGCCCTTAATTCCTCGAGACAACAAGAATTATCAATCTCGGCCTTGAAGACATTTAGTGTCCCGGCCTCCACTGCACTCTGCGGCAATGAATTCCACAGGCCCGCCACTCTCCGGCTGAAGAAATGTCTCTGCATTTCTGTTCTGAATTGACCCCCTCTAATTCTAAGGCTGTGTCCACGGGTCCTAGTCTCCTCGCCTAACGGAAACAATTTCCTAGCATCCACCCTTTCCAAGCCATGTATTATCTTGTATGTCTCTATTAAGTCTCCCCTCAATCTTCTAAACTCCAATGAATACAATCCCAGTATCCTCAGCCGTTCCTCATATGTTAAACCTGCCATTCCAGGGATCATCCGTGTGAATCTCCGTTGGACACGTTCCAGTGCCAGTATGTCCTTCCTGAGGTGTGGGGACCAAAACTGGACACAGTACTCCAAATGGGGCCTAACCAGAGCTTTATAAAGTCTCAGTAGCACATCTCTGCTTTTATATTCCAACCCTCTTGAGATAAGAGACAACATTGCATTCGCTTTCTTAATCACGGACTCAACCTGCATGTTTACCTTTACAGAATCCTCGACTAGCACTCCCAGATCCCTTTGTACTTTGGCTTTACTAATTTTCTCACCATTTAGAAAGTAGTCTATGCTTTTATTCTTTTTGCCAAAGTGCAAGACCTCGCACTTGCTCACGTTAAATTCCATCAGCCATTTCCTGGACCACTCTCCCAACCTGTCTAGATCCTTCTGTAGCCTCCCCACTTCCTCAGTACTACCTGCCTGTCCACCTAACTTCGTATCATCGGCAAACTTCGCTAGAATGCCCCCAGTCCCCTCATCCAAATCATTAATATATAATGTGAACAGCTGCGGCCCCAACACTGAACCCTGCGGGACACCGCTTGTCACCGACTGCCATTCTGAAAAAGAACCTTTTATCCCAACTCTCTGTCTTCTGTTAGACAGCCAATCCTCAATCCATCCCAGCAGCTCACCTCGAACACCATGGGCCCACACTTTGCTCAGTAGCCTCCCGTGTGGCACCTTATCAAAGGCCTTTTTAAAGTCTAGATAGACCACATCCACTGGGTTTCCCTGATCTAACCTACTTGTTACCTCTTCAAAAAATTCCAACAGGTTTGTCAGGCATGACCTCCCCTTACTAAATCCATGTTGACTTGTTCTAATCAGACTCTGCTCTTCCAAGAATTTAGAAACCTCATCCTTAATGATGGAGTCTAGAATTTTACCAACAACCGAGGTTAAGCTGATTGGCCTATAATTTTTGATCCTTTCTTGAACAAGGGGGTTACAACAGCAATCTTCCAATCATCTGGGACCTTTCCTGACTCCAGTGACTCTTGAAAGATCTCAACCAATGCCTCTGCTATTTCCTCAGCCACCTCTCTCAGAACTCTAGGGTGTATCCCATCGAGGCCAGGAGATTTATCAATTTTAATACTTTTTAGCTTTTCTAGCACTATCTCTTTTGTAATGGCAACCATACTCAACTCTGCCCCGTGACTCCCTTTAATTTTTGGGATATTACTCATGTCTTCCACTGTGAAAACTGACGCAAAGTACTTGTTAAGTTCTCCTGCTATTTCCTTATCTCCCATCACTAGGCTTCCTGCATCAGTTTGAAGAGGCCCAATGTCTACTTTTGCCTGTCGTTTGTTTCTTATGTACTGAAAGAAACTTTTACTGTCATTTCTAATATTACTGGCTAGCCTACCTTCATATTTGATCCTCTCATTTCTTATTGCACTCTTTGTTATCCTCTTTGCTTTTGTAACCTTCCCAATCTTCTGATTTCCCACTGTTCTTAGCCACTTTATAGGATCTCTCTTTTTCTTTAATACATTTCCTGACTTCCTTTGTCAGCCATGGCTGTCTAATCCCTCCCCGGATAATCTTTCTTTTCTTGGGGATGAACCTCTGTACAGTGTCCTCAATTATACCCGCAAACTCCTGCCATTTTTGCTCTACTGTCTTCCTGGTTAGCCTCTGCTTCCAGTCTATTTTTGTCAGTTCCTCTCTCATGCCCTCATAATTACCTTTATTTAACGGTAACACCACTACATCTGATTTTGCCTTCTCTCTTTCAAACTCCAAACTGAACTCTACCATATTATGATCGCTACTTCCTAAGGGTTCCCTTACTTTAAGATCTTTTATAGAGTCTGGTTCATTGCAAAGCACTAGGTCCAGAATAGCCTGCTCCATTGTGGGCTCCATGACAAGCTGTTCCAAAAAGCCATCCTGTAAGCATTCCATGAATTCCCTTTCTTTGGATCCACTAGCAACATTATTTACCCAGTCCACCTGCATATTGAAGTCTCCCATGATCAATGTGACCTTGCCTTTCTGACATGCCTTCTCTATTTCCCGGTACATGTTGCGTCCCTGGTCCTGACCACTGTTAGGAGGTCTGTACACAACTCCAATTATAGTTTTTTTGCCTTTGCGGTTCCTCAATTCCACCCACACAGACTCCACATCATCCGACGCTATGTCATTCAATACCATTGATTTAATTTTGTTCTTAACTAACAAGGCAACCCCACCCCCTCTGCCCACCTCTCTGTCTTTTCGATAAGTTGAAAAACCATGGAGGTTTAACTGCCAGTCCTGACCCCCCTGTAACCAAGTCTCTGTGATGCCTACCACATCATAATCATTCACTATTATCTGTGCCATTAGTTCATCGGCTTTGTTATGAATGCTACGAGCATTCAGGTAAAGTGCCTTAATGCTAACTTCCTTATCATTAGAGATATTGGAAGTCATATGATGTCCTAAGTTATCCTTGCTTTTTTCTGCATTCCCAGTCTGCCTCGAGTTTAGATCTGCCTGGACACATGCTATCTTGCTGCTTATCTTTCCAGTTAACGCCATACTCCTTGTCGCTTTCACTTTCCCTTCCCCCCAACTCAGAAGTTTAAAGTCCTACTGACCACCCTATTTATCCTCTTCGCTAGAACATTGGTACCTGATCGGTTCAGGTGGAGACCATCCCAACAGTACAGATCCCCCCTGTTCCAAAACTGATGCCAATGCCCCATGAAGTGGAATCCCTCTTTCCCACACCAATCCCTTAGCCACATGTTTACTTGCCTAATTTTCTTGTCCCTATGCCAATTGGCACGTGGCTCGGGCAGTAATCCGGAGATTATGACCCTTGAGGACCTGTGCTTCAATTTCCTGCCCAGTGCTTCGTAATCCTCAAACAGGTCCTCCACCCTAGTCTTGCCTATGTTGTTAGTACCAACGTGGACCACAACAACTGGATCCTCCCCCTCCCGCTCCAATATCCTTTCAAGCTGGTCGGAGATGTCCCGCACCCTGGCACCGGGCAGGCAACACACCATGCGAGACTCCCGATCCGGCTTGCAAAGGATACTATCTGCCCCCCTAATTATAGAATCCCCTATAACCACTCCTTGTCTATTAGCTCCCCCCTCTTGAATGGCCTTCTGCACCATGGTGCCGTGGTCAGTTGGCTCATCCTGTCCAGAGCCCTTTTCCTCATCCGAACAGGGAGCGAGAATCTCGTACCTGTTGGACAAGGTCAAGGGCTGAGGCTCCTGCACTCCTGAACTCAGGTTCCCCCTACCTGCCTCACACTCTGTTGTGCCTGATCACTAGCTGAATGTGAATTACTTAATCTCCCAGGTGTGACTGCCTCCTGAAACAAAGCGTCCAGGTAACTCTCCCCCTCCCGGATGTGCTGCAGTGTTTGAAGTTCAGATTCCAGATCATCAACTCTGATCCGGAGTTCTTCCAGCAACCAACACTTGCTGCAGATGTGGTCACTGCTGTTCACAATGGGATCAGCCAGCTCCCACATCATACAGCTACAGCATATCACCTGCCCAGCCATCTCTGCTTAGTTAGTTAATTACTTAGTTACTTTGTACAAGTATGAGTTAGATGTTTCCCTAACTTTTGAACCAATATAAAACTCCGGTGACTCTGAAAAAGCCAAACAACGAATAAACAAAGAATGGCTTTTGTTGGCTCTACACCCACCAACCACTCTTGAGGTAGGGACAACAAGGGTCAAAATGTGGAATAAATATTTCTTGATAAAATTACAGCGCCCATGGGGCTTCCAGTAGCTCAAAAATTGAAACAAAGGGAAAAGTAAGATAGCTGTCTTCCTGGGGCTGAAAATGTGTTGCTGGTCAAAGCACAGCAGGCCAGGCAGCATCTCAGGAATAGGGCAGGGCTTATGCTCGAAACGTCGAATTCCCTATTCCTGAGATGCTGCCTGGCCTGCTGTGCTTTGACCAGCAACACATTTTCAGCTGTGATCTCCAGCATTTGCAGACCTCATTTTTTACATGTCTTCCTGGGGCACCAACCCAAAAACAAACACAGTTCAAAAGGCAAAGTGGAATCTTATACTACAGAAAAGAACTTAAAAAACACACAATCATAAACTTATCCCAGATTGTATTGAAGTCAAATTTCACTGTTTTGCCATTGTGGGATTTGAATTCCCATTCTTAGAACAGTGAGGTTTGAAGTGTTAGTCTAGTGACAATTCTACCATCTCCCCAGTAAAACAATAGACAATAGGTGCAGGAGTAGGCCATTCTGCCCTTCGAGCCTGCACCACCATTCATTATGATCATGGCTGATCATCCTTAAATCCGTATCCTTTTCTTGCCTTATCTCCATAACCCTTGATTCCACTATTCTTGAGAGCTCTATCCAACTCTTTCTTAAACGAACCCAGAGACTGGGCCTCCACTGCCCTCTGGGGCAGAACATTCCACACAGCCACCACTCTCTGGGTGAAGAAGTTTCTCCTCATCTCTGTCCTAAATGGTCTACCCTGTATTTTTAAGCTGTGTCCTCTGGTTCGGCACTCACCCATCAGCAGAAACACGTTTCCTGTCTCCAGAGGGTCCAATCCTTTAATAATCTTATACATCTCAATCAGATCCCGTCTCAGTCTTCTAAACTCAAGGGTACACAAGCCCAGTTGCTTCAATCTTTCAACATAAGATAGTCCTGCCATTCCAGGAATTGACCTCGTGAACCTACGCTGCACTCCCTCAATAGCCAGGATGTCTTTCTTCAAATTTGGAGACCAGAACAGCACACAGTACTCCAGGTGCGGTCTCACCAGGGCCCTGTACAGCTGCAGAAGAACCTCTTTGCTTCTATACTCAATCCCTCTTGTTATGAAGGCCAGCATGATATTAGCCTTCTTCACTACCTGCTGTACCTACATGCTTGCCTTCATTGACTGGTGTACAAGAACACCCAGATCTCTTTGTACTGTCCCTTTACCTAACTTGACTCCGTTTAGGTAGTAATCTGCCTTCCTGTTCTTGCCACCAAAGTGGATAACCATACATTTATCCACATTAAACTGCATCTGTCCACTCACCTAACCTGTCCAGGTCACCTTGTAATCTCCTAACATCCTCTTCACATTTCACCCTGCCACCCAGATTTGTATCATCAGCAAATTTGCTAATGTTATTACTAATACCTTCTATTTCATTAACATATATTGTAAAAAGCTGCGGTCCCAGCACTGATCCCTGCTATACCCCACAGGTCACTGCCTGCCATTCCGAAAGGGAGCCGTTTATCACTACTCTTTGTTTCCTGTCAGGCACCAACTTTCAATCCAATCTAGTACTTTGCCCCCAATACCATGCGTTCTAATTTTGCTCACTAACCTCCTATGTGGGACTTTATCAAAGGCTTTCTGAAAGTCCAGGTACACTACATCTACTGGATCTCCCTTGTCTATCTTCAGAGTTACAGCCTCAAAAAATTCCAGAAGATTAGTCAAGCATGATTTCCCCTTCATAAATCCGTGCTGACTCTGACCTATCCTGTTACAGCTATCCAGATGTGTCGTAATTTCATCCTTTATAATTGACTCCAGCATCTTTCCCACCACTGAGGTCAGACTAACTGGTCTATAATTTCCTGCTTTCTCTCTCGCTCCTTTCTTAAAAAGTGGTACAACATTAGCCACCCTCCAATCCTCAGGAACTGGTCCTGAATCTATCGAACTCTGGAAAATAATCACCAACGCATCCACGATTTATCAAGCCACCTCCTTCAGTACCCTGGGATGTAGACCATCAGGCCCTGGGGACTTATCAACCTTCAGACCTAACAGTCTCTCCAACACCAATTCCTGGCAAATATAAATTCCCTTCAGTTCAGGTCCTTCAGCCACTGTTACCTCTGGGAGATTGCTTGTGTCTTCCCCAGTGAACACAGATCTGAAGTACCAATTCAAATCTTCTGCCATTTCTTTGTTCCCCTTAATATATTCCCCTGTTTCTGTCTTCAAGGGCCCAATTTTAGTCTTAACCATTTTTTTCCCCTTTCACGTACCTAAAAAAGCTTTTACTATCCTCCTTTATATTTTTGACCAGTTTACCTTTGTACCTCATTTGTTCTCTGCATATTTCCTTCTTAGTAATCCTCTCTTGTTCTTTAAAAGCTTCCCAGTCCTCCATTTTCCCACTCATCTTTGCTATGTTATACTTTTTCTCCTTTAACTTTATATGTTCCCTCGTCAGCCACGGCCGCCCCTGCCACCTCCTGGGATCTTTCTTCCTTCACCACCATCCTCTTCATGGAATTCACTGCCCAGTGAAGCAGTTGTGGTTACCTTGTTGGATGATTAGCACATAGAAACTAGTACGATGAAGGGTATGTAGGTTTGTCTGAGCTTAGGGCAGAATAAAAGGTCGGCACAACATCGATGGCTGAAGGGCCTGTATTATGCTATACTGTTCTATGATTTTAAGGCAAAGATGGATACATTTTTGAACATCAAAGGAATGAAGGGTTATAGTGAGTGAGTGGGTAAGTTGGTCTGAGTCCACGAAAAGATCAGCCATGTTCTGATTGAATGGTGGAGCAGGGTCGAGGGGCCAGACGGCCTACTCCTGCTCCTAGTTCCTATGTTCTGTCTCCAACAACTAAGCCAATTTTGTATCCAACTGGCAATCTTACCTGAAGCTGATGTGATCTTACTTTACTAATTAATCTATCATGCAGAACCTTAGTGAAGGCTTTACTAAAGATCAAGACAACATTAGTGTTAAAAGCCGAGAGGATTAGGGAGGGAACTTGTAAATTTCAGATTCAGGCAACCATTTGGGGAAGTGATGATTATGAGGCCATAGCTTGTGCCAGAATTGCAGACCATTATGATATAGGAGCAGATTAAGCCATTCAGCCCATCAAGTCTGCTTGCCATTCGATCATGGCTGATAACCCTATTCTCCTGCCTTCTCCCAATGACACTTAATCCCCCTACTAATCAGGAACCTATCTCTGTCTTAAATACACTCAATGACTTGGCCTCCACAGCCGTCTTTGGCAATGAGTTCCACCCTCTGGCTGAAGACATGTCTCCTCATCTCAGTTCTGAAGGGTCGTCCTTTCACTCTGAGGCTCTGCCCTGAGGTTTTAGTCTCTTTCTCCACATCCAATCTATTCTTGTGGAAGTAAACAGAAAGTAAAGTTCCCTCAATACCATCCAAATCAAAGACTCGCAGGACAGGGACAGCATAGGGTTAAAAATAGAGTAAAGCTTCCTTTGAAAGTAAAGTTTCCTCAACTCTTTTAAACTAAAAGGAATGTCCTTCATAAAACAGTCCAGGGACAGGGACAATGCAGGGTTCGATGCAGAACAAAGCTGTCTCTACTGCCTTGAACTAAAAGAAAACTGAAAGCAAAGTTCCCTTGACTTCAGCCCCAACTAACACTCTTGGGGCAGGAACAGTAAAGTCGTTCAATCCAAAGTAAAGATCTCCCAGTTCTTAAAACTAAAAGTAAACAGAAAGTAAAGTTCCCTTGACATTGTCCCAATTAAACACTGCCAGGACAGAGACATCAAGGGGTTAAAATACAGAGCAAAGCTTCCTCCACTCTTTCAGGAAGTTCAAAATAAGACTAGTGAAACGGATCCAGCTGGGGCACTGTACAAAATCAAATAAACATGGAGTCATACAGCACAGAAACACATCCTTCAATCCAACGTTTCCACGCTGACCGGTTGGACTAAATTTACCTCGTCCCACTTGGCCCATATCCCTCTAAACCCTTACTATTCATATACTAATCCAGATGCCTTTTAAATGTTGTAAATGTACCAGCCTCCACCACTTCCTCTGGCAGCTTGTTCCGTACATGCACCACCTTCTGTGTGAACAAATTGCCCCTCAGGTCCCTTTTAAATCTTTCCCCTCTCACCCTAAATCTTTGCCCTCTAGTTTTGAACTCCCCTATCCTGGGAAAAAAGATATTCACCCTATCCATGCCCCTCATGATATTATAAACATCTATAAAGGTCACCCCTCAGCCTCCAATGCTCCAGGGAAAACGGCCCCAGCCTCTTCCACCTCTCCCTGTAGCTCAAGCATTCCAAACTTGGCAATATCCTTGAAAATCTTTTCCGAACCCTTCCAAGTCTAACAATTTTTTTCTTGTAGCAGGGAGACCAGAATTGAACGCAGTATTCCAAAAGTGGCTTTACCAATGTCCTGTACAGCTGCAATATGACCTCCCAGCTCCTACATCAGAGCACTGACCAATAAAGGCTAGTATGTCAAACACCTCCTTCATTACCCTATCTACCAGTGACTCCACTATTAAGGCGTACAACTGCACCCCTTGGTCTCTTTGTTCAAAAACACTCCTGAGGACCTTATCATTAAGTGTATAAATCCTGCTCTGATTTGCCTTTCCAAAATGCAGCACCTCACATTGATCTAAATTAAACACCATCTGCCACTCCTCAGACCATTTGCCCAGCTGATCAAGATCCCGTCAAACTCTGAGGTAACCATCACTCTCCACTACACTTGCAATTTTGCAATTTGCAAACTTACAAACCATGCCTCCTGTATTCACATCCAAATCAATTATATAAAAGGTGAAAAGCAGTGGACCCAGCAGCCATCCTTGCAGCACAGTGCTGGTCCTGAGCCTTCAGTCCAAGAAACAACCCTACTCTTTTAAACAAAAGATGCAAACAGAAGAGCCAAGCTCACCCATCAGACACTCCTGGGACCAGGACAGCGGTGAGGGAACTTGACAAAAGCCCTTATTAAAATCCATGTAGGCAACGTGCAAGATAATACGTCACTCTACTCTTTGAAAACAGAAAAGCAAAATTTTCCCAACACGAACCAAAATAAAGTTCAGGTGACTCTCTGGGGAAAAAGAAAACAAATAACCAAAGAAAAAATGGCCTTCCTTGACTCTATCCATACCAACCATTCTTGGGGCAGGGACAGTAAGGGGTCAAAATGTGGAAGAAACATTTTGTGACTCAGTTGAACACACAGGAAACTAAAAATGAAACTCCCTCAGCGCTGTCCCCATCGAACACTCCTGGGACAGAGTCACCAATACTCTAAAGATCAGAGGGGAAGTCTTCTCTACCCATTGTAAAGAAAAATAAAGTTCCCCTTACATCAGTTTCCAGGATAGGGACGACTTAAAAGCCCTTTTAGATCTTTCAAAGAGTCCAAAGTCGATACAAAGGGGAAATAATACAGCTCTTTTCTTTGGGAAACCACCCCCCTCCCCCACCTCTCTCCTACCTTTAAGCCAATTTTGTACCTAATTGGCTAGCTCCCTCTGGATTCCATGTGATCTAACTTTAATTAACCAGTCTACCATGCAGAACCTTGTTTCAAACCTTGCTGAAGTCCATACAATGGCTTCCATACTACTGACACCAATCTTTTTTGTCATGTCTTCAAAAAGCTCAATCAAGTTTATGAGACACATTTCTCCACGCACAAAGGCATGTTGACTATCCCTAATCAGTCCTTGCCTTTCCAAATACATGTCAATCCTATCTGTCAGAATCCCCTACAACAACCTACCCACCACCTGATGTGGGGCTCACTGGTCGATAGTTACCTAACATTTTCTTACTGTCTTTCTTAAATAATAGTGCATCATCCATTCTCCAGCCTTCTGGCACCTCGTTAGTGACTGTTGATGTTATAAATATTGCAGCAAGAGGCCTAGCAATCACTTTCCTAACTTTCTACAAAGTTCTGGGATACACCTGATCAGGTCTCGGAGATCTATCTAGAAGTCAAATGGAAACTTATACAACAGAAAATTACTAAAGTAAAATAAATTTGTTGTATTCCATGCCCATTCTATCCAGGTCTCTGAGGAACTCTGAAACCACTATATGGTTTCTGCACGGTAGACTAGTTAGTTAAAGTTAGATCACATGGAATCCAGAGGGAGCTAGCCAATTGGATACAAGATAGGAGAGCTAGGTGGAGAGGGGTTGTTTTCCCCAGGAAGACAGCTGTATTACAGGATATTAGGATTGGGAGAGGTGACAACACATTAATACAAATGAGGAGAAGGGAGACAGATACATTCTCAAGGATAACAAGGAATATGGTGACATAATGGTATTGTCACTGGAATAGCAACGTTCTGGGGAGCTGTGGCTGAATCCTGCCATGGCAGAATGGTCTAATATAAATTTAATTAAAATCTGGAATGAAAAGTCTGGTCATGATCTTGGAAACCATTATCAATTGCAGGGAAAACCCATCCAGTTTCACTAATAGCCTTCAAGAAAAAAAAAATCTGCCATCTTTATCTGGTCTGGTTTCTAAGGAAATATCCCTAACAAACAATTTTAAAATCTCTCTGAAGGGATGGAAGTGGTTTAGGAAGGCTGCCTCACCACCAACTTGTCCAGATGAGTTGAGGATGCCCAATAAATGCCAGTCCAGCCTGCAACCCCCAGAACCAATAAATAAAACAAGTTGCTTCTGTAGTGAGAGGTGGGCACCACAGGGTCAAGGGAATGGTGCCTTATTCCTCCCCCCAAGTCCAGTCTGATTCACTCCCTGTCCCTATCTTTTGTGCTGCCCCTGAGTAGGTTTGGAGGACGTTGGTAATTAGAAATACGGGGTATTTAGTGTTCGAGGCTAGCAGAAGGATAAGTAACACAGGTGGATTTGGGGTAAAGATCATTGATTGGTGCCCAAAAATATCTGAATATTAAAAAGAAAGCTGGCCTTGCAAATAGCATTCATCTCCTGGACAAAAAACAAACTATGGGCATTGTTTCTGTTCACTATTTCTCTTGCTGCCCTCCAGAGACAGAATCTGGCTTCGCTTTGCAGTGCTCCCTCCACACTGCTAACTCAAACAACTCATTGCGATTCTGTGTCTCTATCAGAGTGGGTCACAATTGCACTCAATCCTTCCCTTAACACCCACTCTGCTATCCATGGGCTCCCCATCCAGGAAGAAGAGGGAGTCCAGAACTAGAGGGCATAGGTTTAGGGTGAGAGGGGAAAGATTTAGCAGGGATGCAAGAAACAATTTTTTCATGCAGAGGGTGGTGCGTGTATGGACAATCTGGTCGGCATGGACGAGTTGGACCAAGGGGTCTGTTTCTGTGCTGTACATCTCTATGATCCTATTGCTCTTTGTCACAGGTCGATGAGCAAGAGCTGATTTCCTCCTCCAGCCTAACTCCTCCTTTTAATCAGAGTTCCAATTAGAGTACCATTCCCCAATGTGGAGTAAGTCTTGTCATTTCAGATTCCCTCACGCTGATTCATATTCACTGAGAGTACGACAGACCTCTGTACAGTATTAGACAGGAGTGAACCATTGCTTCTTACTCACTGCGTATCGCCGATACAGAGATACTGGAATGCTTTCACTCATCATGTACCCAGCCTGACCTGTGGTATTTACTGTGTGTTCAATAGAGACCAGACATAATGGGCTGAATGGCCTCTGTGTTGCAAACATTAAATCAAAGGGAGTGTCAGGAAACCAAACGCCCCAATTCCACGCCAGCGTCTGAGAAAAGAAGTCAAATCAAACACAAGAATCTCATTCTAATATTTATTAAGCTTCACTGACAAGAAAATTTGAAAACATACAGAGCATTTTAGCAGCATTAAAATCCCTTGGAGTGGCTCGCACACACACACACATTTCCACCACCAAGAGAAATACCCATGTGACTAGCAAACCATTCACAAGTAAATCCCGGTGAGGACAATGTGTACGTGAGAAAAAAGGTGAAGGGGAAGGGGAAGGACTAAATCAAAGTGGACAGGCTCATTGGGACAGATGTACACGCTCTGAATAATGTCCTCCCCCCCCCACCCCACACTGCCTCAAATTGGCTCCGGGACAGGCAATAACTGGGCAGCAAAGTTACAAAAAAACTTATAAGTTGAGACAAATGGTGAAGCTATGTGCACAGAAATTAGATACACAAATATAATGCCAGACCTTAGAGAGTGTGTTGGTGAACCTGCTGCAGATTGCATCCTTTAGTGCCTTACTGAACCTGTTTAAAAGCTGGGGATTGTCTGAGTGTATTCTCCTGGAATTGTCTACTGTTTACACACAGCCCTGTTTAACTGAATGGCCTCCAGAGTTCGACAAGTTTCTGTGAAGTTGCAAGTTGTTAAATTTGTCCAGAATAGCATGGATGGCTGGGAGTGGGGGGGTTGGAAATTAGGAGAGGATCAGGTTATAACTCCTGTCCGTTGTTCACACAGTCAGGCACAGGCAGTGAGCTGTGGGAACTGGGAGGAGGGCTGGAGGTGCTCAGCTGCATGGTGACACCTCTCCACCCTGCGACTGGAGACAGCAGCTTGGCAAAGAAAACCAAGAGCTTGCATTTAGACAGTGCTTGTTACAATGTCGGCACATCCCATAATACCGCATAGCTGATGAAGCACTTTAGGAGATATAATCACTGTCGTATCGCAGGAAACAGTCAATATTTGTGCTCAGAAAGAATCCAATGTCATAATGGTCCTTTCTGACGTCAGTGAAGGGTTAGGGGTCAGGATGCTGGTGAGGGGAGGCCTGATTGTCTGTAATATATTCCCCTCACCCCACCCAGACAGGTACAGATGGAGCCTCACCTGAACCATCAGAACAGGAATTACAGATTGAGGGGCAAGAGGATGGGTCTGAACACCATTGTCAGAACTGGGGGAGGGAGCTAAAGAAATGTACAAAACCCCACCAATCTCAAAGGGAGGCACAAAGTCATGTAGAACAATCCCAGTGTTGTAGTCCCAGTATGGCACTCATTGGACCAGCTCTCAACTTATCTGCATATCACATTGCACAACAACTGATATTATTGATGGAGTGCAGATGATGGGTCATCAGACAAATCCCAACAGCAATAGATTTCAACTACATCAACACTCAGCGATCAGAGCTTATTCTCTTGGGAGTAGAGACGGTTCAGAGGAGATTTACTCCAATTGTAGATTGTTCTGATACAGGAGAAACAGTTTCTGTTAGCAGAGGACAGAGATTTAAATTGATTAGTCACTACATGAAGATGTTATCTCTTTTTGGAGTGAATTGTAATGATCTCGAACGCTCTGCTTGGAAAGGGAGGCAGAGGTGGATTCCAGAGGAACTTTCCAAAGAGAGTTAGATAAATTAATTGAAGAGTAAAAAGAGCTGTTTGAAAACAGCAGGGCAGTGGAACCCCCTAATTAGCTCATGCCAAAAATCTGCTACAAATAAACAGAATGGATCCATCTCCTGCTGCAAGATTCAGCGTCTCTTTCTGATTGTCTGCAGCAGAATCAAATAGGAAATTGTTCAGTAAAATATCAGAGATCTTCAATTGGTCCTTGCAACAAGTGGTTAAGGCAGAGCCCAAAGCAAACCTATCTTTACAAAGTTTAATTCAACAAAACAGCAAAAAGTATAGAACAAATAAATATCAAGAACAAATATTGCACTCTGCCCATTAGGGGAATGGGGCTGGGGAGAGTTGTGGGTGCACAGTTTGTACATGACAGTAATGTTTGGATGAATTGGGAGCATGAACATTATTTGGAGCACAGGAATCCAACATGATTCTCTTTGGTAACGATTTTACGTAAAGATTTTAAGCTGCAGTGGGGTTTGAAGCAGGGATGAAATGGTCATTGCTGACCCACAGGACATGGCTTACTAATGAAGATCATTGATATCATCCCAATAGTGAAGAGGTTGGGGGAAGAGAGCTTGTGGGGCTCTGCCACCAGCAGATAATCTCATCAAGTGCCCATTTCATAGGCTCCTAACAGTATACACAGAAGAAAATGGGGTATAAAGGAAGACTTATGAGCAGAAGGCAGGAGAATGGGGTTGAAAAACATGTCAGGCATGATCAATTACTGCAGCAGACTTGATGGGCTGAATGGCCCAATTCTGCTCCTATACCTTTCAGCTAAAGTAACGAGAGCTCATTAGAAAGGCACGGTGATAATCCGGGGATATTTTCATCTTAGCGAGTTTTGAGAAGATTTGTAGCTCAAGTTGAGGTTCTGTATGTGGGTTTGCTCGCTGAGTGGAAGGCTCATTTTCAGATGTTTCGTCATCATACTGGGAAACATCATTCAGATGAAGCTTCATCCAGAGGCTCACCTGAAGATGTTACCTAGTATGGTGACGAAACATCTGAAAATGAGCCTTCCAGTTCAGCGAGCAAACCTACATCCATATTTTCATCTAAATATCAGCCAGAAGAGTCAGATGGGTGAATACAGCCTAGATAGGAAGGCCATGGCATGTTTTTAGATACTTTATGACATTGGTGAGGCTTCTTCGAGAGTACTGTGTACAGTTCTGGTCACCCAGTTATAGAAGGGATATTATTAAGCTAGAGAGGGTTTAGAAGAGATTAACCAGAATGTTACCAGGTATGGAAGGTTTGAGTTATAAAGAAAGGCTGGGGCTTTTTCACTGGAGCATTGAAGGTTCAGAAGTGACCTGATAGAAGTTTGTAAAATTGAGGGGTATAGATAGAGTTAATGGTACATGTCTTTGCCCTAAGATGTGGGATTTCAAGACTAGAGGGCACAATTTTAAGATGAGAGGAGAGTCACAGATGTACAACACACAAACAGACGCTTCGGTCCAACTCTCCATACCGATCAGATATCCCAACCTAATCTAGTCCCATATCCCTCTACACCCCTCTTATTCATATAACAATCCAGATGCCTTTTAAATGCTGTAATTATACCAGCCTCAGGTTCAGAAAAGATTTACAAGGGTATTGCCAGCATTGGAGGGTTTGAGCTACAGGGAGAATAGGCTGAGGCTGTTTCCCCTGGAGCGTCGGAGACTGAGGGGTGACCTTTTAGAGGTTTACAAAATCATGAGGGACATGGATAGGGTAAATAGACAAGGTCTTTTCCCTGGGAAGAGAAATGTAAATAAAGACATGAGAGGCAAGCTCTTTACACAGAGGGTGGTTCATGTGTAGAATGAGCTTCCTGAGGAACTGGATGTGGGTACAATTACAATGTTTAAAAGACACTTGGATAAGTACATGATTAGGGAAGGATCTGGAGGGATATGGACTAGGAGCAGGCAGGTGGGATTAGCTTCAGCACGGACTGGTTGGACCGAAGGGTTTGTGCTGTATGACTCTAAGACAACATGCTCTGCAGTGGATCAAGGAGCAAGTATACTAGATTGTGCAATGAGATAGGATCTCATAGTAAAGACACCCCACCATAATATATTTGTTTGTTTTGAATTCATTTTAAGGGACAGAAGAGTGGGTCTGAGACTACTTATAACATTTAAATAAGGGCAATTATGAAGGATTGAAAGCAGAGCTGGAAAAAGTCAATTGGCAAGTTAGGTTAAAGGATCAGTCAATAGAGATACAGTGACTGATATTTCATGGATATTTCAGATATACTCAGAAAACTGAATAGATACATTCGAAAGAATAAGAGAACTTCCGAGAGATGAACCATCATCCATGGTTAATGGGAAATGTTAAAGATAGTGCCATACTTAAAGCTAGAGTATATAATTGTATAATCTTTGTGAAGATGGATGGCAGGTTAGAAGATTGGACAGAATATTAATAAAAAACAGCAAAGAATAAGTAAAAGGTTAATAAAGAGGGAACAATTAGTGTGTGAAGGAAAATTAGTCATCAATATAAAAACAAATGGTAAGAGTTATATTTAAAAAGTAAAGAATTAACCAAATAATTGCTGTCCCTATAGAAAATCAGACTGGAGAACAAATAATTGAAAATAAGGAAATGGCTGGTTAACTGAACAGACATTTTGTATGAGTCTTCATAACAAGGGATATATGTAACATCCCAGAAGCAGTGATAAATCAGGATCTGGAAGGGAGGGAAGAATGCAGGAATATTACAATCACCAGAGAAATTGGGCTGAGTAAATTTCTGGAGCCTGAGTTTGACAAGTCCCTGGATCCTGATGGATTATATCCTTGGCTGTTAAGAAAGAGTGGCTGGTGAGATAGAGGATGCATTGGTATTAATTTTCTCAATGTTTCTTGATTCAGGTATGTTTCCATTGAGTTGAAAAATAGTGAATATAATTTGTTTCTTTAAAAACAGACATGGAAAGCAGGAAGCAACGATTAGTTTGCTTAACATCAGTCATTGGGAAAATGTTAGAAGCTATTATTAAAGAAGTTACAGCCAGGCACTTATATAATTTTAAGTTGATCAGGCAGAGTCAACATGATTTTGTGAAATGGAAATCATGTTTATTGATATATTGGAATTATTTGAGGGGTAACATGTGATGTTGATAAAGTGGATCCAGCAGATGTACTTGACTTAGATTTCCAGAAGGTGTTTGATACGTTGTCAGGTTATTGTGAAAAGTAAAAGATCATAGTATGGGCATAACAAAGTGCTTTGGACAGAAGATCGCCTGGCTAAAAGAGAGTAGAGAATAGGAATAAATAGATCTTTTTCAGGATGGCAAAATTTGATGAGTGGTGTGCCATAGGGAATGATGCTGGGATCTCAACAGGTTACTATTGATAAAAATTGGCTTAGATGAAGGGATACAAAGGTATGGTTAGCAAATTTGACAATGACAAAAGACTGGAATGAAAATTAAGTTGTGGAAAGGAGACAAAGGTCCAAAAAAGATGTAAGCAAGTAAATGGGTAAAGATGTACCAAAGTGAGTCTAATGAGTGAGGATGTGAAATTGTTCACTTTGACAAGAAGTAAACAACATTATTTAAATGGTGAGAGATTGCAGAGCTCTGAGATGCAGAGTTTTGGGTGTCTCCATGTATGAATTGCAAGGGTTGAGCATGTGAGTATGGCACTACTGAGGAAAGATAACAGAATGTGATCATTTATTGCTAGAGGAATTCAATACAAACATATGGAGGTTATACTTCAGTTACAGACAGCACTAGTGAGACCAGGAGTATTGTGTACAATATTGGTCTCCTTAACTAAGAAAGATTGTAAATGGACAGGAGGTAGTGCAGAGAAGGGTAACCAGGCTGCTACCTGGAATAGGTGGGTTGTCTTATGAAGAAAGATTGGACAGACAGGTTTGTATCTACTGGAGCTTGGAACAGTAAGACGCAACTTGATTGAAACCTCCAAAATTCTGAGGGGTCTTGGACAGTGAGAGGATGGATTGGTTAAAAATCAGGGACAGTAAGCAACTCTTTCTTTCTCTTAGAGAGATGTAGGTGGTTTTGGAGTACACTTTCTGAACAGGCAGTGGAAGCAGAGTCCTTTAATATTTTAAGGCTGAGGTGGGCAGAATTTTGATAAGGAAGAAGCTAAAAAGTCATTGGGGCAGGGGCGGGGGGATTGCGGACTTGAGGTTACAAGCAGATCAGCCACAAGATTACCAAATGGTGAAGCAGGCTTGACGGGCTGAATAGTCTACTCCTGCTCCTGATTCATACGCTTGTGTGTTGATCATGTGGGTCATGGATATAGCCCTGCAGGATTATGGTCAACTCTGACCTACACTATAGTCTATTGAGGGAACATGGCAGGAGCTCAATGGTAGTAACTCTCCTGTTAGTTCTTATCCATTCCACCCTCGCAACTCTTGGGCCAGAGAAAAAAAAATCATTACAGAATATAGGCACCACTGGCTAGGCCAGCATTTATTGTCTGTCCCTGGTGCCCCCTTGAGAAGGTGGGGGTGAGCTGCCTTCTTGAACAGCTGCAGTCTGTGCGCTGTAGGTAGACCCACAATGCCTTGAGGGAGGGAATTCCAGGATTGTGACCCAGTGATAGTGAAGGAACAGCGATACATTTCCAAGTCTGGATGCATCTAGCTTCAATGGCAGCTTTTAATGGTGATGTTCCTCTGGATTTGCATCTAGTTTGCAGAGGTGGCAGATTTTGAAGGTGTTGTCAAGGGAGCCTTGGTGAGTGGTGCATATTACAGACGATCCACAGTGTTGCCACAGTGGTGAAGGCAATGAATGATGAAGGTGGTGGATGTGGTACCAATCAAGTGGGTGCTTCTTGAATGTAGTTGGACCCATCACATCTAGGCAAGTGGGCAGTATTCCACCCCATTCCTGACTTGTGCCTCAGATGGTAGCAGGCTTTTGGAAGTCAGGAGGTGAGTTACTCGCTGTAAGATTCCTAGCCTTTGGCCTGCTCTTGTAGCCAGTGTGTTTGAATGGCTGGTCCAGTTCAGTTTCTGATCAATGTAAACCAATGAAAGAAAGGTCAGTGATGAAGAAGCTGAAGATGGTTGGGCCTAGGACACTGCACTGAGAAACTCCTGCAGAGTTGTCCTGGAGGTGAGATGACTGACCTCCAACAACCACAAACAGCTTCCTATGTGTCAGGTATGACTCTAGCCTTTCAGTTCTGAAGGACGATTACTGGATCTGAATTATGAACACTGTCTTCTCTCCACTGATTCTGCTGAGTTTCTCCAACAATCTCTGTTTTAATTTCAGATCTCAGCTTTTTGTTTTACTTTAGGACTCTAATCTTTTTTTCCATCAGTGGCCCATTACCCATTTCCAGGTGCCCTAGTGGTCTAGTTTGTGGACTAGTAACCCACAGTGAGAGATGGAATATCCTCTGCTAAGTTGAGAATTCAGCTTTTCAATAAAAGTCCAGAAATAAAGAGCTGGTTTCAGTTAAAGCAACTGTAAAGCTATTGTTTTGTTGTAAAAACACAACAGGTTCATTCATGATGTTTAAAAGGAGGAAGCTTGCTGTGTTTACCCAGTCCGGACCTATACGTGACTCCAGTCTCAAATCAATATGACGGAGGCCTAACTGCTGTCTGAAACTGCTGAGACAGGACTCTCAACACTAGGAGAACAGAAGGTATCTCACTGTTGGGAGGAAGTGAGGACTGCAGATGGTGGAGATCAGAGCTGAAAATGTGTTGCTGGAAAAGCGCAGATCAGGCAGCATCCAAGGAGCAGGAGAATCAACATTTCGGGCATGAGCCCTTCTTCAGGAAACCCGAAACGTCATGCCCGAAACGTCGATTCTCCTGCTCCTTGGATGCTGCCTGACCTGCTGCGCTTTCCCAGCAACACATTTTCAGCTCTGATTCCTGAAGAAGGGGTCATGCCCGAAACGTCGATTCTCCTGTATCTCACTGTTACCCCTGTTCAGGGGTATCCAGGGATGGGGGAGGTTGGTATAAAGTTAGACTTCTCAGTGACACCCACACTTCTGGAACTAATTCAAAACAAAAAGGTTTAGGCTCATCATTGATTGATTTGCCCTTTGTGCTCTCTCTCCAAGGTGGATACAGCTTTTGCTCTGGGTTTCTGGGTGAAAATGAAGGTGGCCTTGCTAGCACAAACTGAACAGAGGGAGTGATGACTGGGGCTAAGTGCTTCTTGGACGAAATGGACCAAACGGAGGGGTATCCTCACTGCAGTAGACTTTCACATCTGGATCAGCTTGTTGTCACTGTGTGCTCCCCATCGCTCCTGATGGGGCTGACACTTACAAACACTCCTCAGGCACTCCTCACTTAAAGTGGGTCACTTCTCTCGGGAAAGACCAGTCAGAAGGCAACTTGTCTATTGGCAACTCTGGTGAACAATCACGTCCAGGCACACAGCCACTTTGTTGGGTAGTAAGAGCCCCTGGCTGATTTCCCCTCCCTGCCCCAGGCATTGAGGGGGTGTGGCAATTCCAGCGCCTTGGTGATCAAGCGGACGGACTATGACTAGATGGCTCAGTTTGCTCGGAGACCCGGCCAGTCAGTTTGGCTCAGTTATCAGCTCAAGCACCAAGGATGGCTCTCACCAAAAGCCAGCGTTTAAAGGTCCTCATCTTGCCTGCAGTGACTGCACCTCACTGACTTACCATCAACAAGGCTGACACTCCCCTCTGGCAACTTGCTCACGCAGACGTAAGGGTCAGGGCTTTCTCCAATCAACAGCTCCTGAATTTCTAGGCAATCCTTGGACATGATATGGCGCTGACTCGCAGACGGCCCCAAGCTGCAGTGAGGACAGATCTGAGACCCGGAGATATCGCAGGACACGGCCGAGGGTGGCCCAGCCTCCAGGCTGCCAGGCGGGATATAGAAAGACTGGGGGGGCTCTCGGACAATCTGGCCCCCTCCATCCTGCAGCATGTTGCTCATGAGCTCGGAGTGTTCCATCAGCGTCGGGGCCCTGAGAATCTCCACCGGAGAACACACACAGCACTTGGGAAGGCTGGGGGGCCGACAGGCTGCGAGCTGGTCAACTGTGTGGGTCTGTTGAAGACGTTTCCCTCCTGTTGGATCAGCCTGGCTCAGACCCACACACTGAACCTCCGAGGATCGGAGCTGTTTCAAGGGGTGGAACTGGGCAGTCTCTGCTGTTGGATAGGGCAGTTTCTCCTTATCCATATGCTTCAGCTCAATCTCCACTGGGGGGTCACTCTCCTTTTTCCGACTGGTAGAATTCCCATTCAGGAACTTGCCATATTTTATGGATGAGGTGTTGTCTGATGCCTGATAGTTTTTCTCGGACGGTCTGTCCTCTGGATAGAGCTGGTTGGTGGCATCCAGTGCACCATGTTTCAAGGAGGCGTTTAGATCTCCTGTGTTGAAATCTGCCCTGTCCCTAATCTTCAGGTTCTTACTGTCCGATGGAGTTGTAATTGGAGTTGAATTGGGGAAGAAGCTCAAGGACTGGGGTTGATCTGGAGACAGTTTGATGTGAGGTTCTGATCGAGGCTTTTGCACCATGGACTGTTTCAGGAGCAGCAGAGAGTCACACTGCCCCCCTTCCCCATTGGGATTGACAACTTCAAGCAGCTTTGGAGGGCCTGAGTAGCCCAAGTTGCCAGCGATGGCAATGTCGGAGTAGTCACGGTACAGGTCAATGCTGTCTGGTGGAAACATCATGGAGGTGGGCAATCGATCGTTGGCAGTGTCTGACTCTCTATCCTCGAGTGCTCCTACCCGCAGCCCGAGGGTTTCGTGGTGGTTGGCAGAGAGTGGCAAGGGTGAGTTGGGGAGCCCAGACTCGTCATGGCCTTCCTCACAGCTCAAGCCTGACTTTGTGGCCCCCTCATTTGCTGGAGCAGACCATTCACTGAGTTTTCTGGGTCCGGTTTTAATGGCGATCAAGTGTTTGATGCAGTCGGCCTGATTGAGAGACAAGCAAGACCTCACCTGCACAACGTCTTGACAATTACTGTGCACGGCTTGTTCCATCATCTCCTGCATCAGCACACACTCAGCCCTGGCTAAGAAACATTCAAACCCAAGCTGGCCAATGGTGTCTTTGCTGACCTGTTTTGAGATCACATATTCACTGATTCCTTTCTGAGTGTATCCCATCTTCACCAAGATCCCTTGAAGGACATCGGGAGGAAAAACTGGCTCAATGAAGTAGACAAAGGCTCCTGTGAAAGTCTGAAATAAATAGGATGTGATTAGTTTTTTAAGGAAAAATAATCAAAGGTTTTTTCTCTAATAACTTCCCTTTCACCCCCAAAGGACCCCTCCTGTCTCTCCCAATTCCAATCGAAGGACATTAGTATAAACTAACCAACTTCTTAAATCTGCTCGAGAATTTAATAAGGTTAGATTTGATCATAAACTCCACTTTAATTCCCAATCTCAGAAAATTACAGTCCAAAATTGGTCAGATTCTTAATGGTGAGAGGCAATGGCCTAGTGGTATTATTGTTAGACTATTAACTCCGAGACCCAGGCCATGTTTTGGGTGATCTGGAATCAAATCCTGCCATGGCAGATGATGGAATATGAATTAAAAGAGAAGTCGAGAGTGAAGAGTCTGATGCCAATTGTTGGGAAAAACCTACCTGGCTCACTAAGTCTTTCAACAAGGAAACTGCCTTCCTTACCCAGTTTGGCCTGAGAGACTCCAACCCACGGCAAAATGGCTGACTCTTAACTGGCCTCTGGGCAATTAGGGATGGACTATAAATACTGGCTACATCTTATAAATGAACTTTAAAAAAAAGAAAAAGGCTCTCCACAGGTAAAGCTTCCCAAGGTATCGAATTCTAAAGAATCAGAACTCTCATAGTGAAGAAATCGTTCCTCATCTCTATCCAAAATGGTCGACTCCTCAACCTTAGAATTTCCAGCAAAAGTAAAAACTTTCTTTCAGCATCAGCCCTAGAACTTCAAGCTATGAATACTAATAAAAGAAAAATTGTTGGAGAAATTAGTGGGATTTCCTGGAACTAATGGTCTATGGCTTAGAGTTCTAAAAGGGTTGGCTGCAGAGATGGTGCATGGCTGGCTTATGATCATCCAAAATTCCCTAAGTTCCAAAAACTTAAAAATTTCAATGAGACCCAAACTTGAGACTAAAGGTCTACTCCATGTAGCTGTTTCTTATAGAAAAACCTCTTATCCCAGGAACAAGTTCAGTGAACCTCCACTAAAGCCCGTCTGCAGACTAAAAGACGTTGGATGCTAGCTTTTTGCAACTTATACTCAATTCCCTCTGTGCTGCAGCTTTCTGCAACCTTTTCCCATTTAAATAACATTCAGCTTTTCCATTGCTCCTGCCAAAGTTCATCATGTCACAACATCCCATGTTGCATTCCATCTGCTAAGTTTTTTGCCCACTTGGTTAATCTGTCCTTGTCCCTCTGCAGACTCTGTGTCACCCTCACTACTCATCTCCCCACCTGTTTTTGTATCACCTACAAACTTGGCTCTGGTACATTCACTTTCCTCACCTCAATCATTAATATTCACGTATTGTAGGTAATTGTGATCCCAGCACTGATCCCTGTGGCATTCTCATAGTGACATTACACATCCTTCTTAGGTACAGAGACCAAATCTGTACACTTTGCTCCCAATGTGGTTTCACTAAAGGTCTGCAAATTGAAGACTTCCAGATTCCTTCCAATCCACTTACAATAAAGGCCAACATCTAATTTACTCCCCTAATTGATTGCTGGACTTGGAAATTAATTTTAGGCTGTTTGTACAAGGACTCCCTGATTCTTCTGAATAACAACTGTTAGTAGCTTCTGCCTGTCTGAAAAAAATACAGACTTTGTACTTTCCTGACCTAAGTGAATAAGGTTATATTTGCACACATGATGCTCCTACTACCATCATCTTATCCACTCAATGAGCGAGCCTATAACTCATTACAACTCATTGTAGCTTCCTCACAACATACATTCTCACAGCTTCGCATTATTAGCAAAGTTGGATATAATACACTAGTTCCCTTTATCTAAGTCATATATATAGATTGTAATTAGCTCAGGACACAGCAAGCTTTCTTGTTATACTCCAGCATTCACACTGTGACAACTCTAGAATGACTTGTTTAATTATATTCTCTGTCTGTTTACCAATTCACTTTCTATGCACCTATATTATTCCCAACTTCATGAATCCTTATCCTTATTCAACAATCTTCCATGTGGCACCAGGTCAGATATCAAACCCAAATGGTTTCCCCTATGTACCCTGCTAGCTATTCCCTTAAAAACTCAAATGGTTTCAAATCATTTCCTTTTCAGAAAATCTCACTGACTCTGCTTAATCCTACAACCTTTTCCAAGTGCCTTCTTAATAACATGGTCCCAGTTATTTCAATGATCGATGTCAGGCTTTATGGCTAGTAGTTCAATATGTTTTAGACTGCAAGACCATAAGACATAGGAGCAAGTGCAGGCCATTCAGCCCATCAAGTTTGCTCTACCACCAGCATGGCTGATACGATAATCCTCAACTCCACTTTCCTGCTTTATCCTTGATGCCTTTCCTGATTAAAATCTAACCGCCTCAGCCTTGAATATACTTAATGACCCAATCTTTTCAGCCCTCTGTGGTTAGCAGTTTCACAGAATTACTACCATCTCAGAAGAAATTCCTCCTCGTCTGTGTTAAGTATGCGACCCTTGTTCGGAGATTATTTCCTGTGGTCCTAGTCTGTCCCAGAAGCGGAAACAACTTCTCTGTGTCAAATCCCTAAGGACTTTCTCTGTTTCAATAAGCTTGACTCTCATTTCTCTAAGATCTGATGAGAGTAGTGGTCTGACCAACTCAACCTCTCCTCATAAGGCAGCCTGGCCATAACTGGAATCAACCTTTTTTCCTTTACTAATAGTAATTGTTTTAATTTCCTCATTTCCAATGGACTTTTGTTTAGCTCCTAGTTTGGATTTGTCTTTTGATTATGATTAGATTAGATTCCCTACAGTGTGGAAACAGGCCCTTTGGCCCAACAAGTCCACACCGACTCTCCGAAGACTAACCCACCCAGACTCATTCCCCTACATTTACCCCTTCACCTAACACTATGGGCACTTTAGCATGGCCAATTCACCTAACCTGCACATCTTTGGAGTGTGGGAGGAAACCGGAGCACCCGAAGCGTGCCCACGCAGACACGGGGAGAATGTGCAAACTCCACACAGTCAGTTGCCTGAGGTGGGAATTGAACCCGGGTCTCTGGCGCTGTGAGGCAGCAGTGCTAACTGCTGTGCCACCATGCCGTCTTCTACTGCAAAGGCAGATATAAAAACATTTGTTTAGTGTCTCTGCCATTTCCCTATTCCCCAATATAATTCCTCCAGTCTCTAAGGGGCTTACGATGAGTTTTGCTACTCTCTTCCTTGTTTACATATTTGTAGAAGCAAAACGTTCACTAATCTACGCTGGGGTCCCCCTCCAGGAATGCAATGACCTTGATACTCCCTTTCTTGTTTTCAAACCTCTTCAAAGTTTGATCCCCTTCCTATCTCTGTAAACCTCCTCCAGTCCAACAATCCACTGCGATCTCTGTATTTTTCCCCTTCAGGCCTCATGTACATGCACTATATTAACTGCTCCACTATTGAGATGCCTGTCCTTTTCCTACTGAGCTGTCAATAAAGTGAGTGCAAATCAGAATGTGTCAATTACAATAATTGTTTTGCTCTCTGTGCATTAATCAAAGAGACAGATAGAAAAAATGGGATTAAAAGAAAGCAAACAGAATAAAATTCTGGTCTCCCTTCTATGGGAAAGAGTTCAGAAAAGATTTACAAGGATGTTGCCAGGGTTGGAGGATTTGAGCTATAGGGAGAGGCTGAACAGGCTGGGGCTGTTTTCCCTGGAGTGTCGGTGGCTGAGGGGTGACCTTATAGAGGTTTATAAAATCATGAGGGACATGGATAAATTGAATAGCCAAAGTCTTTTTCTTTTCCCAGGGTAGGGGAGTCCAAAACTAAAGGGCATAGGTTTAAGGTGAGAGAGAAAAGATATAAAAAGGACCTGAGAGGCAACTTTTTCATGCAGAGGGTGGTTGTGTATGGAATGAGCTGCCAGAGGAAGTGGTGGAGGCTGGTACAATTACAACATTTAAAAGGCATCTGGATGGGTATATATGAATGAGAAGATTTAGAGGGATGCTGAGGAAAGTGCTGAGGAAAATGGGACTAGATTAATTTAGGAGGTCTGGTTGGCATGGAAGAGTTGGAGCTGGTAAAGCACAGCAAGTCAGGCAGCATCCAAGGAGCAGGAGAATCGACGTTTCGGGCATAAGCCCTTCTTCAGGAATGAGGAAGGGTTTATGCCCGAAACGTCGACTCTCCTGCTCCTTGGATGCTGCCTGACCTGCTGCGCTTTTCCAGCAACACATTTTCAGCTCTGATCTCCAGCATCTGCAGTCCTCACTTTCTCCATGGAAGAGTTGGACCAAAGGGTATATTTCTATGCTGCCAGATTCTATGACTCTTTATTTTTAAATATTACAGGAGTAATTAATATATGGAATGACAAGATATCAAACAATTCAGAAGTGGGCAGTAATTGACCATGCCATTAAAACTCTAAACTATTAAAAGCCTTAAACTGTTCTCAAATGTTTCGTGGGCAAGTTTGACAATTTCACACAGAAGAAAAATACTGTGGATATTGGGAGATGGGAAATGAAAACAAAAAAAAAACTGGAGAAACTCAGCAGATCTGACAGCATCAATGTGGAGGAAAAACAAGATGAATGCTTCAATCTGGAGAAAGTATTCTTCAGAACTGATTCTTTTCTATTTCAGAGAAGAGTTATATTGGACTTGAAGGTTAATTCTATTTTTCTCTCTCCACTGATGCTTTCTGTCTTGCTGACTTTCTCCAGCACTTTCTGTTTTTACCTCAAATTTACAACTGTCCATGTATGGGGACAACATGAGACTTTTGCCAAGGTCCCAGGTATTGCAAGGTTTTTGGAGGAGAACTGTAATTCGGACAGGGGTTTCTGGATTTTTAAATTTAATTGAACATGTACCTGTTAGAACGTGTTGTCGCAGTAGTGCTGAGTTGAAAGCCTGACTGTTAACCTTAATATAAAATCTGGACTGCTGCTGCTTGTGTTTTCTTATTTGACCTTGGAATGTGACCACAGTCAAGGTCAGGAACTGTTACCCATCCCTAATTATCCCAGTGAGCTGTCATCTTGAACTGTTGCAGAACTTGGGTGTATAAAAGATACTCACAATACCCTTCAAGAGGGAATTCCAGGACATTTAGCCACACTGAAGGGATGGTGATATATTTCCAAGTCAGGATGGTGAGTGGCTTGGCAGGGACCTTGTAGGGGGTGGTGTTCCTATGTATCTGCTGCCCCTGTCCTGGTGCGATCTGAGGATCGTTGGTGAATTTCTGCAGTGCATCTCATAGATTGTACACACCACTGCTACTGAGTGGTCTGCAGTGGAGGGTGTGGGTGGTGTACAGATTGAGAGAGCTGCTTCTGGCTGGTATGTTTCCTACATGAATTGGTCACGCTAAATTGCCCGTAGTGTTAGGTAAAAGGGGTCAATGTAAGGGTATGGGTGGGTTGCGCTTCGGCGGGTCGGTGTGGACTTGTTGGGCCGAAGGGCCTGTTTCCACACTGTAAGTAATCTAATCTAATAACTAATCTAATTACAACAGTGACAGCATTTCAAAATGACTTCAAAGCATTTTGGGATTTGGTGCTCCATAAGGTGCTACATAAATGTACATTCTTTCTCTTGAGCAACAGATTGCTGAGAGAGAGAGAGAGAGAGATTGCTGTTCAAATGACCTCCCATTGAAAAGTACCAGAGTAGAAAGCAAAGCAGCTGACAGTAAAGAGATAAATTGCAGGTAGAAAGAGATGAGGCAATGACCACAAATGCTGGAAATCCAAGATAAAAGCCAAAATGCTCGGCACTATTTAATACGTCAGACACATTTTAAGGTTTTGGGCAACGACTTTTCTTCAGAACTGAGTTCTAGACAAAAGACATTGAGCTGAAATAAGAACAGTGATCACACTTTTTGATTGGACTTTTTAAAGATATTGCTGGTATTGACATACACAGCCAAGAGTTAGCTGCCTTTAATATGCTTTTGGTGATGTTTGTAAGGAAAAACTCCTCTGTCCTTAGAATAGGCCCTGTAACAACCCAGAAATAGGAACATAAGTAGGCCATTCGGCCCCTCATGGCTGATCAGATATACCTCACATCCACTTTCCTGCCTTTTCCCCAAATCCCTCGTGTTATCTACTGACCTATCTCTCTCAGCCTTAAATATATACAAGGATTCTGCCCCCTCAGCTCTTTGTGGCAAAGAATCTCCAAGATTCACAACCCTCTGAGAGAAGAAATTCCTTCACATCTCAGTCTTAAATTGATGCCCCTTTCCTCTGAGGCTGTGCCCTCTGACCCTGGACTCTCCCAGGTACAATCCCAACCTGTTTAGCCTTTGCTCCTAAGATAATCCCTCCATACCAGGGATCATCCAGGTGAACCTTCTCTGAACTGTCTTCAATGAAATGGTATCTTTCCTTAAATAATGGAAGATATCGGCTTACAGTACTCCTGATGTCATCTCCCCAGCACCTTTTACAGTTGCAATAAGACTTCCCTACTCTTATAATCCATACCCCTTTGACATTATGTAGTCTCTCTGGATTATTAGTGCAGTGACAGTACCATTATAGCACTGCCTCCCCTGTTTTAGACCTCTCAGCCAAAGGGTACATCCTGTATTGAGCATGGCATAGTCTGTCGGAGTTGTGTGTGCTTGACTGAGATCAAACCACAATTCTTCTAAGCTCCTCCAGAATGAAAGGCCAGCCAGTCTATTTAAACATTCCTCGTGGGACAATCCTTCTATCCCGGGAATTAGTGTTGAGAGTGTGGAGCTGGAAAAGCACAGCAGATCAGGCAGTATCTGAGGAGCAGGAGAACTGACGTTTCAGGCACAAGCCCTTCATTAGCCCATTCCTAATGAAGGGCTCAGGCCCAAAGAATTGACGCTCCTGCTGCTCGGATGCTGCCTGACTGATGTGCTTTTCCAGCTCCACACTCTCGACTCTGATCTCCAACATCTGCAGTCCTCACTTACTCCTATCCCAGGAATTAATCTGTTGAACCTTTGTTGCACTCCCTGTATAAAGGAGATTGAAATAGGACTCAATACTCTGGGTGTGCTCTCACCAAGACTCCATACAACTGCAGCAAGACATCTTGACAACTACAGGCTTGCATTCAGTGATACAACCAAAGGGAGTGCCCTCATACTTGCTTCGAACGAAGAGGCCACTGTGAATATTTTACCGACGTGACTGTTAAATTCTTTTAAAAATATTTCTCTACAATTCTCATCGCATGAAAATGAAAAAAATGGGAGGTGACCTTATTGATTCTTAGGGGACTCGACAGCATGGACATGGAGGGGATGCCTCCCCCTGGAGGAGAGTTTAGGACCAGAGGGCATCATTAAGGGGGTCGCACATTTAAGACGTAGATGAGGAGGAATGTCTTCTCTCTGAGGAGAGAGAATTTATGGAATTCTTTGCTACAGAGGGCTATTGATCTTGGATTATTAAGTATATTCGAGGTTAAGATAGATAGAGTTGAATCAGTAAGGGAATTGAGGGCTATGGAGATAAGGCAGGAAACTGGAGTTGAGGATGGTCAGATCAGATCAGACTTGGTCTCACTGAATGGCACAGCAGATTCAATGGGCTGAATGGCCTACTTCTGCCCCTATGTATGATGGTCTTATATAAATGCACATGGTTGGGAAATTAAGAATTGGGCAATAAATGCTGGTCCAGTTAGTGCAGCCCACATCCTCTGAATGAGGAAGAAAGGGGTGAGATAATCCCTGCCATGGGAGGGTACAGCATTTCTGAGATACATCTTTACTAAGAAAGTGATGAGACTATGGGAAGGAGCCCCCTCCCAGAGGGACTAGTCGAGGCGAATAATGTAGATACCCTCAAATGGAAACAAGCTAAATGTGTAAGGGTAAAGGAGTAGAAAAGTTTACTGTGGTTTATGACGATGGAATGACAGGTACCCTGTCTGGAGCAGATCACCAGAACAAACCAGTTAGGCTGAATGGTTGGTTTACTGTCCTATATGTTCCAGGTAACTGCTGCAGGTTGTAAAAGGTTTTGTTTAAACAAAGTTGCTATGAAGTGTCAATGAAGAGTTAACTTCAGTGGTGTGGTTTTGAGTCATATGTTGGAATGGACTGGATAAAGGCAGCAGGTTCTCACCTGAAGGATAATCGTGAACTAGTTTCTTTTTCTGTGAAAAATGGTTTTGAAAGCCTCTGGTAACAGTGACCTTGTTTTTTATTAAAATTTCCTTTTTTTAAATATACTCGTGATTGGCATAAAATCGACTGGATCCTGATTGAATCCTCAGGGTCAGATACTGTGTGACTCCTGTCCCACACCAATGCAGATTTTTTTCACCAGTGGGACATGGGCACTGTTGGCGGGGCCCAGCATTTATTGCCCATCCCTATTTGCCCCTTGAGAAGGTGGGGGTGAGCTACCTTCTTGAACCGCTGCAGTCCACGTGCTGTAGGTTGACCCACAATGCCCCTGGGGAAAGAATTCCAGGATTTTGACCCAGCGACAGTGAAGGCACAGTGATATATTTCCAGGTCAGAACTTGCAGGTGGTATATCTGTTGCTCTTGTCCATCTAGATGGAAATGGTTAGGGATTTGGAAGGTGTCATCGAGGGATCCTTGGTGACCTACTGTGGTGCATTCTTCAAAGAGTACACACTGCTGGTGCCAAGCATTGGTGGAGTGGATATTGAAGATGGTGAACGTGGTGCCAATCAAGCGGGCTGTTTTGTCCTGGATGGTGTCAAGCTTCCTCAGTGTTGTTGGAGCTGCACCCAACCAGGCAAGTGGGGAGTCCTCCATCACACTCCTGCCTTGTGCCTCACTTGTGGACAGGCTTTGGGGAGTCAGGTGGTTGAGTTACTCACTGTGGTACTTCCACCCTGTGACCTACCTTTGTAGTCAGTGTATTTAAATTGCTAGGAGAAAGTGAGGACTGCAGATGCTGGAGATCAGAGCTGAAAATGTGTTGCTGGAAAAGCGCAGCAGGTCAGGCAACATCCAAAGAGCAGGAGAATCAACGTTTCGGGCTTCCTGAAGAAGTCGATTCTCCTGCTCTTTGGCTGCTGCCTGACCTGCTGCGCTTTTCCGGCAACACATTTTCAGCTATTTAAATTGCTAGTCGAGTTCAGTTTTGTGTCAATAGTAAACTCAGGATGTTGATAGTGAGGAATTCAGTGATGGTAATGCCATTGATTATCAAGGGGTGATGGCTAGATTCTGTCTTGTTGGAGATGATCTGTGTTCATTTATTCACATTATTTATTAAAGACCTGGATAATGGTGTGGAAACTTGCTGATGACACACTTTTAGGCTGCATTGTAGACAAAATAGATGAAAGCATAAAATTAAAGGGATATTGGCAGACTGAGTGAATAGTCAAAACTGTGGCAGATAGAGTTCAATATCAGCAATTGGAAGGTTATCCATGATGGATTAAGAAAGGATTAATCAGGGTATTTTCAGGATGGTATGAAGATGTCCAAACAGACACTAGGATTCAGGTGCAGAATTTAAATGCCACGAACAGGTGCAGAAAATAATCATGAAAGCTAATGCAATGCTGGCCTTTATATCAAGAGGACCTTTTAAAAAACATCTTTCACAGGAAGAGGGCTTCCCTGACCAGACTAGCATTTATTGCCCATCCCTAATTGCCCAGAGGGCAGTAAGGAGTCAAACACATCGCTGTGGGTCTGGAGTCACATGTACAAACAGGTAAGGATGGCAGTTCCTTCCTTAAAGGACATTAGTGGTTTTTTTCTTCACATTGGATTCATGGTCATCATTAAACTCTTAATTCCAGATTTTATGCTGAATTCAAATTCCACCACCATCTACCATAGCAGGTTTCAAAACATAGTCCCCAGAATGTTACCTGGATCTCTGGATAATCATTCCTGATGAAAGGCTCTGGCCCGAAACGTCGAATTTCCTGTTCCTTGGATGCTGCCTGACCTGCTGTGCTTTAACCAGCAACACATTTTCATCTCTGGATAATCAGTCCAGTGATAATAATACCAGACCATTGCTTCCCATTTTAACTTCCCTGGAGCACAAGAATGCAGGAGTGCAAAATCCTGGTTAGACCCCACTGTGGGTAGATCTGGGCACCACCTTCAGAAGGATAGATTGGCCTGGGGGGGTGGGGGAGAATATTGCGGGTTTACAAGAATGAACTCTGTTATGAGGACAGATTGGACAAATTAGGCCTGTTTTCGCTAGAATTTAGAAGGTTAGAGTCATAGAGATGTACAGCATGGAAACACACCCTTCGGTCCAACCCGTCCATGCCGACCAGATATCCCAACCCAATCTAGTCCCACCTGTCAGCACCCGGCCCATATCCCTCCAAACCCTTCCTATTCATATACCCATCCAAATGCCTCTTAAGTGTTGCAATTGTACCAGCCTCCACCACATCCTCTGGCAGCTCATTCCATACACGTACCACCCTCTGTGTGAAAAAGTTGCAATCTGGGGAATGTTTCCAAGATATTAACAGGAAAAAACAGGATAGATAAACATGAACTATTCCCACTGATTGCCCCCAGTTCTAGAATCCCCATAGTCTACAAGTTAGGGTCAGACCATTTGGGAGAGATGGTAGGAAGCACTTCTACACACAAAGGGAGGTAGAGGTTTGGAAATTTCTTCAACAAACACCAGCTGTTGCTGGATCAGTTGTTAACTTTAAATCTGAGATTGATAATTTTTTGTCAAGCAAAGATATTAAGGGATACAGGCTAAAGGCAGACATTTGGAGTTAGGCCATAGATCAGCCAGGATCTCACTGAAACACAGAACACGCTCAAGGGGCTGAATGGCCTGCACCTGCTCCTATGGTCATTGCCTAACATGTGTCTGACATGAAAGTAACTTGCCAGTGGTCAGCCCAAACCTGGATATGATCCAGCTCTTGGTGAATTAGGACACAGACTGCTTCAGTACCTGAGTCTTCGCGAATAGTGCTGAACACTGTGCAATCGTCAGCGAACATCCCATTTCTGACCTTATGATGGATGGAAGAATATTAAAGACGCAGCTGAAGATGGTTGGTAGACAGGCAGGAGGCTGGAAGAACACAGCAAGCCAGGCAGTATCAGGAGGTGGACAAGTCAACGTTTTGGGAGTAACCCTTCTTCAGGACTGGGGGTGAGGGTAAGGGCAGCTGCAAATAAAGGGGAAATGGGGAAGGGTTTTGAGTGGGGAGAGGGGTGGAATGGTGAAGTAGGGATAGCTGAGCACAGGTAGAGAGTACAGCCTGCTTGGTCAATAGGAGGAATGAATCTAGTTGGTGGCTGGAAGGAAAGGTTATTGAGAGGAATGTATGGGAGGGGGAAGGGGCTGGGAAAGGAGTCGGGGGACGGGAAGAGAGTTTGTTTGAATTTGGAGCACTCGATGTTGAGCCGTCCAGGCTGTAGGCTGCCCACGTGGAAGATGAGATGTCGTTCCTCCAAATTGCTGTCTGGTTCGCTGTGGCAATGCAGGAGGCCGAGGATGGGCATGTTGGAAAGGGAGTGGGATGGGTAATTAAAATAGGCGGTGACTGGGAGGTCTGGTCAGTCCCTGCGGGTCCGGTGGAGATGCTCGGCAAACCATTCCGAGTTTACGTTTGGTCTTCCTGATGTAGAGAAGACCACATTGGGAGCACCTGACGCAGTAAATGAGGTTGGAAGAAAGGCAGGTGAACCTCTGTCACACCTGGAAGGACTGTTTGGGGCCCTGGACACAGGTGAGGGGTGATGGTGTGACGGCAGGTTTTGCATCTTTTCTGGTTGCAGGGGAACATTCCTGGGGGTTCTTGGGGGTTGGTGGGAGAGTGGCGCAAACCAAGGACTGTTGAAGGGAACAGTCCTTGTAGAAACCAGAGAGGGGTGGGGAGGGGGAGATGGTGGAGTTGGCAGAAGTGTTTAAGGATGATGCGGAGACTAGTGGGTGTCTTCATTGCATTTGAAGAGGGGGTGGGGTAGAGCAGTGGAGCGGGGAATGGAGGGGGTGTGGTGGAGGACTGTCAGTATGACAGATGGGGGGACAGCACTTTGTTCAAAATAGGTGGACCTCTGGGATGCTTGGGAGTGGAATGTCTCCTCATCCGAGCAGAAACGGTGGAGGTGGAGGATTTGGGAGAACGGGATGGATTTTTTGCAGGATATTGGGAAGGAGGAGGTGTAGTCCAGGTAGTTATGGGAGTCTGTGGGTTTGCAGTAAATGCCCATCTGGAGACTATCGTCGGAGATGGAAAAGGTGAGGTCAAGAAAGGGGAGGGAGGTATCCGAGATGGACCGAGTGAATTTGAGGGTGGAGTGGAAGAGGTGGGTGAAGTTGATGAACTGCTCCAGTTCAGCCTAGGTGTAGGATGCAACACCGATACAGTTATTGATATAATGGCAGAAGAGGTGGGGCACAGTGACTGTGTAGGGACTGAAGAGGGACTGTTCGATATAGCCAACAAAGAGGCAGGTGTAGCTGGGGCCCATTCAAGCCCATGGCCACCCCCTGGATTTGGAGGAAATGAGAGGAGTTAAAGGAAAAGTTGTTGAGGGTGAGGACTGGTTCGGTGAGGTGGAGGAGGGTATTGGTGGAGGGGGACTGGATGGGTCTGTTGGAGAGGAAGAAGTGGAGGGCCTGGAGGCCATCTTTGTGAGGTACGAACATGTATAAGGACCACACGTCCATAGTGAAGATAAAGCGCTGGGGCCAGGGAACTGGAAGTTAGTGAAGAGGTGAGGGGTGTGGCTGGTGTCGCGGATGTGGGTGGGAAGGGCCTGAACCAAGGGAGCGAGGATGGAGTCAAGGTCGGACGAGATGGGTCCGGTGGGGCAGGAGCATGCTGAGACAATGAACTGGCTGGAGCAGTTGGGCTTGTGGATCTTGGGGAGCAGGTAGAACCAGGCAGTGCAAGGCTGGGGGACTATAAGGTTGAAGGGAAGATGAGGGCACAGACAGTGCGAATGATTTTGGTTTGATGGGTCACAGTGGGATCATGGTCAAGGGGGAGGTAGGACATGGTGTCGGAGAGCTGGTGTTCGGCCACTGTGACACAGAGGTCTGCCCTACAGACTTTGTCAGCGGGTTTGATGGTGAAACGGGAATTGGTGCGGAGAGAGTGAGGTTGGAGTGGGTAAGGGGGGGTGTGGAGAAATTGAGGCGGCTGATGTCACGTCAGCAGTCAGCAACGAAGAGGTCTAGGGTGGGTACAAGGCTAGTGGGGGGACGCGGGAGACAGGGTCCTCAGAGGGAGGCTGGGAGTTTTTGTCAAAGGCACGGCGGTGGTGGCAGTGGCGGGTGCGGCTTTCCGGTTAGTGGCTGGCAGGAAGGGTCGATCAAAGAAAAGGAAGGGAGGGGGGAGGGGCTGGGAAGGGAGTCGGGGGCTGGGAAGGAGAACTTGATGTTGAGTCCTCCGGACTGTAGGCTGCCCAGGCGGAAGATGAGGTGTTGTTCAGTGTGGCAATGGAGCTGAGGACACTACCCAGAGATGTCCTGGAGCTGAGGTGACCAATCTCCAACAATTACCTTCCTATCTGCCTAGTATGACTCCAACCAGCAGAGAGTTCCTCCCTCCCCCTTCACATCCCCCTCCTGCCAGGTTTGCTGGGCTACGTGATGCCACATTCGGTCTAATAAGACCATGAGAAAGAGGAGCAAGAACAAGGGATGAGCTGCTGGGGTCTGCTCCACCATTCAACTGGCTGATCCAATATTCCTCAGGTCCACTTTCCGATCCTTTCCCATATCTCTTGATGCGCCGACTGATTAAGAATCCATGTCAACTTTAAATACACACGAGGACTCTGCCTCCACAGCTCAATGTGAGTTCCAATGACTCTCAATCCTTGGAGAGAAGAGATTCTTCCTCAGTCTTACATTCCTGCCCCTTTATTCTGAAACTCTGCCCTCTGGTCCCAGACTCTCCCTTGAGGGGAGACATCCTCCCACCACTGACCCTGTGAAACCCCTTAAGAATTGGGGCGGCACGGTGGCACAGTGGTTAGCACTGCTGCCTCACAGCGCCAGGGACCTGGGTTCAATTCCCGCCTCAGGCGACTGACTGTGTGGAGTTTGCACATTCTCCCCGTGTCTGCGTGGGTTTCCTCCGGGTGCTCCGGTTTCCTCCCACAGTCACAAAGATGTGCGGGTCAGGTGAATTGGCCATGCTAAATTGCCCGTAGTGTTGGGTAAGGGGTAGGTGTAGGGGTATGGGTGGGTTGCGCTTCGGCGGGTCGGTGTGGACTTGTTGGGCCGAAGGGCCTGTTTCCACACTGTAAGTAATCTAATCTAATTCTGTATGTTTCAACGAGATCATCTCTCTCACCGCTAAACTCCAGTAAGTAGAGTCCCCAACCTGTTTAGCCTTTGCTCCTAAGACAATCCCTCCACACTTGACTCTTATCTTTTGTCCTTTTGCTGAGTAACAGTCCCCTGATGTGCCCAAGGATGCCTGATTTCATTAAGAGATTGCTATATAAAGAAGTTGTTGTTGCATCGGCATTCACGTGGGAATGGCAGCATCAGTCTCCCAGGAGAACACATAATGCAGTAAACAATGACACTCACAGCTGGAGTTGAACAAGGTCAGAGGGACTCCAGTCCCCACACTCGGGCGAACTTTTAGGCTCCTCTCACTCTCTGAGTCCCTGAACTGCATTTGGAGTTGCTTCAGGGTCTGCTGCTGGAGAATGTTTGGGGTGGGTCAATGCCAGCACCTTCCAGGTGAGGGAGCAGTAATGGCTACTTTCACTTTAACCTCTCCAGCACTGTGCAGACCCCCTGAAAAGCAAGTGTTACCACACACTGACCCTTCCGAATGGGTTACAGGGAAAGTGTGTTGTAGGAATGCAGTGTGTAGAAACTGGGACCAGAAACTACCTCCCCACAGAAGACAGGCACAAGGGGAGACCATTCAGCCCATCAAGCCGTGTCTACCATCCAACACTATCATGGGGGATCTTTTATAGGGTCCTTGGTGGGCCAAAAGACCTCTTCTATACTGTACGATGCGAAAACCCCGCAATTCAATTCCACTTTCCCGCCCACTCTGTCTCCCGTGATTTCCTGAGACTCCCAAACTCCAGCAATCCCGGCCTTAAATATATCCCAACCTGGAACCTCCTCAATCCCCTACGATGGAGAACTCCCAACCCTCAGTGAAATACGTCTCAATGTTGTAATTTTGAATTCTTCCAAATCGAAATGTCTTATCAGAAATGAAACGGGGGGGGGGGGGGGGAGGTGTGTGGTGTTTATGGAAAGGTGATGAGGGAATTAGAAGGAAACTGAAACCCAAAGTAGGTCCCTTCACCAGCTTGACCTGACAATGTCACCCTGGAGAAAATGTCCCACCCTCTAATGTCACTGCCGGCCACAGTGACCCTGACCCCACTCAGAGATCCCTCGTCCAGCCAACCCCACTTGCCAGACCCCCCCCCCCCCCCCCCACACACACACACACAGACCTTGATCGACTTGATCTCCTTTCTCCAGGGCCACAGGAACAGGTTGATGGAGATCAGCTCCAGCAGCTCAAAGGCTTTCCCGAGGGCGAAGAGAGCCCGCTGTCCGCTGCCCTCCCCGCTCTTGGCTTCCACAAAGCCCAGCGCCAGGCGGTAGAAATCCAGCAGCGGGAAGCGCTGGCGGGGGGCGGCCGTCGAATCGAGAAGCTCCTTCCCCCGGCGGAGCTGCTCGCCCCCGGCGCAGGGACACAGGCTGCCGGAGACGAAATCCTTCTGGTAGGAAGCCAGGAACTTTTGGTAAAGTTCTGCCCTGCTGCAGCCGCCCATGTTGCAGGAGGGGAATTCCCCAGCCAGCTGGATACAGTGTATCAATTTCCTGAAATGTATCAAACTCTCCCTCCCCGCGCTACAATGTATCCATCAGCCGCTCGCCCTTCATTCAACTTCCCAGCTCCAGGGGCAAGTTTGCTCTTGTCTGTCTCCCTCACCCTCACTGTGACAGGCAAATGGCAAACTGAAAGTGCTCCTGCGCAATGCTGCCTGCATTCGGACCCCGATCACTTCACTGTTTCACCGAGGGCGATGCTCCAGGAAACCGGCCCGGGAGGGCAAGAGATTTCTGTTTTCTTCCCCAGTAGGAGAGGCGGTGCTCCACTGATACTGTCCCTGCAGTTTGTTGTCACAGAGAGGAGAAAGTGCGGTCTGCAGATGCTGGAGATCAGAGCTGAAAATGGGCTTATGCCCGAAACGTCGAATTCTCTATTCCTGAGATGCTGCCTAACCTGCTGTGCTTTGACCAGCAACACATTTGCAGCAGTTATGCCCGAAACGTCGAATCTCCTGCTCCTTGGATGCTGCCTGACCTGCTGCGCTTTTCCAGCAACACATTTTCAGCTGTTGTCACAGAGATCCAGGTAATGTCCTAGGGAACAAACACCGAAGACCCTCAGCAAGGGAAGGAGATGGCCTGGCGTTGCTAGACTGTTCATGTAGGAGGAAGTGAGGACTGCAGATGCTGCAGCTCAGAATGGAGAGTGTGGTGCTGGAAAAACACAGCTGGTCAGGCAGCATCCGAGGAGCAGGAGAATCAACGTTCCAGGCAAAAGCCCTTCATCAGGAATGTTAATGTAGAGACCCAGGTCATGTCCTGTGGTGCTAAGGAAGGGTCAACAGACTCAAAAGGTTAACTCTGATTTCTCTGCACAGATGCTGCCAGACCTGCTGAGTTTTTCCAGCAACTTCTGATTTTGTTTCTAATGTCTAGATTAGATTAGATTACTTACAGTGTGGAAACAGGCCCTTCGGCCCAACAAGTCCACACCGACCCGCCGAAGCGCAACCCACCCATACCCCAACATATACCCCTTACCTAACACTATGGGCAATTTAGCATGGCCAATTCACCTGACCCGCACATCTTTGTGACTGTGGGAGGAAACCGGAGCACCCGGAGGAAACCCACGCAGACACAGGGAGAATGTGCAAACTCCACACAGTCAGTCGCCTGAGGCGGGAATTGAACCCAGGTCCCTGGCGCTGTGAGGCAGCAGTGCTAACCACTGTGCCACCGTGTCCTGGATATCTGGATCCAAATGCTGCCATGATAGATGGTGGAGTTTGAATTTGACAAACACCTGAAATTAAGAACCAAAACAGATGTAGCCTGAAAAGCTTAGCAGGTCTGGCAGCTTCTGTGGAGAGAAATCAGAGTTAATGTTTTTGGTTGAGTTACTCTTCCTCAGAATTTGAGTCACTAAGGGAATTAAGAGTCTAACCATGCCCATGTATCCAATGCCAATTTTTGGGGATTTGATTCCAGCCTCAGGCGACTGTCTGCATGGGTTTCCTCCGGGTGCTCCGGTTTCCTCCCACAGTCCAAAGATGTGCAGGTTATGTGGATTGGCCATGGGAAATTGCCCACAGTGTTCAGGGATGTGTAGGTTAGGTGCATTACTCAGGGGAAATGTAAAGTGATGGGGTAGAGGAATGGGTGGGATACTCTTTGGAGGGTTGGTGTGGTCTTGTTGGGCCAAATGGCCTGTTTCCACGCTGTTAGGGATTCAATGATGAAGCCATCTGTCTCACCAATGCCGTTTAAGAAAGAAAACTGTCATCTAGTCTGGTCCACATGAGTGCAGACCCACAGCAATTTGGGTGACTCCTAACTGCCCTCTGGGCACCTACAGATGGGTAATAAACTCTGGCCTAGCCAGTGACACTGTTACGAATGAATTAAATTAAAGGTTTGGCAGCACCTGTGGAGAGAAACAGAGAAAACATTTCGAATCCAGTGACCTTTCCACTGGAAACAAAATGTGTTGGAAAAATAAGTTATACTTAATACTTTTCACAGAGGCCAGACAGTATGACCCAGGGGCATAATCGTGGTGAAACAGAAAAGGCAAAAAAATGAAGGCGTGAATGCTGGTGAATTGCAACTGAGTGCAAAATAAACAAGACACAAACACAACAAAAGGCTGAAGTGGAGTGGGCGGGCATGGTAAGAGAATGTAGGGAAATTAAAAAGCAGACAAGACGTCCTCAGTTTCAGAAGTTATTGAATTCAATGCTGAGACCTTGAGGCTGGAAAGTACCTGAACACAACATGAGATGTTGTTTATAGAACATAGAACAGTACAGGCCCTTCAGCCCTCGATGGTGTGCTGACCTTTTATCCTACTCTAAGATCAGACTAATGTACATACCCTTCATTGTCCTGGGTGGAGGAGGGATAGTGGAGGATTAGCAGACCAGGTGTTGTTGGTGAGTCAGATCAGGACTTACATCAGAGGTAGCAGAATGAAGGTGGACTCTCTGTTACATCTTTTTATTCTTTTCATCCTTAACCAATTCAAGATGGCGCTGGACTGTGGCGGCAGTTGAAGTTTTTTGCTGTATTTTACTGTAAAATGCAAATAACAATCAATCATTCCGATCATTTCAAAAGCTGGTGTATTGAAAAGGCAAGCAGTTTGGAGGTCAGGGTTGTTCTTACACGCAGAGGGGAGGTGGTCCACAAAGCGAGCACCCAGTCTGTCTTTAGTCTCATCAATGGAAGGGAAGCCACATTGGTGAGTAACGAATGTCCTGGGGGCTGTGGCCTGAATTCCGGTTCAGATGGGGCAGATGGTAGAATTGGAATTCAATACCAAAATGACATTTAATAATAAAAGCAAAATACTGCAGATGCTGCAAATCTGGAATAAAAGCAGAAATTGCTGGAGAAACTCAGCAGGTCTGGTAGGATCTGTGGAGAGAGAAACAGCATTAATGTTTCCAATCCAGTGTGACTCATCTTCAGAACCAGAATTAACATCGTCTTTGTCTTTTGCATTGGGTGTGAGTTTTACCGATGAAATTTTCCACCAATTTCAGTTTATAAATTTGATGGTGACCATGGAACCATTGTTGAATGTCATAAGAACTGATCTGGTTCATTAATTTCCTTCAGGGCAGAAAATCTGCTAATCTTACCTGCTGTGGCCCGACTTGTGACTCCAGACTCAGCGATGTGGTTGACTCTGAGCTGCCTCTAAAATGGCTCAGCAAAGCAGTCAGTGTATCCAAAGGCAGTTAGGGATGGGTAATAGATGCTGGCCCAGCCAGTGATGCCCACATTCCATGAGTAATTCAAAAAAAATCTTTCTTCACAACTGATGCAATTCTGAAGAAGGGTCACTGGACCCAAGATGCTGTCAGACCTGCTGAGTTTCTCCAGCACTCTCTGTTTTTATAGAGTCATAGAAATGTACAGCACAGAAACAGACCCTTCAATCCAACTCGTCCATGCTGACCGGATATCCTAACCCAATCTGGTCCCATTTGCCAGCCACTTGGCCCATTTCCATCTAAACCCTTCCTATTCATATACCCATGAGGATGCCTTCTAATTGTTTAATTGTACCAGCCTCCACCACTTCCTCTGACAGCACATTCCATACACACACCACCATGTGCGTGAAGAAGTTGCCCCTTAGGTCTCTTTTAAATCTCTCCCCTCTCACCCTAAACCTATGCCCTCTGGTTTTGGACTCCCCTAACCTGGGAAAAAGACCTTGTCTATTTAACCTATCCATGTCCCTCATGATTTTATAAACCTCTATAAGGTCACCCCTCAGCCTCCAACGCTCCAGGGTAAACAGCCCCAGCCTGTTCAGCCTCTCCCTATAGCTCAAACCTGGAAACATCCTTGCAAATCTTTTCTGCACCCTTTCAAGTTTCACAATATAGCAGGGAGGCCAGAATTGAATGCTATTTCCACTGTAGTCATTAGAATTTAGAAGAATGAGTGGAGATCTTATAGAATCATGTAACATTATGAAGGGAATAGATAAAATAGAATCAGGGAGGTTGTTTCCACTGGTGGCTGAAACTGGGACCAGGGGGCATAGCCTCAAAATAAGGGGGAGCAGACTTAGGACTGAGCTGAGGAGGAACTTCTTCACCCAAAGGGTTGTGAATCTGGAATCCCCTGCCCAGTGAAACAGTGTGGAGGCTACCTCATTGGATATTTTTAAGGCTAAGATAGATTTTTGGACAGTAAAGGAATTAATGGTTATGGTGAGCAGGTGGCTAAGTGAAACTGAGTCCACAAGAAAGATCAGCCATGGTCTTATTTAATGGTAGAGCAGGCTCTAATGGGCCAGATGGCCCACTCCTGCTCCTTTCCTTATGTCAAACATCTGGAGTCCTATGTCTTTGTCTCTCCTTCTCCTGGGAGATAGCCCTCCTCCACACCCACACTTTAAGGCACTGATTGGTATCTGCTGGCCTGGCCTGTTCTCCAGGGGTCATTCTACGTAGAGGGCATCACTTCTATCTTCACATTCCTAATGCTTATCCTGTCTCTCTCAATCATTTAAATATTAAACAACCTTGCATTCAACAATCTCTGTGTGACCCCTGGCACCTGCTTCTTGTTTGAACAGATTTATATTCTGTTACTTCCAGCACACACTTATTCTTTGAGCTTGGGATCAAATGAACGTTATGAGTTTTCAAACAAGATTATGCGTGAGATGTGACTAGCCCAAATTTGTTGCCCATTTTGAATTGCTCACGTTGCTGCCAAAGGAGGCTTGATATTTGTGTCAAGCTAACATATTTGTTATGTATGGCAGTAGCCTGGAGGAGTTAATAAGAAACAATTGTGTAATTCCACTCTCTGGGATATACAGGACAGTGTCTGGCAAGAGCTAGACAATTCTAATTGTAATTGTTCTAGACTGTCAGATATACCCCTCCTGGTAAAAACCATGTAACTTTGACTATCCTGGGATGCATATGTTTCTTATTTAAAAAGATTATTTCAAAGAAGTGTCATATTCAACTTAAAACATTAACTTAGTTTCTCTGTTGACAGATACTGTCAAACCTGCTGAGTTGCTCTGGTATTTCTGTTTTCATTTCCAATTTCCAACATCCCCCAGTACATTGCTTTCATTATTTGATTTTTTTATTGAATTCAAATTTCCCTGACACAGGTCTCTTTCAAATATACTATAGGAAAGTAAAGTCTTCATAGTCCCACTGGCTGCTCTCTCATTACCGAGAGATGACGGATGGGGTTTAACCTGAGGGTCACCACATCTCAGGAGAGGGGCGAGGTTGAGAAGACAGGACCTCAGCTGGTACAGGAATTGAATCTGTGCTGTGGGTGTCACTCTGCATCACAAACCTACTGTCTGAGCTAACTAACTCCCCACAAAGTGTGCTTTAATAGTACAGTTGTCAGATTACATTAATAAGCTACTTCTTATGACTCAAGTGCATGCCTGTACTGCAAAGACTGATTTGTCGTTAATCCTTCATCACTGAATACCAGTAAGCCCTATAGACTGATGTGAGAGGAAGGGTTAGAGTAGCAAAACCAGCCAAAGACTATCCTGGTGCAGATGCAAGCTGCAGGAATCTTTCACAGCAATATTCTTTGAAAAGAATTGTTTTATGCATTTGAGATAAAACAGCATGCAGGGACCAGAGATAGAAATGAAGGATAATTTACATAGTGTGGGGATGATACTGACCTAACAACAATACCCAGCTGTTTAGGGAAGTTCCAATATCCGGAGAATAGACTGCAACATTTTATAAATGTAGTCGCAACAAAGCTCTAATTGCGTAGAATTGGTCAATTGCTTTTATACGGAGAATAATGAGAGATGATCTTCAAGAGCTTAATGGAATAGGCATTGAAAGGTTGTTTCCCCTTGGCTAGGCTGGGGTGGGGGCATCTAGAATGCGGGGTCACAGTTTCACAGTAGGGAGTTGGGTTATTTACCATTGAGATGAAGAGAAACTTCTTCACTCAGATGGTAGTGAATCTTTGAAATTCTCTATCCCAGAGGGCTCTCACTGTTTGCTGGTGGGTTTACTCAAGATTGAGTTTTTCTGGGTCGTGGCTGTACTGAGGGGCAGTGTGTGTGTGTGTGTGTGTGTGTGTGTGTGAGAATGTGAGGTAGAAGGTCCCCCTGAAATGTACTGAATGGTTGAACAGACTCAAAGGGTCAAATGATCTTCTTCAGCTCCTACTTGTCAGCTCCTATGCTTTGTGCCGCTGTCATGCTAATTCTCCCATCGTTGTGGAGAAGACCTGCAGTTCCATAATATTACTACTAGGGGGTGGTGGTGAGCTCCCCATTCACTGATGGCTCATCAGCACCGCTAACAGGAATAGAGTTGCTTTGCATCTCATACACAATGCAAAATAAATGGATAAATCCCAATGGTGCAAATGTGTTGCTGGTCAAAGCACAGCAGGTTAGGCAGCATCTCAGGAATAGAGAATTCGACGTTTCGAGCATAAGCCCTTCATCAGGAATAAGAGAGAGAGAGCACATGAAAATGCTACACGGAATAATTTCCTTCTCTGTTGCATAGGCTAATGGAGCATTCATTTTGTGCAATCTCAGAACTGGCATTGTTCATTCCTTCATGTTAGGAGTGGAATGAGGAAGAATATTGACCAAGAACTAAGAGAGAGAATTTCTTACTCACACTTCAATCCTTAACCTCTGCCTGGATCTGAGGATGGTTTGCGCGGTGTTGGTCAACACAACATCTCGTGGGGTGGCTCAGGAACATGCAGTGTCTGTCTCGTTCACTGCAGAGGAAGGTAATGGGTTGAGAAGGTGCAGGGTTTGATTTCCCTGGACTCTCTTCTGTCTGAGAGCATTTTAGTTTCTCTTTGTTTCTTCCCAAGCTCCTCTAAGTAGGCAGCTCCCAGAGGTCATGGTGAAGTATACTTGTGGTGCAGTGGTAGTTTCCCTTCCTCTGAGATAGGAGGCCTGGGTTCAAGACCCACCAGCTACAGACGTTAGATTAGATTAGATTCCTTACAGTGCAGAAACAGGCCCTTCGTCCCAACAAGTCCACACCGACCCTCTGAAGAGTAACCCATTCTCATTCCTCTCTGAATGATGCACCTAATTTAGCATGGCCAATTCAACTGACCTGCACATCTTTGGACTGTGGGAGGAAACCGGAGCACCCGGAGGAAACCCACGCAGACACGGGGAGAATTGTGTAATAACATCTCTGAACAGGTTGGTTAGGAAACATCCAGAGATCATGGCCGTCAGTGACTGTCTCCCAGATTTCAATGTCAATGATCACACTACATGTCCTGCTCATGTATGTCCTTGTCTGGCTCTGAGTACCCAGGAGCCTGTGAATCATTGACCAGGTCACTGCACAGAGTCTTTGGGCCAATAGTGAACCAGTGCAGATGCCTTAGTAATGGGAATATGCTGATAGAATGAGCAGACACTAGAGCCTCCAAGTTGGTCACTTTGTCCTGAACTGAAGGTACAATTGAGATAGTGGGCAGTAATGCCTTCCAAGTCAGTTGGTGAGACTGAAATCAAGACACATGTTTTTTTTGTCAAGTTTTTCCTTCCTTCCTTCCTTTCCCTCTTTCTTTCTCCCCTCTCTTACATCACCTCTGTCTCACACCCAGTCTACGTGCTCAGACAATACATCGGCATCACCTGCTTCTTTTAATCTTGAATAAAGACGGGAGATAGAGGATTTGCCAGGAGACAGGGAGTTGGGATAAAGGGAACACTTTCAGGATGGCAACCCGTAGCTGGTGGATCAGTGCTAGAACCGCAATTATTTACAATATATATTCATGACTTGGGAAAGGAAAATTTCGCCAAATTTGTGCATGACACAAAAATAAGTGGGAAGGCAAGTGGTGAGGATGATGCATAGAGTCCGCAGACAGGTTAAGTGAGTGAGCAAAATTTAGCAAATGGAATGGTAGGAAGAAGAGGAGCTGAATATAATTCAACTGGAGAAAGACTGCAGAAAGTGACAGCACAAAGGGGCTTGGAGTCCCCTTGCATAAGTCACAAAAAACCATCACCCAAATTCAGCAGGTAACAGGGAAGCCAAGTGGAATGTTGGCCTTTATTGCAAAAGGAATAGGTTATAAAGATAGGAAAGTCTTGCCCAAACTATTTAAGGTTTGAGTCAGACCAACACTGGAATGCGTGAACAGTTTCAGGCCCCTTATCTAAGGAAAGATGGAGGCAATCCAGAGAAGGTTTACTAGGCTGTTGCAGGATGTGCAGGGGCTGTTTTATGAGGAGCAGTTGGGAAGGTTGGGCCTGTTCCCAGATAGAAACATGAGAGGTGACCTTACTGAAACATACAAGATTCTTTGGGGACTTGACAGGGTCGATGCAGAAAGGTTGTTTAGTGGGAGAATCTAGGATCAGAGGGAATAATCTCAGAATAAGGAGTTCCCCATTTTAGGCAGAGATGAGAAGGAATTTCTTCTCTCAGAGCGCAGTGAATTTGTGGAATTCTTCACTGTTAAAGTCTGTCGAGGCCAAGCCATTGCTAAGGCATCTGCACTGGTTCACTACTGGCCCAAAGACTCTGTGCAGTGACCTGGTCAATGATTCACAGGGTCCTGGGTACTTAGAACAAGACAAGGACATACATGAGCAGGACATGTCGTGTGATCATTGACATTGAAATCTGGGAGACAGTCACTGACGGCCATGATCTCTGGATGTTTCCTAACCAACCTGTTCGGAGATGTTATTACACAATTCTCCCCGTGTCTGTGTGGGTTTCCTCCGGGTGCTCCGGTTTCCTCCCACAGTCCAAAGATGTGTAGGTCAGGTGAATTGGCCATGCTAAATTGCCCGTAGTGTTAGGTGCATCATTCAGAGGGGAATGAGACTGGGTTACTCTTCAGAGGGTCGGTGTGGACTTGTTGGGCCGAAGGGCCTGTTTCCGCACTGTAGGGAATCTAATCTAATCTAACTTCTGTAGCTGGTGGGGTCTTGAACCCAGGCCTCCTATCTCAGAGGAAGGGACACTACCACTGCACCACAAGTATACTTCACCATGATCATTGGGAGCTGCCTACTTTGGGGAGCTTGGGAAGAGACAAAGGGAAACTAAAATGCTCTCGGACAGAAGAGAGTCCAGGGAAATCAAACGCAATTAAACCCTGCACCTTCTCAACCCATTACCTTCCTCTACAGTGAACGAGACAGACACTGCATGTTCCTGAGCCACCCCACGAGATGTTTAACGAAGAGTTGTGTTGAGCAGCACAGGGTTATGAGGCAAAGGCAGGAAAGCGGTGTTGAAGATCAGATCAGCCACGATCTCAGTGAATGACAGAGCTGACTCGATTGGCTGAATGCCCTACTTGTGCATCTACATCTTATCTTTGCATCATTCACACCCGGACCACTACACCCTCCCTCCAGCAGTGAATGAGCAGTCTGTGCAGTTACTGCAGGTGTGTGGTTTCCTGTCTTTGATGAGTTCAGGGTATATCATAGCAGCTCCTGGAACTTGTTCACCATGAAGGAGTCTAGAACTTTGCTAAACTGCTGTACTGTAGGTTTAACATCATAACACACAAGCTTTCTGTAGTGTCTACAACATCCTCAGTGACCCAGTCCTCCTCTAGAATACAACTCAAGGTAGTGTTGAATTCATCTCTTCACCACTGCAGTCAGTCATGACCTCCCCTGCATTTGTGTCCTATGAGTCAAAAAGTGTGGTGCTGGAAAAGCACAGCCGGTCAGGCAGCATCCGAGGAGCAGGAGAGTCGAGGTTTTGGGCATAAGCTCTTCATCAGCCCAAGGGGGCTGAGAGATAAATGGGAGGGGCATGGGACTGGGGGAAGGTAGCTGGCAATGTGATAGGGAGATAGAGGTTGGGGGATGAAGGTGATAGGTCAGAGAAGAGGGTGGAGCAGATAGGTGGGAAGATGGATGCTCAGGTAGGATAGTTCAAGAGGGCGGTGCCAAGTTGGAGGGTTGGATCTGGGATAAGGTAGGGGAAGGGAAGATTAGGAAACTGGTGAAATCCACACTGATCCCGTGTGGTTGGAGGGTCCCAAGGCAGAAGATGAGGCTTTCTTCCTCCAGGCCTCGGGTGGCTAGAGTTTGGCGGTGGAGGAGGCCCAGGACTTGCATGTCCATCTTTGAGAGAGGAGCAGAATCCCGTGTGATTCGTCTCTGTGTTTGTTTCAGATAAAGACAAAATTCTACGGCTGTCAGACTTCGCCTTTATTTGAGAGTTTCTCCTGAACTCTTCCAGAGGGAAGTGATCCACTCTCAGGGAGCCCGGTTCGTGTGTGAGACCACAGCAATATTCAGCCTCGTATGTTCCCTGTGCCTTGTGCTGGCTACACATCCCCTCTCCATGCTCCTGACCTTCCAGCCTGTTCAGAGTTGGTCTCTTCTTTCATTTTGAAATTTAAAAAATTCAGTCATTGACTGGGTCAGCATGTATTATCCGGAGGGCTGTTAAGAGTCAGTCACATTGTTCTGTGCCTGGGGTCACACATGGGCTGGACCAGAGTAAGGACATCCACCATCAGATGTGGTGGCACAGTGGCTCAGCAATTAGCACTGCTGCCTTACAGTGCCAGGGATCCAGGTTCAATTCCAGTCTTGGGTGACTGTCTGTGTGGCGTTTCTACATTCTCCCTGTGTCTGCGTGCGTTCGCTCCGGGTGCTCCGGTTTCTTCCCACAATCCAAAGATGTGCCGGTTAGATGAACTGGTCATGCTAAATTGCCCGTAGTGTTCAGGGATGTGTAGGTTAGTTGCATCATTGGGGTTAATGTAGAGGAATGGGTTTGGGTGGGATACTCTTCGTAAGGTTGGAAGGGCCTGTTCCCACATCTGTAGGGGTTGTATGACTTCCTTCCCTAAAGACATTGGGGAAACAGATTGTACAACAAACTCCCACACTGTCATCTCCATTCCTGATTTGTATTAAATGCAGATTCTATTTCCCATGGTGGGATTCAAACCCGTATCCCCAGAGTGATCCGATCAGTTTTTCTGCAGGCCATTACCTCCCCTCATGTTGCTATTTTGCTGTGTGCGATAAACTCTCTTCACTTGTTGAGCAGTGATTCCAATCTCAAGTACCCATTGACCTGGACAGGGGGTGGGGGGGCCAGCATCTTGCAGTTTGGGCTGTGTGCGGCCAGAGCTGGGCAGTGTTTGACCAGGGAGACATGGTGGGTCCCACCACAGGAGACAGCCTGCAGCACTTCTAATCTAAACCAATCAAGTTGTGGTTCTCAGTTGTCACTGCTCTCCCATGCTGTGTCAATCCATGCTCTCCTACAATGTTCCTGGCCACTAATCTGGGCAACATTTATCTTGTCTCTGAGCTGCCGAACACCAGGATCCCCATTTTCCCACCACATTTTGGAGCTACCAGAAGGATGACAGGCATCACTCCACCTTTGGGCTTCAGTCCAGCTTTTCTGTCGGGGTTTACGGCTCTCCTGAAGTCCCCCCACCCACCAAGACATCAGAGTTATGTGCCCATCGCTGGGGGTTTGAGTGCCAGGGTGGGTCCACATGCTGGGTGCTGGCAAACTGCTGATCCCAGCGCCAAACCTCCTCCAGGTCCCTGAGAAGCTTTGGCCTGTAGCTGTGAGGGATCCAGTTCCGTGTGTCACCACCAGGAGGTACAGTCGAGAGCTGTGTACTGATAGGGGGGGTCGATGTACATACTGGGTTCTGCCTGTGTGCATTGCTGTTAGTGAGGGGCCTGGTCTCAAAGGGAGAAGCAAAATAACAGAAAAACATGGAATACAGGCTAACCCCCTTCACATTGATTTGTTTGTCCGACAGGTCAATGTGGCTTCGGTTTAAAGTCTCAACAACATGGTTAAATAGTGCGTGGTGTTTATAGTTTGTGACAGAGTTAAAAGCTGTAGCTCTCTGATGTTGGGAGGGAGTGCAACCGACACAGACAAACCGGCCCATGTCTCTCTTGTGAGGGAGGGACTTGCACTTCTAATGCACCCCTTATTGATCTGAAGCATTAACTCTCTCCACAGTCGCTGTCCAGATCATTGATTTTGCTGCCTCCCATCCATTTTTAATGATGTTGTTTAAGGCATAAATATTAGCCTGGAGACTGTGGAGAGCTCTGCTGTTGTACAGCCAGCATCGTGGGATCTTTTGAACTCACCTGGAATGCCAGCTGGGGCCTTGGGTTAACATCTCATTTGAAAGGCAACAAGTCCTGGAACTGTAGCATTAAGGTGCCAGTGTAGATTATGTTTGAAGTAAGGGTCGAAAGCAGGACCCACTGAGCTTGTGCTGTGAGTTCTACCTCCTGATCTGAGGCTGACATTCCATCAGCAGTGAGAGGAATATAAATATAGGAACTGAAAATAGATAGAGCCACATGAGTCACTTTGAAATAGAGATTTTCAATCACATCGTCTTGTTTTCTTTTGTGTGGCTGGTATCCAGTTACTGGTGACTGGCACACATTGTGTGACATTGATCCTAATTTCAGCAAACATCAACAACAACATGTCTCGATGAACTAATGTGTCTCAGTGCTGGATACTGAGTTGTACCCTGCAGCCCTGAGACGAACAGCATTCTCTGGCCCCTGCTGAGAACATTGATTCAAGACTTCACTAACAGAGAGAGGCAAAACTGGTTTGTAAGAGTCCAGAACCTTAAGGCAAACCACAGAGTCCCAGCAATGTGTACTCTATTTATCCATATTCACTGATTGGACATGGGTGTCACAGCATTTATTGTCCATCCCTAGTTGCCCTTGAGAATGATAGAATTTCCAAATTGTGGAAGCAGGCCATTTCATCCTTCAAGTCCACACTGACCGTCCAGGGAAGAGCCCACCCAGAATCCCACAGCCAATCCACCTTAACCTACACACCTTTGGACGGCAGGAGGAAACCCACACAGAAACGGGGAGAAAGTGCAAACTCCACACAGACAGTCGACTGAGGGTGGAAACAAACCTGGATCCCTGGTACTGTGAGACAGCAGTGCTAACCACTGAGCCACCGTGCCACCCAAGAGCAGATGGTGATGAACTGACTTCTTGAATCGCAGGAGTCCATGTGATGTAGGCAGACTCACAGAGCTGTTACAGAGTCATAGAGTCATAGAGATGTATAGCCTGGAAACAGACCATTTAGTCCAACTTGTTCATGCCAACCAGATATCCTAAATTAATCTAGTTCCATTTACCAGCATTTGGCCCATATCCCTCTAAACCCTTTCTATTCATGTATCCATCCAGATGCCTCTTAAATGTTGTAATTGTACCAGCTTCCACCACTTCTTTTGGCAGCTCACTCCTTACATGCACCACCCTCTGCGTGAAAATGCTGCCCCTTAGGTTCCTTTTAAATCTTTACCCTGTCACCTTAAACCCATAACCTCTGGTTTGAACTCCCTCACCCTGGGAAAAAACATCTTGTTGATTTACTCTATACGTGCCCCTCATGATTTTATAAACCTTTATAAGGTCACCCCCTCAGCCTCTGATTCTCCAGAGAAAGTATCCCCAAGCCTATTTAGCCTCTCCCTGTAGCTCAAACCCTCCAATCCCACCAGCATCCCTGTAAATCTTTTCTGAACCCTTTCAAGTTTAACAGCATCCTTCCTATAGCAGGGAGATCAGAATTGAACACAATAATCCAAAAGTAGCCTAACCAATGTCCTGTTCAGCCACACCATGACCTCCCAACTCTTATGCTCAATGTACTGACCAATAAAGGCACATTCTTCACTATTCTATCTACCTGTGACTCCACTTTCAAGGATCTATGAACCTGCACTCCAAGGTGGCTTTGTTCAGCAACGCTCCTAGGTCCTTACCATGAACTGTGTAAGTCCTACCCTGATTTGACTTTCCAACATGCAGCACTTCACATTGATCTAAATTAAACCCCATCTGCCACTCCTTAGTCCATTGGCCCATCTGGTCAAGGCCCCATTGTACACCGAGGTAACCTTCTTCACCGTCCACTGTACTTCCAATTTTGGTGCCACCTGCAAACTTAGTACCATTCCTCCTATGTTCACATCCAAATCATTTATATAAACGATAAAAAGTAATGAATTCAGCAGCGATCCTTGTGGCACGCTGGTGGTCACAGGGCTCCAGTCTGGTAAACAACCCTTCACCACCGCCCTCCGTCTGCTACCTTCAAGACAATTTTGTATCCGCACAGCTAGCTGTCTCTGGATACCATGTGATCTAACCTTACTAACCAGTCTACCATGTGGAACCTTGTTGAACACCTTGCTGAGGACAACATCCACCGCTCTGCCAACATCAACCTTCTTTGTCACTTCTTCGAAAAACTCAATCAAGTTCGTGAGACATGATTTCCGACGCACAAAGCCATGCTGACTATTCCTAATCAGTCCTCGCCTTTCCAAGTACATATAGATTCTGTTCTTCAGAATCCCCTCCAACAACTTATCCACCAATGACGTCAGGCTCACCGGTCTATAATTCCCTGGCCTTTTCTCACTACACTTCTTAAATAGTAGCACCACGTTAGCCACTCACCAGTTTAATGGCACTTCATTTGTGGCTATTGATGGTACAAATATCTCAGCAAGGGGCCCAGTAATCACATCCCTAGCTTCCCACAGAGCTCGAGGGTACATCTGATCCAGTCTCAGGGATTTATCCACCTTTTTGCATTTTAAGGGATGTCTGTTAGGGAGGGTCTTTCAGAATCTTTACCCAGAGCCAATGAAGCAACGGTGAAATAGTTCCAGGGGTGATGTTCCCACATATCAGCTGCCCTTGTCCTTTCAGATGGGAGAGATCACTGGAAGTTACTGTTCAGCACCTGATCCAGAAGATGATACTGCTGACAGCACAGTGCTGGGAGCTGAAGCTACAACCTTCTTAGCTCCCAGGGAGAAAACTGGCCACTCAATCACTCCAGACACTCCTAACACATTCAATCTATAAAAGACAAACAGCAGTGGACCTGAATGAACCCTACAGAACACCACTGGTCACAGGCCTCCAGTCTGAGAAACAACCCTCTACCACCACCTTCTGTTTCCTGTCAAGCCAGTTTTGTATCCAAGTGGTGAGCTCTCCCTGGATTCCACCTCATCTAACTTTACTTTCCTGTCCACTATGTGGAACATTGTCAAACATGAAGTCCGTAAGGCAATATCTAAAATATTGCCTTCATCCATCTTTTTGATCACATCCTCAAGAAACTCAGTCAAGTTTGTGAGGCACAATTTCCCATGCACGAAGTCACCTTAACTATCCCTAATCAGTACAGAGGAACCTCGATTATCTAGCATTCGATTCTCCTAATATCGGATTATTCAGCAAGATTGCAAGGTCCCAATGCTCAACTAAACTACGTTTTCCAGCATTTGATTATCCAGAATTCGATTAACCGAACAAAATACTCCCTGCCTGTGTCCTTTGGATAATAGAGGTTCTTCTGTACTAGCCTTTCCAAATGCCTGTGAATCCTATCTCTCAGAATCCCCTCCAACAACTTACCCACCATCTGATGTCAGACTCATGTCAGACTCACTGATCTATAGTTTCCAGGAGCCTTTCATAGATAAAGGCACAACATTAGCCACCTTCCAGTCTCCCAGCTGTAGATGATATAAATATCTCTGCTAATGGCCCTGTATTTTCTTCCCTATCTAGGGGCTTGGGTATGTAGTTCTTTGAAAATGGCATCACAAGCAGACAGGGTGGTGAAGAAGGATTTGGCAGTTTTGCCTTCATTGCTCAGAGCATTGAGTCATGTTGAGGTTATACAGGACATTGGTGAGGCCAATTTTGGAGTACTGTGTACAGTTCTGGGCATCCTGGATATTATTAAATTGGAGAGGGTGCAGAAAAGATTTATCAGGATGGTGCTGGGGCTAGAAGGTTTGTGTTATCAGGGTAGTCTGGGACTTTTCTCATTAGAGTATAGGCGATTGAGCAAAGGTATTTACTTGAGGGTCGAGCAACTCAAAACTATAGGGCATAATTTTAAGGTGAGTGGATAAAGATTTAAAAGGGACCTGAGACATTGTCACATTGAGGTTGGTTGTATGTGGAATGAACTGCCAGAGGTAGTGGTGGATGCAGGTATAGTTGCAACATTTAAAAGACATTTGGATAGGTATATCAATAGGAAATGTTCAGAGGGACATGGGCCAAATGCAGGCAAGTAGGACTAGTTAGTTTGGGATTATGGTCAGCATGAACAAGTTAGACTAAAGGGTCTGTTTCTGTGCTTTATGACTCTATGACTCTATTGTTAAGAATGTAACTCAATTCTTTCAGCAATTCAAATGAGTGGCATGTAGCAGTGCAGAATGGGAATATCCTAAGATCCATGTGATATTCAGCGAGCTAGTCCCAATATTAGGTCAGGGACAAAACATCAGTGTGGGATTGAGAGATGGGGGTATCAAGGCAGCATAGTTCTTAATCGTTATTAGAGATGTGCCTGCACAGCATGTGAGGAGAGGTCTGGTGGTGCATTCCTCTCATGGTTGAATAGCCTATGCAATGCCCAGCCAACATGAGAAGAATGATCATTTAGTTGAGGGGCTTGGGTGAAATGGTCATGAGTTTGGGTGGTGCTTCAGAAGGCACCTTGGTGAATTGTTGCAAGGCATTCTGTTGATCTAACTATCATTCAATGGCATTAGTAATGCTGAATTACCCACAATAACATCCTGGGGCATGACCATGGACTGAGAGCAGGCAATAGTCTCGTGCTATTATTGCTAGACTGTTAATCCAGTGACCCAGGTAATGTTCTGGGGACCTGGGTTTGAATCCAACCAGGGCAGATTTTGGAATTTGAATTCAATAAAAATCTGGATTCAAGAATCTGTTGGTGACCATGAATCCATTGTCAATTGTCAGGAAAAAAACATCTGGTTCACTAATGATCCTTAGGGAAGGAAACTGCCATCCTTACCTAGTGTGACCCACATGTGACTCCAGACCCGCAGGTATGTAGTTGACTCATAAGTGCCCAGTGGGCAGTATATGCCGGCCTAGCCAGCAATGTCCTCATCCCATAAATAAATGAACAAAAAATACTGAACTAATCTGGCCATTTAAAGGCTAGGAATTCTGTGGCAGGTATCTCATTTCCTGACTCCTCAATCTACAAGACACAAGTCAGGAGTCGAAAAATGTGTTGCTGGAAAAGCGCAGCAGGTCAGGCAGCATCCAAGGAACAGGAGAATTCATGTTTTGGGCATAAGCCCTTCTTCAGGAATGAGGAGGGTGTGCCAAGCAGGCTAAAGGTAGGGAGGAGGGACTTGGGGGAGGGGTGTTGGGAATGCAATAGGTGGAAGGAGGTTAAGGTGAGGATGATAGGCTGGAGAGGGGGTGGGGGCGGAGAGGTCGGGAAGAAGATTGCAGGTCAGAAAGGTGGTGCTGAGTCTGAGGGTTGGGACTGAGATAAGGTGGGGGAAGGGGAAATGAGGAAGCTGGAGAAATCTGCATTCATCCCTTGTGGTTGGAGGGTTCCTAGGCAGAAGATGAGGTGCTCTTCCTCCAGGCGTCATGTTGCCGTGATCTGGTGATGGAGGAGGCCAAGGACCTGCATGTCCTTGGCGGAGTGGGAGGGGGAGTTAAAGTGTTCAGCCACGAGGTGGTTGGGTTGGTTGGTGCGGGTGTCCCAGAGGTGTTCCCTGAAACGTTCCACAAGTAGGCGGCCTGTCTCCCCAAAACCTGTCCACCATCTACAAGGCACAAGTCAGGAGTTTGATGGAATAATCCCTACTTGCCTGGATGGGTGCAGATCCAACAACACTCAAGAGGTTCCACGCCATCCAGGACAAAGCAGCCTGCTTGATTGGCACCACATCCACAAACAATAATCATATGCTCAGGAGCAGCAGTATGTATCATAGACAAGATAATTCTTAAACAGCACCTTCTAGATCCACAACCACTTCCACCTAGAAGGACCAGGGCAGCAGATACATGGGAACATCACCCCCTGCAAGTTTCCCTCCAAGCCACTCATCATCCCGACTTAGAAATATATCACCGTTCCCTCACTGTCGCTGGGTCAAAATCCAGGAATTCCCTCCTTTGTTGTATTGTGGGTCTACCTATTGCACATGGACTGCAGTAGTTCAAGAAGGCAGCTCACCCCCACCTTCTCAAGGGGCAGCCAGGGACGGGTAATAAATGCTGGGCCCGGGCAGTGGATGTTTGCATTAAGGAATGAATGAAAAGAAACTCAGGTTGCAGCTGGGCTTGATCCCACATCTCTATTTGAGAAAGACAATAGGATTTACAAGGATGTTGCCAGGGTTGGAGGGTTTGAGCTATAGGGAGCGGCTGAACAGGCTGAGGCTGTTTTCCCTGGAGCATTAGAGGCTGAGGGGTGACCTTATAGAGGTTTATAAAATCATGAGGGGCATGGATAGGGTAAATAGACAAGATCTTTTCCCTGGGCTGGGAGAACTAGAGAGCATAGGTATAAGGTGAGAGGAGAAAGATTGAAAAAGGACCTAAGGGGTGACTTTTTCATGCAGGGGTTTAAGTGTATGGAATGAGCTGCCAGAGGACATGGTAGAGACTGGTACAATTATGCCAATTAAAAGGCCTCTAGATGGGTACATGAATAGGAGGGGTTTAGAGGGATATGGGCCAAATGCTGGCAAATCGGTCTAGATCATTTTAGGATATCTGGTTGGCATGGACGAGTTGGACTGAAGGGTCCGTTTCTGTGGTGTACATCTCTATGACTCCACGACTTTATGCCTCTCTCTCAAACAGTATCACCAAAACCATTCTTTATTCCTTTTCTCATTCCTTGTGCCTTCGTTATGTTAGGTTTCACTTGGAATATTGTGTACAGTTCTGGTCCCCATATTTCAGGAAGGATGTGGAAGCATTGGAAAAAGTATAGAGGAGATTTACCAAGATGTTGCCTGGTCTGGAGGAAAGGTCTTATGAGGAAAGGCTGAGAGACTTGGGTCTGTTCTCATTGGAGTGAAGAAGGCTAAGGAGGGATTTGATAGAGACATACAAGTTGATCAAAAGATTAGATAGGGTGAACAGTGAATCCTTTTCCTAGGATGATGACATCAGCTTGTACGAAGAGGCATAACTACAAATTGAGAGGTGATAGATTTAAGACAGATGTCAGAGGCAGATCTCAGAGAGTGGTAAGGGCGTGGAATGCCCTACCTGCTAATGTAAAAATAATGACTGCAGATGCTGGAAACCAGATTCTGGATCAGTGGTGCTGGAAGAGCACAGCAGTTCAGGCAGCATCCAACGAGCAGCGAAATCGACGTTTCGGGCAAAAGCCCTTCATCAGGAATAAAGGCAGAGAGACTGAAGGGTGGAGAGATAAGCTAGAGGGGGGTTGGGGGTGGGGAGAAAGTAGCATAGAGTACAATGGGTGAGTGGGGGAGGGGATGAAGGTGATAGGTCAGGGAAGAGAGGGTGGAGTGGATAGGTGGAAAAGGAACTAGGCAGGTAGGACAAGTCCGGACAAATCATGGGACAGTGCTGAGCCTGAACTGCTGTGCTCTTCCAGCACCACTGATCCAGAACCTGCTAATGTAGTCAACTCAACCACATTAGGGAGATTTAAGCTTAGATAAGCTCATGGATGATTTGGGGATAGTGTAGGTGGATGAGCTGAGAATAGTGGTGCAACATCAAGGGTCAAAGGGCCTGTTCAGCGCTGTATTGTTCTATGTTCTAAATCCCTCACTGAGTGCAAAGCTGTTTGGAATGTGCAGTGGGGTAAGATGCTATGGAAATGCAAGTGCAATATGTTTGTACAGGGACACTGATCTTGGAATGTGTTTTGACACTAATTGTGTTGAAATCAATCTATTCAGTTATTTCTGTTTGTTCAGTGAGCCCCCTGAAGAATTCAATAAAAGTAAGCCGGTATTTCACTTTGAAAGCCGAGACAGCATTAAGGTGAAAGGATCTCTGGAAGCCAGACTGGGCCTGAGTCCTGAATCCTCTAAAATAGCTCCTGATAATTAATATTTAATATATTTTTTCAAATTCACTCCTGGACATAAGCATCACTGTCTGGCCCAGCATTTATTGTCTGTCCCTAGTTGCCCCTTGAGAAGGTGGGGGTGAGCTGCCTTCTTGAACTGCTGCAGTCCATGTGCTGTGGGTTAACCCGCAATGCCCCTAGGGAGGGAATTCCAGGATTTTGACCAGCGACACTGAAGGAAATGGTGATATATTTCCAAGTCGGGACAGTGAGTGACTTGGAGGGAACTTGCAGCTGGTGGTGTTCCCATATATCAGCTGCCCTTGTCCTTCGAGATGGTAGTAGTCATAGGTTTGGAAGGTGCTGTCGAAGGATCTTTGGTGAATTTCTGCAGTGCAGTTTGTAGATGGTACACACTGCTGCTACTGAGCATCGGTGGTGGTGTGAGTGGATGTGCCACTTAATTGCTTTGTCCTGGATGGTGTCAAGTTTCTTGAGTGTTGTTGGAGCTGCACCCATCCAGGCAAGTGGGGAGTGTTCCATCACACTCCTGACTTGTACCTTGTAGATGGTGGACAGGCTTTGGGGAGTCAGGAGGTGAGTTACTCACTGCAGGATTCCTAGTATCTGATTTACTCCTTTGGCACAGTGTTTATATGGCTGGTCTGGTCAGTGGTAATCCCTAGCATGCTGCATTTTAATCTGTTAAAGAGACTTGTGGGATTCTGTCCCCTGTGCTTCTTGTCGTCAGTTGGCCTTAAATTTGATCCTTGTTCTGAACTGAGTCAATGGCTTTCAGGAGGATAGCTACACCACACTGCCCTGCCACAGTGCCATTAGAATCTGGTGGGGTGGCGGGAGGTTGGTGAGGACTGACAATTGCTAACCAATGAATTTCCCTTCATTCACTCAGCCATCTGGTGGCAACTTTGTGGCTGCTCAGGTGTGAGGCCTACGAGAGTGGAATAGCCTTTTGCAGAGAATGCCTCAGTAGTGCAGCCAAATGCTTAAAGGTAACTTTCAGAAAGCTGTTATCCTGAGATTACAGTTCAATTCTTGAGGGGTCGAGCAGGAAGGAGGGACAAGGAGCAAAGAAATAAAAATTGCCCACAGGGGTTTGTTTTTGAGGTTGACATGCATTTGATAGAACACAAACAAGCACTTTGTGCACAAATTGTATTTTATTCAGTTTTATGTACAGCACATATTACAAGGCATGGTACAAACAGTGGATTTGATTAATAGGGACTTCATCAGGAAGAGTTAGGAGGAGTTGTCACAGAAAGATCAACGTGACAAGGGAGTGTATACTGACCTTCCAGTGAAAGACTTTCATTTCTGTAGTGCCTCAGATGACCTCAGGATGTCCCAAATTGCAACCCAGCCACTGAAGTACTTGCTTGAGGGGCGGTCACTGTTGGAGTGTGGGAAAAACACACACACAAATGCGCACAGGAAGATCCCACAAACAACCGTGTGATAAATGGCCGGATCATCACTTTTCTCTTCGGCGGTTTCAAATTTGAGGGGGTAAATGTTGGCCAGGAAACTGGAGAGAGAAATCCCCTTCCGTTTGTCGGAGAATGCTCTGGGATTTTTCCTGTCCAGCTGAGAGTGGGACACGCTGGCTTAACAAGCCGGCTGGATGGTAGGACCCCTGACAGTGCAGCACCCCCCCCCCCCCCCTCACTGTACTGGGACTCTCAGCCTGGATGTAGTGCTCAGATCTCACAACTTCTCAGCTCAAAGGGGAATGCTGTCAACAGGCAGACACAGCTGACCCTCTCGTCGATAAGTCTCAATTGGTAAGTTGCAACATTGAAACATCATCTCACTTTGACCTGGTTTATGTTGTCTTGTGTTGGAGGTTTCAAAAGGCATTTTTCCTTCTTTTGTGGGAGATGGGGACCAATGGCCAGATCAGCATTCCATGCCTGTCCCTAATTGCCCTCAAACTGAGTGGCTCCCACAGTCCTTTCAGAGGGCAGGTAAGAGTCAACCACATTGCTGTGGGACTGGAGTCATGTGTGAGCCAGATCGGGAACAAACAGCAGATTTCCTTCCCCAAAATGGCATCCGCGATCCAGATGGGCTTTTACCAAAAATCGACAGCAGCCTCCAATATTAATGTTCCGCGATTTTCGGGTCATTGAATTTGAATTCCCGTAGCTGCCATGGTAGGATTTGCAGCTGTAATTCCAGAGTATTAGCCGGGCCTCCAGGGATAGTACCACCACCCCGCCATCTTCTCTTGGCTAAAAGCGATGTAGGTTCCCAGCTCCCCAAGCATTCTTCCCTCTCTATTGCACTGTGGTGGGTGGTAGTTAGGGGTTGGGGGTGGGGGGAGCTGTGGGGAGTTAGAGGTTGGGGGGGTGCAGGACATGCATGGCACCTTCCTTTGCCCGTTCCCTCCAGCGCACGGACCAGATTTTACACGATGGTGCGGGAGATGGGTCTGCATTCCTCAGGTGTGTCCTTTAGCTCCCCCGCTGGGCTTAGTGGGAGGGCCACTTCCTGCCTGTCAAAGACCACCTGCTCATAGGGAGGGGCCAGGTCCAGGGGCATGGAGCTGGAGGAGATCGACACGACCACTTGCTGGGATTCGGAGGGAAAGCTTGCGACACGAGGGGGATTCCCCGGTCCCTGGGTCCTGGTCTCTTCCTCAGGGGGCTCCCTGTGAGTGGAGTCATTCCTCTGGTGTGGGTCAGTCAGGGAGTATGGTGGAGGGTCTTCCTCTGGGAGATAGAGATCAGGAGCTCGGTGACTCACACATTCCTCGTAACTGGAAAGAAGGAAAAGGAAGAGCCCAGGACTTGAGAACAAGGTCAAGATATAGAAAAACAAAAACGTTTCTAGCTGATAAATCATCCAAATGCAAATCAATATCCAACCCAACTTTCACTGTCGTGCGTTTGAACCAATTAAAAACACCATTGTCAGTTTCCAAATTCACACAAACTCCAACTTTGCATTGCTCCCCATGACCCCCTCTCCCCAGAGTGCTCAGTGACCCCCACTGGTTCCTAGTCCCACTTTCATCCGTGTTTGTAATTCCCTTCACTGTCTCACCCATCACATTCTGTTTAACAGCACACTCATGGAGTAAGTTGAAAATGTGTTGCTGGTTAAAGCACAGCAGGTCAGGCAGCATCCAAGGAACAGGAAATTCGACGTTTCGGGCATAAGCCCTTCATCAGGAATGAGGAAGGGCTAATGCCTGAAACGTCGAATTTCCTGTTCCTTGGATGCTGCCTGACCTGCTGTGCTTTAACCAGCAACACATTTTCAACTGTGATCTCGAGCATCTGCAGACCTCATTTTTTACCCACTCATGGAGTAACCTTGGTACATTAGACAAAGGGAAGAGGTGCCAAATAAATGCACAATAGTAGTATTGGCAGCCCCCAATGAATTATGTTTGAGGCACACTGAGTGTCCTCAGGTAAACAAACACAGCAGCCATACACACACACACACACAGCAAAACAGGCAAAGGCCATTCAGCCCCTCCACCAATGAATCTGATCATTGGATGTGATGTCTAAGGACCATCCAGATCTCCTCTGGCATCTGATCAAGGAGTCATAAAGTCCATTTTTAGCATGGAAACAGACCGTATGGTCCAGTTCATCCACCAACCAGATGTCCCAATCTGACCTAGTCTCATTTGCCAGCATTCGGCCATGTTCCTCTAAACCTTTCCTATTCGTATACCCATCTGTATGCCTTTTAAATATTGTAATTGTACTAGTCTCCACCACTTCCTCTGGCAGCTCATTCCATACACGTACCGCCCTCTGTGTGAAAAGGTTACCCCTTAGGTCCCTTTTACATCTTTCCCCTCTCACCTTTAACCTATGCCCTCTAGTTTTGGACTCCCCTATCCCAAGGAAAAGATCCTATCTGTGCCCCTTATGATTTTATAAACCTCTACAAGGTCACATTGTGTTTGTTAATCAGAATGCACCTCAGGCCCACTGTCCATCCTCTGCTCACGTCTGTCATTTTGTTACTGAGAGTTCCTTCTCTTCCTCTGATTCCGACTGGAATTCCTACACTATCCCCAATGAACACTTCCCAGACCCGGTACAGACTAGGGTTAGATACTTTAAAAATTTACTTTTTTAAACTGAAGGTAAACTGAAAGTAAAGTTTGCTCTACACCGTTTCCATCAAGTAGTCACCATCACAGGATAAGAAACAATGTAAAGCTTCCTCTATGCTGTCCCTATCAAACACTCTCGGTTCAGGGACAGCACATCATTAGATACAAAGAACAAAGAACAATACAGCACAGGAACAGGCCCTTCGGCCCTCCAAGCCTGCACTGCCACATGTTGCCCTTCCATACTAAAACAGCCCTCACTTACAGAATCCACATCCCTCTATTCCCTTCCTATTCATGTATTTGTCCAGGTATTTCTTGAATGCTGCTGTTGTGTCTGCTTCCACCACCTCCTCTGGCAGAGCATCCAGACACTCACCACTCTTTGTGTGAGAAACTTGTCTCAAACATCAATTTTAAACATCCGCCCTCACACACCTGGAACCTGTGACCCTTAGTAATTGACCCCTCCACCTTGGGAAAAAGCCTCATAATTTCCACTCTATACATGCAATTCACAATCTTATAAACTTCTATCAGGTCGCTCCTCAACATCCCACGTTCCAGTGAAAACAAACCTAGTCTATCCAACGTTTCTACATAGCTAAAATCCCCCATACCAGGCAACATCCTGGTAAACCATTTCTGTACCCTCTCCAAAGCATCCACATCCTTCTGATATGGTAACCAGAACTGTACACAATCTTCCAAGTGTGGTCTAACTAAAGTTCCATAAAGCTGCAGCATAACCTGTCCATCCTCATACTCAATGCCCCTTCCAATGAAGGCTGCACACCCAGATCTCTCTGCTTATCAATACTCCTCAGGGTTCTGCCATTCACTGTATAATTTCCACCTGTACCTGACCTTCCAAAATGCATCACCTCACATTTGTCTGGATTAAACTCCATCTGCCATTTTTCTGCCCATGCCTCCAACCGATCTATATCCTACTGTATCCTTTGACAATCCTCCTCACTGTCTGCATCTCCAGCAATCTTTGTATCAACTACAAACTTACTAATTAGACCAGCAACGTTTTCCTCCAAATCATTTATGTAGATCACAGACAGCAGAGGTCCCAGCACTGATCCTGGTAGAACACTAATCACAGCCCTCCATTCCAAAAAGCAGCCTTCCACCACTACCCTCTGTCTCCTATAACTAAGCCAGTTCTGTATCCATATCGCCAGCTCACCTCTGATACCATGTGACTTCACCTTTTGTACCAGCCTGCCAGGAGGAACCTTGTCAGAGGCTTTACTGAAGTCCATGTAGACAACATCGACCACTTTTCCCTCATCAATCATCTTCATCACCTCCTCAAAAAAACTCAATCAAGTTAGTGAGGCACGACCTCCCCTGCAGAATAAGCCCATTTGCTTCCAAATGTATATAGATCTTGTCCCTGAGAATCTTTTCCAACAATTTCCCTACCACCGCCTTGAGACTCACAGGCCTGTAATTTCCTGGAATATCCTCATTCCCCTTCTTAAACAATGGGACAACATTGGCTACTCTCCAGTCCTCCGGGACCTCACCTGTGGTCAAAGAGGATCCAAAGATGTCTGTCGGTGCACCAGCAGTTTGGTCTCTTGCCTCCCTCGATATTCTGGGATAGATCCCAGTTGGACCCAGGGACTTATCTATCTTAATACTTTTTAAGATGGACAACACCTCTTCCTTTTTATTAGGAACTTGGCTTAGAAACTCAAAACTCCTTTCTCTGAGATCATTCTCCACCAATCCCTTCTCTTTGGTGAATACTGACACAAAGTATTCATTGACAACCTTACCGCCCTCTTCTGGCTCCGCACATAGATTCCCTTCTTTGGCCTTGAGTGGGCCAACCGTTTCCCTGGCTACCCTGTTGCTTTTAATATGTGTATAAAAAGCCTTGGGATTCTTAATCCTGTTCGCTAACAACTTTTCAAAACCCCTTTTAGCCCTTCTAATTCCTTGATGAAGTTGTTTCCTATACATCAAGGACTTTGTCATTTTCCATCCTCCTCAACCTTACGTATGCATCCTTTTTCTTTCTGACCAAGATCATAACATCCCTGGTCGTCCAAGGCTCACGTTCCTTGCCGTACCTATCCTTTACTCTTACAGGAACTGCTCCTGAACTCTTATCAACTGCCATCTGAAATACTCCCACATGTCTGATGTAGATTTACCCTCAAACATGTGTCTCCAATCAAAGATCCTGCCCAATATTGTAGTTCATCTTCCTTCAGTTTAACATCTTCACCTGAGGACTGCTGTTATCCCTATCCATGAGTATCTTAAAACTCTCAGTATTATGGTCACTACTCCCGAAATCCACCTCCACTGAAACTTCACTCACCTGGCCAGGCTCACTTCCCAAAACCAGGTCCAGTATAATCCCTTTCCTGGGTGGACTGTTTATGTACTGTGTCAAGAGTCCTTCCTGAATGGTCCTTACAAATTCTGCCCCATCCAAACCCCGACACATACTGAGTCAAGGGTGGCATGGTGGCTCAGTGGTTAGCACTGCTGCCTCACAGTGCCAGGGATCCAGGTTCGATTCCTGCCTCGGGTGACTGTGTGGAGTTTGCACATTCTCCCTGTGTCTGTGTGGGTTTTCTTCGGGTGCTCCGGTTTCCTCCCACAGTCCAAAGATGTGCAGGTCAGGTGAATTGGCCATGCTAAATTGCCCATGGGGACAGGGTCTGGATGGGTTACCCTTCAGAGGTTTGGTGTGGACTTGTTGGACCAAAGGGCCTGTGTCCATACTGTAGGTAATCTAATTCAATATAGGGGGGGAAGTTAAAATCACCCACCACAACAACCCTGCTGTTTTTACATCTTTCCAAATTCTGTCCACACATTTTCTCCTCTATCTCCCTCTGGCGGTTGGGAGGTGTGTAGCATACTCCCAGCATTGTGAATTCATGTTTCTTATTGCTGAGTTCAACCCACATTGTCTCTCTGGATGAATCTTCTGATGGATCCTCCATCAGTACAGATGGGAGGCACACCTTTACCAACAATGCATCTCCCCCACTCCTTTTTACCTCTCTTTCTGTCACAACAAAACCACCTAAATCCTGGGACATTCAGCTGCCAGTCCCGTTCTTTCAGGCAGAAGTGGGTACTGCAGATGCTGGAGATCGGAGTCAAGATTAGAGTGGTGCTGGAAAAGCACAGCAGGTCAGGCAGCATCCAAGGAGCAGGTAAATCGATGTTTCGGGCAAAAGCCCTTCATCAAGATTCCTGATACTGCTCTGGTTCCCAGCCCCCTGCCACACTCGTTTAAAAGAGAAAAGCTTTCTCTACACTGTCCCTATCAAACACTCCCAAGACAGAACTTGCAAGGGGTTAGATAGAGAACAAAATTCTTCGATGCTGTCCCAATCAAATACTCCCAGGATAGTTACAGCATCGGATTAGATACAGAGTAAAGGTCCCTCTATACATTGTCCCCATCAAAAAATCGCAGGACAGGACAGCATGGGATTAGATATGGAGTAGAGCTCCCTCTACATTTTTAAACTGAAAGTAAAGCCCCCTTGATACTATCTCCCATCAAACATTCCCATGATAGCTGCAGCATGGGGTTAGATCTCGAGTAAAACTTTGGGTGTTGATATTGTGTAAACACTGGGATATTTTAATGACAGAGTGGCTAATTCCTGGTTTATAACCTGTCATTAAGCAGTGAATCATGAGACATATGAATTTCCATGAAGATTAATTGGATCTTGAAGCTTTGTGAATTATGTGACTGAAATCCAATTTAAATCTCAACCGGAAATCAGAGGGCAGCATTCCCTTAGCCCTCATTGCTGAGGTAAGTGTGCACCCACTCAGATCGTGTTCACTTGATCCACTCTGTGATCATCAATCTCTGTACAAAGGGCTAAGAGGTTAAGGGGAACTGTCTTTTCTGTTGTTAATTCACATTCTACTCCAAGTCCTGTCCTTTGTATTTTAAAAAAACATTCCTTCACAGAACATGGTCACTGACAGGAAATGAAATTGGTGGGAGGAGATACACCCCCTGCCTGACTCCATCCTCAGGCGACTGTTTGCGTGGAGTTTGTACATTCTCCGTGCCCTCTGGGTGCTCCAGTTTCCTCCCACAGTCCAAAGATGTACAGGTCAGGTGGATTGGCCACAGGAGGGGGTGTTATGAAGGGGGTGGTCAGGGTGGGATGCTATTCGGATGGCTGGTGTGGACATGATGGGCTAAATGGCTAACTTCCACAGTGTAGCAATTCTATGAACTGCCTTGTTAAAATGTTTCCATTCTGTGTCTATGTGAAGGATACACAATAACTGTGTGCTCACCTATCTAGGGAATATCTGTTTAGGATGGTGGCTTTTTGTATGTAGAAGTGTCTGTCAGCTATTTCAAATAAAAACTTCTTTTACTAATTTATCTGTGTTGTGTCAATTTAAATTCTGTGTCTGATAGATTAATGCTCTCCTTGAATATTGGGGCTTTAGGTTTAATGGAGGGCTTGAGGATATTGATGAATTATTCTCCTGTTGCTTCTACAGGGGTTCAAATGCCACAGACGTCAAAATGAATACAAAAGGTACAAACCAAATACTATGCCAGTGCATCATCTCATACATGGATAGGTGAGAGGAGGCCCTGAAAACCAAATAGTAGCCCTCAAGAAAATCTCAAGAAACCTGTTAGGGAAAACAAAACTTTACCTCTCAGTTGGCTTTTCCTAGCTGACTGAAGTGTCCCACTCGAATTACTCACTGCAGGTTGAGACTGAGAGGAAGCATGGGAAGGATGAATTGCATTGATGTAGCAACTATCTCAAAGTGTTTTCAAGATACAAAGGACTTATGAAGTGAAATTATGGTTGCAATATATGAAATTCAGGAATCAATTACTGCACTGAGTAACTCACCTCCTGACCCCCCCAAAGCCTGTCCACGATCTACAAGGCACAAGTCAGGAGAGTGATGGAATATTCCCCACTTGCTGGGATGGGGGCAGCTCCAACAACACTCAAGAAGCTCGACACCATTTGGGACAGAGCACTCGATTGGCACCACATCCACAAACATCCTCTCCTTCCACTGACGCTCAGTAGCAGCAGTGTGTTTCATTTACAAGATGCACAGCAGAAACTCACCAAAGATCCTTTGACACCACTTCTGTTAAGAAGGACAAGGGCAGCAGATACGCAAGATCACCACCCCCTACAAGTTCCTTTCCAAAACACTCACCATCCTGACGTGGAAATATATCACTGTTCTTTCACTGTCACTGGGTCAAAATCCTGGAATTCCCTCCCTAAGGGCATTGTGGGTCTACCTACAGCACATGGACTGCAACAGTTCAAGAAGGCAGTTCACCCCCACCTTCTCAAGGGTAACTAGGGACGAGAAATAAATGCTGGGCCCGTTACCACAGCCACATCTCCTTCCTCAGCACCTGCCTACGGAACCGACTGATCCCACACGGACTCCGAACTACATTCCAACCAACAAAATTTGGACCCAACCAGGACAACCTGTACCTACAACAAATCCGAAGCCTATGAATTCAGATTTCTCCAGTTTCCTCATTTCCCCTCCCTCCACCTTGTCTCAGTTGGTTCCCTCAACTCAGCACCGCCCTCCTAACCTGCAATCCTCTTCCTGACCTCTCCGCCCCCACCCCACTCCGGCCTATCACCCTCACCTTGACCTCCTTCCACCTATCCCACCTCCATCGCCCCTCCCCCAAGTCCCTCCTCCCTACCTTTTATCTTAGCCTGCTTGGCTACTCTCTCTCATTCCCGATGAAGGGCTTATGCTCGAAACGTCGAATTCTCTATTCCTGAGATGCTGCCTGGCCTGCTGTGCTTTGACCAGCAACACATTTCCAGCCAGTGATGCCCACATCTTCCAGTGTTGTTTATGAGATGGTTTGGGATAATAAACAGTGGCATATCAATGGCAGGTGTTTCTCCATTTAAGTTAATATCACACACAAGAAATAGACTATCTGGCCGCTCTCACTCTGCTGTTAGTGGGGGTTGTTGTGTTTCTGACATTGTAACAGTGACTGCACTCAAGGACATCCTTCAAGGGCTGTGAAGCACTTTGAGACATCAAGAATTCATGAAAGGTGGTTTTAGAATGTTAGCGGTCTTCCTTCCTGTCGAAGTAATGAAGCCATTAAGAACAGACCCTTGTCTCCGGCCGAGGAATAGAAAAGCAAAATGGCCATTGAAGCTTTCAGGCTTGTTTAATTGCAGCCGTGAATAATTTAAAGGCAGTGTGACTCAGCGAGAGCTGTACCTATTAGGGATGATTGATGGAGCAGCTTGCGGACAAGGACTGCACAGAGAAACAAACAGAAGCCTTAATGTACACCCACCGTCCAGAGTTAAAGGCCACTGTCCAAAAAAGTCCCCATTTTGCTTGTCAATCATTTAATAAGCTTCCTGGCTCCATCCCCTGCATTTTCTTTTGCTTAATCCGATTATTAGAAAGTAAATTGCATTGCATGTTGTAAATGCAGCAAGCAGCGAGGACTGGAATAGATTATAAAATGATGGAGAGCATCCAAGAGACTCCATTTGTTCTCATTGGAAATGATGATTAATGGCTGGAAATGAGATACTTTGAGTGTCTAAGTAGGAGTACGCTCAACATTGAGCTGTCTGCACTTTTGTCTTTCAGGGCAATATGAAGTAGGCTTCATTATATGGGAATTTTTGTTTGTTGGGGTGGGGTGGAGGGGGGGTAGGTGGTTCTTTGAAATCCAAAGCAAAAGCCTGGGGATGGACGATGTTGAGAAATTCAAGTGGAGTTTAGGGACAGCTCACTCATTTATTATTCCACAATGACTGGCAAAAGAGACATCCGGGAGATATAGAACATCATTCATTGTCTCTCATCAACTACCCCTTTACAGAATGTCAGCCATTCTCCACTGACTGCCTTATTGAAGGAGGCAAATCATTTCCTTAGCTGTTTTGAAGTCTAATGCATTAAGTCAGGACTCACTTTTACCAAGACCGCTCATTTGCACCTCTGTATCCCAGCCCATATCTGCCTTTACCTCAGCTCATCTCCTGCTGAAACTCTCACCTATTTTTCATTCAACACTAGAGTGGCAATGTGGCTCAGTGGTTAGCACTGCCCCCTCACAGCGCCAGTGACCTGGGTTGAATTCCACCCTCAGGAGACTGTCTGTGTGGAGTTTGCACATTCTCCCTGCGTCTATGTGCCTTTCCTCTGTGTGCTCTGGTTTCCTCCCACAGTCAAAAGATGCGCAGGTTAGGTTGGATTAACCATAGGAAATGTGGAGTGACAGGGATGGAAAGGGTCTGGGTGGGATGTTCTTTGGAGGATCGGTGTACACCTGGTTGGCTGAGTGGCCTACTTCTTCAATACAGTGATTCTACGATACTAACACTTTAATTCTGCTTTACTCCTGGTTGGTGTGCCAACTCAATCAAAATTTTGCTACGTCTCATCATCACCCATCCTCTCTATTCACTGACCCCATTCAAAAAATCCTCATCCTTGTTTCCAAACCATTCCAAAACCTCTCCCCACCCCACATTCCTGTAAATTCCTCCAGTGCCACAACCCTCTGCGCTCTCCAAATCCAACTTGCTGGCAATCCCTCATTTCCAATCTTCTGATCAACCTGTTCAGTGATGTTATGCCCCATCTCTGGAGCAGATTGGACTTGAATTTGGACCTCCTGATCCAGAGATAGGGACACTGCCACTGCACCTCAAGAGCGCTTGACAAGAATATGATGGGATAAAGAGAGGAGAAACGAAAATCTTGGATGGTCTTGAATGACTGACTTTTTGGTTACAAGTCGAACTCACTGACCAATCACCATTCCATCATTAACAGGCTTCCACTGCTTGCTATCTGAATTCTGCCTTTCCCCGATCTCACTAACTCTCTCTCCCTCTCCCTCACTCCCTGCCTAACGATGAAGATTAAAACTTAGTTCTTTGACCAGATTTTTAGTCACCAGTCATAATATTTCCTTACAAGTATCAGTGTCAACCTTTATTCAATTATCCTCCATTATAGCAGACTAACAGCCCATTTTCTGAGGATGTCAACAGCAGTTACAGATTGGACACACTCAAATGAAATTAAGGAGCCTACCATCATGTCTTTAAATTCAATGAAGGGTTGTTGAATTGGAGATGAAGGCCACGGGGGAATAGTTGCTTGGCCTGAAACCTTTCATCATTTCCTCATTTCTGAAAACCAGGAGAATTTGCAATATGACAAATAGTGCTTAAACCTCTTGGTTTAAGCCAGCTTTTGTTTCCCTTATCATGTATATTTAATTCCTTGAAGATTCAAAGCATTTAATATTTAGGTCTGTGGACAAAAGAGGAGCAGACAATTCCATATCAAAAACGATGGTTTTGCTTTTGGTTATCAAGATAAGGTCATAGAGCCAAACAGCATGGAGACAGACCCTTCGCTCCAAACAATCATACTGACCATAATTCCAAACTAAACTAGTCTCATCTGCCTGCACTTGGCTCATATCCCTCCAGACCTTCCTATTCATGAACTTATCCAAATGTCTTTTAAATGTTGTAACTGTCCACCACTCACTTTGGAAGTTCATTCCATATATAAACCACTCTCTGTGTAAAAAGGTTACCCCTCATGTCCTTTTTAAATCCTTCTCCTCTCACCTTAAAAATATACCCCTTAGTCTTGAAATCCCCCACCCCAGGGAAAAGACACCTATTCTTCACTTCATCTATATCCCTCATTAGATTAGATTAGATTACATTACATTACAGTGTGGAAACAGGCCCTTCGGCCCAACAAGTCCACACCGACCCACCCATACCCCTACATTTACCCTTACCTAACACTACGGGCAATTTAGCATGGCCAATTCACCTGACCCGCACATCTTTGGACAGTGGGAGGAAACCGGAGCACCCGGAGGAAACCCAGGCAGACACTGGGAGAACGTGCAAACTCCACACAGTCAATCGCCTGAGGCGGGAATTGAACCCGGGTCTACAGGCGCTGTGAGGCAGCAGTGCTAACCACAGCCACTGTGCCGCCCACTGCCACCGTGCCGCCTACATGATTTAATAAACCTCAATAAGGTTACCTCTCAACCTCCAGAAAGGTTTCAGCTTATTCAGCTTATTTTTATAACTCAAACCTTCCATTCCGGGCAACATCCTGTTTTGTGAACTCTCTCCAATTTGATCATATCCTTCCTATAACAGGGTGACCAGAGCTGGACACAGTATTCCAGAAGAGGCCTCATGAACACCTTGTACAACGTTAACATGACGTCCCAACTCCTGTACTCAGAGGTCTGAGTAATGAAGGCAAGCATGATAAACATCTTCTTAACCACCCTGTTGACATGTGATGCAAACTGCAAAGAATTATGTCCCTGAGCCCCTAGGTGTCCCTGTTCTGCAACACTACCAAGGCCCAACTTTTAATTGTACAAGTCCTGCCCTTGTTTATTTTACCAAAATGTAATACCAGACATTTATCCAAATTAAGCTCCATCCTCCACTCCTCAGTCTATTGACCCAATTGACAAGACCTCTTTGTAATCTTAAGCACCTTCTTCACTGTCCAATTTTGGTGTCATCTACAAAATCACGAACCATGTCTCCTATATTCTCATCCAAATCATTTATATTGATGACAAACATAAATGAACCCAATACCAATCCCTGTGGAACATTGCTGGTCACAGGCCTCCAGGGCAAAAAAACAATCTTCCACCACCATCCCCTGTCTTCTACTGTCAAGCCAATTTTACATCCAATTGGCAAGCTCAGCTGAATCTCACATGATCTAACTTTACTCATTAATCTACCATGCAGAACCTTGTCAAAGGCTTCACTAAAGTCCAAGTAAACAAGTCTATGCTCAGCTCTCATCAATCTTTTTGGTTATTTCATCAAAAATCTCAATCATGATTTCCCTTGCACAAAACCATGCTGACTATCCCTTGCCTCATTCCTTGCCTCTCCAAATGCGTGTAAATCCTATCTTTTAAAAAATTCATTCACGGTATAATGGTGTCGCTGGCTAAGCCAGCACTTATTCCCCATTCCTAATTGCTCAACGGGCTGTGAAGAGTCAACCACGTTGCTGTGGGTCTGGAGTCACATGACGGCCTGACCAGGTAAGGGTGACAATTTCTTTCCCTGAAGGATAGTAGTGAACTGATGGGTTTTTCCAACATTCGACAATGGATTCATGGTCATTATTAGACTCTTAATACCATATTTTTTTAAATCATTATTGAGCATTATTATTTCAGAATCACCTCCAACAAATTATCCACCACCGAAGTCAGACTCACAGGTCTTTAGTTCCCAGGCCTCTCCTTACAACCCTTCTTAAACAAAGGCATAACATTAGCCACTCTCCAGTTCTCCAGCACTTCACCCGTTGTTAGAAATGATTCAAAGTTTTCTGCAAGGGACTCTGCAATTTCTGCCTTAACTTCCCACAACACCCTGGGATATACTGGATCAGGCCCTGGAGATTTATCCACCTTTATATTTTCTAAAACCTCCAGTACATCCTCTTCTGCAATGTAAACTGTTTTCAAAACATCAATATTTATTTCCCTGCCTTCTCTAGCCTCAATTTCTTTCTCCACAGTAAAAGCTATCGTGAAATATTCATTTAATATCTCTCCTATCTCCTGAGGTTCAACACAAAGATGACCTGTCTGGCTGAAGGGGAACTCTTTCTCTAGTTGCTCTCTTGCTTTTAATACTCTTTGGATTATCCTTACTTTATCTGCTAAAGCTATCTCATATCCTCTCTTTGCTTTCCTGATTTCCCTCTTAAGAATGTCCCTGCACTCGTTATGCTGTTCAAGAGATTCATTTGAACCCAGTTGTCTGTATCTCATATATGATTTCTTTTTATTCTTGATGAGAACTTCAATATCTTTATGCATCCATTGTTCCCTAATCCCATTTGCCTTATCTTACACTAGCAGGAACATACTGATTCTGAACTCTGTTGCATTTTTGAAGGCCTCCCATTTTCAGACGCCCTTTTGCCTTCAGTCTACTCCAAACAATTTTTGTCTCATAACATTAAACTTTGGGGTGACACGGTGGCTCAGTGGTCAGCACTGCTGCCTCACACCACCAGGGTCCCAGGTTTGATTCTGGCCTCATGTGACTGTCTGTGTGGAGTTTACACATCCTCCCCGTGTCTGCATGGGTTTCCTCCCACAATCGAAAGATGCGCAGGTCAGGTGAATTGGCCGTGCTAAATTACCCATAGTATGTTAGTCATAGGCAAATGTGTCTGGGTGGGTTACTCTTCGGAGGGTCGGTGTGGACTTGTTGGGCCAAAGGGCCTGTTTCCACACTGTAGGGAATCTCATCTTTGCCTTACTCCAATTAAAATCTATAACTTTCACAGAAGGCTTATCCTTTTCTGTGAACATTTTAAAACTAATTCTACTGTTTAAGGTTTGTACCTAGATACCTGTACCTAAGATGGTGCCAATAAAAGGACGTCATTGTAAAAACCTTTCACTGTGCTTCTGTACTGGAGTACAAGTGACAATAAAGAATATTCTATTTTGATAGAATTATGATCACTAGATCCAAAGTGTTCCCCTGCTGTCACTTCAGTCACTTGCCCTACCTTATTTCCCAAGAAAAAGTCAAGTTTTGCTCTTTCCCTAGTCGGAACTTTTACATATTGATAAAGAAAGTTCTTGAACATATTAACAAATTCTTCACCATTCAAACCTTGAACACTATGGGTGTCCCAATCAATGTGTGGAAAATTAAAATCCCCTATTATTATAAAAATTATTAATTCACGTCTTTGTTTTTTCATTATGGCTTAATCACAGTCTGATCCATGGTGCAAGAACAAGGGCAAATTTAAATTACAAGATTATTGTAATCTCTCAGTACAGCTGAGGAACCTATAAAACTGCAGCCTAGTCGAGGCTTCAGAACCCTGATACTGGGACAAATGTTTTTCACAAATATCAAAAGTACAGGAAGTGCGAAGAATGTTTTTTCAAGAGTTCAGAACAACATCACATTTGTGAGAATGCTGTGGTGTCAGGCAGGGGAATTCTCCACTTTGACAGATCTTATTGCAATGACTAATAAGATCACTATGTTGCCATGGTGACCACAGTAAAAAAAACTTCTTTAGCTTTCCTTCATAAATTACAAGTGGAAAATTGGGAATGACGGATTCCGGAACTGAGATGTGGGGGAGGGGTGTGAAGTAATTTACAAGGACTTTCTATATACTATGGTATAATAACTCGAGTTGGTGATATTGTAGTCACCCTGAGATCCAGGTTCCTTTAGACAAAAGGAAAGAATATACTGTGGCATTTAGGAACTGCATTTAATGTATCAGGCATTACCCTCCAATTGGAGGAGAAAGTGAGGACTGCAGATGCTGGAGATCAGAGCTGAAAAATGTGTTGCTGGAAAAGTGCAGCAGGTCAGGCAGCATCAGGAAGAAGGGCTCATGCCCGAAACATTGATTCTCCTGCTCTTTGGATGCTGCCTGACCTGCTGCGCTTTTCCAGCAACACATTTTCAGCTCTCACCCTCCAATTATTTGGAATTATATTGGCATGAAAGTGAGTTTAAAGCAATGACAAGCCTCACAGGGTATCCCTTGCTGTGGCCTCACTGACAGGACATGGCCACAGGTTGTGGGTTCACTTTTGAACACAGAGACTTGAACGTACCAGCGCAGGATGGATGGAGTGCTGCACTGTCGTAGGTGATTTTCATTTTACATCAAGATCCCAGTCTGCCCTCTCAGGTCAATGTAGAAGATCTCATTGTCATTACTTCAAATGGATCAGTTGAACTCTGTGTGCCCTGGTCAATGTTCACGTGTTAAATTAATGAAGACAGATCATTGGCTCTTTCCAGCCTCACTGTCTCTGGGAGCTATTGTGTGCTAATGTGGGTTTCTGACATTATCTCAGTGACTGCATTCCCAGAAGTACTTAATTGGCTAGAAAATGCTTTATAGTGAGAAGCCTTGGAAATACAATCAAATAACCTGAATTAAACAGAATCCTTTTCACATTGATTACACAAAGCAATAGTTTATACTTTCCTAATTTTAAGCAGATGATGGAAGTGATGCAGAGTTAATTGTCTCAGTGGAATTTGTATTAAGACTCAGTGATGTTGTCTGAAGTCACTAATGGCTTATATTTGGGTCCAAGTGCTAAGATCAATCTTCCTTTTCTAATTATTTTTAATCAAACTGCTCTGACATGTAATGACACACTCCTGGGGCAGGAGGGACTTGAACATGAGCCTCCTGGCTTGGGGTTAGGGACACTACCACTACACCAGAAGGCCCTACAGCCATCCTTCTACAATTTTGAAGCTGATCAGATAGCGGGTTAAACCAAGTAAGGGCTGACAGCCACTAAAGGGGCACTATGACAGAAAATCAAAGAAGTCTTACACATTTAAATTAAAACAGCTACCCAGATGGGACAGGTATGGAAGCTGTGGATCAAACACAGGCATATGGACTAGTTTAAAATGTGAAAACTGGTCAGCAGGAGCAAGCTGGGCAGAAGGGCCTGTTTTCATGTTGTAAACTTGTATGACTTCATGTTGGGGGGTGATGATGTACTCCAGCCCCTACAGAACCATAGAACCCCAACAGTGTGGAAACAGGCCATTTGTCCCAACAAGTCCACACTGACCCTCTGAAGAGTAACCCACCCAGACACATTGCCCTACATTTACCCCTGACTAACGCACCTAACCTACATATCCCTGAACACTATGGGCAGCTTAGCGTGGCCAATCCACCCTAAGCTGCACATCTTTGTGACCGTGGGAGGAAACCACAGCACCCAGAGAAAACCCACACAGACACGGGAGAATGTATAAACTCCACACAGAGAGTTGCCAGAGGCCAGAATCGAACTCAGGTCCCTGGTGCTAACCATTGAGCCACTGTGCTATGCCATAGTGCCCATCAGGCACAGAATCAATCTTCCTTTCTATTATTTTCAACAAACAAAGTCGGCTTTAACAGCCCTGAATGGACAATGTAACAAATAATCAAATTAACGGTTAATAGACAATGACACCAAAACTTAGTAAACCAAAATAAGGTTGTCCATGGTGATGATGCACTCCAGCCCCAGTGATGTTCACCGACTGCAGACGAAATCCTCATTTCTGTTCCGAGTCTTCGGGGCTACCTAATTATCAGTGGTAGATGGCAAATTGCTTTAAAGAGGTTTAATAAGATGAAGCAATTGTTTTACATCTAGGCTATCGCCTGACAGTAATAAGAACAGGTTAGATTCGTTTGTTTAGCATGGTCACAAAGATGATCAGAAGCTAGAGAAGACATCCCCTTTCTCCACTGGGACCTTGTGTTTGACTCCACAGTTCTTGACAAGAACAAGATTATTTAACATGATCAAACTGGGGGCGAAACTACTGCTATCTCCAAGTCCTCGCTTTTTTAGAACCGTTACTAAGTAACAAGCAAATCCTACCTCAGAGTGAACCTCAGTCCATGACTGACCCCACAAAATGACTTGTATCGCAGTGCAGTTGTCACAACCATTGCCTCATTGACTGAGCATCTTCCAACCCTTATGGAAAATCTTGTCTTTCATGGGCACCGTTCCTGATTTCAGGGAGTCCCAAATCATTTTTCAGCCAATCCAATACTTTCAGGTCTGTGGCCTCTGACATCAGAAATAACGGTCAATTTGCAGACAGCAAGTTCACACAATCAGCAAAGGGATAAGAACCAGAAAATCTGCTCTTTTCCTGGGTGTTGGCTGAGTGATAATTATTGACCAGACGAATCCTTGTTCTGTGATGTGGAGTTCCAGTCACGTCTCTGCAGTGGGAAGTGAGCACTTTCTGACTCAGGGGTTAGACCCACTGAGCTGGCATCTGCAATGGACGAGCCAAAACAAAACCAAACCTGCAAATTCCCAAAAGATCAGTGACCAGTGCAAGACTATTCAGCAGTTGGCTAGTGCTTAGTTTAGCTGTTATTGCTCAGATGATTTCGGCTTCACTGAACAGAATACAAAGACACAAATTCTGGGAACTGTCTGCAAAGTGACATTAGTAGGTCAACACATCACTGCTGCTGGGAGCTGATGGCATCTCATTGCAATGCTGGACACACCCATCTCTCTGAACACAGCGCAAGTATAGCTGTTGAATAATTCCAAGAACACTGTTTTAATCCAAACACCAAGTTTCACCTCCCATCTTTCTCCCCTGTGCCACCAAACCTATAGACACTGCCCCTTCTTGAAAATGCATCAAACAGGTGCATAAAATAATCAAGAAAGCTTGTGTAAAACTGGCCTTTATATCTGGAGGATTGAAATTCAAGGACACCGAGGTTATGCTGCAGTTATACCCCACTCGGAGTACAGTGAGCAGATCTGGGCACCACACCTTAGGAAGGATCGATTGGCCTTGGAGAGTGTTTACAAGAATAGTATCAGGACTTCAAGGGTTAAACTATCAGGAAAGATTATACAAGTTGAGGCCTAGAATTTAGAAGCTCTTCAAGATATTAACCTGGAAAGACAGGAGCTGGAACTAGGGACATAGACTGAGAATTAGGGCCAGCTCGATCAGAAGAGATGTTAGGAAGCACTTCCACACAGAGGGTGGGAGAGGTTTGGAACTCTCTTCAAAAAACAGCATGGGTGCAGGATAAGTTATTAATTTTAAATGTGTGTGAGTTTTATTTAAGCAAAAATATTAAGGGATATGGGTCAAAGGCAGGAAAATGAAGGAAGGCCACAGATCAGCCAGGATCTCACAGAATGGTGGAACAAACTCGCGGGGCCGAATGGCCTACTCCTGTTCCTGTGTTGTTATTATTCATCAGCAAGTCTTCCACATCAATGTTACCTGTGGCAGAGTTTGTAGCAGCGTTCCTTCTGCGCTGAACAGCTCTGCACTCGAGAGGGATGAAGCACAACCATTAAGGCTGACACTTCAGTGCCATCCTGGTGGAGTGCCACACTGACAGAGGCACTTTGGCTGAGCGAGTGAAACCCTGCCTGCACAGCTTTGTAAATGATCCCCGAGCACCAATCTGAAGAAAAGCAAGAGGGGTTATCCCATGTGGTGGAAACCAGTTCAATCAGGGTACTCAGGAGGAGCACTGGATGGTTATTTCGAGAGAAATGGCATGGAGGGAAATGGGGAAAATGCAGGAGATTGGAGCTAGGTAATAGAACAGGTGCAGTCACAATGGGCTGAATAGTCTCCCTCTGCATCACACCGATTCTGTGGTGTGTCCCGATCAATTTGCACCCTTGAGCAACAATAGTAATCTGGTCATTAACAAAACTGTTTGTGGGAGTTTGCAGTGTTCAGATGGCCGTGTTGTTGAGAAAGTGATTCCATTCCAGAAAATCATTATTGACTATAAAGTGCTTTCTGATATCTATTGATGATGAAAAGTACCTTTCTCTTCTTTAATCTTCATTGGGATGTGGCCATTTATTGTCTGGCTTGAACTGAGTAACTTGCTACCGCCATTTCAGAAGGTAGCTAAAACATTGCTGTGGGTCTGGAGTCACATCTGGGCCAGACTGAAATGGCTGTACAGGACATTGGTTAGGCCACTGTTGGAATACTGCGTGCAATTCTGGTCTCCTTCCTATCGGAAAGATGTTGTGAAACTTGAAAGGGTTCAGAAAAGATTTACAAGGATATTGCCAGGGTTGGAGGATTTGAGCTATCAGGAGAGGTTGAGTAAGCCGGGGCTGTTTTCCCTGGAGCATCGGAGGCTGAGGGGTGACCTTATAGAGGTTTACAAAATTATGAGTGGTATGGATCGGGTAAATAGGAAAAGTCTTTTCCTTGGGGTGGGGGAGTCCAGAACTAGAGGGCATAGGTTTAGGGTGAGAGGGGAAAGATATAAAAGAGACCTAAGGGTCAACTTTTTCACGCAGAGGGTGGTACGTGTATGGAATGAGCTGCCAGAGGATGTGGTGGAGGCTGGTACAATTACAACGTTTAAGAGACATTTGGATGGGTATATGAATAGGAAGGGTTTGGAGGGATATGGGCTGGGTGCTGGCAGGTGGGTCTAGATTGGGTTGGGATATCTGGTCGGCATGGACGGGTTGGACCGAAGGGTCTGTTTCCATGCTCTATGACTCTAAGTTAGTGAAGTGTGGAGGGAGACTTAGGGGGTTGGGGGCTTTATGACAGTCAATGAGAGCCCCTGGCCACCCTAACTGAGACTAGATTTATCAACTGGCTTTACGTTCCATCAGCTGCTGTGGAGGGATCGGAACTCTCGTCCTCAGCTACATTCCCTGTCATTGTTCCTGCTGCTGAGCAGACCTTTGGAGCCCAAGTACAGCAGCAGCTTTTGGAATTGAGGGTCAATGCATCGGCTCCCTCAAGATATATAAATACTTTGAAAAATCTAGACATATAACCACAATCAATGAGCTAAGCGCTGCAGTCTTTAGATTAGATTAGATTACTTACAGTGTGGAAACAGGCCCTTCGGCCCAACAAGTCCACACCGACCCACTGAAGCGCAACCCACCAATACTCCTACATTTACCCCTTACCTAACACTATGGGCAATTTAGCATAGCCAATTCACCTGGCCGCACATCTTTGGACTGTGGGAGGAAACCGGAGCACCCGGAGGAAACCCACGCAGACACGGGGAGAACGTGCAAACTCCACACAGTCAGTCGCCTGAGTCGGGAACTGAACCCGGGTCTCAGGCGCTGTGAGACAGCAGTGCTAACCACTGTGCCACCGTGCCGCCCCAGCCAGTCTTGAATAGAGGTGGGCCATTAAACAACCCACTGGAGAGGGAGGCTCCACAAATATCCCCCTCCTCAATGATGGAGGAGCCCAGCACATCAGGGCAAAAGATAAAGCTGAAGCATTTGCAGCAATCTCCAGCCAGAAGTGGACGATTCCTCTCAGCTTCCTCCAGTGGTCCCCAGCATTTCAGACACTAGTCTTGATTAATTCCACATGACATCAAGAGATGGTTGGAGGCACTGGATATTGCAAAGGCAACAGGCCCTGACAACATTCTGGCAATAGTACTGAGGTCTCCAGAACTTGCTGCTCCCCTGACCAAGCTGTTCCAGTACAGTTGCAACTCTGGCATCTATCTGACAATGTGGAAACTTTTTTTTATTCACTTGTGGGACATGGGCATCACTGTCTGGGCAAGCATTTATTGCCCATCTCTAATTGCCCCTTGAGAAGGTGGGGGTGAGCTGCCATCTTGAATTGCTGCAGTCCATATGCTGTAGGTAGACCCACAATGCCCTTAAGGAGGGCGTCTCACTACTCCATCGACTGCAATGATTCAAGAAGGCAACTCACCGCCTCTTTCTCTGGGGCAATTAGGAATGGGCAATAAATACTGGTCCAGGCAGCAACTCCTGTATCATGAAAACAAATATAAGGGAAACCGTTTCAAGGTTCCTTAGAAAACAATGGACACTGAACCAAAGGTGGAGATGCTTGCCCATGTGACTAAATGCTTATTCAAGAGGTAGGTTTTAAGGAACTTTTTAAAAGTGGAGAGAGGGAGAGTGATGGAGACATTTAGGTCAGGGATTAGTGAACAAAAGGCCAGAGCAGCTGATGACATGGCTGTTGTGTGTTGTGAGGCTACATGATAATCATAGAAAGGGAGGGAAAGAGAGGTCAAGAATGGAATGGAGGGAACAGAAGATCAGAGAAAATCGGGAAGGAAAGAACGTAGACTGAAAGAGGGCAGAAGGAGATAAAGAGATGGGGAGAAAGAACAGATGAAAATAGTGAAATTGAGGAGAATGAAAAAATGAGGGGGGAAGTGGAGAGATAAGGAGAAAATGGGAACAGTGAGAGAGGAGTGAAGAGAGAGAAAGAGAATACAGTAAACAGAGAAGAAAAATGGGAGAGAAAAATAACCAGCAAGATGCTGCACCTATCACATTTTTGATGGTATGTGAATCTAAGTGCTTGTGTGATGTCGGATATGTAGACTGTACATCACAAAGACTGATGGGTTGAATCAGACTGCATTTCCCTTCGGCTGTTTGCAATGAGCAAAGGCACAACTAACCCGTGCTTGTAAAACTCACACTACAGTGTCTAACATTCGTTGTGAGTCTGCAATTGGACAGCATTTGCTGTAAAGTCCTGAGTGTGTGGCTAATTACACTGGCAACTAATTTAGGATTGTTAGCCAGACTCACAGTGTGGTCCCTCCGTGTGCATTAGAAGCTACGTAAATTAATATACTGAGCCCTGTACTTTGCGGACAGAAAGAACACATACACACACTGTGCCTGTTTCAATGCAACAAAATAGGTGACTACCTATTGCTGGGTCATTGCCCTGATGCCCTGATCAATCAAGGTCAAATGCCTGGTTTAAAATTTAAACAATGCCCCGCAGTTAACTGTCATTCAGCATTATTGGTTGCATTCTTAATAGCAAAGCCTCTACCAATCAGGGTCTACTAGCCAACCAATCAACACTCTCCTCTCACACAGTGTAGATATTGACTTTCCCTTTGAATTGATATTCTTGAGAACTGTCCTGATGAGTGTGAGACAAAATAAGCTTTGACAAACCTTTTCAGCAATGCTCAAGGTCTGCATAAGTAACTGGCTATTTGAAAGAAAGAAGGAAAGAGGAGTCCAGTGGTTAGATATTGATGGACTTCGGGATGGAGAAGGGGAGTTTGCAAGATGGTCATTGCTTATGAAACATTGATGTCTTTTTGGCTATATGTCTCTGAGAGTAGGATTACAGAATTGCATAAACACAGGTGGAGACCATTCAGCCCACTGTGCGTATGCTGGCTCTTGGAAAAAGCAATGCAATTTGGAGAGATGGTAGTCTAATGATATTATTAGTAGACTATGAATCCAGAAACTCTGGTAATGTTCTGCAGAGTCCGAGATAGTTGGTAGAATTTGAATTCAATGAAGAGGTCTGGAAATAAGAGTTTAAAGGTGACTCTGGTTGAATGTTGGGAAAAACCCATCTGGTTCATTAATGTAATTCAGGGAAGGAAACTGCCATCCTTACCTGGTCTGGCTGACATGTGACTCCAGACCCACAGCAATGTGGCTGACTCTTAACTGCCCCCTGGGTAATAAATACTGGCCTGGTCAGAGGTGGCCACATCTTGTGAATGAATAAAAACAAGCTCACTTCTCTGCCCTTTCCCGATAATGCAAAGGGTTTTCCTTTTAAGTAGTTATTGCTTGTGGCTTGTCATTGGAAATGGTAGTCAATACTGCATCCAAGAAACCTTTCAAGCCTTATTGACATTGAACTCCCAGGAAATTTCTGCCTTTCAGTCAGCTGAAAGGAAGGAAGCTACAAAGCTTTGAAACATAGGTTGGAGGTAAAGACTTGGAAACTCATTAGCTCTTTGCTTCGTATGAGAGAGCAGCTCATCTAGATAGAATCATAGAATCCTTAAAGTGTAGAAACAGACCCTTCAGCGCAACAAGTCTGCACTGACCCTCCAAAGAGTGACCCACTTAGACCCATTCCCATACCTCTTATCCTTTATTTACCTCTGACTAATGCACCTAACCTATACATTGCTGAACACTGTAGGCAATTTAAGATGGCCTGTGGAAGTCTTTGGACTGTGGGAAGAAGCCAGAGCATTCAGCAGACACGGGGAGAATGAGCAAACTCCTCACAGACCGTTGCCCGAGGCTGGAATCGAACACAGGTCCCTGGCGCTGTGAGGCAGCAGTGCTAAACACTGAGCCACTGTGCTGCCCCATATCTGCCTCTATTTCCTTCACTCTCTGTTGCAGGGAACAGCAGGCCCCAGACTGGGCAGATACTCACTGTGGAGGTGAATCCTGATACATCACATTGATCTGGGACAGTGTCTCAATGTAGGAATCAAAATCGAAAGTGGGGGGATACTCTTCGATACAAGTTGATTGCAGCTCTCCAACAGATCCTCCAAATGAGAAACCATCTGGGGCTGTGGGATAGAAACATAGAGACGAGGTCAAGCTGTGTATTATGATCTAGGTTCAGTAACATAGGAGTGACAATACTGGGCTAATAATTCACAGATAATAATTCAAACTCCATGGGGAAGACAACGGCCCAATGGTATTATTGGTCGACAATTAATCCAGACACCCTTGTAATGGTCTGGGGACCCAGGTTTGAATTCTGTCACACCAGTTGGTAAAATATGGACTAAATGAAAAATTTGGAATTAATAATCTACTGGTGACCATGAAACCAGTGTCGATTATCAGGAAAAATAACATCTGTTCACTGATGTCACAGATTCCTAGAGTTGTACGGCACAGAAACAGACACTTTGGTCCAACTCATTCGTGCCGACCAAGTATCGTAAATTAATCTAGCCCCATTTGCCAGCACTTGGCCCACATCCTGCTTAACCCTTCCTATTCATAAACCCATCCAAGTGTCTTTTAAATGTTGTAATTGTACCAGCCTCCACCACTTCCTCTGGCAGCTCATTCCATACACGTACCACCCTCTGAGTGAAAAAGTTGCTCCTTAGGTCCCTTTTAAATCTTTCCCTCTCACCTTAAACTTATGCCCTCTAGTTTTCGACTCATCATCACCTTGGCTATTCTCCTTATCCATGCTCCTCAGGAGTTGATAAACCTCTATAAAGTCATCCCTCAGCCTCTGACACTCCAGGAAAAACATCCTATTCAGCTGCTCCTTATAGCTCAAACCCTCTAACCCTGCTAACATCTTTTTAAATCTTTTCTGAACCTTTTCAAGTCTAACATTGTCTTTCCTATAGCAGGGAGACCAGAATTGCACACAATATACCAGAAGTGGCCTAACCAATGACCTGTACAGCTGCAACATGACCCCCCAACACCTACGCTCAATGCACTGATCAATAAAAGCTAGCATACCAAATACCATCTTTGAATTAGTGGCAAGGATGTTTTACATTCACTCGAATAGGCAGATGTGGGTTATATCTCATCTGAAGAGATGGTTCCTCTGACAATGCAGTGCTCCCTCAGTGCTGATCTGGAGTCGTATCCATGGAATTTCTGTCCAAGTTCTGGAGTGGGAATTGAACCTTATGATTCAGAGGTAAGTGGACTACCAACCAAACCACAACTGGCAGGAAGAGGATTCAACCATATTGGCATAGTGAGACGTGGTGCAAACGAGGTACAAGAACAGCCATGATGTTACTGACTGGCAGAACAGGCTCAAAGGGCACAATGGCCTACTCCAGCTCCTGATATGTCCTTGTGTTTATTTTCGGTTTATATGAGGGGTTAGGACAGCCAGGACCTCTCTACCGTGGTACCACAAGGAAGCTAAGGGTGTCCCCCATTACCCAGTAGAGATTGCACACCATGCTGCCCAGCAAGCCCACTTTCATCCCAACCTTTACCTGTTGGCAGATACCATTCTGTGCACTGGGACTGTGATGTCCCACATCCCCCCAGACTCTTTCACTCTGGATGGATACTGAGCCTCAGCAGGATCCACAGGAGCGGTGATGAGGGGTTTGCTCATTCCAAATCCCTACGGTTGCCCCGTTTCCAAACTTGCTTGCACTCTCCCCTTGTGCCATACTTCACACTGGCCCATTGGGTCTGTCTTTACTAAGTTCCATAAGCAACAACATTTGGCATGTGTAGTTACAAGAGGTCATCAAACTGGAATGTTAACCCTGTTTCTCTCTCCATGGCTGAGGAATTCCCAATATTTCTCTTTATTTTTGACAGGTGCAAAATGTTTTGACCAGCCACAGAAGGAGATACGATTGCAGGTGACCAGTGGCGTGGCCGGACAGCTGGACATTGGCCAGTCTTTAAGGAGGACATGGAGGTAAAGAGGTTCAGGGAAGGAATCCTAATGTGTGGAGCCCAGGCAGCTGAAGGCATGGTCACCAAAGAGAGAGAAATTCATGCTGGGAATGGGCTGGAGGCCAGAACCGACAGTGTCTGGAGGCGTCAGAGGGCTGCAGGTTCCAGAGAAAGGGAGGGACGAGGTCGTGGAAAAGAATTACAATAAGTATAAGACTTTTAAAATTGCGCCATTGTCGGATTAAGCTGAGGATGGAGGGTGAGGCGTTGATGGAAAAAGTGAGGACTGCAGATGCTGGAGATCAGTGTCAAGAGTGTAGTACTGGAAAAACACAGCAGGTCAGGCAGCATCCGAGGAGCAGCAGAACCGATGTTTCAGGCATAAGCCCTTCATCAGGAACGGGGTGTTGATGGATGAATGGGGCTTGGTGTGAGTCATAATCTAAAGACACAGGGCAAGCCTTGAGGATTAAAAATAAGGAGAACCCTAAGAATGATGTGGAATTCTTTGCAATATGAAATGGCTCAGTTGAACAGTGAATGTCTTCAAGAAGAAGTTAGATATAGTTCTTAGAGCTAAAGAGATCAAAGAATATTGGGGAAAGCAGGAATAGGGGACTGATTTGGATGATCAGCCATGATCACGATGAATGGTGGAGCAGGTTTGAAGGCCTGAATGGCCTAATTTCTATTTTTTATGAGTTAGGATATGGGCAGCAATGTTTCCAATGAAATGAAACATCACTGGTTTGTGAATAGTGCAAAAGAAAATAAGAGATTGCCTGAAGTGGAGGGAACTGTCACACAGGATGAGAAACATCTGTAAATCCCAGGAAATGACTGGCAGTTTTAATCAGGATCACGGGCCTTCATTCAGAATCTCCATGGCAACCATCGGATTCTGGTAGGCATGAGAAGTCAATGGAATCAAGAACCACATGAGTGAGTCCCTATTGGTCACAAGCCGTATTCCTGTCACTTGTTCCTCAGTCAGTATTGGACGACGTTTAGCAGAGAAATTGGCAACATTGGACAGCCTGGTTTTTCTCAGGAGGCAGTGATTCTGGAATAGAGCGGTGCTGGAAAAGCACAGCAGTTCAGGCAGCATCCGAGGAGCAGGAAAATCGACGTTTCAGGCAAAAGCCCTTCATCAGGAATACCCGAAATGTTGATTTTCCTGCTCCTCGGATGCTGCCTGAACTGTTGTGCTTTTCCAGCACCGCTCTACTCCAGAATCTGGTTTCAGCATCTGCAGTTATTGTTTTTACCCTCGGAGGCATTGAGCTTGCTGGCTCTAGTATAATTCAGCTGAAAATGTGTTGCTGGAAAAGCACAGCAGGTCAGGCAGCATCCAAGGAACAGGAGATTCGACGTTTCGAGCATAAGCCCTTTTCCTGAAGAAGGGCTTATGCCCGAAACGTCGAATCTCCTGTCCCTTGGATGCTGCCTAACCTGCTGTGCTTTAACCAGCAACACATTTTCAGCTGTGATCTCCAGCATCTGCAGACCTCATTTTTTACCTCTAGTATAATTCAGTCATTAATGGCTCCCACATCTACGCAGCACCTTCAGGACGGGTTGCTCTCAACCGACAGTGACTGGGATAGATTACGCCCAAAATTAACAACAGGGGAGATCAATGATGTTAGAAATCATGCTCAGCAAAAGTTTTCAACCATATTCTATTTCCTCAGGACAGAGTAAACCTCATTTAATACTCACACAATCTTCAGAAAATATAGCCAAGAGACCATTTAGCCATTGAATCTGTGCTGGCTCTGACCAAGACCAGCTAAGTAATCCCACAGCTCATTCTTAGCCCATATCCCAGCAAGGTGCATTCCTTCAACATTTATACAGTTCCCTACAAAAAGTTACTGTCGAATCTATCTTTATCACCCTATCAGGCAGCCCCAAATTGTAACCACTCACTTTCCATTCTTTTACCCAATCCATTGGAAAGCGAACCTTTATCTTATTGATCATTTGACCAAAACAGCTCTTCCCTTCATCCAAAGGTTCCATGATTGCAAACCTCAAATTGCCCTCTTGTCTTCTGAGCTCCAGGGAGAACATAATTCTCCACCACACCTCACTCTCACCTCCAACAAAGGACATTGAGAGGTGAAATAGTTTAAATTATATAGGCCTTTGGTGTAAGTGAATTTTGATGAAGTTTTGCAATATAGAAGCTCCCTCTGCACTGTCTCTATCAAAGTACTCTCAGGACAGTACAGCATGGGGTTAGACACAGAGTAATACTCCTCTATACTGTCTCCCATCAAACACTAAAGGGCAAGTACAGCACAGGGTTAGAAAGAGAATAAAGCTCCATCTACATTGTTTAACTGAAATCAATCCTTCCTCTTTTCTAATAAACTTAAAGTAATGTTTGCTCCACTCTGTCCCTACCAAACACTACCAGGACAGGGACAGCACGGGGTTAGATACAGAGTAAAGCTCTCTCTACACTGTCCCCCATCAAACACTCCCAGGGCAGGGACAGCATGGGGTTAGATACAGAGTAAAGCTCTCTCTACACTGTCCCCCATCAAACACTCCCAGGACAGGGACAGCACGGGGTTAGATACAGAGTAAAGCTCTCTCTACACTGTCCCCCATCAAACACTCCCAGGGCAGGGACAGCATGGGGTTAGATACAGAGTAAAGCTCTCTCTACACTGGAAAAGCGCAGCAGGTCAGGCAGCATCCAAGGAACAGGAAATTCGACGTTTTGGGCATAAACCCTTCATCAGGAATCATCCTGATGAAGGGTTTATGCCCGAAACGTCGGATTTCCTGTTCCTTGGATGCTGCCTGACCTGCTGCGCTTTTCCAGCAACACATTTTCAGCTCTGATCTCTAGCATCTGCAGACCTCACTTTCTTCTCTCTACACTGTCCCCCATCAAACACTCCCAGGGCAGGGACAGCATGGGGTTAGATACAGAGTAAAGCTCTCTCTACACTGCCCGCCCCATCAAATACTCTCAGGACAGGGACAGCACAGGGTTAGATACAGAGTAAAGCTCTCTCTACACTGTCCCCATCAAACACTCTCAGGACAGGGACAGCATGGGGTTAGATACAGAGTAAAGCTCCCTCTACACTGTCCCCATCAAACTCCCAGGACAGGGACAGCGCAGGGTTAGATACAGAGTAAAGCTCCCTCTACACTGACCCCATCAAACTCCCGGGAGAGGGACAGCATAGGGTTAGATACAGAGTAGACTTCCTCTACACTGCCTGCCCCATCAAACATTCCCAGGACAGGGACAGCACGGGGTTAGATACAGAGTAAAGCTCTCTCTACACTGTCCCCATCAAACACTCCCAGGACAGGGACCGCACAGGTTTAGATACAGAGTAAAGCTCCCTCTACACTGACCCCATCAAACTCCCAGGAGAGGGACAGCATAGGGTTAGATACAGAGTAAAGCTCCCTCTACACTGTCCCTCATCAGACACTCCCAGGATAGGGACAGCACGGGGTTAGACACAGAGTAAAGCTCCCTCTACACTGACCCCATCAAACTCCCGGGACAGGGGCAGCATGGGGTTAGACACAGAGTAAAGCTCCCTCTACACTGACCCCATCAAACTCCCAGGACAGGGGCAGCACAGGGTTAGACACAGAGTAAAGCTCCCTCTACACTGTCCCCCATCAAACACTCCCAGGGACAGAGACAGCACGGGGTTAGATGGAGTTTCAATGGCAGGTTGCAATGACTGATGAATGGGTGGCAGGTTTCTTTGGGCCCAGTAAATTGATTGCAAAGCATAAAATTATTTCTTTGCAGTGTTAATTAAGAAGCTAGATTATTTAATGTACTATCAGAGAAATAAATCAGGATTGTGATTATTCTCAACAACATTGCACAGGCAACGCAGGCTGTGTACAAAAAAAAACTGGGCAAATGGAGCTCGGGTCTATCGAACCTTCCAAACTCAGAGCAGCTCCTGTCAGTGTCCTTGAGCCATTTGAGGTGATCAGCTGCAGAAATGGTTTGCAAAGCAGCAGTTAGGGACCCCTGGAGTGCATTGTGTGACCCATTCAGCTCAATTGGTGGTGACCTCTGCAAATTTATCTCAGGGTCATCACTGCATACATTACAGAGCTTGACTGTCTCCTGACAGTGTTGTTCACAGACTCCTGGCTCAACCAGCTTCACAACTCTATTCAATGCTTGTGCATTTTGGTAAGATCGAGTGAGTTATTGTTAGTCTCTGCCTGCTCTGGACATGCTGAAGGTGTTGTGTCAAGGATTGCATTAAACATGGCTTGTGCAGAATCGTGTGCCATGGATAATTGTTTCCCATATTTATGAGGCGATGACAGGTTCCTGCCTATAAACATGCTCAGTGACTGGCTGCTTCTCTTGTAATTATAAATGCTCTGCTCTCTGACCTTCTGGCTTTAGTAAATTTGACCTTGTTTCCATGTCCCAGTTCACACTGAATCCTATTCACCCATCAAACACTGTTCCAGAAATGCCTCAATCTTAATTTTCTCACCTTTGTTTGCAAATTCCTCTGTGGTCTTCCCCCTCCCTATCCCTGTAACCCCATCTAGTCTCTCCATCCCTCCCTATCCCTGTAACCCCATCTAGTCTCTCCATCCCTCCCTATCTCTGTAACCTCCTCCAGCCCCCCCATCCCTCCCTATCTCTGTTATCTCCTCCAGCCCCTATATCACTCCCTATCCCTGTAACCCCCTCCAGCCCCTACATCACTCCCTATCCCTGTAACCTCCTCCAGCCCCTATACCCCTCCCTGTCCCTGTAATCCCCCCAGCCCCTACAACCTTCCCTATCCCTGTAACCCCCTCCAGCCTCTACACCACTCCCTATCCCTGTAACCTCCTCCAGCCCCTACCTCCCTCCCTATCCATGTAAACCCACAGCCCCTATATCTTTCCCTATCCCTGTAACCTCCCCCAGCCCCTATACCCCTCCCTATCCCTGCAACCCCCCCAGCCCCTACAACCTTCCCTATCCCTGTAACCCCCCTCCAGCCTCTACACCACTCCCTATCCCTGTAACCTTTTCCAGTCCCTACATCCCTCACTATATTTGTAACACCCTCCAGCCCCTACACCCCTCACTATCCCTGTAACCCCCTCCAGCCCCCTCAGATCTCTGCAGTCCTCTATTTCTGCTCCCTGGGTGTTGCCAATTTGCTCTGTTTGCTGGTGAGCCCAATCTCTCACTGCTACATTGTCTCCCAAAACACCACGGCCTCTCCCTCAACGTTCCCAAAGTGCCCACCCCTGCCACCACTGTTAGCTTCCTGGGGGCTTTCCACTGAGCAGAAATGGAACTGGACTTGCCAGATAAACACAGTGGCTACAAGAGCAGGTCAGAGGCTGGGAATCCTGCAGCGAGTAACTCACCTCCTGACTCCCTGAAGCTTGTCCACCGTCAGCAAGGCACAAATTAGGAGTGTGGTGGAATACTCCCCACTTGGGATAGCACAGTGGCTCAGTGATTAGCATTGCTGCTTCATAGCCCCAGGGAACCAGTTCAACTCCACCCTCAGGTGACTGTCTGTGTGGAGGTCTGCACAGTTTCTACGTGTCTGTGTAGATTTCTTCCGGTGATCTGGTTTCATCCCACAGTCCAAACATGTGCAGGTTAATTGGATTGAGCATGTCAAATTGCCCATAATGTCCTGGGATGTGTAGGCTAGGTGGATTCGTCATGGGAGTTAAAAGGTTAGGGTTGGGATAGGGATAGGATGCTGGAGGGTGGGTGTGGACTTGCTTCGACACTGTAGAGATTCCATGCTTTTTGGAATCACTTGCCTGGATGGGTTCAGCTCCAACAACTCTCAAAAAGCTTAACACCATCCAGGACAAAGCATCCTGCTTGATTGACACCACACCCACTCCCTGCAACACCAACATGCAGTAGCAGCAGTGTGTACCATCGACAGGAAATTCACCAAAGCTCCTCAGACAGCACCTTCCAAACCCACACCCATTCCATCTAGAAGGACAGGGGAAGCAGATATATGGGAACACCATCTCCGACAAGTTCCCCTCCATGCCACTCCCCATCCTGACTTGGAAATATATCGCTGTTCCTTCACTATCGCTGGGCCAAAATCCTGGAATTCCATCCCTAATGGTATTGTGGGTCTACCCACAGCACATGGACTGTAGCAGTTAAAGAAGGCAGCTCACCCCTATCTTCTCAAGGGGCAACTAGGGTTGGGCAATAAATGCTGGGCCCAGCCAGCAATGCCCAGTTTTGTTGATGTTGTGTAAGTGTGTGGATTGGATATGTGTGTGTGTGGATGGTGTGAGTGAGTGTATTACAGTGATGCCTCTTTCTCTCTAACGGGAAAGGTTAGTTTTGGTTTGTACTCTCAGCACAAAGATCACCAAGATCCTGACTTGTTTTCACTTGAACATTGAAGGATGAGGGGGCTGACCTGATAGAGGTTTCCAAAATTATCAGAGGCATGGATAGAATGGTTAGTCAGAGTTTTACTTTTTCCAGGATAGAAATGTCAATTACTAAGGTAAAAAAGGATGAAAGTTACATCCTGTTGGCAGCTGTCGTTTGGAGCACATCCCTACACATATGAGATGCGAGAGGCAGGTGGTAAAGGCCTTGCATGAGCTGTCAGAGGAGGTGGTGGAGCTGGATACAATAGCAACGTCTGAGAGGCGTCTTGACAGGTACGTGAAACAGGAATAGAGGGATACATACCATGCAGAGGCAGAAGGAATTTAGTTTAGAAAGGCATCATGTGTTGGCATAGACTTGGTGGGCCGAAGGGCCTGTTCCTGTGCTGTGACGTTCTTTGTTCTTTCAGGCTGCAATATGCAAAGGGACTCACCATAACTTGCCTCGGTCCTGAGATTAGAGTTTCCTAAACGACTGTCTTTTCTCAAGCTTCCGACAATGATGGTCATGCAGGACAGGAAGAGCACTAGTCCGATCACGATACCTGCTACAACCAGTGGTGACACCAGCAAATTGGCATCATTGCTGCCATCCATGTAGTGTGAATATCCACCGTGGCCTCCACTCTGGTTTGACTGAATCTCTGAATATAGAGAGACAAGGTTTTAGAGAGAAGAATTCTAAGTCAATGTTCAAAGATTACACAATTGTTTTTTTAATCCACCAAATGAGATGAAGGTTACATCATACTGACAGCTGTCTTTTGGAGATTGTCCCTACACTTGATCTGTGATAAAATTCTGTCATTGACTGAAAAAACATCAAAAACACGCATGTTTTGCATTCCCACAGAGAACTCCCCCCCCCCCCAGCAACTCTTGTACTCTCATTTCTGATCAAGGGTTTGAAAGACCATCTATTCAAAAGCCAACAAGTGTATATGTAGCAGAGACAAACCTTCAATGAAAGAAGGAGCCTGTTTCTAAAGAGAGACTTGCACCATCTCAGAATATTCCAAAATGCTTCATGCTCAATGAATTTTTAAAAATAAAGTTGAAACTTGCTGAAGAAAATGAGACAATTGCTGTTTTGCACTCAACTGGACAAATTTCCTCCTTTCTCATATTCTTTAATGTCTCTAACCTGTCAGCAAAAACCTTCTGATAATTTAAGTATGCCATATCCATTGGCTGTCTTAGATTCATTGTGGAAACAAGCCCTCCAGCCCAGCAAGTCCATCCTGACCCTCTAAAGAGTATCCCACCCATTCCTATTCCCCTATTACACTACATTACCCCTGACTAATACACCAATCTGACACATCCCTGAACACTATGGGCGATTTAGCATGGCCAATTTATGTAACCTATACATCTTTGGAATGTGAGAGGAAACCAGAGCACTCAAAGGAAACCAATGCAGACACGGAGAGAATGTGCAGATAGTCCACACAGATAGTCGCCCGAGGCTGGAATCAAACTTCGGCCCCTGGTGCAATGAGGCAGCAGTGCTAAACAGTGAGCCACCTTGTGGCCCAGAGAGCTAATGAAGGAGCAGTGCTCTGAAAGCTAGTGCTTCCAAATAACTTTGTCCACCTCAGTACACACCAGCTCTTCTACATCATGGCTATCATCAACACAAAGTTAAAAATCACACAACACCAGGTTATAGCCCAACAGGTTTAATTGGAAGCACACTAGCTTTCGGAGCGACGCTCGTTCATCAGGTGATAGTGGAGGGCTCGATCGTAACACAGAATTTATAGGAAAAATTTACAGTGTGATGTAACTGAAATTATACATTGAGAAATTGATTGTCTGTTAAGCCTTTCATCTGTTAGAATACAGTGATAGTTTCACTTCTTTCATGTGGAAATCACAAAACCTTTTTTTAAAAGTTGCATTCTCGGGTTAGCTGTTAACAATGGTGATAGCTAGACAATATGTTGACACCCCAGTCCAACACCGGCATCTCCAAATCATGATTAGGGATATCTGTATGTGTGTGTAGTGCAATGGTGATCACCTTTAATGTGCCGTGAACCCAAGGTCCCGGTTGAGGCCCTCCCTATGGGTACCGAACTTAGCTATCAGCCTCTGCTCGGCCACCTTCCTCTGCTGTCTGTCCCGAAGTCCACCTTGGAGGATGGTCACCCGAAGGTCCGAGGCTGAATGTCCTGGACCACTGAAGTGTTCCCCAACTGGGAGGAACCGTCCTGTCTGTTGATTGTTGTGCGGTGTCCATTCATCCGTTGTTGTAGCCTTTGCTCGGTTTCCCCAATGTACCATGCCTCCGGGCATCCTTGCCTGCAACGTATAAGATAGACAATGTTGGCTGAGTCACATGGGTACCTGCCATGTACAAGGTGGGCGGTGTTCCCACGCATAATAGTGGTATCTATGTCCACAATCTGACACGTCTTGTAGCGTCCACCGTGACAGGGTTTTATTGTCCTGAGAGTCGGGCAGTTTGCTACGAACAATGATCTGTTTGAGGTTTGGCGGTTGTTTAAAGGCAAGTAGTGGAGGTGTGGGGAAGGTCTTGGTGAGGTGCTCATCCGCATTGATAATGTGTTGCAGGTCACGAAGAACATGGCGTCATTTTTCAGCCCCTGGGAAATACTGAACAATGAAGGATACCCTGTCAGTTGCAGCAGGTGTCTGTCTCCTGAGGAGGTCATTACGGTTCCTTGCTGTGGCTCAACTCATCGACCGCCAGTTCTGAGGTTCCACAGCAAGGAACTGTAATGACCTTCTCAGGAGACAGACACGTGCTGCAACTGACAGGGTACCCTTCGTTGTTCAGTACTTCCCAGGGGCTGAAAGATTACGCCATGTTCTTCGTGACCTGCAACACATTATCAATGAGGATGAGCACCTCACCAAGACCTTCCCCACACCTCCACTACTTGCCTTTAAACAACCGCCAAACCTCAAACAGATCATTGTTCGTAGCAAACTGCCCGACTCTCAGGACAACTCCATACAACCCTGTCACGGTGGACGCTGCAAGATGTGTCAGATTGTGGACATAGATACCACCATTACACATGGGGACACCTCCCACCTTGTACATGGCAGGTACTCATGTGACTCAGCCAACATTGTCTATCTTATACGTTGCAGGCAAAGATGCCCGGAGGCATGGTACATTGGAGAAACCGAGCAAAGGCTACAACAACGGATGAATGGGCACCGCACAACAATCAACAGAGAGGAGGGTTCCCTCCCAGTTGGGGAGCGCATCAGTGGTCCAGGACATTCAGCCTCGGGCCTTCGGGTGACCATCCTCCAAGGTGGACTTCGGGACAGGCAGCAGAGGAAAGTGGCCGAGCAGAGGCTGATAGCTAAGTTCGGTACCCATAGGGAGGGCCACAACCGGGACCTTCGGTTCATGTCACATTACAGGTGATCACCATTGCACCATACACACACACAGGTATTCCTACACACACACACACTTATAGACACAACACATGCATCCCCTTACAGACTTAAGACACTGCATATACACACTTTCTCACACTCACAACCCCCAACCCAGACAGACAGACACACACACACAGACCCACATGCACACATATATTGTGTGGGGTGAATTTGTACTTGCAGGGTTACATTGCACTTTGCTCAAAAACTGCATACATTCATGTAGAACTCTGAGCTCAAAAACTGCATGAATTTATGTAAAACAGTGTTATCTCACTTTTTAGATTAGAATCAATCTAAACATCAGGTCATAGACAGAGAACACAGGGGGCCAACACCTTCAACATATTGTCCAGCTATCACCATTGTTAACAGCTAACCCGAGAATGCAACTTTAAAAAAAGGTTTTGTGATTTCCACATGAAAGAAGTGAAACCATCACTGTATTCTAACAGATGAAAGGCTTAACAGACAATCAATTTTTCAATGTATAATTTCAGTTACATCACACTGCAAATTTTTGCTATAAGTTCTGTGTTACGATTGAGCCCTCCACTATCACCTGATGAAGGAGTGTTGCTCCGAAATCTAGTGTGCTTCCAATTAAACCTGTTGGACTATAACCTGGTGTTGTGTGATTTTTATCTTTGTACACCCCAGTCCAACACCGGCATCTCCAAATCAACAGCAACACAGTTAGTTAGCAGGTCACACAAACATGGACAATTTTTCAATATTTCCCCTGAATACTAATTAATTTCCAACCACTTAGCTGCCTCTGAGTTCTTTAATATGAGATGTAACTGTCTGGCAGAGAAACTAGTGCAGAAACATGTACAGATGAAGTACCTGGTAAAATGCTCAACTATGTCATAAGTGATTGACCTAAAGGGTGTGAAGATGACAAACTGAAGGCAGACTTCACACAGGAATGAACTGATGCAAATAAAAACTGCTCTGGGGTTTAAGAGTCATTATTCTGCCAATATTTACAGAGAGAGCATTAAAGCGCAAAAGTAGGTGCAAGGAGCTACTTTTGTTATTCAAAGGAAGACAGGGAGACTGAAGAATTGGTGAAGGATGGTGAAGAGCGAGTTCAGAGCTTGTGAAGAGTCGGGGATGAGCTAGGGAAGAGCTGGGGAAAAATTGGGGAAGAGTTGGGGAAGGGTTGGGGAAGAACTGGGGAGGAGCTGGGGAAGAACTGGGGAAGATCTAGGGAAATGTTGGGGAAGAGTTGGGGAAGATTCGGGGAAGAATTGGGGAAAAGTTGGGGAAGGATTGGGGAAGAGTTGAGTAAGAATTGGGGGAAGAATTAGGGAAGAGTGGTGAAGAGTTGGGGAAGAGGTGGGGAAGAATTGGTGAAAAGTTGGGGAAATGGTAGTGAAGATTTGGAGAAGCATTGGGGAGGAGTGGTGAAGAGTTGGGGAAGGGTAGTGAAGAGTTGGGGAAGGGTAGTGAAGAGTTGCAGAAGAGTTGGGGAAGAGTTGGGGAAAAGCTGGGGAAGAATTGGGGAAGGGTAGTAAAATGTTGGAAAGGAGTTGCAGAAGAGTGGGGAAGAACTGGGGAAGAGTTGGGAAGAGTGGTGAAGAATTGGGGAACAGTTGGGGAAGAATTGGGGAAAAGTTGGGGAAGAGTTGGGAAAGAGTTGGTGAAGAGTAGGGAAGAGTTGGAGAAGAGTGATCAAGAATTGGGGAAGAGTTGGGGAAGAATTGGGGAAAAGTTGGGGAAGAGTTGGGGAAGAGTTGGGAAAGAGTTGGTGAAGAGTAGGGAAGAGTTGGAGAAGAGTGATCAAGAATTGGGGAAGAGTTGGGGAAGTGTTGCAGAAGAGTGCAAAATGTGGATTTGCTTGATTCCATAGTTAAACACAAGAAAATATTAAAACAAGTTCATCTTGACTCCTTTGAACTAGAAAGGAATGAGTAACTTTTTTTGGTTATTAGCAGTAGCAAGTAGTGAAAGCTTGAATCTGTGCCCAATGCCACAAGTGTAAAAGCTATTGAGATTTGGAGAAGTTATTTTCAAGTTATGGTCGCCAGAGGGGTTGGTGTCAGATAGCGATCTCAGTTTACTTTAGAAGAGTTTGAAATACTTCTGTTTAAGAAACATAAGAACAAAGAGCAGGAATAGGCAATTGAGCCTCTCTTGTCTGCTTCCCATCTTATACGATCATGGCTGATTTAATCTCCGCCTCAATTGCACTTTTCTGCCTGCTCCCCATGATCCTTTAATTCGTTAATACTCTGACACTATCATATCACCCAACATTGCATGATGTTGCAGAGATGATTAAAACATAGATTATTAAAACGCGTTTACAGAAGTATATATTTGGTGAAAAACTAGACAACGTTCCATGATTCTCTTTCACATGGGCTGGATAATTCCAGTTTTCAAAATGGACTAACCCTACACTATACAACAAGGTGCTCACCCTGAGAATCAATGTTTGAACAGACTTCCTGGTATCGAGGTTTAGTTTGATCAAGCCTGATGAAAATAGCAAAATAAGAGAAGAGCAAGACTAAGAAAAGGTGAGGCACGGTAGACCAGGTGTGGGCCCAAGGGTCTTGGCAAACCCACTGGGTTGACAGAGAGAAGTCTCTGACTGGAGTTCTAAAGAGATGGGGCATTCACATATCTCGTGAAGGATGGAGAGAACTCTGCCAGTGTTGTGTAAATTATCTGCTTCAAAGAGAAAATCTGATAGAGGGAGAGTACGAGATATCGGCTGCAAGCCCAATTTCTCAAACGCTCAAAGTGTAAGTTAGAAAGAACATGAAAATTTGTCAGCATTAGTGAACCCACTGGTACAGTAAAGTGAATCAGCACCTTTTAGACAAACCAAGCAATGTCACATTCCTAGTAATGAAGCAGACTTGGTCGTTAAAATGAAAGTTTAGCTTTGACATAGTCACTGATGTTGAGAGAATAGAATCAACATAATGTCAATGGAAGGAGATCCTTAAACTGACAGAGAAAGAGGCCAAATAGATAGCAAGTATATAGCAAGGAGGAAAAGAAGTTGATCTTTTAGTTATTACTTGTTCAGTAATTCATATTGCTTTGTGAAAAACTATTTTATTTACATGTAAATTACTCGGCTGTATGGGTCAGAGGTGCTTAAATTTGTTTTCAGTAAAAGCAAATACACAATGTAATGTATTCAGTTTTCAGCTATTGTTGATATTGGTTCAGTCATGTTGTCATCTGGGTAATAATGTATGCATGATATTTTACATTTCAGACAGTTAACGTAAGTCCCTTACGATAAGTTTTGCTTTCTCCCGTTGTCGGGGTCCTGCCTTGGGATTTGATTAAATTATTTATAATCTAAGGAAAAAATATCAATCAATCCTTACTCAATAGAACCTGAAAGAATTTGATGGGATAGCGTAGAGTTTTACTTTGTATCTAACCCTGGTCTGTCCCTGTCCAGGGAATGCTTGATGTGGGACAGTGTAGAGGCAGCTTTACTCAGTATCTAACCCCGTGCAGTTCCTGTCCTTACAGTGTTTGATAGTGTAGAGAGAGCTTTACTCTGTATCGAAATTGTGTTGTTGCTGATGCGAGATTGCCTGGCTGTTTGCAAGGTTCCAAAACCGTTCTTTCTCAGTGTTGACATTCTTCACTGTCAGCAGCACAAAAGGGAAAATAATGAAAAAGCTGCTTGCTTCTTTCTGTGAGGCATTGTTGCCATATCATTGAGTGAGTCTGAGAGTAAACTACTGACAAAGTAACAATGCTGAGAAAATTACATGTACAGTCATGGGATTGATTGTAGTGATAGCGCATTCTGCCCAGATATTATGTTCATTGCTCACTGGGAATAGACTCATTACCAGAACATCACATTATATCCAAAATGATGTAATTGCTGTAACATGATATGTCCAGGAAATCCAGATACTGATAGAGTGCGAGAAGGCGCATTAAAATGAGATTCTAATAGAAAGACATTCCAATTGTTGAAAAATCATCCTGTGACCTTGAGTGGTAAAAGCTATTCCTGTACTTTGAATTAACTGCAGGCTTGTTCCTTTCTCCCTGTGTGCCTTCTCTGTCATTTGATAATCTGACAAAGCCCTCCCTATGTTGTCAGCTGTGCTTTGAAAGAAATATGATGAATTAAGTCACACAGGTATCAACACTGTGCACTCTCAATACTCAACCTTCTACCATTTTTGCAATCAGAAGGTATTGTCTGAAATTTACCTCCTGTCCAATTTTATCTCCCAAGAGCCCTCCAACGTGACCTATTTGGCTCCCAGGCATCAGAACACTCACAGAACTGAACATCTGCAGGTTCAACTAACCAGAACCTGCCAGAAACAGTGGGTTGAATAAGATTATCTACCTGGTCAGTTAAGAGTCATGTGCGGAAACCTCAATTTGTTTGGAATATGTGAAGGTTTATAGGGAGAAGACAAAATATTCTGAGATGCACTGAAGTGACAAAGTGTCTGATGATGTCATCTTGCCAAGGACATTGACTTCACGGAGACATAGAAAATAGGAGCTGGAGGAGGCCATTTGGCCCTTCAAGTCTGATTTGCCATTCAATATGATCATGGCTGGTCATCCAAAGTAGTGCCCTGTTCCTGTTTTCTCACCATACACTTGGAACTCTTTAGCCCTAAGAACTATAATCTAACTCCGTCTTGAAAATATTCAATGTTTTGTCCTCACCTGCTTTCTGTGGGAGTGAATTCCACAGGCTCACCACTCTCTGGGTGACAAAATTTCTCCACATCTCAGTCCTAAACAGCCTACCCCATACCCTTATCTTGGCCCCAGATTTCCTGTTATTAGGAACATATTCCTGTGTTTACCCTGTCTAGCCCTGTTAGAGTTTTATAGGGTTCGATGAGGTCTTCCTTTATTCGTCTAAATACAGAGAAACTGATCCAGTCTCTCTTCATACGCCTGTCCTGCCATCCCAGGAAGCAGTCTGGGAAACCTTTGCTGCACTCTCTCTAGAAAATAGAGGGAAACAATTTTGAGAAAAATTCTACACTTCCTCAGATAAGGAGACCCAAGCTGCACACAATGCTCCAAGTGTGGTCCCACCAATTGCAGCTACACATGCACTCCTGCCCTCGAATCCTCGAACCATTTGTTGTTTACCATTTTGATTGATCAATCAGTTGTTGCGATGCTGTTTGAAGGATAAATAGTGGGCAGGCTATCTGAGAGTACCGCACTGCTTTTCTTTAAATTGAGGCCATGGGATCTTTATGACCTCAGCTTAACGTCTCAGAGAAGTCTCTGACAGTGCAGCACTGTCTCAACACTGCAGTCAGAGAGTCCACCCAGAGGTCACACCTGTCTCTGCAAACATCTCATTAGATATACTGGCAAGCTTTCTATTTATCTTTATGTAAATGATTTGGGTGTGAATATAGGAGGCATGGTAAGGTTCCGATAATTATGTCCCCCATCTCTTCCCTCTGGCAGAAGAGATCAAAGCCTGAACAAATGCAGCAACAGGTTCAGGAGCAGTTTCTTCCTGGCCGTTATTAGATTAATGAACGGTCTCTCTAGCCTCAAATAATGCTGACCTCACTAACATTGACCTCACCTTGCACATGGCCTGTGCAGTGCACCCTGTATGCCTCTGCCTCAGTCTTTTTCATCTGTACATCCTTGCTGACTATAATCTGCCTGTGCTGCTCACAAACAAAGCCTTTCACCATACTTTGGGACACGTGGCAACAGATCAATCAATCAATCAAGATTAGAGTGGTGCTGGAAGAGCACAGGAGCTGAAAATGGGTTGCTGGTTAAAGCACAGCAGGTTAGGCAGCATCCAAGGAACAGGAAATTCGACGTTTCGGGCCAGAGCCCTTAATCAGGAATTGTGTCAGTGGAAGGGTACTGGTTGGTGCGGCGGGAAAGGAAGAAGCGGAGGGCTTTGAGTCCTTCGTGATGGGGGATGGAGGTGTACAGGGACTGGATGTCCATCGTGAAGATAAGTGTGTCAGAGCACAGGAGGCCAGACAGCATCCAAGGAGCAGGATCACTTTTGCCCAATCAATCAATCAGTCAAGTTTGCAGAGGACACCAAAATTGGAAGTGTAGTGGACAGCGGAGGAGATTATCTCAGAGTACAAGGGGACCTTGATCAGATGGGCCAATGGGCTGAGGAGTGGCAGATGGTATTTAACTTAGGTAAAGATGGGGTAGTGCATTTTGGTAAGGCAAATTAGGGCAGGACTTATACAGTTAATGGTAAGGTCTGGATCAGTGGTGCTGGAAGAGCACAGCAGTTCAGGCAGCATTCAAAGAGCAGCGAAATCGATGTTTCAGGCAAAAGCCCTTCATCAGGAATAAAGGCAGTGAGCCTGACCTGAGAGTTGCAGTGGGAGAGGAACTCCCTGAGATTCTTGTAGAGAGAGGAGGAAAACTTCTTCAAGGCAGGCATCCTTGGTCCTGGGGAATGTTGCCAAATAAAGTGGATAGTTCCTTGAAAGTGGAGTCACAGGTAGACAGGATGGTGAAGAAGACGCTTGGCATGCTTGCCTTCATTGGTTAAGACAATGACCGTAGGTGTTTGGAACATCATATTCCAGCTGAACAGGACATTGATGAGGCTACTTTTGGAATACTACTTACAATTCTGGTCACCCTGCCATAGAAAAGATGTCATTAAACTTGAGAACGTGCAGAAACGATTTACAAGGATGTTGCCAGGACTGAAGGGTTTGAGCTATGGTGAGAAGTTGAACAGGCTGGGGCTGTTTCCCTGGAGCATTGGAGGCTGAGGGGTGACCTTATCGAGGTTAATAAAATCATGAGGGGCATGGATAGGGTAAATAGCCAAAGATTTTTCCCCAGGATAGGGGAATTCAAAACTAGAAAGTGTAAGTTTAAGGTGAGAGGGGAAAAATTTAAAAGGGACCTGGGAGGCAACATTTTCATGCAGAGGGTGGTGTATGTGTGGAATGAGCTGCCAGAAGAAGTGGTGGAGGTTGGTACAATTACAATATCTAAAAGGCACCTGGACGGGTATATGAATGTGAAGTGTTTCGAGAGATATGGGCCAACTGCTGGCAAATGGGAATGAGATCAGATTGGGATCAGGTCGGTGCCAATGAGTTGGACCAAAGGGTTTGTTTCCATGCTGTATGACTGTATAATTCTATATTTCTAACCTGGTGGCACAAAGTCTTCAAGGCAACTGACTTCAGGATGACAGTAGGATTTATTACTTTACAAAATACAGGATAAACTGAGCACCTGAAGGCAAATCATTTCCATTGGGAACTTACAGACCTCCTCATTGATTTTAGATGTCACTTTATGAACTCTGAGATGTAGGGGGGCACAGGTGTGGCAAGGGTTAAAGTGGTCCATTAGATTGAGTGAAACTGATAGAATTATTTAACTGCGTTGCGAGGAGAGAGGCAACTCGCTGGACTGCTAATAAATAACATTATCGTAGTCTGTCTCAGTTTAACCGGAGGGTTACCACACCTCACTTAAGGGGAGAGACTGAGAAGATGGGACCTTCACACATACATCAGCTGGTGTAGGAATTGAACCCACATTACTGGTGCACCTTGGCATCACAAACCAGCTGCCCAGCCAACTCAGCTAACCAGCCCTAACGAGCTGCTAACAGGATACGCATCCCCAGTGGAAACACCACAGGTGGGTGTGTCACAGGGTAGAAATTTGAAAGGGGTGAACTTTCGCTGCCTGGCCCCAGAATATGACTCCTCTGATATGACCTGGCCTGCAGCTGCTGACAATCCATGGAGCGCTAATTGGCTGAAAAAAGGGGGATGTCAATTTCTCTTTCAGGAGGAACCTCCACCTCAGAGAGATTCCAGAGAGCTGCCAGTCAATCTGATTGAGAAACAGCGATGGAGTCCCAGCAGCGCCACTGGGAGTGGTGGCCACTCAGGGCAGCTCCCAGATTCTAAGTCCAGCCCAGGAGGGAGATAAATGTTGTAAAATGTCATGGCTCTGAAAGAGTTAACACTGGAGAATGCATTGAGCTCACCCAACCTGATGATGTCATACATTATTGGGTGGAGATCCCAGGGGAATACTGTAGCTCTGGATCTTGAAGGGGACAAATGTGCCATCTTTGTCTCCCAAGGTAACAATGACTAACCAGCTAGTTTCACCTGGACGTAAATGCTATCCTGTAATGAATGATAAACTACATCTTGTTTAAGACAACAGCCTTGTTAAGCCTCACTATCACTGTAAACCCTCTGACCCGGTGACAAATCTGCATTGCAGCATTCTCTTACCCCACATTAACAGTACTGTGTGGGATCCTGATGGTGAGAATGGGAAGAAGGAAGCTTGGAAATAATGGGGAGATGGGAGATGAAAGTTCTGACGACAAGTTTAGCTATGGAAGGAGCAATGGATGCATGGGTGCTTGGCCTTGGAAGGGGCCCAGTTATACAGAGACTCACCCCTTTACTACCTTTCAGGGAGAGGCAATGGCCTAGTGGTATTATCACTGGACTATTGATCCACAGAACTCAAGCACCGTTCTGGGGACCTGGGTTCGAATCCTGCCGTGGCAGTTGGTGGAATTTGAATGCAATAAACATCTAGGATTAAGAGTCTGATGATAATCATCTGGTTCAGTCAAGTCTTTCCCTTGTCTGGTCTACATGTGACTCCAGACTCACAGCAATGTGGATGACCCTTAACTGTTAGAGATGGGTAATAAACACTGGCCAAGCCAGTGACACCCAGAACCTGTGAATGAACAACAATAATCCAACAACTGGGTAGAGTAATCGATTGGCCTTCTCAGTTCATCATCTTTGATCTCCAGCAGTTTCATTGAGCTAGGCAATTGTAGTTTGGCATCAGGCAGCTCTGAAATGGTCAATAATTGGCCAACTAAGGGTCTCAATTGTAATGAAGGTTACTCAAGGCCTCGCTGACCTCTGTCTATGGAACTGTGGGCCAGTGAAGGAAGGTGTGTAGTCAGCAGCAAGGCCTCCTGGGGACAATTAAGTGACACCCTCCTCATACCACACCTACAAATTTGCCAGTGAAGGACCATAAAATTCAAACCTCTGGGCAGCAGTCAAAATAACCTTCCTCATGAGGTTTTCTCAAAGGGTTTACATTTTTAGAGATACTTTTTGAGTGTTGAGGGTTACCTTTTCATTGTAACTAACTTTTTTTCAGGTGATGTAGCCACATACTAACAATATCTTTTGAATTTGTGTTAATCAATGAGTTAGTTGGACTTGCACAGAAACAGAATTAGAAGAATTTGTCAATAGCTTCAATAATAATGAAAACTTCCTTAAATTTAAATCCTCCACCTTTCCTAGAAAACATAACACTTAATTTAGCACAGATTATCTTAGTACCAAATGTTATTTATGTCAAAATAATTGACATAGAGTTCAACGTACAAAATGCCATCACCCTAAAGACATTACCTTTTTACTAAAACTCAGACTTCAATCTAAGATATAAATTTAACAATTAGCACAGTATTTATTGATACACCATCCATCAGATCTTCCCATAGAATAGATCTTGAACTCATGCAGCCTTACTGAAACATTCCAGGTATTAATCAAGTAAACCATCTCTATTGCATTTATGTCCTTTCTTAAATAAGGAGACCAAATGAGCACACAGTATTTGAGCTGTGATCTCAATGCCCTGTATAAGTGAAGCATAACAGCCTTATACTTATGTTCAGTTCCAAAGGATAGCATCTTGTTAGCCTTGCTGTAGTTGCACACGAACTTGTAGTGACTCATGCACTGCAACATCCTCTGCCCCTTGGAATTTTGCAGCCATTCTCCATTTAATTAACAGCCTTCCACAACCCTTTGACCTCTGAATGTGAAGCTGCCTCCGATGTCACAGGGAGAGGTCATCCTGCCTTCTCTAAGACTACACTGTTCAAACAGCTCAGGACTGGTTTTGGAACAGTTGGACTGACTGCTCACCACTTTTCAACATATCAGTCGTTGTTCACAGGGGCTGGCAGGATCCTGTCCTAAGCTGACGGTATAAAATGATGTCGAGTTTTCATTCCAGGGAACAACTTACTCAAGAACAGCCCTTTCCTGGGTACCACACCCACTTGTACTCATAATGTCAAACAACTGAGAAAAACCATATTACAGGACATGGAATCCCTACAGTGTGGCAATAGGTCCACACCGACCCTCTGCAGAATATCCCACCCAAACCCATTCCCCTACATTTTTACCCGTAACTAATGCACCTAACCGACACACCCCTGAATACTATGGGCAACTTAGCATGGCCAACTCACCTAACCTGTACAGCTTTGGACTGTGGGAGGAAAGCAGAGCACTGGGAGGAAACCCACACAGTCACGGGGAGAACATGCAAACTCCACACAGATAGTCACCTGAGGCTGGCATTTAACATGGGTCCTTGGTGCCGTGAGGCAGCAGTGCTAACCACTGAGCCACCGTGCTGCCCAATACAACATAGAACAGTACAGGACAGGACAGGAATGGCCCTTTGGCCCATGATAAGGTACCAACCATGACACCAAATTAATCCCTTCTGCCTGCCCTTGGTCCATGCCCCTCCATTCCTTGCATAGTCTTCTAAAAGTCTCTTAAATGTCCCTATTGTATCTCTCCCATACACCACCCTGATGCATGTTCCAGACTCCTACCATCTCTGTGTAAAAAACCTCTCCCTCACATTTCCTTTGAACGTTCCCCCTCTCACCTTAAATGCATGCCTCCTAGTATGAGACATTTCAACTCGGGTTAAACAATTCTGATCGTCAACCCTATCTTTGCATCTCATACTTTTATAGACTTCTGTCAAGTTTCTCCTCAGCCTCTGCAGCTCCAAAGAGAAAACGACAGGAGTTTTTCTATCCTCTCCTTATCGCTCATACCCTCTCATCCAGGCAGCATCCTGGTAAACCTCTTCTGTATCCTCTCCAAAGCCTCCACATCCTTCCTGTCACTGAATTGAAAGCAATACTCTAACTTTGGCCTAACCAAAGTCTTACAAAGCTACAGCGCGATATTCTGACTCCTGTACTCAATTCTCCAATTGACAAATACAAGCATACACATTCTTTATCATCCTATTTACCTGAGAGGCCATTTTCAGGGAGCTATGGGCTTGAACCCAAAGATTCCTCTGTACATCAATGCTGTTCAGGGTCCTGGCATTTTTTTGTTATCATAGGACCGTACAGCACTGAAAGAGGCCATGCAGCCCACTGCTCCCATACTGACCCTTTTAAAGAAATATCCACTCAGATGACTAATCCTGCTGTTTCCCCAATATTCAACAATTTATTTCCCTTTTCATGTATTCCAGTTTATTATTAAATCTGCTTACTTTCTGGTAATACAATATGGATCAGAACTATTTGTCATGTAAAAAATTAATCTCCTCGCCGCTCCCTGGTTCTTTTGTGAATTATCTCAAATCATCTCCCCTGGTTCCTGATCCTGCTGCAAGTGGATATAATTTTTCCTCATAAACTGTGTCAAAATTCCCGAACTATAGCTGGCAGAACTTGAGTCTGGTGATTGGGATACATTGCACGGTTAGAACTCCTGAAGAGGTCAAGCATCCTCACAGGAATCCCTGGTCCGTGACTGATCAAAACAGAGAGAGCTCTTTGAGGAAGGCACCAAATGTAGGAGCATTGAAATCAGGAGCAGGCATTATCAGTTCAGGACCTCGAACCTGCCCTGTCATTCTCAAAATAAAGTTTCACCAGGAACGTGCTGAGGTGAGATGGAGGTGTGGGAGGGAACACACAAACCCCCAAACTAGAACAATAGAATCCCTACAGTTTAGAAGCAGCCCATTGAGACTACATCAACCCTCCAAAGAGCACCTCACCTTCCCCCCCCACCGTATCCCTGCACTTCCCCATGGTTACTCAAGCCGACCTACATGCCCCTGAACACTAAAGGCAATTTCCGATGGCCAATCCACCTAGCCATCACACCTTTGGGTTGTGGGAAGAAACCTGCACGGACTCTTTATATCAGAATTGTTCTGACACACAATGGAACATTATTTTTCCCATCACCAAATCATCCATGGGATTTTTCATCTATTAGCCAGTAAATCACCTGTGTTTTCTGATGGATTAATTTACATGCAAACTCCACACAGACAATTACCTGAGGGTGGAATCGAACTTGGGCTCCTGCTGCTGTGAGGCAGCAGTGCTACCCATGATTCACCATGCCACCCATCTCCCCAATCCTTCAAAATTCATCCACCCGCCCCTGCAATGCTCCGAAAGCTTGCGACTTCAAATAAACCTGTTGGAGTATAACCTGGTGTCGTGTGATTATTGACTTCATTAAGGTCAATGCAGACCCCTCTTAATCTTCTAAACCTTAGCAGATCCAAGTCTCACACATCCCAACCTTTACTCATAAGACAACACACCCTTTTCAGGTATTAACCTGTCCTTTTTTAAAATTCTTTCAACAAATTTACATCCTGCCTTAAATAAGGTGACCAATACAGTGCACATGGTATTCCAATGTGATTGCACAAGGTGCCCTGTGGAAATAAAGCATAACATTCCTACTTTTGTATTTGATTCCCCTTGCGATAAATAATAACACCAGCTTTCCTCATTGCTTGTGTAAATGCAAACTAACCTTTCCCAAGTCATGACTGGGGACAGTCAAAACTCTCTGTACCTCAGAGCTATGCAACCTCTCACCATTTGGGAAAATTCTTCCTTTTTATTCTTCCTGTCAAAGTGGCCAATGGACATTTTCCCACATTAGCCTCCATTTGCCATATCTTTGTCTTCTCACTTAAACTATGATTAATTCTTATAATCTCCTTGCATTCGCATCATAACTTACTTTCCTGCCTAGCTTTCTATCAACAGCAATCCCGTCTTCTGAATCATTTTATATAAATTAAAACTTGAACTGGAATAAATAAAAAGTTTAGAAATGTTATAAGGTGGAATTGAAAGAATATATCAGCCTCAATTCTGGTCACAAAGAAGATAACCACAACTTATACCTTCCAGGCTGTCTACACAGTCTAAGTCCAATGGATGTGAAATCTCACAAATTTACCCTCATGGATGTAAGGATCTATTTGAAACTTGCAAAATTCCTACAGGCCTGGAGATAAAATGTTTCCCCTGGTTGGTAAGTCTAGAACCAAGGGAAATAATCCCAAGACAATGGGTCAGCCACTTAAGACTGAGGATGAGGAGTACTTTCTTCAGCATGGTGGCTCAGTGGTTAGCACTGCTGCTTCACAACAGCAGGGACCCAGGTTTGATTCCAGCCTTGGGTGACGCCTGTGTGGAGTTTGTATGTTCTCCTTGTATCTGCATGGGTTTCCTCTGGGTACTCTGGTTTCCTTCCACAGTCCAAAGACGCGTAGGCCAGGTGAATTGGCCATGCTAAATTGTCCATGGTGTTAGGTACATTAGTTAGGGGAATGGGTCTGGATGGGTTACTCTTTGGAGGGTCAGTGTGGGCTGAAGGGCCTGTTTCCACACTGTAGGGAATCTAATTGAATAGTAGAGCAAGCTTAATGTGCTGATTGTCCTATCCATGTGTCCATGTTCATATATTCAAGGAAAAACATTTATAATGTTGCTACAAAACATGAGTCTGAAATAAGGAGTTCATCACAGAACAACATTGGTAGTTTGGAAGCTGATGATAGATGTTCAACTTATTATCAGCAGATTGTAAGAAAATTGAGTGTTTATACCTCAAATAATATTAAATCCATCAGTTGTAAGCCTGTCTATCTATCTCAGGGGAAACAGTTCCTAATTAGACTTCCATATTCTATAAAAACAAGTCACAAGGTCAGACCTTTGTTGAAATCTGTATTTATACAGGCCTGTTGTAACACATAGCAGCTTTATGTCCTGCAATAAAGATCTACTGTTAACAAAAAAAGTATTAATTTGATTGTAAGTGTTTTACAACTCTCTGTAATTTGTGAGTTCCACACATACACCAATCAATCCCTCTTTTCTGAACTAAGCCGACACTCATATATAGGTATCTATTATTCTTAATATAAAATACCTGAATTCCTACAATTCCTCTAGCCTTTTTACACACTCCCAGAGATCTGTTATTATATATTTATATGTTTAAACCTCCCAAACCCCTCAATTATATTTCAATCCACATCTCAATCGTCTTTATCTGTTATTCTATTCATAAACCATTTAAATCTCTTGATTAGATTCCAGTCTGTAACTCAGTCCCAAGTATCTGCTATTCTATATATTGGGTTTCCTCAAAATGCTCCGGTTTCCTCCCACAGTCCAAAGATGTGCAGGTCAGGTGAATTGGCCATACTAAATTGCCCACAGAGTTAGATGCATTAGTCAGAGGGAAATGGGTCTGGGTGAGTTACTCTTTGGAGGGTCAGTGTGGAGTTGTTGGGCCGAAGGGCCTGTTTCCACACTGTAAGGAATCTAATCTAAACTACCCTGAACCCTTGATCAGGTTCCAGGCTGTAACTCAGTCCCAGGTATCTGTTATTCTATATATAAACCACCCCGAACCGCTCGATTAGATTCCAGGCTGTAACTCACTCCTGGGTATCTGTTATTTATTACATAAACCACTCAGACCCCTCATTTAGATTCTCACTCCCAGGTATCTGTAATTCAATATAATCAGCCTGAACATCTTGATTATATTCCAGTCTGTAACTCATCGTGGGTATCTGTTACTTGTACATATAAACCACCCAGACACTTCGATTAGATTCCAGTCTGTAACTGACTCCCTGTATCTGACGGAGTTTCACATCTATATTGTCAATCTGCAAAACCTACCTCACAAAGGAAAGAAATAGTTCAGGGACTTTATTCTAAAACACCAATCAGGTGATCATAACAGGCCAAAGGGAATTTTTCAGATTAAATCTATTTTTTTCTGATCCAATTAATTTAACTTTTCCCCACAGAAATTTCTGCAATTTTTCCCCAATAGAAGATTTCAGTAATTGAAAACAAAATCTCACCTCGCCATCTCTTTCTTCCTTTGTTGGATTCTATCTTGGACTAAGATTGTCTGGCAGCTTTCCCATTCAATCAATAAACTAATCTCACGCCATGAGACAGCATGGCACATATGACCAGAGTTGATTAAACCTATTAAATGCTGATAACATTTAGTTTGAGGGCAGGAAGAGGGAGTGCTGTATTGTCAGAGGTACTTTCTTTCAGATGAGCTATGAAACCAAGATGCTGTCTGTCCTCACAGGACAGTGCAATGTTATGAGTGTAATTGCAGGGTTTCAAAAAAGAGCAGAGAGGTTTTCCCTGGAGCAATTGCAAATATTTATCCTTCAAGTGACACCTATAATAGACTGAGCAAAGATCCAGTGGAGTACTCTGTTGGTTAGATTTTATAAGGTGTCTTTCAGCATAAAAAATTTTTGTACAGGAAAAGTTAGCTCATAATGGCACAATAAGGACTAACAGGAGCTGTGCGAACAATGGGAGCTACAGTAGGATTTAAACAATATGATGTTGGTAAAGGAACAGATGAACAATGGAGTCAGGAAAGGTTTTGAGTCAAATCAGATATAGAAAGAAATAAAGAGAGGGAAAGGATGGTTGAATTAAGGTGGTGGTGGGATATAAAGAGACAAAGAAAAATTAAGAAAAGCATTTTAATCTAAAATTGTTTCAATCATGATAAAAAAAATCATCTGAAAGAAAAATGCTCAAAATTTTAAAGTTTGAATTGCATTTAATGACATTGTGTTAATCACCAAATCACAGAATCGTTCTGGGGCAGATGATCCTTGATAGGAGCGAGCGTAACAGGTTAGTTGTCATGGGGGACCTTAACTTTCCAAATATTGACTGGGAATTATTGTTTGAGTACTTTAGATGGGTCAGTTTTTGTTCAATGTGCGCAGGAGGGTTTCTTGACACAGTATGTAGACAGGCCAACAAGGGGAGAGACCACATTAGATTTGGTACTGGGTAATGAATCCAGCCAGGTGTTAGATTTGGAGGTAGGTGAGCACTTTGGTGATAGTGATCACAATTCGGTTATGTTTACTTTAGTGATGGAAAGGGGTAGGTATATACCGCAGGGCAAGAGTTATAGCTGAGGGAAAGATAATTACAAAGTGAATACACAAGATTTAGGATGCATTGGATGGGGAAGGAAAGTGCAGGTGATGAGCACAATTGAAACGTGGAGCTTATTCAAGGAATAGCTACAGCAGGTCATTGATAAATATGTACTGGTCAGGCATGGAGGAAGTGGACGAGTGAGGGAGCTGTAGTTTACTGAGAAAGTTGAATCTCTCTTCAAGAGGAAGAAGGCAGTTTATACTAGGATGAGACATGAAGGCTCAGTTAGGGTGCTTCAGAGTTACAGGTTAGCGAGGAAGGACCTAAAGAGAGAGCTAAGAAGAGCCAAGAGGGGACATGAGAAGTTGTTGGCAGATAGGATCAAGGAAAACTCTAAGACCTTCTACAGGTATATCAGGAACAAAAGAATGACTAGAGTAAGATTAGGGCTGAAAATGTGTTGCTGGTTAAAGCACAGCAGGTTAGGCAGCATCCAAGGGATAGGAAATTCGACGTTTCGGGCATAAGCCCTTCATCAGGAATGAGGAGAGAGAGCCAAGCAGGCTAAGATAAAAGGTAGGGAGGAGGGACTTGGAGGAGGGGCGATGGAGATGTGATAGGTGGAAGGAGGTCAAGGTGAGGGTGATAGGCCGGAGTGGGGTGGGGGCGGAGAGGTCAGGAAGAGGATTGCAGATTAGGAGGGCGGTGCTGAGTTGAGGGAACCGACTGAGACAAGGTGGGGGGAGGGGAAAAGAGGAAACTGGAGAAATCTGAGTTCATCCCTTGTGGTTGGAGGGTTCCCAGGCGGAAGATGAGGCGCTCCTCCTCCAGCCGTCGTGTTGTTATGGTCTGCCGGTGGAGGAGTCCAAGGACCTGCATGTCCTCGGTGGAGTGGGAGGGAGAGTTAAAGTGTTGAGCCACGGGGTGGTTGGGTTGGTTGGTCCGGGCGTCCCTGAGGTGTTCTCTGAAGCGTTCCACAAGTAAGCGGCCTGTCTCCCCAATATAGAGGAGGCCACATCGGGTGCAGCGGATGCAATAGATGATGTGTGTGGAGGTACAGGTGAACTTGTGGCGGATATGGAAGGATCCCTTGGGGCCTTGGAGGGAAGTGAGTGTGGAGATGTGGGCGCAAGTTTTACATTTCCTGCGGTTGCAGGGGAAGGTGCCGGGAGTGGAGGTTGGATTGGTGGGGGGTGTGGACCTGACGAGGGAGTCACGAAGGGAGTGGTCTTTGCGGAACGCTGATAGGGGAGGGGAGGGAAATATATCCCTGGTGGTGGGGTCCGTTTGGAGGTGGCGGAAATGATGGCGGATGATACGCTGTATACGGAGGTTGGTGGGGTGGTAGGTGAGAACCAGTGGGGTTCTGTCTTGGTGGCGGTTGGAGGAGCGGGGCTCAAGGGCGGAGGAGCGGGAAGTGGAGGAGATGCGGTGGAGGGCATCGTCGATCACGTCTGGGGGGAATCTGCGGTCCTTGAAGAAGGAGGCCATCTGGGCTGTGCGGTGTTGGAACTGGTCCTCCTGGGAGCAGATGCGGCGGAGACGAAGGAATTGGGAAGAATCACAGCTTCAGCTGTGATCTCCAGCATCTGCAGACCTCATTTTTTACCTAGAGTAAGATTAGGGCCAATCAAGCATAGTAGTGGGAAGTTGTGCATGGAGTCAGAGGAGATAGTGGAAGTGCTAAATGGATACTTTTCATCAGTATTCACATTCGAGAAAGAAAATGTGGTCGAGGAAAATACTGAGATACAGGCTACTAGACTAGATGGGATTCAGGTGCATAATGAGGCGGTGTTAGCAATTCTGGAAAGTGTAACAATACATACATTCCCTGGGCCGGATGGGATTTACCCTAGGATTCTCTGGGAAGCCAAGAAGGAGATTGCAGAGCCTTTGGCTTTGATCTTTAAATCGTCATTATCTACAGGAATAGTGCCAGAAGACTGGAGGATAGCAAATATTGTTCCCTTGTTCAGGAAGTAGAGTAGAGACAATCCTAGTAATTATAGACCAGTGAGCCTTACTTCGGTTGTGGGTAAAGTTTGGAAAAGGTTATAAGAGATAGGATTTATAAACATCTAGAGAGGAATAATTTGATTAGGGATAGTCAACACAGTTTTGTGAAGGGTAGGTCATGCCTCACAAACCTATTGAGTTCTTTGAGAAGGTGATCAAGCAGGTGGATGAGAGTAAGCCGGTTGATGTGGTGTATATGGATTTCAGCAAGGCGTTCGATAAGGTTCCCCACAGTAGGCTTTTGTACAAAATGCGGAGGAATGGGATTGTGGGAGATATAGCAGTTTTGATCAGTAATTGGCTTGCTGTAAGAAGACAGAGGGTGGTGGTTGATGGGAACTGTTCATCCTGGAGTCCAGTTACCAGTAGTGTACCGCAAGGGTTGGTGTTGGGTCCACTGCTGTTCATTATTTTTATAAATGACTTGGATAAGGGTATAGAAGAATGGGTTAGTAAATTTATGGATGACACTAAGGTCGGTAGAGTTGTGGATAGTGATGAAGGATGTTGCAGGTTACAGAGGGACATAAATAAGCTGCAGAGCTGGGCTGAGAGGTGGCAAATGGAGTTTAATGCGGAGGAATGTGAGGTGATTTACTTTGGTTGGAGTAACCGGAATGCAGTGTACTGGGCTAATGGTAAGATTCTTGGTAGTGTAGATGGGCAGAGAGATCTTGGTGTCCAGGTACATAGATCCTTGAAAGTTGCCACCCAGGCTGATAGGATTGTTAAGAAGGCATACGGTGTGTTAGCTTTTTTTGGTGGAGGGATTGAGTTTCAGAGCCATGAGATCTTGCTGTAGCTGTGCAAAAATCTGGTGCAGCCACATTTGGAGTATTGTGTACAGTTCTGGTCACTGCATTATAGGAAGGATGTGGAAGCTTTGTAAAGGATGCAGAAGAGATTTACTAGGATTTTGCCTGGTATGGAGGGAAGCTCTTATGAGGAAAGGCTGTTTTCGTTAGAGAGAAGAAGGTTGAGAGGTGACTTAGTTGAGATATACAAGATAATCAGAGGGTTAGATAGGGTGGACAGTGAGAACCTTTTTCCTCAGATGGCGATGGCTAGCATGAGGGGACATAGCTTTAAATTGAGGGTGTTAGATATAGGACAGATGTCAGAGGTAGTTTCTTTACTCAGAGAGTAGTAGGGGTGAGAAATGCACTGCCTGCAACAGTAGTAGACTCACCAACTATAAGGGCATTTAAATGGTCATTGGATAGGCATATGGATGAGAATGGAATAGTGTAGGATAGATGGGCTTCAGATTGGTTCCAGACGTTGGTGCAACATTGAGGGCCAAAGGGCCTATTATACATTGTCATGTTCTTTGTTTTATGTTCTCTGTTCTCTGTTCTATTCTGCACAGTCCTGGTGGAGAGAAAGTCCTGCCTTCACATTGAGAATACCCTCCATCGTGCTGTGTGCTACTATAGCTGTGCTAAATTGGAATTAACTCAAATAGATCTAGTAACTCAAGACTAGGTGACAGCAGCAGAATTGTATTCCGGCACAATCTGTAACCTCATGGCCCGGCATATCCCCCACTCAACCATTACCATCAAGCCAGGAGACCAACCCTAGCTCAATGGAGAGAGCAGGAGGGCATATCAGGAGCAGCACCATGTATACTTGAAAATGAAGTGTCAACCTGGTGAAGTCACCAAACAAGACTACTTCCAAATCAAACAGCATAAGTGACAGACAGAGCTAAATGATTCCACAACCAATGGATCAGATCTAAACTCTGCAGTCCTGCCACATCCAGTTGTGAATGGTGGTGAACAACTAAACAACTCACTGGAGGAGGAGGCTCCACAAATATCCCCCTCCTCAATGATGGAGGAGCCCAGCACATCAGAGCAAAAGTTAAGGCTGAAGCTTTCACAGCAATCTGCAGCCAGAAGTGTTCCATCTCAGCCTCCTCCAGTGATCCCTAGCATCACAGATACCAGTCTTCAGCCTTTTCGATTCACTCCACGTGATATCAAGAAACTGTTGGACACACTGGATACTGCAAAGGATTTGGGCTCTGACAACATACCGGCAATAGTACTGAAAACCTTTGCTCCATAACCTGCCGCTCCCCTAGTCCTACTGTTCCAGAAAAGTTACAACACTGGTATCCAGCTGACAATGTAGAAAATTGCCCAGCTATGTCCTGAACACAAAAAGGACAAATCCAACACAGCCAATTACCACCCCATTAGTCTACTCTCCATCATCAGTAAAGTGATGGAAGGCGTCATCACTAGTGCTAATCAGGCAGCACCTGCTCAGCAATAACCTGCTCAGTGACACCCAGTTTGGGATCCCCCAGGGTCACTCAGCTCCTGACCTCATTACAGCCTTGGGTCAAACATGGACAAAAGAGCTGAATCCCAGAGGGGAGGGGAGAGGGACAGCCCTTGATATCAAGGCTGCATTTGATCAAATGTGGCATCAAGAAGCCCTAACAAAGCTGGAGTCAATGGGTACAAGGGAGAAAAATCTGCTGGTTAGAGTCATACCTGACACATAGGAAGATGGTTGTGGTTGTTGGAGGTCAGCCATCTCAGCTCCAAGACATCTCTGCAGGAGTTCCTCAGGGTAGTGTTCCAGGCCCAACCATCTTCAGTTGCTTCTTCAATGACCTTCCCTTTACCATAGAGTCAGAGTGGGGATGTTCACCGATGAGTGCACAATGTTCAGCATCATTTGTAATTCCTCAGATACTGAAGCAGTCCGTGTAGTCTCCAGATTTAGGCTGACAAGTGGCAAGTAAGACAGGTTTAGTAAACTGGGCCTGGACTTGTAGGAATTTAGAAGAATGAGAGGCAATCTTACTGAAACATACAAGATTCTTAGGGCACTTGGCAGGGGAGTTATGGAGAAGGTTGTTTCCCCTGTGGGAGAGTCTAAGACCAGAGGGCATCAACTCAGTGTAAGGGGTCACATCGTTTAGACGGCAGAAAGAGTAAATTTTTGTTTTAGAGGAAGTGAACCTGTGGAATTCTTTACTTGAGAGAACTTCTGATCTTATTCACATCACACAAGTGCCAGATAATGACCATCTCCAACTACAGAGAATCAAATTATTGCTCCTTGACTTTAGCATAGGCAAATCCCCCACTATCAACTCAACTGGACTAGTCATAAAAATACAATGGCTACAAAAACAGGTCAGAGGCTAAAGGTTCTGCAGTGAGTAACTCCCCTTCTGACTCCCCAACGTCTGTCCACCATCTACAAGGCACAGGTCAGGAGTGTGATGGAATGCTCCCCACTTGCCTGGATGGGTGCAGCTCCACAAACAGCGACAAAGTTTGACACCATCCAGGACAAGGCTGGAGGCCAACTACCTCCTTGCACAGTCACTCCCTTAGTGGATGAAGTGTGTGCTCTCTGCAAGGTGACTGCAGTAATTCATCATGGTTCCTTTGACAGCACCTTAAAATGGTGACATCTACCCTCTATAAGGACAAGGGCAGTGGGTACATGGGAACGCCATCCCCTGCAAGTTCCCCTCCAAGCCACCCACCATCCTGACTTGGAAATATATCACCATTCCTTCAATGTTATTGGGTCACAGTCTCTCTCCTTCCTAACCCCTTTCCCCCCACTCACTGGGACTCCCTAATGTACTGGATCAGGAAGGCAGCTTACAACTGGCTGCAGCACATAGTCTCCTCGCCAGTGACAATCACATCCTGTGAAAGAGTAACATCCCCAGCTGCACCCTCTCTGAAGCCTTTCGACCTTTCCTAAAGTCTGCTCGCCAGAACTAGACAGAATATCCCAGTTGGAGCAGTCTCAGTGTTGTATAAAGTTTCATCATACCCTTTGTGATTTGGAACTCTGCACCATTCTTGTCTCTCCTTCAGTGTCACTGGGTCAGAACTCCGAGCTCTCTGCTGACTTGCACAGTGGCTGCATTTATACTGGATCGACAGCAGCTGCTCAAGAAGCAGCTCACCAGCACCTTTTCAAGGCAATTAGGGATGGACAATAAATGCAGGGAAATCCAACCACATCCGATGAACATTCGAATACAAGAAATAATGCGTTCCCGTAATTATCCATTTGTCATCACTGCTGCATTTGTCTTCAGCTGAGATCGAAATGATGAAATCCCATCCCTGACTCTCTCTTTCTCCCCGCAGAATAGAATAGAATCCCTACAGTGGGCCATTTTTGAAGAAGCAGGCCATTCAACCCATCAAGTCCACACCAACCCTCTGAAGAACATCCTATTCTATTACCCTAGGAGAAAGTGAGGTCTGCAGATGCTGGAGATCAGAGCTGAAAATGTGTTGCTGGAAAAGTGCAGCAGGTCAGGCAGCATCCAAGGAGCAGGAAATTCGACGTTTTGGGCATGAGCCCTTCATCAGGAATGATGAAGGGCTCATGCCCGAAACGTCGAATTTCCTGTTCCTTGGATGCTGCCTGACCTCCTATTCTATTACCCTAATCCTGTAATCCTGCATTTCCCATTGCTATGCCACGTAACTTGCACATCCCTGGACATTATAGACAATTTTATCATGGTCAAAAATTGTGGCGCTGGAAAAGCACAGCAGGTCAGGCAGCATCCGAGGAGCAAGAGAGTCAACGGTTCAGGTATAAGCCCCACTTTCCTGATGAAGGGCTTACATCCAAAATGTTGACTCTCCTGTTTCTCTTTTCCAGTACCACACTTTTTGACTATGATCACCAGGCTTCACTTCCTCCTAGCAATTTTATCACAGCCAATTCACCTCAGCTACACATCTTTGGCCTGTGGGAGGAAACCCACGCAGACACATGCAATCTCCACTCAGACAGTCACCCAAGGGTAGAATTGAACCTAGGGCCCTGGGGCTGTGATGTAACAGTGCTAAGCACTGAGCCACTGTGCCACACAACAAGCTCCTGTGCTTTGACTAAGTTCTTTCTTATCTGTATTGATAATGGTGCAAATTGCATGTCCATGGACTGTATTCTTGCCTCTAAGTCTGTGGGTTCAGCTCCCAGGCTGACACTTGTGGGTAGCACCGCGGGAGTGCTTTGTTATTGGAGGTACTGTTTTTCGGATGAGACGTTAAACTGATGTAATATCTGCCTCTGAGATAAATGAAAACGATTGTCTGACATTATTTCAATGAGGAGGGGTGTTATTTGTGGCTACCTTGAAATTCCTTGAAATCCGATTCTATCTTGGTCATTGTCACATTGATGCTTGTGGGATCTTGCTGTGCACAGTTTGGGCTGCTCCATTTCACACATTCTCAGTGAGACTACACTTCAAAAAGCATTTCAGTGGCTGCCAAAATCTTTGAGGTGTCCTGAGGTCATAAAAGGCACATTATAAATACAAGACTTCCTTTCTTATGTGTGTCAAGTTTTATTTCATAAATACTCCTGCATTAAATGTGCTGTGTAGTTGAAAACGGTCCTGAATTAGGAGAGCAGGAACTGGGAAAGGATCTTCAATTTTCCCTTGTCCTGGTTTCGCGATGATCTTCCCTCGGCCTGGTTTTGCTGCTGCAGAAGGCTTGTTGATTGGATATCTGCACTTAGCTCTAGTTTTTTTCAGCAAACTGAAAGTTGATTGTGGTTTGTATTCGAGAAAACTGGGTTATTCACTACGGACGGCTATATCCCAGATGGAAAACAAGAACAGGGAAACTCGGAAATGTTGTTGCTGGTTGTTGCTGAGGGAGTTCCATTTTCAGGTATACAAGATGGGTTTCCACCGGTTACATTATTTCCAAAATTTACCAGCTTTTCCTTCTCAACTACCCGGTGGGCGACATGGTGGCACAGTGGTTAGCACTACTGGCTCACAGCGCCAGAGACCCGGGTTCAATTCCTGCCTCAGGAGTTTGCACGTGTCTGCGTGGGTTTCCTCCGGGTGCCCCAGTTTCCTCCCACAGTCCAAAGATGTGCGGGTCAGGTGAATTGGCCGTGCTAAATTGCCCGTAGTGTTAGGTAAGGGGTAAATGTAGGGGTATGGGTGGGTTGCGGGTCGGTGTGGACTTGTTGGGCCGAAGGGCCTGTTTCCACACTGTAAGTAATCTAATCTACTCTGTACATTATCCTAAACAGTTAAAAATCAGACAACACCAGGTTATGATCCAACAGGTTTAATTGGAAGCACTAGCTTTTGGAGCGCTGCTCCTTCATCAGGTGGTTGCTACTCCGAAAGCTAGTGCTTCCAATTAAACTTGTTGGATCATAACCTGGTGTTGTCTGATTTTTAACTGTTTAGAATAATGTACTGTGTAGATTAGATTACTTACAGTGTGGAAACAGGCCCTTCGGCCCAACAAGTCCACATGACCCGCCAAAGCGCAACCCACCCAGACCCATTCCCCTACATTTACCCCTGCCCCTAACACTACGGTCAATTTAGCATGGCCAATTCACCTAACCTGCATATTTTTGGACTGTGGGAGGAAACCGGAGCACCTGGAGGAAACCCACGCAGACACGGGGAGATTGTGCAAACTCCACACAGTCAGTCGCTTGAGTCTGTAATTGAACCCGGGTCTGTGGCGCTGTGAGGCAGCAGTGCTAACCATTGTGCCACCGTGCGGCCCATTATTCTTACACCAGCCTTTAGAATTCCAGGACGTTGTAAAGTGTTTGACAGCAAACATTTTAAAAAACGTCGACATTGCTGTAATGTGAGGAATATAGCAACCTGCTTGAAACATAGCAAATTCTCACCCTGTCCACAACAACTTACATTTATATTGCAGCTGGTCAATAAACATACAGGACAGCTATGATCAACGTGGAACGTAAGAGGCTGAGTGTTGACCTGGCCTCAGTACCAGCAACAGGCTCACTGGGGGTGGATCACTGAAAGAAACATTTAATCTTTATCTGTCAGGGAAAAAGCTGAAATATGATCTGCACTCATCCAGGCAAGTGCAGAGTAATTTATCACACTCCTGACTTGTGCCTTGTATTTGGTGGAAAGGCTTTGAGGAGTCAGGAGGTGAGTTACGCGTTGCTGGATTCCTAGACTCTGACCTGCTCTTGTGGCTAATGGTGTTTTTATAGCCAGTCCAGCAGGAAACAGTTCTGTTCAGTTTCTTGGTTAAGGTAACTCTCAGGATGTTGACAGTACGGTGAGGTGATGTTAATGGTGCTGGATATCAAGGGGACGTGGTCCGATTCTCTCTTGTTAGAGATGGTCATTGCCTGTCATTTGTGTAGCATGAATGTTACTTATCGCTTGTCAATCCAAGCCTGGATATTGTCCAGGTCTGGTTACATTTGGACATGGGGCTGCCTAGTGTCTGAGGAGTCCCAAATGGTGTTGAACTTTGTCCCAACGCTGACCTGATAACAGAGGCAAGGGGTCCTCCGTGAAGCAGCGTTAGATGGTCAGGGCTAGCATTATGTCCTGTCCTGCAGCAACGTCCTGGGGTGGGGTAGGGGGATAATTGGCCTCCACATCCATCTTTTGTGTTACATACAATTCCAAACATTCCTGATTCCTAATGGCCTCAATTTAGGCAGAGCACTGCACTGTCACATTTAGGTAAACAGTATCCAAGTCTGTCAAGTTCTGTTTGTAACGACTCCATCGATTCCAGCTTTCTGTTGAACAAGTTTCGGATTTCCTCTCCCGTTTGTGTGAAAAATGTGTTTCCTGACATCACCCTTGAACATGCTTACTTTAGTTTTCAAGTTTGGCTCCTTTACAATTGTAGAAATAAAGCACAGAACAGAACAGGAGGAGACCTTTTGGCCCATCGAGTCTGTGCTGGCTCTGTCAAAAAACAATTCACTTCCAGCAAATCATGCATTTTTTTTTCTTTCTTGCGCAGAATCAAAGGGATGTTTAATCATAAACATCTGTTGTGCAGACAAATTTCCTTAGCCCATCTCTGCCTCTTTCCTTCAATTTCCTGACCCCAATTGGTGTATCTTCGAATCCCTACGGTGTCAACCCAACAGTCCACACTGATCCTCGGAACAGCATTTCACCCAGACCCATTCCCTACCCTATCCCTGCATTTCCCATGGCTAAGGCACTTAGCCTTCATGTCCGTGGACACTATGGGCAACCTGGCATGGCCAATCCACCTAACCCACACATCTTTGGACCATGGGAGGAAACCGGAGCACCCAGAGGGAACCCACGCAGACACGGGGAGAATGTGCAAACTCTGCACAGGCAGTTGCCTGAGGGAGCTATGAAGCAGCAGTGCTAACCACTATGTCATGGTATACATGCACGCATGCACATTATTTTTGAATATATGTGAATTAGCTCATACATGTGTGTGTGATTATATGGGAGAGAGAAAGAAGGACATATATGAAGACTCATGTTTAAGAGAGAGAGACAAGTCTGCCTTCATTAACTTTCAGTCTTGTCCTTCAAGCGACTGAGCTACTTGATGGGTTAAGAAGCAGACGGCAGATGCAGCTGCTGATACTGAGAATGAATCAATCCGTCCATCACACCGGTAATCTGATCATTACAAACCTTGAAGAGACCTTGAAGTTCAGTTGCCAATCAATAATCACTTCTAGAAAAATCACTGTTACATAAATTCTTCATTACGCACCACTGGGTCAGCAGATTAATGTTGAATGCACTAGGCCAGAATTATTCCTGGAATAATCATACCTAAGAATAAGCTAGGAAATGTGGCTAATTCACATTTAATGATCGGGCCTAGACTGCACACTGATTCTATATTCCTAAAGCATCAAGCAATTATTACTGGCATCTGTTTAAATCACCTTACGGATTTTAATTTCCTTTCAATTAATTTCCTAGATTCAGGAAGTCAAGAAGAGATGGAGCATCTTCTGTTGGTAATGAGTAATTTTATTTTTGCACACCTTGCTCTTCAATTTTCACCATTTACAGCCTCCATATGAGACATGAAGCTTTACCTATTTAGGTATTATCTGTTAAAGACCCCTGACATGATTTGAAAAAAGATTAAATGAGATCTCCCAGTCAATGACTGCCCCTCAATCAATCCTTGTATTCCTCCATGTGGGATGTCGACATACTGAAAGTGTTTGTCACATATGCCTCATCAGCAAATATCACTTCTTAAAAGAAAGAAAGAATCAACTGGGGGAAAATACTTCCCTGGGGATGGAACCATACCTACGAAAGGAAGGTGGCTTTGATTGTTGGAGGCCAATTATCTCAGATGCTGGCCATTACTACAGTGGCTGGCCAGGAGTCATGTGCTTGGACCAACTATTGCACCTCACAAGTACCAGCCATGGAAACAGAATCAGCAGTCACATGACACCAGGTTATAGGCTAACAGGTTTATTTAAAATCACAAGCTTTCAAAGTGCTCCTCCTTCATCAGGTGATGTGTGACTTCTGACTCTGTCAACCTCAGTCCAACACTGGCATCCCCATGACATTCAAACAGAGGTTAGTGAGTTCAACTCCCACTCTGGACACACAGATGCTCTAAACACAGTCTAGGATGATACGCTGGTGTCCACTCCTGATGAGATGTTGCTTTGCAGGTGAAATATAAAAATTAAGACCCTGTCATTGTTGTGGGATGTTATAATAGGTGCTAAGAAATGCAAGTTGTCTCTTTACTTGCCACTCCTGAATATTACTAACTAATATTTAAGCATTTTCTCATTTCTATTCCTTTGAAATTATGTTGCGCAATGATTGCCTGTTGAATGCTTTCTGCACTGGATTTCAAATCATCGATTTTAACACGTATAAGAAGGAAGGGTGTGCTTGAAAACAAACATGTTAATACATCTTCTTAAACTGGGGGCTAATAGATTTAAGATCAAATCATTAAACAGCCGCACACTAATCTATGCTCACTTAATTTAACGCCATGACAGAGGGAAGATCTAACGTTCCTTCTTAAGTCCCATTCTTACCTAGAACAAGAATGAGTTTTCTGACTTTTCCTGCTGGTGTAAGAACAGGAGATTCCTACTCTAAATAACATCAAGAAACTACAACATTCGATGATAATTATTCAGACCAGCTTTATATACCAGATTCTTAAATTTAATTTGAATTCCATAAACTGCCACAAGGGAGTGTCCCCAAGGTATTAGCCCAGAACATTGGATTACTACCTCCATGACATTTCCACTTTGCCATCATCACTTTATCTATTCTGAGCATAAATACAGAACATTATCTCAACAGATGAGGCTTGAGGATTTTAATAGCGACAACAAGCTAAAAATCACTCAATACCAGGTTATAGTCCAACAGGTTTAATTGGAAGCACTAGCTTTCGGAGCGATGCTCCTTCATCGGTGGTTGAGGAGGAGCAACGCTCCGAAAGCTAGTGCTTCCAATTAATCCTGTTGGACTATAACCTGGTGTTGTCTGATTTTTAACTTTGTCCACCCCAGGCTAACACCGGCATCTCCAAATCATCACAACAAGCTAGTTAGTTTCAAACAACCAAACAATCTAAATGAAAACAGAACGAGAGTGAGTTTTAGTGGTGGTATTAGCAGTGGTGAGTGTGTTAGCCTGCATTTATAAAGGGCAGATTTAGCCTCATGGTCTTCTCACCTTAGATCAGCAGTCACTCTCAATGGTAATTAAAGAAGAGAGCTACTAATTACAAAGAAAATTGGGTTTCTCTTTGAAGAGCATGGAGAGAATCAAAGTGACATCTGCTGTCTGCACCGCACCATCTGCGACATCATTAATTGCTTTGTAGGGATGAGAGAGCCATACCTTTCAGAAAACTTTGAGCAGAATCACTGAAATCAATTGTGTTGCCTTTCTCCTGTTCTGTTTGTTGCTGAGGACGATCCACGAGGGGTTTTTCATTACCTGAAGAGGCTTAATTAAAATTCTAAAAACCAACAGAGACCATCTCACCTTCATTTCAGAGAAGCTGTGCAGCTGAACTCCATCTGGTTGGGGAGAGTATTGTCAGTGCTGACAGTCATGCCCCATGGTTATTGTTCACTGGGGTGTTGCTGAAATGATGTATGTGAAAAAAAAAACAAAATTTCCATTTCCGAGAGACTTCCCCTCTTCAGGATGGTCCAAAGTTCTGAGCAAGTTTCGTCACTTTGGGAAACATAGCAGCTAACATTTACATGCAGCAACATGCCGAGGTAGCAAAGTGTGCATGCTGTCACAGAATGGTTATAGTACAGAGGAAGCCATTCAGCCTATCATGTTGAGGCCAACTCTCTAGAAAAGCAATACAACTAATCCCTAACTCCTCCTGCCTTTCAATGCAGCCCTGCAAATGTTTTTTTTTCTTTTGAGAAATGACAGTTTTGAAAACACTGACTCTAACAGCCTCCACCTCACTCTCAAACAGTACATTCCAGACTCTAACCAGTCACTCCTTCAAGAAAACCTTTCCCTCATGTCTCCATTGGTTCTGTCTTATGGTTGTCTATCTACACTCTAGAACTTTCTCTTTTAAAAATCTTTATCTAAAATTTATAGCAGACAAACTGGACATTTGTGCTCCACTATGTCTCTCTCCTGGAGAGACATCCTAGCAGTCTATTCTTCAGTTTTTATTCTTTCTTGGGATCTGGCTGAACATCCTGAAGGAAGATCAGTCTGACTCAGTTTGTGACTGTGAACGGGAACATACGTACGTCTGTTTTCAGGCAGTACTGCTTCATCCCTTTGGCTCAAGGCTAGCTTTGATTGTCCCGTTTCTAATTGACTTCATTATGAGTGGCTTGCTTAGACCATTTCAGAGGGAAGTTAATAGTCAACCACATTGCTGTGGGTCTGGAATCACATGTAGACCAAACCAGGTAAGGATGGCAGATTCCTTCCCTGAAAGGCATTAGTGGAACAGGTCATCTTTAAAACATAATCAATGACAGTGGTCAAGACTACTCAGAACCCTTGGCGTCATGGGAGCCCACAAACTCACCAACACACTAAAACAGCAGCTAATGAACTTGAAAGACCCTATACAGACAACAAGCAAAACTAATGTCATTTACAAAATACCGTGTAAGAACTGTAACAAACACTACATTGGACAAACAGGCAGAAAACTAGCCACCAGGCTACATGAACACCAACTAGCCACAAAACAACATGACCCTCTCTCACTAGAATTAGAGGGGGTCAATTCAGAACAGAAATGCGGAGACATTTCTTCAGTCAGAGAGTGGTGGGCCTGTGGAATTCATTGCTGCAGAGTGCAGTGGAGACCGGGGTGCTGAATGTCTTCAGGGCAGGGATTGATGAATTCTTGATGTCACAAGGAATTAAGGGGCTACAGGGAGAATGCTGGTAAGTGGAGTTGAAATGTCCATCAGCCATGATTGAATGGCTGAGTGGACTCGATGGGCCGAATGGCCTTACTTCCACTCCTATGTCTTATGGTCTTATGGTATCCTCACATACAGATGAGGAAGGACACCACTTCGACTGGGACAACACATCCATCCTAGGACAAGCCAAACAGAGACACACACGAGAATTCCTAGAAGCATGGCATTCCAACCGGAACTCTATCAACAAACACATCTGGTTAGACCCCATCTACCACCCCCTGAGAAAAAGAACAGGAATGACCTTAGGAAATGGCATCACCAACCCAAAGAAACTCAAACATATAAATAGAAAGCAGGAATTATCAGCAGTGCTTCGTCCAGAAGCCCACTGAAGATGTTACCTAGCAGGGTGATGAAACGTCTGGAAATGAACCTTCCAGCTCATTGAGCAAACCTACATCCAGAACCTCAACCTGAGCTACAAATCTTCTCAAAACTGTTACTAAAACTAATTTCAGTTCCAGATTTATTAATTTTAGGTTCCAACAGCTGCTAAGGGCAGGATTTGAACCCTTGTCCTGCAGATACCAGAACCATGATTGCAATATTGCTTTCTCCTCTGTTTTATTTATCCTGCCTCCCCTTGACTGCAGCACTGCCACTCACCTTGACCCCTGTCACGGTGGAATGACTTCCACATTCTAGTTTCTCTGAGCGAAGCAATTTCTCTTGAATTTCTTATGGACTGTCCTATGTTTATGGCCCCTAGCTTTGGTATAAGCCACAAGTGGAAACATTTCCTCTGTATCCTGGTTCTGTGGTCTGTCTAATCAAACTCTTTTCAATAATTTTAAAGACTTTAATTTTAGATTACCCATCTTTACACTAAAGGCTGTTCTGTTTTCCAAAACATACATAACCCTGTAACTCTGCTTGTAAATGTTATCTGCTTCAACCTTCTTTGCACAATATAGAGATCAGAATGGTGATCTTATCAGTTTGAATGTCCTATCATTCTGAAATGCATTTGCCAGATGTCTATTCTAAACTCAAATCCAATAATCTGTTCCCGATCTATGGTCATTGTCAGTATTTTATTTAATGGGGGAGTTTTCTTTGAAGGTCACATATTTTCACAATCATGTTGTCAGTGGTGGTTTCCAATGACACTCCTCTCAATGAATACTATCCCAATCATTAACCTTGTTGTTGTGATGTGAACCCCAGCTGTCAGCAGTGAGCCAGAAATCTGACCCCAATCACCACCCCTCAGCAATAATCCAAGCCACTGGCCCTAATAGGAGTTGGGGTGTCATGTAACTGTAGAAGACATTGGTTAGGCCAATTTCAGAATACTGCATTCAGTTCTGGTCTCCCCACTATAGGAAAGATGTTGTGAAACTTGAAAGAGTTCAGACCAGATTTACAAGGATGTTGCCAGGATTGGAGGGTTTGAGCTACAGGGAGAGGCTGAACAGGCTGGGGCTGTTTTCCCTGGAGCGTCGGAGGCTGAGGGGGTGACCTTATAGAGGTTTATAAAATCATGAGGGGCACGGATAGGGTGAATAAACAAGGTTTTTTCCCTGGGATGGGGGAGTCCAGAACTAGAGTGCACAGGGTTTGTGTGAGAAGGAAAAGCTTTAAAAGTGGCAACTTTTTCATACAGAGGATGGAATGTGCCGCAGGAGAAGTAGTGGAGGCTGATACAACTGCAGCATTTAAAAGGCATCTGGATGGGTATATGAATAGGAAGGATTTAGAGGGAGATGGGCCAAATGCTGGTAAGTGGGACTAGATTAATTTAGGATATCTGGTCAGCAGGGGTGTGTTGGATTGAAGGGTCTGTTTCTGTACCGTACATCTCTGTGACTCTATGACCGACTGCTCAGGATAATTAGGGATCAGGAATAAATGTCAGTCAAACCAGTGTGCCACAACCCATGAATTAAACAACTCCCCACTACACACACACACACACACACACACACACACATACGGACATGCGTGTGCGCACACACACACGGGGACACACACACATGGGAACACACACACGGGCACTTATATTGTTTGGTGGTGTCTACAATCACTCCATCCTCTTTGACCTCTCCCCCTCCTTTTCTACTGCAGCTAGCGTGAATAACAGATAGTCTGAATAACAGTGACTGAAGGATAATCTCTTTGTTGGACACAATGTAAATGTAATTCATCTAAATGCTCTTTACGGGCAATCTCTATATTGGATCAGTCATGTTTTCAGGCTGCATTAGCAAAGAAATAGCAAGGTCCCTTTAGATACTCAGCGAAAACCCACTGATTACATACTCCATCATTATCTCTGTGTAATAACATAATATTGTATTCAAGGGAGGATTGCTGTTCTGTGTCCTTTTTTTGAATGATTAATTGTTCCTGTAAGAGGCCACACCTTCCCAGGATGTTGGACAAAGACTGAGCATGTCTGACACTAGCTGAATATGGTCTATTCCCTACAATACATGAAGAAACAAAATCACAAAACAGGATTATATGTTATATATTGTTACATTACCTGTAAAGAATCATACATGAATTAGCGAGGAATTAATTGTCAGCATGAAGTGTTCTAGAAGGCCTCATGCATGACTGCACTAGAGAGTCATGCAACATGCACTAGGAGCAGCCCAAACTAATTGTTCTGTGGAATGTAGCATGGCAAGTGTTAAATAAAAATAGCTCTTGTTTTCTCAGCTTAAAGTATGAATATTTCAAACAGGTTGGAACCAAAAACCGGAACATTTCAAATGCACCAATTTTATCATATTTATAACACAAGCCTTTCAATCCAATGGGATTATTATGGTATTTAAACTGGACACTAACCTCCTTCTATTCTGCCTCATCTCATTCTATCAGCAAATCCTTCTATTTCTTTCTACCTCAACCATGTATTTATACAATTTCTCCTTAAATGTAGTTAATTTGAACTCACCCTGTGGGACAAAGTTCTCTATTCTCTCTTCTCTCTGTGTTAAGAAGTTTCTCTTGAATTCCTAGGTGGATTTATTAATGACCATCAGATGCTTTTATGGTTGTGTTCTCCACCCCACTGTTCTCCTTCCCCTGTTAAAGTGAACGTATTGCTAGTAATCTTACCAAGCTGTTTTTTTACAGTGAAGCTTCATTCCTCTCTTTGCTAATATTAACAGAGCCAGTCTGTTTGGTCCTCACTGATAGCTATAGTCGCACCTAGTTCTGAGATCATCCCTTTAAATCTATTTTGCACCTTTTGCAGTACCTCAGTATCATTCTTGTCATGTAGAGGGCAAAGCTCAGATTGCAGAACAGAGGTCTATTGCATTTTTACAGATATTAATAAAGCAAATTTATTTTAGATTCTCTGATCTAAATTCAAAAAAATGAAATCTCTGGATTTCCATCCTGTTCATTAAAAGAATCAATTAACTCTTCAAATAACAACCCACTCTGGGGAGCTTCAGTCTCCTTGTGACAGCAGTGTTTCAAATGTTCACATGTTGCAATGTAAGATGTGTGAGAGTTGCACTTTGGTTGGATAAAAACTGAAAGACTATCTAAAATAGGGGGTACAATTCTGAAAGGGGTGCAGGGGCACAGGGAGCTGGGTGTATATGTGCACCAGTTCATTGAAGGTGGCGGGACAGGTGGAGACAACAGTCAATAAAGCATGCAGTGTCCTCAGCTTTATTGACACGGCATAGAGAACATGAGGACCAAGGTGATACTAAATTTGTACAGGAGTAGCCCTCAGCTGGAGTACTGTGTACAGTTGTGGGCGCCACATTATAGAACACAGAACATAGAAAAATACAGTGCAGTACAGGCCCTTCGGCCCTCGATGTTGCGCCGACCCAAGCCCACCTAACCTACACTAGCCCACTATCCTCCATATGCCTATCCAATGCCTGTTTAAATGCCCATAAAGAGGGAGAGTCCACCACTGCTACTGGCAGGGCATTCCATGAACTCACGACTCGCTGAGTAAAGAATCTACCCCTAACATCTGTCCTACACCTACCACCCCTTAATTTAAAGCTATGCCCCCTCGTAATATCTAACTTCATACGTGGAAAAAGGTTCTCATGGTCAACCCTATCTAAACCCCTAATCATCTTGTACACCTCTAACAAGTCACCCCTAAACCTTCTTTTCTCCAATGAAAACAGCCCCAAGTGCCTCAGCCTTTCCTCATACGATCTTCCTACCATACCAGGCAACATCCTGGTAAACCTCCTCTGCACTCGTTCCAATGCCTCCACATTCTTCCTATAGTATGGCGACCAAAACTGCACACAATACTCCAGGTGCGGCCACATTATAGGGAAGATGTGAATGAGAGTGCAGAAGTGAATTACAAGAATGGCTCTAGGAATGAGAAAGTTCAACATTGAGGACAGGAGGAGTTGGGACTGTTCTCTTTGGAGAGGAGAAGGCAGGGAGGAGCTTTCAGAGAGGATTTCAAAATCATGAGTGGACTGGACAAATCAAAGAGGGTGAAACTGTTTCTCCTTGTAAACGGAACAAATGAAAGGGCACTGATTTAAAGTGACGTTTAAGGGATGATGAAGGAAAACATGTTCACTTAGCGAGGAGTTAGAGTCTGGAATGCACTGCCTGGAAATATGGTGGAGGCAGGTTCAGCTGAGATATTCCAAAGGTTATTGGATGATTATTTGGTTAGAAATGGTTGGCAGGGATAAGTGGAAGAAACAAGCGAGGGGCATTGGGAAATAGAACTGGTGCAGTCATGATGGGCCAAATGGGCTCCACCTGTACTGTAACAATTCTACGACTGTGTTCGGGTTGTCAGACTGCTGGTCACTGTTGGGAGGAGGATGGTCAGCTCCTGGCCGCAAACATTAGACAGTGCAGATGGTGATCTTCATCATGATTTCACTCACTTGGAGTGGAATGGCTGAGGGCTGGAGCGGAGTGGGGAGGGGAGAGTTAATGGACGAGCGACTGGTGCAGGAGGTCAGTGGCTTGCAAGCCCAAGTCAGACCACGTGGGGAAGCCCCCTGCACTGACCTGCTGTAATGCCATGTTTATCTGCAATCTGTTTAGATTACATTAGATTACTTACAGTGTGGAAACAGGCCCTTCGACCCAACAAGTTCACACCGACTCGCCGAAGTGCAACCCACCCATACCCCTACATTTACCCCTTACCTAACACTACGGGCAATTTAGCATGGCCAATTCACCTGACCCGCACATCTTTGGACTGTGGGAGGAAACCGGAGCACCCGGAGGAAACCCACGCAGACACAGGGAGAACGTGCAGACTCCACACAGTCAGTCACCTGAGTCAGTTGCAATCTGTTTATCTGAATGCAATGTTTATCTTTTTCATGTCATTTCTTATTTTCTAATTTATACTATGAATCACTGTAAGGTAATGTAACTTTTTTTTCTTTATTTTGTGTCTAAGATTTGTACTTAGGTACTTCATATCTGAGATGGTGCAGAGGGGTGAGATTGTAAACTTTTCACTGTACGTCGTACTTGAGTGAATTGACAATAAACCTTAGTCGAATTCTAATACCTAATTCTGATTCTTCTAAAGGGTTTAATTCTGTGTCAAAACTCTCAGACAGTGGACATCTCTTATTGGACTTTCAGTCAAATGAGATCCAAGTGCACAACTCGTAAAAAATCCTACTTTTCCCATCTTCAATATTTCTGATAGAGAAAATTATTGGGAAAAATTCTTTAATTTTATCATGTTCCTGTGATTTTTCTCCTGTGCATCAGCATCCTGAAGATTAATCTTGAATTTCTGGAAACAGTGGGGGTGTTGAGGGGTCACTACACTGCGCGTCAATCCCCACATCCTTCAATATGGAGCCCGAGAGCCAGGGTCTTGTGGAACCGTGCCTTTGTGGTAAGTATCGATTTGACAGAGGAATAAGGGAGTGTCTGGATAAGGTGCATTGAAATGTCAATTCTGGATTAACAGATTTGGAAGGAACAGTGCCCATGAGTTTAAAGTACAAAGAATAGACGCAATGTTCAGGGGACTTACACTTCCCAGAGAATGAGAAGCCGATGGAATGTGTTGAGGGCTGGTCAGGGTGGAGTGTGTACGGAATGAGCTGCCAGAGGAAATGGTGGAGGCTGGTTCAATTGCAACATTTAAAAGGTACGTGGATGGGTACACGAACAGGAAGGGTTTAGAGGGATCAGGGCCAAATGCTGCCAAATGGGACTAGATTAATTCAGGAAATCTGATCAGCATGGATGAGTTGGATTGAAGGATCTGTGGCTGCGCTGTACGTCTCGACTCCTGACTATAAGAGGAAGCTGGTCAGATTCCAGACTGGGACACAGATCTCCGCTGATAGAATGCAGATTTACACAGCACTCAATCTAGTCTGACTCTGATCTATCGAGAGTGCTGAAGTGGACATTCCCAGAGGGATTCCTTTGCCTTTACAGCCATAGTCTGTTGCTGGTTCTTCTGCCATCTCTGGGCAGTGGGCATGGGGAGGCGAGGATTTCAGGTTCACCACGGGATGGTGGAGAGAGGGAAGTTGGGGGATTGAGACCGGAGAGATTTTAAGTTCCAGGCTGGCTGGATGCATATTGGAAACTGAAACCTGTGGATGAGAAACTGACAGGATTCCAGCAAACTGGAAATGTGGAAGAGAGAATGGGACCCAACAGTATGGAGAGGAACGTGAAACTGGGCAATATGGAGGGGAGAGTGCAACCCAAGAGCATGGAGGGCAGAGTGGGGCCGGGCAGTTTGGCGGGAGAGTGGGAATGGGCAGTGTGGAGGGGAGGGTGGGAATGGGCAGTGTGGAGGGGAGAGTGGGGCTGGGCAGTTTGGTGGGAGAATGGGAATGGGCAGTGTGGAGGGGAGGGTGGGAATGGGCAGTGTGGAGGGGAGAGTGGGACCGGGCAGTGTGGAGGGGAGAGTGGGAACGGGCAGTGTGGAGGGGAGAGTGGGAACGGGCAGTGTGGAGGGGAGAGTGGGAACGGGCAGTGTGGAGGGGAGAGTGGGAACGGGCAGTGTGGAGGGGAGAGTCTGCTGGTGGGGGTTGGTTTCTTTGTCGGGGCCTGGAGTCTGGCAGTGGCTGGGCAGCTTGGAGCAGGACCCTGGCGGTGGTCTGAAGGAGGTGGCTGGTGGAGGGGTGAGCGTGCGATCCAGTATTGGTGGAGGCGCTATCAGTGAGGTAGGCTCAGTGGAAAACACATGGTGCCCGAGGATCAGTGACTTCTACGTGGCTTGGGTCCAGTATTGACGCAGCGGTGATGGGAAGGTTATGGACCCTCTGTAAGCTATTCATTTAAAAAAAAAATTCTTAAACTGGTCAAGATGGTGCCATATCATAGTGACATTGAAACATTTTCACTGCATTTTCCACTGTAAAGCCCACATGTCAATAAAATAGTTTATTCATACAGCTAATGAGTTAGCATTTAGCAGGGTGGTAGGTTTCTGATATGCAGTGGGTTCAATTCCTGAACTGGCTGAAGTGACCATGAAGGACTCCGCTTTTCAATGTCACCCCCCTCACCTGAGATTTGGTGACCATCAGGTAAAACCAACACCAGTTGTCTCGCTGCAATGAGAGAGCTGGACCACAGTGATTTTGCTTCACCTTACCTCTGAGGGTGGATACCAATGTACCGTACATACATGAGTAAAAGTCAACCCTGTATTTTTGGCCAAAAGATTTGGAAGTTTCCATTTGACTCATGTAAAAATTGACCCTGATTCTTCAACATCAACATTTGTGAAGCAAGGTATTATCCTGTACGTAAATATTACATTGAGGAAATGAATTTTCTTTATCGTGCTATTATGTGTTTTGATGTATAACTCACACCAGTTTGAAAGTTTAAGACACATCAGGTTAGAATCAAGTGATAGCCTCCCTTTGTGTACAGCTCAGCTGAGCTCAGTTCCTCTGTAGCACTCAGAATACAGTCATATTACCAGGATTCATCGTGTTTACTTTCTTTATTCGTTTGGGGATAATCTTCTGCTAATGATACAATATTTTGGACTGTAGCATGACTTTAAGCCCCTCAAAAGTAATATCCATATAATAGTTGGCCCCATAAATTTAACCTTAAAAATGTCTAACAATTTGACTTTTAAATGAGTATATACAATAATTCAGGTACCTACTCATTCAAACAGATACAATTCTAACAGGGCTGCATGTGGGGATGGTGATCCCTCTGACTTGGATGGCAGGAGAAATGTCTTCACTCAGAGGGTGACCCTGTGGAATTCTCTATCACAGTGAGCTGTGAAGGCCAAGTCACTGAATACATTCAAGAGATAGCAGGAACATGGTGTTGAGACAGTGGGTTAGCTATTATCATGCTGACTGGCAGAGCAGGTTTGATGGGCTGAGTGGCCTACTCCTGCTCCTATTTTATGTTTCTACTGGGCTTCCCTTTAGGGTAGGCAAACCAAGAGTCCTGAAATGGTCCACATTGGCACCTTGTACATTAAATAGCAGAGAGGACTGGAGCTGCAGGAAGAGACAGCACTTATCCTTCCACATCATGGCAGGAGCTGCAGGAAGAGAAGGAGCAACAGGGGGCAGGAAGGTGGCCAGCTGCCAGGGGGAGCTGCGGCAGACTGAGTCAGGAAGCTGTAAGCTGACCTGAGGCAGTGTAACCAGCTTCCACACCAACACAGAACCCATTACACCCCTTCTCATATACTGCAGCTGCAGCTCGATGATCCATCCCTCTCTCACTGAACCTTCCCCATCATCTTATACTCACCATACCACATCCTCATGGCTTTATACTGTCAACACTGAGGATGATTGGACAATACAGCTTCGAAATGGGAATGAATATTGAAGGGCAAAGTGACAATGTGAGCAATTATAAACACCTAAGTGATCTCCCTTATGAAGCCCAACCTTTGACATTCAATGGCATCACTATCGCTGAATCTCCCAGTATCAGCATACTAGGGGTTAGTATTGATTAGAAACTGAATTGGACAGGCATATAAATACTTGAGTAGATTAGGTTAAATACCCTATAACATGGAAACAGGCCGTTCAGCCCAACAAGTCCACATTGACCCTCTGAAGAGCACCCCACCCCGACCCATTCTCCTACCCTAAGTATAACTTTGACTATTGCACCTAACACTATGGGCAATTTAGCATGGCCAATTCACCTGACCCGCACATCTTTGGACTGTGGGAGGAAACCGGAGCACCCGGAGGAAACCCACGCAGACACGGGGAGAATGTACAAACTCCACACAGACAGTCGCCCGAGGCAGGAATCGAACCCGGGTCCCTGGCACTGTGAGGCAGCAGTGCTAACCACTGAGCCACCGTGTCGCCGACATTGCTGAGAAAAGACACAATTTGACTTGCATTCATCAGGATATCGATCTATAGTACAGAAAAAGGCCCTTTGACCCATCACGCCTGTGATGGCCAAAAACAGCCATGACTACTCTAATCCTATTCCCCAGCACTTGGCCCATTGCCTTGCTGCCTTGACATCACAAACATTAATCCTGCTTCAGTATGATGAGGGTTTCTGCCTCTCCCACCATTATAGGCTGTGAGTTTCAGATTGCCCGCCACCCTCTGGGTGAAAAAAAGTTTCCTGACGTCTCCTCTGAACTTGCTGCTCCTTATCTTAAATCCATTCCCCGAGTCATTGATCCTGCCAGGTTAACTTATCAATGCTCCTCATAATTTAACACATGTCAATCATGTCCCCTCTCAAACTCCTCTGCTCCAAGGAAAATAAGCCCAGTTTGTCCAATCTCTCTCTTTAACTGAAACTCTCCAGCCCAGGCACCATCCTGTTAGATCTCCTCTGCACCCAGTGCAGATATCCCTCCTGTAAAGTGGATTCCATACTCCAGCTGGGGCCTAACCAACATTTACACAGTTCCAAAATCACCTTCCTGCTCTGAAACTCTCACATTCATCAGGACATTTCACAAGAATGCCATTGTAAAGGGAAACAAGCATTTATATTGTAAGAAAGCAGATTAGTGTTTGGTTGGCACATAGACTCTGATGGTTAGTAAATCGGAAAGATAAAGCATCTTGAATGTTTGAGCAATAGATGAAACTAACTGTTACACACTGCCACAATGCAGGACTAAAATGAGGTGATGTTCACCCTTGACAGGATCCTACCATAAAATGTTCTGCCTGTAACACCAATAAATCATGCGGTATATGAAATTTAGTGCCAGTGTGATGTCAGGTATGTAGCTATAGGAGCCAAAGTCTAAGTGGATTATATCAAACCATATATCAAATACATACTGCCAATAAAAGACAACTTATATCACATATTGTCATCTTGCAATCATCCAGGACAATTCACAAGAATGCCAATATAAAGGGAAAACATCATTTACAGTGTATAAGAGCAGAGTGCCAGGGGACTTGATTGGTAGAGGTGTTGCCATAGTCTCGGCCACAGAGAGAAGAAGCAAAGGTGAAAATAGTGAAAGCTTTGACAGTCATTTTCAGATCCTTTCTGGCTTCAGAAGTAGTGCAAGAGGACCAGAGGAGAGTGAACATTGTATCATTGTGTTACAAGGATAGCCCAGCTGATCACCAGCCGAACCTCAGTGCTGAATAAACTACTGGGATAAACGACGCTGAGACGCAGTGTTGGCTAATCAGGTGTGAAGGGTTCCCTAGGCATTGAGAAAGAGTCAGGACACCAGCGCGGTGTGTTAGAATGGGGACTGACATCCAGGAGAAGGTTGGACACGTCAGAGTGAATATGACAGCCACTCAGCTTTCTTGTTTTGATAAGGCCATTTTAAAACATTTATTTAGTGGACACGGGTGTCACTGCCTGGATAACCATTTATTGGCCATCCCTAAAACCCTTGAGAAGGTGGTGGTGAGCTGCCTTTTTGAACCACTGCAATTTTTGTTACTTGTTCAAGGAATATGGTTGTCACTGGCTAGGTCAGCATTTATTGTCTGTCCTTAATTGCCCAAGGGGCAGCTAACAGTCAACCACATTGCTGTGGGTCTGGAGTCACACATAGGTTAGACCAGGTAAGGACAGGTTTTACAACAATGCGTACGTGGTCACCATTAGATTGGCTTTTTAAATTCCAGATTTTACTGAATTGAAATTTCCCCATTGGCCATGGTGGGATTTGAACCTAGGTCTTTAGAATCTGGATTGCTAATCCAGTGATAGGGCTGTGTGCGTGGGTAAATAAACACACACAGAAATGAAGTACATAAAACAAAGACCTAGGTCCAATTGGCTGGATACCAAATTGAGGATTTTCTATTGCTGTCCAATTGACAACAAAGTGATATCACCAAAATCCAAACAAAGTGTGTGAAACTCACCTCATTACAGTTTGGACTCTAATCCCAGGATTCGCTTTTTTTTTGCCTATGTTTTCCACCCTTGATATGTTTGCAGCACTGTCTGTCTTGCCTGTCCTATTTGTGAAGGAATGTTTGTGTGTTTGGGGTTAAAGGGGATATGGTTTAAATTTCCAAGGTTTGCATTTTACAACAGTTTAAAGAATAAGTTTGCTCACAATTAAGTTTACTTTTGTTAATTGGTGAAATCTGGTGTGACTTTCTTTGGCCCAAGGGAGCAGTCAAAGTTAGGTAACTTAACTAACTTAACCCATCCTAGTGAATCCATCAGACATTCACACTTTCACAATAGCTTGTGGAGTTATGGGGCTTGATTATCAGTGCACTCCTCCCAATAGGATCATGACGACGTGTGTAATATGTTATGTTTGGAATTTTGTTTTAATTAAGGGCCTGACAAATTTTGGTTAGTTTTGTGATTTTTTTTAGAAAGGTCAGAAAGTCATTTGGAACAGGGATTCAGGTACATCAATTCAATGAAAGCATGTGACCACAGTGAACTGCCAGGGAGAAACTCTGTGGGGTTAATGGATAAAATATCAATGCTGTTGAGTTTATGAGAGTGTAAACACATTAAGACAAGTAGCTTAATTTTGACCAGAACATAAGGTTCATTGTTTCAATTCTGAAAAACCTGGATATTTAGTTCAGAGGAGAACTGTCTTTCTCACAGCAAAAGAATAATTTTTTTTCCCAGTTCAGTTCAGTTTAGGGGAACCAATTATAGAGTTATAGAGTCATAGAGATGTACAGCATGGAAACAGACTCTTCGGTCCAACCTGATCATGCTGACCAGATATCCCAACCCAATTTAGTCCCACCTGCTAGCATCCGGCCCATATCCCTCCAAACCCTCCCTATTCATATACATCCAAATGCCTCTTAAATGTTGCAATTGTACCAGTCTCCACCACATCCTCTGGCAGCTCATTCCATACACGTACCACCCTCTGCGTGAAAAAGTTGCCCCTTAGGTCTCTTTTATATCTTTTCCCTCTCACCCTAAACCTATGCTCTTTAGTTCTGGACTCCCCAACACCAGGGAAAATACTTTGTTTATTCATCCTATCCATGCCCCTCATAATTTTGTAAACCTCTATAAGGTCACCCCTCAGCCTCCGACGCTCCAGGGAAAACAGCCCCAGCTTGTTCAGCCTCTCCCTGTAGCTCAGATCCTCCAACCCTGGCAACATCCTTGTAAATCTTTTCTGAACCATTTCAAGTTTCACAACATCTTTCCGACAGGAAGGAGACCAGAATTGCACGCAATATTCCAACAGTGGCCTAACCAATGTCCTGTACAGCTGCTACATGACCTCCCAACTCCTGTACTCAATACTCTGACCGATAAAGGAAAGCATACCAAACGTCTTCTTCACTATCCTATCTACCTGCAACTCCACTTTCAAGGAGCTATGAACCTGCACTCCAAGGTCTCTTTGTTCAGCAACACTCTCTAGGACCTTACCATTAAGTGTATAAGTCCTGCTAAGATTTGCTTTCCCAAAATGCAGCACCTCGCATTTATCTGAATTAAACTCCATCTGCCACCTCTCAGCCCATTGGCCCATCTGGTGCAGATCCTGTTGTAATCTGAGGTAACCCTCTTCTTTACCTCAGCAGAAGTGATTTCTGGTCTGTGGAACTTACGACTCAGGAGAATTTGGACAGAAATCTTCAGGTTGCTGGAATTGAGACAGTTTAGGTCATCAGAATGTAACACGTTCAGGCCATCAGACTTGGAATGGGAAAAAAGAAAATTTCCCAACAGTCCAAGGAAAAGAAATGAGAAAGTATCAGCCAATTGGACCTAGGTCTTTGTTCAATGTACTTCATTTCCATGTGTGTTTATTTTCCCACACACACAGCCCTATCTTTGCTTGCATGTTTTCCAACGAATTATGTTCACCTACCCCTTCTGAGGTCTTTGACAAAAATTTAAAAAGCTGAGATGGGAATGATATTTCTCTGAGATTAAGTCTCCGTGAATGGCGGAGTTGGGAAATAGGTTGAAACTTTGTTTAATGTTTGCATTAAGATCTTTCTAAACAGCCTCTCTATTTACACAGCTTTACTTTTTCTTCCTTTGTGTAATAAACTTATTTTCTGTCATTAAAGCATGCTGCAGCCTCTTGTAAAGAGATTTCAATGACTAATAACCACAGTTACCAACTGCAAACATAAAACAAATGATCTATGCAGGTTTCGTGGACTTGTCCAGTATTGCCATTAGCTGGGACCACAGAGACAGATAATATGACTGACAGATGCATTCTACACTTGTGAAAAAGATTGACAAGAAAGCTTGCAGCAAAACATATTAAATTCAGACAAATTCACAGAGAAACCCACAGGAAATTTGCTTAACCCACTTTTAGCAGCATTTTAACTAAAGTTTTTAATCATTTAGGAAATCGGTTGCCTTGTCAGGTCAAATACCATTGGAAGTGGGTTAATTAAATGCACAGTGCTGTGCTGATTAGCACAAGAAAGGATTAGAGAATCTAAAATTAATTTGCTTCATTAATATATACATACACATATGGCTGCTGTAACGCACATCTGGGGAACACGCAGGTAGATACAATCTGACAAACTGTACCAGTGATACTCATCAGCTTCTAGTTAAGCTGAACCCTAGAACCCTCTGGGATTTCTGCATTTATTCAATTCGGGGCTCTTGTGATTCTTTAATTTCTCTTATTCCACCACAGCACTGCCCAATCTCTGAAATTCCCCACCTTAAACCACTCAGCTATGAACCTATCAAATCCATTAATCATTCTTAATGGCTCAATTAGTAAACTGTTTAATGTTTGACACTCGAGGGAATACAGAAACCTAGTCAATGCAACCTGCCCTCATTCAGCTCCAGTATCATTCTCATGGGTTTGAGCTGTGTCCGCTCCAAGGCCAACACATTCTCCAGAGTGCGGTGCCCAGTCCTGCAGAGGGGTACAACCATTGCTTTGTGAAATCAGAATAGCGAGAGTTGGTTGAGTGTTTAATCTGAAGGCTAGGCTCTGTCATTACCACATTGTTATCTCAGTTTGGTTTAAGCTCTGGCATTGCTGGTGTGAGCTATGAAGCTTCTGCCTCACTGATGTCAACTGACCAAAGCTGACATCTGTCGTTGTAGAAGACACTCTGAAATACAACTGACAATGCAGGAAAACACTCAGCAGCTCAGGCAGTATCTGCATAAAGAAAGAAACAGGTCAATGATTTCTCATCAGAACTCAGCTGAAAGAGGTGTATATGACCTGCTGTTTTAGTCTGTGGAGTGTTCGGATCCTGGATGAGAGGAGGTGACAGGGAAGGTGTAATATCTCCTAATGCTGTAGGCACCATGGAGAATGAAAGGGGCAATGGGCCAGGAGGGAACAATACCTTCAGAATGCAGGAACAGAGTGCAGGGAAGACAGGCTTTTGTTGCTGTGTTGGTTCTGAATGCAGCAGATATGGTGCTTGCATTAAAGATATCTGCTCTGATCAGCTATAAATGTGTGGTTGCTCCTGGGCACCACACCATGTGTGTGAAAGCTGTTGATGCACCTGCTGTACCCTAAGGCCATTACAGAGGAACCTCGATTATCCGAATACCTTGGACAGGGAGTATTTTGTTTAGATAAACAAATGTTCGGATAATCGAATGCCCGATAACACAGCTTAGCCAAGCATCAGGACCTTGTGACCTTGTCCGGATAATCCGAGTTTTGGATAATCAAATACCGGATAATCGAGGTTCCTTGGTATATCTAGGAAGAAGCAAACACAGAAATGCTGGAGAAACTCAGCAAGTCTGGCAGCATCTGTGGAGATACAGTGAAACTGAGTTAACATTTTGGGCCTAGTATGACTCTCCTTCAGAACACAGTCATTCCAGACTCAAAATGTGAACTCTGTTTCTCGTTCCACAGATGCAGCCAGACCTGTTGAGTTTCTCCAGCATTCTCTGCGTTTGTTTCAGGTTTCCAACTTCTGCTGTGTTTTGCTTTGATGTCTTAAAAGAGGTAGGATGTACCATAGGGAGCGCGAGGTTAAAGTAGGGAACACGTGATGACCAAGTGGCATTATCATTGCAACTATTAATCCATAGATTCAGGTAATGTTCTGGGCACCTGGGGTTTGAATACCATCAAGGCATATGGTGGGATTTGATTCCAGATTTTTGTTGGATTCAAACAGCCAAATGATGATTGTGAAACAGTTGTTGGAGGAAAGCCGACTTGTTTCGCTAATGCCCCTTTCGGAGAAGGAAGCTGCTCCCTTTATTCCGGTCTGGTCTATATGTAACTCCAGACCCACTGCAAAGTGGCTGACTCAACTGCTCTCTGGGCAATTTAAAAAAAAAAATTCATGCACAGGATGTGGCCGTCGTTGTCTCGTCCTGAATTTATTGCCCATCTTTAATTGCCAAGACGGCAGTTAAGAATCAACCACATTGCTGTGGGTTTGGAGTCACATGTAGGCCAGATCAAGTAAGGATTGCAGATTTCCTTCACTAAAAGACATTAGTGAGCTAGATGGGCTTTTTAAATGAAAGACAACAATTCATAATGGCTACATTAGATTGGCTTTTTTTAACTGCTTCCCCTGCACCACAATTCCATATTTTTACTGAATCAAACTTCACCATTTCTCCTGGTTGGGTTTGAGCCTATTTCCCCAGAACATTATAACTTGGGGCTCTGATTAATAGTCCACTGACATTACCCCTTAGTCTATCTGAACACAGTAATCCCTAAAGTAATTCTCTACAGCTCTGGATGGGGGACCACCAGCCAGTTTATCGCATTCCTCACACTCTCTGCAAATAATGGGAGGGAGGGTGTTTCAAAATTGGAAAATTATCCCCAGTGCAGCACAGAAAATCATCATGAGGTAGAGGAGAATCTCACCAAGGCTATGGGCACAGCCAAAGCTGGCTTAGCCAGAAACAAGGAATTTTGGATGTAGGTTTGCTCGATGAGCTGAAAGGTTGATTTCCAGACGTTTCGTTACCTTATTAGGTAACATCTTCAGTGGGCCTCATGCAAAGCAATGCTGAAAATTCCTGCTTTCTATTTATATGTTTGGGTTTCTTTGGGTTGGTGATGTCATTTCCTGTGGTGATGTCATTTCCTGTGGTCCACTGAAGATGTTACCTAGTAAGGTAATGAAATGTCTGGAAATGAACTGCCCAGCTCAGCGAGCAAGCCTACATCCAAAACCTTAGCCTGAGCTTCAAATCTTCTCAAAACCTGCTAAAATCAAGGAATTGTTCTGGTACAGAAGGAACCATTTGGCCCCTCATGCCTACACTGGTTCCATTATGTAGTGCCAAATTTCTGCCTTTTTACTCATACCCTTCCATGTGATTTCTATCCAAATAATCAGCCAGTCCCCTCTTGAAGGGCTCAGCTGAACCTGCCGCCACTATCAGAGGATCATAGAATCCCGCCAGTGTAGAAACAGGCCATTTGGCCCAACAAGTCCGCACCTATCCTCCGAAGGGTAACCCACCCAGACTCATTCTCCTACATTTACCCTCACTAATCCCTGAACACTATACACAATTTAGCCTGGCCAATTCACTTAATCTGGATTGTGGGAGGAAACTGAAGCACCCAGAGGAAACCCACACAGACACGGGGAGGATGTGCAAACTCCACACAGACAATTGCCCGAGGCTGGAATCGAACCTGGGTCCCTGGTGTTATGAGACAGCAGTGCTAACCACCGAGCCACCATGCCACTCATGTTTGCAAGATGTCCACATCCCATGAATAAAGTAAAAAACATTAACAATACGTAATGAAAACAGAAAGACGTGCAGATGCCGTAAATCAGAAACAAAAATAGAAGTTGCTGGAAATACTCAGCAGGTTTGGCAGCATCTGTGAAGAGAAATCAGAATTAACATTCTGAGGAAGGGTCTCCTGACTCGAAACATTAACTTTGATTTCTCTTCACAGATGTTGCTAGACCTGGTGAGCTTTTCTAGTAACCTCTGTTTTGTGACTGGTGAACAGTGCGTAAATGGAAATGAGCCTCATGAGTAGCTACTGTGAGTTTTTCAAATTGGTAATCAATCTAAAATAATGACTGCTTGTGGATTGTTTATGAATGACCAGAGCGGGGATAAGACCCAACTTGAAACTGGTCCTTTTCTTTAAGGATCTTACCAATTAAGGTTTGTCTGAACATCAAAACTAAATTGAGTTGATTTGTTTGATAAGTGGTTTGTCACTGCTCGATTTGAGTCTAAATCCATGTAGTGGGGAGGCTGACCACCAAGGTTGCCATGTTCTGAAGGGACATCATGCTGAAGGTGATGGAAATGGATGATTTAGATGATGAGGAGTGTGCAGATTGGTGAGTTGGACAGTAAGGTCCAGGGGAACTCTACTCTAGTTTTGGGAGGGAGGTGTAAAGGCTTTTGGCGCTGAAGTTTGGGAAATAGGTCAAGGACCCTTTGAATGACAGGGGCAGGGAATTGGTGGGAGGGGTGAGAGGAAGATATATCCATGGCAGTCATAGAAATCATACAGCATAGAAACAGACCTTTCGGCCCAACCTGTCCACACTGACCACGTTTCCAAACAAAACAAGCAACACCTGTGTGCGTTTGGCCCATATCCCTCCAAACATTTCTTATTCATGAGCTTATCTAAATATCTTTCAAACGTTGTAACTACAACCTCATTCACCACTTTCCCTGGAAGCACTCTCTGTGTAAAAAAGTTACCACTCATATCTTTTTCGAATCTTTCTCCTCTCTCTTTAAAAATATGCCCCTTAGTTTTGAACTCCCCACCTTAGGGAAAAGATCTTATCTATGCCCCTCATGATTTTATAAACCTCAATAAAGTTTATAAACCTCAACCTCCTATTCTCTGATGAAAAATGTCCCAATCTATCCAGCCTATTTTTACAATTCAAACCCTCCATTCCCGGTAACATCCTGTTAAATCTTTTCTGAACACTCTCCAGTTTAATAATATCCTTCCTATAACAGGGTGACCAGAACTGCACACAGTACTCCAGAAAAGGCCTCACCAATGTTCTGTACAACCTCAACATGACGTCCCAACTCCTATACTCAAAGTCTAGTTAGAGTGGTGCTGGAAAAGCACAGCAGGTCAGGCAGCATCCAAGGAACAGGAAAATCGATGTTTTGGGCAAAAGCCCTTCATCATTCCTGGATGTTCCTTGGATGCTGCCTGACCTGCTGTGCTTTTCCAGCACCACTCTAATCTTGGCTCTAATCTCCAGCACCTGCAGTACCCACTTCCTCCTATACTCAAAGGTCAGAGCAATGAAGGGCAAGCGTTCTAAATACCTTCTTAGTCAGTCCTGCCTCAAGTCGGCTAATCTAAGGAAGGATGTGGAAAGAGGCTGTGTGGAGATTGAGAGAGTATGGAGATAGAAACCATGGAGGGAAGATCTCGAGAGAAGGTGACCTCAGTGAAGGGTTAGGTTGACGTTTGGTGAATGAGTCATGGTCCTGCTGAAAGAGGAGCTGACAGGTTGGAGTAAAGGCTCCACAAGGCAGGAGCCTGGCCCATAACAACATCAGTATGTCAGTTGTCAGCATGTTTAATAGCAACCTCCCTTTGGACCTGCAAGAACAGAGTGCTGTAAACTCACTGGATAACACAAGTCTTACAGAGCAGAAAGATGCCATTCAGTCCACTGTACCTGTACTGTCAAATTAAATGAGCATCATTACCAGGAGCCAATCTCCTGCCATTTCCCTGTAACTTTCCACATTGCTTGGAATAAAATAATAATTCAAGTTGGTGTGGAATGCACTAGCTGTAAATGTGGTGGAGGCAGGTTCAGTTGAGGCATTCAAGAGTGCTTGGGGTCATCATTTAGATAGAAATAATGTGCAGGGAATAGAAATGGTGCAGGCATGATGGGCTGAATGGCCTCCTCTGCACCATAGCAAATGTCTGATTCTGTGAATGCCTCAATTGAACCTGCCCTCACCAGACTTCTCAGCAGTGAATTCCAAACCCTCACAACTTGCTGAGGGAAAAGGTGTCTCCCTCAGTTCACCCTTGCTGCTTTTGCAAATCACTGTAAATCTATGCCCTCTTCTTGTTGTTCCTTCCAGTGCCCTCCAGTGAAACTGAGATGGCCAATGTCACTTCACCCTTTGTAACACGATCCTGACAGGGCTAAGAGATGAGGGTGAAGATGGAATGAGATTTCTGAAGATAGCAAGGGAAGCCTGTGGGCAGTGAGAGTGGTCCTGGTCAGTGAGTTGGCCATCTGATAAAAAGTCGTTAATCTGAAATGTTAAGTCCATTTCTCCTCCACAGACATAGACAGTTTCCATTTCACGCTGTGTCTCTGCAGCATCCACATTGCCCGAAGGTACAGATTTGCACATCCCACCAGTGATCACTGCAAATTATTTTAGGATGTAAACACCATTCATTGACATGTTCCAACCACATCAGCAACAAACACAAGGCAGGTGAATAAAGGACAGAAAAATATCAACAAAGCAGGGACGCTCAGTTTTAGAGAGAATTTTTCAGAATTTATATAAATTGATTCAGTTAATCAGTCTTGGTATCCATTTATAAAATTATGTTATAACATATTTATAATTATAATGACTCCATTTGTAAAGGAGAAGGTACATAAAGGGTTTATTAGATTGGCTGAGAGATAATAATTACCATGAATAACTGTATGAGCTGGGGCACTTTTCTGTAGAAAAGACTGAGGGGTGGACTGATTGAAATTATCAAAGTTATTTTTGCCAGGGCAGACATAGAAAAGATGGGGAGTTCAAAACTGGGGCACGGAAATATAAGATATTCACCAACATTCCACTAAGGAATTCAGAAGAAACCACTTTACCAATTGTGAGGTGAGAACCTTGGATTGGCTAACACTCGGAGTAGATATATTTAAAGGATATTGAGATAAGCTCATGATGGAGAAAGAGATGGACGGATATGCAGATTTGGGTGACACAAAGTCATGTGACCATCATTGAGAGCATGGACCAGTTGGGCGAAATGGTCACTTTCTGAACCCAGGATGGGCCTCATTTGTATCACCCAGGCTGCCCAGTTAAGAAGCCATCCCCTACACACATAGGGCTGTCGGGCGCCTTACCATCAGTCTCCCAAGCTGCTGTATTGTACCTAGCTGGCTAATTCTGTGCTCAGCAACACTGAGCTTTCGACTCCATGGTTTCATTTGCGGAGAGCCTGGGCTGCTGAAAAATCAGGGATCCCCCCACCCCCAACCTCTCATTCTCCCCATCTGGACCCAGGGAAGTGCACTGGCTTGGCTGCAGAAGTTTCTGGGAAGGTGACAGAGTTAGACATTAGAGTGTGTTACTGGAAAAACACAGCAGGTCAGGCAGCATCCAAGGAGCAGGAGAATTGGCGTTTCAGGTCAGAGCCATTCATTATTCCTGATGAAGGGCTCTGGCCTGAATGTCGATTCGCCTGCTCCTCGGATGCTGCCTGACCTGCTGTGCTTTTCCAGCAACCCACTCTTGACTCTGATCTCCAGCATCTGCAATCCTCACTTTCTCCAGAGTTAGACATCAGTCCGCCTCTGGGCTCCACTCCAGATGATCTGTCCAGGATTACTCTCCAGAGGTGTCCACAAGTCAATGCAGCTATTCACTGGCAGCTCTTCAAGAATGGCTGATTGGCCAGGAGGCTGACTGCAACTGGGACCCAGTAGGACCTCTATCTCAGGAAAAACTTTGCATCTTTCAGACAGGACTGGGAGACTTTCCTTCCAAAATCCAAAGGTGTGCAGGTTAGGTGATTTGGCCGTGCTAAATTGCCCACAGTGTTCAGGGATATGTGGTTTGGTGCATTAATCAGGGGTAAATGTAGGGAAATGGGTCTGGGTGGGTTAGTCATCAGAGGGTCAGTGTGGACTTGTTAGGCCGAAGGGCCTGTTTCCAAATGGTAGGGATTCCATGAATACTGGAAAGAAACAAACTAAGAGGTTTCAATGAGGAAAGTGACAAAGAGGAAAGGGGTGAGAAGGACTGGGAGACTGGGGTGAATTTGATACTTATTTTGCTGTGGGTGGATCCTGGCACACAACGCGAGATGTAGTTTCAGAGACAGAACTTACTCGAACATATTAACTTGACGGAGGTGTACTCTCGGCCACAATCCTTCCGATACTGACAATGTAACCAGTTCAGGAGACACAAGCCATTCCCGCATTGTAGCTCTTCCTTCTTACACGGCAGGATGCTTTGCTCTGCTGATTAAATTAAAGGAGGCGGAAATTAATTGCACAGCGAAACTAGTCAAAGTCAGTTCCTGATCAGTACATCCCCTGACAGAAGTGCAGACGCACATTCCTGTACAGAATTCCAATAAATGCAGCCATTTTGACTCACTCCCTTTGTGTAGAATTCCAGAACCAAACACAACAATACAGATGAATCTGATGACGAAATGGTACCATCACTGGCTTACTGACCTAGGCTAATGTGCTGGGGAAATGGGTTCAACTCCTACCTTGGTAGCTGGAGGAAATTTAAATGACATATAAATCTAGGACTAAAAAAAATCTTCATAATGGGACCATGAAGCTATTATCAATTAACATAAAAAGCTATCTGTCTCAATAATGTTGATTAGGAAATCTGCCATCCTGATCAACAGGTGTACTCCTGCCCCCAGGGGTGCTGTTTAATAAAAGAGTTTGCTTATATCTGAATGGCTACATAGCTCAAGGGCAATTAGGACAGGTAATAAATAGGTAAATTCACCCTCACTGTATTGAATCCCATTCCACTGTGTAGCATTATTGATCTAAGCATACAGCTAGCCTCAGGCTTTTTGAAGTTCAGGCTGACTTTAAGACAATAATATATGCAGTCTAAAATATCATTCTGTAGATCAGGATGTGAGAATTGCTGAAAAAAAATACACACAGCTCAATGAAACTTTATGTCTTGCATTCATCAATTTAATCTTCTAGGAGAAAGTGAGGACTGCAGATGCTGGAGATCAGAGCTGAAAATGTGTTGCTGGAAAAGTGCAGCAGGTCAGGCAGCATCCAAGGAACAGGAGAATCGACGTTTCGGGCATCGGCCCTTCTTCAGGAATCCATTCCAGCAACACATTTTCAGCTCTTCATCAGTTTAATCCCCAAGATATAAGAATGTAAAATGAAAACAACATCATGCATGAGGTGAGAAGAGAGTGCTGACTGGTTGTCAGATGGACTCTGATGGCCAATGATGTTGGCCCATGGAAAATCTATCAGTTTGCTGCCAAGCTTTGGTCAAATTTTAAATTGGTAGATTGACACTAATTCATCAAGGCATTGCCCTGAGGAATGATTCAGAGGATGGATGTCAGCTGTCTTATTAAGCTGAAACAGATACACTGGGTGCACATGTTCTTTCTGTCTGGAAAGTACAGGACTCTGTATTAATATCTGCGGCTTCCAGTATATACGATGCACCACCCTGTGAGGTGAATGACCGTCCCAAATTACTTTGCACTCTGGACCACTTAGTAAATGCTGTTTGATTGCAGAATCACATCGAATATTGGGCACTTGTGGTTTTGCAAGTCTGCGATGGTTGAGTACAGTCAACCTACTTGCTGCAAACACCCAAAGACTGTTGAATACAAGCAGTCTTTGGGACTCATAGTCTACATGTCTGGCATCACACTGATACTGAAATTCATATACCACCTTATTCAGTTGTCTGGTTTGACAGTAGCACCCTGTTAGCAGCGAACACCACTCATGTTGCTGCTGCATAGTAAGAGCATGAAATAGCTACCTTTACCATTTGATCAAACATTTCAGAAACCTTACCCTTCCAGGTAATTTCAGGTTAACTGGGCACTTCAACAAATTTTGCACAATATGCAATGGGAAACAATCTGATCAGAGTAGCCATTATCCCGCAGGATGGCTTTTTTTTAAAGATATTTTTATTAGAAATTTAATATTTTGACAAATTTACAAAAATAAACAGAACTTTCAAGCACAAACATTAATATAAAAATAGATCTTAAATATATAATCATCAAAATTCAAAGGAATGATACTAAAGAAGAAAGAAAAACAATGAAACTCAGTTAACTACTAATCTAATCCACAATTATCCAGAGTGTATAGTTGAGTCACTTACATCCTTCAAACAAGAAAAAAGTTCTCTAATACACTCATAACAGTTTCATAAAAAGGAAACTATTTCCAAACAATAAGAACAAAAAAAAACATGTTTGAATGGAGATCCTCCCCCTTATTCTCAGGGGGCCTTACTTCCTTTCTAAAGGTCCACCATATCCTCTCCCAAACAGTGTCCCACCCTTGACCCGGGCGCTCCTTAATAGGATTTAGATATAATACCGAGCTAGAGTTAACAGTGAGCGCCCCACCCCCACCCCTCCCCACCCATACCTGAGTATATCTGATAGCATCAATGCCACATACAAACACCCATAACTATAAAATTACAACTCCAACAAATTACAGTTAAGTATAATAACATAAAACAGCAAGGGAAGACAACCCTGCTCCCAGAAGCAAAAGTAAAGTAGAGTAAAGTATCCATTTCTCCCCACGGAGTGTGGAAGAGGCAAGCCAACATAAATTGTCTCTTACGATTTATTTAAACGAGTCTAAAAGTTCCTTAGCCTCTTCTGGTGATCTAAAATTATACTCGGATCCTTCGTGGTTAAAGCATAACGTCGCTGGGTAGCGTAAGGTGTATTGAATATTTAAGTTCCGTAGACATTTCTTCACCTCATCAAACGCCTTCCTCCTTCGTGCCAAAGCCGGGGAGAAGTCCTGAAATAACATAATCTTGGATCCTTCATGAATCATAGCTTTAGGATCCTTTCCAAGCTTTCTGGAGGCGTCCAGGAGTATCTGCCTCTCCCTATAACTCTGCAGCCGGAACAGGACCGGGCGTGGGCGCTGGTTTGGGCCAGATCCGCGTACTGCGACCCGGTAGGCCCACTCCACCCTTACCCGGTCAGTTTCAGCCCCCAGGTTTAAAAGCTGGGGCAACCATCGCTCCAGAAATACTACTAACTGTCCCTTCTCTTCTTGTTCAGGGAGGCCCAGAAGACGGATATTCTTTCTCCGATTTCTATTATCCAGGTCATCCATGTAGATTTCAAAGGCCCGGACTCTCTGCTCCAGAGCTCGCACCTGTTCTGCAGCTGTTTGTGCTGCAGCCTCGGAGGTCGTGGCCTTTAGCTCCGCCCCCTCCGCAGGATGGCTTTGATGCTCCTCATTTCAGTATTAAACTTAGAGAGAGACCAAATAGCTCGGGCCCGATTTACAAGGTTGCTGAAAAGGAGCCAAAATGGAACTATGTGAATTCAACAGTGAACGAAGGCTTGTAGTAAATAATTACAGAGAAACCTCTGGCTGATTCACAAGTAGGATATTGAGGAGGGGGAGTTTATTTGCCTGCTCCATTTGACAAGCGAATTTGAACACAGGGTGGTACCCATTAAGACAAGTGAGGACATTCTCAAACAAGTCAGCAGCCGAGATTCTAATCTGGTAAATGTATAAGCTACTTGTGGGACATGTGTCAAGGATAGGAGGTTAAGGGTCATTCCATCACGATGCATTTCTCATGGAACCTAGCACAGGTATATTGTGAGAGCTGGCAGTAGTGGGGATCTGTTGGCTACACCATCCATTTGGGCATGTACAGGGTCATCAAAACTGAACATGATTGTTGAATTGCTGAGTTCATCACGTCAGGGGTGGCCAGTCTATCGCAACATAATGTATTGCTGCAGTATAAAGATCTATGGTGTCCTTGAGCAATATATTGATGAATACATAAGAACTCAGAGCAGGTGTAGGCCATTCAGCCCCTCGAGCCTGCACCGCCATTCAATATGGATCATGGCTGATCTCAACGCCACTTTCCTGCCCACTCTCCATAACTTTTTGACCTGTTACTAGTTAAAAAGGCATCTCTCTACTCCTTTATACAATGTCCCTACATCCATCACATTCTGGGGGAGTGAATTCCACAGATTCACAACCCTTTGAGAGAATTAATTCCTCCTCATCTCTGTTTTAAATTTGCTCCCCCTTATCCTAAAACTATGAAATCTCGTTCTAGTTTATTCCACATCAGGAAACATCCTCTCTACGTCAACTTCATGAAGCCCCTTTTAGCATCTTATATACTTCCATTAGATCTCCTCTTGTTCTTCTAGACACAAGCAAATAAAGGCTTGAATTGCTCAAATCTCTCCTCATTTCATTTCATGAAATTAATGAATTGAACTTAGACCAGCAATGCTAAAAGTTGGGGGTGAGGGGGAGCACATTGACACTGCTTTAATGTTGACATGCAAGTCCCATTGGTCTTTGCAATTCTGAAAGAATCCTTCACTTTGTACATGGAAAACTAGACCAAAGCTGGTTGCTGTGATTCACACAATTATTTGGCCAGTTAATGCTGGGTGGAATCGGACAGGGATACAATCCTGTACCGTGTATCTTCGCAGACTCAAGGTTGTCAATGAATCTAGGAGGAGTGGGAGCAGGCAACAGATACCCCATCATTGGGAAACTCCCAGCTGAAGGCATTAAGCAATAACAACCCCCTCTACAATGCCACCTGGTTTTACTTCCCAACCCCTTCCAACCCACTCCAGGTGTGTGTGTGTGTGTGTGTGTGTGTGTGTGTGTGTGTGTGTGTGTGTGTGTGTGTGTGTGTGTGTGTGTGTAAAAGGTTGGTATAAAACTCCAGCTTATTTTTTTGCTGAATTCCTCATCCTGTTCAGTGATCAGCAAGACTGCACCTACTCGTGTGATTTATCTTTCACTACTTTTTTATCTCTGACCATATGGATTCTATTTTTGTCTTGCTGATAACTGCATCCTTTATCAGCCCACTATTATTATCACAATCCTGAAGAAGGATGGCTTCTACACTTCCCTGGTTACCTTCCGTCTATCTTTTCCAAATCGGTCATGCTGCAATGTTTTATTCCTGGCCCTGACTCTTCTGTCACTGTGTCTCAGTAAACCTTGTTATATCTGGTTCCATTCCACAAATAAAAACAGAAAGTGCTGGAGAAGCGCAGCAGAGAGTGAAACAGAATTCTAAGCCAGATGTTACCTATCCCTGTTGGGTGTATTTTATGAGGGGAGGGGAAAGTATTAAAACATATCAGGTATTGACTTCACCACCCACTGCAGGCTGCTCTGTCATTAGAGACAGAGGGCTGGTGGTGGTTGAACCAGAGGGTCACCATGCCTCAGACAAGGAGAAAGGTTGAGAAGGAGAGTCCTTCAGGGTAACTTCAGCTAGTGCAGGAATTGAATCCAGGCTGTCAGTATCATAGTGCAACAGAGAGCAGCCTTCCAGCCACATGAACTAACCAATACCCACCTGCACAAGGAGAGAAGAGTGAGTGGGAGTCAGACATCAGCAACCATTCATTATATCTGAACAAATCATGAAGGGCCAATTGAGTTTGTTAAAAGCTTGGACCCCCCCCCTTCACTGTTTGATCACACAGCATTACCCTTTGACGTGAAGGGCACTGCCTGTCACAGGCCACCCGGGTGTTTTCCTATCTTCCTGGTGGTGGAAATTGAATAAAGATTCATGCACTTTGTGTCTCTCACGGTGTCTCACAGCTATGAGAAAGTAGAAAAAGATGAAAAAAAGAAAGAAAAAAAAGAGAAAAAAAAAGATAATAAAAAGAAGAAAAATTAAAAGCTTGGACTCAGCCCAATATTACCCTTGCTCTTGCTGTGATCAGGTTGGTGAGGACAGGAGAGAATAGCCCCCTTTCTATTAGCCAGTTCTTAAAAATGTGAGAAAGAAGGGACTAGAGTTAAGGTCAGTGCTATCCTTGAAGGTGTCCATTGCACATTGTGGGTTACCCTCCAGAACACAGTAAACTCCCGTCATTACTGTTTACATGGACATTAAAAACTACCTGTCTAATCCCTGTACCTCCCTTCCCAAGGTAGCCAGACTGGCCTGGCCCAATGCCCTTTGCCTGTCTGGGTACAGGATTCATCATGGGATTGGTTGCAGTACCAGCAGCAGCCACTATGGAGCTCTGGCATTGCTGGGACTGCTGGATCTGAGAGTCCATCCCAGAGAGTGGGATTTCCTGTTCCTGAGGGCAGAGACCTGACTCAGCATTCATCTAACTGCCCAAAACATGTTCTGGCCGCTTGGGGCAGGCTTCTCCTGGGCTGTTTGGCTGCTTTGGTGTTGGGGAAACCATGTGTTTAGTGAAACAGACACCTCCAGTTCCACCATTTTAATTTTGACTCATATCTAATTGACTTTCCTCTCACTTTATGCATTGTTTTAGACCTACAACTGTATCCCTATTCTATCCTCCCATACTTTATCCTTTCTTACATTCTCCCACCCTGTTGTGTTTACATTTTGATTGCCTACGTCTCTCGTAGTTGAAAATGTGTTGCTGGTCAAAGCACAGCAGGTCAGGCAGCATCTCAGGAATAGAGAATTCGACGTTTCGAGCATAAGCCCTGTGCTTTGACCAGCAACACATTTTCAACTGTGATCTCCAGCATCTGCAGACCTCATTTTTTACTTTACGTCTCTCGTAGACCACTTCCCTCATTTTGCTAGTTTTAAGCCTGTGCTCCTTCCCTCTTCACCCTATTCAGTCAGACATGGGTTCCATCTGGTTCAGGTGGTATTGGTAAAGCTGCTCCCTCTCCCAGTGTCCCAGGAAAATGAACTCCTTTACTCCTAAATGAGCTTCTAAGCCGTGGATCAAGTTTCCTGATCTGTCTGCTTCTATGCCAGTTAGCACATGGGTTGGGGAACAATCCTGGAGATTATCTCAGTTGGGGGTCTACCTTTTAATTCTGAGGCCTGACTCCGGGTAATCATTCAGATGAACCTCCTCTCTGCTGTTGTCCGTGTCATTTGCACCAGTGTGGACCGAGACAACTGAATGTAACTTCAATATTTCTCACCAACCATTGTAAGATATCCTTCACTGTGGGTCAGGATAGGCACTACCCTTTCGGAGTTTTGATCAGAGTGGTGCAAGAAAAGCACAGCAGGTCAGGCAGCATCCAAGGAGCAGGAAAATCGGTGTTTCGGGCAAAAGCCCAATACCCTTTGGGATGCTTGTTTCTAGCTGCAGAGGTGTCATCATCTACTTTCCCTCAAGCTTCACTTACTAATGCATTTCATTCTGCTCTTACCCTCTGAGCCACAGAGGGATAGTACAGATGCATTCAATGAGCAGGATAAGTAGGTCAAAGGAATAGTAGGATATCTTGATAGGTTTGAAGATGTGGTGTGGGAGGAGGCTTGTACAGAAAATAAGGAGTAGTACAGAACAATTGTACCAGGTAGACTGCTTTCTGAGTTGTTAATACTTTGCAAGTTCTTTCTGTAGTGTTCTATTGCTGCGTATTTGATGATGTGAGCGTGTTTACTGTTTATGCTCACTGTGCCGGATTTCAGGAGCTCCACAACTGCTCACGGAGGAGAACCTTCAAGTGTCCTAGAATTATTTAGGACCCAGGACAAGAGTAAGTGTTTGGGTGAGGGGACAATGGTGGTGGTGGTTGGGAGTCATGGGGTGAGGGTGAAGTGATTTCCGAAGCAAAAGCAAGGAATTGCACCCCTTGTCCCATCCCTAATACCCTGCCTGATGTCCAGCTCCCCAATGAGGCATTGATTGACCTTTGGGATTGTGTATATTCCACAGGATCCAGGTCCATCCCTAGTACCCTGCCTGATGTCCAGCCCCCTCAATGAGGCATTGATTGTCCTTTGGGATTGTGTATATTCCACAGGATCCAGGTTTATGCCTTAAATTGGTGTAACACCTGAAACAAAAAGGTCTTCAGACACCCAAAGGTAGTCATCATTCAACATGGCAGTGTCTGCTTCTTTGGAAAGGTTAGGACAATCTACCCCTATTAAGAGGTCATTACCGCCTCAGCCTCACCAGGTGGAGATGAATTTATTTTAGTTTAAACTATCACAGAGACACGTGCCTTCATCTGCAGAAAGGAATTATAGATAAACCGGCCACAATCCTACCAGACTGTAGGACTGCTCTCTCTCATTAGAGAGAGGGCTGGTGGTGCTTAAGCTGAGGGTCACCACACCTCAGGGGCAAGGTTGAGACAGTGGGACTCTCATAGTACCCTCAGCCTATACTGCAGACAATGTTCGCATCATAAACCATCCTCACAGCCAACTGAGCTAACCAACGCCTCCCACACAGATTGTAACACATAAGCAAGGCACTGATGGGAGGAAAGAGTCTGTAGCATGAGGGAAAAAGTATATGACAAACTAATGGGATTAAAGATGTCAAGTCACCAGGACCCAATGGACTGCATTAAAAGGTTTTAAAGAAAGTGGCTGCAACGATGGTCAAAATATTACAGAACTCCTCAGATTCCAGAAGGGTTCCAGTGGATTGGAACTCTAATATCCCCTGTTCAAGAAGGGAGAGAGACAGAAAGCAGGAATTTGTAGAACAGTTAGTGTAACATCTGTCTTTGGGAAAACACTGTTAAGGAGGAAATTGCGGGACATTTAGAAAAGCTTAACACAATCAAATGCAGTTCTGTGAGAAGAAAATTACCTTCAACAAATTTGCTAACGTTCTTTGAGGATACAATAAGCAAAGCTGGTAAAGGGGAACTGAGAGATGAAATGTACTTGGATTTCTATCAGGCATTTGATCAGGTGCTATGTAAAAGGATACTGTACAAGACAGGATCTCATGGGACTGGGAGTAATGCTTAGCATGGATTGAGGATTGGTTAACAGATTACAGGGAGCTGGGATTAATGGTCTTTCACAGGTTGGAAACTAGTGGAGTGTCACAAGCATTAGTCCTGGGACCTCAATTATTTATCATCGGTATCAATGACATGGGGGAAGAGGGGGGTGGAGTGTAATGTATCCAAATTTGCTGGTGATACAAAAATAGGTGGTTGTAATGAGTACATAATGTATCTGTGAGCGGATGTAGATAGGTTGAGTGAGCGAGCATAAGTGTGGCAGATGGAGTCGAATGTAGGAAAATGTGAGCTCATGCACTTGCTAGGAAGAATCAAGAGGGAGACTATTTATAAATGTAGAGAAACTCCAAATAAAAGGGCTGCACAGAGGGACCTGGATGTTTCTGTAAAGGAAACCAAGTATTAAGGCAGCAGATTGAATTTTGTCCTTTATTGCTGTGGGAGATAGAGTTAAAAAAGGGAAGCCTTATTACACCTGTACAAAGTGTTAAGGGACAATGCACCTGGAATACTCTGTTCTGTTTTGCTCCCTGTGTTTAAGAAATGACGTAATGGCATTGGGAGTAACTCAGAGGAGTTTCACTGAGCTGATTCCTGTGATGAAAGGTTGATTGATTAAGATAAGCCCAACAGGTTAGACCTTTATTTGACAGATGTTAGAAGAATGATAGGTGATGTCATTGAAACATACAAGATTCTGAAGTGGAGTAACCGGGTAGATGTTGAAAAGATGATTGAAACGGTTTTGGTGGAAGAAACGTGGAGAGATTATACAGGCTCAATGATACAACTCTGAGATGAGCACAGGACATCAGGATTCACCTGCATGATTTTCCGAAGGTGGCCAGGCAAGTCGAAACAGTTATTAAGAAGGTTTACAGGATCCTTAGGTTTATAAATAGAGGCATGGGGTATAAAAGCAAGAAAATGGTGCTATACCTCTTCACCCATTGGGTGGACCACATTTGAAGGATTGTGTTCAGTTCTGGGCATGTTATTTAAGGAAGGAAGTAAAAACCCTGGAGAGAGTTCAAAGGAGATTTACCAGAATGATGCCAGGAATGAGGGATTTTAGATACAAGGAAAGATTAGAAAGATTGGGCTTATTGTCCTTAGAGCAGAAAAGATTTAAGAGGTGACCTTATTGAGGTTTTGAGAATGATGAACAATTTTGACAGGGTAAAGAAGGATATTCAATTTCCGCTGTTTGGAATCTGTACTGGAACTAATGTCAAGATTGTCAACAAGAGAGCGAGGAACGAGATGAGAAGGATCACAGAATCCATACATTGCAGATAGAGGCCATTTGTCTCATTGAGCCATCACAGACCCTCCCACCCAGCCCCACTCTTCAACCCTAAGTTCTTCTCTCAGATAGTGATTGACTGGAATCCCCTACCCCAGAGAGTTGTGGAGGCTACATTACAAAGTATTTGAAGAGGAAGCAGATAGATGTTTGAAATATTGGGGATCTAAGGGCAATAAGGAGCTTAAATGAAAGAGGAATTGTGGCCTGGACAGACCAACTAAGATGTAATTGAATGGCAAGACAGGCTTGAGGGGCTGAATGGCCTACTTCTGCCCCTATTTCTTATGTTATTACCCATAGTTAGGATTTTGTTTTTCTGGTGACTGCATCAGTAATTCTTGTGGTAATATTCAGTTAGTTTCTTCCCTCAGTTAGCTCACAGCCCTGATATGATCGACAACCAGAAAAAAAGAGATTCCCTGGTCATTATCACAGTCACAGATTCCCTACAGTGTGGAAACAGGCCCTTTGGTCCAACAAGTCCACACCGGCCCTCCGAAGAGTAACCCATTCCCTTACATTTACTCCTGACTCATGCACCTAACCTACTCATCCCTGAACACTATGGGCAATGTAGCATGGTCATTCCACCCTAACCTGCACATCTTCGGGAGGAAACCAGAGTACCTGAAGGAAACCCACGCAGACATGGTGAGAACATGCAAACTCCACACAGACAGTCACCTGAGGTTGGAATCGAAATAGAAATGCCTTCTACCCCTCCAACCAGTGGGAATCATTTCCGTCCCTGTCTGCCCAAATAAATCCCATCAATTATGATATGGATAGATCATACTGAGAGCTAGAATATTGGGCTGAATGGTCACCTTCAACGCTGCTAAATGGTACGATTCTAGCAGTGAGGTGTATGTCTCTGGATCTGTGAGGCACCAATGCTAACCACTGAGCCACCGTGCTAGCCCAGTCGGTTTGTGGGAGCTTGCTGTGTCAGTAATGGGTGCTACACTAAAGCAGTGACTGCACTTCAGGGAGTGCTTCATCTGCTGCAAACACTCTGGGACATCTTGAGGCCCTGTAAGGTACTTCAGGAAGACAAATCTGCTTTTAAATTTCTAGTTCATCCCAGTGATTCATTAGGGTCTTGGTGGAGTTTAATCAAATGGCAGACAATGCTATTCTGCTGTTTGTCAACAGCTTCAGAGGGCAGAGATTTATAAGTAGTGCCTGATTTGCTGCTATGTTTCTCAGGTTTACTCAGAGGATGAATAATCAGAGGCAGTTTCTGTGTGAGGAACTGCACCAGGCAGGTGGGTATAGGTTATAATGACATCATGGTTGGTGAAGATCTAGTGGGCTGAAGGGCCTGTTCCTGTGCTGTACTGTTCCTTTTTTATCCAGTGTGTCTCTGAGACATACAGCTCACTGCTAGAATCATACCATTTTACAGCGCTGAAGGTGACCATTCTACAGCGCTGAAGGTGACCATTCAGCCCACTATTCTAGCTCTCTGTAAGATCCATCTATATGATAATTGATGGGATTTGTTTGGGTAGACAGAGAGGGAAATGATTTCCACTGGTTGGAGAGGGTAGAAGGCAAGTCTAGAACAAAGAGGCATTGTCTTAATGTAGTGAAAGTATCATCCACACAAAAGAACTGTCTCCCCTCAAAAGCTGTTGGAGCTGGAGGAGAATTGAGAAGTTGAAGACCAAGATTTTTGGGAACTTTAAGGAATATGGAACCAAAACAGGTAAAAGGGGATTGAAGATGTCCATCATCAAACAGAACAATAGAACAGACTCAAAGGGCCGAATGGCCTCTTTCTGTTCTATTAATTTTTAGCTACCAACTTCTACCTGTCTCCTCTAAGTAGTGACTTCTGAGATGTGGATAGTTTTGCATGTAGCATACTCATAGCTGTGTTGTGTTATATATAAGCTAAGGAGCTGAACACTGGCAGGCTATTTGACTGTAGAGAACTTCACAGTCGAGCCCTGGATAAACAGCTGTTTCCGGAAGTTATCAGGAGACGATGACCAGGAGTGGGAACAGCTCATCCTTTATTTTATCAGTGAACTGCTGGAGAACCACTTGCTGAAACTGGAGATGGAATTGATCATCAGTTACGAGAAAACCAAAATCGATTAGAAAATCAATCCGCTGTTTTATGGGCCCATTCAGTCGAGATTTGACTGTTTTCTTGCAGGGGATGTGAATGTTAGTCCCAGGTTTATTGACTTATAAAAAAAGAGTGTACACTTATACAAGGTCTTTCACAATGTTAGAATGACTCAGAGCAGCTCTCAGGCTCCAGCAGCCCAGCCGAAGGCTTCAGGGAGATGAAATCCCACCATGAAAAGCTGGTGGAAATTAAATCCAATTAACCGTCAGTGGCAAGTTAGCCTTAATAATGGTGACCATGAAATCCAAAAATGTACAGGTTAGGTGGATTGGCCATGCTAAATTGCCCCGAGTGTCCAGAGATGTGCAGGCTATGTGGGCTAGCCATGGGAAATGCAGAGTTATAGGGATAGGGTAAGCGGTAGGTCTGGTTGGAATGATCTTCATGGGTTAGTGTGAACTCGATGGGCCGAATGACCTGTTTCCACATTCTAGGGATTCTATGATTCTTCTATGATTCTATGAAATTATTATAAAAACGCATTTCCTCACTATTATCCTTCAAGGAACTCTGCGGCTCCTTATTCACAACAATGTGGTCAGCTAGAATGGCCCTGTGAGGCACTCCATTCATGGGCACCAAATGCTATTTCAGAATTATAGAATCCCTATAGTGTGGAAAGAGGCCATTCAGCCCATCGGGTCTGCTCTGACCTTCTGAACAGCAAGCCATCCAGATCCAGTCCTCCAGTCTATTCCCATAAGCCTGCATCTACCATGGCTAAGCTACCTAGTCTGCACATCCCTGGATACCACACAGCAATTTAGCATGGCCAATCTTTCCTAACCTGCTCATCATTGGATTTTCACCTATCACAGCCACATCCCATGAAAGAATATTTAAAAAACTGATGTACATTTTTTGATTCTAGTCTCTGTTGTAATGTAGGAAAAGAACTGCAAGCTCCCACAAATACCAATGTGATGAATCGTACAGAAAGTGGTTTTAGTAATGTTGTTCTAGGAGTAGGAATAGGAGAAAGTGAGGACTGCAGATGCTGGAGATCAGAGCTGAAAATGTGTTGCTGGAAAAGCGCAGCAGGTCAGGCAGCATCCAAGGAACAGGAGAATTGACGTTTCGGGCATGAGCCCTTCTTCAGGAAAGTTGAGGAATGTTGGAGGCTGAGGGGTGATCTTTTAGAGGTTTACAAAATAATGAGTGGCATGGATGGAATCTATGGACAAGGTCTTTTCTGAAGGGTGGGGTAAGTTCCTGAAGAAGGGCTCATGCCCGAAACGTCGATTCTCCTGCTCCTTGGATGCTGCCTGACCTGCTGCGCTTTTCCAGCAACACATTTTCAGCTAGGAGTCGGAATAGTCGAGAATACCAGGGTAACTCTATCGCTTCTCTTCAAAGTAATGACCAATCGATCTTTCTCATTCATCTGAGAACAGGCAGAGTGTCAGTTTAATGAAAAACAGCACCCCCTGATAGTGCAGCACTCTGTCAGTACTGCACTGGGCGTGCAAGTCTGTCTTATATGCTCAGGTTGTGGGGAATTGTGTCTCCCTAGCTTGAGTTTTTTTAAGACGTAATGAGGAAGATTGATGAGGCAGAGGAGTGGAGGTGATTGATATGGATTTCAGTAAGGGGTTCTACAAGGTTCCTCATGGTAGATTGGTTAGCAAGATTAGATCACATGGAATACAGAAAGAACTAGCCATTTATATGCAGAACTGGCTCAAAGGTAGAAGACAAAAGGTGGTGGTGGTGGAAGGTTGCTTTTCAGACTGTAGGCCTGTGACCAGTGGAATGATTAGATTTTTTTTTAGATTAGACTTACAGTGTGGAAACAGGCCCTTCGGCCCAACAAGTCCACACCGACCCGCCGAAGCGCAACCCACCCATACTCCTACATTTACCCTTTACCTAACACTACGGGCAATTTAGCATGGTCAATTCACCTAACCCGCACATCTTTGGACTGTGGGAGGAAACCGGAGCACCCGGAGGAAACCCACGCTGACACAGGGAGAACGTGCAAACTCCACACAATGCTACAAAGATCAGTGTTGGATCCACTACTTTTTGTCATTTATGTAAATGAGTGGATGTGAACATAGGAGGTATAGTTAGTAAGTTTGTAGGTGACTCTAAAATTGGAGATGTAGTGAATAGTGAAGAGGGTTACCTCAGAGTACAACGGGATCTTGATCAGATGGGCCAATGTGCTGAGGATTGGCAGGTGGAATTTAATTTAGAGGTGTTGCATTTTGGGAAAGGCAAATCAGAGCAGGACTTCTACATTTCATGGTACGGTCCTGGGAGTGTTACTGAAAGAAACAGACCTTGGAGTGCAGGTTCATAGCGCCTTGAAAGTGGAGTCACAGGTAGATAGGATAGTGAAGGAGGTGTTTGGTATGCTTTCCTTTATTGGTCAGAGTATTGAGTATAGGAGTTGGGAGGTCATTGTTGTGCCTGTACAGAATATTAGTTTAGCCACTTTTGGAATACTGCATGCAATTCTGGTCTCCCTGCTATAGGAAGGATGTTGTGAAACCTGAAAGGCTTCAGAAAAGATCTATGAGGATGTTGCCAGGGTTGAAGGTTTTTAATTATAGAGAGAGGTTGAATAGGCTGGGGTTATTTAACCTGGAACGTAGGAGGCTGAGGGGTGATCTTTTAGAGGTTTATAAAATAATGAGTGGCATGGATGGGATATATGGACAAGGTCTTTTCTGAAGGGTGGGGTAAATCTAAAACTAGGGGGTGAAGGTTTAAGGTGAGAGGGAAAGATTTGAAGGGGTCTAAGGGGCAACATTTTCAAGAAGAGGGTGGTGCGTGTATGAAATGAGCTGCCAGAGGAAGTGGTAGAGGCTGGTACAATTGCAACATTTAAAAGGCATCTGGATGGGCACATGAATAGGAAGGGTTTAGAGGGATATGGGCCAAATGCTGGCAATTGGACTAGATTTATACTGTAGAGGATATCTTATTGGCATGTACAAGTTGGATCAAAGGGTTTATTTCCATGCTGTACATCTCTATGACTCTATGACTCTAAATCCCTGGTAAGGAACTTCAACCCATGCATGCCTGACTCAGAGCTGAGCATGCAGTGACCCTGCCACATTCTGCAAAGACAGCACTGAGGTTAACTGATAATGTTCTCGCCCTCAATTAAAATGGTTACAGCCACCTCTGCAAATCACCTGTCTGCTCTCTTGCAACTGCTATTCTGCTGTGGAAACCCTCATCCATGCCTTTGCCACTTGTATACTTGATGACTTGGATGTGGTCAGTTGTCTGTAAGCTGGTTTTTGACACCAACAATGTAGATTGGATTCCTCTCTCAGCTCAGGTCACTATGAAGAACCCACCTTGTCCAACTTACCTGAGGCATAATGACTGGTAGTGTTAAATTCCTCGCCAGCCCTTTCTCTCTCTCTCTCTCTCTGTTTTTGTCTCTTTTATGAGATACATTCCTGGACAACTTTACATCCATAACTCCTTACAAACCTGAGCTCATCCAAAACTCTGCTGCCTGTCTCCTGAGACGCACCAAATCCTAGACATCCATCCCACACAGACTCTGATTGAAAGTCAATAGATGTGAGGCTGATAGAGCACAGCAGGTCAGATAGCATCCGAGGAACAGGAAAGTCAATGTTTCGGGCTGAAATGTTGACTCTCCTGCTCCTCAGATGCTGTCAGAGCTGCTGTGCTCTTCCAGCCTCACATCTACTGACTCTGACTTCCAGCATCTGCAGTCCTGACTGGCTTCTGATCTAGACTTGAAATGTTAGCTTTCTCTCTCTCCATGGATGCTACCTGACCTGCTGTGATCTCCAGCATATTTGGTTTTCAGTAGATTCCAGCATTGGCAGTAATATGCTCCTACATGTCCATCACTCCTTAACTCACTGATCTAAAGTAGCTCACACTAAACCAGCACCTCTAAAGTACCGGCACATCTTCATGTTTCAACCCTCCAGTCTCTTGTGTAAATTAGCACACACAAACACGCATCCACACAAACACACATACAGACACACACGCACGCATGCACACACGCATGCACAATTCTTCATGTTTGAGAACAGAGCTAAAAATATGTTTATTGAGAGCTATTTTTCAGATTTTCACAAGGTTCTGATTTTTAGAACATAGAACATAGAACATACATCGCAGAACAGGCCCTTTGGCCCTCAATGTTCCGCTGACCTGCAAACTATTCTGAGCCCATCCTCCTACACTATCCCATCATCATCCATGTGCTTATTTTTGGTGACTACTTTCTGGATTTTGGAGGCTCCTTTTAGATTCTCACTAACTTGTTTAACAGGTGATTTCAGTTGACATATGTGACATTTGGTCTCACACAGAAACTGAATTGAGGAATTCATCAATATTCACAATTTTTAGCAGACATCATTAAAGTTAAATCCACAAAGAAAGCATTCATTTAGATTGACACAAGTAACAGGCATAAATTTGTAACGAAACTTTTTTCTTAAAAACCAACTGATACATTTCTGCATTAAAAAACTCCATCCCCAAAAGCTACCTTCCACAGACTGGTGAGGTCACAACTGATGTAGTACCAGAAGATTTTAACCAGGTAAGTGGGCGGCACGGTGGCACAGTGGTTAGCACTGCTGCCTCACAGCGGGTTCAATTCCCGACTCAGGCGACTGTCTGTGTGGAGTTTGCACGTTCTCCCCGTGTCTGCGTGGGTTTCCTCCGGGTGCTCCGGTTTCCTCCCACAGTCCAAAGATGTGCGGGTAAGGTGAATTGGCCATGCTAAATTGCCCGTAGTGTTAGGTAAGGGGTAAAAGGTGGGTTGCGGGTCGGTGTGGACTTGTTGGGCCGAAGGGCCTGTTTCCACACTGTAAGTCTAATCTAGTTACAATCATTGTTACTGCATCTCAAGTTTCAATCCCAGCTTTAAATTTAACAATGAACAGCATTTGTTACAGTAGCATCCACTACATTTCCCGCCAGCACCTCAATATATGCAGCTTTGAGCTCGAGGTCCATTTCAAGGATTTCATGATTTTCTGGCTGAGCGTCCCTTTGTTGACATACTGAAAGCTGTTCTTTCTCTTTGACAGCCTTTTCATCTAATCCCTTGCAGCCTCCCTCCCTCCCTCCCTATTCTTGAGCTTCCTCCCCGATACACTTGGTAGCAGCGGATAGAACTGGAATCTGAAAATATGATGTGGAGATGCCAGTGTCAGAGGTTGACAAGGTCAGAGGTCACACATCACCAGGTTACAGTCCAACAGGTTTATTTAAAATCACAAGCTTTCGGAGCACCACTCCTTATCAGGTGAAGTGGAGGGAAGCGCACAGGCAAGTGATGAAGGAGCAGTGCTCTGAAAGCTTGTGATTTTCAATAGACCTGTTGGACTCTATACTAGAGTCATGAGCCATCTGAATCTGAACATATACCTGTATCCTTGACTTACTGAGTGGTAGCAAGTGAAGTCAAAAGGAACACTTCCAACTCAATATAAGATTAGATTACTTACAGTGTGGAAACAGGCCCTTCAGCCCAACAAGTCCACACCGACCTGCAACCCACCCATAACCCTAATCTAACACTATGGGCAATTTAAGCATGGCCAATTCACCTGATCCGCACATCTTTGGACCATGGGAGGAAACCGAAGCAAACCCACACAGACACGGGGAAAATGTGCAAACTCCACACAGTCAGTCGCCTGAGTCAGGAATTGAACCCAGGTCTCTGGCGCTGTGAGGCAGCAGTGCTAACCACTGTGCCACCGTGCCGCCCTATCTGGGGATAACTTGGGAATGACTTCCTGGGGAAAGAATATTGTAGCACAACTTCTAGCAGGATCCGAGAATGAACTAAGTGTGTGGAGCAACTAGGCCTAGATAGAGCATTGCAGCTGAGAGGGTCAGGATTGTTGAATGTTGTCATCTCTACCTGATGTCGAACATTCTTCAGTTCAATAGGAAAACCCTTCCACAAGTACTGTCCCTACACGACCAATAAAAGTAGTCACCTCACCAGAGTCACTCACTCACAGAGGTTAGAGTAGTTTCTTCCTAGACCAATCCGGATGGAACTCCCGAGAATGAGAGGAAGGTAGAAAAGACTAACTGTAAAACAAAACAAGAAAATCACAGCTTACTTGAGTCACATGAGCATATCTGAAATACAAGGAATGTACATGATAGAAAAGGATAATCACAGAGGGAGGCTATTTGGCACATTGTGCCTGCTCGGATTCTATTACCTGGAGCCAATCTTACAGAATCCCTGCAGTGTGGGAACAGGCCATTCAGCCCAACAAGTCCATACTAATTCTCTGAAGAATATTCCATCCAAACTCATCCCCACCCCCCACCATTTCACCCTGCATTTCTCATGGCTAATGCACTTAACCGATACATCCTTGGACACTGGGCAATTTAGCATGGCCAACCCACCTAACCCTAATCTGAACATGGGGAAGGTGGGGGGAAGGTGGGGGGAAGGTGATGGTCTTGTGGTAATACCACTGGGACCAGTCATCCATGAACCTCAGGTTAATGTTCCGGGATCATAGGTTCGAATCTCACCGAGACAAATGGGGAGATTTAAATTCAGTTTTTAAAAATCTGAAATTCTTTTAGTACAGCACAGTGGCTCAGTGGTTAGCATTGTTGCCTTACAAAAGTGCCAGGATTCGATTCCCACTTCGGGCACCTGTCTGTGTGAAGTTTTCACGTTTCCCCCAGTTTTCTCCCACAATCAAAGATGTGCAGGTCAGGGTGAATTGGCCATGCTAAATTGCCCATAGTGTTAGGTGCATTAGTCAGGGGTAAATATAGGGTAGGGAATGGGTCATGCTTTGGACTTGTTGGGCCAAGCGGCCTGTGGGTAATCTAATCTTTGGATTGTAGGACGGAACTCATGCAGATACACAGAGAATGTACAAACACCGTACAGACAGTTACCTGAGGCGGGAATCGAATCCGGGTCCCTAGCACTGTAAGGCGACAATGCTAACCACTGAGCCACACTTGCCTTTTCCCTAATTCCTTGCACACCATTTCTATTCAAGTCCTTGCATTCTCATAGCACCTTTCACAAGTCCAGGACATTTTAAAAGTCTTTACAGACACGGAAGCACTGTTTTGCAACATGATGACTGTTGCAACGTAGGAAACGTCAGAGTGAATTTATTTACAGCAAGCTCCTGCAAACGGGCAATGTGATAATGACAAGGTAAATTGCTTTTGACACGAGGCCGGAGTGTGGTTGTTGGCCAGGCAACTCGAGAGAACTGCCCTGCTGTCTTCCATGGGAATTTTATACATTGATTGTACCTCCACACATGAAACAAAGAGTAATGTGAAGCAAGGAAAGTGAAAGCCAGCCTGACCCATCACTGACGTCAGGGTAAGCCATTAAGCAATTAGCCTCGAACAGACCTCCGAAAGCAAAAGCAATTACACATTGAGCCATACATGGCTACATATTAGCAACACAAACTGCATTGGGCACTGGACAGTTGACTGTCTCCTGCTCTGAAAGCAATAAAACGCCAGCACTGTCACAATGGCTTGCATGTTACATCATTGATTATTTGTTAAAACTCTGGTGCAAAAAGACACTTCCATCCTTAGAACCTCACATTGAAAACTGAGGCAATGTGTTCATTCTCAAAAAGAATATCAAGAGGGATACATTACAGTGCATGGTATAGCTCAACTGATCACTTTTGCACACTTCTGTCCATCCATAGCTCCACCACGTTCATTGGGGGAACTAGGGATAGGCAATAAATGCAGGCCCAGCCAGTGATGTTCATGTCCCACAAGTGAATAAAAAAAAATCACAACACAGGGAGAAAAATTGCACAAGTTATCAGGCTAATGTGTGATATACCGCTGCTAGAGGACAAATTAAAGGCCTGCATTTATACAGTGCTTTTCACAACTGCAGGATGTTCAAACTATAGCACAGTGAACAAAGTACTCTGTTAATTTCCCTTGTAGCACTGGCAATCTGGCTGTCAGTCTCTGCCCAGCAACTTTCAACAAAAGTCAGTCTGCAAATTCCTGGATAATCTATTTTCAGTGACTAATCTGGGGGAGAGCTCTCCTGTGGTTCATTGGAATAATACAAATGGTTCTTTTATGTTGTGCTGAGTAGGCATTGTTCAATTTTTTTCTGGAATACCAACAGGGGGCAGCAGTCCTCCTGTGTTGACCTTCTGACATATGGTGCCACCTCAGTATGGACTGTTTGGAAGTAAAAAAACTGAGAACAAAGAGAGAACTGCATTGTTGGAGGGTCACTACTGACTGAGTGCCACAATGTTGGAGGTTCAGTATTGATGAGGGCTGAAGTGTTCATCAGTTAGAAGCCAATTGTTTAATAGATTACTCTGATATTGGATCTGAGGAAGGGCTGAACTGTTGGAGGGTAAGTACAAAGGCATTGTCACATTCTTGGAGGGAATGCTGCACTGTCAAAGGGTCAATACTGAGACAGTATTGCACTACCGGAGGGTCAGTATGATGGAGTGCTACACAGGAAAAGAGTCACAATGAGAGAGCATCGCACTGTTGGAAAGTCACTCACTACTGAGGAACCAGATCACTGATAAATGGGACAGCAGTGACTAAGTGCTTGTGATGCAGCACTCCCTCAGTGCTGTCAGATATTGGACGACTCACTCAGTACTGACCCTCCAGCATGCAGCACTCCTTCAGTACAGACCCTCTGACAGTACTGAACTCCCTCAGCACTGACCCTCCGACAGTGCGGCACTCCCTCAGCACTGACCCTCTGACAGTGCGGCACTCCCTCAGCACTGACCCTCCGACAGTGCGGCACTCCCTCAGCACTGACCCTCTGACAGTACAGCACTCCCTCAGCACTGATCCTCTGACAGTACGGAACTCCCTCAGTACTGATTCTCTGACAGTGCGGCACTCCCTCAATACTGTCCCTCCGACAGTGTGGCACTCACTCAGCACTGACCCTCTGATACTGCAGCACTTCCTCAGTACTGACCCTCTGACAGTATGGCCCCCCCCTCAACACTGACCATCTGCCAGTGTGGCCCTCCCTCAACACTGACCCTCTGCCAGTGTGGCACTCCCTCAGCACTGACCCTCTGACAGTGCCGCACTCCCTCAGTACTGACCCTCTGACAGTGCGGCACTCCCTCAGTACTGACCCACTGACAGTGCAGCACTCCCTCAACACTGACCCTCTGACAGTGCAGCACTCCCTCAACACTGACCCTCTAACAATGCAGCACTCCCTTAGCACTGGCTCTCTAACAGTGCGGCACTCCCTCAGTACTGACCCTCTGACAGTGCAGCTCTCCCTCAACACTGACCCTCTGACAATGCAGCACTTCCTCAGCACTGACTCTCTGACAGTGCGGCACTCCCTCAGTACTGACCCTCTGACAGTGCGGCACTCCCTCAGTACTGACCCTCTGACAGTGCAGCTCTCCCTCAACACTGACCCTCTGACAATGCAGCACTCCCTCAGTACTGACTCTCTGACAGTGCGGCACTCCCTCAGTACTGACCCTCTGACAGTGCGGCACTCCCTCAGTACTGACCCTCTGACAGTGCAGCTCTCCCTCAACACTGACCCTCTGACAATGCAGCACTCCCTCAGCACTGACTCTCTGACAGTGCAGCACTCCCTCAGTACTGACCCTCTGACAGTGCAGCACTCCCTCAACACTGACCCTCTGACAATGCAGCACTCCCTCAGCACTGACCCTCTGACAGTGCGGCACCTCCTCAGTTATGACCTTCCCTCAGTAGTGACCCTGTACTCCCATCAGTCCTGCTGCTGAGTGGAACTGCAGTATGAAATGTGAAAAGCCAGTTCAGGGGGATGTGCCTGTGTATAAATTCTCTGGGGACAGTTGCCTGGTTCTCGGTGAATTAACACTGACCCCCTTTTCAGTGAAATAGTTGGATTTTTAACTAGTTTCACATGAACCATTTGCAGTTGGGTTCCAGTGAACTCGGGATGGTGTCTCTATACGGTTTGTCTGACAGTCCCAGCAGCAAGGCTGGTGGGGGTGGGGATTAATGTGGGGGAGATAGTAGAAGATGGGAAGATGGGGGGATGAAGGATGGGGTGTCTCAGTGTGGGAACAGGATAGGGGTAAAGCTCCACATCACTCCAATCTCTCGATCACGAAGCGAAATGTCCCTTTAAATTCACGTCCCCTCAGCGAGAGAGAGAGAAATAACCCCAAAACAGCGGTGACCCGAAAGAGATGAATGAGGGGAAATTAAGGTTAGGTATTGAGGAGAGTGTTTGAGAGTGGCCCCATCTGAATATTGCAGCATTAACCCGGGCTCACAACCATCACATCCTCGGCTTCAATTCGGTAAAGTGTATGGAAACGATTACAATGTATCTCAGTGAACACTCCACAAGCACCCCAGACAGTCTCTTTTGCTTAAAAATATATTGTAAAAGTCTGACTAATCATGGTTTTGATTTGTTTTTTAAATCCCTGGATTAGCCCACTCTGATCCCTATCCTGGGCGGGGACAGTTTGTTGAAAAATGCAACCACTTCAAAATATATGTGGGTCTCCATTCCTCATGTCCCTTCTTACCTGAACAGAAGTGCACGATTATCTCCATGCGCCAGGTCTTAATCCATAAGACTGCATTTGCTGGAGAAATGTATGTTTACATATGTTATCAATATTCTTGCGAATGTAGCATTCAGCTGTGCCAGTACAAATGATGATCGAGTTTCAGAAACAGGCGTTTAAACACCATCTCTTCTGGGTCCCAGTCTGTCATAGGTCCTCATCCCCAGCTTCCGGATCTCATTCACTCTCCTGTCCTTCTCTCTCTCTCTCGAGCAGGAGATATCCCTCAGCTACATAACCAGAGCCAGCCAACACTGCTACAGCTCGACATCGTGCCGTCAGAGATCCGCCCTATCTCTCTCCCAACATCAGTCGCTCTGTATTGGGAATACAGGCAGTAATTTCACCTGAAGAGAGACTCGAACCGCTTTCTTCAAGGCTGAACAACTCCCCTGGGTGGGCCTTAACGGAATAAAACGCACACCCACCCATGTATCCACGTTGAAAGTAAACTCCCTGTGAGCAGTACTATTGCTGTTGGCTCAGGGACAGGAGTGGTAAGGAGGTAGGGCGGGTGAATGGAATTAAAACTGGCTCTAACAATGTTGAATCTTAAGAACAGTCTTAAGGGGCCAAATGATCTTCTGCTGCTCTTTCTGACAAAAAACACTTGGATGGCAGACAGAAACTAATCTGTGTCGATCTTTAGTCAGAGAGGACAGAAAAAGGCCCTTTGGCCCATTACGTACATGAGCTGAAAATGTGTTGCTGGAAAAGCGCAGCAGGTCAGGCAGCATCCAAGGAACAGGAAATTCGACGTTTCGGGCATAAGCCCTTCATCTTATGCCCGAAACGTCGAATTTCCTGCTCCTTGGATGCTGCCTGACCTGCTGCGCTTTTCCAGCAACACATTTTCAGCTCTGATCTCCAGCATCTGCAGACCTCACTTTCTCCCCATTACGTACATGCCAGTCAAAATAACCCTCTAATTATTTAATCCCAATTTTCTGAACTTGGCTCCTGCTTTGTGTCAAGTCACATATAAACTTCTTCGAATTTTATAGATGAACTATCCTTTCAATAATTCTGCCCTTAATATGACTCTCAATTGTTAAACTAAACGATATTTTCAGCATCTTTCATGACCTTGGTGCATCCCAAAACATGTTGTTCACTTTTGAAGAGCAGCCATTGTTCACTGGTGATTCAATAGCAAGATCTCACAATGGTGAGATCACGTCTAGACATTATGTGTTAATGATATTAGTTGACAATAAATATCGTTCAGAACACGTCAAGTTATACAAATGGGCACTTTTGACAGTTTGAAATTGTATTTAAGAAAGTGCACCACAGACAGTGTAGCACTCCCTCGGTTTTCTCCCCCAGCTGTATCAGCCTGTAAAATTGATTGGAGTGGACCATCTAACTGGGAGAGCTACTTCCAGAGGGAAGGGCAACTCTTTATCACAAAGAGGAAAAAAAAGAAGAAATTTCTGGAGCATCTTTCATGACCTTAGGACATTCCAATGAAGTATTTTTAATATCTAGCTACTGCGAATTGTCGGTAACTGACTTGCAGGCTAGCATCGACTGATGTTATGGAGTCCAGTTGGCCACCATTGAATTTGCCCATTGCAATAACTCAAAGCATAAATGGCAACACTGTTCCTCATTGAGTTAAAAGCAGAACTGTAGCTGATAATTCTGAGCTGCCTGAGGATGTTGAGTCTGAGCTGGAGCTGAGGGAATACTCATTTAGAATGAGGTCCATTGGGAAATCAGAATTCAGGAGAAATTTGCCGACCCTACTCTGATCTTCCATCTGGTGACAGCTGGCAAAACTGCCTGAGAATTCAAATGCCACGTCTAATAAAAAATGAAGGGCAGGTATCAATGAAGAGTTAAGGCTGACTGATCTCTGGAGAATAAATACAAGGACCACAGGGACCTCATATCATCAATGAATGGTTTAAAACTCTGCAAGTTATAGTGTGTGGAAGAACAGCCTTAGGCTTGGAAAGGTTGATCCAACATTTAATTGCTTTACTTTTCCCATGTTCCATCCAACTTGCCTTTCACATTGGAAAAGGGAGGGAGTTAAGGTTCTTTTTGTTAATGGAGGGAATATCAGCAAATTTGCTCATTGCTCCCTTGCGAGTCCAGACATGAGCTTGCTCATTGGTTACTGGATCATAAGAACGTAAGAAATAGGAGAAGGAAGAGGCACATGTGTCCTCTCCAGCTTCCTCTGCCAGTAAGTTGGAGCAAGGCTGTCATGCATCAACTCCACAATCCTGCCACATCCCTTTGATTCCCTGGAGCACAGACTGTTTTTCACAAATATCTCCATTATTTGGCTGCACAGTCCCTGTAGATCATTCCCGACATTGGTCCCACTCAATATCTTCCAGCCCTCGCCCCCATCTCCTTGTACTCTGTGGGTTCAGCTGACTGTGCCCTAAGCTTTTGAATTTTGTTAAAGAAAAGGGATGTGGGGCGTTTGTGGGATTTGTTGCCTATCCCTAATTGCCTTGAACGGGATGGCTTGCTCGGCCAATTCAGAAGATAGTTATGAGTCAGCTACATTGCTGTGAGTCTAGAACCACCTGTACTGTAACAGCCTGACTCCAGGCAATGTTCCCCAATTCATTACTGATCCAGATGGGATATCCCAAAATCGTTAAGCCCTTGGTGAGAAGGGAAGGATGTATTTCCCTCCTGTATTCCTCCCCACCCAACATGGATAATTTAAAAACAGATCTCTTCACTTGCGGGTACCTTTCTCCGACATCCAACTTAATTCATTTTTTTTGACATTTATCCTGGCTTTCTTGAATTAAAGAAAGGGTAAGTTTATTGGTTACTATACAAGACATGAAATAAAAAGGCAACACACAAGTACAAAGCATAGAAATGAGATTATGGGCGACACGGTGGCACAGTGGTTAGAACTGCTGCCTCACAGTGCCAGAGACCCGGGTTCATTTCCCGACTCAGGCGACTGACTGTGTGGAGTTTGCACGTTCTCCCCGTGTCTGCGTGGGTTTCCTCCGGGTGCTCCGGTTTCCTCCCACAGTCACAGAGATGTGCGGGTCAGGTGAATTGGCCATGCTAAATTGCCCCTAGTGTTAGGTAAGGCGTAAATGTAAGGGTATGGGTGGGTTGCGCTTCGGCCAGTCGGTGTGGACTTGTTGGGCCGAAAGGCCTGTTTCCACACTGTAAGTAATTTAATCTAATCTAACAAGCACAAAGCATAGAAATGAGATACAAGTCCCAAAGTTCAAACCAGTTTGGGGATCAGTGTCTGAGTCCTGTGAGCAATGGATGGTGTGGGTGATGTTGGTATTTGAGCAGTTGATTTTGAGATGGTTGGTCCAATTTCCTTTCAACTGAACCTATGCATATAAACGGACATAAAATAAACAGGTAGCTATTGACTATTGAAGCTTGTGTCAAGAGAAATACACTGGCTACAAGCTGCTGACTCACTCTTGTTCAGTGTGTAGTGGCCTGTGTGCCTCAGTGTCAGGTCCTGTATATGTACAATATCGAACAGGAAAAGCAACAACAGCTTCTACTAAATAAAACAAAGAACTGTGGTTGCAAGTAGTAACAAAGAGGATTGATGAGGGCAGAGCGGTAGATGTGATCTGTATGGATTTAAAGGCGTTCGACAAGGTTCCCCCTGGGAGACTGGTGCGCAAGGTTAGATCTCATGGAATCCAGGGAGAACCTGCCATTTGGATACAGAACTGGCTCAAAGGTAGAAGACAGAGGGTGGTGGTGGTGGAGGGTTGTTTTTCAGACTGGAGGCCTGTGACCAGTGGAGTGCCACATGGATTGGTGCTGGATCCACTACTTTTTATCATTTATACAAATGATTTGGATGTGAGCATAAGAGGTATCATTAGTAAGCTTGCAGGTGACACCAAAATTGGAAGTGCAATGCACAGCGAAAAAGGTTACCTCAGATTACAATGGGATCTTGATCAAATGGGCCAATGGGCTGAGGAGCGGTAGATGGAGTTTAATTCAGATAACTGTGAGGTGCTGCATTTTGGGAAAGCAAATCTTAGCAGGACTTATACACTTAATGGTAAGGTCCTAGGGAGTGTCGCTGAACAAAGAGACCTTGGTGTGCAGGTTCATAGCTCCTTGAAAGTGGAGTCATAGGTAGATAGGATAGTGAAGAAGGCGTTTGGTATGCTTTCCTTTCTTAGTCCGATTATTGAGTACAGGAGTTAGGAGGTCATGTTGCGGTTGCACAGGACATTGGTTAGGCCACATTCAGATTATTGCATACAATTCTGGTCTCCTTCTATTGGAAAGATTTTGTGAAACTTGAAAGGGTTCAGAAAAGATTTACAAGGATGTTGCCAGGGTTGGAGGATTTGAGCTATAGGGAGAGGTTGAATATGTTAGGGCTATTTTCTCTGGAGCATCGTAGGCTGAGTGGTGATTTTATAAAGGTTTACAAAATCATGAGGGGCATGGATAGGTAAAAAGACATGACCCCGTCTCACTAGTATCCTTACATACAGATAAGGAAGGACACCACTTCGATTGGGACAACACATCCATCCTAGGATAAGCCAAACAAAGACATGCACGAGAATTCCTAGAAGCATGGCATTCCAACCGGAACTCTATCAACGAACACATTGAGTTACACCCCATCTACCACCCCCTGAGAAAAAGAACAGGAAGTGACTTCACCACAGGAAATAACATCACCAACCTAAAGAAATCCAAACATATGAATAGAAAGCAGTAATTATCAGCAGTACTTTACCTGAGGCCCACTGAAGATGTTACCTAGTACGGTGATGAAACAGCCAGATAGTCTGTTGTTTCCAATTAAACACAAACATGGGCTCACCTGGTTTTAGTGCCATGGGATTTTATTAAACCCTCCTGAGAGAGCGGGGATAGGGACAGCTCCGCTTGCAACACCCCCAGCTGAAAGATGACTTGCACTCTCTGCAGGTTTGAATGATGAAAGGTGATCTCATTGAAGTCTACAAAATTCTGATAGTGCGAGAAAGTGAGGACTGCAGATGCTGGAGATCACAATCGAGAGTGTGGCGCTGGAAAAGCACAGCAGGTCAGACAGCACCCGAGGAGCAGGAGAATCGATGTTTCTGGCATAAGATTCCTGATGAAGGGTTTATGCCCAAAACATTGACACTCCTGATCCTCGGATCTGGTTTCCAGCATCTGCAGTCATTGTTTTTACCTCAACTGAGACTAGACAGGGTCAGTGAGAAGCAGCATCATGACAAGAGATGGACACTAATGTCACAAAAAAACTTCTCAAAGTGCTTCATGGCTACATTATTACACAATACTTGACACTGAGGTCCATAAAGAGATGTTAGGAAAAGTGTCCGAATCCTTGATCAAAGAAGTAGTTTTGAAAAACATCATGGAGGAGAAGTTGGAGAGAGGTAGAGAATTGGAGAGGTTTAGAAACAGAATTCCAGAGAACAGGGAACAGGAAGTTGTAGACAGGGCTACTAATAATGGAGTGATGAAAACTGCAGATGCAGAGCAGGAGAGATTTGGAGGAACATGGAGACCTCAGGATGGGGAGGACAAAGGTTGCAAGATTGTAGGTGGTGATGAAGAGTGAGGACATTTGAAGAATTTAGAAACAGGGATTTTCTTTTTTAAAAACAAGGAGTTGCTGGACTCGGAGTGAGTGTCAGAAACGAAGAGCATTAGTAGGCCCTTCAAGCCTGCTCTACTGTTCAATATGATCATGCTTGAGACTGGAGGTTGACTAATGTGCCATTATTTATGACAGGTGGTAAGAAAAAATCAGGGAACTATAGACCAGTGAGCCTGACATCAGTGGGAGATAAGTTGTTAGAAGGGTTCTGAAGGACAGGATTTACATGCACTTGGAAAGGCAAGGACCGATTAGGGATAATCAACATGGTGTTGAGTGTGGGAAATTGTGTCTCACTAACTTGATTGAATTTTTTGACGAAGTGAGCAAGAAGATTGATGAAGGCAGAATGGTAGACGTTGTTTATAAGGACTTCCAAAAACACTGGGGTGGTACGGTGGCACAGTGGCACAGTGGATAGCACTGCTGCATCATAGAGCCAGGGACCAGGGTTCGATTCTCACCCTGGGCAACTGTCTGTGTGGAGTTTGCGCATTTTCCCTGTGTCTGTGTGGGTTTCCTCCCACAATCCAAAGATGTGCAGGTCAGGTGAATTGGCCATGCTCAATTGCCCATAGTCAGGAGTAAACATAGGGTCGGGGAATAGATCTGGGTGGGTTACTCTTTGGAGGGTTGGTGTGGACTTGTTGGGCCGAAGGGCCTGTTTCTACAGTAAAGGGAAGCTAATCATTTGACAACATTCTATATAGTAAACTGGTTAGCAAGGTTAGATTACATAGAACCCGGCATATCTAGCCAATTAGGTGCAAAATTGGATTGAGGGTAGGAGATAGGGGGTACTGTTGGAGGATTGCTTTTTGGACTAAAGGCCCTTGCTAATGGGGTCCCACAAGGATTGGTGCTGGATCCACCATTTCTCCTCATTTATAGAAATGAATTGGATGTGAATATAGGAGGAATGGTTAGTAAGTTTGCAGATGACACCAAAACTGGTGGTATAGTGGTCAGCGAAGAAGGTTAGCTCAGGATACAATGGAATCTCGATCAGATGGGCTAATGGGCCAAGAAATGGCAGATGAAGTTTAATGTAGATAAATGTGAGGTGCTGCAATTTGGAAAAGCAAACCAGAGCAGGACTTATATACTTAGGGTGCAGTTTCATAGTGTTATGATACAACGGTGAACCCTTCTGCTAATTAAACCAAACACTCAGAAAAGCTCACCTCATCTCATAATCTGTTGAAGCATGATAGACAGAGAACTCCCAACTTCCACTAATTGAAGAAAAGCCGGTGGCCTTGGAAGGTGGCTCGTGCTCTGTGCAGCAAGTGTTATAGCTCCCTGGCATAAGTGGGTGGCACGGTGGCTCGGTGGTTAGCACTGCTGCCTCACAGCACCCGAGTCCCAGGTTCAATTCCAGCCTCGGGCGACTGTCTATGTGGAGTTTGCACATTCTCCCTGTGTCTGCGTGGGTTTCCTCTGGGTGCTCTGGTTTCCTCCCCCAGTCCAGAGATGTGCAGGTTAGGTTAATTGGCCATGCTAAATTGCCCACAGTGTTAGGTGAAAATGTGTTGCTGGTTAAAGCGCAGCAGGTCAGGCAGCATCCAAGGAACAGGAAATTCGATGTTTTGGGCATAAGCCCTTCATCAGGAATGAGGAAAGTGTGGACACAGTGTTAGGTGCATTAGTCACAGGGGGGTGGGTTGCTCTTCGGAGGGTTGGTGTGGGCTTGTTGGCTGGAAGGGTCTGTTTTCATGCTGTAGGGAAGCTAATCTAAAAAAAATCAATGTATTCTTTAACTCTAAAAATGAATATTAAACAACGACTATTTACAACTCAAAGCCTCCTTTTCCCTAAATGTTTGTTATTTGTGTTCAAATCTACAACAATATACTGTTCCAATAAAAGCCCATATTAAAATTACATCAACTTAATTTCAAAGCTATGCAGTGGCTGTCTCCCTCTGGCTGAAGATCTCTCTGGGTCATCTTGAGTCTTTTGCTGCAAAGATGTTTCATACGAAAAAGGTACCTTTGATAGAGAGTGTCTTGCTGGCAGTTACTCTGGCAATGGCAGTTGGTCTCTCACTGTCTAACTGTCAAAATGTTTACTTCTTTATACCCCCCAGCATCTGATCATCTCATTGGTTTGATGATGGCAAACAATAAATTCAAAATTGATTGCATTTTACTATCTTGGGGCATAATTTAAACTGATTAGTTCAATTCGAATTGTTGTCAAAACAGCAACCAGAACTCAGGTATTTGTTTCACTGCCAAATGTTACATATTTTGGGCGGCACGGTGGCACAGTGGTTAGCACTGCTGTCCCACAGCGCCTGAGACCCGGGTTCAATTCCCGACTCAGGCAACTGTGTGGAGTTTGCACATTCTCCCCGTGTCTGCGTGGGTTTCCTCTGGGTGCTCCGGTTTCCTCCCACAGTCCAAAGATGTGCGGGTCAGGTGAATTGGCCATGCTAAATTGCCCGTAGTGTTAGGTAAAGGGTAAATGTAGGGGTATGGGTGGGTTGCGCTTCGGCGGGTCGGTGTGGACTTGTTGGGCCGAAGGGCCTGTTTCCACACTGTAAGTAATCTAATCTAATCTAATTTTCAATTTTCCACTACATGCTGAGACTGCCAGTCAGTCACATGACAGGTGCCTGCAAGCTTGCAGTGCAAATTAGTTTTCACTCTCCCTTAAAGGTACATAAGGAGCATGGATTGGGCGAGTAGCCAAGGTCTTTTTCCCAGGGTAGGGGAGTCCAAAACTAGATGGCATAGGTTTAAGGTTAGAGGGGAAAGATTTGAAAGGAACCTGAGGGGCAACGTTTTAACACAGAGGGTGGTGCTACCAGAGGAAGTGGTGGAGGCTGGTGCAATTACAACATTTAAAAGGCATCTGGTTGGGAATGTGAATAGGAAGGGTTTAGAGGGATATGGGCCAAATGCTGGCAAATGGGAATAGATCAGTTTAGTATATCCGGTTGGCATGAGTGAGTTAGACCAAAGGGTCTGTTACTATGCTGCACATCTCTATGACTATGATCCTATATCTCAAATGCACATTCCAACTCTCTATCCATACCCTGATGCCTTTAAAATCTAAACATTTATATACCTCGTCCATGAATATATTCAGGGACTTGGCGTCCACAGCTTTCAGTGGTAGAGAATTCCACAGGCTAACCAGATTGTGCGTGAAAACATGTTTCCAAGTGTCAGAATGGTCTATTCCATATCCTGAGATGTTGTGCCCTGGCGTTGGGGCTCCCAACTTCCTTCCTGCGTCAATTCTCTTCCAGCTCTGTTGGAATTTTATATATTTCAATGAGGTCAGGTCAGTGAGCACAATTTTGTTCGATGGGTTGGGCTTGGGATAGTTAGTTTACAAGCAGCAGAGTTTTGGGGAGTCCATGCATTTGTACAGTAAAGCATTGGTGTGATGGAGAATGGGGAATGCTGACAGCACATATGAAAGTTTGAGCTGCTGATTAGCTGAAGTAGATTGATTGTGGTGGTAGAATGGTTGGCAGGGAGGAGTGGAAAGGCAGTAGTGTTGTCACCACACAAAGTAACCCAACACTACTGCCTAATGTTCTGGTGATATGGGTTCAAATCCAGCCATAGCAAGACATCTGCAATTAACAAGTTTGACAAATAGTGACCATTGTGTAAAAACCCAGTAATTCATTAATGTCCTTTATGGTAGAAAATCATCTGTCATAGAATCATAGAGATGTACAGCACAGAAACAAACCCCTTGGTCCAATTTGTCCATGCCAGCCAGATATCCTAAATTAATCTAGTCCCATTTGCCAGCACTTGGCCCCTATCCCTCTAAACCCTTCCTAGTCATATACACATCCAGATGCCTTTTAAATGTTGTCCTTTGTACCAGCCCTTACACAGTCTGGTGTTCTTGTGACTCCAAACCTGCAGCAATGTGGTTGACCTTTCCAATGGTCTCTGGATCATAACTGCTGGTCAATGGTGCCCACATCCTATAAATGAATAAAATAAGCTCACAGTCAAGTCTCTGAGTAGATGGGTTCAGTTACACAGAGGTCATCATTATCTCCATCTGTTCATTATCCCTTTCCACCCTACTCCCTTTCACTCTTGGAAATTGAATACAGGAGTAAAGCTGGCTTGCAAAAATTGTATGGGCGTCAGGTGAGACTGCAAATGGAACACTGTGCACAGTTTTGGTCTTTATTTAAGGAAGTACATACTTGTATCTGCAGGTGTTACAGTGAAGATTCCTGGAGATATGGGGATTAGAGAGTTTTGAGAAGATTTGTAGCTCAGGTTGAGGTTCTGGATGTGGGTTTGCTCGCTGAGCTGAAAGGTTCATTTTCAGGCATTTTGTCACCATGTTAGTAACATCTTCAGTGAGCCTCCGGATGAAGCACTGCTGATGATTCCTGCTTTCTATTTATATGTTTGGATTTCTTTGGGTTGGTGATGTAATTTCCGGTGGTGATGTCATTTCCTATAGTCATATCATTTCCTGTTCTTTTTCTCAGGGGGTGGTAGATCGGGTCCAAGTCAATGTATTTGTTAATAGAGTTCCTGTTGGAATGCCATGCTTCTAGGAATTCTCGTGTGTGTCTCTGTTTGGTTTGTCCTGGGATTGATGTGTTGTCCAAGTCAAAGTGGTATCTTTCCTCATCTGTATGTGAGGATATTAGTGAGAGAGGGTCATGTCATTTGTGGCTAGTTGATGTTCATGTATCAACCCAAAGACACCCAAACATATAAATAGAAGGCAGGAATCATCAGCAGTGCTTCATCGGGAGGCTCACTGAAGATGTTACCTAGTACGGTGACGAGACGTCTGAAAATGCACCTTCCAGCTCAGCGAGCAACCTACATCCACGTGGGCATTGTCCAAAGATGAATATTGAAGTAAATTGGGTCCAATTTCCCTGGAGAGCTGAAGAACAAGAGAAGATCTAATGGAGACATTGAAGGTTCACCACAGGGTGGATGTTGAGAGGTTATTACGCTTGGTCTGTGAATCTACAACACCAGGGTGATGGTAGAGGGAGGATACAGGATAAGGATCTGATCCTTTTGGACTGTGATGAGGAGAAATAATTTCAGTCAGAGGGAATTCTCTACCCTGGCAAGTTTTGAATACTCCATCCTTGAATAGATGGAAGGCTGGGGCAAATAGATTTTTGGGGGATGCGGGGAGTGGGCAAGAAAGAGAATTGAAGCCCAAGGTCAGCAATTAAATGGAAGTGCAGGCTCGATGGGCTGAATGGTCTACTACTGCACCCATTTCTCTTGTCGTGTTCTTGAATTCTCTCCCATTTGTTTCCTTTCCTTCAATACCCTCTTAAAAATTAATCGATTTGACTGTGCTTCTAATTCTGCTTTCATTACCATCTCTGTGCCTCCTGTTTGATCTCCCCCCAACTCACTGTGGAGTGATTTGACATGCTTGTTTGTGAGTAGACATTCTTCCTACTCTCGAAAGGTAGCAAGGCTAAACTGTGAGGGAGAAAATTAAACAGATTCATTTGATCTGATGGGTGTTGAATCTGTTTGAAAGGAAGATTAAGTAGAATATTACTGTTTTGCAGAGGGAAAGATGTACCCAATCATTGAGAAATCTCTCTTCCAGGATTGCTGCCACCTGCTGGGCTTATAGCAGAAAGACATAGCAGCAACACATTCAGTTTGACACTGAGAATAGAGGTTGGTGCCATCAGGATGGTGGAGATATTAGAGACGGCACAGAAATTTTTTTCAGACATTGCTACAGGCCGGTGAGAAGCCACAGCTGCTGTCCCTTAGGAAGAGGAGGTTTGGTCAATGTATTCAAAATCATAGAGGTTCTCAACAGAGTAGGTCGGTGAAAATATTCCACAGAGGCTGGTATTCCATCACCAAGTTACCCTTTTATTTAGATGTGGAAAGTCCTTGACAGTGGTCCAGCTCACTCAGAGCCAGCTGTCAGAGTGGACAAGATTTCCAACATGACTGCTCTTTTTTCTTCTTTTTTTTTCTGCAGGGAAAAGACCAGACTCCTTTCACTCCTCAACACTGGGTCCAGCTCCCTCAGAGACAGCTCTCAGAGGGAACACAATCCCCGACACTTTCTTTTTTTATTTACTTTTTCTTTTTTTTAATGTCGTGTGTGTGCCGGTGAACACGCCTGTTCTTATCTGTCAGCCAGGGCTCCCTGATTGAACCAAGTTAACAGCCCAATCAAGGAACTCATATTAGAACATAGAACATAGAACATTACAGCACAGCACAGGCGCTTTGGCCCTCGATGATGCGCCGACCTGTGAACCAATCTGAAGCCCATCTAACCTACACTATTCCATTTTCATCCAAATGACTATCTAATGATCATTTAAAGGTCCTTAGAGCTGGCGAGACTACCACTGTTGCAGGCAGTGCATTCCACGCCCCTACTACTCTCTGAATAGAAAAACCACCTCTGGTATCTGTCCTATATCTATCACCCCTCAATTTAAAGCCATGTCCCCTCGTGCTAGCCATCGCCATCTGAGGAAAATGGATCTCACTGTCCACCCTATCTAACCCTCTGATTATCTTGTATGTCTCAATTAAGTCACCTCTCAACCTTCTTCTCTCTAATGAAAACAGCCTCAAGACCCTCAGCCTTTCTTCATAAGGCCTTTCTTCCACAGGTGTATAATAACATTTCTGAACAGTTGGATTAGGAAATATCTAATCTCTTCATGGTATTCTAGAAGTGGAAGAACATTTACTTCCAAATGGGTTGAAAGGAAGATCCGTGGAGGATTCTTGTGGTAGTTTCCCACCTTAGAACTGGGAGGCCTGGGTTCAAATAAATAAAAGGTGCCTGATTAGATTAGATTCCCTACAGTGCACAAACAGGCCCTTCCGCCCAACCAGTCCGAAGAGTAACCCACCCTGACTCATTTCCCTCTGAGTAATTCACCTAACACTACGGGCAATTTAGCATGGCCAATTCACCTGACCCGCACATCTTTGGACTGTGGGAGGAAACCGGAGCACCTGGAGGAAACCCATGCAGACACGGGGAGAACGTGCAAACTACACAAAGACAGCCACGCGAGGCTGGAAATGAACCTGGGTTCCTGGTGCTGCGAGGAGCAGTGCTAACCACTGAGCCACTGTGCCACCCAAGAGTAGTGTAGGTTGATTGAAAGCACCTTGAATGTGACTTTGGTGCTAATGATACTTTGGGACAGACCATTACCCTGGGAAGTGGTATTTTGATATGATAAGTTTCTGTTAGCTGCTTCACTTGGTGTTGTTTAACTGGTTAAAGTTTGTTATTTTAGCAGTAGTTAGGGGAATCCCTGGCACAGCTTTCGTGACCCTACCTCTAATGGAGGAGGCCTGGGATCCAATCCTACCTGACCCAGAGGTGTGTAATAACATCCCTGATCACGTCCAGTAGAAAATATCAGGAAGATTGAGCCCTATCAGGTGTTATTAATGCTTTCTTTTAAAGAGTAGAAATGAGGATTTTCTGTTACAGTTCCATAAGATATTGTACATTGTTTGACTTTTGCTATTGTTACGAAGTCACACCAGGGTCTGTTGTTTATTCCTTGCTTTTGTATAGGAAGGATATTATTCAGCTGGAGACAGATCAGAAATGATTTACCAGGATGTTGCTGAGACTGGAGGGTCAAAGTTATAAGGAGAGGCTGGATACATTGTGGTTTAAGAGATTGAGGACAGACTTTACAGAGATTTATAACATCATGAGGGGCATGGATAGGTTAAAACTAGGGGACATACTTTTGGGGTGAGAAGAGAAAGATTTAAAAGCGAACTGAGAGGCAGCTATTTCACATAACGTGTTGTTCGGATGTGGAATGAGCTGCCAGAGGAGGTGGGCGATGCCGATACACGGTTACAACGTTTAAAAGACATTTATGTGACAGTGAGGTGAGGGTGGGGGGGGGGGGGGGGGGTGACAGTGATGAGGAGACAGAAGATGGCTGACAGTGAGGGGGTGACAGTGAGGGGGTGACAGTGAGGGGGTGACAGTGAGGGTCTGGTGACAATGAGGGGTGACAGTGAGGGGGGTGACAGTGAGGGGGAGACAGAGTGGGGTTGACAATGAAGGGGAGACAGTGAGGGAAAGACAGTGGGGGGGGTGACAGTGAAGAGGGAGACAGTGAGGGGGGGTGACAGGGGGAGACAGTGAGGGGGTGACAGTGAGGGGGTGACAGTGAGGGGGGTGACAGTGGGGGGTGGTGACAGTGGGGGGTGGTGAAAGTGTGTGGGGGTGTCAGTGAGCTGGTGGTGACAGGGGGGTTGACAGTGTGGAGGGTGACAGTGAGGGGGTTGACAGTGAGGGGGGAGTCAGTGAGAGGGAGACAGTGAGGGAGGAGACAGTGGGGGTGGTGACAGTGAGGGGTGGTGACAGTGAGGGGTGGTGACAGTGAGGGGGGGACAGTGGGGGGGTGGTGACAGTGAGGGGTGGTGACATTGGGGGGGGTGACAGTGTGGGGGGTGACAGTGAGGGGAGTGACAGTGAGGGGGTGGTGACAGGGGGGTTGACAGTGAGGCGGGGAGTCAGTGAGGGGGAGACAGTGAGGGGGGAGAGAGTGAGGGGGGAGACAGTGGGGGTGGTGACAGTGAGGGGGGAGACAGTGAGGGGGAGACAGTGAGGGGGGAGACAGTGAGGGGGAGACAGTGGGGAGGTGACAGTGAGGACAGAGACAGTGAGTGTGAGACAGTGGGGGGGGGGTGACAGTGATGGGGTGACAGAGAAGGGGGTGACATTGGGGGGTGGTGAAAGTGTGGGGGGAGTCAGTGAGTGGGTGGTGACATTGGGGGTTGACAGTGTGGGGGGTGGCAGTGAGGGGGTGGCGACAGTGAGGGGGTGACAATGGGGGGGTGACAATGAGGGGGTGGTGACAGTGCGGGGGTGACAGTGAGGGGGGTATCAGTGAGGGGGTGACAATGGGGGGTGACAATGAGGGGGTGGTGACAGTGCGGGGGTGACAGTGAGGGGGGTATCAGTGAGGGGGTGACAATGGGGGGGTGACATTGAGGGGGTTGACAGTGGGGGGGTGACAGTGAGGGGGTGACAGTGAGGGGGTGACAATGGGGGGGTGACAATGAGGGGGTGGTGACAGTGTGGGGGTGACAATGTGGGGGTGGTGACAGTATGGGGGTGACAGTGAAGGCGGGTGACAGTGAGGGGGGGTGACAGTGGGGGGAGGGTGACAGTAAAGGGGTGGTGACAGTGGGAGGGGGTGACTGTGTGGGGGGTGACAGAGGGGGTGGTTACAGTGAGGAGGGTGACAGTGGGGGGGTGAAATTGGGGGGGTGACAGTGGGGAGGTGACAGTGAAGGAGTGACATAGGGTGGTGACATGGGGGGTGACAGTGAGGGGGGTGACAGTGAGGGGGTGACAGTGAGGGGGTGGTGACAATGAGGGGTGACAGTGAGGGGGGTGACAGTGAGGGGGGTGACAGTGAGGGGGTGGTGACAATGAGGGGTGACAGTGAGGGGGGTGACAGTGAGGGGGTGACAGTGAGGGGGTGGTGACAATGAGGGGTGACAGTGAGGGGGGTGACAGTGAGGGGGGTGACAGTGAGGGGGTGGTGACAATGAGGGGTGACAGTGAGGGGGGTGACAGTGAGGGGGGTGACAGTGAGGGGGGTGACAGTGGGGGGTGACAGTGAGGGGGTGACATTGAGGGGGGTGACAGTGAGGGGGGTGACAGTGGGGGGTGACAGTGAGGGGGTGACAGTGGGGGGTGACAGTGAGGGGGTGACAGTGGGGGGGGTGACAGTGGGGGGTGACAGTGAGGGGGTGACAGTGGGGGGGGTGACAGTAAGATGGGAGACAGTGAGGGAGGCGACAGTGAGGGGGAGACAGTGGGAGGGGTGACAGTGAGGAGTGACAGTGAGGGGGAGACAGTGGGGGTTGGTGAAAGTATGAGAGTGACAGTGAGGGGGTGACGACAGTGAGGGGGAGACAGTGGGGAGGGTGACAATGAGGGGGGAGACAGTGAGGGAGAGACAATGGGGGGTGGTGAGGGTGTGGGGGATGACAGTGAGGGGGTGGTGACAGTGAGGGGGAGACAGTGGGGAGGGTGACAGTGAGGGGGGAGACAGCGAGTGGGAGACAGTGGGGGGTGGTGAAAGTGTGGGAGATGACAGTGTGGGCGGTGACAGTGAGGGATTGGTGACAGTGATGAGGAGACAGTGAGGGAGGAGTCAGTGGGGGAGAGACAGTGAGGGGGGAGTCAGTGAGGGGGAGACAGTGAGAGGGTGACAGTGATGAGGAGACAGTGAGGGGGTGACAGTGAGGGGGTGACAGTAAGGGGGTGACATTGAGGGGGTGACAATGAAGGGGTGACAGTGAGGGTAGGGGTGACAGTGAGGGGGTGGCAGTGAGGGGGAATGACAGTCAGGGGATTGTGAAAATGGGGGGGTGATGGTGAGGGGTTGACAGTGAGGGAGGTGACATTGAGGGAGGTATGACAGGGAGGGATGGTGACAGGAAGGTGGGGGTTGACAGTGAGGGGCTGAGACATTGGGGGGGAGTGTGACAGTGCTAGGGTAATGTTGAGGGGGGTGTGACAGTGAGTGAATGTGATAGTGGGGGGGAGTGTGACAGCGCTAGGGTAATGGTGAGGGGTGTGTGACAGTGAGGGGATGTGACAGCGGGGGCGTGACAGTGAGGGGCATGACAGTGAGGATGGGGGTGACAGTGAGGGGGAGTGTCAGTGGGGAGAGTGTGGCAGTGCTGGGGTAATGGTGAGGGGTGTGTGACAATGATGGATGGTGACAATGAGGGTGCTAGGATGTTGGGTGAGGGAGTGGTGACAGTGAGGGAGCCAGGAATAGGAGAGTGTGGTTCCCCCTGAACACTTCCCTGTTGAGCTTCATCTCCTCTGTCACAGACATAGAGCCCTGCCTCATCCAACCCTCACTGATGGCAGATGCCTACAAGTAACAATCACAGTCAGTGAATCAGTAGAGTATCCTGCCTGTAATAGATTGTGCACTTTGCTATTCCAGAGATGCTGAGATAAAGCAGAGGGCCCCTTCCTGTTTATTTAAAAAACTCAGATATTGTTAAGCCATCAAAGTGTTGGCAACACCCAACATCCCCTTGGGGATACTCAATTAGATAAGCAATGTTGGCCTTGGACCTACTTTTCTGCTTCCTAATAATCCCACTCAGCGTGAGTCAGCCCGAACGTTTTGAATTGATGAATGATTGGATCTGATTGCTACCTGGTGAATTATTCAGTGTGTTCCTGAGTCAGACTCTTTCAGGAAAATGACAGACTGTACAGTACTGGGTTTGAATCATCACATCTGACAAAGTGCAAGGAAGCCTTTCGGCCAGTGAACCCAATGTGCCTCCTGGGAAGTTCCATCCACTTTAAAGTTTAAAGGATTTGAAAGACTAGAGAGAGAGAGAACAACTATTTCCTCTGGTGGGAACTGTCCAAAACAAAACTTGAGAAGCTGCACTGGACTGTCCAGGGGTGAAATCCAAGAAACATGTGTTTGCATAAAAGACAATGCAGATCTGGAGCTCTCTTCCTGGAAGCTGTTGAGACTGGAGATCATTCATGACTTAAGAGTTGAGACTGATAGTTTTTTTTGTTAGATCAGTGCATTAAAGTTTACAGACCCACTGAAAGTAAATGGCAGTACAATGTATATTAGCTATGACATTAGGAAATGGCAGTCTAGATTAGAGAAACCCTTCTTCTCTCCCCTACGTGATTTTTACGTGATGCCAATCCTATAATGTATCACCAGAGGCAAACATAGTCATTGTTAGTCAAACTCCAATTCTTAGCTCAGTCCTAATCCCCTCCCCCTTCCATAATAGAGTCATTTTGACAGCAAATTTGAGCAAACATTGGCCGTTAACTGTCAGTTGTCATTGACTGATGTATCCTCCATGACAATGCCTCTCTCAATCAGAATCCACTTGTCAATCAATCAGCACTCTCCTTTCCTCTGGTATAAATGTTATTTTCCCTTTGGTATTTCTTACAAATTGTCCTGGACAGGATAGGACCCAAACCTCTGACAAAATGTGTCTATATTCAGTAATTATAACAAAACATGACAGACGTGGCTATGTTTGCTTTTATTGTTTCATGCCCATATGAGTGTCAGTGGTGAGCTCTTGCCTTATTGGATGCCCTTCTTGAATTGCCCTGAAAAGGATAGTAATGAGTTACCATAGAAACCAAATGGTATTTGGCATTCATTGCTGAAGGAGTCCAGTATGAAAGTAAAGAGGTGTTGCTGCAACAGCACAAGGCATCAGACCACATCTGGAATATGGTGAATAATCTTGGTCTGCTTTTTTCTTTTGTAGAATCCCTGCAGTGTGAAAACAGGCCGTTCAGCCCAAGTCCACACTGATCCTCCAAAGAGTAACCCATCCAGACCCATTCCCCACCCTACATTCACCCCTGACTAATGCACCTAACCTATACATCCCTGAACACTATGGGCAATTTAGCATGGCCAATGCACATCTTTCGTTACTTGAGGGAGGATGTAGTTGTATTGGAGTTTCACAAGATTGATTCCAGAGTTGAAGGGTTCATCTTATGGAGAGAGATCGAACAGTTTAGGCCGATACTCTCTGGAGTTTAGAAGAATGAGCTGATGATGTGTACAAGATGCTGAAAGGGATTGATAAAGTAGCCGTAGCAACAAAACAGAAATTGCTAGATAAACTCAGCAGGCCTGGTAGCATCTCAGCACCATTCTAATCATGACTCTAATCTCCATCATCTACACTACCACCTCTGCCTGGAACAAGGAATGTTCCACGTACCGGAAGAAACATCAAAGCAGCGCTTCACAGGAGGCTCCAATAGCACTGATGATGTTCCCTAGCCAGGGAACGAAACGTTTGCAGCAAAAACTTCCAGCTCGGCGAACAGAACCACAACAACGGACACCCGAGCTACAAATTATCAACCAGACTTTAAACCCCACAAAGAGACAGGCCTAACCGGGACCTATGTGGGGACCCACAGCCACCCCTCTGCACTGACGAAAGTGAAAGGAGTTAAAAGGGAAGTTGTTGAGGGGGAGGATGAGCTCACTCGGGTGGAGGAAGCTGGTGGTGAGTGGGTGTGGTACCAGGAAGAAATGGAGAGCCCTGAGACCATCCTGATGGGAAATAGACATGTTGCACATCCACGGGAAAGGGGGGGGGGGGGGCAGCTGGAGCCCACAAACTGGAAATTCCGAAACTGGCGTAAAGCATCAGAGGAATTGAAAATGTACTGGGCAGGGAGTGGATCAGTGCACGAAAATCCCAGTCGAAGCAGAAACGGATGAGTTCTGTGGGGCAGGATCAGACAGAAACAATGGGTCTGTCCGGGCAGTCCTGTTTGTGGATTTTGGGAAGGATGCAGAAGCGAATTATGGGGAACTGTCAGCTTGGAGGCAGTGGGAAGGACGGCAGAGCACCAGATGAAATGAGGTTAGTAACCATTTTGGACACAATAGCCTGATGTGGCATGGCAGGGTCATGGCCCCAGGGGAGGTAGGAGGAGGTATCTGAGAGCTGGCGCAATGTACAGTCAGTAAGCCGGATAACAGCAAGCTTAATGACCTGAGAGCACAGAGTGCAGTCAGTTCATGGGGAGATAGGTTAGAATGGGTGAAGGGGGCCAGGGAAATTAAGGTGACTGATGTCATGTTGACATTTCACGATGAACAGATCGCGTGCAGGTAAACGGGAGGAGTTCCAGGTGGATGGAGAGTGTTGGAGCTGGGTGGAGCAGTCTGTGGGATGGGGAGAGCACTCTTGTCCAAAGAAATGGGCATGGAGGCGAAGATGATGGAGAAATAATTCAATATTGTGGCTGAAATTCATTCTCCCAGGCTGATTGTTATCCACTCCTTTGTCTGTCCTTCTCTCTCTTGAGGGCTGTATCTCCACCTATCATTTACTCCTCACCCCCTCCCCTCACTTTATCTTCTGCAAAAAAAAAACAACTTTTTTCCTTGGTACCATCAGTTCTGAAGATGGGTCATTGGATCCTAAACATTAACTTTGATTTCTTTCCAAAAGTCCTGCCAGACCTGCTGAGATTTTCCGGCAATCTCTGATTTTGTTTCCTATTTCCAGCATCCACAGGGCTTTCTGTTTTTTTATTTAGATGTAGAGAGTATGTTAGTACATGTGGGGTGATCTAGAATGAAAGATCATAGTTTTAGGATAAGGATTAACTTATTTGGAACAGAAGATAAATTACTTTCTCAAAACGTCTTGAATTTGTAAAGTTTACTTGCCCAGAGTGCGGTGGATCATGTCCCATTATTGCGATCAACTAGTATTATTGAACAACAGTTACTCACAAATGTTATAAACCGTTTATTAACAAATTTTTTCCAAACATCAGAAGACAATGTAAAAACAACGAACTTTGTAACAACGGGATGTTCATTACAACAGCTACACCAACCACCGAGTAACTATTACCCACTGCCTACAAAGTATTTACAAAATTATTACAAACAGACATTCCTCATAGGAAGGCACACACGTGAAATACCTATTGCTGATTGCTTCAAGACTTTTCAAAGTTACGTTTAAAAAGTTTAAAAAAAAGGTTATGATAAAACCCTTTACATGCTGTGTTAAATCAATCTAAAAAGTTAAGACATTTAAAATGCAACTAAACACCTATAGGCTTTGAACAAAATTAATTTTGATATATTCCAAACTAGGTAGGCCTGAATGTTTCCATGGTTACAGAATGAGAATTCCCAATGCATTTTCCCATCCAGGCAGGTCCTGATTGGTGGGCAGTTAAAGCAAATTGAGAAAACTCCAGACTGTAAGCCCCTGTTACAGAAGTTTTATTAAAGCTTATCTTTTCTGCTTCTTTTTTACAGTGTTGCAATGTTTCATCAATTTGGCAGTGAGCATTCAAGGCCATAAATATAAGATAGTCATTTAGAAATCTTTAGAAACTCCCTTGCTCTGAGAATCCGGATCACATTATGACAGGGTGAGGTTGAGGTGAGTAGTACAGAAATGATGGGGTGGTGAGGATCGCAGATGCTGGAGAAGTCAGAGTCGATATAGAGTGGTGCTGGAGTAAGCACAGTAGATCAGGCAGCATCTGAGGAGCGAGAGAATCGATGTTTTTGGACTTCCTGATGAAGGGTTAAGCCTGAAACATCAACTCTCCTGCTCCTTGGATGGTGCCTGACCCGCTGTGCTTTTCCAGTGCCACACTTTATGGACTCGAAATGAAGGTGAGCGAGAGTATGAGGAAAGGGAATTTGGATGAAATGGAGGAAGCTCAAGTGGAACAGAAAGGATGGACAGAATGGTCTATTTTAATGCTGTAAATTCAGTACAGTCTGGTGTTACTGTGCATCAATGCGTCAGTGAAGAAAACTCTGACTGTCTCCTGGTGACTCATCTCAGGACAACTGTCTGAATCTGAGAGTCAGATCAAAGAAAGACATCCCTCACCATCACTCCCTCCACCATCCCAGCTCACCTCCATTAACCATCCACAGCTCATTGACATTGTCCTGCTCCTCTGTTGGCAACATAACACGCCGTTATTGTAATGCAAGAACCGTCAATGAATTTGATAGTTGACTCAGTGATTGTCTCTCACTTTTCGAGTAGTTATTAATTTAGTTCTTATTAATGTGTGTTACAATGCAATGCTGAGCAGGCGATGGCTTCGTGATATTATTGTTGGACAAATCCCTGCTGCGCAGGTGGTGGAATTTGAATTCAATAAAAATTGGAAATGAAGAATCTAATGTTGGCACGGAACAGTTGTTGGTTGTTGGAAAAACCCATCTGGGTCACTAATACCCGTTAGGGAAGGAAACTGCCATCCTTACCTGGTCTGGCCTACACGTGACTCCAGCAACACGGTTGACTTTTAACTGTCCTCTGGGTAATGCGTACTGGTTTAGGTAGTGACACTCATATACCATGAATGAAAACAAAGCGTTTTGTCAGTCATAGTTACGAGATAAGGAAGGTAGATAGAATTATGATACAGGTCAACCACAGGACTCTTGCCGGGTACTGGCATTGCCCCTGCATCTGAGCCAGAAGGCTTGGCTCCAAGTCCCTCCAGCTCCAGAGGTGTGTAATAACATCCCCGATGTGCCAAAGTTGTGTCTCCTGGTGGGAGAATCAAGGACCACAGAGCGCCACCTCAGAGTGAAGGGTCCAGCTGAGGAGGAAAAGACAGCTGAGGAGGAATTTTGTGTCTCAGAGAGGAGTGAATCTGTGGAATTCTTTACTGTACAGGACTGTTGAGGCTGGGTTGTTGAGAATATTCAAGGCTGAGGGAGACAGGTTTTTATTCAGGAAGGGAATCGAGGGATATGGGGAAAATGTAGGAAAGTGGAACTGAGGATTATCAGATCACTTATGACCTCATTGAATGGCAGAGGAGACTCGATAGGCTGAATGGTCTGGTTCTGCTCCCACACCTTATGGTCTTAACACGTTAATTTGAAAAAATGGACATGATCTAGTTGAATTGTAGAACATGCAGCAAAGGCAAAATGACCTCCTCTTGTTCTGATACTCTTGTGATATACAAACTAATGATCCACTTTCATTTTATAGCTTCCTTTCCTCACCCCACTTGGTAAACCTCTTTACCCAAATAAAAACACGAATCACATCTCCGTCTCTCGCTTCAATAATCTCCTATCGCCCTGTCCGGATCTGATCCATAAAGATCGGCCAACATTTGAAACCGGGGTCCCCAGTCAGTGAGGAAATCGTAATCCTGTTCGGAGTCGATGGAGGAGATGTCGAGGGAGCTCAGTGAGTCAGCGACTGAGTCAGCGCCTTCGTAACCGTAGACATGGAGGGTGTCGTAGGGCAGGCCATCTCTGTCACCGTCTGCTTCATCCTTCTTCATCTTGACCACTGAGCCCATGTCGTTGTTGGGCTTTCTGATCGGGGCGTAAACAGGGCTGCAGTTCACAGCCTTCGCTGGCCGTGGGCCGTTCACTCGGAGAGAGTTCAGCACCGTGATGTCGAAGGAGTTAGTGTCCATTTCCCCACCCCCTTCTTCGTCATACCTCACCAACTGCTCCCGGATTTCACCCGGAGGCTTCACCAACCCCACAAAGGCATTCTTCTTCCGTATCTTGTGGTGGACAATCAGCACTGCCAACACTGAGGGGAAGGGAAGAACAAAGTCAGTCATTCATTTCTGAAAGAACAACTAGAGGAGGAAGTATACTCCAACGGTTATGTATGTAGTTGGGTGGTGTTGCCCCTTTATGAGTTTGGGTCCAATGACACGGTTGGGGCAGTCTGGGACCCATTGTGAATCTGAGAGGATTCCCTGTTCACATTTACCCTCTATCTACAGCGTGTTCCATTTCTGCTTCCAGTGAACCACAACCACAATAACAATCACTTGCATTTAACTGGCACCTTTAGTAACCTTGGGATTAAATAACTTGGGATTTGCTAGGTTAGCCAGAATGAACAAAAAAAAATGAAGCTTGCTCTGATGTAAAGTTTGAGGTTAGATGATGAGCTGGTGATTAGAAAGCTCACTGGTTTTAATGTGTGTCTGTCAGTTAAAGAAAGTACATTTGGATTAAATGTTATAACTTAATAGTAAAGCCACACAGCAACTCCAAAAGGCTGGAGTCTTAGTTTAAAATAGATTAGGACATCAGACGTTGACCATTTATCATTAAGCAAAGAGTGCCTTAACCACAGTTTGGTGCTGTGTAAGTATCTCACAGTCAATTGGATGATGTAAAGGTGACAAGTGCAGAGCAAGCTAAGATTGAGGCCAAAGTTTGATAAAACCAAGTGCTAGAGCTAGTCCCTATGAGTCAATGGTCGACCTGGCCGTGGTTTAGGACAGGTTTGCCAGTGAGTGTAGTGCTGGAAAAACACAGCAGGTCAGGCAGCATTTGAGCGGCAGGAGAATCGATGTTTCGAGCATAAGCCCTTCATCAGTCTTCACTTTCTCCAAGTTTGCCAGTGATCAAATTCATCAAATTGCTGGAGACTTGACAGTGTCAGAGTTGACCACACAACCTGCCTGTAAGGAAAAAGGTTTGGGAAAGTTCGACTCAGGGCCATAGTTAGTTCAGGACAGGTCATCTGGGCAGTGACTGGAGATTGAGATGGAGCAGGCTGATCACCAGTTTTGGTGAGAACCTTAGACATGAGCACATGAAGCAGAGCGATATCTGCAATGTAAGGGTAAACTCGTGAGGTCTTACTATTTTTGCAGCATTTTTGACATGCAGTCTTTGAGAAAGAACATTGGCCACTTACAATACAGATATAATATACACTGTTATTAGAACAGCCTTGGATTATTTATACCTAGAGTTATCCAAAAATTCAGGAAAGTTGGGAACAGAAGCCTACAAGCATTCCCAAGCAGGACTTGGTAGGTATTGACAGACTGAGAATGGTGCTGACACTGGAGAGGTTATTTCAAAGGCCTGGACAAATACTCATGAGAGTTCCGATGATCTCAATCCCACCTTGAGGCTGGAGAATTTGAATTCAAATCAATAAACAATACAATATTCTTTTGTTGTCTCATGTTCTCTATTGTCAGAGTACAGTGAAGAGCTTTACAATGTCTGCCTTCTTACGGAGACGCCATAGGTATAAGTAGCTTGGTGCAATTCTTGGATACAACGGTGGAATAAAAGTAGTTGCACTACTTACGGAGTTGAAAACAAGTTTTTAAAAAAAGGAAAGCATTAAAGGGTTGACATTACAGTAAGGTAGGAAATTCCGAATAGACATTACCGTGCAGTAGCTCAGCACAGAGCTGCAACACATGGCCTGACCACCCCGCGCCAGGGTCAAATCTAACAGCTGTCCTCACTCTGCTTCAAACCCCAGAGCCCTCCGCGTTGGCACTCAGCTGCTCCAAGATAAGTGCCAGGGCTGCCTCCCTGCTCCAGGTCTCCACCTGGGACTCGCTGTCTGTGTGCTCCTCCGGGGCTGTATCCTCATCCCAGACTGGGGCTGTATCCCCATCTCAGACCGGGGCTGTGTCCCCATCCCACTCTGGGGCTGTATCCATCCCACACCGGGGCTGTGTCACCATTCCACTCTGAGTCTGTTAGTAAGTCAATTTGTGAGCAAGTCAGAGTATAATGCAGGACAATATAAAGGGGGGAAAAACAATGTTCAATTATTTAAATTTAATGTCACAATCTGATAGGGTGAGATTTGAACCCACGTTACCAGAGCCTCTGACTACCAGTCCGTATGGGATGAATAATATATAGTAGACACGTACAGAAAGGCCAACTGGCCCTTCTGTGGGTCTGGCTGCAGTGTGACCTTTAGGGCCTCAGTTGATTTGATGGCGGGATTCCAAACCCTGCAACAATCCAGGCTAGTAGCCCAGTGTGGAACAGAGGGAATGCTGCACTGCCAGAAGTGCTACCTTTCACAGGAAACTTTAAACCAAGGCACCGACTGTCTTCCATGGGTGTAAAAAGGCCAGTAGTGTTCTGTTTATTGTCCAAGACAATATTTGCCCCTCAACTGTCAAGACTAAAGGACAGATTATTCGGTCATTTATTACCACGTTGCTATTTGTGGCAAGCTGCTGTGTGCAAATGGATTGTTGTGTTTGCTACATTACAACAGCCTCAAGAAAAGTATTTTACTTTCTTTGCTGCACCTTCTGCAATTGACTCACCAATAGCAACGATGATGCAGAGGAAGACAATCAGCAGGACGGTGACGGTGACTCCTGAGGTGAGCGGAGCAAAGTGCCGGCAGTGTATCGGCTTCCTGTCTCTGTCACAGGTGCACACATTGATCTCCAGTTTCTCAGTGCTCCTCAGGGATGGATTCCCGTTGTCGGAGATGTTTATCAGCAACAAGAACTTGCTGGCCTCATTCTGATCGAAGCCTGCCTGTTTGACAGTGATGTTGGCAGTGTTATCTAGGGAAGAAAGGAGAGAATGAAGAGAGAAATTGTAAAGCTAAGAGAGAGAGAGGATAGGCTTTGGTTGCTGTCCGTTATCCTGTGCCATTGACATCACCGTTCTACCTCATAGGAAGGCTTCATCGTACAAAAGGTGCTGAGTGGATTAATAAGTATGGAACCAGGGATGAGGGACGTATGATAAGATTGGAGTGTATTGTTGAACAATGAGATCATGGAGTGCATGTTCATAGCTCCTTGAAAGTAGAACTGCAGGTAGATAGGATAGTGAAGAAGGCATTTGGTATGCTTTCCTGTATCGGTCAGAGTATTGAGTAGAGGGCTACTTTTGGAATATTGCATGCAATTCTGGTTTCCTTCCTATCAGAAGGATGTTGTGAAACTTGAAAGTGTTCAGAAAAGATTTGCAAGGATGTTGCCATCGTTGGAGGATTTGATCTACAGAGAGAGGCTGAATAGACTGGAGCACCGGAGGTTGAGGGGTGACCTTGTAGAAGTTTATAAAATCATGAGGGGCATGGATAGGATAAATAGACAAGGCCTTTTCCCTGGGATGGGGCAGCCCAGAACTAGATGGCATTAGTTTAGGGTGAGAGGTGCAAGATATAAAAGGGACCTAAGAGGCAACTTTTTCACGCAGAGGTGGTACGTGTATGGAATGAGCTGCCAGAGGAAGTGGTGGAGCTGGGTACAATTACAGCATTTAAAAGGCTTCTGGATGGGTATAAGAAGAGGATGAATTTAGAGGGAAATGGGCCAAGTGCTGGCAAATGGGACTAGATTAGGTTGGGATATGACATATGACACCAAGATTGGTGGAATAGCAGATAGTGAAGGGGACTGTCAGAGAGTACAGCAGAATATAGATAAATTGGAGAGTTGGGCAGAGAAATGGCAGATGGAGTTCAATCCGAGCAAATGCGAGGTGATGCATTTTGGAAGATCCAGTTCAAGAATGAACAGTACACAGTAAGTGGAAAAGTCTGGGGAAAATTGATGTACAGAAAGATCTGGGTGTTCATTGTACCCTGAAGGTGGCAATGAAATTCAATCGGACGGGGTATTGAGTACAAACGTTGGCAGGTCATGTTACAGTTGCGTAAGATTTTCTTTCAGCCACATTTGGAATACAGCATGCAGTTCTGGTCACCACATTACCAAAAGGATGTGGATGCTTTGGAGAGGGTGCAGGGGAGGTTCGCCAGGATGTTGTCTGGTATGGAGGGGGCTAACTATGAAGAGAGGTTGAGTAGGTTGGGATTATTTTCATGAGAAAGATGGAGGTTGAGGGGGAACCTGGTTGAGGTCTACAGAATCATGACAGGTATAGACAGGGTGGAGAGCAAGAAGCTTTTCCCCAGAGTGGGGGACTCAATTACTAGGGATCATGAGTTCAAAGTGAGAGGGGAAAAGTTTGAGGGAGATATAAGTGGAAAGTTCTTTACACAGAGGGTGGGAAGTGCTGGAACACATTGCCAGTGGAGATGGTAGGGCGGGCGATAAGATGTGTCTAGACAGATACATGAATGGGCAGGGAGCAGAGGGATGCAGATCCTTAGAAAATAGGCAACAGATTTAGATAGAGGATCTGGATCAACGCAGACTTGGAGGGCCGAAGAGCCTGTTCCTGTGTTGTAACCTTCTTTGTTTTGACATCGAACATAGAACATTACAGCGCAGTACAGGCCCTTCGGCCCTTGATGTTGTACCAACCTGTGAAACCAATCTGAAGCCCATCTATCCTACACTATTCCATTTTTATTCAAATGTCTATCCAATGACTACTTAAATAACATTATATTTGGCGAGTCTACTACTGTTGCAGGCAGGGCTTTCTACACCCTTACTGCTCTCTGAGTAAAGAAACTACTTCTGACATCTATCACCCCTCAATTTAAAGCTATGTCCCCTCATCACAGCCATCTCCATCTGAGGATAAAGGCTTACACTGTCCACCCTATCTAACCCTGGTCACATGGACAATTTAGACTGAAGGGTCTGTTTCTGTGCTGTACACGTGGTATGCAAAACAGCCCCAACTGTTTTGTATGAATAAGTTGTGGGCGGCACTGTGGCACAGTGGTTAGCACTGCTGCCTCACAGTGCCAGAGACCCGGGTTCAGTTCCCGCCTCAGGCGATTGACTGTGTGGAGTTTGCATGTTCTCCCCGTGTCTGCGTGGGTTTCCTCCGGGTGCTCCGGTTTCCTCCCACAGTCCAAAGATCTGCGGTCAGGTGAATTGGCCATGCTAAATTGCCCGTAGTGTTAAGTAGGGGGTAAATGTAGGGGTATGGGTGGGTTGCGCTTCAGCAGGTTGGTGTGGACATGTTGAGCCGAAGGGCCTGTTTCCACACTGTAAGTAATCTAATCTAATAAAAAATGTTGAGGCTGTTTTTGCGTACCACATGAATCAAATGAACACAGCCCGCTTAAAAAGTGTTGATGATGGAAACGAGAGACTGTTGTTTAGATCAGTGTGGTACTGGAAAAGCACAGCAGATCAGGCAGCATCCGAGGAGCAGGAAAATCGATGTTTCGGGCAAAAGCCCTTCATCAGGAAGAAACTGTGTCTAGTGACATGAAGCACATAATCTAATTATTTTTTCATGAGATGTGGGTTTCAGTGACTTGGCCACAATTTGTTTAGCATCCTGAACTGCCTTGAACCAAATGGTTTGTTCACCCATTTCAGAGTTAGAATTACACAAAGTCATATACAGGCCAGAACAGGTGGGGATGACAGATTTCCTTCTGTGAATCCACAGAAACCACAAAAGGCAGCCACTGGCCTCAGATGGGTCTATACAACAATTGATGAAAATAGCTTTATAATTCCAGTTTCCTAATTGGTTGAGTTATGTCAATCTATAAATCTCTGCGGACACCACGATAGGATTTCAACTCTTGTCCTCTGTCCAGGAGGTTGTTTGTACTGGCCAAGAGCAGTCCCATTCCAACACCAAGTCCATGAGCAAAATAACAAGAAGGGAAATGAGAGGTAGTTTCCTTTTACATGAGAATGCCCTGCCTACAAGGATAGTGGAAGCAGATTCAATAGTAACTTTCAAATTGGATTGGAATAAACTGGATAAATACTTACAAAATAAATACTGAGGAAACTATGGGGCTGGGCTATGGAACTAATTACTTAACTCCTTCAGAAAATCAGCTTGTTATGCTCAAATGTCTTTTTCCCAAGCAACTATTTGCTTCAGGGACTTAGTAATTCTCTCTGGCTCTCTACTTGCAATAATTTGCTTTCCTACTCATTGGATACAGCACACAGAGGAGCTCAAATGTCCACGTTTGCAGGTGATACTTTGATCCTTTAACAATTCAGGTTCAGAAAGTAAGATTGAGGCCATGATCAGATCAGCCATGATCTTGTTAAATGGCAGAGCTGGTTTGAGGGGTTGAATGGCCTCCTCCTGTTCCAAATCTGTATGATATTGATGTGACACTGCCATTTAGTTTCTGAGCTGGTTTGCTGTGTGTGCAGCTGAACCTGTTAGTACCCATACAGATTCTGCAACAGCAGAAGCTATAGCTGCAGCAGCAATAGACGTTAGTTGGTGGATTGACCTGGGCTGCAGAGGAGATTTTGAAAGCATGATCTTTTAACTTTTTATTCAATCACCCATTGTAGTGAGCTGAGGTGGTTGACCTGTTTTTTTAAAACGATGAGGCTCCTATTTCCCAGAATCACAGCAGTGTCCTGAGAAAGAAGGAGACTATTCACAACATGATGGTTGTACCAGCTCTTCAAATGAACACCATAACCCAATACCAGTTGCCTGCCTTCTCCCCTGTACCATTGCTAATTGTTTTTTTAATTAAAATACCCATCCCATGCCCCTCTTGAATGCCTCAATTGAACCTGTCTCCACCACATTCCCATACTCTATGAGTGAAAAAGGTTTTCCTGTTTCCTTTTCAGATTAGATTCTCTACAGTGCTCAAACAGGCCCTTTGGCCCAACAAGTCCACATGGACCCTCTGAAGGGTAACTCACCCATCTACTCCCTACTAATGAACCTATCACTATGGGCAATTTAGCATGGCCAATTCACCTGACCCACACATCTTTGGTCTGTAGGAGGAAACCCACGCAGACACGGGGAGAATGTGCAAACTCCACACAGGCAGTTGCCGGAGGCTGGAATCGAACCCAAGCCCCTGACGCTGTGAGGCTGCAGTGCTAACCACTGAGCCACTGTACTGCCCAGCGATCTTTTGAATCAATGCCCTCTCTTGTTCTTTTAGCAAGCAGGGACAACTTCTCCCTGTCTACTCTATGCAGCACACTCACGATTTTGAAAAGCTCTATCAAATTTCCAGTTAATCTTCACCTCTCCAAGGAGAACAGTCCCAAATTCTTCAATCTGTCTCGTCACTGTAGTTCTTCATTCCTAGAACCATTCTAGTAAATTGCGTCTGTACTTTCTGCAGTGTGTTCACATCTTCCTCACAATGTGGCACCAGAACCGTACACAATACTCTGGTGGAGGTTGAAACTGTCCGATACATCTATTTAACCTGGTGATGAGGAGGAATCCTTTGTCTTAGAGGGTCATGAGTATTTGGAACAGTTTTCCCCAGAAGGCGGTGGACACTTAGGAATATAGGAAAAGGATAAGGCTATTCAGCCTGCTTTGACATTCTGAATCATGGCTATTTACCTCCTCAGTCCCACTTTCCCTCACTGTCAGTACATCCCTCAATGTCATTCAACTCCAAAAGCCTATTGATTTCTGTTTTGAATCTGCTCAATGTCTGAGCTTCCATGGGTCTCTGAGATCGAGAATTCCAAAGATTTACTACACACTGAGTGAAGACATTCCTCCTCAGATCAGTCTTAGACAGCCAGCCCCTTATCTTGAGATCGTGTCCCCAGTCACAAATCGCTAAAGAGTCATAGAAATGTACAGCATGGAGACAGACCCTTCAGTCCGGCTTCTCCATGATGACTAGATATCCTAAATTAATCTCATTCCATTTTCCTGCACGTGGCCCATATCCCTCTAACTCTTTCCTATTATCCATCCAGATGCCTTTTAAATGTTGTAATTGTACCAGCCTCCAACACTTCCTCTGGCAGCTCATTCCATACACACACCACCCTCTGTGTGTGAAAAAGCTGCACCTCAGATCCTTTGTAAATCTTTCCCCTCTCACCTTAAGCCTATGCCCTCTAGTTTTGGATTCCAGTCCCCTGAGGAAACAACCTTGGCTATACAACCTGTTCATGTCCCTTATGGTTTTTTGAACCTTTATAAGGCCACCCCTCAGCCTTTGATGCTGCAGGGAAAATAGACCCAGACTCTTCAACCACCAGCCGGGAGACAATTTCAGACACAGTTAATGAAAATTATTAAGGCAAAATAGATGGAGTGTTGATCAACAAGGGGCTCCAAACATTATTGGAGAGCTGGGAATGTAGAGTGGGTGTCACAATCTGATCAGACATGACCTTGTCAAACGGCAGAACAACTCGAGGGGCCGAATGGTCTACTCCTGCTCCTTATTCATATGGTATATGATCTCTCACTAGCTCTACAATAGCCACTTGCATTTATATAGGATCATCTTTCGTGCAGTGAAACATTGAAGTGTTTCTCAGAACATTATCAAACTAGTGGATTGAATAAACACACAAAAAAGCACCAACTGAAGAAAGGAGGTGTGAGGTATTGGGAAAAGCTGAAGGTGATGGTGAGGGCTGGGGTGACTAAAGTCATGGCCAGAGGGGTCAGTTCAAACAAGTGTCTTAAAGGCAGAGAGAGGAATACTAACATTTGGGGATGCAAGATATCAGAACTTAGGTTTTAGGTCTGAAAACCATCCAGGACAAAGCACTTTGCTGGAAGGGCATGCCAAAGCATTAACTTAAACACTTACTCCCTCCACTGAAGCTCAGTGGCACCAAAGATCCTTAGACAGCACTTTCCAAACCCTTGACCACTAGAAGGACAAAGGCAGCATGGGAACACCAGTCTCTACAAGTTCCCCTCCAAGTCATTCACCATCCTGACTTGGAAATATATCGCTGTACCTTCACCGTCTCTGGGTCAAAATCCTGGAATTCCCTTTCTCAAAGCACCATGAGTCTCCCTACATCTCATGGACTACAGTGATTCACGACAGCAGTCAATCACCATGAGGGATGGGCAATAAATGTTAAACCAGCCAGCAATGCCCACTTCCCATGAATGAATAAAAAAGGATGCTGACTGGGTTCTCTGGTTGCCAAACCTCCTGGAAATGGGAGCAGTTTCTCCTTGACAACTCTATCAAACCCTCACAATTTGAAGACTTCAACTAAATCTTCTTTATGAGGATGCTTCTTAGAGAAGGCACTAATCAAATCTCTCATCCCTTGTGTGCTTTTAGAACATGTCAAAGTTAAAAATCACACAACACCAGGTTATAGTCCAACAGGTTCATTTGGAAACATTAGCTTTCGGAGCATCTTACAATCTTATTCTCCACAACCACCTGATGAAGGAGCAGCGCTCCGAAAGCTAGTGCTTCCAAATAAACCTGTTGGACCATAACCTGGTGTTGTGTGATTTTTAACTTTGTACACCCCAGTCCAACACCGACTCCTCCACATCATGACTAACTTGTAACCTTCCTGCAGGTTGGTCTCCACATATTACCAGTGGGCTTTATTTGTGTTGTATATCATTATATGAAGTTCCTATTTCACTTCAACAGAGGTTCGTCTATCGTGAAAATGTCTATTGAAATCAGACAGCTGAATTTGGCTGTGTTTATTCATCACTCATTGACTAGCATTGTGCAGCATCATTTCAGGTCCTTTCTCCCTGTTATATTATCCTGATGTTTTCACTTACTGCCATTGTCCTTGACTGAGAAGTTGCTGTCCTTCTCCGCTATCCTGAAATGAAATCTGACAGATGGAGTAATTTCATCGAGATCAACAGCAGAGATCATTTGGATAACCTAGAGTCAATTCAAATAATAATACAGTATCACATGGTGTGTTCATATAGAATATAAACAATACAATTCCTGAATTACATGTTGTGCTATTATATAATATAGACAGTGTGATACCCAGTATTACGTAATACATTAATACATACAATACACAATGTCATATCCTGTTACAGATGGTAAATTAATATATACTGTAGACAACATTATATCCATTACCATATGACTTATTAATGCATACTATAGATGTTGTGATGCCCAGTATCGTGTGGGTTGACACCATATTCAGTATCACATGCTGTGTTAATATATATTATTATTCAGTGTCACATGGCAGTGTTATACACGTTAATATATTGCATGTTAATATAGATTTTTGGCCAATCTCCACTCACCGTTCCAACTGCATCATCTTCACAGACATGGGGATTGTAGTTTTCAGCCAAAGTTGGAGCATTATCATTTTTATCCAACACTTTAATTGTCACTTGAGTATAGGATGTGGAATCTATAAAGCAAGCAGTAATGTAAGTGATTAGCAACGTTGAGAGGTATAGGGAAGGAAATGAAGTACTCAGCTTCAGAGAAACTGAAGCAAGGGCTGCTAGTAGTGGAAATGTGAAGTACTCTACAGCTTGAACTTGGAGGAATGCAGCAGTGTCAGATGGTTATAGAGCCCAAGGAGATTATGGCTGAGGGAAGGCCAGGGTTCTGGAGATATTTTGAAGAGAAGAACAAGGGTTTTGGAATTGGAAGTTATCAGACTGTGTGTGTCAATGCGATGCATGCGTTGGGGCAGGTTATACATGAACTGGAGAGCTTTGGATAAAGTGGTAATTCCAGATGGTTCATGGAAGGATACTGACTAGAAGAGCACTGGAACAGTTCATTGAATCCCTACAGTGTGGAAGTAGGCCATTCAGTCCATCACTGACCCTCTGAAGAGCATCCCATCCCTGTTACCCTGGATTTCCCATGGCTAATCCACTCAGCCTGCACATCCTTGGACACAAGGGGGCAATTTACATCTTTGGACTGAGAGAGGAAACCGGAGTACCTGAAGGAAACCCATGCAGATATCCAAGGGTGGAACTGAACCCAGATACCTGGTGCTGTGAGGTAGCAGTGCTAACCACTGAGCCACTATGCCACCCCTTAAGTATTGGTGATGATTCAGTCTGAAATGAAGGTCTCTGCAGGCAGGAATGGAGACTTACTGTTTTTACCAACTTCATGGGCTGCCACTGTGATGTTGTGCCAGGCAATATCTTCTCGATCTAGCTCCACACCGGTTTTAATCACACCATCATCTTGTCTGATGTCAAAAAATTCTTTCCCATCTATTAATGAGTACCTGGAGGCACAGAATACATTTCCAAACAACATAACATTACAACGCTGAACTCAAAATATTCATTTAACTATGCTAAATTATTTCATACTTCTGAGATTATATGTATCAAATAACAATCCAAAGGGCAGCACGGTGGCACAGTGGTTAGCACTGCTGCCTCACAGCGCCAGAGACCTGGGTTCAATTCCTGCCTCAGGCGACTGTCTGTGTGGAGTTTGCACGTTCTCCTCGTGTCTGCGTGGGTTTCCTCCGGGTGCTCCGGTTTCCTCCCACAGTCACAAAGATGTGCGGGTCAGGTGAATTGGCCATGCTAAATTGCCCGTAGTGTTAGGTAAGGGGTAAATGTTGGGGTATGGGTGGGTTGCGCTTCGGCGGGTCGGTGTGGACTTGTTGGGCCGAAGGGCCTGTTTCCACACTGTAAGTAATCTAAGTAATCTAATCTAAGCGTCAAAGCACCTGACAGAATTGAATTGAGGGGCTCAGGGTGGTTTATACATGGAATAACATAAAAAACAGGAGTGAGTTACAGACTGGAATCTGATCTGGAGGTTCAGGGGGTTTATAAACCAAGGGTGATATGAGACAAAACCCTTTTCACTCAGTGAGCAGTTAGAGTCTGGAAGGTACCGGCTGGAAAAGTGGTGGAGCCAGGTTCAATTGAAGCATTTAAGAGGGAATTGGATGATTCTTTGGTTAAAGTGGTGTGCAAGAGTTTGGGGAAATTGCAATATCTGATACATTGCTCTCGTTTCCATTGAGTGAAATTCCCGGTGTTTATCCAAGATAATTGATCCAAGTGGATTCCTTACCAAATGCTGTTTTTGGCGCGGTCTGGGTCCTTAGCTGAAACCCTCCCGATCGAGGTGTCAATGGGCTGGTTCTCACTGACAGTGAAGGTGTAGTGACCTCGGCTGAATACCGGAGGCTCATCCACATCGAGCACATCGATGACAACAACTGTCTTAGTCTTGTACTTCAGCCCCTTCACTAATGTGGGGTTTTCTGCTTCCAATTCAATCTGGTGCTGTCGCTGCTTCTCAAAATCCAGGCTCTGTTTAAACAGAAAGCAGATGACAACTAACTGTGTAGGCTGTGGCATTGGCTTGGTAGTTAGTAGAAACAAACTCATAGGACAAGGGAGAATTCAAAATCCTGAATCCTCACTGACCCCCACCACAACATCTACATTCCTCACTCCCCTCTCCCATATCCTCACCCCCTCCTGCTCCCACATGCTCACACCACCTCCTACCCATGTCTACACACACTCCCCCTCCTTTGTCCTCACATTCCTTTCCCATGTCCCCACCCCCCTCCTGCTCCCACATGCTCAGCCCGTCTCCCCCTCCCATTTCAATATTGCGAGACTTCTGTGTGCACTGCAGCCTTTGCTTACGATATGGTATGTATATTCGGTCTGGGACCGTGTTCATGTCTGAATTAGAGGGTGGGACCAGTTGTGTGTGTGTGTGTCAGCCTTTTATAGCAAGTGGTGATAGTTTCACAGTTATCGTTACTGTGACAAGCTTTCAATTCCCAGTTTACTTTTAAAACTAATTAATTGAATTTAAATTTCACCAATTACCACTGTGGAGCTTGAACCTACATTCCCAGAACTATTAGCCGGGGATTCTGGATCACTTATCCAGTGAAATTATCATGCTATCACCTTCACCAGCACCTCCTAAGTATGCCCTATCTGGAGGCTAGAGGGAAGAGCAGCAGATACAAGGGAATGGCGTCCCTTTCAAGTTCTCCTCCAAGCCAGTCTGCATCCTGACTTGAAAGTATATCGCCATTCCTTCAGTGTCACTGGGTCCAAATCCTGGAATTCCCTCCCTAAAAGGGCATTGTGTGGACTGCAGTGTTTCCAGACAGCAGCTCACTCCCACCTTTTAAGGAGTTTGGCAACAAATGCTGTCCTTGCCCACAAACAATTGAAGTAAAAAATGAGGTCTGCAGATGCTGGAGATCACAGCTGCAAATGTGTTGCTGGTCAAAGCACAGCAGGTTAGGCAGCATCTCAGGAATAGAGAATTCGACGTTTCGAGCATAAGCCCTTCATCAGGAATAAGAGAGAGAGAGCCAAGCAGGCTGAGATAAAAGGTAGGGAGGAGGGACTAGGGGGAGGGGCGATGGAGGTGGGATAGGTGGAAGGAGGTCAAGGTGAGGGTGATAGGCCGGAGTGGGGTGGGGGCGGAGAGGTCAGGAAGAGGATTGCAGGTTAGGAGGGCGGTGCTGAGTTGAGGGAACCGACTGAGACAAGCCGACCCATTGTCTCAGCCTGCTCCTGCCCCACCGAACTCATCTCCCAATACCTCGACACGGTCCTGTCCCCTTTAGTCCAAGAACTCCCCACCTACGTTCGGGACACCACCCACGCACTCCACCTCCTCCAGGATTTTCGCTTCCCCGGTCCCCAACGCCTTATTTTCACTATGGACATCCAGTCCCTGTACACCTCCATCCCCCATCACGAAGGACTCAAAGCCCTCCGCTTCTTCCTTTCCTGCCGCACTAACCAGTACCCTTCCACTGACACCCTCCTTCGACTGACTGAACTGGTCCTCACCCTGAATAACTTCTCTTTTCAATCCTCCCACTTCCTCCAAACTAAAGGAGTTGCCATGGGCACCCGCATGGGCCCCAGCTATGCCTGCCTCTTCGTAGGATACGTGGAACAGTCCATCTTCCGCAACTACACTGGCACCACCCCCCACCTTTTCCTCCGCTACATCGATGACTGTATCGGCGCTGCCTCGTGCTCCCACGAGGAGGTTGAACAGTTCATCAACTTTACTAACACCTTCCATCCCGACCTGAAATTCACCTGGACTGTCTCAGACTCCTCCCTCCCCTTCCTAGACCTTTCCATTTCTATCTCGGGCGACCGACTCAACACAGACATCTATTATAAACCGACTGACTCCCACAGCTACCTGGACTACACCTCCTCCCACCCTGCCCCCTGTAAAAACGCCATCCCATATTCCCAATTCCTTCGTCTCCGCCGCATCTGCTCCCAGGAGGACCAATTCCAACACCGCACAACCCAGATGGCCTCCTTCTTCAAGGACCGCAGATTCCCCCCAGACGTGATCGACGATGCCCTCCACCGCATCTCCTCCACTTCCCGCTCCTCCGCCCTTGAGCCCCGCTCCTCCAACCGCCACCAAGACAGAACCCCACTGGTTCTCACCTACCACCCCACCAACCTGCGCATACAACGTATTATCCGCCGCCATTTCCGCCACCTCCAAACGGACCCCACCACCAAGGATATATTTCCCTCCCCTCCCCTATCAGCGTTCCGCAAGGACCACTCCCTTCGTGACTCCCTTGTCAGATCCACACCCCCCACCAACCCAACCTCCACCCCCGGCACCTTCCCCTGCAACCGCAGGAAATGTAAAACTTGCGCCCACACCTCCACACTCACTTCCCTCCAAGGCCCCAAGGGATCCTTCCATATCCGCCACAAGTTCACCTGTACCTCCACACACATCATCTATTGCATCCGCTGCACCCGATGTGGCCTCCTCTATATTGGTGAGACAGGCCGCTTACTTGCGGAACGCTTCAGAGAACACCTCTGGGCCGCCCGAACCAACCAACCCAATCACCCCGTGGCTCAACACTTTAACTCCCCCTCCCACTCCACCGAGGACATGCAGGTCCTCGGACTCCTCCACCGGCAGAACACAACTACACGACGGCTGGAGGAGGAGCGCCTCATCTTCCGCCTGGGAACCCTCCAACCACAAGGTATGAATTCAGATTTCTCCAGCTTCCTCATTTCCCCTCCCCCCACCTTGTCTCAGTCGGTTCCCTCAACTCAGCACCGCCCTCCTAACCTGCAATCCTCTTCCTGACCTCTCCGCCCCCACCCCACTCCGGCCTATCACCCTCACCTTGACCTCCTTCCACCGATCCCACCTCCATCGCCCCTCCCCCTAGTCCCTCCTCCCTACCTTTTATCTCAGCCTGCTTGGCTCTCTCTCTCTTATTCCTGATGAAGGGCTTATGCTCGAAACGTTGAATTCTCTATTCCTGAGATGCTGCCTAACCTGCTGTGCTTTGACCAGCAACACATTTGCAGCCACAAACAATTGAAAGAATGAAAGAAAATACAGTGAGTATCAAATTACCTTCTTGACTGTTATAACTCCCTCTTGTGTATGTGGGTCTGTTTTAATGCCAAACATACTATTGCGACTGACAATTGTGTACAGTATTTTTGCATTCTCTCCTTCATCCAGGTCCTTGGCTTTCACTCGATTTACTGCACTTCCAATTGTGGCATCCTCCAAAACAGAATAGTTGTATTGCCCTGCAGATATAGTGAAACTCACATTCATATTTGGTTAGGAGCTTGCTGCAAAGATAATACTGTGTCGTATTATGAGCCAGTTTACTCATTTCCCCTCTCCCCACCCCAGTTCCAACCTTCCAGCTCAGCACCATCCTCATGACCTATCCTACCTGCCAATCTTCCTTCCCATCTATCTGCTCCACCCTCCTCTCTGACCTATCACCTTCATCCCCATTCCCATTCACCTATTGTACTCTTTGCTACCTCCCCCCCAGCCCCACCCCCCCTCCCATTTATCTCTCCACACCCGAGGCTCCCTGCCTCCATTCCTGATGAAGGGCTTTTGCCCGAAACGTCGATTTCCCTGCTCCTTGGATGCTGCCTGACCTGCTGTGCTCTTCCAGCACCACTCTAGTCTGGACTCTGTATTATGAGATAGTCAGGTCTGTACTTTTCAAACAGCTCCACAGCATGACAACATATGATGTGTCTGCACGAGAGAACCCACTTGACTTCAGGCACAGTCTCTTCGCAATGGAGTCCGTGTCATCAGCCAGTGAAGTGCATTGTATGGTAACACCAGCAAGTAAACACAGAGCCCAGACTGTGTGTAAGCCTGTGGTATCCTGGTCTTGATAACAAATAGTGCTGTCAGTAAACTTCAAGACATCTATCTACTAAGAATGTGATGCTTTTGTGGCATATTTTGAAAGAGCTGGAAATGTATTGCTGGAAAAGCACAACAGGTCAGGCAGGATCCAAGGAGCAGAAGAATCGACATTTCGGGCCTGACGTTTTGGGTTTCCTGAAGAAGGAGTCATGCCTGAAATGTCAATTCTCCTGCTCCTTGGGTGCTGCCTGACCTGCTGCGCTTTTCCAGCAACATATTTTCAGCTCTGATCTCCAGCATCTGCAATCCTCACTTTCTCCTCGAATATGTTGAAAGAGCCACCTTGTAGAAAACCTTAAATCACAGGCCACTAATAATATGCAAACTGGCCAGTGGTTCAGGAAATTCAGATACACTCTTGGAGTTGAAACCTCCAGGATTTGCATGTGAACATACATACAGAGAAAACAATGAGGAGCAGGAATAAGCCACTCAGAATTGAATCTGCACAGCTGATCAATAAGATCATGTTGGATTTGATTATTCCACAATCTCACCTACCCCTTGATGATCATTTGCCCCAATCTGCTTAACTTGTGCTATATATGTTTTCATTACTTGCTTCACACCAATCTCAGTTCACCTTTCATTCCTTATTATCTTTAAGAACTTGTTGGTTTAAAAAAAATAGAAATTTAGCTTCAAGAACTGTTCTCCTCTGAAGACCAATGTTCACCCCCCTCCCCACCCCAGCTCTCTGATGGATTTAGAAATCCTGGTGCAGGAAGCTGCAATGTTCATTCACAGAGAGAGAGGATAAATAGAAGGGATGCTATTCTCTAGAGCTTAGAGGGTTGAAATGTGATCTCATTGGACGATAAGAAGTTCTTGGAAATGGTCGATGCTAAGAGGTTCCTTCCCTGGGCAGGACAGTCTTGCCTCAGAATAAACTGAAATTGGGAGCAGTGGTGAAGTGGCAGTATCACAGTGTGGGTAATATGAAAATCCAGGTGAATGTTCTGCGGACATGGGACTCTGGAATAAAAACTAGCTTAATGGAATCCCTAAAGCCATTGTAAATTGTCATGAAAAACCCCTCTGGCTCATGTGGGAAAGAACTATGATGTCCTCACCTGGTCAGGTCTACATGTGACTCCACAACAACGTAGGTGACCCTTAACTGTCCTCTGGGCAAATAAGAACAGGCAATAAATGTGACACATAACCAGTGACGCCTTCATCCTATGAAATGCATAAAATAGGGATTGGGTCCTTAGGGCTGGGATGATGCAACATTTCACCACTCAGAAGGTTGTGTATCCTTGGCATTCTTTATCCCAGAGGATTGTGGAAGCTCAGTCATTGTGTAATTCAAGACAGAGATTGGTAAATGCTTGGTTACGAGAAGATTGGGTGGATATGGGGATTGTGTATGAGGGTGGATTTCAGGAAGATTGACCACCATGATCCTGCAGAATGGTGCAGCACACAAGACATCAGCATCTAACCTGCTTCGATTTTTTAAAGTTCCTATGTGCTTTATTTGCATAAATGAATTTGCACGTGACGTACCTGCACGATAGTAGAGGAAGTGTGCAGTGCGGCATTTTTCATGGGATGTGTACAGCGTTGTCAATGCCAGCCTCTGTTGTCCCTCCCTTAATGCCCCTGAACTGAGTGCCTTGCTCAGTCATTTCAGAGGATATTGGAGAGTCAACCACATTGCTGTGGGACTGGAGTCATATGTAGGCCAGACCAGGTAAGGCTGGCAGATTCCTTCCCTAAATGGACATTAGTGAACCAGGTGTGTTTTTCTTGACAATGAACAATGGATTTGTGGACAACATTTGTGGGAGAAGTGACTGCATGTTGACTGTGGAAGCCATTTTCCCTAATCAGGGGAAACACGTTAGTTAAACGACCTGCTAATTGGATTCTCTCAGAGATAATGCTGTTGTACCTCTGCATCCACTGCTGAGACCCCTGAGGGATCTCTCACTCCATGGGAGCTCCAGCTAAAACAATAGGAGAAAGTGAAGACTTTCTGATGAAGGCTCCTCCTGATGAAGGACTTATGCCTGAAACGTCGACTCTCCTCTCCTCGGATGCTGTCTGACTGGCTGTGCTTTTCCAGCATCACACTCTCAGCTAAAACAATATCCCTGCAGACAAGATGTAACCAAACTATTTAATATTGATAGTCTCTAAACACTTGCTACTATGAATAGGATGCTACCTGAGCGGTTTCAATTGTACAACTGATCAATGTTGTTAGGCCAATAGCGTTGTTAGTCTTTTAATATTGTTAAACTATCTATCGTAGTTAGACCTGTATTGTTCTGTAACAAACAATCAGCCATTTGTAACCCTTTATAAACTGTATACACCTGTAGCTGGAGGGAGAATTTACAAATCATCAGTGCTGAGGATCATTCCGAGCTGAGAGGTCATTCAGTACTGAGTGGTCATTCCGTGCTGAGTGGTCATTCCGCGCTGAGCTGTCATTCAGTACTGAGCGGTCATTCTGAGCTGAGTGGTCATTCCGAGCTGAACTGTCATTCTGTGCTGAGCGGTCATTCCGTGCTGAGCGGTCATTCCGTGCTGAGCGGTCATTCAGTACTGAGCGGTCATTCTGAGTTGAGTGGTCATTCCGAGCTGAGCGATCATTCCGAGCTGAACTGTCATTCCGTGCTGAGCGGTCATTCCGAGCTGAACTGTCATTCCGAGCTGAGCGGTCATTCCAAGCTGAGCAGTCATTCCGAGCTGAACGGTCATTCCAAGTTGAGTGGTCATTCCGAGCTGAGCGGTCATTCAATACTGACCGGTCATTCTGAGCTGAGCGGTCATTCAGTGCAGATCGATTATTCTGAGCTGACCGGTCATTCCGAGCAGAGCGGTCATTCAGTGCAGATCAATCATTCCAAGTTGAGCGGTCATTCAGTGCAGATTGATCATTCCGAGCTGAGAGGTCATTCTGAGCTGAGGGATCATTTCGAGCTGAGGGATCATTCCGAGCTGAGAGATCATTCCGAGTTAAGCTATCATTCTGAGCTGAGTGGTCATTTACCTCTTCCCACGATATCATGAAATAAACCAACATGCCAATTTCACAAGGTTTGCGTACGAGGTTTATTGGAAATAGGAAATTTATCCGACATCATTAGACTCCAGTTTTTTAAAATTGAATTCAAATTGCAAAATATGCCAAGACAGGATTCAAACCCAGATCCCCAGAACATTACCTGTGTCTACTGGGGCACGGAGGGCCAGTGGTCAACACTGCTGCCTCACAGCGCCAAGGACCCAGGTGTGATTCCAGCCTTGGGTGATGGTCTATGTGGGGTTTACACATGCTCCCTGTGTCTGAATGGGTTTCCTCTGGTGCTCTGGTTTCCTCCCACAATCCAAAGATTTGCAGATTAGATGAATTGACCATACTAAATTGCCCACAGTGTTCAGGGATGTGTTAGTGAGGGGTAAATGTAGAGTAAGAGGAGAATGGGTATTGGTGGGATATTCTTCAGAGGGTTGGTGTGGACTTGATTGGCTGTAGGGATTCTATGAATTAATAAGCTAGTGCTAATACCACTAGTCTATTGCCTCCCCTAGCCTGAAAATAATAGATATTTGATCTTTGTTGCCTCTATGTTTTCACCAATTCTCTTCCGCCTCTACCTGCCCTCTGACCCTGCTAGCCATAAGGTCCCTAGCCTGAAGTCCTCTCCTGTTGGTACCACCGCCGCATTAAGGTTCGCTTAGTTATATGGAATTGTTATTGAAGTAAAGAATCAATTAGTCCCTTCATGATTGATGCAAACTCTTACAAATTATTTTCAAACATTCTTAAATTCAGTGATTGATATGGCTTTGAGAGAGCTCTGCATTAATCATGCTGTGGAGTGCTGTAGCTATGTCTCTGGATTGTGTTTCACCCATTAACTCAATCCCGTGTAGCTGTCCCTTTGTGGATTCTATACCTATTGGGTTCTCCTCAATGTTCAGTGTCTGTCCTACAGTTTTAGAGGCTGCTTTGTTTTGTATCTATAGCACATTCTTAACTTAGACTAAGTCTCTCTCAAACTCAGTAATCCTGTAAACTCTTTGTTTGTAATAAGACATACACTACATTGTGCACAGTTCCTTAGTATAGTACTTCTTCCAAATCTCTGTTGTAGGATTCTCTCTCCCTATGTTCTGCCAATGACTGAGTTACATGATAATTTTAAATATCATCATCAGTATTATTGTGTTGGTTTCCTACTATACTATGAATTCCACAGATATTTTAAAGAAATTATACATTTTCCTTACTTCTGGTCAAGAGTTACCGTAGCATATGGTTATACTCCTTTCTCCCCTCTTAAATAAAGTTTCCCAATAAATGTGTCTCTGTCTTTTGAAAATTGAATTAAGACAACTTAGTTGGAAATGAGAAATCTAGTTTTTCACACAAACGTTGGCAGAAATTTACAATTCTACTCTGTATAAGTCTGTGCATTAGAAGGGATGAGCAATTTCAACTCTGGGGGCGATAAGGGTCTTGTTGGGTTAAGGTGTCAGGGCTTTGTAACCAACGTATGTAAATAGATCTGTGATCCAGATCAGCCCCAATCAACTCAGACGGTAGAGCAGACATGAGTTATTGAATGATTTCCTGCTGTTTATAAGTCTCCACTTCAATGAGTGTGGTGGGATCTTACTGTGTGGGAAGTAGGGTGCGTTGTCATTGATGTCAGTCAGAGAGATGTATACAGTAGCAGATGAGCTCATTCCTCCTTGTTCAAGACCCATGTCCTTGGCTTGGACAATGACCCGATAGTCTTTCTTCCTCTCCCTGTCCAGGTTAGGGTTCACAACACGTATAATTCCTACAAATAAAGAGAAGAATAATATTTGTCATTAGAGGTGCTCTTTAATGCCATTGTAACTGAAAGTCATCACAGGCAAACTCTACAAAAGAAACAAGACTTATAGATATATCTCAGCCTTTCGACAATTATGGATTGTCTCCTATAATAGGTCAGGTTAAAGTGGAGGGACTATTATGCACAGCAAGGTCCCACATACAGTTGGTTTCAGTGAAGTTGGTCACAAGATGAATATTGACCAAGATACTGGGGAGATCTCACCTTCTCTGTTCAAAGTAGTGGCTGGTGGATATTTTACAATCTGCCCTGAGAGAGTGGATGGAGCATCATCTTAATGTTGTACATGATCGAAGATACCTCTTGCTGTGCAGCACCCCCTACAGCTGTACTGTAGGAGACTGAGCCTGGATAATGTGCTCAAGTACCTGGAGTGGGATTCAGACGCACCACAGAACGTATGGACATGTGCATAAGGAACAGCAATAGACCATTCAGCCCTTGAGTCTGCTAGGCCATTCAATCAGACCAGAGCTGAACTGATTATTCCACATTCCCATCTGACCTTGATAAACAGCCCCTCCCACCCCTTCAAGAATCAAACCACCTCTGCCTTAAACATATCAAGGACTTTGCTTCCATTGTCTTTTAAGGAATAGTTCCAAAGACTCCACCCTCTGTGAGAACTTTTATTAGCCACATCTCCATTTTAAATATTACAAAGACTGTGTCTTTATTTTTGTGTTGTTTAAATTGTGGACTGAAATGAGAAAAGAGTTGTTTGAAAACTAAGGATTGATTTTACGTTTTGAGAGCCAGTAAATTGATATTCATTGCTGTGGGTTGCAACAGTGTTTGCAGATGAACTGGATCCAAGTGACTGTGTACAGATTTGAGTGGTAACAGATTAGTCTGTAAACAGTGACCAATTGTTGACGTCAAATGCCCTCTGCCTGCCAACGACAAGTGATTAGTTCTCAGGTAACTAAACAGCTTGGGACTGTGAGCAAGATACAGAAAAGACTTCAGGTTTCCACCAGCCAAGGGGCTCTTGCTCTGTTTGCTTCAGGAAGCCATTTTAAGCCTGAAGTACACCAGAGTTTCTTTCCTTCAGCAGAGTATGTGTCAATTAATTGACATTGCTCTCATAACAGCGGGGAAGAAACTGTTCCTGGACCTGTTGATGCATGTGTTCAAGCTTCTGTATCTTCTGCCTGATGGAGGAGGTTGTAGGAGAGTATGACCAGGGTGATGATATTGGCAGCCGTTCCGTGGCAAAGAGAGGTCTAAATCATAGAATCCCTACAGTGTAGGAGTGGGCCATTTGACCCATTGGGTCCACACTGACCCTTTGAAGTGCATCCTATCTGCTACCCTATCCATGTAACCCTACATTTCCCATGGCTAACCCACCTAGCCTGCACGTCCCTGAACACTCTGGATAATTTAGCATGGCCAATCCACCTTGACCTGGATGCCTTTGGATTGTGGGAGAAAACTGGAGCACCCTGAGGAAACCCACGCAGACACGGGGAGAATGGGCAAACTCCACACAGTCAGTCGCCTGAGGCTGGAATCAAACCCAGGTCACTGACATGGTGTTGCACCAGTGCTAACCACTGAGCCACCGTGCTGCCCCATGGATGGGAGGTTGGCTTGTGTGATGGCCTGGGCTGTGTTCACACTTCTCTGTGGTTTCTTACAGTCCTGGGCAGATCAGTTGCCATACCAAGCCGTGATGCACCAAGATAGGATGCTTCCTATGGTGCATGTATAGAAGTTGATGAGCGTTGTGATGTGTCTGGTGATAGTGGGCCTTGAATTCTATTGTTTCTGGACAGTGATCTCTGGTTCCAGATTCTTCCACAAGAGGAAACATTGTCTCCACATCCACCCAATCAAGACCCCGCAGGATCTTCTATGTTTCAATCAAGCCAATACTTAATATTCTCATGCATACAAGCCTAACCTGTCCAGTCTTTCCTCATAGGCCTTTGGTATAGGTCTCATAAATATTCTCTGACTTCTGTCTAATGCACTTACACCCATCCTTAAATAAGGTGATCTACATTGTACACTGTGCTGTGGGTGTTGTCTTGGAGGAGAAAGTGAGGACTGCAGATGCTGGAGATCAGGGTCGAGATGCTGCGCTGGGAAAACACAGCAGGTCAGGCAGCATCCGAGGAGCAGGAGAATTGACATTTTGGGCATGAGCCATTCACCATGTCTTACCAATGCCCTGTGCAACTGAAGGATAATCTCCCTAAGTTTGTATTCAATTCCCCCTCACAATAAATAATAACATTCTGATTACTTGCCATACCTGCATTCTGACCTTTCATGAGTCATGCATGAGGACACCCAGATCCATTTACTTCTTTCAACTCAGTAATCTCTCACTATTTGGATAATATGTTTTTTTTCTTTTTGCCAAAATGGACAATTTTACATCTTCCCATGGGATACTCCATTTGCCAGATCTTTGTCCACTTTGTTCCCTTATCTATATTCTTTGTAGCTTCCATATGTCCGTTTCACAAATTACTTTCTTACTTATGATGATTACTGTTTTTGTCTGAGCCAGTCTTGTGTTTCTGGGGCAGCACAGTGGCTCAGTGGTTTGGAATCCTGCCTCACAGTGACAGGCCCAGGCTTGGTTCCAGCCCCAGGCAACTGTCTGTGTGGAGTTCGCACATTCTCCTCGTGACTGCGTGGGTTTCCTCAGGGTGCTCTGGTTTCCTCCCACACTCCAAAGATGTGAAGGTTAGGTGAATTGGTCATGCTAAATTGCCCACGATGTTCAGGGATGTGTAGGCTAGGTGCATTAGTCAGGGGTAAATGTGGAGTAATATGGTAGGGGAATGGACTTAGATGGGATACTCATCGGAGGGTCGGTATTGAATTTGTTGGGCCAAAGGGTCTGTTTCCACAATGTAGGGATACCTTTGTGTTATAGCAAATTTAGCTCCCAAACCTTCAGTCCTTTCACCCGATTCATTTATATAAATTGTAAAAATTTGAGAGCCAGCACTGACCCTATCACACACCACTTTTACCAACAAAAAGATGGCCCATTTATTCCGACTCTCTGCTTCCTACAGCCAGGAGAACGTGAGGACTGCAGATGCTGGAGATCAGAGTCGAGAGTGTGGTGCTGGAAAAACACAGCAGGTCAGGCAGCATCTGTGGAGCAGGGGAATTGACGTTTCAGTGGTTTCCTGTTTCCTATAGCCAGTCAACCTTCTGTTGGAGCTAATATGCTGCCCCTACATCGTGGGCTGTTATATTCCACAGTAACTAATGCAGGCAGATTAATGCCTGATAACAATGACATAAATAGAAAGCAGGAGGCAACAGCTTCACTTCACTTAGAGGTTGCCACTGATGATGTTACCTAGCCAGGTAATGAAACCTACAGCTCAGCGAGCAAACCTACACCCTAAACCTCAACCTGAGCTACAAACCTTCACAAACCTTGCAAAAATGACATAAATGTTCATGGCACTTTCTTTCTTGGTGGTGTATGAGGATGAAAATATTTGGCCCTAGAAGGTTGAGGATTACTCCCCTGCTGTTCTGTGAAATTAACCTGACAGGGGGATGGGTTAGATTAGATTCCCAACAGTGTGGAAACAGGCCCTATGGCCCAACCAGTCCACACTGACTCTCCAAACAGCAACTCACCCAGACCCACCTAACACCAGGGGCAATTTAGCATGGCCAATTCACCTGACCTGCACATCTTTGGATTGTGGGAGGAAACCAGAGCACCTGGAGGAAACCCACACAGACATGGGGAGAATGTGTAAACTCCACACATTCAGTCACCCGAGGCTGGGATCGAACTTGGGACTCTGGTGCTGTGAGGGTGCAGTGCTAACCACTGAGCTACCATGCTGCCCAACTGAAGGCCGAATCCAAAGACAGTGAACAAACCTGCTAAAAAGGAAAAATTAGAACAGAAACCCCGGAAATGAATGAGAGTGAACCTGCTATTTGGCAGAATGCTAAATGTGTTGATTACCCTTTGCTACTGTTCCCTCTCCTCTCCCTTATCCTGTGCAAGTAGTGGCTGCTGTTTTGGTCTGAGCCAGTCTTGTGTTTCTAGGGAAGGCTTATTTCATCCCCAGCAGTTCAAGTGAGTGAAATTGGAATTGATTGCTTACCTGTCATCTGATCAATGGAGAAATTGTTCTCATTATTTAGAAGCTTATAGGTCACTTCTGTATGTTTTCCAACAGTTGGGTCATCTGGGTCATGAGCACTCACAGTGAGAATGGAAGTTCCTGCAGTGGAGACACAAAAGCACAAAATCACAAATTATTAAGTAACTTATTCAAACCCTACTCTATTGGCAATATTTGTAGAGGAATGGGTTAATATTTATTTAGTTTGGAGGAGAGCATGGCCACTCTACTCCCACTTTGAGTCACATGTGACCAAAAGCAAATTAATATTTTTAATGTTTGTCTGGTTGTAAAACTCTCTCAATGCAAGCAAATTTCCATGATCACTTTAGCTTTCTGTCACACTAGGTTTAAAAACAGTCACAGCTCCAGAAATACTGACAAGTTAATCATTAAGACCTAGCATACACCAAAAACCATATGCCACTAGTTTACACTCCAAATTCTAAAATAATTGATATTAACGTACAGATAAATCATGTACCTTACACCTTACCATGAAACAACCATCAGCAGTTCCTAAATTAATGTTGTAGATAATTCTCTGAAAAATACTGGTTTCACCATGTGACCAGATCATTTTGTCCAGAAGCTTATAGAGAAGCAGAAAGATGTGTTAGAACTATCATGGAGCTGACGACAAGGAATCACAATGTAGAAAAAAACCCAAAAGAATTGCAGGTGCTGTTAATTAGAAATAAAAAATAGAAATTGCTGGAAAAGCTAAGCAGGTCTGGCAGCATCTAGAGTGAAATCAAGAGTTAACATTTCGGGTCCAGTGACCCTTCCTAAGAACTGATGGAAGCTAGGAGAATGTCCATTTCTATGCAGAAGATAGGGTGTGGGGAGAGGGTAAGAGGAAACAACAAGTGGGAGAGAGCCCAAGGAGAGAGAAGACCAGTTGGTCAGACAAAGGAATGGATAACAATCCAGCAAGGGCGGTGAATAGCTATTAATGGGGACCATTAGTGACTAATAATGGATTTTGTTGAATAGCAGTCGGTGTGATAACAGGGCCTGGTGTGTTGGTGTTGGGGTAAGGACATGGGAGAGCTCAATCCCTAAAGCTGTTGAGTCCAGAAGGAGGGGCACCAAGTGGAAAATGAGGTATTGTTCTTCCAGCTTGCACTGAGCTTCACTGGAGCTCTGCAGCAAGCCTGAGACAGAGATGGTAGTCAGGGACAGGCTGGGGGTGTTAAAGTGGCAGGCAACTGGAAGCTCAGGGACATTGTTTTTGCGGGCAGAAATCAGAAGGTAGAGTTGACCTTGAGGAATGATCCCACTAATCACTGGCCAATCACCAGGCAAAGTTCTAATTGGTGGCGGGCTCAACATCCTTCATTATGCCACATCCAGCATCACCTCAGATCACAAACACATAGAGACAAACACACCAATTGTGCAGATAGCCTCATCACTGACATTAAGCAGACTCTAGCAACATTAATACCTGGACAGGAGGAGTGGCCCAGGGACTATACAGTGAAGTTACAATCACTCAGCAAACCATTGCATCTCATTCAGACATCACACGTCCAGGAGAGACACCAAGGCTCTGATATAACTCGAGGTCATGAGGAACGATTCGTTCCAGTATAACTGAGATGGATTCTGCATCAACCACCTTAAAGAGTGATAATGGAGTCTGTGTAAAAAACATCGACTAGTGCCTTTAATCAGGAAAACTACTAACCAGAGCAGCAATTTAGCAAAGAGACCAGACAAATGGAAGCTGTCACGTTAGGCAAGAGATGGTGGGAATGTAAATGGTTGAATAGTCATTAGATGATCATTTGGGATTACATTTGGAGGGAGATGCAGGGAAATAGGATAGATGTAACTGTGAAGAAAATAGTGAGATAAGCACAGGGCTTAGAGAAAACGTCAGGCTGGGAGGATGGAGTAAACATGTTGCTCAGGCATGAAGTCTTGGCTGTGATAGCTATGAAAAACATTGTTCATTACAGCCTGTTTTCAAGTGTCTCACAGAGTGAGAGTCATTTTGATCATTCAAAACAACAATCCCGAATCTACATTCACAAAGAACTTTCAACATTTCTGTGTAACATCCCTCTCTCCCTCATTTTTGGCCCATTTATAAGAAAGAGATTGGTATCTTCTTCAAGGGAAAAGGAATGCCACAGGAAGGCTAAGTTTAGCCACTTGGAATCCCAGACAACTCCAGTCTGTTCCTTGAAGTCAGTCCTGTTGTCCCTGACCTGATTTTTCTGTTACTCTGTTAGTGCATGTTGAAGCTGCAGTTAAGACCAAAGTTATAATGCAAACCTCAGGGAACATCAATAATTACTCATGTTAATGCCAAGCACTAGTGAGTTGGAATTCTGTGGGGGTGGCACAGGAGACAACTGATGGAGCCAGGATCTGGCGAACATTAATGTCAGGCTGTGAAATAACCGCCATCTCATACAATAGAGGGACAGGGAAATTCACATGCTCAGAGGAGACACTGACATCTGTGCGTGAGTTAGGAACAGGTGTTCAAGTGAAATCCCATGCTGTCACTGCGTTTAATGGGGACAGTGTAGAAGAGGCTTTACTCTGTATCTAACCCCGTGCTGCACATGCCCTGGGAGTATTTGATGGGGACAGTGTATAGCTCTCGTGGTGTAGTGGTAGTGTCCCTACCTCTGAGCCAGCCGACCTCAATCCTACCTGCCCCAGAATTGTGAAATGCCATCTCTGAACAGAAGGTTAGAAAACATAGAGTGAGCTTTACTCCGTACTTAACCCTCTACGTTCCGGGGATGGTGTGGAAGGAGTAAGCTTTACTCTGTATTTAACTCCATGCTGTACCTGCCTGTGGAGTGTATGATAGGGAGAGTATAGAGGGAGTTTTATTCTGTATCTAACCCCTTGTCTGGGGAGTGTTTTGTGGGGATGTGTAGCAGGGTTTTAAAGTATATCTGACCCTTGTTTAACCCTATACCCTGTATTGACTCAAGTAGCCTTGTTCTTACCTGTACCAGACATCTCAGGAACAGTTCCATTAAACGGGTCTTTTGTAAATATGGGTGCATTGTCATTCAGGTCCAGAACATTAATAGTGAAGTTGGTTGAAGAACCCACTTGTTTCTTAGACTTTATGTCAATCACAAATCCTTCTAATTTATAACGGCCCTTCTTCTCCCGGTCCAACTCTCTGAACACGCCAATGTTTCCGGTATCTGGATTCACTTTAAAAATAGTTCCTACTCCCTCACCACGTAGAACGTATTGTGTTTTTCCCAACACGTGTCTTCCTGATTCTACCTGGAAAGTAAAATAGACATATTTCACCATCAAACATGCAAATATTTACGGCTCTAATCCCCAGTTGTGAGATATCAACATTTAGTTCATGGGAAATCCCACTGACATGGCATGGTCCACCCATCCAATCACATATCACCCACTCCTCTGCACTCACTGATGATGGTGGTTCTCATTTTGACATGTTGCTATGTTAAAGTCATCATCATTGTTTGCAAACTCCTCCTTGGAGAGACAGAGAGAGAGACAGAGAGAGAGGGCAATGTGAAGGGAGTGAAATTAATATTTTGTTCCTGTAATGTAGGAATCATATGCGCAATGGTCTATCTGTGTGAGAGATTCATTAACTGATAAAAAGATGATAAATTCTGCATATTTCTATACAGGGACATATGAGTGGGTCAATGCTGCATCATTCAATCAGCAGTCAGAACTCCATTTGCCTCTCTATAGCCTTCAACGTCCTTGTCTATCAAATATCTATCCCAACCATGATTAGATTCAAAGACCTAGCCTCCACCGCCCAGTGGGAAGAGAATTCTTATGAGATAAAAAATACTACTCATCTCTGCCTTAAATGGAAGACCCCTAATTCTTAAATACCACCCATTAGCTTTAGTCCTTCCCACATGGGGAGATATATCCTTTCAACATCCATCCTACCCAGCACCTTCAAGTCCTTTTATACTGCAGCTAGATCATCTCTTACTTTTGTAAACTCCAACGGATACAGGGTAACTAGTCAACATTTCTACACAAGACAACTTCTTTATTCCAGGAATGAATAAGTTAACAATCTTGGAACTGTTTTTAAAACAATTATATCTTTTTCTTAAATAAGAAGGGATAAATTGTATGAAGTATTCCAATAGAACTGTTGTAAAATGCCCTTACTTTGATATTCCAATTCCCTTGTAATAAACACTAACATTCTATTTTTCTTCCTAATCATTTGCTGAATCTGTATACTAATGTAATTCATACACCACAACAACCATATCCCTCTGCCTTGCTGATTTCTACAACATCTCCGTATTTAAGCAGCATTCTGATGTTCCATTCGTCTTGTCAAAGTGAACAAGTTCACATTTTCCCACATTATGCTCCATCTGCTAAATGTTTGTCCATGCATTGACCCAGCAATATCCTTCTGCAGACTCTCTACCTCCTCTTGACAATTTACTTTTTGACCCATCTTGGGGTGATCTCGATATACTTACCCACCATACACTCAGTCTCTTCACCCACCCCATTCGTCAAAGTCCCAGATTTCAGCCTCCACTCCATTTTCTTTACGAAGCTGCTTCTGTTACTGCTCTGTAAATCAATTTCAGTATTGCGCAGTTTCCATTTTCTTTGACAGCTGTGCCTTTGCTGCTAGCTCACTCACATCTGGTTCACTGGATTCTGGCTTTAGGTTTCACTCCAGGAGGAAAACAATCAAGGCTGTCACTCCAGAGCGGTGCTGAGGGAGCACTGCACCATTAGGATGCGCTGTCTGTTGGATTAGATGTTAAACTGAGGCACCGTCGACCTGACTGGGTGTATGTAAAAAATCTCAGGGAATTGTTTCATAGAAGAGCAGAGGACTTCTCTGGTGCCCCAGCCAGAAGTTCTCTCTCAAACCAGATTTTCTGGTCTTTGAAGCTTGTGGGAGCTTACTGAGTGCAAACTGAGTGTTGCAATTCCTGCATTGCTGCAGCGAGCACAGTTCAGAAAGTACATCATTGGGTTTAAAACACTTTAGGCTGTCTGGTCATAGTGAAAGTGCTGCATAAGCCATGTTAACTCTCTGGTTTGAGTTTTGTGAGCTATCTCCATTGCAGAATCTGTACTAATTGATTGCCTTCCAAGAGCACTCCTGTTCTAGAAATATGTGAATGCCCCTGAATCGTCAAACCGCTCACCCCACTTTCCCACATATTCTCAATCCCTATTCCCAGATCCTAAGTTTCATGCTCCCAGAATGCTGCTTCTCCCCCATAGTGCTCTGGGATTCTTCATTCCAACTATAGGATCCTGAGGCCACAAACCTCCATAAAACCAGATCTTAAGATTCCCTCCCACTGTTTCCATGTTCCAAGATCATTTCCAGGATTCAGGAATCACTGTCCCCAGCGAAAATCCTTGACACTTCAGCTTTGCTCATAGAAAACGTAATCCTAAACAGAAGATTCAACATCAAGCAGAATTACCAGCCGGAGTATAACTGCGGGCTGTCTCTGTGAATGATCACACTGCCAGTTTCGATGTCCAGTGCATCAACATTTATCTCAAGCCTTCCACACCAGAGGTCACATCAAAGCCCTCTTAATGGGGAGTAAAGTAACTACACTGTTAAGGCATTGAAGGAGATTTGTTAGCTCGGTTGGCTGTACAACCATTTTATGATGCAATGTGATGCCAATGGTATGGGTTTAATTCCCACACTGAGCTGATGTTACTGTGCGATCACTCTTTCTCACCTCTCCCCTTGCCTGAGGTGTGGTGACCTTTGAATATAGGAGTTAGGGCATGATTTCGATGTTCAGGACATTGGTGCGGCCTCTTTTGGATTACTGTGTCCAGTTCTGATCTTCCTGCTATTGGAATGATATCAAACTGGAGAAGATTCAGAAGAGATTTACCAAACGTTGCTGGGAAAGGAGGGTTTGAATTATAAGGAGAGGCTGGATATGCTGAGGCATTTTTCACTGAAGCTCAGGAGTTTGAGAAGTGACCTTATAGAGGTTTAAAAAATCATGAGGGGTGTAGATAATGTGAATGGCAGGTGCCTTTTCCCTCGTGTGAAGAAGTTCAAAACAGGGGGGGCATATTTTTAAGGTGAGAGAAGAAAGATTTAAGAAAGACAAGAGGGGCAATTTCTTTTCCACAGCACATGGTTTGTGTGTGGGATGAACTTCCTGAGGAAGTGGTGGATCTGGGTACAGTTACATTTAAAAAGCATTTAGATAAGTATGTGTATCAGAAATATTGGGAGGGATGTGGACCAAGCACAGGCAGGTGGGACTAGTTTAATTTAGCATTACAGTCAGCATGGACTGGTTGAACCGACGGGTTTGTTTCTGCGCTGTATGATTCGATAACTCTCGGATCTTCAGGCGAAACCATTCCCAGTCATCTGTCTTATAAAAGAGCAGCCCTGTGATTCAGTAATTCAATGGTGACTTTATCTTTATCCGATAGAAATCATAGCAGCCAATTTGTGCACAGCAACTTCCCCAGAAAAGAGGAATTTGATAACAGCCAAATATCCCATTGCTGGTTGCTTTGTTCAGGGATAAATCTTGTCTCTGGACATAAGGCAAACTTTCTGATTCCTCTTCAGATTGCAAACATGGGCCTTTCACATTTATGCGAGACAGAAAGCATTATTATCTCATAGAGTCATAGAATCATTCCTTGGCAGGCCTCCGTTCCAGGAGTGAAGGGGAGGAATCTTACCTTTCCGATTTGTCGGGGATCTTTTACTCCCTCCCAGGAAGCGAGCTGGTTCCAGATCCAGTCTGATTTTGTGTCACTGCTGTTGACTTTGAGGCTTAGCCCTGATTGTGCTGCCCAAGCTGTACTGCAGATCAGGAGCCATAGGGGAAACATTGCCCCAAACATCTCAATGACCTGTAACACAAAACAAAGGATATTCCATTTCACCCTCTTGGTTTAGTAAGATTGACCAATGTTCCACTTTGTCGTTAGAGATAAGTGACTGGTGGCAGTTTAATCTGAGTGTTGCTATGCCTTAGACAAGGGACAAGGTAAGACCTTTATGATTACCTGAGTTGCTATAGGACCTGAACCCACACTATTGGCGTCACTCTTTACTGTGAGCCAGCCATCTAAGGCTAACTAACCCAGCACCCTCTACACCACATATTGTCAGTGATATTATGAGTATTTCAACATTCTCCTGGATGACCTTCCTCTCCTCAATGCTCCATCACCCATACAGTAACTCCCACCAAAACCCGCTCCCCCATCGCCGCTGTGCTGATTGACTGACACTGGTCCCAGCCCAGCAACATCCCAATTGTAAAGTTCTCATCTCTGTTTACAAACCCCACCACAGTTTCAATCCTCTCTGTCACTGTAATCTCCTCCAAACTCATAAACATCTGAAGCAACAAAATTCATCACGTTTGATGAAAGCAGAGACAACAAATCATTTAGTAAATTTGCAGATGATGCTGATGTTGGTAGAGTAGTGGACAGTGCTGAAGAATGTTGCAGATTACAGAGGGACATAGATAAGCTGCAGAGCTGGGCTGAGAGGTGGCAAATGGAGTTTAATACAGAAAATTGTGAGGTGGTTCACGTTGGAAGGAGCAACAGGAATAAAGAGTACTGGGCTCTTGGATGTGTAGATGAGCAGAGAGTTCTCAGTTTCCATGTACATAGAACCCTGAAAGTTGCCATCCAGGCTGATAGGGTTGTTAAGCAGGCATATGTGCGTTAGCTTTATTCGTAGAGGGATTGAGTTTTGGAGCCATGAGGTCATGTTGCAGCTGCGCAAAACTCTGGTGCGTCCACACTTGGAGTATTGCGTACAGTTCTGGTCACTGCATTATAGGAAGGATGTGGAAGCTTTGGAAAAGGTGCAGAGGAGATTTACCAGGATGTTGCCTGGTATGGAAGGAAGGTCTTATGAGGAAAGGCTGAGGGACTTGAGGCTGTTTTCTTCAGAGAGAAGGCTGAGTGGTGATTTAATTGAGACATATAAGATAATCAGAGGATTGGATAGGGTAGACAGTGAGAGCTTTTTTCCTCGGATGATGATAGCTAGCACGAGGAACATAGCTTTAAATTGAGGGGTGATAATATAGGACAAATGTCAGAGAGTAGTAGGGGTGTGGAACGCCCTGCCTGCAACAGTAGTAGACTCGCCAACATTAAGGGTCATAACTGGTCATTGGATAAACATATGGATGATAATAGAATAGTGTAGGTTAGATGGGCTTCAAATTGGTTCCGTCGGTGCAACATCAAGGGCAAAAGGGCCTGCACTGTGCTGTGATATTCTATGTTTTATATTTCAGTTGGAAATTCATTGGGCACTTGAGGCAAATGCGCTAGCAGAACTATGGGATGAGAGCGGGCAGAATGGGTACTGACTGGGTTGTTCTGTAGAGAACCAGCACGATGCAATGGGCCAAATAGACTCCTTCTGTGCTGTAATAACTCTGTGGGCTGGATTATCTGGGGATTGCGAGGCTGGCCCATTTTTTTTATGAGGGAAGGGAGCTTTGTATTTCTGAGAGGCAATTCTTCAGAAACGGCTACTGTCAAACGCTAACTACATTAGATAAGTGTGATGTTAGGCTGTTGGGAGGGGAGGGTACCAGAGGGATTGAGGGGGTAAGGTGCCAAGTACGTAGGGTGTTAAATGGGGAGGGTGCTAGGTTAGTAGAATGACACCTGGCGACATTTCTGATGAAGGGCTTATGCCCAATATGTTGATTTTCCTGTTTCTCGGATGCTGCCTGACCTGCTGTGCTTCTCCAGCACCACACTCTTGACCCTAATCTCCAGCATCTGCAATCCTCACTTTCTCCTAGCTTGGGACATGCCACAGAGTCATTTAGCCATACAACACAGAAACAGACACTTTTGGTCCAACTTGTCCATGCCAACCAAGAATTTCCCTCGGATGGGTGAGATCAAAACTAGAGGGCATATAGTTTAAGGTGTGAGGGGAAAGATTTAAAAGGGACCTGAGAGGCAACTTTTTCACACAGAGGGCGGTTCACTTGTGAAATGATCTGCCAGAAGAAGTGGTAGATGCAGGTACAGTGACAACATTTAAAAGACATTTTGGACCGGTGCATGAATAGGAAAGGTTTATACAGATATAAACCAAATGCTGGTGAGTTGGACTAGTTTAGTTTTGGAAACTTGGTCAGCATGGACTAGATTGACTGAAGGGTCTGTTTCCATGCTGTGTGACTCTATGATATGGTGTTTTGGGTTGGCCAGTGAAAATGGGAGTTACAACATTTAAAACACATTTGGATAACTGTATGAATAAGAAATACTTGGAGGGATATGGGCCACACTCAGGCAGATGAGACTATTTTAGTTTTGGATTAAGGTTTGCATGGACTGGTTATATCAAAGGGTCTGTTTCCATGCTGTATGACTCTGACTATACATCATGCCTGGCTGATGGTGTGTTCAGTTGGGTCGGGGAGGCCTGGGGATGGTTACAGACCATGAGTGCAGGCTGGGGAAGGTTTGGATGGGTGGGAGGGTGGTGTGGGATATTGTACTGGGTGTTGGTGGAGAGGGTTAGGTCAGGTCTGATGCAGCGTTGCCTCTAATTTTCTCAAGTGTTGGGTGAGGCAATGACCTCTGAAACTGGAAGTCATTACTATGATGAGTGTGTTGATGCTGATCCCTGTGTATGGCACTTTGGAGCAGTCATACACGCAGAGCTGTGCAGCTTAGAGGGTATGTTGGTCTGTCCAGCAAGAGGGGCGGGGCCCTGGGATGTGTGTTAGGGCCTGGGGTGGGGAGTGGGGGGGAGGGGGTGTCAGATCCCAGGGACTGTCTGGTCAGGAACTGGAGGAAGTGAATTTGAGGGTATGTGTGAAGTTAAGTATGGAGTCAGTGTTACAGCCACTCAGGAGATCAGCTCAATACCTAACAGTCTAACTTTTCCTGAGTCACTGTCTTATTTCATCAGAACCATGCAGGGTTTCCCCATTTTAATGAAGGATTTTGGAGGGATTCCAGCAGAGAGGAATTGTCTTGTGGAATGTCCAGTTTCCCCAGCAGTTTCTCCAGCATCTGCTACAACTGGGATTCCGCAGGATCCCCCTGCACACCTCCCATCTTTCACTGGAATAACGACTGTGTCCAACATAAACTCTGGACTAATGGACTTTAGGAATCAGCTTTCACCACTCTTCTGAGCAGCTCCTTCCAGATCACTGCAACGTGTCGTGGAAAATACTCCTCATCACCTCCCTCTGTCTGGATGTTTTAATGTGGATGGATTAAGTTATAAATATCAGTGTTTTTCATTCAGCTTCATTCCCACTTTCCTTCCTCCAGGGGGTGTAAACCACATCATTGAATTAGCATCAAATGGATCCAAAAGGAATCACAGTGATTGTCTCTTGTATGAGCTTTATTGTGATGCAGCTTTAAAGTTGCATTGAGCTTTAAATAGGTTCTGTTCCTCTAACACACCCTTCCTGTCATTTAACTGGAGAACATGTCTGGTGTGCTGCTTATTAGCCAGCACTTCCCACTGGAATTGTCTGCATGCTTTAGGGAACAGCACTGTCCTTCCCTATTGAAATACGAAAGAGAAGAATTGATATTCTTCTTGTACGGTCTGGTTTCTTAAACAGGAATTTATTGTTGGGAAGAATAATATCTGGTGAGACAGAAAAATGTTTTATTTATGGTGTGTCCTTATGAAAAGTTTCAAAGAACTTTCCTTCCAACCGATAAATTCCCTCTTGACTTCCGCAAAGCCACTTAATGAATATAAGTTGTTTTTGCGGATGAAAATATCATCTCGCTGACACAATGTCAAACAATCACACAGCTATCAGTTCATAGAATCATAGAAATGCTACAGTGTGGAAGCAGGCGATTCAGTCCATCAAATCCACACTAACCCTCCGAAGAGCAGCCCAGACCCACCGCCCTACCTTATCCCTGTAACCCTGCATTTCCCATGACTAACCCACCTCGCACGCATATACCTGGGCACAATGGGCAATTTAGCGTGGCCAATCCACCCTAACCTGCACGCCTTTGGTTCAAGGTTCACTCCGGAGGTCAAAATCTCAGCTGGCACCCCAGTGCAAAGGGAGCACTACACTGTCTGAAGATCCATTTTTCAGATGATGTCCAGATTGTGAGTGATTCCTGTTCTCATTTCGAATTGTGGTGCTTTTAGGTTCAGTGCAATGATCATCTCTCCTGAAGACCCTTTCATCATCGACTCTTTAACTGAACCACTGGACTGGGAACAAGAAGCAGAGGTAAACCATAAAATCATTGGATCCTAGAGCACAGTGCGAGGCCATTTGGTCCATTGTGCCTATGCTGCTTCCTGGATAGTCCTGCTCTCCAGTTCTTTCCCCACAACCCTGTCTCTAATAAATCTGTTTACACCTCCTTCTCAGGCAGCGTGTTCCAGATCACCAGAACTCACTGTCAAAATGAAAATTGCAATAGCGTTGACATCTGTGTCCTGTTCTCACTGACCCAGCTTCCCCTGGAAACAGGTTAACCTGAACTACTCAATCTATCCGGCCTAAGATTCTGGACATCACAGTTACATCTCCCCTTGACTGTCTCTGTCAAACACTTGGGGTGAAAGGTTAATTGATGAGGAATCTCTTTCATAGTCCAGAGATGAGCAGGTTAGGTGAATTGGCGATGCTAAATTGCCCATAGTATTCGGGGATGCGTGGTTTAGGTGCATTAGCCAGGGAAGGTGTAGAGTAACAGGATAGGTGAATGTGCCTGGGCGGGATACTCTTTGGTGTGCACTTGTTGGGCTGAATGGCCTGTTTGCATACTGTAGGGAATCTAATCTGATCACAGAATCCCTACAGTGTGGAAACAGGCCATTCAGCCCAACAAGAGCACATCAACCCTCCAAAGAGGATGCCACTCAGACACATTCCCCTACCCTATATTTACCCCTGACTAATGCACTTAACACTATGGGCAATTTAGCATGGCCAATTCACCCTGACCTGCATATCTTTGGACTGTGGGAGGAAACAGGACACAGGGAGAATGTGCAAACTCCACGCAGACAGTCACCCGAGATAGGAATCGAACCTGGGTCCTTGGTGCTATGAGGCAGCAATGCTAACTGCTGAGCCACTGTGCTGCCCCAGTGGATGGTCAAGAACTTATGGCATTACAATGAAGAGTAGCAGGGAAGGTCTGGCCACATTTCTTTCTCAACAGAGATCATCAAAGAAACATTATCTATTTATCAGAGTGCTGTCATGATAAATTGCTGTGTGCAAATTGGTTACTATGTTCCTTTCACTGCAACAGTGACTGGGCTACAAAACAGAAACCTCATAGCGTGGGGTAGTTTGAGAAGTTGTGTGATTATGAAAGGTGAGTTCTTCCTTGTGTATGGATCCATCATTAGAGCTTTGAATGAAATAACTTCACTGAAAAATAAACTTAAAGTCCAACATGATTAGCATTTGAGGAAGAGGAAGATGCGAGGCAGTTAGCAAATTTTCTGGTGTCCTTGTGACATTTGTCCCACAAGCCGAAAGCAATTCACTCAGCCCTTCGCTATTAATTAGTGACATTGGTGTAATTGACCTTTTCATGATAAATCCACAGGTTCTGAACGAGAGAGAAAATACAGGATAAAGGCATCTTTGACTGTTAATTCTCTTTATCAACACATGCTGCTACTTCCGGCATTTTCTTTTTGATGTTAAATTATTTATGATCAACTGAATCCTCTGAACCCTGAGATAATTGAGGTCTTGAAGATTATGAAAGGGCTTGAGAGGATACAAGTGGAGATGATGTTCCCACTTGTGGGAGAGACTAAAAATACAAGGTTCCTATAAATACAAGGTATTTAATAAATGCAATAAAGGACAGATTGGGTAACTTCCTGTTTCTTGGTATTTATTCCGAGGTTATGGGTGTCACTGGTGAGGCCAGTATTTATTGCTCACAAAGCAGTCAGTCAGATTGCTGCAGTTCTGTACTCACATGGAGAACAGAGCACATGAAGACAGCTGATTGACACCAAGTAGCTTGAACCTGGTGGATTTTAGCAATAACCATCAATGGTTACATGCTCACCATCAGGCTGCCCCTTTTAATTCAGATTGAGTACAAATTTCACCATCTGTGGTGGTAGGATTCAAGCCCATGTCCCCAGAGCATTAACCGAGGGTTTGGGATTACAGTCCAGTGACAATATTATCACTTCATTGACACTATCCAGGAAATATGCTGGAAAAACACAGCAGGCCAGGCAGCATCTGAGGAGCAGGAGCATCAACGTTTGGACAAAAGCTCTTCATTGAGCCATTCCTGATGAAGGGCTTTGGCCCGAAACATTGATTTTCCTGCTCCTTAGATGCTGCCTGACCTGCTGTGCTTTTCCAGCACTACTCTCATCTTGACTCTAATCTCCAGCATTTGCAGTACCCACCTTCGCCTACTATATAAAAAATGTTCAACAGAAAAATCCTAATCTACACTCTGGACAACTGCATCCTCTCTCACCTTCACTGAGTCTCTGGCCGGGGCCAGTATTCAATGCCCATCCCTAATTGCCCAGAGGGCAGTTAAGATTTAACCATATTGTGGTAGGTTTTGGAGTCACTTGTAGGCCAGACTGGGAAAGATCAGCAGTTCCCACCTATAAAGGACATTTGTTTATTAGGTAGTTCTTTACCTCTGACAATGGATTCATGGTCATCATTAGATTCTTAATTCCAGATATTTATTGGATTCAAATTCCGCCATCTGCCCTGGTGGGATTCGACACAGGTCCTCAGAACATTACCTGGGTCACTGGATTAAAAGCCCAACAATAACAGCACTAAGCTATTGCCTCTCCTGTCCTGATTACCTTTTTGCCGTCTCATCTATTGCTTGACTTGAGCCTACCCAACTACATGCTGACCCCTGACCAGCCAATTAACCCCCCCCAACTAGGCCTGACCATTCCTAACCTGGCTATCCCTCCTGACCTGACTGCCCCTCCTAACCTGGACTGAATCAGGTGGTCTGTTTCCATGACTCCATGACCCACCCGCTCACTCACTCACTTGCCACCCTCCACACTTACCACTCTGACCTACCCTTTCTACCATATCCTTTGACTCAATCACCATTTCAATAAAAATCACACTGGGCATTGAAACAGATCTCACAGCAGCCAGTGCTGTCGAGGGGAGAAGTGTGGAGTTTCCCCTGCACAGACCGTACAGCACTGCGATGGAACTGTTTGACGAATGCTGCATTTTTGGGAAAGCTGTGCTTGCGAGACATGGCAAGAATTGCGGCGAACTGTTGTATGTGGGAAGGTTCAAGTACAGCGGCTTTTTGGATGAAGTGGGTCAATAAGTAATTCGTTGTAAGACTTTACTGTCCATACAGAAACTCTAAACAGTGTTTGGATTAAAGCAGCAGGGTGTTCCATCTGGGAACATTTATGTAGAATTTTCAAGAAGACTAGATTTTCAAGAAGAAGGTAGCGCCAGCTCTTGTGCCTAAATGGATCAAGGAATATGGAGGGAGGGTGGGATTAGGGTATTGATCTCAATGAGGTAAAAACAATGACTGCAGATGCTGAAAACCAGATTCTGGATCAGTGGTGCTGGAAGAGCACAGCAGTTCAGGCAGCATCCAACGAGCAGCGAAATCGACGTTTCAGGCAAAAGCCCTTCATCAGGAATAAAGGCAGAGAGCCTGAAGCGTGGAGAGATAAGCTAGAGGAGCGTGGGGGTGGGGAGAAAGTAGCATAGAGTACAATGGGTGAGTGGGGGAGGGGATGAAGGTGATAGGTCAAGGAGGAGAGGGTGGAGTGGATAGATGGAAAAGGAGCTAGGCAGGTCGGACAAGTCCGGACAAGTCATGGGGACAGTGCTGAGCTGGACATTTGGAACTCTGGTGAGGTGGGGGAAGGGGAAATGAGGAAGCTGTTGAAGTCCACATTGATGCCCTGGGGTTGAAGTGTTCCGAGGCGGAAGATGAAGCGTTCTTCCTCCAGGCGTCTGGTGGTGAGGGAGTGGCGGTGAAGGAGGCCCAGGACCTCCATGTCCTCGGCAGAGTGGGAGGGGGAGTTGAAATGTTGGGCCACGGGGCGGTGTGGTTGATTGGTGCGGGTGTCTCGGAGATGTTCCCTAAAGCGCTCTGCTAGGAGGCACCCAGTCTCCCCAATGTAGAGGAGACCGCATCGGGAGCAACGTATGCAATAAATGATATTAGTATCCGTTGCTCCCTCATCACCATACGCCTGGAGGAAGAACACCTCATCTTCCGCCTCGGAACATTTCAACCCCAGGGCATCAATGTGGACTTCAACAGCTTCCTCATTTCCCCTTCCCCCACCTCACCCGAGTTCCAAACTTCCAGCTCAGCACTGTCCCCATGACTTGTCCGGACTTGTCCGACCTGCCTAGCTCCTTTTCCACCTATCCACTCCACTCTCTCCTCACTGACCTATCACCTTCATCCCCTCCCCCACTCACCCATTGTACTCTATGCTACTCTCTCCCCACCCCCACCCTCCTCTAGCTTATCTCTCCATGCTGCAAATGTGTTGCTGGTCAAAGCACAGCAGGCCAGGCAGCATCTCAGGAATAGAGAATTCGACGTTTCGAGCATAACTATCTGCAGACCTCATTTTTTACTCGAAGATTTTAACCTACTGCGAATCCTCTTGCAAGGATGCCTTCCTTGAAGAAGCTCTCTTCCTCCCTCTACAAGGATTTCCCTCCTCCCTACCTTTTATCTTAGCCTGCTTGGCTACTCTCTCTTATTCCTGATGAAGGGCTTATGCTCGAAACGTCGAATTGTCTATTCCTGAGATGCTGCCTGGCCTGCTGTGCTTTGACCAGCAACACATTTGCAGCTGTGATCTCCAGCATCTGCAGACCTCATTTTTTACTCTTATCTCTCCACGCTTCAGGCTCACTGCCTTTATTCCTGATGAAGGGCTTTTGCCTGAAACGTCAATTTCGCTGCTCTTTGGATGCTGCCTGAACTGCTGTGCTCTTCCAGCACCACTGATCCAGAATATTGAACTCAATGATCAGCCATTATCATATTGAATGATGTAGCAGGTCAGGGAGTCAAATGGCCTACTCTTGCTTCTAGGTTTCCAATGTAATTCGGCAGCATCACCCAAAAGTTCCTGTTTTGTGGGCCAGACTGAGGAATTCCTCTCAACATGAATTCTGTACAGAATTATTCATACATTGAGGAAAATGAATACACTTCAGGGGGAGTGTATTCAATGCTGCAGGGTACGGTCTCTCAGAAATGATCGGCCCATTTGATTTGGAGTTTCATCAGAATCTAAACAGATTCCTGCCTCCCAGATCTAACCTGATTGGGACAGCTAATGATACACATAGAACACAGGAACGGGCCCGTTGACCTACGATGTTATGCTGAACAAATTAAACTAATCCCTTCTGTCTGCTCTTGGTCCACATCCCTCCATTCCTTGCATATTCATGTGCTTATTGAAAAGTCCCTTAAATGTTCCTAATGTATATACCACCACCACTACCCCTTGCAGTGCGTTCCAGACCCCTACCGTTCCGTGTAAAAAAATTCACTTTCCCAGAATTGAAATGTCTCGTGCTAGGGGGCATTTAAAGTGAGAGGGGGAAAAGTTCGAAGGAGATGTGAGGGGCAAGTCTTTTTAATACAGAGAGTGGTGGTCTGGTAGAGGTGGTGGTGGAGGCAGACACAATTGGGGCATTTAAGGGACTTTTGGATAAGCAGATAAATATGCAAAAGATGAAGGGATATGGGACAAAGGCAGGTAGATGCAGGTAGAAGGGTCAACCCCTATCTAAGCATCTCATAATTTCAGAGACTTCTATCAAGTCTCCCCTCAGCCTCCGCTGCTCCAGAGCAAACAACCCAAGATTTTCTAGCGTCTTCCTATAGCTCATACCCTCTAATCCGGACAGCATCCTGGTAAACCTCTTCCTCATCTCTCCAAAGCCTCCACATCCTTCCTGTAATGCGGCGAACAGAATCGAATACAATACTCCAAGTGTGGTCAAACCAAAGTTTTATATGACATCCTGACTCCTGTACTCAGTTTCCTGACCAATATAGGCAAGCGTGCCATACGCCTTCTTTACCACCCTACCTACATGCATGGCCACTTGTAGGCGACATCTGGAACAAGTGAGACTTGAACCCAGATCCCCTGACCCAGAGGTAGGGACATGGCAACAAAAAGCCGCTTCCTGACTTTGTGGAATGTTAATTTTGTTGAGATTCAATTAACTAGAACACTCATCAAGTTTGATTTCAATGATACCCAACCCTTATTTGATTTTGTACCAGGACACTGGGGAAACCACCCCATATGCTTTGTTTCGTGTCTCATGCAAATCTGTTTCTCAGTCACAAATTAGAGACAGCGCTTCGAGCACAATGAAGAAAGAAAGACAAAACTTGCATTTGTTCAGCAGCTTTTGAGATCCCAGAAACCTATCAAAGTATTTGACAGCCTGTGGGGTAATTCAAGTGGAGGAAATGAAATTTGAACAGAGAAGAGATTCCATAAATAGCAATCTGATCATAAACCAAATATTCTGTTTTCTTATGATATGGAATAGGCATTATTGCTAGCCTGGCCAGCACTAATTGCCCATCACTAATTGCCCAGAGGGCAGTTAAGAATCAACCACATTGGGGTGGGCCAGACAGGGAGGGATGGCAGTGAACTGGAAGGGTTTTAATGATAATTGATAATGGTTACATAATCACCATTAGGCTAGATTTATAAAAATTGATAATTTAATTAAAGTCAAGTTTCACCAACTGCCTTGGTGGAATCCAAGGTTAAAAACAATGACTGCAGATGCTGCAAACCAGGTTCTGGATCAGTGGTGCTGGAAGAGCACAGCAGTTCAGGCAGCGTCCAACGAGCAGCGAAATCTTGCCCGAAACGTTGATTTCACTATTTAATGGAATCCAAGCCCATGACCCCAGAATATTAGCCCCCTGTACCCCAATGTCCACAAAACCAGGGAGAGCTCCACCACTCCTCTCGCAAACATGACACGGAGACTTTTACTACAACCTGAGAGAATAACAAGGTTTTAGCTGAAAGCCAGGACTTCCCAGCCTGTGGTCAGCTAAATCTAGCCCAACACTGCAGTCAGTCTGTAAGGATAGGCTTGCTGTATGTAATGCAATGCCAACCATCTCCAACAAGTGCTCCTTATTCAGGAAATTAATCTGATGAAACTTGCATAATCCATCTAGTTGACCATAAGCTGGGGTCATGTTTGAACCAACACTCTCCGCCCTATCCCTCAGCAGAAAGCCATCTCCTGTGAGTTATTTCCCAAGGTGCAGACATACAACAAGAAGTGTTTAACACCAGCATCAGTCCTGGTCTGTGAGTGCAAGTGGACATGAGGGTCACAGCTAAGAAAATTCCGTGTCACTCTAGCACTGCAGGTGGAAAGGAAAGATGCTCTCTTACTGTGAGGGCTGCACATGGTCACATGACAGGAAAGACGATGACAGATGATCTGCTTAGATTAGATTACATTAGATTACTTACAGTGTGGAAACAGGCCCTTCGGCCCAACAATTCCACACCGACCCGCCGAAGCACCACCCACCCATACCCCTACATTTACCCCTTACTTAACACTACGGGCAATTTAGCATGGCCAATTCACCTGACCCGCACATCTTTGTGACTGTGGGAGGAAACCGGAGCACCCGGAGGAAACCCACGCAGACACGGGGAGAACGTGCAAACTCCACACAGTCAGTCGCCTGAGGCGGGAATTGAACCCAGGTCCCTGGCGCTGTGAGGCAGCAGTGCTAACCACTGTGCCACCGTGCCGCCCACCGTGTCTTGCAAGACCAAGAATCTCAAAGCCAGCTGCTTATTTAACAACATCCATTCTACTGGTCTCATCCAAAATGATGGCTGCAATGTTCCACTGTCTACTCTTCTCAGGATTCTGAGACAAATCTGTGTATATTTTTTCATCTTTTACCTTTATTTGGGCTCACCTCTTATTCTTAATCTATGTGTATTGTGTTCTGTTATTAATCTTTCTTATTTTCAATAACTAATCAACTCACTCTTTCATTAGTTCAAGAACCTGATTCAATTGACTCCTTTAAAACATGAATTTGTTTGGTTGGGGAGAAAGACATGGAAAAAGTGGTGACTGCAGATCCTGGAGATCAGTGTCGAAAAGCGTGGTGCTGGATAAGCACAGCAGGTCAGGCAGCATCTGAGGAGAGTCGATGTTTCAGGCATAAACTCTGGTGAGAAAGACAGTCAAAGGGGAGTGATGTTTTGCAAATTAACACTGTTGTGAGCAACTGAGGGGGAGGTGGTAAATAAAGAAGAGCTGACAACACAAGCCTCCTCATCCAGGAGCTTCTCAATTTAGGAGTATCTCATCTGGAACTGGAATGATAAGGGAACTTTACTCAGGGATAGAACATAGAACATGGAACAACACAGCACAGAACAGGCCCTTCGGCCCTTGATGTTGCACTACTTCGGCCTGTGAACTATTCTCAGCTCGTCCCACTACACTATCCCAAAATCATCCATGTGCTTATCTAAGGATTGCTTAAATCTCCCTAATGTGGCTGAGTTGACTACATTGGCAGGCAGGGCATCCCACACCCTTACCACTCTCTGCGTAAAGAACCTGCCTCTGATATCTGTCTTAAATCTATCACCCCTCAATTTGACAATAGACAATAGGTGCAGGAGTAGGCCATTCTGCCCTTCTAGCCTGCACCACCATTCACTATGATCATGGCTGATCATCCTCAATCAGTATCCTGTTCCTGCCTTATCTCCATAACCCTTGATTCCACTATCCTTAAGAGCTCGATCCAACTCTGTCTTGAAAGTATGTAGAGACTTGGCCTCCACAGCCTTCTGGGGCAGAGCATTCTACACACCCACCACTCTCTGGATGAAGAAGTTTCTCCTCAACTCTGTTCTAAGTGGCCTCCAGAGTGTCCAATCCTTTAATAATCTTATACGTCTCAATCAGATCCCCTCTCAGCCTTCTAAACCCAAGAGTATACAAGGTCAGTTGCTCCAATCTTTCAGTGTAAGATACTCCCGCCATTCCGGGAATTGACCTCGTAGTTATTTGTAGTTATTCCCCCTCATACAAGCTGACGTCATCATCCTAGGAAAAAGTCTTTCACTGTCTCCCCTATCTAACCCTCTGATCATCTTGTATGTCGCTATCAAATCCCCTCTTAGCCTTCTTCTTTCCAATGAGAACAGACCCAAATCTTTCAGCCTTTCCTCATAAGACTTTCCCTCCAGACCAGGCAATAGCCTGGTAAATCTCCTCTGTACCTTTTCCAATGCTTCCATATCCTTCCTGTAATGGGGCGACCAGAACTGCGTTTTGTATAGTTCCACCATGATATTGCGGTTCCGGAACTCAATCCCTCTACCAATGATACCTAACACACCGTATACCTTCTTAGCAGCACTATCCACTTGGGTGGCAACTTTCAGAGATTTATGCACATCGACTCCAAGATCCCTCTGCACATCCACACTACCTAGAATCTTTCCATTGACCAAGTACTCTGCCTTCCTGTTATCCCTCCCAAAGTGCATCACCTCACATTTATCTGCATTGAACTCCATTTGCCACCTCTCAGCCCAATTCTGCAGTTTATCCGAGTCTCCCTGCAACCTGTAACCCTCTTCCAAACTGTCCACTACTCCACTGGCTTTAGTGATTGGCCATAACAGATATCATTAGCACAATATATGCATTTGGATAACATCTTCAAAGAGCAAGGCGCTTCAAAGGAGCTTTAGTATAAAAGCTTGAGTCACAGAGGAAGCTTATTGGGCACACACTTGTTCGAGCAGATGACATTTAAAGATTGTATTGAAGGAGGAGGTGGAATCATTTAGAGAGAGAATTCTAGACCTTAGAACTCAGGAAGCTGGAGGCACGTCTGCCTATGGTGGGGCAAACAGAATTGGCAGTACAGGTCGTTCTGCTATAACACAATTGATAAACTTGGGACACTGTTTCTAATGTGCAAACTTTTAAAATGTGTTTTGGCTGTAACACGATTACATTGCCAATACTCTAAGCGCCGGTTCTGAAGCGCAATATTTCTGTAACACGGGGCTGCACAAGAACACAGCCATCGCGTTATAGAAGATGTAGACCCGTAGATAGAAAAATGGGACTGCAGAACTGCAGGTGACTGTGGGTCTAACAGAGATTATCGAGATCAATGGAATGGAAGGCCATCCAGCCAATTAAACACAAAGATGTAAATTTGAAAAAGGGATGTTGTTGTATGGAAGCCAAGTTAGACCAGTGAGTAAAAAATGAGGTCTGCAGATGCTGGAGATCACAGCTGAAAATGTGTTGCTGGTTAAAGCGCAGCAGGTTAGGCAGCATCCAAGGAATAGGAAATTCGACGTTTCGGGCACAAGCCCTTCATCAGGAATGAGGAGAGTGTGCCAAGCAGGCTAAGATAAAAGGTAGGGAGGAGGGGCTTGGGGGAGGGGCGATGGAGATGTGATAGGTGGAAGGAGGTCAAGGTGATGGTGATAGGCCGGAGTGTGGTGGGGGCGGAGAGGTCAGGAAGAAGATTGCAGGTTAGGAGGGCGGTGCTGAGTTGAGGGAACTGACTGAGACAAGGTGGGGGGAGGGGAAATGAGGAAACTGGAGAAATGTGAGTTACCACAAGGTATGAATTCAGATTTCTCCAGTTTCCTCATTTCCCCTCCCCCCACCTTGTCTCAGTCGGTTCCCTCAACTCAGCACCGCCCTCCTAACCTGCAATCTTCTTCCTGACCTCTCCGCCCCCACCCCACCCTGGCCTATCACCATCATCTTGACCTCCTTCCACCTATCACATCTCCATCACCCCTCCCCCAAGTCCCACCTCCCTACCTTTTATCTTAGCCTGCCTGGCACACTCTCCTCATCCCTGATGAAGGGCTTGTGCCCGAAACGTTGAATTTCCTGTTCCTTGGATGCTGCCTGACCTGCTGTGCTTTAACCAGCAACACATTTGCAGCAAGTTAGACCAGTGAACCAAGGCTTTGCGGGCGAATGGGTTTTGGATGAGATGAAATTTGAAAAATTTGCAGAAGATGGGTGTCAGACTAGAAGAGCATTAGATATGAAGAAGGTTGGAAGGAATGAAAGCAGTAATTATGGATTTAGGCAGTAGATGAACTAAAGCATAAAGAAATAAAATGATGTCCCCTCTTCTCTTTTTCTCCAGTGAAATGGGAATTGAATAATGGTAGCTTCCACTGTGTGCCAATGTACTGGAATCACAGTCAGTCAATGAACATTTTGGAAGGAACTGGTGTGAAATTTCCTTGCGATTTAAGCCAAGGTGCTAATCTTCCTATTTTCCAACAGGTTAGCAACTTCATCAAAGCATTGGCAAGTATTTTCTGCAACGTGTGATCACACTAGTTATTCATTCAGTAAATACTATGCCAAGCCCCCAGAGATGCGTGCAGCAGAATCATTGCTTATTTTATGCACAGAGCATCATCATAATGTGCCTGTGGTCTAAAGGCCATGTTTTGCCTTCAATAAAATACCTGAACCAATAAAATGCCCACAATAAATAACATAGAAACCGACAGCCCAGGAGAATCATATCAGTGTTGTCTCTATGAAAGAGCTATCAGCGCAGGCACAATGATTGTACATTATTTTTTAGATTAGATTACTTACAGTGTGGAAACAGGCCCTTCGGCCCAACAAGTCCACACCGACCCGCCGAAGCGCAACCCACCCATACCCCTACATTTGCCCCTTACCTAACACTACGGGCAATTTAGCATGGCCAATTCACCTGACCCACACATCTTTGGACTGTGGGAGGAAACCGGAGCACCCGGAGGAAACCCACGCAGACACGGGGAGAACGTGCAAACTCCACACAGTCAGTCACCTGAGGCGGGAATTGAACCCAGGTCTCAGGCGCTGTGAGGCAGCAGTGCTAACCACTGTGCCACCGTGCCGCCCACTACAGACAGAATATGTGCCTATTTCACCGTGACAAAATATCTATTCGCTGATTAATTACTCAGGGGAATGCCCTGATCAATCAGAGTCAACTCATCTGGTTTAAAATTTAAACAGATTTTGGCATTTAACTGTCAATTAGCAACGATGGGAGCAGTCTCCATGGAAATGCTTTACCAATCACTGTTAGCTTGCCATCAACCAACACTCTCCTCTCATGATAAATGTGATTTTTTTTCACTTGAATTGGTATTCTTGTGAAATGTCCTGATGAGTGCAAGATAAAAAGCTGTCCTTTTTTTGAGCATTGCTCAACTTCTGTTCTACCAAATGCCCATTCATAGAAATTCTCCTCATCTCTCCTCTAGTTCCTGTGCCGACTTTCAATCAGATGTTCTTCAGGTTTTTAAAAAATAATTTGATTTTACAGTTAGTGCAGCCTCTCATTGACTCCTTCCTTTAGTTTTTGCTCCTGACATATTGTTTATTGGTTTGTGTTATCCTAAGCAATGCTCAGAGAACCTTTTGAATGCACAATGTTTGCTACTCAAATGCACAGGGTCAGCAAGCATATGGGAACATCACTACCTCCAAGTCTCCCTCTGGGTCACATACCATCCTGACCCAGATATATGCCAGCTTTTCCTCCATCACCACTCGGTCAAAGCACTGGAACTTCCTCCATGACTGCACTGTAAGAGCCACGGCCTGTAAGCAGTTCCAGATGACCCACAGTATCCCCACCCCCTTCAGAGGGCAATTAGGGATAAACCCAGGACTGCGGAAATGTTCTGAGGACCTGGGTTTGAATCCCATCATGGCAGGTGATGGAATTTGAATTCAATAAAAATCTGGAATTAAGAGTCTAATGATAACTATGAGGTAAAAACAATTACTGCAGATGCTGGAAGAGCACAGCAGTTCAGGCAGCATCCAAAGTAATGATGACCATGAATCCATTGCTGATTAAGATCTGGTTTACTCATGTCCTTTAGAGAGGGAAATTGCCATCATTACTTGGTCTGGCCTACATGTGACTCCAGACTCGCAGCAATGTGGCTGACTTAACTGCCCTCTGGACAATTAGGGATGGGTAATAAATGCTGACCTCCTCCAAGTCTCCCTCTGGGTCACATACCATCCTGACCCAGACATATGCCAGCTTTTCCTCCATCACCACTCGGTCAAAACTCTGGAACTTCCTCCATGACTGCACTGTAAATGCTCCCACATCCTGTGAATGAATTAAATAAAAAGTAGAAAACACATCCCGGAGAATGAACTGTAATAAAATTACACTTCCTTCTTTTCCACTGTCTGTAACCTTTGTCGGGCCTTTCGTTACCCTGTAACAATGGCCTGGCTAACTTGTGAAACCACTACAGAGGAGGGCATCGGAGGTCAACCACTTACTTGGAGACTCGAGACACATAAAGAGTAGTCAGAATAACTGTTGTAGATTCACTTCCTACAGAAGAACATTACTGGATCAGTTGAGGTTTTGTGATATTCTGCAGTTTTCACAATCATTGTTTCTGCTTAATTGTAAAGAATGTAAGCATTGTTGAGGCAAACACTGCTGACACATCCCAAAAAGGTGGCATGGTGTCTCAGTGGTTAGCCCTGCTGCCTCACAGCACCATGGACCCAAGGTCAATTCCAGTGCCAGATGACTGAGTGGAGTTTGCACATTCTCCTTGTGTCTGTGTGGGCTTCTCCGGGTGCTCTGGTTTCTTCCCACAATCCAAAGATGTGCAGGATAGGTGAATTGGCCATGCTAAATTGCCCCATAGTGTTCAGGGTCGTGTAGATTAGGTGCATTAGTTGTAGGGTAGGAGGAATAGATCTGGGTAGATTATTCTTTGGAGGGTCAGTGTGGACTTGCTGGGCCGAAGGGCCTGTTTCCACACTGTAGGGATTCTATGAAAATATTCAAGAATTCACAATCATCAGGACAGGCATAAGAATACAAACCTCAAAAGGAACAATTTACAGTCCATGCAGAAAAAGGGCATGCTGATTGGTAGGAAGCTGGATTCTGATTGGATGCGATGTTGCCATGGCAAATGCCCTGGTGTATTTGCCACAGTGACTTTTCAACCAATCAGAGTTGACTTGGCTTTTTCGAATTTACACAAACTCTTGGGGCTAGTTGATCACAGGGTTGGGGAGCTGGCTGAAAAAGTGAAACACTGAGTGGAAGAGAAAGTTTTAAAATAAAGAGTAGTTTGAAAAGACAACACAGAAAAAAAAAACATTTTCGTGCGTCTTCCTTTCAGGCGGAGAGTATGAGAGTCCAGGGGCAAGTTACACAATGAAGCTCCACCAGAAGTGATGTTCAATATTTAGAAAGAGAAAACTGGAAATGAAGCTCAGAACTGAAGTAAACATCTGATAGCCTTCGTTGTGTGAGAACTGAGAAAGAGAGTGAGAGACTGAGGAAGGTGGCGTTCACACACAGGCCCAGAGCTATCCATCTCCAGCACACCCCCACCCAGCCGCACACCTTACCCAGTTCTTTCAGCAGAAGCGAATCACTGCTTCAGGGTCCAGCAGAGCCGCTCTGGCCTTTTCTGACCAAACCCTAAATCAACAGGCGGTGAGCCAGTAACCTGAGCAAGTACCGATGAGGGAAATTGTAGGGCATTAATCATAATCTTTCAATCTACATTCACAGTAGGTTAGTTCTCCTTTATTCCTGATGAAGGGCTTTTGCCCGAAACGTCGATTTCGCTGCTCGTTGGATGCTGCCTGAACTGCTGTGCTCTTCCAGCACCACTGATCCAGAATCTGGTTTCCAGCATCTGCAGTCATTGTTTTTAACCTAGTTCTCACACCTGATTTACTACAGAAATTGATTAAGTTTAGTTTTTGTTGAATTTGCCTCATTCTTTCATCTGTATTTCCCTGTCAGCCTCCCACTTTCAAAATATATTTGCTGTTGGTCTCTACCTTTCTATTCCTTCAGTGCCCTTTCGTTCAAAACTACCTGCAGAGGAAACCTCCTGCTGATTACCACTTACTGTCCTCTCTCTCGGCTGATGAATCAGTACTCCTCCATGTTGAGCAACACTTAGAGGAAACACTGAGGGTGGAAAGGGTACAACATGTACTCTGTGGGGGATTACAATGTCCACCACTAAGAATGGCTTGGAAGCAGCATTACTGATCATGCTGGTCGGGTCCTAAAGGCCATAGTTGCTAGACTGGGTCTGCGGCAGGTGGTGAGGGAACCAACAAAAGGGAAAAACATACTTGATCCTTACCAACCTGCCCATGACAGTATCGGTAAGAGTGACCACCGCACAGTCCTTGTGGAGACAAAGTCTCACCTTCACATTGAGAATAATCTTTATCATGTTGTGTGTCACCATCACCGTGCTAAATGGGACAGACTTCAAACAGATCTAGCAACTCAAGACTGGGCATCCATGAGGTGCTGTGGGCCATCAACACCAGCAGAATTGTACCCCAGCACAATCTGTAACCTCATGGCCCGGCATATCCCCAGCCAGAGGATCAACCCTGGTTCAATGGAGGGTGCAGGAGGGCATGTCAGGGGCAGCACCGGGCATACCTGAAGATAAGATGTCAACCTGGTGACAACACCAAACAGGACTACTTGTGTACCAAACAGCAGAAGCAGCAAGTGATGGACTGAATGACGTGATCCGACAACCAAAGGGTCAGATCTAAGCTCTGCAGTCCTGCCACATCCAGTCATGGAAGGAGGTGGACAATTAAACAACTCATTGGAGGAGGAGGCTCCACAAATATCCCCATCCTCAGTGATGGAGGAGCCCAGCACATTGGCGCTAAAGGTAAGGCTGAAGTATTCACAGCAATCACCATTGCAGCCAAGTGGATGACCCATCTCAGCCTCCTCCAGTGGTCCAGAGTATTAAAGACACCAGTCTTTAGCCAATTCACTCCACTCCACATGGTATCAAGAAATTGTTGCAGGTACTGGATACTGTGAATGCCATGAGCCATGACAATATTCCAGCAATGGTATTGAAGACTTGTGTCCAGAACTTGCCACTCCTCTACCCAAGTTGTTCCAGTAAAGTTACAATGTTGACACCTACCCAACAATGTGGAAAATTGCCCAGGTATGTCCTGTACATAAAAAGCAGGACAAATCCAATCCGGCCAATTCCCGCCCCATTCGTCCACTCTCCATCATCATTAAAGTGATGGAAGGCGTCATCACCAGTGCTATCAAGCAGCACCTGCTCAGCAATAACCTGCTCAGTGACGCCCAGTTTGGGTTCCCCCAGGGTCACTCAGCTCCTGACCTCATTCCAGCCTTGGGTTAAACATGGACAAAAGAGGCTGGATTCCAGAGGGGAGGGGAGAGGGACAGCCCTTGACATCGAGGCTGCATTCAACCAAGTGTGGCATCAAGGAGCCTGAGGAAAACTAGAATCTGAGGGTCAAAAAGTGTGCGGCTGGAAAAGCACAGCCAGTCAGGCAGCATCCGAGAAGTAGGAGAGTTGACGTTTCAAGCGTAATCTTTTCATCAGCTTATGATCAAAATGTTGACTGCCCTGCTCCTCGGATGCTGCCTGACTGGCTGTGCTTTTCCAGTGTCACACTCTTTGTCTCTGATCTCCAGGATCTGCAGTCCTCACTTTCTCCTAGAATCTATGGGAATCTGGAGGCAAACTCTCTGCTGATTGGAGTCATACTTGCACATAGGAAGGTAGGTGTGGTTGTGGGAGGTCAATCATTTTAGCTCCAGGACCTCCGTACAGGATTTCCTCAGGGTGGTATCCTAGGCCTAACCATCTTCAGTTGCTTCATCAATTACCTTCCCTTAGTTGTAAGGTCAGAAGTGGGGGTGTCCACTGATGATTGCACAACGTTCAGCATCTTTCATGACTCCTCAGACTGAAACAGTTTGTGTTCAAATGGAACAAGACCTGGATAATACCCAAGCTTGGATTGACAAGTGGCGTGTAACATTCACGCCACACACATGTCAGGCTATAACCATCACCAACAAGAGACAATCTAACTAGCACCCCTTGATATTCAATGGTGTTACCATCACTGAATCCCCCACTAGATTAGATTAGATTACTTACAGTGTGGAAACAGGCCCTTCGGCCCAACAAGTCCACACCGACCCGCCGAAGCGCAGCCCACCCATACCCCTACATTTACCCCTTACCCAACACTACGGGCAATTTAGCATGGCCAATTCACCTGACCCGCACATCTTTGGACTGTGGGAGGAAACCGGAGCACCCGAAGGAAACCCACGCAGACACGGGGAGAATGTGCAAACTCCACACAGTCAGTCGCCTGAGGCGGGAATTGAACCCGGGTCTCAGGCGCTGTGAGACAGCAGTGCTAACCACTGTGCCACCGTGCCGCCCACTAGTAACATCCTAGGGATATCATAGACCAAAGTCTCAACTGGTCTCACCACATAATCACAGCGGCTACAAGAACAGATCAGAGGCTAGGAATGCTGCAGCAAATAACTCACCTCCTGACTCCCCAAAGCCTTTCCACCATCTACAAGGCGCAAGTCAGGAGTGTAATGGAATATTCCCCACTTGCTGGGATGGGTACAGCTCCGACAACACTCGAGAAGCTCAACACCATCCAGGACAAAGCAACCCGCATGATTGGCACCGCATCCACAAGCATCCACTCCCTCCACCACCGACGCTCAATAGCAGCAGAGTGTACCATCTACAGGGTCCACTTCAGAAATTCACCAAAGATCCTCAAACAGCTCCTTCCAAACCCACAACCACTTTTATCTAGAAGGACAAGGGCAACAGGTACATGAGAACACCATCTCCAAGTTCCCCTTACCTCACCTTCCTAACTTGGAAGCATAGTGCCATTCCTTCGGTATTGTTCAATCAAAATTCTGGGCTTTGTGGGTCAGCCTACAGCACATTGACTGCAGTGGTTGCTTACCTTCCCAACCAGCTACCTGATGTAAGAGCAGCGCTCTGAAAACTTGTGCTTCCAATTAAACCTGTTGGACTTTAACCTGGTGTTGTGTGATTTTGTGTGTTGTGTACACCTCAATCCGGCTCCCTGCATCATTGCTTCCCAAGGGGACAAACTGGGATTGGCAATAAAAGCGGACCATGTCACCTCTGCCCACATCCCTTGAGTGAATAATAAAATAAAATGACAGTGAGCAGTGAGTTATTTCGAGAATGTAATCTAGGGTTTGAGTGGCTGTTCCAGTTTATGAAGTTGAACACTTTTGACAGTCATAATCGTAGCATGAATCACCTAGATAATAAGCCTGAACAACTTACTGTTGATGTAAATTTAGCTTGTGTTAGTGTGGAGGTTACATTATCGGAATAATCTACTCCTTTAGCAATTTGATGATATCTTTTTACGTGTCAAAATCTGGAATCATTTAAAGTGACCATGATTGTTGTTAAAACTCAACTGGATCACAAATGTCCTTTCGAGGAAGAAATCTATATTTAAGATTTGGCCCCTTACAGTCACATTGAAACTAATCATAGTGATTGTTTCACTTCTCTATAAAGTCATTATAAAGTCCATTCCTGAAGAAGGGCTTATGCCCAAAACGTCGATTCTCCTGCTCCTTGGATGCTGCCTGACCTGCTGCGCTTTTCCAGCAACACATTTTCAGCTCTGATCTCCAGCATCTGCAGACCTCACTTTCTCCTCCCATTATAAAGTCAGGCAAGTTAGGTTACTGAATTTGGATGTCACCAAAAATAATCTTCAGTTTAAATCATGTTTGTTCTTCTATTGTCTTGCTCTATTTATTTGATGCTTGCAAACCTAAACACCTGAGTAGGAACCTATTTCAATTTTTCCAATGTTGAGGCAATTGAATGATGTGACGATATGCGCCAAATTTATTTTGTACAGACAGCATTCCTTGTCAGTGTCCGTGGTCAGCTAAACCTATCTCCCACAACTCCAGCTGGAAATTCTCACAATAATGCTTGAAGATCTTACGGCCTGCACCAAGTATCAGAGCCGGAATGGTGTCAGATAAGAAAGCTGCTGGGGAGGAGAGGAACTGGGAGATGGGTAGACAAGACGGAAGCAGAATGAGCCTGGGTTATGATTAGACAGGCTGGATTAGACTGAGAAAAAGCATCTCCCCCGACTGCAGAGTAAAGGTTTAATATCCCAATATTTAAATTACAAGCTGTGTGTGTAGTTTTAAAACATTTATTCACAGGGATGTGGGTGTCGCTGGCTAGCCCAGCATTTATTATTCATACCCTGAGAAGGTGGGGGTGAGCTGCCTTCTTGAACTGCTGTAGCTCCATGTGCTGTAGGTGGACCTGCAATGCCCAAAGCGAGGGAATTCCAGGATTATTACCCAGCCACAGTGGAAGAGTGGCAATAAAGTTTTATATTATGGTGTGCATGTTTGGTCTGGTGGTGGTTTTCCCATGATCTCCTGCCCTTGTTCTTTTCGAGAACAGAGTGTTGGAAAGTGCTTTCAATTGTGAATTTCTTCAGTGCACCTTTTAGATGACACACACGGCTGCTCGTGAACATTGGTGGTGGAGGGGGTGGATGCTGAAGTTGGTGGTAGAGGTGCTAATTATAAGGGATGTTTTATCTTGGACGGTATTGATCATCGATAGTGTTTTTGGAGCTGCACCCATCCTGGCAAGTGGGGAGTATTCCTTCACTCTCCTGACTTGTGCCTTGGGGTGTCAGGAGGCCAGTGATTTTTGTCCTAGAATTTACAGTACTGTTATGGGAGATTATGGGAGACTCTGGGGAGAAATGGAGTATTTAGACTGTATGGTAAGTTAATTACTTCCTTTGCATTTATTAGATGTGGGCATGGTCAAAAAGTGTGGCACTGGAAACGCACAACCGGTCAGGCAGCTTCTGAGGAGCAGGAGAATCGATGTTTCGAGCATAAGCTCTTCATCAGGACTAAGGTGTGGGCATTACCGGATAGATCAGGGGAATTCAAAATGAGGCAACAGATACTCAAAATCAGAGTCAAATTGTTCAGGAGGAAATTTAAGGAGGTCTTTCTCACACTGAGATGTTGAGCAAGTTTGTCGCTTTCTGTCCCTTGAGGCAGCAGGCTGAAGCTTTCAAGACAGAGGCCTGAGGAATGAAAACAGGAACCAGGCCTGATTTTCTGGACCTCTGGTCCTTCTCCTCCCACTCCCGCAAAAGCCCCATGCCCTGGTAACTCTGCCGTTGTCTACCAGCCTTGATCTGGGCTCTGGATTTGACCGGTTCTGTGAGGGGAGACTGTGGTGTGGATGGTGAGAACCTGGTGTCAAAGAGGGGCTGTCTTGAGTGACACTTGCTGTGTAAAGCCTGAACAAGGCTGAGATTTGGCTCCTCCCTGTCCTTCCCTTCAGTCTCAACATCGAGAGAGTGGGGGTTGGTGGTGGTGGAGGGGGTGGGGAAGCACTGCCTTTCAGTGGCTAACATGTACAGCTTGAGGGCCTTAACCAGGGTGGACCACCCTTTGGAATTTGAGGCCTCCCCACCATCCCCTGCTAACCAGGGTCGGGGGAGGTGGGGGCAACACTTCTGCCTCTGGGGGTGGGGCTCGAACTCATAGCCACTTGAGTGGGAAATGGATCTCCCTTTGCAGTGACACCTCCCTTTGCAGTCACCTTGAGGGGTATCCTGTTTTAATTAGCAATATATACTGATCACTCTCTTTGTCTTGAGTTCTGGCTTCCAATGACTCACCTATAGAATCCGCTAAACTTGCTTTTGCAAATCATAATGTGGGATCACGTAGAAGACAAAGGATCTAGTGCTCTTAGGTAATGAATCCATTAATATTCTGAATGCCGAAGCGAATGGTCAGAGTTCCAGCTGCTATGCTTCTTTCTGTGACGTGATGCTGTTTAAATACTTGCTTATACAATGGACATGCAGGAGGCTGGAAGAACACAGCAAGCCACGCAGCATCAGGAAGTGGAGAAGTCAACGTTGTGGGTATCTATCCAATGGACAGTCCTGCTTAGAACACGTCGTGTTCCAATTCTGTTTGGATTTGTCTCTCTCGCTTTTTCAAAGAAGTTCTGCCCTGGACTGACCCATAAGTTCTCGCAACACCAAATGAGGCCATTCAGGCAATCACTGCTTCTCTCTTGAAGAGCTATTCAAATAGCCCCCGTTCTTTCCCCATATATTCCAATTTCTCCCCTTTCCACACATCAACCCAATTCCATTTCCAATGTTAGTGCTGAATTAACAGCACCGCTTCAGGCAGTGCATACTCAGAAGCAACGCATTTTTAAAAAAAAACATTCTTTGACTCTTCTCTGGTTTTTTTGCCTCTATGACAACTGTCAGAGTTACTGGGGAAACAGGTAAAATGAAGAGCTCTCTGACAATACTGGTACAGTTGTAATGGGCTGAATGTCCCCACTGATCAAGTTACTTCATTCTGTTCCTAACAGCACTGTGGGCATCCTTACACTTCAAGGATGCCATGGTTCACCATCACTTTCTCCAGGGTGGTAAGGGATGGACAACAAATGCTGGCCTAGCCAGGGACCTTCACATCCCAAGAACAAATCACAGAATTGCTACTGAAGCAGGCCATTCAGCCCATCAGCTTGTGCCAGTTCCATTCCCTAGTGCTTTTCCCCATATCTTTGCACGCCATTTGTTTTCATACAACCAGCCAATATGCGATTCTCCTGCTCTTTGGGTGCTGCCTGACCTGCTGCGCTTTTCCAGCAACACATTTTTCTGCTCTGATCTCCAGCATCTGCAGCCCTCACTTTCAACCAGCCAATACCCTCTGGAATGCTGAAATAAATAAATAAAGAAACTTTGAGAAATTCCAATTAACTCGAAGATAACTATGGAATCTGGTCCCATTACGATCTTTCTGGACCACAACGATTGATAGACTGAAAAAAAAGTTCACCCATGTCTTGAGGTAGTTCAGTGGTTAGCACTGTTACCTCACAGCGCTAGGGACCCACCCTTGTGTGGAGTTTGCACATTCTCCCCGTGTGTCTGTGTGGGTTTCCTCCGGGTGCTCCGCTTTCCTCCCACAGTCCAAGCCTATGCAGGTTAGGCTCGATTGGCCACAGTAAATTACCCATAACATCAAAGGATAAGCAGGCTAGGTGGATTAACCATGGGTCATACATGGGTCACGGGAGTAGGGCATATGGTTCTGGATGGGATTCTCTTCAGATTATTGGTATGGACTTGATGGGCCGAATGGGAGAAGTTGACGTCTGTTGGAGATTCCTGATGAAGAGCTCATGCTCAAAACTTCGACTCTCCTGCTCCTCGGATGCTGCCTGACTGGCTGTGCTTTTCCAGCAACACACTCGATGGGCCGAATAGCCTGCTTCCACACCTGTAGGGATTCTGTGTGTGCTTCTTTGGCAAAATGTTCTTGAACTACACATTGAGTATTCTGCGAGAGGATGTTTCAATTCTGTTTGTTATAATCAGATGACCCCCTTGGTTATCAGACTTTGCTACTTGAAGGTTTTACTTGCATCTGATTGGATCCGATTTGCCATGGGAAAAACAGGCAGAATAATACCACATGCAATACTGTAGTAATTTTAACAAACTAACCTGCCCGATGGTGCATCCTCTAGAGTCAGGCAAGTGACCTTCTTTCGTAGCATAGAATCCAACAGTGTGGAATCAGGCCATTCAGCCCATCAAGTCCACACTGATGAGTTTCCCACTCAGATTCCCCCCTCCCCCAACCATCCCTGTAACCCAACATTTCCCATGGCTTATCCACCTAGCATGCACATCTCTGGACATGATAGGTGATTCAGCATGACCAAGCCATTCTAAACCGCACATCATTGGACTGTGGGAGGAAACCAGAGCATCCAGAGGACCAGAGCATTCAGAGGAAGTGCACGCACACATGGGGAGAACGTGTAAACTTCATGCAGACTGTTGCTCAAGGCTGGAATTGAACCTGGGTCTCTGGCGCTATGAGGCAGCAGTGTTAACCACTGAGCCACCACGCCAGCTCTGTAGTGAGCATGGCTTCTAGTACTTACCTTCATGATTTGATTACAATCAGTCCATTTCTCAGAACAACACGGGGTTAGATACAGAGTAAATCTTCCTTGAAACTGTCCTCATCAAACACTCCCAGAACAATGACAGCACGGGGTTAGATAGAGAGTAAAACTTCTGCTATACTGTCCCTATCAAAAAACTCCAAGGGCAGGCACAGCACAGGGTTAGGTACAGCATAAAGCTCTCTCAACACTTCCCATCAAATGCTCCCAGGACTGGGATGACACGGGTGTTAGGTACAGAGTGAAGCTTCCTCTAAACTGTCCTCATCAAACAGTTCCAGAACAGGGACAGCTCAGACTTAGATACATAATATAGCTTGTTTACACTGTTCCCATGAAATATTCCCAGGACAGAGACAGCACAGGGTTAGATACAGAGTAAACCTCCCTCCACACCGTCCCAGGTCAGGTACCATCTTATTTAAAGCTGGTACACTGTTGAATCACAATAATGGGAACGCTCGAACTGAATGTCGCCCCACCCTAACCCACTAATAATTTCATTTGTTGATGACTGCATTATCCCTCCAATTACTTACTGAATCAAATCCACTTACCTCTCTTCAAATCACTTCAGTCCCTTGCTGTCCTGTTTACATCCAAAAATGAGGAATATTGAGAGGAACAAATATCTAGTGCAGATTACAGCACTAGTTTCCAGAGTTAACTGGTGCGGTTGCGGTGCTGAGTGTGTTGTCTCAGCTTTCCAGAGTTGTTTGTTCCTCTGTTCCTGCTCCTGGGACCCAGCCCGTTTGCCATTCAGTCATTTCCTGACATTGTCCAACACGTTTGTGATATCAGGGCTGAGGGCTGAGTGTGTCGGAAACCAGATAAATTGAACGTAATTATCCCAAAGTAGCCACTTGGTTTTCAGAGACATAAATGGTGATTTAAATAATTGTGTTGTATGACACATAATGGGAGTTGCCTGCACCATGTACTGGTCACACTGTGGGTGTACTAAAGCCAATTCAAATAAATGATCATTCTCATCTGTTTTCCCCATATGTTTTCAGTTTCTCTTTTATACAGAAAAAGGACTCACTAAAGGGGACTAAGTCGGAACAGGGTTAATCTCAAAGAAAGTGCACTCTTCACCCTCACCAGTTGGTTCCCTTTAACCTGAAGCTGTGTCCCTAAACCTGAACCAGTAACTGTCCCCAAGTGAATCCCTGACACTACCTGCACTCCCATCTGAAACAAACTGATTCAGAATGAAAACAGAGATAGGAATAGCTCTTTAGTGAATTTAAAAAAGAAAGCCTGTTGTTGAGGACATTGTCTGGTTAAAAAAAAAGTTGAATAATATTGACATAAGAATGAGCAAAAGGGTAATCTGGAAATGGAATATTGACTGAACGAACACAGGCATTCTTTGATAAATCAAACCCATCTTGCAGTCAAATCCCTCAATTTCACTCTGTTCCAAAAACATGTGCAATTGTCTCTTGAACCCTGGTTCAATGACCCTTGCTGATAACATACAATTTCATTATCCTTTGATATCTTCCATCTTGACTTCCCTTCCTACTTCTAACTTCCTCATTGTATTTTTAATCATGTCCTAGACAGTTCAGTGCACCACTACACTCAGCAGTTTGTCCCCGTTGAATATTTCATTCATTTTATACTCTACTTGGAGACACTCTTCTTGAAGAGAAAGTGAGGTCTGCAGATGCTGGAGATCAGAACTGAAAACGTGTTGCTGGAAAAGCGCAGCGGGTCAGGCAGCATCCAAGGAGCAGGAGATTCGACGTTTTGGGCATAAGCCCTTCATCAGGAATGAGGAGAGGGTGCCAGGCAGGCTAAGATAAAAGGTAGGGAGGAGGGACTTGGGGGAGGGGCGGTGGAGATGCGATAGGTGGAAGGAGCTCAAGGTGAGGGTGATAGGCCGGAGTGGGGTGGGGGCGGAGAGGTCAGGAAGAAGATTGCAGGTTAGGAGGGCGGTGCTGAGTTCGAGGGATTTGACTGAGACAAGATGGGGGGAGGGGAAATGAGGAAACTGGAGAAATCTGAGTTCATCCCTTGTGGTTGGGGGTTCCCAGGCGGAAGATGAGGCGCTCTTCCTCCAACCGTCGTGTTGTTATGGTCTGGCGATGGAGGAGATGCTCTTCTTGACCCATTTATGGTCCATCCCTCTGTTGTATTTGGGAAAATGCTGATATATCTTCCTCTTGCACTGTAATATTGTGTGGTGGTGCAAGTGCTCTCAAGGTGCTACTAAGTATTGAGTTCCAGACTGATGAACTGTAGTGAGGGAACAGCCAACACAAGGAGCTCAGTTCTGACTTAGAGGAAAGCAAAATGCTGCAGGTGCTGGAAATCTGAACCAAGAACACAGAGAATGTTAGAAAAACTCAGCAGGGCTGGTAGCATCTGTACAGAGAGAAACTGAGTTAATGTTTCGGGTCTGGTATGATTCTTGTTCAGAACAGTTCTGAAATTCTGAGTTCTGATAACGAATCATAGCCTTAATTCTGCTTTCTCTCTCCACAGATGCTCTTGGACCTGCTGAGTTCCTCCAACATTCTCTGCGTATGTTTGAACCTGATGTAGCGATTCAGAGAAACAGCTTCGATGTTGAGACACCAACAGCCTAGAGATTGTTCAGGCTGGATTCTCAATGTGCTCCTGCTGCAGTAGTGCAAGATACAGCAGGAAGCTTGGAGATGGAGCTGTTCTCCAGAGATGGTGACGATGTCTTTGTAGCTGATGGAAGGTATGGGTTCTTGCTGTTCAGGAAGCCTTTGTCAAATAAACATGAACTCCCACCTTCACCTGCTGTAGTGAAGGTTGGAGTGTATGTTTAAGATGATGGACTTCAACAATGTTGCTCTTAAAAATACAGAGTGGACAATGGGACTGAGCATCTATTGACGAAGCAGTGCTACATCCACACTGGTTCAGCTGAAAGGAATCTGAGATTGTGAATTGACAATAATTTCTGAAGCAGCATACATCGTTTGCAACTGATGTCCATGTCCTCTGGGGTATCTTGCATAGTCAGGAGTTCATATCTGCTCAGGTCCTGAAACAGAGAGCTGGAGAGAGACATTAAACCTGAGGTCCCATCAGGAAACAGTTGCTTTGCACTATTGTGATGAAGGAGCTTTCTTTTGTCGGAATTAAAGAACATCTTAAAAATTGGAGAGGTTTAGTGATGGAATTCCTGACTGAGTCAGTGGATGCCATTGATGGGATGATGACAATGTGGGGTGGTCAAGAGGCCAAATTGGAGAAGCAAGGAGCATCTTGGGTGCTATTGTCTGGAGGAGATTACGGTGGTAAAGGGATGGGGAGTGGGGTTGGATGTGGGCATATGGAAGTGCTTGGAAGAAAGTTTGAAAATGTCGAACTGCCCTGGATCAGGAGCCAATATATGTCGACAAGCACACAGCTCGGTCTATTAGTGCCTATTGAGGACAGTCTTTCCTTAAAAATTCTACACTTACCCAACCTTCTTCAAGAGGTCCTAATCTTCCCAGTCCCCCATCTCGAGTTGCTCCGTTTATCTTGAGTTTCTCCCTCCCTTCCATGTCTTGACATAGACTTATTTCTGAGATGCTTCTGTCTTCACAAACGAAGCCATGATTAATGAACCAGAAATGTTGGGGAACACAGGGTTTGTTGAGAGGGAGGGACTGAAGCAAATCTATCTTAGTAGAGAAATGGTGTTTGAGAAATTGATGGAACTGAAGGCTGATCAATCACTAGGGTCTGGAAATTCAATCCCCAAGTATTAAAAGAAGTGACCCTAGAAATAATAAATGCATTGGTGGTCATCTTCCAAGGTTCTTTAGACTCTGATACAGTTCTTATAGATTGGATGGTATCTAATGTAACCCCGTTGTTGAAAAAGAGAGGTAGAGACAATTACAGACTAGCGAGTCTGAAGTTGGTAGCAGGGAAGATACTGGAGACAATTATCAGGGATTTTATAGCTCAGCACTTAGAAAGCATTGGTAGAATCAGACACAGTCAGCATGGATTTCCAAAACAGAAATCATATTTGACAAATTTACTGGAACCCTCTGAGGGTTGATCAGTGCAAACCATTGAATGTAGTTCATTAGGACTTTCAGAAAGCTTTTGACAAAGTCCCACCTAAGAGATTAATGTCTAAAATTAAAGTGCATGGAATTAGGGGCAGTGTGTTGAGTTGGATAGAAAATTGGATAGCAGACAGGAAACAAAGAGTAGGAGAAAATGGGTCTTTTCTGAATGTGAGGTGCCACAGGGACAGGTGCTTGGACCCCAGCTTTTCACAATATATGGGAATGATTTAGATGAGGGAACTAAATGCAATATCTCCAAGTTTGCAGATGACACAAAGCTGGGTGGGAGGGTGAGCTGTGAGGAGGATGCAGAGATGTTGCAGTGCGACTTACATAGGCTGAGTGAGTGGGCAAATATATGCTGGATGCACCATAATGTGGATAAAAGTCAGGTTATCCACTTTCAGAGCAAAACTGGGAAGGCAGATTATTATTTGAATGGCTGTAAATTGTGAGAGAGGAATGTTCAACAAGATCTGGGTGTCCTTGTGCATCAGTCACTGGAAGTAAGTGCACAGATGTAACAGGTAGTAAAGAAGGTAAACTGTACGTAGGCCTCCATAGCGAGAGGGTTCGAGTACAAGATCAAGGATGTCTTACTGCAATTATGCAGGACCTTGGTGAGGACACACCTAGGATACTGTGTGCAGTTTTGGTCTCCTTATCTGAGGAAAGATGTTCTTGCTATCGAGGGAGTGCATCCCAAATTGATTCGTGGAATGGCAGGACTGCCACAGAAGAGAGATTGAATTGATTAGGATGATATTCCCTGTAGTTTTGAAGAATGGGGGGTTGTCTCATAGAACCCTATCAGATTCTAATAAGACGAAACAGAAAGTTCCCAATAGATCCAGGAGTCGTTGTTTACGGTTAAGGGGTGAGCCATTTAGGACCGAGATGAGGAATTTCTTCACCCACAGAGTGGTGAACCTGTGGAATTCTCTGCCACAGAAAATGATTGAGGTCAAACGCTTTGTGTTTTCAAGAAGGAGTTGGAAGATGGCTGAAGGGACCAAGGGATATGGCGGAGGGCAGAATTAGGATATTGAACTCCATGATCAGTCATGATCAAGATGAAAGGTAGTGGAGGTTTGAGGGGCCAAATGGCCTACTCCTGCTCCTATCATCTATGTTTTCATGTTAATTATAGTGTCTATAATGAAAACTTATGAAAACCTGTTATCTCCTTATTTCCATTAGTAATATCCCAGACTAACTTTCTGTAAGTCCAAAGTTCACTTTGTCAACTCTTTTTCTTTTAATCATACATTGAAACTCTTAGTCCATGTTTTTGTAATTCTAGCTAGCTTTCTTTCATACTCTTTTCTCGTCTGTATGTAGATTGTAACACTCCATGTTGATCACTGAGCCTACTTGCCAAGCTTCACTTATTCCTTCCTTTATTCGCTATTTTACAATGTGGTTACTGATATGGGGCCTGCACACCACACCCACAAGTGATCCATGCCTTTATCATTTTTCATCTCTACCCAAACTACATCTACGACCTAGTTTCCTAGATTTAAGTCCTCCTCTCTGTTATGTTGAGAGTATGATTAATCAACAAACCCACTCCTCAACCTTTTTCTGCCCTTCATAAATGTCTAGAACCCTGAAATATTCAGGCCCCTGTAGCCATGCCTTTGTGATGACAATTGGATCAATCTTAATAATGGTTGTTTCCATGTTCAGATCCTTGCATCTGGTATAGAGATTTCAGCTTGTCGTTTTCTTAATTCCAAAATGGAAATCAGGCTTGACAAATTTACTGGAACCCTCCGAGAATGTACCTAGCAAGGTTTGTTCAGTGGAAGCCATTGAAAGAGCTCATTTGGACTTTCAGAAAGCTTCTGACAAAGTCCCACAGAAGAGATTAATGTGTAAAATTAAAGTGAGTTCTAATTGCATCTGGTATAGAGATTTCAGCTGGTCTTTTTCTTAATGTTGTAACCTCCAAACTTATGAGCTAATTCACTCTTTGATGCATTTTCTCTATCCCTTCCTGTCACAGTTGGTTAACATTTTCAATACAAATGCCTATCTTTCTTGCCTTGTCTTGACTCTTCGACATCTTGCCAAATTTTAAGTGTCTCCCCCAGCATTTCATTTAAAACCCTCTCCACATCCTTAATTCTGCAGCTTACAATAGTAATAGCCCTAGTATAATTCAGATGTAGACCATCCCAACCATGCAGTCAAAATTACCCAGTACTGGTGCAAGACCCCCATAAATCACACCCCTCCTTGAGCCAAGAAACTAGAATGCCACTAGATATTGGAGAAGAATGAGGCCATTCGGCCCATTGAGTATACTCTACCATTTGATCACGACTGATATGTTTCTTAACCCCATTCTCCTACCTTCTCCCAATAACCTTTGATTCTCTTACTAATCAACAACCTATTTATCTCTGTCTTAAGCACACTCAATGACTTGGCCTCTATGGTCCTCTGTGGCAATGAGTTCCACCGAGTCACCACCCTCTGCTGAAGAAATCCCTCCTCATCTCAGTTCTAAAGGGCTGTCCCTTAACTCTGAGGCTGTGGCTTGGGCTCTTGTCTCTCCTACTCATGGAAACATCTTCTCCATGTCCAGTCTATCCATACCACTCAGTATTCGGTAAGTTTCAATCAAATCCCCTCACCTCCCCCATCTTATTTGCCCTATGCCAATTCACATAGCTCAGGTAATAGTCCAGATGTTACCTTTGAGAGTCTGCCTTTTATTCTAACATCTGCCTCATTATCCTGTCTGTGCTGAAACTCTTTTGTTGTCCATTATATTTGTGTTCCTTGTATCTAGTTGCTACCTTGCAACAAACTATATTGTGGTTAAGACAGCCTCTCTTTCTTAGATCACAAATTGCTTTTCTTCTACTACATCAGATTAAGGGTCTGTAGATCCCTATCCTGAAACTAAATTTAATCTCTGGGTGCAGGCACTGCTGACTGGGCCAGCATTTATTGCCTGTCCCTAGTTGCCCCCTTGAGAAGGTGGGGTTGAGAAGCATTCTTGAACTGCTATGGTCTATGTGTTGCGGGTTGACCCACAATGCCCTTTGTTCTAGGATTTTGACCCAATGACAGTGAAGGAACGGTGATATATTTCCAAGTCAGGATGGTGAGTGGTTTGGAGGGGAGCTTGCAGGGGGTGGTGTTCCCATGTATCTGCTGCTGTTGTCCTGTGTGGGTTTGGAAGATGCTGTCTGAGGATCATCGGTGAATTTATATAAATGCATCTTGTAGACGGTACACACTTCTGGTAGTCAGTGTTGGTGGGAGAGGGAGTGATAACTTCAAATCTGTGAGCAATAGTATAAGCAACACATACAGCCAATGGAATAGGAGGCCCCACTGCGATTATCAGTCCTATAATTTCCTAATGTGGTTCAGTATCAATGTTTTGTTCTGTCTGCTCTCCTGTGAAGCATTTGGCAATTGTTGATGATGTTAAAGGTGCTATATAAATACAAGTTCTTGTGATTGTGGAACCATAAAACTGAAGGAAGCAGCTGTGGAAAGCTGTCACTAACAACAGGAAGTTATTGATGAAGGATGACAAGAGCAGAAAACAAAGAGATTGTCACAAATACCTCCTGTGCTAAAATCAATGCTCAGCAAGGATTGTTAGGGGGTTTCAGTCCTGAATCACCACATCCTTTCTTGTCCACCACATCAATGTCAATTCAAAATTGCAAGGCTCAGCATGGCCAATATAAAATTGACAATGGGCTCTAGAAATAGGACTGGGGGAAGACAATCCAGCCTTTCAAGTCTACACTTCTCTTCGCGTATTTGTTTGATCTATATTTTATCTTCATCCATCTGTCTTTGCTGCATTTGCACTTAGACTCAGAGTCAGGCAGCATAGAAACGGACCCTTCAGTCTCATGGGCTTTTGTCCAAAGCAGTGACTCTCCTGCTCCTCGGATGCTGCCTGGCCTGCTGTGCTTTTCCAGCACCACACTCTTGACACTGATCTCCAGCATCTGCAGTCCACACTTTAGCCTTCCATTTAACTTGTCCATGCTTACCAGATATCCTAACCTGATTGCAGTCCCATGAGAAGGTGACCAAGCAGGTGGATGAGGGTATAGCAGTTGATGTGGTGCATATGGATTTCAGTAAGGTGTTTGATAAGGTTCCCCATGGTAGGCTCTTGTAAAAATATACAGAGGTATGGGATTGAGTGAGATTTAGTGGTTTGGATCAGAAATTAGCTAGCTGAAAGAAGACAGAGTGTGGAGGTTAATGGAAACTATTCATTCTGGAGTTCAGTTACAACCATCCTGACTTGGAAATATATCACCGTTCCTTCACTGTCATTGGGTCAAAATTCTAGAACAAAGGGCATTGTGGGTCAACCCGCAACACATAGACCATAGCAGTTCAAGAATGCTTCTCAACCCCACCTTCTCAAGGGGGCAACTAGGGACAGGCAATAAATGCTGGCCCAGTCAGCAGTGCCTGCACCCAGAGATTAAATTTAGTTTCAGGATAGGGATCTACAGACCCTTAATCTGATGTAGTAGAGGAAAAGCAATTTGTGATCTAAGAAAGAGAGGCTGTCTTAACCACAATATAGTTTGTTGCAAGGTAGCAACTAGATACAAGGAACACAAATATAATGGACAACAAAAGAGTTTCAGTTTTGGGTCCACTGCTTTTATCATCTTTATAAATGACCTGGATGAGAGCGTAGAAGGATGGGTTATTAAAATTGCGAATGACACAAAGGTTGGTGGAGTTGTGGATAGTGACGAAGGATGTTGTAGGTTACAGGGAGACGTAGATAAGTTGCAGAGCTGGGCTGAGAGGTGCCAAATGGAGTTTAATGTGGAAAAGTGTGAGGGGATTCACTTTGGAAGGAGTAACAGGAATAAAGAGTACTGGGACAATGGTAAGGTTCTTGGTAGTGTAGATGAGCAGAGATCTCGGTGTCCACGTACATAGATCCCTGAAAGTTGCCACCCAGGTTGATAGGGTTGTTAAGAAGGCATATGTGTGTTAGCGTTTATTGGTAGAGGGACTGAGTTTCGGAACCATGAGGTCATGCTGCAACAAAACTCTAGTGTGTCTGCGCTTGGAGTATTGTGTACAGTTCTGGTCACCGCATTACAGGAAGAATGTGAAAACTTTGGAAAGGGTTTAGAGGAGATTTACGAGGATGTTGCCTGGTATGGAGGAAGCTCTTATGAGGAAAGGCTGAGGGACTTGAGGCTGTTTTTATTAGAGAGAAGAAGGTTGAGAGGTGACTTAATTGAGACATATAAGATAATTAGAGGGTTAGATAGGTTGGACAGTGAGAGCCTTTTTCTATGTATGGTGATAGCTAGCACGAGGGGACATAGCTTTAAATTGAGGGGTGATAGATATAGGACAGATGTCAGAGGTAGTTTCTTTACTCAGAGAGTAGTAGGGGTGAGGAACACACTACTTGCAACAGCAGTAGATTCACCAACTTTAAGGGCATTTAAATGGTCATTGGATAGGCATGTGGATGAGACTGTGGTGCTGGAAATGCACAGTTGGTCAGGCAGCAACCGAGGAGCAGGAGAATTGACGATTCAGGCAAAAGCCTTCATCAGGAATGAGGCTGTGAGCCGAGGGGTGGTGAGATAAATTGGAGCGGGGGAGGAGGTAGCTGAGAGTGTGTTAGGTAAATGAAGTTGATAGGTCAGAGAGGAGAAGGAGTGGATAGGTTGGAAGGAAGATGGACAGCTAGGACAGGTCATGAGGGCAGTGTTGAGTTGGAATGTAGGAACTGGGATAAGATGGAGGGAGGGGAAATGCGGAAACTGGTGAAATCCATATTGATGTCATGGGGTTGGAGGGTCCCAAGGTGGAAGATGAGGTGTTCTTCCTCCAGGTACCGGGTGGTTAGGGAGCGGTGATGGAGGAGGCCTAGGACCTGCATATCCTTGGCCGAGTGGGAGGGAGGGGTTGAAGTGTTTGGCACGGGGTGGTGGGTTTGGTTGGTGCGGGTGTCCCAGAGATGTTCTCTGAAGCACTCTGAGAGTATGCGCCCGGTTTCTCCAATATAGAGGAGACCGCATCGGGAGCAAATGATACAGTAAATACCATGTGGGAGTGCAGGTAAAACTTTGACAAATGTGGAAGGCTACTTTGGGGCCTTGGATGGAGGTGAGGGGGGAGATGTGGTCACATGTTTTTCAATTCCTGCGGTGGCAGGGGAAGGTGCCAGGACGGGACGGTGGCTTGGTGGGGGCCGTGGACCTGACGAGGGATTCGCGGAGGGAACGGTCTTTATGGAAAGGGGATGGGGGTGGGGAGGGAAATATATCTGTGGTAATGGAGTCTGTTTGTTGATGGTGAAGTGGAAATGGCGGGGGATACAGAGGGATGCATTGGTGCACTGACTTCTACACTGCTAAAGAAATGAACCAACTCACAGACACCTTCTTCTACCACCCCCTTGACCATGACCTCACCTCCCATCACCAAACCATCATCTCCCATACCATCCATAAGCTCACCACCTCAGGGGATCTCCCACCTACAGCTTCCAACATCATAGTTCGGGAAACAATTCTAGCTCCTACCCAAGATCCACAAGCCTGACCACCCTGGCCAACCCATTGTCTCAGCCTGCTCCTGACCCACTGAACTCATCTCCACCTATTTCGATACTGTCTTATTCCCCCTGGTCCAGGAACATCCCACATACATTTGGGACACCACCAAGCCCTCCACTTCCTTCAACACTTCTGTTTCCCTGGCCCTCAATGCCTCAGCCTCACCATGGACATCCAATCCCTCTACACCTCCATCTGCCATGACCAGGGCCTCTAAGCCCTCTATTACGTCCTCTTCTGACGCCCCCACCAGTATCCTTTCACCGACAGTCTTATTTGTTTGGCTGAACTGGTCCTCACCCTTAACAATTTCTCCTTCCAATCCTCCCACTTCCTCTAGATGAAAGAGGCAGCCATGGGCACCTGCATGGGCCCAACCATGCCTATCTCTTTGTCAGCTATGTGGAACAGTCCATCTTCCACAGTTACAGTGGCACCACTCCCCACCTTTTCCTCCACTAGATTGATGACTGCATCAGTATCACCTTATGCTCCGATGAGTAGGTTGGAGTTTAACCTTCCCTATTCCCGTATCCATCCAGATACCTTGTAAATGTTGTAATAAAATCACCTCCACTACTTCCTCTGGCAGCTCATTCCACACATGCACCACCCTCTGCCTGAAAATGTTGGCCCTCAGGTCCCTTTTAAATCTTTCCTCTCTCACCTTAAACCTATGTCCTTTTATTTTGGACTCCTCTAGCCTGGGGAAAATAGCCTTGGCTATTCACCCTCTGATTTTATAAACCTCTGTAAGATCACCTTTGCAACCGTACTACAAACTGTTAGAGCCTTGTTATAAATGGCATCCTCTTATTGTTTGAGTTGAGGTCTGCAGCAAATCAGCCACAGTCTTATATAATGGTTTAGGAGGCTGGGTATCCCATTCCTCCTCCTATTTCCCATGGTCTCACATCCTTCAATCCCTGCATCTGATGGTAATAGATTCATCACAATTGTAATACGTTATGCTTCTTGCTTCAGATACTATTTCAAAAATAATCATCTCTGGAGGAGGTGGGACTATTACAAATTGAATGGTCTACACCTGGGCTGGACTGGCACCAATGTCCTTGGGAGTGCTTTTGCTAATGCTGTTGGAGAGGGTTTAAACTAATGTGGCAGGGGGATGGGAATCAAGTGAGGAGGTTAGTGGACAGGAAGGAGTTAGTAACTAAAGCCTGTAAGGAACTAGATGATGAAGTCAGCATGACTAAGGGGAAGAATAGGCAGGGAGCAGATTATGAATGCAAATGGACAGGTAGTCTGAGGTGCATTTGTTTTAATGCGACAAGTGTAGTAGGTAAGGCAGGTGAATTTAGGACTTGGATTAGTACCTGGGAGTATGATGTTATTGTTATTACTGAGACTTGGTTGAGGGAAAGGCATGATTGGTAATTAAATATTCCAGGATATTGATGCTTCAGGAGGGATAGAGAAAGAGGTAAAAGGGGTGGAGGAGTTGCATTACTGGCCAGGGAGGATATCACAGCTGTGCTGAAGGAGGGCACTATGGAGGACCCAAACAGTGAGGCAATATGGGCACAGCTCAGAAATAGGAAAGGTGCAGTAATAATGTTGGGGCTCTACTACAGGCCTCCCAACAGCGAGCAAGAGATAGAGGTACAAATATGTAGGGAGATCATAGAAAGATGTAGGAGCAACATGATGGTGGTGATAGGAAATTTTAATTTTCCTAATATTGACTGGGATTCACTTAGTGTTAGAGGTCTTGATGGAGCAGAATTTGTAAGGAGCATCCAGAAGGGTTTTCTATAGCAGTATATAAATAGTCCAACTTGGGAAGGGGCCATACTGGACCTGGTTTTGGGGATTGAACCCAGTCAGGTGAGTGAAGTTTCTGTAGGGGATTACTTTGAGAATAGTAATCACAATTCCGTAAGTTTTAGAATACTCATGGATAAATACAAGAGTGGTCCTAAAGGAAGAGTGCTAAACTGGGGGATTCGGCAGGAGCTGGGGAATGTGGATTGGGAGCAGCTGTTTGAAGGGAAATCCACATTTGATATGTGGGAGGCTTTTAAAGAGACGTTGATTAAAGTGCAAGAGAGATACGTTCCTGTGAAAATGAGGGATAGAAATGACAAGTTTAGGGAATCATGGATGAGAGGTGAAATTCTGAGACTAGCTAAGAGGAAAAAGGAAGCATATATAAGGTCTAGGTGACTGAAGACAGACAAAGCTTTGGAAGAATATTGGGAATATAGGACCAATCTGAAATGAGGAATTGAGGGGGCTAAAAGGGGTCATGAGATATCTTTAGCTAACAGGGTTAAGGAAGATCCCAAAGCCTTTTATTCATGTATAAGGAGCAAGAGGGGAACTAGAGAAAGGGTTGACCCAGGAGAAATTGATTCCTGAAGAAGGGCTTATGCCCGAAGGGTCGATTCTGCTGCTCCTCGGATGCTGCCTGGCCTGCTGTGTTTTTCCAGCACCACACTTTTCAACAAAGGGTTGGCCCACTCAAGGACAAAGGAGGGAAGTTATGCTTGGAGTCAGAGCAAATGAGTGAGATTCTCAAAGAGTACTTTGCATCGATATTCACTGAGGAGAGGGACATGACGGATGTTAAGGGATAGATCGTTGAGAACTCTGGTCAGGTCAGCATATGGAGGGAGGAAGTGTTGGGTATTCTAAAAGGTATTTATGTGGACAAGGCCCCAGGTCTGAATGGGATCTACCCCAGGTTACTGAGGGAAGCAAGAGAGGATATTAATGGGGCCTTAACAGGTATCTTTGCAGCATCCTTGAACACAGGTGAGGTCACGGAGGACTGGAGATTTGCTAATATTGTCCCCTTGTTTCAGAAGGGTAGCAGGGATAATCCAGGTAATTACTGACCTGTGAGCCTGACGTCAGTGGTAGGGAGCTACTGGAGAAGAAACGGAGGGATAGGATCTATTCCCATTTGGAAAAAAATGGGCTTATCAGTGATAGCCAGCATGGTTTTGTGCAGGGAAGGTCACGTCTGACAAACCTAATATAATTCTTTGAGGAAATGACAAAGTTGATTGATGAGAGAAGGGATGTAGATATCATATACATGGACTTTAGTAGAGTGTTTGACAAGGTCCCCCATAATAGGCTGATGGAGAAAGTGAAGTCGCATGGGGTCCAGGGTGTGCTGGCTTGGTGGATAGAGAACTGAGTGGACAGCAAGAGACAGAGAGTAGTAGTGGAAAGGAGTTTCTCAAAATGGGGACCTGTGACCAGTGGTGTTCCACAGGGATCTGTGCTGGGACCGCCGTTGTTCGTGATATACATAAATGATTTGGAGGAAGGTGTAGGTTGCCCCATTAGCAAGTTTTCAGATGACACTAAGATTGGTGGAGTAGCAGATAGTGAAGGGGACTGTCAGAGAATACAGCAGAATGTAGATCGATTGGAGAGTTAGGCAGAGAAATGGCAAATGGAGTTCAATCTGGGCAAATGTGAGGTGATGCATTTTGGAAGATCCAATTCAAGAGTGAAATATACAGTAATTGGAAAAGTCCTGGGAAAAATTGATGTCAAGAGAGATCTGGGTGTTCAGATTCATTGTACCATGAAGGTGGCAATGCAGGTTGATAGAGTGGTCAAGAAGGCATATGGCATGCTTTCCTTCATCGGATGGGGTATTGAGTACAAGAGTTGGCAGGTCATGTTACAGTTGTATAAGACTTCAGTTTGGCCATATTTGGAATACTGTGTACAGTTCTGGTCACCACATTACCAAAAGGATGTGTACGCTTTGGAGAGAGTGCAGAGGAGGTTAACCAGGATGTTGTCTGGTATGGAGGGTGCTAGCTATGAGGAGAGGTTGAGTAGATTAGGATTATTATCATTAGAAAGACAGAGGTTGAGGGGGGAACCTGATTATGGTCTACAAAATCATGAGAGGTATAAAGTTAAAAATCACACAACACCAGGTTATAGTCCAACAGGTTTAATTGGAAGCACACTAGCTTTCAGAGGCAACGCTCCTTCATCAGGTGATAGTGGAGGGCTCAATCCTAACACACAGAATTTATAGCAAAAATTTACAGTGTGATGTAACTGAAATCATACATTGAAAAATTGATTGTCTGTTAAGCCTTTCATCTGTTAGAATACAGTGGTAGTTTCACTTCTTACACAAAATCTTTTTTTTAAAAAGTTGCATTCTCAGGTTAGCTATTAACAATGGTGATGGCTAGACTGTATGTTGAAGGTGTTAGCCCCCTATGTTCTCTATCTATGCCATGAGGTTTAGATTGATTCAAATCTAAAAAGTGAGATAACGGAGTTTTACATAAATTCATGCAGCACTGTGCTGGGGACCTGGGTTCAACTCCACCCTCAGGCGACAGTCTGTGTGAGGTTTGCACATTCTCTCCGTGTCTGTGTAGGTTTCCTCCAAGTGTCCTCCCACAGCCCAAAGATGTGCAGGCTAGATGGGTTAGCCATGGGAAATGCAGGGTTACAGGGATTGGGTGGATCTGGGTAGATGCTCTTCGCAGGGTCAGTGTAGATTTGATGGGCTGAATAGCCTGCTTCCACACTAAAGGGACTCTATGATATCTATGAGGTGCGTTTTTTTAAACTAATTTCCCAAAGCAAAACCCGATTTGGATTTAAAATCTTCCCTTCCTAAATATTTTAAGTAGTGGAAAACATTTTTCCACATTCCAAGGTCCAGGACTACATGCTGAGGGACTCACTGAAACCTGGGACAACTGCCTCAGAGGCGCAGTGGGGAAAAGTGGTTATTTAAGTCTTTCAATCATAATCCCCTAAGGAACTGATAGTTGTTGAATCCTTGGGTTATGTACTTTAGAAAAAAATGTACATTGGAAACCAAGAGTATTGAAAACACATTAAGACACCTCAGAGTGACACATACTGTATAGAAACTAAAACTATGTCTGATGCTAAATCTGCAGTCTATGAGTTGCAATGTTTTACCCTTAGGCTGTATAACTGATATGGAACCTACATGGCAAATATTAAGTCTGTTACAGTTATATTGAGTGAAACATAGTGAATGGGGACTAGTTGAATATTATCACAAAGTCTGTAAGCTTCAAGTTGAAATGTTTTTGTAATTTTGATTCACAAATTTTTTGAGTAAAGTATATTTTTGAAAAAAAATTACTATCAATCCCATCAAATCAACAGCAAATCTGAAAAATCTCAATTATAATATTCCTTAATCTTTCACTTTCCAAGTAATAAGAACCAGTTTTTGAAATCTCTCTTCATAGCTAATGTCTGGAGATCTGGATACACTCTATGTTAGAGAGAGAGCTGAAATCAGAATTCACACAGCACCAATCACCACCTGCATCCACCTACTGCCATCCAACCTACCTTTCCTCCAGCCCCACCCCCTCCCTCTATTCATTTCTCAGCCCCCTTCCCCCTCCCCATTCCTGATGAAAGGTCTTGACCCGAAACGTTGACTCTCCTGTTCCTCTGATGCTGCCTGACCTGCTGTGTTTTTTTCCAGCGTCACACTTTATCAACTCTGACTTTCCAGCATTTGCAGTCCTCACTATCACCGGGTTATAGTCCAGCAGATTTATTTGAAATCACAAGCTTTCGGAGCGCTGCTCCTTTGCCAGGTGGAGATTTCAAATAAACGCGTTGGACTATAACCTGGTGTCATGTGACTTTTGACGTTGCCCACCCCTGTCCAACATCGTCGGCTCCAGAGGGTTGAAGCCACAATATCAATTTGGATGTAGTCCCCTTGAGATTCGGTTTCTTTGACAATGACTGCACATTGACTGATACTGTCAGAAAACGGTCGATGATCGCAGCTATGTATCTTTCCTACATTTCTTCTTGATCTCTAAACCTTTATGGGTGGCACAATGCATGGTGGCTTGGTGAGTCAGTGGTTAGCACCGCTGCCTCACAGTGCAGGGACCTGGGTTCGATTCCACCCTTGGGTGACTGACTGTGTGGTGTTTGCACATTCTCCCTGTATCTGCGTGGGTTTCCTCCCACAGTCCAAAGATGTGCAGGTCAAGTGAATTGGCCATGCATTAGTAAAGGGTAAATATACCTTAGGGGAATGGGTCTGGGTGAGTTACTCTTTGGAGGGTTGGTGTGGACCTGTAGGGAATCTAATCTAATTTATTTGTAATGTGATGAAAAGTTTATTCTGGTTACAATTCCAGTAGCTCCCCACATTACACTAGTGAGCATCTGTTGCCCATTTGGGATTCGCCAGCTTAATTTGAGACACTCAAGCAACATTTGCACATTTTAACAAAGGAGGTTGTGCTATTGTAGGACAAACATAGTAACCACGCAGGTCAGGTGCAACAAAGTGCATTGAATAGAAACTTAACAGCGGTTGTGCTATAAAGTCAGAATCCCACTAATGAAGGGCTTCAAGACAGTGATCTGAGAGCACAGATACAATACAGTGACAGAAATAATAATGTGTCAGTTCACAGAGTAAATGGAGAGACTGGAGAAGCTGGGGCTGTTCTCTTTATTGTGGAGAACATTAAAGGGATATTTAAAAGAGATATTTAAACAGCGAAGTGATTCTAGCAGAAACTATTTTCATTGGCAGGAAATTCAGAAAGCAAAGAACGTAGTTCGCTGGCAAAAGAATCAGAAAGGCTGATGTGGGTAATTTGTTCACACACTGAGATATGATCTGGAAAATGCTACCTAAAAGGGTTATGGAAGAAGATTTAACAGCACCTTTCAAAAGGGAATTGAATAAGTACTTGGAAAGTACGTTTCGTTCAGCGTTATGCAGGAAGAGCAGGGGGCTGGGCAATAATGGGATAGCTCTTTCAAAGGGTTGGTACAAGCATGATTGGCTGAATGGCCTCCTGAATCTTTGGAAATGTATGTGGTGGTAGAATTCTTGGCCAGAAACCTGTGTGATTGGTTTGGGGTTTACATTTTCGCCTGCAACCCCAAGTAGCCAAAGAATACTCGGGCAGCGTCAGAATGAGGGGGAGAAAATGACTATGAAGAACCACTTGTCCAGTAGGAAATCGAACTATTCCTCCACATTATCCCTCTGCACTATTGGTATTTAGAGATCTGTCAATCTCTACTTTAAACTCAAAAACTAAGCTTTCACAGCCCTTGGAGAGAAAGATTATTAAAGAATCACAACCCTCTACATAAATACATACTCCTTACGTGTGGCATCCTCCTTACATTGAAATTGTGGCCCCACTTCAAGAGTCTCCAACCAGGGGAAACATCTTACCTGAATCTAGTCTGGTTCTATCCATTTAAGTAGTTTGGAAATTTCAGTGCAATCACTCCCATTGTTCAAAACTTGATCGAATACCCACCCAGTTTCCCAATCTCTCATCCTAGGTCACTCCCGCCATCCCAGGAACAGGTCTGCTGAACCTTAGTTGCATCCCTCCTGCAGTAAGGAGACCAAAACTGTACACAGTAATTGGGGTGTGCTTAACCACTCTGCTATACAACTGAAGCAAGACTTCACTCGTCCTGTGCTCAAATTCTCTTGCAATAAAGGCTAACATTCCATTAACTTTCCTAATAGCTTGCTGCACCTGCATGTAAAAAATGAGGTCTGCAGATGCTGGAGATCACAGCTGCAAATGTGTTGCTGGTCAAAGCACAGCAGGCCAGGCAGCATCTCAGGAATAGAGAATTCGACGTTTGGCCTCTTATTCCTGATGAAGGGCTTATGCTTGAAACGTCGAATTCTCTATTCCTGAGATGCTGCCTGGTCTGCTATGCTTTGACCAGCAACACATTTGCAGCTGCTGCACCTGCATGTTGCCCTTCAGTGACTTACTGACAAGGACATGAAGGGCAGGTCATGCTTAACAAATCTTTTGTCATTCTATGAAGACATTTCAAGCAAGGTGGACAACGGGGACCCAGTGGATGTGGTCTTCAACAAGGTACCACACAAAAGGCTTCTGCATAAGGTAAGGATACATGGCATTAGGGATAGAGTATTAGCATGGATACAGGATTAGTTGACTAACAGGAAGCAAAGAATGGGGATAAATGAGTGCTATTCTGGCTGGCAATCAGTGACTTGTGGTGTGCCTCAGGGATCGGTATTGGGACCGCAATTATTTACAATTTTTATAGATGACTTGGAGTTGGGGACCACGTGTATGGTGTCAAAGTTTGCAGATGACACTAAGATGAGTGATAGAGCAAAGTGTACAGGGGACTGTAAAACTTTGCAGAGGAATGTAGTTGGTTTAAGTGAGTGTGCAAAGGTCTGGCAGATGGAATACAACGTTAATAAATGTGAAGTCATCCATTTTGGTAAGTGTAACAGGAAAATAGATTATTACTTGAATAGTAAAAAGTTGCAGCCTGCTGCTGTGCAGAGGGACCTGGGTGTCCTTGTGCGTGAATCACAGAGGGTTGGTCTGCAGGTACTACAGGTAATTAGGAAGGCACATGGAATTTTGTCCTTCATTGCTGAAGGCAATGAAGTTAAAAGCAGAGAGGTTATGTTACAGCTGTACAAGGTGCTGGTGAGGCCACACCTCAAGTACTGTGTGCAGGTTTGGTCTCCTTACTTGAGAAATGATGTACTGGCACTGGAGGGGGTGCAGAGATTACTTGGGTTGATTCCGGAGTTGAGAGGGTTGGCTTGTGAGGAGACTGGGATCATACTCATTGGAATTCAGAAGAATGAAGGGGGATCTTGTAGAAACATATAAAATTATGAAGGGAATCGATAAAATAGAAGTAGAGAGGATGGTTCCACTGGCAGGTGAAGCTAGGACAAGAGGGCATAGCCTCAAGATTAGAGGGAACAGGTTTAGGACTGAATTGAGAAGGATCTTCTCCACCCAAAGGCTGCGAATCTATGGAATTCCCTGCCCAGGGAAGTAGTTGACACTACTTTAGTAAATGTTTTTAAAGCTAAGATAGATTTTTTTTAAATAAAGGAATTAAGGGTTACGATGAGCTGGCGGGTAAGTTAGCTGAGGTCATGAAAAGATCAGCCATGGTTTTATAGAATGGTGGAGCAGGCTTGAAGGGCCAAATGGCCTCCTCCCTCTCCTGGTTCTTATGTTCTAAGGACTCCCCTTGAATCTCTGCACTTTGTAACCTTCATAGTTTAATAAAAACTCTGCACATTTGTTCTTCCTAACAATCTACTTAACTGTAGAATTTTGCAAGACAATCACCAATGTGTTCACTATCTCCATAGATATCTCTTTCAGGATGTGGATCATCAGTCCTTCATTCCCATTAGTTTCTCTAACACAGGCTTCTTGGTGATAATAATTTCTTCCAATTCCTCATTCTCCCTAATCCCATGTATCCCTAATTCTGGGAGATTTAGAGTCATAAAGTCATAGAGACATCCAGCACAGAAACAGCACGTCCAGCACAGAACGTACTGAGTGGTGGAACAGATTTGAAGGGCTGAATGGCCACCTCCTGCTTTCCCATGTTCCACAGGCAGGGAGAGATAGATGCACTGTCTGGGAGGGGTCTGGGATGCTCTGTCTGGGAGGGGTCTGGGATGCTCTGTCTGGGAGGGGTCTGGAATGAACTCTCTGGGGAGGGGTCTGGGATGCTCTGTCTGGGAGGGGTCTGGAATGCTCTGTCTGGGAGGGGTCTGGGATGATCCGTCTGGGAGGGGTCTGGAATGCACTGTCTGGGAGGGGTCTGGAATGCTCTGTCTGGGAAGTGTATGGAATGCTCTGTCTGGGAGGGTAGCTGAGGATGGAAACCTCCCAACCTTTTAAAGGTACTTAGATGAGCCCTTGAGATATCACAACATTCCAGGCTATGGGCCAAGTGCTGGAAAATAGGACCAGTGCTGATTTAGAATAGTTTTTTGTTGATGCAGACTGCACAGGCCAAAGGGCCACTTCTGAACTATCTGAGTCTATGATTTTTATGGCATTCATCACAACAAAAAGCACAATAGAATCCTGAGACATAAGTTTCACAGCAACATAAACTCCCCACCCTTCCCACACAATCCCGCGATTCCCTTCATACCCAGACACCTATTGATCTCTGCCTTGATTCCACTCAATGATGGCACATCCATATCTGTCTGCGATAGGCAATTCACTGCCTGTGACCCTCAATCATCGGTCCCATTATTTCCCTTTTATTTTCTTTTTGCATAAGATTATAGGAAGGATATTGTTAAACTGGAGAGGGTACAGTGCTCTGTGATGGTGCTATCATTGCTAGACTACTAATTAACCTCATCTATGCCCCTCATGATTTTATAAACCTCCATAAGGTCACCCCTCAGCCTCTTATAGTCCAATGAAAAATGTCCCAGCCTATCCAGCCTCCGCTAATAACTCAAATCCTCCATTCCTGGCAACCTCCTGGTAAATGTGTGAGTGTGTGTGTGTGAGAGAGAGACAGAGCATAAGTGGGCAGTGTCCTGACCAGAACCCAGACACTCTTCAGGAGCAAGTGAGATGCACTAGATGCTGCAGGAGAGAAACACAACTTGTGCTAAACACCAGCTTCTTTTGAAGAGGTCACATTCCACTGCTCCCAGCAGCTAAAGGCTTGCATTTCCTCTCAGCTCCCTTCCTTCCTCTCCCGCACTGCAGGTTTGAAGTCTCCAACAATATAGATGTGACTCACTTCCTTCGTTTCCTTTTGCCTTCTTAAACAATGCAGCAAATTAGTGCAGACTCTGCTGTTTTGTCTGGTTCAAGCCCTGTAGCCGAAACTGTCCAAACCTGGCCCCTCTAAGACCCATCTTGGCATGACCCCTACCACAGAGCAGCTGTGACTGTGCAGCTGCTCTGTTTTGAAATGTAGGTAGATACTGTGTGGCATGAGACCATTCAGCCCATTGCACTGCTGCCTCTTTGAAAGAACTATCCAACTAGTTCCACTTATCCTGTCATTCTCTAAAGCCCTCAAATCACACAGAATGGCCAAATTGTTCTGAAGACCATTGAGCATGTCCTGGTTCTATTCCCTAGTGCCAAGTTCCTGCTTTTCCCCCAGATCTCTGCACTCCATTCCTATCCAAATTGCCATCCAATGCTCCTCTCAAATGCAAAGACTTTTCACCAACAGCTTCCATTTATATAGCGCCTTTAGTGCAATAAGATGCACCAGTTGTTTCACTGGGACAACACCATGGAAAGAAATACAAAGACACGCTTCCAAGACTTGGTCAGAAAAGTAGCGACAAGGAAGAGGAGTGAGAGAGAGAGAGAGAGAGAGAAGTGGAGGGCTGTAGAAATTCTGGGAGTGAATTCCTGAACCTGAGGTGCAGGCTGGAAACAGTGCTTGGAGTGCTGGAGAGTCCAGACTAGGATCAGAGCAGAGATCGATGAGGGTTGTGAGGCTGGTGGAGGGTAGCAGAGATGAGCGCAGGTGAGGCTATGGAGAGGCGCAAAACCAAAGCTGAGGACTTTCAAACTGAGGAATCGCCAGACCAGGAACTGTTTGTGGATGATTGAATGCGATGAACAATTGCCAAACCTGAAATGCAGAATTGGTCTATCCTGACTCACGTAAGAAAGCGAGTTCTCTAAATGAGCTCTTTACGATTCTGAAAGGGTTGGATCGTGTAGAGAGGATACTTGCTTAGTGAGAGAGTCAGGGAACTGTTTCATTGCATTCTTTATCTGAAGGTAGATTCTTGCCAGTTACTTATTAAACTCCATCAAAGTGCTGTGACTTTTCCTTGAGGTTGATCTCAGAGATAGACCTTGAATCTATTTTTTAACCAGAAGTTTAAGCCTCCATTATTGATGTTAAACTAATCTGCATATCATTTGCCTTGTCACCAGAGTAAGTAACCTCCCCAAGTACAAACTGCTCCTGAATAATTCCAGTCAGGAACCCAGGGAAAATTCTTACCCAGGGCAGAGTGACAAAGGTAATTCACTAATATACTGGGCAGTTGAAGCACACAGTAGGAATGGGAAGGAAACCGAGATAAACACCTGAGGGGGAAGGTAATAGAAGCATATGTTGATGGGGATTGATGAGAAAGACTGAGAATAGGCTCTGGGTGGCACAGTGGCTCAGTGGTTAGCAGTGTAGCCTCACAGCACCAGGGGCTTGGGTTCGATCCCAGCCTTGGGTGATTGCCTGTGTGGAGTTTGCACGTTCTCCCTGTGTCTGTGTGGGTTTTTTCTGGGTGCTCTGGTTTCTTCTAACCATCCAAAGATGTGAAGTTCAGGTGAATTGGCTAAATTGCCTGTAATGTTAGGTGCATTAGTTAGGGGTAAATATGGGGAATGGGTCTGGGGTGGACTTATTGGGCTGAAGGGCCTGTTTCCATACTGTAGTAATCTAATCTGATCAGACACAAGCACTGACAAAATAGGCTGAGTGGCCTGTTTCTGTGCTGTATAACTTCACTTTAAGATAAGGAATGAACATTTCCCAGTGATGGTGGAATAAATGACTGATTGCTATCCCCAGGAATGGTACAGGGTTGTCAAGGAAGGGAAAGGGGGTTCAGAGATGGACAGGTAAAGGTGACAGCAAGGTGGAAATCGGAAATGAGATTGATAAACTTTTCCACTTATTTTGCTCATATATTTAGTCTGGAACACCCTGGTGAACTCCTTCTCCAATCTCAACATCTCTCCACAGCTCCACGACACCTTTCCCTGTAACTGCAGAAGGTGTAACACCTGCTCTTTTACCTCCTCAGTATCCAAGGGCCCAAACACACCTTCCAGGTGAAGCAGCACTTTACCTGTACTTCACACAACCTGGTCCACTGCATTCGCTGCTTACAATGTGGTCTCCTCTACATTGGGGAAGCAAAGCATGGACCGCTTCACAGAGCATCTACATTCTGCCCACAAAAAACAGACCCTGAGCTTCCAGTTGTCTGTCAATTTAACACACCACCCTGTTCCCTGACGAACGTCTCTGTTTCAGGTTTGCTGCAGTGATCCAGTGAAGCTCAGAGTAATCTGGAAGAACAGCAGCTCATTTTCCACTTGGGAATTCTACAGCTTTCTGGAGTAAAACGTGAGGTCTGCAGATGCTGGAGATCAGAGCTGAAAATGTGTTGCTGGTTAAAGCACAGCAGGTTAGGCAGCATCCAAGGAGCAGGAAATTCGACGTTTCGGGCCAGAGCCCTTCATCAGGAATGAAGGGCTTCCTGATGAAGGGCTCTGGCCTGAAACGTCGAATTTCCTGTTCCTTGGATGCTGCCTAACCAGCTGTGCTTTAACCAGCAACACATTTTCAGCTACAGCTTTCTGGACTCAATATTGAGTTCAACAATTTTAGGTCCTGAACGCCGTCTCCATGTCCTTACCCCAACCCACACACATCAGGCCTTGTCATCTCACAGGCTCCTGCCACAAACAACCCATTGTCTGTCATTAATGGTCCCCATTAGCAGCTATTCATTCTCCCAGGCTGACCTGTACCCACTCCTCCTGTGTGCCCAACTGCTGTTCTTTCTTCCTGGGCTCTATCTCTACCAACAGATTACATATTCCCACCACTCCCTCCACCCCGTCTTTAGCAGTTCTGAAAAAGGGCCATTGGACCTGAAACATTAACTTTGCTTTCCCTCTCCACAGGTGCTGCCAGACCTGCTGAGTTTCTCCAGCAATATCTGTTTTTGTTCTCGGTTTCGTCGCCTGTCCTTGACCGGTCTATACATTAAGTTCTGTGCTTGGTAAAACTGTTGATAGAAGTGGTAGCGACAATTATTACTCTGGTTAATCCTAACATTGTACTGGGACTCTCTCATTCATGTATCATTGGGATCACATTAACATTACAGTTGGAAAGTAATCTCTGATACAACACTGTATGACTTGTCCACAGCAAACCCCAGCTCTGTTTCCTAGTTAAGTTGGTTAAACAGTAAAGAAATCAAGACAAGGCATTATTCTCTCTGTCTGGATTCCTGATCATATGTACAGGATTTCCCTGGGAAAACAAATCTTAAGCACTGAGGGCAGGAAGCAGGGCAGTGCTACAGGAACTCAGTCAGGCTGATGCAGTGAACTTTTCACATTCATTCAGTCTCAGAGAAGCTCGCAATAACAGTTTGAGTCTGAGACTGCTCTGACTTGTGTTACAGAGAGATTCTGTAGGACAGGAATGAATGGGAAGTGTTCCGGTCTGAAGGGTTTGAATGCAATGAAAGTAATGGAAAATTGTCGATTTTAATTTAAGTCAATTTAAGTTTCTATGTAATGGAAATAAATGGAAGGAATTTGATTCATTATGCAATGAGGGACTAGATTAGCTCAGTTGGCTGGATAGCTATGCTGTGAAGCACCAATAATTCTCACATAAGCTGAGGTTACCACTAACGATTCTCATTCCCAACCTCTCCCCTTGCCTGAGGTGTGGTGACACTCAGGTGAAACCATCGCCAGACATCTCTCTAAAATGGCAGAGCCACCTTACGACCCACGAGGACTGTGATGACTTGAATAAAATAGGAGGGGATGGAAGTGTTTACTCTGTTGGGATTAGACACAGTAAACAACAATGGGAAGTCTTTGAATTTGATAAAAATGTGGAATTTTGAATCAAAAAACCAGCCTAATGGTGAAAATGCCAATTGTGTTCATTAATGTCCTTTATAGAAAGAGGTCTGTCATCCCTAGCTGATCTGATCTTTGTGTGACTCTCACAGCAGCGTGGTTGACTCTTGGTTGCCTTCCTAAATGGCCATAGAAAGTCACTTGCATCAAAAGGGTAATCAGGAATGGGCAATAAATGCTGGCCTAGCCACTGATGCCAATGTCATGCCATCACATCTTAGAAATGGCCCCTTCCCATGAGCAACTCTGCTGGAGCTATCCCAATACATGCGTGAGAGGTGGCCCTGTAGTCTTACAGGAACCGGGATAGTTTGGTTTCTAGTGAAGCTGTATACTATTTCTTTCAGGCAGAAGTGAGGACTGCACATGCTGGAGATTAGAGTTGAGAGTGTGGTGCTAGAAAAGCACAGCATCCAAGGAGCAGAATTAAGGGGAATCCCAAAGCATTTTATTCTGAAATAAGAAGCCACCAGGTAACTAGATTAGATTAGATTAGATTAGACTTACAGTGTGGAAACAGGCCCTTCGGCCCAACAAGTCCACACCGACCCGCCGAAGCGCAACCCACCCATACCCCTACATTTACCCCTTACCTAACACTATGGGCAATTTAGCATGGCCAATTCACCTGACCCACACATCTTTGTGACTGTGGGAGGAAACCGGAGCACCCGGAGGAAACCCATGCAGACACGGGGAGAACGTGCAAACTCCACACAGTCAGTCGCCTGAGTCGGGAATTGAACCCGGGTCTACAGGCGCTGTGAGGCAGCAGTGCTAACCACTGTGCCACCGTGCCTAAAGGATAATGAAGGAAGGCTGTGTGTCGAACCTGAGAGAATGGGTGAGATTCTGAATGATTACTTTGCATCAGTGTTCACTAAGGAGAGGAACATGATGAATCTTGAGATTAGAGATAGAAGTTTGATTAGCCTGGATCACGTTGACATAAGCAGGGAAGATGTGTGGGGTAGGCTAGAAGTTATTAAGGTGGACAAATCCCCAGGATCGGATGAGATCTATCCCAGGTTGCTGAGGGAGGTGAGAGAGGAAATAGCTGGGGCCCTGACAGATATCTTTGTGGCATCCTTAAGTACAGGTGAGGTGCCAGAGGGCTGGAAGGTTGCTTATGTTGTCCCCCTGTACAAGAAGGGTAGTAGGGATAATCCGGGTAACTACAAATGAACCTGACGTCCGTGGTGGGAAAGTTGCTGGAGAGGGTACTGAGGGTTAGGATCTATTTGTATTTAGAAAAGAATGGGCTTATCAGTGATAGGCAACGTGGTTTTGTACGGGGGAGATCGTGCCTTGCCAATGTAATAGAGGTCTTTGAAGAAGAGACCAAGTTGATAGATGATGGAAGGGCAGTTGATGTCATACACATGGACTTTAGTAAGGCATTTGATAAGGTTCCCTGTGGTACAATAATGAAGCCACATGGTGTGCAGGGTGTTCTAGCTAGGTGGATAAAGAACTGGTTGAGCAGCAGGAGACAGAGAGTAGTAGTTGAAGGGAGTTTCTCGAAATGGAGGAAGGTGACCAGTGGTGTTCCACAGGGGTCAGTGTTGGGGCCACTGTTGTTTGTAATATGCATAAATGATCTGGAAGAGGGCACTGTTGGTACGATCAGCAAGTTTGCAGATGACACGAAGATTGGTGGAGTAGCAAAAAGCATAAGGGACTGTCAAAGAATACAGGAGGATATAGATAGACTGGAGAGTTGGGCGGAAAAGTGGCAGATGGATTTCAATCCAGACAAATGTGAGGTGATGTATTTAGGCAACACTAACTCTAGGTGAATCATACAATGAACGGAAGAGCCTTGGGAAAAAGGGATGGGCAGAGAGATCTGGGAGTGCAGGTCCATTGTACCCTGAAGGTTGCTGCACAGGTGGATAGATTGGTCAAGGAGGCATATAGTATGCTTGCCTTCATTGGACGAGGCATTGAGTATAAGAGCTGGCAAGTCATGTTAAAATTGTACAAGACATTGGTTCGGCCACATTTAGAATACTCTGTACAGTTCTGGTCGCCACATTACCAAAAGGATGTGGACGCTTTGGAGACGGTGCAGAGAAGGTTTACGAGGATGTTGCCTGTATGGAAAGTGCTCGCTATGAAGAGAGGTTGAGTAGGTTAGGTTTATTTTCATTAGAAAAAAGGAGATTTATGGGGGGACCTGATTGAGGTTTATAAAATCACAAAGGGTATAGACAGGGTGGATAAAGACAAGCTTTTTCCCAGGGTGAAGGATTCAATAACGAGAGGTCACGTTTTCAAGGTGAGAGGGGAAACATTTAAGGGGGATACACACGGCAAGTACTTCACACACAGAGAGTGGTGGGTGTCTGGAACGCGTTGCCAACGGAGATGGTAGAGGCAGGCATGGTAGATTCATTTAAGATGCGTCTGGATGAATGTATGAGTAGGTGGGGAACAGAGGGACACAGATGCTTAGGAATTGGGTGACAGGCTTAGACAGTAAATTTGATTCAGCTCAGGCTTGAAGGGCCAAAGGGCCTGTTCCTGGGCTGTGAATTTTCTTTGGTCTTTGTTCTTTGTTCTATTCGAATTTTCGGGCAAAAGCCCTTTATCAGGGATGAGGCTGTTTCTTTAAGCCTTGCTTTCAAAGTTTGGTTGATGGATGTTATGGATCTGTCTTTATATGACGAATACTATTTGAGTTCAGGAAATATTCAAACTTCCTGCTGGTAAACGATGGCCCATTATCTCTGACCAATACTTCCGGGAGCCCATGTATTGCAAAAGCTGTTTTTCTAACGTCATCCCTGTGTCTGATGAAAGAGCTGTATGCACATCCAACCGCTCTGAGTAGGCATCCACAACGTCTAAGAACATTAAGGCCATGAAAGGACCTGCTCAGTCCATGTGTAACCGAGTCCAGGGTTTACCTGCCTGTTCCCACAATGTGGGAGGGCTGTTAGTGGTCATTTTTATCCCTTTTGGCACTCTGGACACTGCCCTACCAATCCTGGCCACCAGACATAGCAGCTCACCAATATCTTCATTTTGGAAACCCCTGGATGACCCTGTAGGAGTTCAGCGCAGCAGGTCAGGCAGCATCCAAGGAACAGGAGATTCGATGTTTCGGGCATAAGTCCTTCTTCAGGAATAAGCCTGAAGAAGGGCTTATGCCCGAAACATCGAATCTCCTGTTCCTTGGATACTGCCTGACCTGCTGCGCTTTTCCAGCAACACATTCACATTCTGATCTCCAGCATCTGCAGACTTCACTTTCTCCTGTAGGAGTTCAGCCTGTATCTGGTGGCAGCCTTTGCTCGGGGCATCACTGTTGCTCTCCACAATAATGTAGCGACCTCTACTGTGATTTGCTCTCTCTGGGTTCAAAAAGGTTTCAGTTCTGATTGTACGGCCCTCAGGTTTCCCACATCACCACGAGCTGTTTCAGTTTTGTCAGGGCCGGATCTTTCTGCGTCCAAAATCTGATATTGTCAGCTGTGATTGGGAGTGTGCCCAGGAAATTTAAAACCATTAGAGACTGTTCCAGTGGCGGTACCACTGTTGGTATATCTGCCAATAGGAGGCCACATTCGCTACTTGGCCACCCAGAGGGTGTTCCAACTTGTAATTATGCGCACTTATTATTCGAACCCACTGCTGAATTCAGCCTGAAGCTATGGGAGGCATTGTGTTGACCTCTTTGGATAGATCTAGCAGGGGTTTGTGGTTTGATTTTGTTACAAATTTATGTCCATTAAAGGCATTGGTGAAACTTTCTGACTCCAAATATGACTGCCAAACCTTCCTTTCTATCTGGGTATATTTACAATCTGCATGAGCCAAAGTCCTGGATGCATACACTGTTGGGTGTACTTCTTCATCTGGCCACCTATCAGCTAATACTACCCCAATGCCATAAGGAATGGCATCACACATCAATATCAGATCTTGCTTGGGATCATTGTCTATCAATGCCTTTGAGAATGATGGCTGTTTCTTCACTTCACGGAAAGTCTTGACTTGGCTAAGCGACCATTCCCAAGGCTGACCTTTCTTTAAGAGTTGATACAAAGGTGCCAGGGTGGAGGCCAGGGTATGGATGAACTTTCCATAACAATTCACCAACCCAAGGAAAGACCTAAACTCAGGTACATACATGGGGCTGGGGCATCTTTGATTGCCCTCACTTTATCTTCCAATGGGCGTAACCCAGTCCCGTTGACTCTGTTGCCCAAGTAGGTCACATTTTTCCCTTCTAAGGTGTATGTGCACCTGGGAGAAACATCTAAGGACTATGCCCAAGTTCTCAAAGTGCTCCTTATTTATCGTCCCTGTTATTAGCACGCCATCTACATAAATGGTGACCTGGGGCAGACTTTGGAATACGTTCCTCATGTTCAGCCTAAATGGCGGTCTGTTTTGTTGGTACAAACTCTTATGGGTATTAATTGTAACATGCATCTGGGAATTCTCATCTAACCACAACCGCAAGTACGCCTTGTTCATGTCCACCTTGTGAAGGTCAGCCCCCTGCCAGCTTTGCATACAAACGTTCTCTGGGAGGGATTGGGTGTTAACCAGCTACAGGAAGCAGTTTACCGTTTGTTTAAAATCCCCACGAGGTGAATCGACCCGTCGGGCTTCACAATTGTTATGACTGGTGCTGCCTATTCCACACTCTCGCCTGGTTTGATGATTCCTTCGTTTTCCAGCCTCCTGTTTTTCAGATTAGATTAGGTCAGATTACTTACAGTGTGGAAACAGGCCCTCCGGCCTAACAAGTCCACACCGACCCGCCGAAGCACAACCCACCCAGACCCATTCCCCTATATTTACCCCTTCACCTAACACTATGGGCAATTTAGCATGGCCAATTCACCTAACCTGCACATTTTTGAACTGTGGGAGGAAACCCACACAGATACGGGGAGAATGTACAAACTCCACACAGTCAGTCGCCTGAGGCAGGAATTGAACCTGGGTCTCTGGCGCTGTGAGACAGCAGTGCTAACCACTGTGCCACCGTGCCGCCCACTACTTTTCTGCCTCTACTTTTGCCCGTAAGGCAAATGGCTCTGGGTGTGCCTGGCAGCATCATGCGATTGCTTCCTGGTCAACAGGCAAGGTGGCCTTTGCTCCTGTGATAGTCCCTAGACCTTCCCGAGCTGGATGAACTTCGGAACATTCGGGATGCAGAGGGGGTTATTGAGAGGATTTACAAGGAGCTAGTCACAGCTCAGGTAAAAGAAAAAGACAGATAGGTTACAGTCAGCGAATGGAAAGGGAACCAGCAGGCAGTGCAGGGAACCCCTGTAGTCCCTGTGGCTGTTCCCCTCAATAACAAGTATACTGTTTTGGATACTGTTGGGGGGTGGGTCACTTACCCGGGGAAAGCAGTGGGGTACAGGTCTCTGACACAGACTCTGTCCCTATTGCTCAGAAGGGAAGGGGGAAGAGGAGCAGAGTATTAGTCATTGGGGACCCCATTGCTAGTGGGACAGACAGGAGGTTCTGTGGGAATGGGAGAGACTCAAGGTTGGTGTGTTCCCTCTCAGGTGCCAGGGTTCATGATGTTTCTGATCATGTTTTCGTGATCCTTGAGGGGGAAGGGGGAGCAGCCCCAAGTTGTGGTCCACATAGGCACCAATGACATAGGTTGGAAGAGAGATGGGGATTTAAGGCAGAAATTCAGGGAGCTAGGATGGAAGCTTAGTGTTAGAACAAACGGAGTTGTTATCTCTGGTTTAATGCATGGGCCACGTACTAGCGAGGCGAGGAATAGGAAGAGAGAGGAGTTAAACACGAGGCTACAGGGATGGTGCAGGAGGGAGGGTTTCGGATGTCTGGATAATTGGAGCTCTTTCTGGGCTAGATGTGACCTCTATAACCAGGATGGTCTTCACCTGAAACAGAGGGGCACCAATATCCTGGGGGGAAAATGTGCTAATGCTGGTTGGATGGGTTCAACCTAATTCAACAGGAGGCTGGGAACTTAAATTGTAGTTCAAGTTTGCGGGAGTTTGAGAACACTGAGGTAAAAAACAATGCCAGGAGCTCCGGAATAAGGCGGGTGAACTTGCAGCATGGATTGGTCCCTAGGACTTTGATATTTTTTGTGACATGGATAGGGCAGGGACAGTAATGGTTGTTGCAGGTTCTGGGATTTAGATGTTTCAGTAAGAACAGGGAAAATGGTAAAAGAGGGGGAGGTGTGGCATTGCTAGTCAAGGACAGCATTACGGTGGCAGCAAGGATGTTTGAGGACTCATTTACTTCCGTCGTATGGGCTGAGGTTAGAAACAGGAAAGGAGAGGTCACTCTGTTGGGAGTTTTCTATAGGCCTCTGAATAGTTCCAGAGATGTCAAGGAAGAGATAGCAAAGGTTATTCTCGTTAATAGCAAGAGTGACAGGATAGTTGTTTAGGGGGACTTTAACTTTCCAAATATTGACTGGGAACACTATAATTCAAGTACTTTAGATGGGTCAGTTTTTGTCCAATGTGTGCAGGAGGGTTTCCTGACACAGTATCTAGACAGGCCAACAAGGGGCGAGGCCACATTGGATTTGGTACTGGGTAATGACCCTGGCCAGGTGTTAGCTTTGGAGGTAGGTGAGCACTTCAGTGATAGTGACCACAATTTGGTTGTGTTTACTTTAGTGATGGAAAGAGATAGGTATATGATGCAGTGCAAGAGTTACAGCTGGGGGAAAGGCAATTACGATGCAATTAAGCAAGATTTAGGATGCATAGGATGGGGAAGGAAACTGCAGAGGATGGGCACAATTGAAATGTGGAGCTTATTCAAGGATCAGCTACTGCGTGTCCTTGATAAGTATGTACTGGTCAGGCAATGAGGAAGTGGTCGAGTGACAGAACTGTAGTTTACTAAGGAAGTTGAATCTCTTGTCAAGAAAACTTATGTTAGGATGAGATGTGATGGTTCAGTTAGGGTGCTTGAGAGTTACAAGTTGGTCAGGAAAGACCTAAAGAGAGAGCTAAGAAGAGCGAGGGGGGGACACCCGATGTCGTTGGCAGATAGGATCAAGGAAAACCCTAAGGCCTTCTATGGATATATTAGGAATAAAAGAATGACTAGAGTAAGATTAGGGCCAATCAAGAACAGTAATGGGAAGTTGTGCGTGCAGTCAGAGGAGATAGGGGAAGCGCTAAATGAATATTTTTCATCAGTATTCATATTAGCAAATGTCGAGGCAAATGCTGGGACACAGGCTACTAGACTAGTTGGGTTTGAGGTGCATAAAGAGGAAGTGTAAGCAATTCTAGAAAGTGTAAAAATAGGTGGGTCCCCTGGGCTGAATGGGATTTATCCTCAGATTCTCTGGGAAGCCGGGGGGAGATTGCCAAGTTCTTTATGTCATCATTATCTATAGGAATAGTGCCAGAAGACTGGAGGATGGCAAATGTTGTTTCCATGTTCAAGAAGGGGAGTAGAGACAACCCTGGTAATTATAGACCAGTGAGCCTTACTTCGGTTGTGGGTAAAGTATTGGAAAGGATGATAAGAGATAGGATTTATAATCATCTAGATATGAATAAGTTGATTAGAGATAGTCAACACGGTTTTGTGAAGGGTAGGTCGTGCCTCATAAATCTTGTTGAGTTCTTTGAGAAGGTGACCAAACAGGTCGATGAGGGTAAAGCAGTTGATGTGGTATATTCGGATTTCAGTAAGGTGTTTGATAAGGTTCCCCACGGTAGGCTATTGCACAAAATATAGAGGCATGGAATTGAGGGGGATTTAGTGGTTTGGGTCAGACATTGGTTAGCTGAAAGAGGGTGGTGGTTGATGGGAAATGTTCATCCTGGAGTTCAGTTACTATTGGGGTACCACAAGGATCTATTTTGGGTACGCTTCTGCTTGTCACTTTTATAAATGACCTGGATGAGGACGTAGAAGGGTGGGTTAGTAAATTTGCGGATGACACGAAGGTCGGGTGAGTTGTGGATAGTGACGAAGGATGTTGCCAGTTACAGAGGGACATAGATATACTGCAGAGCTGGGCTGAAGGTGGCAAATGGAGTTTAATACGGAAAAGTGTGAGGTGATTCACTTTGGAAAGAGTAACAGGAATGCAGAGTACTGGGCTAATGGTAAGATTCTTGGTAGTGTAGATGAGCAGAGAGACCTTGAAAGTTTCCACCCAAGTTGATAGGGTTGTTAAGGTGTATTAGCTTTGATTGGCAGAGGGATTGAGTTTCGGAACCATGAGGTCATGCTGCAGCTGTATAAAAACCCTGGTGTGGCTGCACTTGGAGTATCGCATCACCACATTATCGGAAGGGTGTGGAAGCTTTGGAAAGGGCTCAGAAGAGATTTACCAGGATGTTGCTTGGTATGGAGGCAAGGTCCTATGAGGAAAGGCTGAGGGACTTGAGCCTGTTATTGAGAGCGGAGAGGTTGAGAGGTGACTTAATTGAGACATATAAGATACTCAGGGGGTTAGATAGGGTGGACAGTGAGAGCCTTTTTTCCTAGAATGGTGATGGCTAGCACGAGGGGACATAGCTTTAAATTGAGGGGTGATAGATATAGGACAGATGTCAGAGGTAGTTTGTTTACTCAGAGAGCAATAGGGTGTGGAATGCCCTGCCTGCAACAGTAGTAGACTCGCCAACTTTAAGGGCAGTTAAATGGTCATTGGGTTGACATATGGATGGTTAGATGGGCTTCAGATTGGTTTCATGGGTTGGTGCAACATCGAGGGCTGAAGGGCCTGTACTGTGCTGTAATGTTCAATGTTCTATGTTCTGTTGTGAATCGGTATTAGTGAGGCTGATTTAGTTTGGCTTGCTGTCCCTGTGGCGCAACTATAGAAACAAATAAGAGCTAGAGTAGGCCATTCGGCCATTCGAGCCTGTTCCAATATTCAATATGTTCATGGCTTATCATCTAACTCAGTGCCCTGTTCATGATTTCTCCCCCATAATATTTGACCCCTTTCGCCCTAACAACTATATCTAACTCTTTGAAAATATTCAATATATTAGCCTCAAACCATTCTCTGTGACAGGAAGTTCAATAGGCTCCCCCACTCTCTGGGTGACGACATTTCTCCTGATCTCAGTTCCTGTATTTACCCTGTCCAGTCCTGTTGGATTCTTTTTAACTTTAGTTTTTAATGAGATGCCTCCTCAGTTTCTAAACTCCAGTGAATACAGTCCTGGCTGATCTTGTTTCTCCTCCTCTGTCAGTGCGGTAAACCTTGTTAAGAAAATGCACGGCGTTTCAATGTGTTTGAAGACAAATAGGTCCCTCTGGTGGTGTTCTTACTTCTGTGACACTGGGACATTAAGGAGGGAGGGGGTTCAGGTCAGGAAGGAACCCAGTGTTACAGTTGATCCTGGTGACCACCTCTCGATCGGTGATCCGAAAGGCGAGCCCTGCTCCCTATGGATTCAGCCACAGGATTCTGCAGGGAACTGACTGCTAACACACCCCAGGCCTGGTCCTGTCTAAGCTACCACTGAAGATATTCCTGCCTGTCTGAATCCCAGCCAACAGGCTGCAGATCCCGGGATTGTCTGCAGTTATCCCTCGAGGGGGATGGATGACTGGGGCAAATCACATGGTGCAAGTCTTTATTGGGTAAACCAGCTCACCTCCACCCCACTCCATTGACCCTCTCAGAGCAAATCACCTGAGAGAGGGGGAGTGAGAGGGAGAGAGAGAGAGTGGGACAGGGAGAGAAATGGAGAGGGAGAGGGAGAAACATCAAGAGAGAGGGACAGAGAGAGAGGGGAGTAGAGGGGGAGATAGAGGGAGTAGAGGGGGAGAGGGAGGGAGAGAGGAGTGTACAGGGGGAGAAACAGGAGCAGAAGGGCAGATATAGGGAGAGGGGGTGTAGATGGGGAGAGAATGGGAGAGATGGGAGTAGAGGGGGAGATAGAGGGAGAGTGGGGGGAGACGGGGAGATAGAGGGGGGGTAGAGGAGGAGAGAAAGGGAGAGAGGAGGTAGAGGGGGAGATAGAGGGAGAGAGGGGGGTAGAGGGGGAGACAGAAGGAGAGAGGGGTAGAGGGGGAGATAGAGGGAGGGAGGGGGTTAGAGGGGGAGATGGAGGGAGAGAAGGGGAGAGGGAGGGAGAGAAGAGTGTACGGGGAGAGATAGGAGCAGAGGGGGAGATGTAGGGAGAGGGGATGTAGAGGGGGAGAGAAAGGGAGAGACGGGAGTAGAGGGGGAGATAGAGGGAGAGTGGGGGTAGAGGGGGAGATAGAGGGAGAGTGGGGGTAGAGGGGGAGATAGAGGGAGAGTGGGGGTAGAGGGGGAGATAGAGGGAGAGTGGGGGTAGAGGGGGAGATAGAGGGAGAGTGGGGGTAGAGGGGGAGATAGAGGGAGAGAGGGGGTAGAGGGGAGACAGAGGGAGGGGGGTAGAGGGAAGATAGAGGGAGAGGGGGGTAGGGGGAGATAGAGAGAGGGGCGTAGAGAGGAGATAAAGGGAGAGAGAGGGGTTAGAGGGGGAGATAGAGGGAGAGTGGGGGGTAGGTGGGAGATAGAGGGAGAGTGGGGAGGAGGGGGGAGATAGAGGAAGGGAGGGCATTTGAGTGGGTGATAGATGGAGAGGGGGGTAGAGGGTAGATGGAGGGAGAGAGGGGGATAGAAGGGGGAGAGAGGGGAGTAGACGGGGAGATAGAGGGAGAGTGAGAGGGAGACTGGGAGATAGAGGGAGAGGGAGGGCAGTAGAGTGGGTGATAGAGGGAGAGGGGGTAGAGGGGAGACAGAAGGAGGGGGAGATAGAGGGAGAGGGGGGTGGAGGGGAAGATAGAGGGAGAGAGGGGGTAGGGGGAGATAGAGGGAGAGAGAGGAGTAGAGGGGGAGATAAGGGGAGAGAGGGGGTAGAGGGAGAGATAGAGGGAGAGAGGGGGGTAGAGGGGGAAATAGGGGGAGAGAGGGGGGTAGAGGGGAGATAGAGGGAGAGAGACGGGTAGAGGGGGAGATAGAGGGAGAGAGGGGGGTAGTGGGGGATATAGAGTGAGAGTGGGATGTAGAGTGGGAGATTGGGGGGTAGAGTGGGAGATAGAGGGCGAGAGACGGTTAGAGGGGAGATAGAGGGGGGGGGTGGGGGGAGATAGAGGGAGGGGGTAGAGGGGGAGATAGAGGGAGAGGGGGGGTAGAGGGGGAGATAGAGGGAGAGAGGGTTGTAGAGCAGGAGATAGAGGGCGAGAGAGGGGTAGAGGAGAGATAGAGAAATATATAAAGAGAGAGGGAGAAGGAGAGAGAGGCAAAGTTTATATATCCAGTGGACTAAAAAGATTATTAATCCTTATGAAAAAATGTTGCACTTCTTTGTCACCTTTTCATGAGCTGAAAATTCCTGATGAAGGGCTCATGCCCGAAACGTCGATTCTCCTGTTCCTTGGATGCTGCCTGACCTGCTGCGCTTTTCCAGCAACACATTTCAGCTCTGATCTCCAGCATCTGCAGACCTCACTTTCTCCTCCACCATCGTTCAAGACTGGGTGTGGAAGGACTGCTGAGCTTCGATCTGATCCAAACAAAAATGCTGAAAAATCTCAACAGGTCTGGCAGCGTCTATGGAGAAAAATCAGAATTAATGCTTCGAATAATATAAAATCGCTACAGTGTGGAAACAGCTCTTCGGCCCAACAAGTGATGCATTTTGGAAGGTCGAATTTGAATGCTAAATATAGGATTAAAGACAGGATTCTTGGCAGTGTGGAGAAACAGAGGGGTCTGGGTGTGCAAGTACATAGATCTCTCAAAGTTGCCACCCAAGTGGATAGGGTTGTTAAGAAAAGCATGTGGTGTTTTGGCTTTCATTAACAGGGGGATCGAGTTTAAGAGCTGTGAGGTTTAGCTGCAGCTCTACAAGTACTTGGTGAGACCACACTTGGAATATTGTGTCCAGATCTGGTCGCCCTACTATAGGAAAGATACAAAGGCTTTGGGGAGTGTGCAAAGAAGGTTTACCAGGATGCTGCCTGGACTGGAGGGCTTGCCTTGTGAAGAGAGGTTGACTAAGCTCGGACTTTTCTCTCTGGAGAGGAGGAGGAAGAGAGGTGACCTGATCGAGATGTACAGGATAATGAGAGGCATGGACAGAGTCAATAGCCAGAGACTTTTCCCCAGGGCAGGATTGACTGGTACGAGGAGTCATAGCTTGAAGATATTAGAAGGAAGGTATAATGGAGATGCCAGAGATAAGTTCTTTACGCAGAGAGTTGTGAATGCATGGAATGCGTTGCCAGCTGTGGTGGTGCAAGCAGAGTCATTGGGGACATTTAAGTGACTGCTGGACATGCACATGGATAGCAGTGAGTTGAGGGGTGCATAGGTTAAGTTATTATATTTTACATTAGGATTAAACCACAGTACATCAGTGGCCAAAGGGCCTGTTCTGTGCTGTACTTTTGTACGTTTCTAAGTCCACACCAACTCTCTGAACAGTAACCCCCCCAGACCCATTCCCCTTCCTTATTAGTCTACATCTATCCCTGACAAATGCACCTACCGTATACATCCCTGAACACTATGGGCAATTTAATATGGCTAATTCACCTAACCTTCATGTTTCAGATTCAGTGACCTTTCTTAGATCTGATCCTTTGGTTGTGGGATCACTTAGCTCTGTCTATCACTTGCTGCTTGTATAGTCCTGTTTCGTGTTGTCACCAGGTCATCACCTCATCTTCTGGTGTGCCTGGTGCTGCTCCTGACATGCCCTCCTACACTCTCCATTGAACTAGGGTTGATCCCCTGGTTTGGTGGTAATGGTTGAGTGGGGGATATGTCAGGCCACGAGGTTACAGATTGTGTGGGAGTATGATTCTGCTGCTGTTGATGGCCCACAGTGCCTCATGGATGCCCAGTCTTGAGTTACTAGATGTGTTTGAAGACTGTCCCATTTAGCACGGTGATAGTGTCACACATCACAATGGAGGGTATTCTCAATGTGAAGGTGGGACTTTGTCTCCACAAGGACTGTGCAGTGGTCACTCTTATCGATACTGTCATGGACAGATACATCTGTAGCTGGTAGATCGGTAAGGATGAGGTCAAGAATGTTTTTCCCTCTTGTTGGTTCCTTTACCACCTGCCATAGATCCAGTCTGGTAGCTATGTTCCTTAGGACCTGATCGACTCAATCATTAGTGCTGCTGCCAAGCCAGTCTTGGTGGTGGGCATTGTAATCCCCCACCCAAACTATGTTTTGCGAACTCGCTACTCTCAGTGCTTCCTCTAAGTGTTGGTCAACATGGAGGAGTACTGATTCATCAGCCTAGGCCTCACAGAAGTTCAGGACAGATCTAACATGGCCTCCCTGCTCCTATAGTCTATGTCATGACTGAGAAAGGCAAGTGTCCTGTATGTCTTCTTGACACTCAACTCAACAAACTCAATTAACTCAACTCAACTCCCTACTCAACTCCAACAAACTCAACTCAACTCAACTCTCAACTCAACTCAACACAACTCAACTCTCTACTCAACTCAACTCTCAACACAACTCAACTCTCAACTCAACTCAACTCTCAACACAACACAACTCTCTACTCAACACAACTCAACTCTCTACTCAACTCAACACAACTCAACTCTCTACTCAACTCAACTCTCAACACAACTCAACTCTCTACTCAACTCCAACAAACTCAACTCAACTCAACAAACTCAACTCAACTCAACTCAACTCTCAACTCAACTCAACTCTCAACTCAACTCAACTCTCTACTCAACTCCAACAAACTCAACTCAACTCAGCAAACTCAACTCAACAAACTCAACTCAACACAACTCAACTCTCAACACAACTCAACTCTCTACTCAACTCCAACAAACTCAACTCAACTCAACAAACTCAACTCAACACAACTCAACTCTCAACACAACTCAACTCTCTACTCAACTCCAACAAATTCAACTCAACACAACTCAACTCTCAACTCAACTCAACTCAACTCTCTACTCAACTCAACTCAATTCAACACCCAGCGCTTCACTTTCTACAGTTAACATTTTTGTTGGACACATGTCAGGCCCTGTTTTTACACCCTCGGCCTATCCTGCCTCAAGAACTAGAGACAAGCAGTTTACTTAATCAGCTTAATTGACTTGCCCTTTGGCACAAGATCAGCTTGTTTTTATATCCAACAAAAAACCAGAAGAACTGCAAATGCTGGAAATCAGAAACAGAAACTGAAACTGTTGCCGAAACTCAGCAGGTCTGGCAACAGGCATGGAGAGAGAAACAGAGTTCAGAAGAAGGGTCACCAGACCAGAAAGGTTAGCTCTGTTTCTCTCTCACAGATGCTGCCAGATCTGCTGAGCTTCTTCAGCAGTTTCTGTTTTTGTTTCTATTTACCTTTGGCCCTAAAGCAGGTTAAATGACTACCCTTCAATGACCAGCAGCTTGTTAGATTTTAAGAAGGTGAAAGGTTGAGATTTATTCCCTTAAACTCTTGCACACCACTCAACTCCCAGCGTTTCACTCTGTGTGCAGGGAGAGTGCAGGGAGCTGGACTGGGTTTGAGGAACGCGGAGAAGAAGGGGCCACTGAATGATTTAATTCTCATCTCACATCAACATCATCATTTCCTGATTATTACAATTGCCAGTGCTTCCTCATGGAAGCAGCTCTGTAATCAAAGAAATTCAAAACCAAAAGAGAGGGAATGCTGTTGCTGCAGGAGCCAAATAAAAACAGTTTCAGGGAATGTTCCACAAAAAGATTAGATTACCTACAGTGTGGAAACAGGCCCTTCAGCCCAACAAGTCCACACCGACCCGCCGAAGCACAACCCACCCATTCCCCCTTTACCTAACACTATAGGCAACTTAGCATGGCCAATTCACCTGACCTGCACATCTTTGGACTGTGGGAGGAAACCGGAGCACCCGGAGGAAACCCACGCAGACACGGGGAGAACGTGCAAACTCCACACAGTCAGTTGCCTGAGGACGGAATTGAACCCAGGTCTCTGGCGCTGTGAGGCAGCAGTTCTAACCACTGTGCCACCGTGCCACCCACAAAAACTTAAAAGGAATTGTACAAAACCTGGAAGCATTTAAATAAGTTCAAACCAAAGAGGGAAGTGAACATAAAAATAGAATTCCGTGGAAGGGCCACTGGACCCGAAATGCTCACTCTGATTTCTCTCCACACATGCTGCCAGACCTGCTGAGCTTTTCCAGCAACTTCTGTTTTTGTTTCTGATTTACAGCATCCACAGCTCTTTTAGTTTTCCTAAAAATTAAATAGTCCATAGGAGAGTTAATTAATCTGTGCAAAAAATGTTTGAAAAGATTCATGCAGAGAAATATTTTGTTCGGAATGTTCTGAAGAAGTGTCAGAAACATTAACTCTCCATCTCTCTCCACAGATGCTGCCAGACCTGCTGAGTTTCTCCAGTATTCTCTGTGCTTGTTTCAGATTTCTTGCACCCCCAAGGCTTTGCTTTCATTACGGGATGTTTCTCCTGTTTGGAGAGTCTGAAACAAGGGGCATGAATTAAAAAATAAGGGGATGCCACTTAGGACCGAGATAAGAATAAATTATTTTGGTCAGAGGTGGGTGAACCTTTGGAATTCTCTACTCCACAGGGCCGTGGAGGCTCAGTCATGGCGTCTGCTGAAAGTCATGATTGATAGATTTCTGATAATCAGTGGGGTACAGGATTATGTGTAAAAGGCATTGAAGTGTTGGAAGGGTCATTATCACATTGAATAGTGGGGTGGGCTTGATGGATCAAATGGTTTATCTCTTTTCCCGCGTTCCTACCTCCCACCACCATGATTGTATTTGGAATTGTGAGCAGAACAGTTTAACATCTGGAAGGAATGAGACCAAACATCTAACACCTCCCTAAAGGTTTTGTAACAAAGTCTACAGCATTAATGTTGCCAGGTGTTAATGTGCATAGAGCCACAGAGCCAGAAAGCTCTATTACATGGAAAACAACCCTTCAGCCCATCGAGTCTGTGACTGTCAAATACAACCAGCCCCCAATTCGAATCCCAATTCCCCACCACTTGGCTCATAGTCTTGGCATTGCAAGTGAACATCTGAATACATGCCCAATGTGATGAGTGTTTCTGCTTTTTCTATACTTACCGGCAGCGAGTACAAGGTTCCCATTACCCACTGGGTGTAAAAAAAGGCTCTTCTAATTAGAGCAGGAAGTAGTTTCCCTCTCCCACCCTAGACCGAGGCTCTGCAGTTTCCAGGAAGTGGTTTCCCTCTCCCACCCTAGGCCGAGGCTCTGCAGTTTCCTGTACTTCAAGAGGATGGTGATAGCAAGTTACCACATGGTGAGGTACAGATTGGGTTTGCTGCTCAGATGACTGAAGGTGATGGTTGTAATCGAAAAGGCTTAGTGAGAGCTGGCCTACCACCATGGGGTGGCAAAGTGGTTCAGTGGTTAGCACTGCTACCTCACAGCACCAGGGACCCAGGTTCAACTCCAGCCTCGGGCGACTATCTGTGTGGAGTTTGCACATTCCCCCTGTGAATCTGTGGGGTTTCCTCCCACAGTCCAAAGATATGCAGGTCAGGGTGGATTGAGCAGGGTAAATTGCCTCATCGTGTTCAGGTATGTGTGGGCTAGCCATGGGAAGTGCACATTTACAGGGATACGGTGGGATGCTCGCCAGACATTTGGTGTGGATCCGATGGGCCAAATGGCCTGCTTCTACACTGGAAGGATTCTTTGATTCAAGGGTAAGAAGGCTATAATGAGGAGGGAGCAGTGCCCCAGCTTTACTGCGGTTAGATTCCCCCCTGGAAGAACGCAGCCATGTTTGACAGACAGAAATGAAAGGAACAGAGGTTATATTTCCAGAGAGATTGAATTGAAAAGTAGGGACATTGTGTTACATTTATATCAGACATTGATTCGATCTCAGTCACAATAGTTCATACAGTTCTGGTTGTCACTGGAGAAAGAGGAGGGGAGATTTACCAAATGGTATAGCATGTGTCTGAGTGTGGCTTATAACAGCCTTATCCAACCAAAGCCAAAGTTTTAAACTTGTGAAGGGTTCTGATTGAGTGAAGACTGAAAGAAGGTTCCCCTTTGTGGGGAAAAGTCTAACTGGAGGCTGTCAATATGGGATAACCATCAAGACTCTCAAAAGGCACCATCATTCGGCTGGTTACCTTTTACCAGATATCAGCCAGCTGTCGGTTTGCCAGAGTTTCCTGGAGAGTTTCTATCTGCCAATTCCGCTGAGATATCTCATGCTCCTTGCTTCATCTGCTACATTCCTTGCCTCTATGGCACTGCTGTGCTCTCAGCGATGCCCATGACTCTGGCACATCCAGGGATGTATGTCACCAGTGCCAATTTGGAGGGATGCCTTGGAAGGTACATAGGTGGCACAGCGACTCCTCATGTTCATAAATGTATTGCCATTTTACACCATCCCCTGTCTGATCAACGATCATTGAAACTGCAGCTATAGGAACCAGTTTCAGCGCCCCCCCCCCCAGCTTGTTCCTCTGAGTGAGGGAGTGTCACTGTTTCCCCAGTGCCCAGTATAGACTGGCATCCCCTCACTGTTCAACGTGGGACCATCACAGACTAGAAAACCCTCAAACGGTTTAAAACATTCACATTATTTCATCAACAGCAAAAAAAAATCAACAAAAGCTGCATTTGCTTTCTGGGAACAACTAGGGGCTGCCTGATTTTTGCAAAGCAAAACAACTCCAGTCCCTGAGTAATCACTGCACCCAGCTTAGATCAACAGAACCCCTCTGTCAGTGCTCAGCCCTGCCTGGTTAGTAATACCAAGCACTGCAGCCCTCTGTCAGCGCTCAGCCCTGCCTGGTTAGTAATACCAAGCACTGCAGCCCTCTGTCAGCGCTCAGCCCTGCCTGGTTAGTAATACCAAGCACTGCAGCCCTCTGTCAGTGCTCAGCCCTGCCTGGTTAGTAATACCAAGCACTGCAGCCCTCTGTCAGCGCTCAGCCCTGCCTGGTTAGTAATACCAAGCACTGCAGCCCTCTGTCAGCGCTCAGCCCTGCCTGGTTAGTAATACCAAGCACTGCAGCCCTCTGTCAGCGCTCAGCCCTGCCTGGTTAGTAATACCAAGCACTGCAGCCCTCTGTCAGCGCTCAGCCCTGCCTGGTTAGTAATACCAAGCACTGCAGCCCTCTGTCAGTGCTCAGCCCTGCCTGGTTAGTAATACCAAGCACTGCAGCCCTCTGTTTCAGTGAGGGTGATGTCCCTCCTGCTCAGTGTTCCTCCTCAGGAAACTGCGGCTGCTCTCTTGGCTCTTCAGAGTCCATCCCATCTCCTCGCTGCTCGTTCCAGTTGTGTAGAGCACTTCCTGCAGGATTGTACGGATCACTCCATCTGGAGTGGACTGTGACACCCCACTAGCCTTGAAGCCTCATGTTCAGGAGCCCTATCACCTGCTCCCCTATGCCCTGGGTGAAGAATGCGTTGCCTTGTCTCTGTGCTCGGCCCCAGTCAGGGACTTGTGGATCCGAGTCACCAGCTATGGATCCGGGTAAGGGGTGGGGATGGGGTGGGGGGGAGGGGAGGTTAGTCTCAGTAACCAGCCTCACAAAGGAACAGGCCTTGAGTGTTCACAAGGATCTAGGTGTCATGGTAGCTCCCAGGGAAGCTGGCAGTGTCTTCCAGGATGGAATTATTGAAGATCACACATGGATGTGTACTTTGATGGATTGATGACAGTGTGAGCTGTGGTCCCAGCAAAACATGGGGATGTTCTATCGCTTCCTGTAGCTGGGGGAAGGCAGCTATCATTCAGAATCCTGACCAAGGGTCACTGGACCCAAAGCATGAACTCAGCTTCTCTCTCCACAGATGCTGCTAGGCCCCAATCCTGGATTTTGTTTGCTTTCGGAATCCAATCGTCCCGGGCTGCAGCACTGACTTGGTCCCGGGGTAAGCGAGATAAAGCGTGTCATTTGTTACCAGTCGCATCAGTCACTGCTTCGATATGTTTTGTGGGAGGATGACTGGGAGATCCCACACAGGATCCAGTCACAGAAAAGTTCACCAGATCTGTCACCCCGATGACCACAAGGTCACCAGGTACAGACACCCCCTCCCCCTCCCACTCTGCCCACCTCGGGTTGGGAGATCCCACTCTAGCAGATAGCATAGATGGCATCGTTCAGGGTCATTGTCCCAGGACATGGTCAGCCTCGACTGAGCTGGAGTGTAGAGTGGGCCCTCCCTTTCCTAGCACACCCATTCCTCCTCCATTTCTCTGCACTGTCACTGGATCACAGCAACATTGACAATATCCAACTTCCGCGGCTGGGTCCATCAGTCCTATTTCCAATGACTCTCTGTGTGTGTGAGTATCTGAAACAGAGCAGGTCCTGAGTGATAGGGGCTGACAGGATGGTCAGAAATGGTTTAACATCATTCTCCTTCCAGGACACTCTGGGATAGAGGACCATAGAGTGTATCAACAAGCACTTTTGATATTATAACACAAATCATAGAATCCTTAGTATGGAAGCAGGCCATTAAGCCCATTGAGTCCATACTGAACTTCCAAAAAGCATCCCACCCAGGCCCAGATCCAGTCTCACTCCCCATATTCCTATTCCAGTAAACCTACATTTCCCATGGCCAATCCTTCTAACCCACACACCTTTGGACAATGGGAGGAAATCAGAGCACCTGAAGGAAACCCATGCAGAAACGAGGAGAATGTGGACACAGACAGTCGCCCCAGGCTGGAAATGAGCCCGGGTCTCTGGTGCTGTGAGGCAGCAGTGCTAACCACTGAGCTACTGTAATCTCCCACCCTTTTAAAAATTCTTCCCCCTAAGTGAGAATCTCACCCTCACATAGCAATGCAGTCAGAACTGATTACAACTGTTTACTGATACGTTGTTCGCATTCTCTCATCATCTATGAAAGACAGCATTGAGTGTAAGAGCATGTTGGTGAATATTTACTGTTCAAAGTGAGTGGAGATCAGCTCTGTGCCCTTGTCAATGAAGGAGCAGTGCATTGTCTTTGTGAATAGGGGCCTACAGGCTGCTCTTGATCCACTCTTGCCCTTTATACTATGGCTGTTCTTCTTCCCACTGTTCTTCTGTTATATCAGGAATCCGGATCCCAGTCTCCTCTCTGAGTTAGTTCCCATTCTAGGGACCTGAGGACAAAAGCTCAGCGACACTCCCCATGCAGCCCTGAGGGAGCACTGCACTGTCCTTCAGGTGAGGCATCAAACCCTTTCAGGTGGGCTTAGAAAACTTCCTTTATTCCTGATGAAGGGCTTTTGCCCGAAACGTCGATTTTGCTGCACTTTGGCTGCTGCCTGAACTGCTGTGCTCTTCCAGCACCACTGATCCAGAACTTCATGTCAATATTTTGAAGAGTTTTCTGTGAAGTCCTGGCCAATTCCAATTTCCCGAACGACATTACTAAAGTGTAGGTTGTGCGGTCATTGAGACTTTGCTGTTTGTCTTCATCAGCTGTAAAACGCTTCAAGAAAGGCGCAAGAGATAGAGAAACAGCATGTGTTGCTACATAAAAGCAGCCGACATGAGTCGTGTTGTTCTGGGCCAAAAGCACCACCAGAGGGCAGTCTTCCACCACATTCAAACACATTTCTGCCACCACTCTCCCCTTGTTAATGACATTATTGTCTTAACAAAATGATCCCTCAAAACCACCACCACCAGACTAAAACATACGGCTCTGCCAGTCTGACACAATCCATCACTGAAAGAAAATATTTTTAAAATAACATTTGTTAGATTCCTGCTTGGTGCTTTCCCACAAACTAGAACCCTACCTGAAAAGAAACCCCACGACTCATTAAATCCCAATTTACAACCTGCCAACTTGATTTGCCAATAGCCAGATATTTTTGTTGTTTTGTTTTGGGAGGGTGGCGTGCAGCTTGTTGGAGAATGTATTGTTGGCGCTGTGCTCAGTCACAGTGAGGGAGGGAAGACTGCCAGAAACAAAGATATAAGGAGGTTGTAAGTACATTTTTTTTTACTGATAATCAGATTATTTCAGATCAGTCCATCTCTGTAACTTTGGAGAGAGAAGCAGTTAGAATTCAGGTTGGCATTTGAATTGAAAGAAGGCAGAATCCATCAATCAAAGAATTAAATATCATGGAAGGAGGCCATTTGTCCTTTGTGGAAGTGCTAGCTCTCTGTCACAGCCACTGAGTTGTTTTTATATTTATGCGCTTTCTCTGAAGCTCTGCAAATTTTTATCCTTCCTCCTGTTTATCCTATTTCTTTATTTTGAAAGTTACTTTTCAACTTGAATTTAAAATAAATAAGACTGAAAAAAGACACGTTTTGTTGAAACCATTTGTTCTTGCAATCATCAGGACATTTCGTAAGAATATAAATTAAAAAGGAACAATATGTTATACTGCAGAGAAGCGAGTGCTGATTGGTTGGTAATGCTACTTGTATATTCTTGTGTAAAGTATTTGATACTTCTTATAATATACATGCTGTTCCTGTTTACATTGGGCATTTTTACTAAATGTCCTGTGCGCGCAAATCAAAAATCTTCAAAAATCAATAATTTTCAAAAATCAAAAATCAAAAGTCTTCAAAAATCAAAAATCTTCAACTGCAGGTGTATTTTTTCAGCAGGAATTCAATCACAGGATCATACGGCGCAGAAGAGGCCCTTCAGTCCATCAAGTCTGCACCAACAAAAAAAAACTCCTCCAAATATACACAAGTCTCACTCTCCCACAGCCTTGAATGCTGTGACATGACCATCCAAGATCATGTTGAAGGTTCATAGAATCTCTCCAGTATTCAGCCCACCGACTACTCTGAAGAGCATCCCAGACCCACCCACCCCCAACCTAAACATTCCCATGGCTAACCTACCCTAACCTGCACATCTTTGGACTATTGGGAGGAAGCTGGAACACCCGGAGGCAACCCACTCAGGGAGAATCAAACCTGCGTCCTGGGTGCTGTGAACCAGCAGTGCTAACCACTGAGCCACTGTGACACCTCAAGGTTGTGACGTTTCTTGCCTTAACTTTTCTCCCAGGCAGTATATTCCAAATGGGAGAAAGTGAGGACTGCAGATGCTGGAGTACCAGAGTTGAAAAGTGTGTTGCTAGAAAAGCGCAGCAGGCCAGGCAGCATCCAAGGAGCAGGAGAATCGATGTTTCGGGCATGAGCCCTTCTTCAGGAATGAGGCTGATGTGCTAAGTGGGTTGAGATAAAAGGTAAGGGGGTGGGAATTTGGGGGAGGGGCGCTAGGAATACGATAGGTGGAAGGAGGTGAGGGTGAAGGTGATAGGCTGGAGAAGGGGTGGGGGGGCGGAGAGGTCGGGAAGAAGATTGCAGGTCAAGGGGGCGGTGCTGAATCCGAGGGGTTGGGACTGAGATAAGGTGGGGGGAGGGGAAATGAGGAAGCTGGAGAAATCTACATTCATTCCGTGTGGTTGGAGGGTTCCTAGGTGGAAGATGAGGCGCTCTTCCTCCAGGCGTCGTGTTGCCATGGTCTGGCGATGGAGGAGGCCAAGGACCTGCCTTGGTGGAGTGGGAGGGGGAGTTAAAGTGTTGAGCCACGGGGCGGTTGGGTTGGTTGGTGCGGGTGTCCCAGAGGTGTTCCATGAAATGTTCCGCAAGTAGGCGGCCTGTCTCCCCAATATTAGATTAGATTACTTACAGTGTGGAAACAGGCCCTTCGGCCCAACAAGTCCACACCGACCCGCTGAAGCGCAACCCACCCATACCCCTATATATACCCCTTACCTAACACTACGGGCAATTTAGCATGGCCAATTCACCTGACCCGCACATTTTTGGACTGTGGGAGGAAACCGGAGCACCCGGAGGAAACCCACGCAGACACGGGGAGAACGTGCAAACTCCACACAGTCAGTCGCCTGAGGTGGGAATCGAACCTAGGTCCCTGGCGCTGTGAGGCAGCAGTGCTAACCACTGTGCCACCATGCCGCCCTCATGTGCCATCATGCTGCCCTCCTGTGCCACCATGCTGCCCTCAATATAGAGGAGGCCATATCGGGTGCAGTGGATGCAGTATATGATGTGTGTGGAGGTGTAGGTGAATTTGCGATGGATATAGAAGGATCCATTGGGGCCTTGGAGGGAGGTGGGGGGGGGTGGATGTGGGTGCAAGTTTTGCATTTCATTCTACCTGGCTCAAAGGTAGAATTCCGAAGGTACATTCCAATTCCCCACTATCCTCTGTCTGGTTTAGACCTGTACAATGAAATAATTATTCTGAAGGAATAGCCAGTAAATTATTCTGCAGAATAATTGGACAGTGCCCAGGTTTAAATCACTAAGTGTTTAAGGGAAAGCTAGAGAAGTAGATAAAGGAGCAATCATTCCAACATACAATCAGGAACAGGAGGAGGCCACTTGACCTGCAAGTCTACTCTGCATTTCAATAAGATCGTGGATGATCTGATTTTAATCTCAACTATACATTCTTGCTAATCGCTACAATCTTTCATCCCCTTCGGAATCAAGACTCTCTCTCTCCCTCGGCTTAAAAACATTTAAAGATTCTGCACCCACTGTCTTTTGAGGAAGAGATTCCAAACTCTCTCAACCCTCTGACAGGAAAATGTTTCCAGTGGGCGGCACGGTGGCACAGTGGTTAGCACTGCTGCCTCACAGCGCCTGTAGACCCGGGTTCAATTCCCGACTCAGGCGACTGACTGTGTGGAGTTTGCACGTTCTCCCCGTGTCTGCGTGGGTTTCCTCCGGGTGCTCCGGTTTCCTCCCACAGTCCAAAGATGTGCGGGTCAGGTGAATTGGCGAAGCTAAATTGTCCGTAGTGTTAGGTAAGGGGTAAATGTACGGGTATGGGTGGGTTGCGCTTCGGCGGGTCGGTGTGGACTTGTTGGGCCGAAGGGCCTGTTTCCACACTGTAAGTCTAATCTCTGTTTAAAAGGGGTGATCCCTTATTTTTAAAGGAGAAAAGGGAACAAGTGAAGTGATTGCTGGACCTCTTGCTGAGACATTTGTATCATCGATAGTCACAGGGGAAGTGCTGGAAGACCGGATAACGCGGTACCACTGTTTAAGAAAGATGGTAGGGACAAGCCAGGGAACTATAGACCAGTGAGCCTGATGTCGGTAGTGGACAAGTTGTTGGAGGGAATCCTGAGGGACAGGATGTACATGTATTTGAAAAGGCAAAGACTGATTAGGGATGGTCAACATGGCTTTGTGTGCGGGAAATCATGTCTCACAAACTTGATTGAGTTTTTTGAAGAAGTAACAAAGAGGATTGATAAGGGCAGAGCGGTAGATATGGACTTCAGGAAGGTGTTCAACAAGGTTCCCCATGGGAGATTGGTGAGCAAGGTTAGATCTCATGGAATACAGAGAGAACTAGCCATTTCGATACAGAACTGGCTCAAAGGTAGAAGACAGAGGCTGATGATGGAGGGTTGTTTTTCAGATTGGAGACCTGTGACCAGTGGAGTGCCACAAGGATCGGTGCTGGGCCCTCTACTTTTTGTCATTTACATAAATGATTTGGATATGAACCTAAGAGGTGTAGTAAGTTTGCAGACGACACCAAAATTGGAGGTGTAGTAGACAGCGAAGAAGGTTACCTCAGATTACAACAGGGTCTTGATCAGATGGGTCAATGGGCTGAGAAGTGGCAGATGGAGTTTAATTTAGATAATTGTGAGGTGCTGCATTTTGGGAAAGCAAATCTTAGCAGGACTTGTACACTTCATGGTAAGGTCCTAGGGAGTGTTGCTGAACAAAGAGACCTTGGAGTGCAGGTTCATAGTTCCTTGAAAGTGGAGTCGCAGGTAGATAGGATAGTGAAGAAGGTGTTTGGTATGCTTTCCTTTTTTGGTCAGTGTATTGCGTATAGGAGTGGAAGGTCATGTTGTAGTTGTACAGGACATTGGTTAGGCCCCTTTTGGAATATTGTGTGCAATTCTGGTCTCCTTCCTATTGGAAAGATATTGTGAAACTTGAAAAGGTTCAAAAAAGATTTACAAGGATGTTGCCAGGGTTGGAGGATTTGAGCTATAGGGAGAGGCAGAATAGGCTGGGGCTGTTTTCCCTGGAGCATCAGAGGCTGAGGGGTGACCTTATAGAGGTTTATAAAATCATGGATAGGGTAAATAGACAAGGTCTTTTCCCTGGGTGAGGGAGTCCAGAACTAGAGGGCATAGGTTTAGGGTGAGAGAGGAAAGATATATAAGAGACCTGAGGGGCAACTTTTTCACACTGAGGGTGGTGTGGGAATGGAATGAGCTGCCAGAGGATGTGGTGGAGGCTGGTACAATTGCAACATTTAAGAGGCATTTGGATGGGTAAATGAATAGGAAGAGTTTGGAGGGATATGGGCTGGGTACTGGCAGGTGGGACTAGATTGGGTTGGGATATCTGGTCGGTATGAACATGTTGGACTGAAGGGTCTGTGTCCGTGCTGTACATCTCTATCACTCTATGTATGCAGATACTGGAGGTTAGAGTTGAAGAGTGTGGTGCTGGAAAAACACAACCGGTCAGGCAGCATCGGAAGAGCAGGAGCATTCCTGATGAAGGGCTTACACCCGAAACATCGATTTCCCCTTATTTTTAAACTCTGGCCCTAATTCTTGAACTAGAATAGGGTAAAGAGAAAGATATGTTGATGGAGTGGGATGTGGAGTGGGATGGAGTAGGAGGGGAGATTTATGTAAACACTAGCATGAATCAGTTGTATCTTTCCTTATTCCTTTGTGGGATTTCTTTGATCTAATGGCCCTGGTTCTGTAAATTCAAGCTAATGTCTGAACGAAAGGGAGGGATTGTGAAGACAGAGGGGAGTGGCTGCTGGGGGAAACGGAGCAATTGGGTTCCAGTGCCCTCAGGCAGGAAAGGCATTCCCAATCCCAGTCATGTGATAGAATGTCTGCTCACAATTGGATCACCGGGTTTGACCAGTCCACCAATTACTGTTGGCTGGGCAGTCACATGGCTTTTTTTATTACTTATTCATTTTTAGTGGGACATGGGCATCACTGGCTGGGCCCAACATTTTTGCTCTTCCCGAGTTGCCCCCTGAGAGAAGGTGGGGATGACCTTCCTTCTAGAACTGCAACAGCCCATGTGCTGTAGGTTGACCCACAATGCCCTGAGGGATGGAATTCCGGGATTTTGACCCAGTGACACTTCTGGAACAGCGACATATTTCCAAGTCAGGATGGTGAGTGAGTTGGAGGCGAGCTTGCAGGGGGTGGTGTTCCCATGCATCTGCTGCCCTTGTCCTTCTAGATGTCATAGGTTTGGAAGGTGCTATCTGAGGATTTTTTCTGCAGTACAACTTGTAGATGGTACACACTGCTGCTCCTGAGTGTTGGTGGTGGAGGGAGTGGATGTTCGTGGATGTGGTGCCAATCAAGCGGGCTGGATGGTGTCCACCTTCTTGAGTGTTGTTGGAGCTGCACCCATCCAGGGCAAGTGGGGAGTACTCCATCACAGACAGGAGGTGAGACAGGAGGCAAATTACTTGCCAATATAATCCTAGCCTCTGATGTGGTCTTGTAGACACTGTGTTTATGTGGTGAGTTCCTAGTCAATGATAACCCCCAGGATGTTGGTAGTGGGGGATTCAGTGATGGTCACACATGGTGAATGATGATTGACTGGTCCAGTTGAGAATGGATATCTGGGTGATGTAACAGAAGGAGAATCAGGCAATGTCAGTTTGTTCATTCTGATTTTTTTAGATTAGATTACTTACAGTGTGGAAACAGGCCCTTCGGCCCAACAAGTCCACACCGACCCGACGAAGTGCAACCCACCCATACCCCTACATTTACCCCTTACCTAACACTACGGGCAATTTAGCATGGCCAATTCACCTGACCTGCACATCTTTGGGCTGTGGGAGGAAACCGGAGCACCCGGAGGAAACCCACGCAGACACGGGGAGAACGTGCAAACTCCACACAGTCAGCCGCCTGAGGTGGGAATTGAACCCGGGTCTCTGGCGCTGTGAGGCAGCAGTGCTAACCACTGTGCCACCGTGCTGCCCAAAACTAGACTGGATGTAATGGTTTAATAACTGTTTGATATAATTCTGAGGCTGAAATGGATCAAAGTGAATGGGGAGAAAGTAGGAAGAGGTTACCACAAGCTTAAAGGGCTGAATGGCCTATTTATGCTCCTATCTTCTGTATTTCAATGTTTAACAAGTATATGATCTCGTTGGTGTCACAAGTAGAGTACAAAAACAAGCAAATTTTCTGTGTCTATCGTGTCAAATCCTCGAAGAATCTCGTTTATTTTTCGACTTCTTCTAAAGTCCAGCAGGCACAATTTACTCAGCCTCCGTTCCCAGTATCAGCCGAGTGAACCCTCTCGGGACTGTGTCCAATGCCAGTCTTATCTTTCCTTCGGTAGGAAGCCCAAAGCTGATCACCGTTTTCCAGATGTGGTCTGATGAGCGCCTTGCATAGTTTTAGCAAAATAAAGGCCAATATTCCACTCACCTTCCCTGTTTCCCGCTGAAATTGGGCGTTAGCTTTTGGTGGTTCATGGAGGGTGCAGAGAGAGATTTACTGGAATAGTTTCAGGAATAGGAATCTGGAAACTATCTGGAGAGACTGGGGAAGCTGGGACAGTTTCTCTTTGAGTGGAGAACTTTCAACCCCAAAAGGGAACATTGGGAATCGTCATCGAGCAGACAGACAGAAACTGAGAGGAAAGTTAGTCATCAGAGGAGATGCAGATTTCAGAGCATTGGCAGAAGAATCAGAAAGAAAGAAAGGAAGAAAGACCTGCATTTATGTAGCACCTATCACAATCACTGGGCACCTCAAAATGTTTCCCAGCCGATGGAGTGCTTTTGTGGGGCATTCAATGGAGGAAGCCTGTCAGAAAGCTGCCCACAATATGGTAATGACCAAAACTCAGTCTGTCCTAGTAATGGTGACTGAGAAATTGGCAAAATTCAGGGAAAATGTCCCCTTCTCTTTGTACGCAATGAGAGTGGCCAGAGGTGAGATGGAGAGATTTTAACTTTACTCAGGATTGTTATGATGCTTCCCCGGGCTGCAATGCCTAGAACCAAGAGATAGACCCTGAAAGACCACAGCCTGAGGAGGACTTCCCTCACTCGGCAAGAGATCCAGCTTTGGAATTCTCTCCCCCAGAGAGTTGTGTAAATTCGGTCCTTGAGTAACTTCAAGACAAAGATTTCTAAATTTTGAGATAGCACCAAGGTCAAAGGATATTGAGTTAGTGGTGGGAATTGGCATGGAGTTTTATTTTTCTTTTCTTTTTTTTTTCTTTTTTTGGAAGGGGAGGGCAGGGATTAAATCAAAATAGAGTTGGAGGGGGAAATAATGCACTCCCCTCCCTGCGGCGCCCACCTCTCCCTGAAAAACTCCAGGGTGTTGGTGGAGACTGCATGCTCCTTCTCCAAGGATACCCGGGCTCTAATCTCGTTTATTTTTTTGTTGTGAAACTTCTAGTTTGTTTTTTTTTTTCTTTTTTTTCCTTTTTTTTTGCAGTGCCCTTCACATCAAAAAGGGATCCCCTGTTTTTTTTCCCATTAACCCCCACACTCCCGCCTAACTGCGGTAGTGCTTATTTTTCCCCAGCACCCATGGGGTGTGTGTGTAGTTGTGAGACACAGTGAGAGACACAAGGTGCACAAATCTTTATTCAATTTCCACCACCAGGAAGAAAGGAAACACCTGAGTGGCAAATGGCATGGAGTTAGATGATCAGCCATGATCTCAAATGGTGGAGCTGCTAAGAGGGGCTGATTGGCCGGACCCTGCTACAATAGAGAATCCACATCATGGCAAGGCAGCAGAAGCAGATTACATGAGGGTCTTCCCATCAAAAGAACATTCTTGGCTGGTGACCATGATGGAACAGCCAACTTGGAAGAGAATGATAAGGTGCCCCATGACAGAGCCTGATGCTGCCTCTTCGGCAGAAGATGGAAATTTGGTCAAACTCCATCTCAGGAACTTTCATCCATAAACTCTGAAGTTTTGAGTTGCAAGTCTCAGATAAACTGGAGATTGGCAAACACTCGCATTTTTCATCTTGTTTTACAATACTCACAGATGACCTGTACAAATTACAACGTCAGGTTTCTCCTCAAGCACCATGACTAATGTGCTCTCAGCAACCTCCTCCTTCAGCTCACGAGGTAAAAGCTTTGGATTTGTTTTCTCATTTCTTTTTGTCAACTCGCCAATGCTGCATTTTAAATGAGCAACAATATGCCCTGTGCCTCGTGCCGGTCGTAGGGACTCCTGAGCTCACTTCACCCTGGGCCGGCAACACCTCCACTTTCAAATTCTCAGCCTTCATTTCACAACCCACTGTGGTTTGCCCCCTTCCCTCTCTCGCTGTGTCTGGGTGGCGCAGTGGCTCACTGGTTAGCACTACTGCCTCACAGCGCTAGGGACCAGGGTTCGATTCCACCCTCGGGTAACTGTCTGTGTGGAGTTTGCATGTTCTCCCTGTGTCTGTGTGGATGTGCTCCCACAGTCCAAAGATGTGCAGGTTAGGTGGATTGGCCAAGCTAAATTGCCCATCGTGTGGAGGTTAGGTAGATTAGCCACAGGAAATGCAGGGATTTGGGTCTGGGTGGCATGTTCTTTGGAGGGTTGGCATGGTTTTGATGGGCTGAATGGCTTGCTCCCACACTGGAGGAATTCTACGAAATCTCCCAGTCTCACAACCCTCTGAGCTATTGGAGTTCCTGTAATTCTGTGACCTTGCCTGACCCACAAACCCCCAGTTTTAAGCACCCCACCCCTGGCTGGGAGATATTTAATGTCCAGATTAGGAGAGGAGGGCCAATGGGAGAGTTCCAGAGCATCGGGTCTGGGCTGCTGAAGGGATGGCGACTGGTTAGAGACCCAGGGTCTCTGGGACTCCTGCCCGAGAGAGATTGGCACAAAGGTCTGGGGACAGGAGCTTCCTCAGATAACAAGGAGCCTCAGTGAGTGTATGATGGAGGAAGGAGAGGAAGGAATAGAGAGGAAGGGTCATCAAACAGGGATAGACATCTACAAGTGAGGCACCTGAGGGAGTCTTGAAATGTCTCTTCCCAACCTACGGGTGGTTCACAGGAGATTCCTGCCCTCTTAGGATCTGTGTTTTGCTTTACATTATCAAACCCGTTCTGTGATACATGAACAATGTAATCTGGGATCACTGAGCAGTGATGCCTATGGTATGAAGAGCACCCAGTGTATCATGATGGGGGGTATGTCAATGTCCTCAGGTAGCTAACTCTGATTGGATATATTCCTGGAGATTTCACTATCCTGATTTGGCAATATATCGCTGTTCCTTCACTGTTGCTGGGTTAAAATCCTGGAATTCCCTCCCTAAGGGCATTGTGGGTCTACCTACAGCACATGGACTGCAGCGGTTCAAGAAGGCAGCTCACCCCCACCTTCTCAAGGGGCAACAAGGGACCAGTAATAAACACAGGCCCAGCTTATGAATGGGAAAGAAATGACCCTCCACCTTGAACTGCCTTTCCGTACTCTCCTACCACTGTTCGTTACAGATGGAAACTCGTCTTCCAAGAGCAAATAGGAAGGGGACATCCACTTTCTTAACCAAGAACAGTAATCTTGACTTTCAGTCAAATGGCATCATTTTCATCTCTAAAAAGAAAACTTACAGCACATTTTTATTTACATACCTCAATGATCTTTCTCCAGGATTATCATTTATATCATTGCTACTAAATTATAGTGTAGTGATTGTAATGAGATCAGTCAAGTGGTCAGTCAGAATATGAGTTCCCCTGACTGGGGCTGTTAACCTGGTCCAATCAGGGAGCCCTGGCTGACAGATATGAACAGGAGTTTCCCCCCCTCCAGCTCTATTTTGATTTGGTCCCTGCCCTCCCCTTCACTGTTTTGATCACACAGCATTGCCCTTTGATGTGAAGGGCACTGCTTGTCACAGGCCACTCGGGTGTTTTCCTACTTTTCCTGGTGGTGGAAATTGAATAAAGATTTGTACACCTTGTCTCTCACTGTGTCTCACAGCTGCACACACACACCATGGGTGCTGGGGATAAAAATAATAAGCACTACCGCAGTTAGGCGGTAGTGTGGGGGTTAAAAAATTAAAAAAAAAGAAAAAAAAAATGAACAGGAGTTTCCCCCCCTCCAGCTCTATTTTGATTTGGTCCCTGCCCTCCCCTTCACTGTTTGTTCACACAGCATTGCCCTTTGATGTGAAGGGCACTGCTTGTCACAGGCCACTCGGGTGTTTCCTTTCTTCCTGGTGGTGGAAATTAAATAAAGATTTGTGCACTTTGTGTCTCTCACTGTGTCTCACAACTGCACACACACAACATGGGTCTGGGGGAAGAAAAAGCACTACTGCAGTTAGGCGGTAGTGCGGGGGTTAATAAAAGAAAAAAAAAGGAAAAAAAGAGAAGAAAAAAATGAACAGGAGTGTCAAAGGTTCAGTTCACTCTGAGAGCTGGCTCTGAGGGACCTGGATCAGTGTCAAGGACTATAGTGGAGAAAGTGAGGTCCGCAGATGTTGGAGATCAGAGCTGAAAATGTGTTGCTGGAAAAGTGCAGCAGGTCAGGCAGCATCCAAAGAGCAGGAGAATCGACGTTTCGGCATGAGCCCTTCTTCAGGAATTCCTGGGGCGTTATTTCAAACAGAACTGGCCTGGGAAATAGAGCTCGTGTGATACGACTGGCCGAATGGCCTCATTCTGCATTGAGATAACTCTACGATCATCTTGGAGTTTCGTGCTCAATTCTCGAACATTCCAGAACAAGTTTGCATTTGCAGAATCCCTGACTGCCCAGTTGTACATTGACTACGATTAGCTGTGGCTTCGGTGGGATTGCTCCTGCCTCTAAGACACCAGAGTTAGGGTGAAAGCCCCAGTCCAGGAAGGTGAGCTGACTGACTCTGTCAGTAACCGACTGTGCGAGTGCTGCAGTATCAGAGATGCCTCCTTTTGGATGAATTGTTAACCTGAGCTGCTCCTTACTCTGGTGGGTATTGCAGATCCCATGGCACCTTTTGAGAAGAAGTGCAGGGGAAATATTCTTGATTAATATTTCGCCCTCAATTAATGACACAACAGATGATCTGTTGTTTATGGGAGTTTGCTGTGCACACATTGGCTGCTGCACCTCCTACATTCCCGCAGTGACCACATTCCCAAAATTAAACTCCAAATTACTTCGATACATGTGACGAAAAGTGTATGAGAAATGTCACTCTCCGATTTGGTAGTGGCTCAGGAGACCTGCTGCTGTGGTTAAAACCTGGCTCGATATGTTACTCTGTTGTGAGGTAAAGAGATGTTTTTCTGTTAATGGAGTCAGCTGTTACTAGGGGACACAGCTTTAAATTAAGGGGTGGTAGGTATAGGACAGATGTTAGGGGTAGATTCTTTACTCAGCGGGTTGTGAGTTCATGGAATGCCCTGCCAGTAGTAGTGGTGAACTCTCCCTCTTTATGGTCATTTAAGCGGGCATTGGATAAGCATATGGAGGTTATTGGGCTAGTGTAGGTTAGGTAGGCTTCGGTCGGCGCAACATCGAGGGCCGAAGGGCCTGTACTGCGCTGTATTTTTCTATGTTCTATGTTCTATGTTGTGATCTTTAATGAGCTCTCACCAGGGCTTGAAGGGGTGGGTGATTGGTGTGTTGAAGATGTGAAGTGCAGTCTTGAGTTGAGTAAGAGGCATGTCAAAAAAAAATTTAAATCCCGCACAAATTGAAGTCAAGCGAGCCGCGCTGGTTTTCTCACAGAAAAGAAGATTGTAATTAGGCAGTACAGTAATGTGCTTTTAAAATCCATGTCAATCTAGTCCCAGGCATCATGAAGAGAATATTATACTCTTTGCCTGTAACACTATCTACAAATTAGTGAGCGCTGGGCCGTATTTCATATGGATACATGAGATAGACAAATGGAAAACAATGGGTTTTTAGCTTCTGGACATCTCTGCTAATGTAGCCTTTCTGGCTAATTGATTTACTTGTGTATCCATCATTCGGTCCAATTTACTCTGGCAATATAAGAAAGTGTTGTTACACCTGATGAGTATCTAGTTCCATCTAACACAGTGATGCTGGGTGTACAAGGGGGAGATTGTCTGTGGGCTACTGTTTTGTGAATTCGCATTCTTAAACATTCCCCTTTGCCTTCTGAATCTGCAAAATGAAATGCCTTCTTTAGGCAGAAGTTTTTTTTTAGTGACAAGCAGTGCCCTTCACATCAAACAATGAAGGGGAGGGCAGGGATTAAATCAAAATAGAGTTGGAGGGGGAAATGATGCACTCCACTCCCTGCGGTGCCCACCTCTCCCTGAACAACTTCAGGGTGTTGGTGGAGACCGCGTGCTCCTTCACCAAGGACACCCGGGCTCTAACATAACCGCGGAAGAGGGGCAGGCAGTCAGCCCTAACAACCCCCTCCACGGCCCGCTGCCTGGACCTGTTTATGGCCAGTTTGGCCAGGCCCAGGAGCAGACCCACGAGGAGGTCTTCAGACCTGCCCTCCCTCCTCTGTACCGGGTGCCCGAAGATCAGGAGCGTGGGACTGAAGTGCAACCAAAAGAAGAGGAGGAAGTTTTTGAGGAAATCAAAAAGGGAGTGCAAACGCCCATACCCAATATACACATGGTCCACGGACTTCACAGCACCACAGAACAAGCAGTTGGGCTGGGAGTCCATGAATCACCGCAATCTGCAGTTGCAGGGGGGCAGAAGCTTTTTATTTGTTATAATATAAACAGAGAGAACGCTGGAGACACCCAACAGGTCTGGCAGCATCTGTGGAGACAGAAACAGGGTTAACGTTTTGAGTTCAGTATGACTTTTTTTGTTCATGTTAGTTCTCCAGTCCCTTGTGTTTTACTTATCCTGAGGACTGTAAGTGTTGCTGACAAATGCTGATGACATCCAAGTCAGGATGGCTTCTTTTAGTTTGTTCACTGGATGGGCTAGCATTTGCTGCCCTCAACCTTAATTACATTTGAACTGAGTGGCTTGATTAGATTAGATTACTAACTTACCGTGTGGAAACAGGCCCTTCGGCCCAACACGTCCACACTGACCTGCCGAAGAGCAACCCACCCAGACCCATTCCCCAACATTTACCCCTTCACCTAACACTAGCATGGCCAATTCACCTACCCTGAACATTTTTGGACTGTGGGAGGAAACCGGAGCACCCGGAGGAAACCCACACAGACACGGGGAGAACGTGCAAACTTCACAGACAGGAATTGAACCCGGGTCTCTGGCGCTGTGAGGCAGCAGTGCTAACGAACTATTTTAGAGCACAGGTAAGAAGCAGCCACATTGTTGTGGGTCTGGAGTCACATGTTGGTAAACCAGATGAGGACCTTAGTGAATCACATGGGTTTCAGGAACATAGGAACTGGAGTCGACTATTCAGCTCTACCATTCAATAAGACTGATCTGTACCGTAACTCCAAACACTTACCTTTGGCCCATAGCCCTTAATACCTTTGCTTAACAAAAATATATCTATCTCAGATTTAAAATTAACAACTGAATCCAGCATCCACTGCCATTTGTGGAAGAGAGTTCCAAACCTCTCTCACCCTTTGTGTGTTGAAGTGCTTCCTAACATCGCTCCTAAATAGTCTGGCCCTAATACTCAGACTCTGCCCCTATTTCTAGAGTCACCAACCAGTGGAAATAGCGTAATGTTATCTACCCTCTGTTTTCCTGTTAATATCTTGAAGTTCACCTCAAGCCTTCTAAATTCTACAGAAAGCAGGCTTCATTTGTATAATCTCTCCCTACAACCTAACCTCTGAATTTTAGGAATAATTCTTGTAAAACCTACATTGTACTCCTTCTAAGGTCAATATATTCTTTGGTTTATATGACAATATAATGGTTACATCATTAACCATTAGGCTCACTTTTAACTTCAGATTTTTCTGTCAATGATATCAAATTTCACTAGCTGTCATGGTGATGTTCCAATCCATGGCCCCAGCCATTGGCCTGGCATTTAGGATTACTAGTCCAGTGACAGTATTGCTATTCCATTGCCTCTGTTTGTTGAAGGTGGAATTCCCACATGTCTGCGAGCAGTTGAATATGGGAGAAGCTGTTGAGAATACTTGGTTCAAGAGCCAAAACAGTGAGTAGCTGGCATTAAGAAACAGATCACCCCATTGTCCATGGAACAGGAATGAGATGCCAAGACATGTGGGCTCCAAAGAGGAGGAGACCTCTGTATAACCTTCCTGATAATTACCAGATGATCCCAGGTAGTTAACCAATTCCGCACTGATTGGGAGCATTTTTAGGACAACTGGTAAATGCTAGTCACTGCGCATCAAAAGATTTCAATGGGATCTTCATTTTGAGGTTACCTGCTCTACCCACCACGCCCCACCTCCCAGAAAATGGTCTGTGGACGGTAAGGATCTGGGGAAACTAGCCGCAAAATTCACTTCCTGCCACCCCTGCTCTGCCTCTATTTGAAAATCATAATCCAGGTCCCAGTGTTGAAAATCATCTTTAGAAATTTAAGCCCATCTGGCGCTTGCACCCTAACCTGTGTTGAGTCCTATTCCCTTATAATGTGCTCTGCTCACCAACCTACATTGAGTCATAGTGTCTTAGAGATGTACAGCATGGAAACAGACCCTTTGGTCCAACTCATATACCCCAATCAGATATCATAACCTAATTTAGTCCCATTTACCAGCATTTGGTCCATATCCCTCTAAACCTTCCTATTCATATACCCATCCAGATGGCTTTTAAATGTTGCAATTGTACCAGCCTCTATCACTTCCTCTGGCAGCTCATTACATGAACACACCACCCACTGTGTGAAAAAGTTGCCCTTTAGATCCCTTTTATATTTTTCCTGTCTCACCCTAAACCTATGCCCTCCAGATCTGGACCTCCTCACCGCAGGGAAAAAACCTTATCTATTAATACTATCCATGCCTCTCATGATTTCATAAACCTCTATAAGGTCACCCCTCGGCCTTCGATGCTCCAGGGAAAACAGCCACAGCCTGTTCAGCCTCTCCCTGTAGCTCGATTCCTCCAGCCCTGGCAACATCCTTGTAAATTCTTTTGAACCCTTTCAAGTTTCACAACATCCTTCTGATAGGAAGGAGACCAGAATTGCACACAATATTCCAAAAGTGGCCTAATCAACATCCTGTACATCTGGAACATGACCTCCCAACTCCTATACTTAATACACTGACCAATAAAGGAAAGCATACCAAATTCTTTATGACTATCCTATCTAACTACAACTACTTTCAAAGAACTATGAACCCGCACTCCAAGGTTTCTTTGTTCAGCAACATACTCCTCAGGACCTTGTCATTAACTAGCTCCCAGCCCTCTTGAATTTATATCATCATGCTTGATCCAAATCCTTCCGTTGTCTTGCCCCTCCCTTTGTCTGTCATCTCCGCCAAAATGAGATCTCTCTGAGATCTGTACCTTCCATTGATTCTGCTTTCTTGAATTTTAATTGCTGCATCACTGGTTCCTTTGTCTTCAGTTGCCTCAGCACTAAACTCTGGTATTCTCTTTCTAATCCTCCCTGGAATTTACTTGCTAATGTTTTTTTGAATTCTCCTCCCAATTCTCTTCAGAATTCTCTTCTTAATCCTCTCTGTCTCTCAATTTTTTTTTTATTCAGACACTCCTCAAACGTAATTCATTGACTAGGCTTTGGTTTTTACATTTGATGATCTGCTGATGTGTCTTGGTATCCTGCAATGAATCTTTTACCATTTCATTCTGTACAAGTGACAATCTATTTTGGAAACAAAAGCAACTACAACAGAGGTCACATGTCACAGTGTACACTGCTATCACAAATATATTTCTCAAATATCTTTCTTTTCATTAAAACATCTAAAAGTAAATTATACGCACAGTCATTTTAGTTGCACATTGCATGATTTCTGAAATAAAATTATCACTCGTGAACTAAATTCCCATCTGCCCCACTTTTTTCAGTCTTCACACGTACATTGCAAGCGTAATATTTAAATGGTTCAATTCTTCTGGGTGTATGCTTTGTTGTTTTTGATTTTCCATCAGGTATCTACCCTTCCCTGGGGTTCCTTCTCTGGGAGAAAGTGAGGTCTGCAGATGCTGGAGATTAGAGCTGAAAAGGGCTTATGCCCGAAACGTCGAATTTCCTGTTCCTTGGATGCTGCCGTTCCTTCTCTGGGCAATATTTCCCCCATCTCGAATGTTTTAACTGCTGTTGCTGGTCCAATGCCTTTGTTGGGGATCAGTGAACCTCTGAGATTAATAAATACTCTTTACCAATTTCTTTTTTACCTCTGTTAGAATGTTATATGTTTCAATCAGATCCCCTGTCATTCTTCTAAAGGTGAGTGAATAGAGGCCCAGTTGAACCAATCTCTCCTCACTAGAGTCCGAGTAGCCCTTGTATCAGAACTGCACAAAAGTTCTCCATGCCTTAATTCATTGATATCAACTGCAGAGTGATTTAAGTGCTGACATTGCACTTTCTCAGCACTAGTGTTGTCATCACCAGTTGTTTGATCCAGGCGAAATCTTCCTCATTTTTCTGCTGTAATGCCATTGAACATTTGTTGTCGAGCTTGTGTAGTTACTTACGTACTGATGACAGATTAGGGAAGAGCTTTGCTCAGTATTTCACAATTCCCACAAGTTGGCTACTGAACCTCTGTCACTAGCCCTCACCTTGTCACCATCAGGGTGAATTCTTTTCACTGCCAGCACGTGATCGACATACATAACTTCGGCCATCGTTAATTACATCTTTTACTTGTTCAGCTTCAGATTCATCTGACTAGTTCTCTCTAACAATCTAACCAGCTTCTGATAGTGACTCCTTCCATACTATCACCTGTAGACAAGCAGATCATCCACAAAAGCTTCTGCTCTGTGTCTCTGGATTAATTGCCTAGTAAACAATGCCAATAGGCCATCACCACCTTGCCCCTCACACCCCCAGGGGTGAAGTGACACAATGTTTTTATTTCAAATTACCAGCTTCTGCCATATTTAAAATACTCCCAGAATTCAATGTGCCACTTCAAGCTACTTTGTAGCCAATGAAGAAGTTCTTTTGAGGCGAGTCATTATTGTTTTGTTATATTGTGATTTGGTTTTAGGGATAAATATTAGCCAGGATAGTGGGGGTAATTCTCCTACTTTGCTTCAAAATGATGGTTATGGGATATTTTATCTCCACTTGAAATGGAAGACAGGGCATATCAGAGATGGCCTGGTGAATGGTGGAACTGTCTTGAGTAGCTGAGTGGCTTCCATCTGAAGCTAATTCCCTTGTGGCTGGCCTGCTGTATGGCCTGGTAATGGAAGGACTCAATATCCACAATGCATTGCACTATTGAATAAGACCTATTTGTGACACAGCCCTGCTCAGAATGGGGCTCATTGATGATGGGAAACCCAAAGTGCTACATGATCTCTGTTAAGCTGAAGTTTCTGTGTTGTTGTGTGCTGCTCAACATGGACTGTCACACTCTCACTTGCATTATTATGATGGCAGTATTAAGCCACATATTTTAGGGAGCCTGTAGACAAACAGTAATGGAGGCAGTTACAAAGCTATCATTAGTATATAGGAATTCCAATGAGGTTTAACTGTATAAACACATAACTCAACCTCCACGGTGTCTCATTGATTAAATGCCTTGGTTACTGTTAGTCTAAACTCCATTCTTCAAATTGTTTGACCTGGAGACATGTTTGCTGAGGAGGCCAGTAAAAGGGGTTTGGGTGAACATTGTGGGGGCTGGGAGAGGAGACAGGAAAAAAAGGAAAGGGTGACAGTAGGGGACAGGGAATAGAATCAGGATGAGGTTACAGGGGAAAGGCAGGGTGGTGTTGGTAGTTTTGGGATTGAGGGTGAAACAAGGTTAGCTTGGATGGAGTTTGGGAGTAGATGGCAGGCTGCAACGAGATGGAATGTAGAGCCACAAATCTGTAGGGAACTTAGAGAAATTCCAACTTTGTAAGTCAGTTATAATGGGGGCCTTCAAGTAACCAAATATTGATTGGGATACTGATAGTGCAAGTGGCAAGAGTTCCTCAGCTGAGTTCAGGATAGCTTCCAACAGTAGTATGTATCCAGTCTAACAAGGAAGGATATGGGGTGGCCATGAATCAGGTGTCAGTGGGGAAACATTTAACAGAGAGTAACAATTGTAATGAAAGATTCAGAATGGTGTTGGAGAATAACTTGTAACAAAAAAAAACACAATTGGTGGAGTGCTGACTTCAAGGAGGCCAGAACAGGGCTGAGCAGGATTGTTTGGAATGAAAGGTTAGTGGGAAAAACAATTATCTACCTTCAAAGAGCAGAGGGTTCAGATACAGTCAAGGTGTATTCCATCAAGTGGACAAGATGATGGAGCGATTGTAATGAGGTCAGTCAGGTGCACCTCATAGAATGAGTTCTCTGATTGGGGCTGTTAACCTGGTCCAACCAGGGAGCCCTGGCTGACAGATAGAACAGGAGTGTCAGAGGTTCTGTTCACTCTGAGAGCTGGCTCTGAGAGAGCTGAATCAGTGTCAAGGACTCTCCACGTGTGAATAAAGAGTGACTTGGTGATAGATTATCAGCTTCTGTAGAGTTATTTCAGGTGGGACAAACAAATCCAGAGTTCCCTGGACAACCAACTAGGGAGAAATTATCATCAGAAAGAAGAGATGTTCTTGTGACACGTGTAACTTGGAAAATGCAGGAGAGAATCAACAGGAATACCAAAGGTTTGGGTGGGAGGTAATGAAACAAATAAAAACTGGAAGGAGGAACAATGAGGAAAGACTAACAGATAACATGAAGGGAAATCCCAAAGTATTCTACAGTCAAAGAAGCATTGAAGAGTGGTTAAAGGAGGACTAGGCTGATGAGAGACCAAAGTGGGAATTACAGATGGAGGCAGAGGGCAAGCTGAGCTAGTAAATTAATATTCCACATCTGTCATTGCAAAAGAGGATCCTGCCCAGCCTATGGTGACAAAGGAAGAAACTCTGTCATTGGAAAGGATCAAGATTAAGAAGGAAAAAGTTTTGGATAGATTGTTGGCACTTAAAGTTAACAAGGCACCTAGGCCAGATAAGATACATCCAAGGATTTAGGAGGAAGTGGGGGTTTTAAGTGCAGCGACTCTGGTTTTAATCTTCCTGTTTTTCCACAACTCCAGGGTGGTGCCAGAAGACTGGAGAAATGCCAACATTACAGCCTTGTTCAAAAATAAGTTGTGAGGCAAATCCTGGCAATTACAAATCAGTTAGCTTCATTTCAGCGGTGGGGAAACTTGAAGAAAATATTATTCACGGTAAGGACTTAGCCGTTATAGGTTGATTATAAATATTGAGCGTGATTTCCAAAGGAGAAATTAATTTTGCCTAACTTGAAGTAGAAACAGAAAGGGGTTTTTGTTGTGGTATACATGAATTTTCAGAAGATGTTTGATATAGTACCACACAACAGACTTGAGAAGAAAGGTATGGGTCGTGGTATAAAAGGGACAGTAACAACATGGACACAATATTGGCTGAGTGACAGGAAATGGAGAATAACGGTCAATGGATATTATTTGGGGTGAAGAAAGGTTTGTAGTGGAATTCTCCAGGGGTCAGTACTGTGACACTTGCTGTTCCTGATGTATATTAATGATCTGGATGTTGCCGGACAGATAACAATTGCAGAGTTCGCAGATAATATGGCAGTTAGAAGAGTTAAAAATGGCAAGGAGACAGTAAAGAACTCCAGAATGATATTGTAGTGGGTGGATAGATGGCAAGTGCAATTCAATACAGAGAAATGTGAGATATTGCACTTTGGCTGGAAGACTATTGAAAGACAATATAAAATAGGGGGCACAATTCTAAAGGGGGTCTTGGAGCAGAAGGACCTGGGTATATAAGTGCACAGCTTATTGAAGATGGCATTCAGGTGGAGAGAACCGTTAATAAAGCATACAGTTTCCTAGGCTTTATTAGTAGGGTGTGGAGTATAAGAACAGGGAGGTGATGTTGAACATGTAGAAGACACTTATTAAACCTCTTCTGGAGTATTGCATACAGTGTGGCTGCTGTATTATAGGAAAGATGTCAATGCATTGTACAGAGGGCGGAAGTGATTTCCAAAAATGGCTCCAGGAATGAGAAACTTGAGCGATGAGGATTAAAGAAATTAGATTACTTACAGTGTGGAAACCGGCCCTTCAGCGCAACAAGTCCACCCTTCAAAGAGCAACCCTCCCCCAGCTCCATACCCCTTCACCTAACACTACGGGCAATTTAGCATAGCCACTTCACCTGACCTACACATCTTTGGACTGTGGGAGGAAGCCGGAGCACCCGGAGGAAACCCACGCAGACACGGGGAGAACATGCAAACTCCACACAGTCAGTCGCTTGAGGTGGGAATTGAACCTGGGTTTCTGGTGCTGTAAGGCAGCAATGCTAACCACTGTGCCACCGTGCCACCTACTGTTCTCCTTGAAGAAAAAAAGTGGAAGGAGATTTCATAGAGGGTTTCAAAATCATGGGTGGGCTGGACAGAGCAGATAGAGAGATGCTGATTCTATGGGTGTTGTGTGTCAAAAAGTGCAGGGATGTGCTCAGGTGTGGGAGGATAAAGGAGATGGGAAGGCTATGTAGAGGAGGAAAGAAAGGTAGATGTGGTTTTGGGGTTCGTGAGGTTTGGTTTGAGTTCTCCAGTGAGTGCCATCAGTCAAAGACCAAAATAATGTGAAGACAAGACTATATAGAGGCAATGGTAATTCGGTAAGGGTAAATTCAAAACACATTGGACCCTTGACTTACTCTTGTCTTCAATCGACAGAGGCATGGGGTTACACGTTTCATCCTATCTCTTGGAAGATAGTGATGGACAGCACTTTAAGATATGGTACCACATCCTAACAAGACATGGTCGATGTTGAGGGTACAAACTCACGTCTGTGAACTCTGGATTCTGAAGATTCAGCTCATCTCATCATCAGCCCTGGCTCACTCTCTGATTCAAAACGTGTAGTGCTGGAAAAGCACAGCAGGTCAGGCAGCATCTGAGGAGCAGGAGAGTCGATGTTTCAGGCATAAGCCTTTTATCATCACATTCCTGATGAAGACCTTATGCCCGGAACCTCAACTCTCCTGATCCTCGGATGCTGCCTGACCTGCTGTGCTTTTCCAGTGCCACACTTTTCGACTATGACTCTCCAGCATCTGTAGTCCTCACTTTCTCCTATCCACTCTCTGATTCAGAAGGCTATGGGAATTCAGAAATTACAGGTCCTACTCCTGACTGATGCAGTAAGTGCCAACACTGGGAATGCTGCACTGTCAGGGTGAAATAACTGCAAGAGGCTGGGATCCCATCACTAAGTCACCCTTCATTTACACATGCACAGCATACTGCCTGGGCTCGGAGTCAGTCCCCTGACCTAAGGAGATTCTAGATCCTCTGTTAATTTTTTTCTTTTTTCTTTTGTTTTCTTTTCTTTTTTTCCTATCTTTTATATAACCCCCACACTACCACCTAATAGAGGTAGTGCTTATTGATTCCCTAGCACCCATGTTGTCTGTGTGCAGGTGTAGGATTCAGTGAAGAACGAGTGCAGAAATCTTTATTTATATTCCATCAGCAGGAAGAAAGGAAACACCTGAGTGAACTGTGACAAGCAGTGGTCTTCTCAACAAAGAGCAATGCTGTGTGATCAATAAGTGAAAGGAGAGGGCAGGGATTAAATAAAAATAGAGTTGAAGGGGAAACTAAAGCACTCTACACCCCTCGGTGCCCACCTCTCCCTGAAAATCCCGAGGGAGTTGGTAGACACCGCTTGCTCCCTCTCTAAACTCACCCGGGCATGGAAGAGGGGCAGGCAATCAGCCATAACGACCCCGTCCACAGCCTGCTGCCTGGACCTCTTAATGACCAGCCTGGCCAGGCCCAGGAGCAGACCCACGAGGAGATCCTCTGACTTACCCTCCCCCCTCTGCACAGGCGGCCCAAAGATCAGGAGTGAGGGGCTGAAGTGCAGCCAGAAACATAGCAGAAGGTCTTTAAGAAAACTAAACAGGAAATGCAAAGGCAGCACCCCATATATACAAGGTGCCAGCCTGGGCTGGGAGCCTGTGAACTACCACAACCGTTACAGGAGACTGCTGTGTGAGACAGCCTCCACCTCAGATATCCCCTCTTGGCATTTTTTATTTCTTTTTTTTCTTAGGTAGAGGGCACAGTGAAGGAACAAGTCCCCTGTTTATATGCTTCTTTTTCTGGAGGGCATTCTAAATCTCCGGTTTATATATTTTTTCCAATTCTCCAACACTACCGCCTAACTGCGGTAGCGCTTATCTTTCCCCCAGCACCCATGTTGTGTGCGTGCAGGTGTGAGACACAGTGAGAGACACAAGGTGCACAAATCTTTATTCAATTTCCACCATCAGGAAGATAGGAAAACACCCGTGTGGTCAGTGACAAGCAGTGCCCTTCACATCAAAGAGGACAATGCTGTGTGATCAAACAGTGAAGGGGAGGGCAGGGATTAAATCAAAATAGAGTTGGAGGGGGAAATGATGCACTCCACTCCCTGCGGCGCCCACCTCTCCCTGAACAACACCAGGGTGTTGGTGGAGGCCGCGTGCTCCTTCTGCAGGGATTCCCGGTACAATTTTTTTTCTTAGTTTTTTTTTCTCTATTTTTCTTTACCCCCGCACTACCGCCTAACTGCGGTAGTGCTTATCTTTCCCCCAGCACTCATGGTGTGTGTGTGCAGGTGTGAGACACAGTGAGAGACACAAAGTGCACAAATCTTTATTTAATTTACACCATCAGGACGGTAGGTAAACACCCGAGTGGCCTGTGACAAGCAGTGCCCTTCACATCAAAGGGCAATGTTGTGTGATCAAAACAGTGAAGGGGAGGGCAGGGACTAAATCAAAATAGAGTTGGAGGGGGAAATGATGCACTCCACTCCCTGCGGCACCCACCTCTCCCTGAACAACTCCAGGGTGTTGGTGGACACCGCGTGCTCCTTCTGCAGAGATTCCTGGTACATTCTGTTTATTCTATTATTAACCCCCACACTACCGCCTAACTGCGGTAGTGCTTATTTCCCCCAGCACCCATGATGTGTGTGTACGCACAGGTGAGACACAGTGAAAGACACAAAGTGTACAAATCTTTATTCAATTTCCACCACCAGGAAAATAGGAAAACACCCGAGTGGCCAGTGACAAGCAGTGCCCTTCACATCAAAGGGCAATTCTCCTGTTTATATTTTTGGGTTTTTTTTCTTTTTTTTAGTGTGAACAAACAGTGAAGGGGAGGGCAGGGACTAAATCAAAATAGAGATGGAGGGGGAAATGATGCACTCCACTCCCTGCGGCGCCCACCTCTCCCTGAACAACTCCAGGGTGTTGGTGGACACCGCGTGCTCCTTCTGCAGAGATTCCTGGTACATATTGGTCAGGCAGGGCTCCCTGATTGGTCTCAGTCTAACAAGCCCAATCAAGGATCTCAGAGTCAAGGAGATCCACCTTGTTCTAGTCACTACACAGGAGCATCAGTTTTTGGGCGGGGTTGCTGATCCTTTCTGGGGATCTGGTATCTGATCGCTATGTGAGGGAAGATACACTGGGTTTGTAAAGGGTTATGTATCACTGCAGGCAGACCGAAGCAGAACACTTGGGAATCTTGAGCTTAAACTCAGAAGGCAAACATTGTGTGACATTGTGTTCAAAATGACTGAGTACAATATGTACGCTCTTGAGACAACACTGCCAAATACTTCAAATTTCATCACACATACAGTTCTTTGACTGTTCTGAATGCAGATTGTCTTGTAATTTTAATAATGCTAATTAACTGCCGTCAAGTTAAAATTTGACATTCTAAGTGGAGACTTACTTTTGTAACTCTGTGTAAAGGAACTTTCAATGTCACGTTCTCTCAACTAAAGTGATATCCTTTAGAATTGTAATCCCATTAAAGAAATTGCTTGAATGCACTTTAGCATGTAGAAAACATTTGCAATTATGGAGATGTAATAGAGTTTTCCCAGGTTCTGGGAGTTTAAGCAGTGAAAAATCATTCTCAGGGGGTTTTAAATCAGTGACAAGGGACTTTAAAATGTGAAAGATCACTTGCAGAATGGAAGTGAAAAGTTTGACAAAATGCTTTCACTCTGAGGCAGAGGTTTGTAACAACAGAAAAAGGAATTGGATCAGTGTGTTTAATCTTAAAGTGAGAGCTAAGTCATTCAGGAGCAAATGCTTTCACATGAATGATGGTCAAAGCATCAAACTATCTCCTTCACAACTAGCTGTGGTTGGTGGGCTTTTACAGACATCTCTGCATCAAGGGAAAATACAAAGTTGATATCTAAAGTTGATTGAATTCGATGATGGAAATGGGCTGAATGGCCTACTCTTCCTATAAAAAGAGAAGAAGGAACATGAAAGGATAGTGGATCAGATTACAGCCCTAACTTACACCAAGAGTCCTGTTCACCCATTGGCACTGTCCTCCCAGACTCAGATCCCAGTCCAACAAAACCTCGATTATAAAAGGACTTCCAAAATATTGTTAAGGTTGAGACATTAGTCTCAGTGAGAAACAGAACCTTTGTGGCATATACTGCACTGGCTAATATACAGAAAACCACAAATTACATCAAATGCCCTTTTGGAAGAATTTTCTTTCAAGGAATGACTGCTTCACAGACACGGTTAAAGTTCACATGGCTGAGAGATTTTCTTTCAAAGATTTTTCCTTCAAATCTTTGATATCTCACATGTATTTTTAATAATACATTTATTCTAAAAAAGGAACAGATCTGGCTTCTTTCATGGAGCAACATGGAGACACAGTCAGGGAGAATGTGAATGAAAAGGGCTTTCAGTTCATCCAAGTATTGAGTTACTCCAATGCACTGATCAATCTCCCTTTACACGGTGAAGACCAATCTAAATCACATTGCCTTGAGGTAATATATGGGCCAAGCCTTGGAAAAGGTGTTTTATTTTATTTGCGGAATTGAGTGTTATATACACTGTGATGGATTACTTAACTAAGCAAGGACTTTGTTTCATTTAAGTTCCTTGAATGTTCCATTTTTGTGCTTGAGGGTGCTTTGACTTGAGCCTTGCTCACACCAGCACGGCATTCGAACTTAATCCTGTAACGCTGTTGTGTCAGCCATGAAACAGTGAGTAGCACTCTCTACATCAGCAGGCTCTGGGTTAAAGCCACGTTCTCCCAATGTGTTGGCTGACATTCCCAGCGCAGCACTGAGGGAGGGCTGCACCATCTGAGGGGGATGTGGTAGCATGGAAATAGTGCATATCTAGTAACCCACAGCTCCAGGCTAATGAACATAGCTTCATGCCCCATCATGAAAGTAACAAAGTTTGAATTTAACAAAAATCTGGCAAAATGCTAATCCATTAGTGGCCATGTAACCACTATTGATCACTGTAACAACCCATCTGATTCATTAGCGTCCCTTAGGGAAGGAAATCAGCCATCTTTCTCTGGTATGGCCAATTTGAGACTCCAGACCCACAGCAATGTGGTTAACTTTTAACTACCCTGCAGGCAATACATACTGGCCTTGTCAATGAGACTCACATCCCATACAAGAATAAAAAAAGCCTGATGCTCATCTGCTCTCTCAATTATATGTGAAGATTTCCACAGCGTCATTTTGAAACAGAACAGGATGAACTGTTCTTGGTGACTCTTTCCCCAAGGGTTGGCCCTTCGTGAGGAAGAGGGGAATAGGTCAGAAAGACCTTCCCAAGTGCCCAGCAAAGCACTTAGTTTTATTGGCAGAGTACTCACCTACCGTTGCTACAGGAACACTCAGTCAGACCTAGGTGAGGCGAAGTGATACGTGGCTCAGTGGTTAGCACTGCTGCCTCACAGCGCTAGGAACCCACATTTGATTCCAGCCTCAGGCGACTGTCCGTGTGGAGTTTGTATATTCTCCCAATGTCTGCGTGGGTTTCCTGCCACAACCCAAAGATCATAGAATCCCTACAGTGTGGAAGCAGGTCTTTTAGCCCATTGAGTCCACACCGACCTTTTGAAGAGCATCCTGACCAGACCCACTCCCTATCCTGTACCTGCTAACCCCCCCCACAAACCTGCACATCCCTGGACACTATGGCAGCATAGTGAAAATATCAATTTAGCATGGCCAATCCTCACCCTAACCTGCATTTCTCCCACAGTCCAAAGGTGTGTAGATTAGATGGATTGGCCATGTTATATTGCCACATAGCATCCAGGTATGTGTAGATGGATTAGCCATGGGAAAAAGTAGGATTACAGGGATTTTTAAAAATTGATTTGTGGGATTTGGGTGTCACTGGCTGACCAGCATTGATAACCCATCCCTATTTGCCCTTGAGAAGGTGGGGGTGAGCTGCCTTCTTGAACCGCTGCAGTCCACTTGCTGTGAGTTGACCCATAATGTCGGGAGGAAGGGAATTCCAGGATTTTGACCCAATGACTGTGAAGGAATGGCAGTATACAGAGGTACCTCGATTATCTGAAGGACATGGGCAGGGAGTATTTTGTTCTGTTAATCGAACGCTGGATAATTGAATGCTGGATGATATAGTTTAGCCCAGCACCAGAACTTTACGATCTTGTTCAGATAATCCAAAATTCAGATAATCGAATGCCAGATCATCAAGGTTCCTCTATATCTATGTCAGGGCTGTGAGTGGCTTGGAGGGAAACTTGCAGATGGTGGTGTTCCCAAGTACCTGTTGCCCTTGTCCTTCTAGAAGGAAGTGGACTTGGTTTTGAAAGGCGCTGTCTCAGGATCTTTGGTGAATTTCTGCAGTGCGTGTTTTAGATACTATACACTGCTGCTACTGAGCACCAATGGTGGAGGGGTTTAATGTTTGTGGATGTGGTGTCAATCAAGTGGGCTGCTTTGTCCTGGATGGTGTTGAGCTTCTTAAGTGTTGTTGGAGCTGCACCCATCCAGGCAAGTGGGGAATATTCCATCACACTCCTTACTTGTACCTTGTAGCTGGTGGATTGACTTTGGGGAGTCAGGAGGTGAGTTAGTCGCCACAGTATCCCTAGTCTCTGACCTGCTCTTGTAGCCACTGTGTTTATGTGGTGAGTCCAGTTGAGTTTCTGGTCAAGGTAACCCCAAGGATGTTGACAGTGGGGGATTCAGTGATGGTAATACCGTCGAATGTCAAGGGGCAGTAGTTAGACAATCTCTTATTGGTGATGGCCATTTTCTGGCATTTGTGTGGCGTGAATGTTACTTGCCACTTGTTGGCCCAAGCCTGGACATTGTCCAGACCTTGTTGTATTTGAACATGGTCTGCTTCAGTATCTGAGGAGTTGCGAATGGTGCTGAACACCGTGTAATCATTGGTGAACGTCTCCACTTCTGACCTTATGACAGAGCGAAGGTCATTGATGAAGCAGCTGAAAATTGTTGGGCCGACGACACGAGGGATAGGGTAGAAGGGTGGGTCTGGGTGGGATGCTCTTCAAAGGGTCAATGTGGACTCAACAGGCTGAATGACCTGCTTCTATACTGTAGCGATTCTATGACCCCATTACTCCACTCAATTTTAGATCCCCCACCTCCAGCCTGGTCTAATTGGGGTGAAGAGGTGAATATCTGAACATTGTGTGCACCATTTAACTCTGTGCCAAGTGTCCAAACGCACAATCCATCCTTCACCATTAACTTCCACAAAAGGTCTTTCACAATTCCAATCACCCACATTCTTCACTATCACTCGAACTGACCACTAACCTTAAAGCCTGCTAATTAATGTGGGTTCTTCCAACATGTGACTGCATTGTTCCAAAGGCTCTCAGATAGAAGTTTGTAACATACTGCTGTTTTTGTCAGAGCTAAAAATCACACAACACCAGGTTATAATCCAACAGGTTTATTTGGAAGCAGTAGCTTTCGGAGCGCTGCTCCTTCATCAGGTGACAGCTCCTCCACATCATGGTTTTTTTTAATCAGAATTAAGCTCTATTCTTGACAGTTCCCCCTGTCTTGCTGATTAAACTAATTCCTGAGGGTAGTGGGTGGCTTTGACAGTGGGAGATTAAATTGGGCATTGAAAGATCTTTAAATCTAATTGGCAAAAGACCCCAGAAGCGAGAAGGGAATTTTTTTCCAACACGACAACTAATTATGCGGTAGAAGGTGTTACCTCAAAGTGTGGTGGAAGCAGATGCCTTAGCAACTCACAAAAAAAACATTGTACAAAAGCGTGCATGGGAAAATAGTTGCAGAGATTTTGGGAACTGATGCAGGTAAGGTGGACGTAATTGTCTCTTGCTGCTGTGGTTGGACAAGGCCACCAGAAATAATGAACTTATGATGTACACTAATAAACTTACCATGGAGTTACAAAGATGAACCATGATTAAAGCATGCTGGGAAATCAAACCCAGCCTTGACTAAAGTGACTGTGCTAATCCCCATGCTGCAGAATCCAGACAGGCTGCAGCTGCCCACAGATGGCTTTCAAACAAACCTGACATCTGCAGACCTGCATAACACACCAGAAGTTGGACTTGAATGGGACAATGGAATGTCACCCTCGGAACTATCAGGGACAGTGAGTCATTCGCCAGACACGGGGGCATCAAGCACCCTTTTCTGGAGGAGGCTACGTGCACCCAGCACCTACCATGATGGACACCTCAGGGCCACCCTGCCATCAAGGTGCCAGTCCCCGGTTGGGTCTGATCGATCAGGCTAATTGAACCTGATCGATCCTTTGGCAGATCCTCAAGACCCTCCCGAAAAGGCTCCAAGACTCAGAAGGATAAGAATCGCCACAAAAGCCCACCTACGGCAGTAACTTGGGAATAACCACTGAAAGAGAAGGTACCTCCAAGACCATCGGGAAAAGAAGAAAGCATCACCAAGTGGAACCTGGCCAAATTCTGGTGTGGTAGTAGACAATCACACAAAGTTAAGTTAAAGCATGAGAGAGTTTGTAGTGTTTATTATTAGTTTATTGTATATTTTATTGTTCTGATATTTATTGTGCTCAATAAACGAATGTTATTGCCTATAAAAATTGACTCTTAGTTTTTTTGCTGAATGTAAGAATTTAAACACACTGTGTGGCAGGTCCAACACCATGCTCTAAGATTCAATGTTTCCCTGGTGCCAAAAGAAAGCAGAGCCACTCCCAGGTTGGACTTTTTCAAAGTCCCTCCACACATGGACCTTGTGCTATTTCTGGCCACTCCAAACCACTAAGGAATGGAGGCATTGGAAGCTGGTTTCTACCTATCACAGAGTCAGACAGCACAGAAACAGACCCTCGGACCAACCAGTTCACACCAACCATCTTCCCAAATGAAACTAGTCCCACCTGCCTTGGCTTGCCCTATACCCCTCTGAACCTTTCCTCTTCATGAACTTAGCCAACAGCCTTTTAAATGTTGTAACTCCACCTGCATAAACCACTTCCTCTGGAAGTTCACTCCACAGACGAACCACTCTCTGTGTAAAAGCGTTGTCCCTTATATCCTTTTCAAATCTTTCTCCTCTCACCTTAAAAGTACACCCCCAGTTATTGAACTGCCCATGCTAGGGAAAAGACCCTTGACCCTCCGTGACTCCCTCGTCAGGTCCACACCCCCCACCAACCCAACCTCCACCCCCGGCACCTTCCCCTGCAACCGCAGGAAATGTAAAACTTGCGCCCATACCTCCTCCTTTACTTCTCTCCAAGGCCCCAAGGGATCCTTCCATATCCACCACAAATTCACCTACACCTCCACACACATCATCTATTGCATCCGCTGCACCCGATGTGGCCTCCTCTACATTGGGGAGACGGGCTGCCTACTTGCGGAACGCTTCAGGGAACACCTCTGGGCCGCCCGGACCAACGAACCCAACCACCCCGTGACTCAACACTTTAACTCTCCCTCCCACTCCACCGAGGACATGCAGGTCCTTGGACTCCTCCATCGCCAGAACATAACAACATGACGGTTGGAGGAAGAGCGCCTCATCTTCCGCCTGGGAACCCTCCAACCACAAGGGATGAACTCAGATTTCTCCAGTTTCCTCATTTCCCCTCCCCCCACCTTGCCTCAGTCGATTCCCTCGAACTCAGCACCACCCTCCTAACCTGCAATCTTCTTCCTGACCTCTCCGCCCCCAACCCACTCCAGCCTATCACCCTCCTTTTGACCTCCTTCCACCTATCACATCTCCATCGCCCCTCCCCCAAGTCCCTCCTCCCTACCCTTTATCTTAGCCTGCCTGGCACCCTCTCCTCATTCCTGATGAAGGGCTCTGGCCCGAAACGTCGAATTTCCTGTTCCTTGGATGCTGCCTGACCTGCTGTGCTTTAACCAGCAACACATTTTCAGCTCTGATCTCCCGCATCTGCAGACCTCACTGTTTACTCCAATGTCAATGTGTTCACTTGGCTTCTCTCTTGAAGGTATTGGCTCTGTGTTTTTTATTGATTTGTGGGACTTTGGTGTCACTGGCTGGGTCAGCATTGATAGCCCATCCCTAGTTGCCCGTTAAGAAGGTGGGAGTGAGCTGCCGCCTTGAATTGCTGCAGTCCACCTGCTGTGGATTGACCCACAATGGCCTTAGGGAGAGAATTCCAGAATTTTGACCCAACAACTGTGAAGGAACGGCGATATATTTCCAAGTCAGGGTGGTGACTGGCTTGGAGGGGAATTTGCATGTGGTGGTGTTCCCATGTATCTGCTGCCCTTGTCCTTCTAGAAAGAAGTGGTTGTGGGTTTAGAAGGTGCTGCCTCAGAATCTTCAGTGAATTTCTGCAGTGCATCTTGTAGATAGTACACACTGAGCGTTGATGGTGGAGGATATGGTGCCAATCAAGTGGGTTGCTTTGTCTTGGATGGTGTCAAGCTTGTTGGAGCTGCACCCATCCTGACAAATGGGGAGCATTCCATCACACTCCTGACTTGTGCCTTGTAGATGGTGGATAGACTTTGGGGTGTCAGGGTGTGAATTACTCGCCACAGTATCCCTAGTCTCTGACCTGCTCTTGTAGCTACTGTGTTTATGTGGTGAGTCCAGTTGAGTTGCTGGTTAATGGTAACCCCAAGGATGTTGGCAGTGGAGGATTCAGTGATGGTAACTCCATTGAATGCCAAGGGTTAGAGTGCCTCTTATTGGTGATGGACATTTGTATGGTGTGAATGTTACTTGCCATAGTCAGCTCAAGCCTGGATATTGTCCAGACTTTGTTGCAGTTGAGCACAAAGTGCTTCAGTCTCTGAGGAGTCACGAACCCTGTGCAATCATTGGCGAACATCCCCATTCTGATTTAATGACAGAGCGGTCATTGATGAAGCAGCTGACATTTGTTGGGCCTCAGACACTACCCTGGGGGACTCCTGCAGAGATACCTTGGAGCTGAGATGACTGACCCTCCACAACCACAACCATCTTCCTTTGTGCCAGTGACACGAACCAGTGGAGTGTTTGCCCCCGATACCCATTTATTCCAGTTTTCCTTGGGATCCTTAATGTCATACTCAGTCAAATGCAGCCTTGATGTCAAAGGCTGTCCCTTTTCCCTCCCCTCTGGAATCCAGCCTCTTTTGTCCATGTTTGACCCAAGGCTGTAATGAGGTCAGGAGCTGGGTGACCCTGGGGGAACCCAAACTGGGCGTCACTGAGCAGGTTATTGCTGAGCAGCTGCTGCTTGATAGCGCTGGTGATGACCCCTTCCATCCCTGCACTGATGATGGAGAGTGGACTGATGGGTAGTAATTGGCCGGGTTGGATTTGTTCTACTTTTTGTGTACAGGACATACCTGAGCAGTTTTCCACATTGTCGGGGAGATGTCAGTGTTGTAACTATACTGGAAGAGCTTGGTTAGGGGAGCAGCAAGTCCTGGAGCATACATCTTCAGTACTATTACCGGAATGTTATCAAGGCCTATAGCCTTTGCAGTATCCAGTTCCTCGAGCCGTTTTTTGATGTCACGTGGGGGTGAATCGATTTGGCTGGAGACCAGTATTTGTATTGCTGGGGACGACTGGAGGAGGCTGAAATGGACCATCCACTCGGCACTTCTGGCTGAAGATTGTTGGGAATACATCAGCCTTCGCTTTAGCGCTGATGTGCCGGGCTCCTCCATCACCGAGGATGGGGATATTTGTGGAGCCTCCTCCTTCAGTGAGTAATTTAATTATCCACCACCGTTCATGACCAGATGTGGAAGGACTGCAGAGCTTAGATCTGATCTGTTGGTTGTGGGATTGCTTAGCTCTGTCTATCACTTGCTGTTTATGCCGTGTGGTGCACAAGTAGTCCTGTTTGGGGTTGTTATCAGGTTGACACCTCATCTTCAGGGCTTGGGCCCAAAACATTGATTCTCCAGCTCCTCAGATGCTGCCTGGCCTGCTGTGTTTTTCCAGCACCACATTTTTCAACTCTGATACTCCAGCATCTGCAGTCCTCACTTTCTCCTATCTCATCTTCAGGTACTGCTCCTGGCCTGCACTCTTCCACTTTCTATTAAACCAGGGTTGATCCCCTGGCTTGATGGTAATGGTTGAGTGGGGGATATGCCGGGTCATGAGGTTACAGATTGTGCTGGAGTACAGCTCTGCTGCTGTTGATGACCCACAGCATCTCATGGATGCCCAGTCTGGATTTGCTAGATTGGTTTGAAGCCTGTCCCAATTAGCACAGTGATAGTGCCGCACAACACAACAGAGATTATTCTGAATGAGAAGGCGGGACTTGTGGTTTTCTGCGTGTTTGTCACAGTTTCTTATTTAGACTGATGTCCTGAAGTTTATACACTGACAACCTTTTGAAAACCCTTTTATAATTGAGGGGTTGTTGGTCTGGGATCTAATATGCACAGAGACAATGGGTGAATAGGACTCTTGGGATAAGTTAGGGCTCTAATCTTATTCACTATCTTTTATCCCAATCCTTTCATGTTCTGTAATGTCATGGGCAGATACATCTGCAGCTGGCAGATTAGTAAGGATGAGGTCAAGGTATGGTTTTGGTTGGTTCTCCCACCACTTGCTGCAGACTCAGTCTACCAGCTACATCCTTTTGCAACCGACCATCTCAATCAGTAATGCTGTTGCTGAGACCCTCTTGGTGGTGGACATTGAAATCCCCCACCCAGAGGACATGTTGCACCCCTGCCATCCTCAGTGCTTCCTCCAAGTGTTGTTCAACATGGAGGATACCAATTCATCAGCCGAAGGAGGACATTACGCGGTAACCAGTCAATGGTTTCCTTGTCTATGTTTAACCTGAAGCCATGAAACTTCATGGGGTCTGGAGTCAATGTCAAGGGCTCCCAGGGCAACTCCCTCCTGACTGTATCCCACCGTGCTGCCACCTCTGCTGGGTCTGCCCTGCCGGTGGGACAGGACATAGCCAAGGATGGGAATGCTGGTATCTGGGGTGTTATCTGTAAAGTATGATTTGGTAAGAATGACTATGCTAGGCTGTTGCTTGACTGGTCTGTGAGCCAGCTCTTCCAGTTTCGGCGCGAGATCCCAGATAATGGTAAGGCGGATGTTGTATGTTCGACAGGGCTGTTTGTGTTTTTGCCGTTGTCTTTTCCGGTTCCAAGATCGATGCCAGGTGGTCCATCAGGTTTCATCTCTTTCTTGTGACTTTCTAGTGATTGGTACAACTGAGTGGCTTGCTGGGCCATTTCAGAGGGCAGTTGAGAGTCGACCACATTGCCGTGGCTGTTGGGGGTTGTTATTGTCTGGCTGAGTGCAGAGTGATGGCAACAGCATGAGTTCAGTTTCTGCTGACTGAGGTTTCCAATAAGGATTCTCCTTCTCAACCTCTTCCCTCAACTGAAGTGAGATGCCCCTCAGGTTAATTCAGCACTATGTGTTGAATCTATGGTCTTCTAGGACTACAGTGTTTACTTTTACTAGTCTGTTCTGGCTCCAGTGCGATCAACACATGGTGCCCTTCAGGTGGGTCAGCCATAGTAGAAAGGGTAGGCCTCTTACTTGACATCAGAAGAGTGACAAGTTTTAGTCCAACTGTAGGGACTTGAGCCACTAATCCCAGATGTTGCTACAAGTGCTGCATTGACCCAAGTGCTATCTTTTGGATGAGGTCTTAAAACAAAACTCTCCTGACGTCTGTTCTCCACCAAGTTACCGAAACAAACCTGGTCACAATTTCATTACTGCATGCTTCCTGTGTGCAGGTTAATATTGTAAAACAAGAGACTGCAGACAAAGTGAATATGGTAAGGAGATCCCAGTACTGAGATAATTGGATTTTGAGAGCATCGTCCAGGGAAAGGGAGCAAAGATGGGAAAAGGCAAACTTGACGTCCAAAGTTGGTCAAATTTAATGATTGGAAAAAGCCCAATGGGTTGAATGGCCTTGTCTGCTTCCTGTGAAAAGGAAAGGAGGAAAATAAAAGGATTGGGATAAAGGATAGTGAATAAGATTAGAGCCCTAACTTATACCAAGGGTCCTACTCACCCATTGTACATATTAGGTCCCAGACCAACAGCACCTCAATTATAAAAGGATTTTCAAAGTGTTGTCAGTGTATAAAGTTCAGGACATCAGACTCGAGAAGAAACTATGACAAACACACAGAAAAGCACAAATTACAATGCTAATACTCTTTTAGAAGAATCTTCCTTCAAAGAATGGATTTTTCACAAGGGTGAATTAATGTTCATTCTGCACAGACATTTTCCTTCAAAATGTCCCTTCAATTCTTCGACAGGTCATGTGTATTTTAAAGATTAGATTACTTACTTACAGTGTGGAAACAGGCCCTTCAGCCCAACAAGTCCACACTGACCCGCCGAAGTGCAACCCACCCAGACCCTTTCCTCTACATTTAGCCCTTCACCTAACACTCTGGGCAATTTAGCATGACCAATTCACCTGACCTACACATCTTTGGACTGTGGGAGGAAACCAGAGCACCCGGAGGAAACTCACGCAGACACGGGGAGAATGTGCAAACTCCACACAGTCGCCTGAGGTGGGAATTGAACCCGGGTCTCTGGGGCTGCGAGGCAGCAGTGCTAGCCACTGTGCCACCGTGCCACTCCGGAAAGAAATTCAAACACAAAGGAGCAGATCTGGCTTTGTAGAAGTGGAAAGGCCCAGAATTCTGAGGAAATTAGGGCCTCGGTTGGAGACACAGCAACCAAAGATGTCACATGTAAAATCCTGAATTGTCAAGAAGGCAAAATGGTAAGCGTGAAGAGATCCCAGGCGTTATGTCAACCCAGACGGGGGTCAGAGATGGGCGATTGCTAGGCTGTAAAGTGATTTGAAAATGAGGTGGAGAATTTTAAAATCAAATCTGAGAGTCAGCGCGGCTCAGTGAACTCTCACATCACCGTAAACACTCAGTTTAAGGTGAGGATGTGATTTGACTGATTGGTGGCACTTGAAAAGGAGCATCCGGCAAATTGGGAGAGATACAGAAGTCTCTACATTTGTTATAAAAGTCATCTTCACTCCCCTCCCACATTGACCTCTCTTGCCCTTGGCCTCACATACCCCAGCAATGACATTGTCATCGACCCAGTCCCATTTCCTTTTGCCTCACAGCCTTAGGCCTACTTCAATTAAATACCTTCTCCAGAGTTGTCTTCCTCTTCTTGCTGTCCTCCTGCCCTCACGACTCCCCTTTCCCCTGGCTTGACACGTGTAGCAAACCATTAAATCTCTTATCATCACATTCAACCATTTAACCCCCACCCAGTTTTGGATTAGCATTTCCATAGGGCTAGTATCACTGCATTAAAAACCCAGAAGCAAGTACGGATAACGCTGGAGAATCTCGGCACATCTGGCAACATCTGTGAGGAGATGGAGTTAATGTTTCAAGTCCAGAACTTGCAGTTCTGACGAAGAATGATACTGAACTTGAAATGTACCACTGTCTGTCCATCCACACAGGCTGTCAGACCTGCTGAATTTCTCTAGCATTCTTTGTGTTTGATTGAGATTTCCAACATTGGCACTGTTTTGTGTTGACTAGAGACCTAGAATCCAGGCTAATGTTCTGGGGTAGAGACTGAAATCCCACAAGGGAAGTTGGTGAAATTTGAAGTCAATAACAGTCTGTAATTTAAAGCTAGTCCATTGATGACTATGTGGTCACTTAACCTTAGTCCTACTCCTAACCCTAATTCTATCCCTAACCCTAGCTGTAACGCTAACTTTACCCCAACTCTAACCCTAATCCTAACCCTACCTCTAACCCTAGCCATAACCCTAATTTTAACCCTAACCCTCACCCTGTAATAAAATCTGAGTCCTGGAATGGCGTAGAGAGAGAGATACTGGATTGATTTGGACTACATTCATTACAAAAATGGGGGGGTCGGTGGTTTTCATAGAGACCTATAAAACTCTAATAGGATCAGACAGGGTAAATGGTGGGAGGGTGTTCTTATTGGTCATGGAGTTCAGAACGAGAGGGTCAGAGTTCAAGGAAGAGTGGACGCCTTTTTGGACTGAGATGAGGAGAGATATCTTCACCCAGAGAATAGTGAGCCTATGGAATTCACTATGGAATTATACCTCTGTCCTTCCGGAAAGCCATTGAGGCCAAAACATCGAAGACTTTCAGGAAAGACATAGGTATAATTCAAAGGATCAGAGGGTATGGGGAGAAAGCTGGAATAGGTGTCTGTATCAGACAGTAATCTGTGATCGTACTGAATGATAGAATAGGTTTGAAGGGCTAACTGGCCTACTCCAACTCCAATTTTGTATGTTTCCATGTCATTTAGGGAAAGAAATCTGCCATCCTCACCTGAACTGGTCGACGTGTGATTCCAGGGTAAAAAATGAGGTCTGCAGATGCTGGAGATCACAGCTGAAAATGTGTTGCTGGTTAAAGCACAGCAGGTTAGGCAGCATCCAAGGAGCAGGAAATTCGATGTTTCGGGCATAAGCCCTTCATCAGGAATGAGGAATCAGGATCTGAGTTTCTCCAGTTTCCTCATTTCCCCTCCCCCCACCTTGTCTCAGTCGGTTCCCTCAACTCAGCACCGCCCTCCTAACCTGCAATCTTCTTCCTGACCCCCCGCCCCCACCCCACTCCGGCCTATCACCCTCACCTTGACCTCCTTCCACCTATCACATCTCCATCGCCCCTCCCCCAAGTCCCTCCTCCCTACCTTTTATCTTAGCCTGCCTGGCACCCTCTCCTCATTCCTGATGAAGGGCTTATGTCGAATTTCCTGTTCCTTGGATGCTGCCTAACCTGCTGTGCTTTAACCAGCAACACATTTTCAGACGTGTGATTCCAGACCTACAGCAATGTGATCTACTCAGTGATGAATAACTTTTGCCTTGTCAGTGGTGCTCACATCTCATGAATGAATTGAAAAGAAAAAGAGTTTTCAGCAGTCTAGGAGGGGGGATGGGTAATTGATGAAGCAGTTTGGGATGCAGCATTCTCTCAGGTTGAACATGCCTCGCCTTGACTTCGCCAAATAAATAACCAAACTGGCTGGTTCTCTGGGCACTTGTCAAGTTGCTGTGCACCATGGTGTGCTGGTGGAATGTTGGTGGGGGCTTTAATGCTGGATAATGTCCTCCCATTGTCTGATTGACTGCTCCCAGCCAACTGGGTGTTCAGGTGGCCCCATCTAATTTGGGACCATTCGTGGCTTTTATGACAAAATGATTGAGAGAAAGCGAGGACTGCAGATGCTGGACAGTCAGAGTTGAAAAGTGTGGCACTGGAAAAGCACAGCAGGTCTGGCAGCATCCAAAGAGCAGGAGAAACGATGTTTCGGGCATAAGCCCTGCATTAGGAATGAGCCACATTCCTGATGAAGGGCTTACAGCGGAAACGTTGACTCTCCTGCTCTTCAGATGCTGCTGGACCTGCTGTGCTTTTCCAGTGCCACACTTTTTGACCCTGACAGAATGATTGGAATAGGAGAAAGTGAGGACTGCAGGTGCTGGAGATCAGAGCTGAAAATGTGTTGCTGGAAAAGCGCAGCATCCAAGGAACAGGAGATTCAACATTTCGGGCATAAGCTTTCCTGAACTTTCCTGAAGAAGGGCTTATGCCCGAAACGTCAAATCTCCTGTTCCTCGGATGCTGCCTGACCTGCTGCGCTTTTCCAGCAACACATTTTCAGAATGATTGGAATCACTGCGACAGACAAACTACATTAGACTCCGATATGGATGAGGAAACTGGAGAAGGGTCACCAGATGACCCTCAGACTTGACAAGAGGATATGGAGAGAGTGTTGGCTTGGCAGGGCTGCGAGGGTTGTGGTTCATTAGATATTTGAGGAAGATAAGGAGTTGTTGAGTTCTTGGGAAAGTTGAGTGTGTGGGCTTCGATTTGTTAGGGCAATGAAAGTGTTGAAAGAGGAGGTGGATTGATTTTGGAAATAAAGGATTTGAAGGGTATGGCAGGGTGGAGGAACATAGAATCATAGAACCCTAGAGTGTGGAAACAGGCCATTTGGCCCATCGAGTTCTGAAGAGCATTCCACCCAGACCTAGCCCTACAGGTGTAACGCTGCATTTTCCATGCCTAACCCGCCTAGCCTGTACACCTTTAGACTTGGCTACATCAGCCATGGTGTTGTTGGATGGCAGGCAGTCTCAAGGGGTTGAATGGTTTACGTCTACTTCTACTCCTTTATCTCCTTACTCAGTGTAGACAACAATTGATTAATTGTACAGGAAATGAAATGTAAAGCAATGCATCAACAATCCAGCAGAGGGAGCAGGAGAAACGCGCACGCCCAAGTTAACTGTGCTGTGATTTTCTGCTCTTTCCCAGACTCAGCTTTTAAATCATTCCAAAGTCGCAGGAAAATCCGGAACCATTGATGCACCTGGCATAGAAAGAGGCCATTCAGCCCTTCCTGCCAGTGTATGAAAGAAATGTCCAGTTAATCCGGCCTTCCCTAATTACCTGCAGCTTTGTATTTCTTTTTCAAGTCTACACACAATTCTTTTTTAAAAGTTACTATTGGATCTGTTTTTGCCATCTTTTGAGAAAGTGATAAACAGCGCTTCAACCAGTAGACTCTGATTTTCCTTGTTTGCTTAATATGCCGTAGCAGTGAACAATAGATCCATCAGATATATAGCAGAGATTGTAGGGAGAGAGAGTCTGTGCCAATATCACCCCCTCCCCCCACTCTGTCAAAGGCCATAAGGTATTAATGCGGGATTCCTGGCTGTTGGGGGCCTTGTCTAATTAGGTTTGACATCACGCTATGAGTTCAGGCTTGAGACAGACTGGTCAAGGAGAAGGCAAAGTCAAGAACTGTCTTCAGGCTCAGACTTTTAAAGAAGACAATTTACTATCCATTAATGCTAAATACTATTGCACATAACCATTATCACCATCATCATTGCCTGGATGGCTGCAGCTCCAAAAACACTCAAGAGGCTTGACACCATCCAGGACAAAGCAGCCCGCCGGATTGGCACCACATCCTGAAACATCCACTCCCTTTGCCACTGACGCTCGGTAGCAGCAGTGTGTACCATCACAAGATGCACTGCAGAAACTCACGGAAAATCCACAGACAGCACCTTCCAAACTGACAACTACTTCAGTCTAGGACAAAGGCAGTAAGTACTTGGGAACACCACCCCCTGCAATTCCCCTCCAGGCCACTCACCATCACAAATGAATTAAAAAAAAGATTCACAAGTCTCCGCCTTCTAATTACATTGGGTAAGGACGATTCTAACCTCATCACGTACTTGTAAGTCTCTCTCTCTCATTCTACAGTGCTCTAATCTCTTGTGACAGAGTTTAATGTAGTTCTAACGCTGCCCATATGTGCTAGTGATGTGCAGATCTGTGATATATCACAAAATTGCTCCATGATCCTGAGGAACTTATAACCAGGCCATGGGATGTGAATTAGACTCGTTAATGAGACGATGAACATCCTATTCTCACTGAGCCAGTCTCGGGGTCAAACAAAAGCTGCACAGTTTCCACACACACTCTGAACGCCTTCCAGCGAAATCTGTTGGATTTGCAAACTGTTTTCTGGGAGTGGGTGGTGGGTTAGGACTCTGTCCTTGATAGAGGAACCCAGCATCAGATAATGGGGGTGGACACTGACAGCTGGTCCCAGCACTTGCCTCCAACACCTCTTCCTGTTTGCCTGTGACCCCAATTTGGCCTTCACTCACCTCTGGCCTGGGGTGTCCCTTACAATCCTGGCCCCCTGGTGGGTGCAGTTGTGACATTGCAGTGAACCCTTCTGCTAATTAAACCAAACATCCAGAAAAGCTCACCTTGCCTCATAATCTGTTAAAGTACAAGCGACAGAGAACTCCCAAATTCCACTAGTTAAATAAAATAACATCAATTTATTCTTTAACTCAAAAAGTGAACATTAAACAACAACTATTCACAACTCTAAGCCACCCCTTCTCTTTACTGCTTATTATCTGCCTCCAGCACAATTGCAATATTTAAAAGGCATATTGATGGGTCTATGAATAGGAAGGGTTTAGAGGGATATGGGCCAAGTGCTGGCAAATGGGACTAGATTAGGTCAGGATATCTGGTCGGCATGGACGAGTTGGACTGATGGGTCGGTTGGCGTGCTGTACATCTCCGTCACTCTATGACTTTATAAATCTATAACAATGTGCTGTTCCAATAAAACACTTATTAAAATTACAACAACTTAATTTTAAAACCACACAGTGGCTATTGTCTTCATTGTCTGTCTTCTTCCAGCTGAAGATCTCCCTGAGTTGTCTTCTGTCTTTTACCTCAAGTATGCTTCATTCCTTGGTCTCTCTCAATGGCAGTTGCTCTCTCTCCAATTTTCAAAATGCCTGTATTTTTATATCTCCAGCATCAGATTGTCTCATTGTTCAAGGTTGGCAAAACAATAAATTCAAACTCAATTGGATTTTAGTATCCTGGGGCAAAATTTAAACTGCTTGGTTAAATGCATATTGTTGTCAAAACAGCAACCAAAACTCAGGTATCTATTTCACAGCCAAATGTTACGTATTTTCAATTTTCCAGTACACCATGAGACTGCCATTTAGTCATATACACAGGTGCATGTAATCAGTTCAGAACAGCATTCACTTTCTCTTAAAGGCACAGTACATGTACTGTATGGAATGCACAGCCTGGAAATGTGATGGAGGCAGCTTCAATGAAGACATTCAAGAGGTTGTTGGATGGTTATTTGAGTTGCAATAGTGAACAGGGTTATGGGGAAAAGGCAGGAGAGAGTGGCACTAGGTGATGACCCTCATTTGCAGACATGATAGGCTGAATAGTCTCTCCCTGTACAATAATAATTCTGTAATTGTGTGATAAAGTTACAGACAGGGCTGAAAATACACAGGAGGTTTGTCAGTATTTGTGAAGAGAGAGGAACAGAGTTACATGTGTTTCAAGTCAGATATGACTAATTTTCAGAACTGAAGGACAGGGCATAGGTTGAAGTCGAGGAGGGAAATATTCAAAAGTTACACAGAGGGTGATGCATAAATGGAATGAGCTGCCAGAGGAAGTGATGCAGGTGGCTACAATTACAACATTGAAAAGACACTTGGACAGGTATATGAATAGGAATAGTTTAGAGGGATATGCGCCAAGCTCAGGCAAATGGGACTAGTTCAGTTTGGGAAATTGGATCAGCATGGACGAGTTGGGCTGAAGGCTCTGTTTTCATGACTCTATGAAGAAGATTCATATCAGACTCACAATGTCTGTCTGTAAAGACTGTCAACCTGCTGCGTCGTTTCAGAGCTTTTTGTTTCCATTTCAGATTCCCAGCGTCCACAGTATTTTACTTTGATCCAAAATTGCTGATCCTCTGATCATTATTACCTCACTGTGCATGTATTGATTGCCATGTGCCCAACAGTGATGACAATTCAGAAATACATCATTGATTATAAAGTGCCTTGTGAGGCCCTTAAAAACGTTATAACAATAACCAAAGTAAAATATTCCAAAAAGTAGTAAAAGAATGGTGACTGTGATATTAGTTTTCACCTTTCTCCTGAGACTAGCATCAGTCCCCCTTCTGTCCTCTTAACGTTTCTTCACTTACTACCTGCCTTTCTTTGGCTTTGTGTTTTCGAAAGGGATGTTAACTCTCTTTGATCTGTCCAATTCTAAACAGAGGTCATCTCGCTGAAAGATGAACGCTGTTTCAGACCTGCAAATGCTGCCTGACCCACTGAGCAGTTCTGGGGGGTGGAGGTTTCCGATCTTGTCTACAGGTACTGCTGTAAGTTTCATCCAGCTCCTGAAATTGTTGCCTTGTATCATCAGCCTTGACTCTTTGAATCACAAGAGGGCAGACAGCTGACGAGATCAGGCGATACAAAGTGATGGCAGATTTGCAGATTATGGAATGATTTACAGGAACAGATTGTGAAAATTCTGTGCTCTTATATGCACCATTAATCGTCATTACATCAGCACCAGCTTTACATGAAACTTCTTGTTATTGGCTGTGCAGCTTAGTCACCTTTGTGCCCAGCTGCTCAGAATGCAGCATGAGTGCGGACCCTCCCAGAACCAAATATAGTTTCTGAAGGAGGGCACATTTACTCACCACAATGACATACAATTTGCAACAGGTGAATAGTCACTTGGCCCCACTGTATGAATTGTCTTCTGCACCCCCTCATATCACCCTGTCAGGATAATCACCAATTTTCTCCATAGAGTCATAGAGTCATACAGCACGGAAACAGGCCCTTCGGTCCCACCAGTCCATGCCGAACATGATCCCAAACTAAACTAGTCCCAATTGCCTGCTCCTGGCCCATATACCTCCAAACCCTTCCTATTCATGTACTTACCCAAATGTCTCTTAAAAGTTGTAAATGCACCCACATCCATCACTTCTCCGGGAAATTAATTCCACACACGAACCACCCAAAAAGATTTGCCTCTCATGTCTTTTTTAAATCACTCCCCTCTCATCTTAAAAATATACCCCAAGTATAGGCAAAACCCTTCATGTCCTTCATCATTTTATAAACTTCTATCAATTCACCCTTCAACCTCCTACACTCCAGTGAAAAAAGGCCCAGCCTGTGCAGCCTTTCTTTCTGACTCAACCCTACCATACCCAGCAGGGTCCTGGTAAATCTCTCCTGAACCCTCTCCAGCTTAATAATATCCTTCCTATAACCGAACAGCTACAACTGGGCACAGGATTCCAGAAGAGGCCTCACCAATGTCCTGTAAACCTCAACATGACGTTCCAACTCCTCTACTCAAAGGACTCAGCAATGAAGGCAAGTTTGTTAAATGCATTTTAACCATCATTACATCAGCACCAGCTTTATATAACACAAACTTCAAAGAATTATGTACCTTAGTCCCAAGATCCCTCTGTTCCACATTAACCAAGACCCTGACATTAATTGTATAAGCCCTACCCTTGTTTATTGTTCATCACATTTCACTGTACTCCAGCACTTCTGTATTTGAAAACATATGACAATAAATTCTAAGTCTAAATCGGAATCTAATGAAGCTTTCCTTACCAGAAGCCGCTCCCTTGATGAGGCCACCTTTGTGTGTGTGAATTAGGTCTTGTTGCTGAAGGAATGATGTATTTGCTACAGGGAGATACAGTGCAGTGTTCCCCACTCTGACTCCTGGGGTGGTGGCGGTTACTCAGGAGGAGAGATTGGAGAAACTGAGTCTATATTCAAAGTTTGAGAGGTAAAACCTCACATTGAAACCTGCACAACACCTAAACAGTTCTACAGAGTGTTTGCATAAAGGATGCTTCCCAATGGATGGAAGCTCTGGAAGCATGGGACACAATCTCAGAATAAGGCCAGACCATTGAAGATGGAGATGAGGAGGAATGTCTTCACAATGAAGGTGGTGATTCTTTGGAACTCTACATTGGAAGGCTGGGGGAGCTGAGTTATTGAGAAAGTTCAAGACGGGGATTGATAGATTTCTTGTGACTAATAACGTCAAGAGACATGGGGCATAGTGCTGAGGTTGATGGTTAACCAAGATCTCGAACGATGAAGCAGGCCTGAGGGGCTGAATGGCCTCCTTCCATATTCCTAACAGTGTGCTTGCCTTGAATCTCCACTGAATTTATTTGTGATGAGCATAAATACCCCCTCCAGGTTTTAGACTCAACAGAAGCAAAAACATTATCATTTAAGGACTTAATCCCACCTTTTGTAGAAGGGAACCTCAACTTGCTCAGAATGTTCTGGTTGTTATAACCTCTTGGCTCTGATATCCTCTGCTTAAATCTTTATTACATTGATAGCGCCACAACAAAGTCACAAGGGAGAAAGGCCCATTGGTCTATGCCAGCCTTTAGACTCTGCATTGGTCCCCTCCTCTTCCTCTGTCCCTCACCCCATCAATCTTTTAATCCTTTCTCTCACTTGTGTTTTAGGAGAAAGTGAGGGCTGCAGATGCTGGAGATCAGAGCTGAAAATGTGTTGCTGGAAAAGCGCAGCAGGTCAGGCAGCATCCAAGGAACAGGAGAATCTCCCTACCTTTTATCTTAGCCTGCTGGACACACTTTCCTCATTCCTGAAGAAGGGCTCATGCCCGAAACGTCGACTCTCCTGCTCCTTGGATGCTGCCTGACCTGCTGCGCTTTTCCAGCAACACATTTTCAGCTCTCACTTGTGTTTATCAAGCCTTTTCATAAATTTCAGAATCCTATTCTTGTTTTAAAATCCTTTCCCTTTCTCTGGAATTCTGTCCAACCCTGGAATCCCGGCCAATCAGGTCTTCCTCCAACCCTCACCTCCATTATGAAGTCTCCCAGCACTGGTGGTTATGCCTTCAGCTGCCTGGGGCCTTCCTTCTAGAATCCACTCCCAGAACCTCTACCTTATTGTTTTACTTATTAAAATCAATCTCAAACCAGCAAGTCACTGCTCAGCTGGCCTTCTATTTCGATCCACAGTTCAGGGAGCAAATGAAATGTCTCTGTGAATTGCCATGCCATGTTTTGCAACTTGAGTTGCTCTACAATTGCAAAGTTCCAGCTGCTGTTATTTGTGCCTGTTACACTAGTCAGTGACTGTGAAGGAAATCGGGTTACAGACGGGAAATTGCAAAAGGTGAGATGTATGTAAGGACACGACTGAAGGTGCGTTTCTCACTGTTGAGTTGCAGTGGTAAGGAGGGCTCCAGAATGTTGGTGGGAGGTGCTAGCAAGTGGCAGATTTTATTTTCATTCAGTTCTGCAATGTGGGTGTCATTGGCAAATCTCGTGTTTTATTGCCCATCTATAGATGTACCTCGGGATGCGGGGATTGGAGACTGTTTTTTTTAGAAACATGGAAAAATAGCAAATCGGAATGGGAGTAGGCCATTCAGCCCAGCTCCACCATGCAGTATAATCACGGCTGATCAGCTAAGTCAATGCTTGTTCCTGCTTTCACCCCTGTGCCCTTGATCCCTTTAGTGCTACATCCAACTTTTTGAAATCATACAGTTTTCTGGTCCTGAACTCTTTCTGTGGCAGAGATTTCCACAGGCTGAGTGAAGGCCTTTCTCCTCATCTCAGTCCTAAATGATTTAATCCATATCCTTAGATTGTGACCCCTGTTTTTGGATTGCTATATCATCAGAACCATCCTTGCTGCAGTTACCCTGCCCCGTCCTGTTTATACGTTACAGGTTTTAAAGGCTTCTATGAGATTCCCCCTCAATCTCTTAAACTCCAGTGAATCTAATCCTAGCCAATTCAACCTAGCCTCTGATGTCAAACTTTCCAAGAATGGTTCCAACAATGAGTTACAGACTGACAAAGCTGGGAATTTTCTTCATAGAACATAGAACAGTGCAGCACAGTACAGGACCTTCGGCCCTTCATGTTGTGCCGGCCTTTTATCCTACTCTAAGATGAGACTAACTTACATACCCAATGTGTTTCTATCATCCATGTGCTTATCCAAGAGTCACTTAAATGTCCCTAATGCCTTTGACTCTACTATCACTGCTGGCAGTGCATTTCATGCACCCACCACTCTGTGTCAAAAAAATCTACCTCTGACATCTCCCCTAAACCTTCCTTCAATCACCTTAAAATTATGCCCCCTCATGATAGACATTTCTGCCATGGCTATCTACTCTATCTATGCCTCTCATCATCTTGTACACCTCTTTCAAGTCACCTCTCATCCTTCTTCACTCCAATGAGAAAAGCCCTAGCTCCCTCAACCTTTCTTCATAAGACATGCCCTCCAGTCCAGGCAGCATCCTCTGCACCCTCTCTAAAGCTTCCACATCTTTCCTATAATGAGGCAACCAGAACTGACCATAATATTCCAAGTGTGGTCTAACCAGGGCTTTATAGAGCTGCAGCGTAACCACGTGGCTCTTAAAATCAATCTCCCTGCAAATGAAAGCTAACGCTCCATGTGCCTTCTTAACAACCCGATCAACTTGGGTGGCAACTTGGAGCGATCTATGGGAACATCAACTCTCTTGCTTCTCGGATGCTGCCTGACCTGCTGTGCTTTTCCAGTGCCATACTTTTCGACTCTAATTCTCCAACATCTGCAGTCCTCACTTTTTCTGAGCATTCAAGAGGAGCATTGGATGGTTTTTTGGATAGACTCATGGAGATGGGGAAAAGGCAGGAGATGGCATTCTGTTCGGACACGATGAGCCAATTCTGTGACTCTGAATCATTACAGCCCATGCAAGTAACGGTACTTGACTACTTCAGAGGGATATTAGCCACACTAACATGTGACTAGGTACAAAATCCCAAAAACCAGATAATGATGGTGTTCTTCCCTAAAAGTCGTTATAATAACCTGCATTTAAATAGTGTCAGTACACCTCAATATGCCTCTCCGGAGAGTGACCAAATAAAAAGTAACACTGAACTGCCTAAAGAGATATTTGATCTAACTGGTAGTTTTAAAGGATAACTTAAAGGAGGAGGAAGAGAGAGACAGAGAGAGAGGTAAAGAGGCAAATTAACTTAGAGAGGGCATTCCAGAAATCAGGGCCTGAGCAGCTAAAGGTACAGTCAATGGTGGAGTGATTAAAATTGGGGATAATCAAATGGTCAGAATTGGAGGAACACAGACTTCCCAGAAGATTGTAGGGCTGGAAGAGGTTACAAAAATAGCAAGGGTCAAAGCCATGCACTACTTGCAAATCACAATGAGGATTTTAACATTGAAGATGTTATTGAAAATGGAACCAAGGTAGATTGGGAAGCATTGGGCTGAGTTGGGCTTGATCTGAACCAGGACTGTGGAGCAGAGTTTGGATGAGCTTAATCCATGGAGGGAGAAGATTGAGTACAGGGGGATAATTATGAACAGAGTTAATAAAATTGAGTTGAAGGAAAGTCGCTTGCATTATGTTTAAGCCTAAAACTCTGAATAGTCTTGTCAGTTGCTGTTAAGTAAATATTTTATTTTACTGTCAGCACATGATAGCATCTAACTGGTGAATGTTACAAATTATTTTATTTGGCAAACATGAACACTTTCAATTGCTGTCATCTTGCAATAGTGCAGGAGAAAGCTGATGAAGCCGACGAGACTTCTTGTTGCTTTTAGTTTCCGTGATTATCCTTTGTGAACGAAGAGATGGTGTCAGGTTTAAGTTCTCAGATGTCTTACAGTCAGGCTCAAACACCTCGGGCTATTGTGACGGATCGAATTTATGTTTCTCTTCTTACTCTCAGTGACCAGGTTGAATGGGCTGTCGAGACCGGAGCCCATCTGCTTTGCTTTCCTTTCTTTTCTCGTTTTCCTTCTTCATCTGACTTACCTCTTACCTCTTAGCTCCTGTGAAGAGTTGTTTGCAGCAATGGCACTAGTGGTGGCTAGGTGAACCATGTGTGGATTCCTGATGGATGCATTGGAGGTGAAGTTGGGTTCATGGAGGTTTCTGCATCGATGAGATGGGCCAAGCGCTGGAGTCAAGTGTGGGAGGCAAGTGTGGGTCTAGTGCCTACTCATGGTGGAGATGGGGGAGGTGAGTTTGGGTCCGGTGCTGACTCATGGCGGTGGTGGAGGAGGTGAGTTTGGGTCCAGTGCTGACTCATGGCGGTGGTGGAGGAGGTGAGTTTGGGTCCAGTGCTGACTCATGGCGGTGGTGGTTGAGGTGAGATTGGGTCCAGTGCTGACTCATGGCTGTGGTGGGGGAGGTGAGTTTGGGTCCAGTGCTGACTCATGGTGGTGATGGGGGAGGTGAGTTTGGGCCCAGTGCTGACTCATGGCGGTGGTGGAGGAGGTGAGTTTGGGTCCAGTGCTGACTCATGGCGGTGATGGGGGAGGTGGGTTTGGGCCCAATGCTGACTCATGGCGGTGGTGGGGGAGGTGAGTTTGGGTCCAGTGCTGACTCATGGCTGTGGTGTGGGAAGTGAGTTTGGTTCCAGTGCTGACTCATGGCTGTGGTGGATGAGGTGAGATTGGGTACAGTGCTGACTCATGGCAGCGGTGGCGGAGGTGATTTTGGGTCCAGTTCTGACTCATGGCGGTGGTGGAGGAGGTGAGTTTCGGTCCAGTGCTGACTCATGGCGGTGGTGGGGGAGGTGAGTTTGGGTCCAGTGCTGACTCATGGCGGTGGTGGAGGAGGTGAGATTGGGTCCAGTGCTGACTCATGGCGGTGGTGGCGGAGGTGAGTTTGGGTCCAGTGCTGACTCATGGCGGTGGTGGAGGAGGTGAGTTTCGGTCCAGTGCTGACTCATGGCGGTGGTGGAGGAGGTGAGATTGGGTCCAGTGCTGACTCATGGCGGTGGTGGAGGAGGTGAGTTTGGGTCCAGTGCTGACTCATGGTGGTGGTGGAGGAGGTGATTTTGGGTCCAGTGCTGACTCATGGCGGTGGTGGATGAGGTGAGTTTGGGTCCAGTGCTGACTCATGGCGGTGGTGGAGGAGGTGAGTTTGGGTCCAGTGCTGACTCATGGCGGTGGTGGAGGAGGTGAGTTTGGGTCCAGTGCTGACTCATGGCGGTGGTGGAGGAGGTGAGATTGGGTCCAGTGCTGACTCATGGCGGTGGTGGAGGAGGTGAGTTTGGGTCCAGTGCTGACTCATGGCGGTGGTGGAGGAGGTGAGTTTGGGTCCAGTGCTGACTCATGGCGGTGGTGGATGAGGTGAGATTGGGTCCAGTGCTGACTCATGGCGGTGGTGGAGGAGGTGAGTTTGGGTCCAGTGCTGACTCATGGCGGTGCTGGAGGCGGTGAGTTTGGGCCGAGAGCAGACTCTTGGCAGCGTTGGAGTCGGGTTTGGGCAGGTGCAGGGCCTGGTGGCATCGTTGGTAGCTACATTGGCGCCATCCAGTGAAGATTCATGGTGGTTGCAGCGTTGGTGAGTGTGAGATGATGCTGGAGATTGGTGACTCTTGTTCCGCTGTGGTGGTGACTGGTGTCGTGGCCGGCAGTGCCAGGCCCCATGGCTGAATAATTTAAAAGCTGGCCTGTCAAACTGAACTTTATTTCTTTATTTTTGTGCGTTCATGTTCTATGCTTTGGTTTAATTTTCTGTGTTTTAACATGGCACTGGAGAATGGCAACACTATACAAAACTTTTCACTGAATTTGGCACAAGATACACATGACAAGAAATCAACGAAACCAAATAAAATCAATACTTTCTCCAACTCTATTTTGATTTAGTCCCTGCCCTCCCCTTCACTGTTTGATCACACAGCATTGCCTTTTGTGAAGGGCACTGCTTGTCACTGGCCGCTCGGGTATTTCCTTTCTTCCTGGTGGTGGAAATTGAATAAAGATTCGTACACCTTGTGTCTCTTCACTGTGTCTCACACCTGCACACACACAACACGGGTGCTGGGGGAAAAATGAGCGCTACCGCAGTTCGGCGGGAGTGTGGGGGTTAAAAGAAGAAGAAAAAATCAATACTTCTCATTTTTTGAGGGGCATGTGCATATTTTTCTACTCTCAGAAAGTTGTTTGCAGTTAAATAATTGCAAATACAAGATTTTTTGTAAGTTTTAAAGTAAGTAAATTATTTTTGTTATCAAATACTTATCCCTGATGTTTAAAATGTGGAATCTCACTCACACATCTCACACACATAAAGATTAGATTTGGGTAAAGCTAAAACAATGCCAGTACAATGTAGGAACATTTCAGTCCCTTTTGTGATAGGCCTGTAACTTCTTAGATGGGTTGATTGTTTAGTTGAAGTAAAGCAGAAGATTCCCAATGAGGTATTCAGATTTCAAGGGAATTGGTTCTCAGATGAACATGAAAAAAGAAAAAAGTTGAGGGCAGTCCTTCCATTTACATTTACTACGTCAGCTGCTCAGATGATTTCCAGCTGGTTTGATGACTTTCTTATGGAATTCCGTTTGCTGAATAGCTTCTTGCCTTTTCAAAACCAGACAGAAGAAAATGTCTGCCTCACATACCCGGGTGCAAGTTTGGAATCCTTTTCCAAATAAGGTGTCTGGTTTAGCTGATAATGCATCCAGTGTTGTGGACTCCATAACTTGAGAGTTTGAGACAGGAAGTGTCCTTTAATCTGAAGAATCCATTCAACTGATTTAGAATAGAATAAAATGAGAATTAAGTTTTATTGACACATGTACTCAAGTACGGGAGTACAAGAGTGCAGTGAAAAGTGTATAATGTCACCTCTCATAGCGCCATCTTATATACAAAGTACCTTAGTACAAATATTAGGTATAAATGGAGGAATAAAGAAGAAAAAAATTGCATCACCTTACAGTGATTCATGGTATAAGTTAGAAATAAGACATAATGAAAAGCATTACAGTCAGATAACCGGATTCCAGTTCAATATTGGAGGAAAAAGTGAGGTCTGCAGATGCTGGAGATCAGAGCTGAAAATGTGTTGCTGGTTAAAGCGCAGCAGGTCAGGCAGCATCCAAGGAGCAGGAAATTCAAAATCAAGGAATTCTGCCCTGACTCCAGTTTATTTGAACGCGGTATCGCTTGACTCCTTCATCCTCCTGGGCGCATCCTCAACTTCAAAGTTATGTCTGTCTGTACTCCAGAGGTCTGGCTGATTCAATGTTATGTGCAGATGTAAGTGTTTAATTACCACTGAATGTATTGGCTCTTTTGGTTGTTGAGTGGCTTTAAAATTCACAGCGTGCAACGGCCGGGAATCGAGGATGCTGCCTGACCTGCTGCGTTTTAACCAGCAACACATTTTCAGCTCCAGTTCAATATTACATTGCAGTAGATCAGTGCAGGGGTTTCCATATGGGGTCTGAGCGGCCTCACACACCGCTGACCACCCGCACACCTGAAATCTGTTTCAGGGAAGGGCATGTCCTATTTTGTTCCCTCTTGAAATAAGGGAAGGGTGTCAATTTACAAAATAAGTTACAAAAAACAAAAAAATTATGGACTCTGGGAATCTGAAGCAAACACAGAAATTGCTGGAAAAGTTCAATAGGTCGGGCAGCATCTGTGGAGGGAAGTCAACATTAACCTTTTGGATCTAGTGACCCTTCATCAGACATTTTCCAGCAATTTCTGTTTTTGTTTCCATGGAGCGTCGGAGGCTGCGAGGTGACCTTACGGAGGTTGATTAAATAATGAGGGGCATAGGTTGAGTAAATTGACAAGGTCTTTTTCCCAGGATCTAGATTTAAGGTGAGAGGGAAAAGATTTAAAAGGGATCTAAGGGGCACCTTTTTCACATGGAGGATATGCGTGCATGGAATGAGCTGCCAGAGGAAGTAGTGGAGGCTGGTACAATTACAACATTGAAAAGGCATCAGGATGGATATATGAATAGGAAGGGTTTAGAGGGATATGGTCAAATGCTGGCAAATAGGACCAGGTCAGTTTGGGGTATCTAAATTGCCCGTAGTGTTAGGTAAGGGGTAAATGTAGGGGTATGGGTGGGTTGCGCTTCGGCGGGTCGGTGTGGACTTGTTGGGCCGAAGGGCCTGTTTCCACACTGTAAGTGATCTAATCTAATCTAAGCTGGTCGGCATGGATGAGTTCGACTGAAGAGTCTGTTTCCATGCTGTATGACTCAATGATTCTATAAACATTATAAAAGAAGTCAGGTGATCATCAGATTGGTCACCTTTTTATGATGTTTGATCATCTCTTCGGCATCAGTTTGAAAAAAAACAGCAGTTTGAGTTAAAAATATCCTGCAGCATGAAAACAGGGAATAACAGAGAACATAAGTACAGGAGTCATCCATTCGGCCCTTCGAACCTGTTCCATCGTTCAATGTGATCATGGCTGCTCTGTGCCCTCATTCCATAAAGCTGACTTTGGCCCATATCCCTTAATATGTCCGCTAAACAAAAGTTAAGCTGAGATTTAAAATTAACAATGGATCCAGCATCCACTGCTGCTTGTGGAAGAGAATTCCAAAACCTCTCCGACCCTTCATTTGTAGAAATGCTTCCTAACATCTCACTTGAATAGTCCAGCCCTAATGTTCCGAATATGTCCCTTAGTCCTAGAATCTCCACCCCGTGGAACATACTCAATTTGTGTCAGTTCTGTTGATATGGACACAATCAAACCTGGAACTGCCTGGGAAAAAAACGCAGCAACATTTGGAGTTTTGATCACTAGTGCATGCTAATCATTGATGCGAGCTCAGGCTATGATAAGGGCTAGTAGAACAAGATTCATTGCAAAGAGACTGTAACATTTTTTTTCCTGTGGTCCCATGGTAGCATCCAGTTATTCTGTCAATAATTCTAATGGTTTTGCCTTCACTGCTTTATTGGGAAGCTTCCAAAAAAGTTCTTCATACTTTGTGAATAATGTCTCTTTGATGCAATATTAAATCAAGAATATTTCAGTTCTCTCAGCTGGATGTTAAAGATCCTAAAAATACTATGCTGAAGAAGAACAGAAGTGTTCGCACCAGTTTCATGAGCGAATGTTTATTCCTCAATCAACATTTAGAAAGTAGCCGCTTTTCCTATTGTATTTGTGGGATCTTGCTGCATCTGTCCTTAATGCCACATTTCTGTCCCTTACAATAGTGAATGGACTTTGTAAAACGTTATGGAACAGACTTAGTTTAGTAAATTTCCGTATATTGGACCTCAGGCTTAAATAATCAAGCACATTAATCATCAGTAGTAAACAGACTCACGTAATCAAACACAGGATAATTGAACACCACATGAGATTGCAGAAGGTACAATCTCATACTGGATATCTAGTGAGTGATGACTTATTCTGGGAATGGCAGGTGGTAAGATGGGGTTGGAATTGGACGTGAAGGATATCTGAGAGTTGGGATCAGTTGTCAATTATGATATGATGGTAAGAAATCCTGTTGGGCCTTGTGGTGTGTATCCTTCCTAAAAACTCGCACAACCCGTCCTTTGTCAAAAAAAATGAAGATTTTGTTCAAATGTCTCCATTACAAGCACAACATACCTGTGTAAACCGCCAGGTTGAGACTTTTACTATCTCACAAGTTGGTTAGCTGTGTGGTTTTTCAAGAATGCATTCATAAATAATAAATAAACTATTTGCAATCGTGGCCTTTGTGCTTTCTCTGAGCCAGCATTCCTTCTAATTGTGCTCATGCTGAATCCACTCTATATTAATGCATTCCTTGGACAGGTATAATTGCATTTTTATCAAAGTATCTTCAGGCATGAGCCTCTTCGTAAATGAATAAGTTTATGCAATATTTTTACCTCTGTTACTAACCTATAAATGATCAGATTTATTATATTTAGTTCCACAATTTGCCATATGAGATATAATCTCACATTTGCCCATCTCCATCCCGGGATTCTGGTCCAATACCAGAGTCCATTACATTAACAATAACCTGGCAGTTTAATACTTAGACGTTCTTATAGTGCAAAATCATATTTATTACATTTGTTAATAGGATCTTTCTGAATATCAGTAAGTGGATTTATTATTTTCACTGTGAAAAAGCAGGTCTAGAGTTCTTGAGAAGGTGAAATGTGTGTTGATTGAGAGAGTATAGTTAGAGAGTAGTAAACAGGCTCGTGGCTCCCTATGCCCCAATCTGTAGATTTGCTTAAAACAGATGTTGAGCATATTCTGTCTCCTGTGCTGGGAGGAGATTTTGAGAGACTGAACTCTACTGTACTGTGCGGCTGCTAAATGGTGGCACAGCAGAAAGTCTTGTATTGTAGCCTCCTCTGTCTCTGAGCCAGGTGCTCAGGGTTCCACTTCCCATCCAGGTCTTAATGACCAAGGAGTCTGCATTCATTACACAGTCGAACAGACTGTTTATCAACCTGCGAATCCCCCCCATTGACAGAGGGACGATCAGAGGGACCCCTGGTCAGCCTACTTCAGAAGACAATGACAATCCACTTGATAAACATAGCCACAGACCAAAACCAAAATCCATGGTCATCAACACGCTTTCAGGGCATGGGACCTAGATAGAGAGCCTGAGGAACTGAAGGATGCCATTTATACCCTATTGCTGTATTATGTCTCACAGTCAATGTGCAGTATACGTTTCAGAGACATGTCCGTGACATCATGACTGTACCATAACATCTGACTGGAGGATATAAAAGTCTCAGTATCAATCTTAACTGGGACTTTTTGCAGCATGAAGTGCTGATACAAAAATCCTGTCTGTCAATATAGAGTTTGATATTGCCTTCAGTATGGAAAACCTTGTGACTGTCATACATTCCAACAGCTGTAATAAATACCTGGTGAAGCTTTCAGTAATATGTTACCTGCGTCTTATTCTTATGCTACAGAAAATAAATATCACCTTCTCAGGTGGGCGGCATGGTGGCTCAGTGAGTTCCCAGGTTCAATTCTCAGCCATGGGTGACTGTCTGTGTGGAGTTTGCACATTCTCCCTGTGTCTGCGTGGGTTTCCTCCCACAGTCCAAAGATGTGCAGGCCAGGTGAATTAGCCAGTGTAAATTGCCCATAGCGTTAGGTGCATTAGTCAGAGGGAAATGGGTCTGGGTGGTTGTGCTTCGGAGGGTCAGTGTGGACTTGTTGGGCCGAAGGGCCTGTTTCTGCACTGTGGGGAATCTAATCTAATCTAAAATACCCAGCTGGAGGCGAAGGGGCACATCACCCATGAGCTAGACTTCTGGATTAACGCTGATCTGCATCATAACTCCATCAATCTGCTCTGGTCTGCAACCTTTAATAATAATTGTACCTTTAATAATAACAGTACTGAACAAAAATTCACTGGTCCTTATTTCAAATTGGCATCCAACCTCAGCATCTTTCAGGGTTAGAGAGCTTCAGAGTTCCATGAACCTGGATGTGAACATGTGTTTCCAAATGGCCTGGCACTAATGTCCAGCTGATAACCTCTTACGCTGATTTCCCTTCTGATTAGAGCAAAGATTTCCTTTCCCAATCAAATGCCACCCAATTTAACTTCAAAACCTCAATTAGGTCACTCCCAAATCATTGAGAATTGATAGAATATGGGTTTGATCTGTGTAACCTCTCCTTCCGATATCCTCCAGGTTACAGTCTGGCGATTGTACGTTTACTCTAAAGTTATCACAGTCTCACAGAGATCTGGATCTTTGACAGCGCCACCCTTAGCAACAGGGGAGGTGATAGTGTTGTGATGATTTCACTGGGTGAGTCTTCCAGATCCTCCAGGCTAATGTTCTGGGGTATGGATTTGCATCCCAACATGATAAATTTTTATTTTTATTCATTCATAGGACATGGATGTCACTGGCTGGGCCCAATATTTATTACCTGTCCCTAGTTGCCCCCTTGAGAAGGTGGGGGTGAGCTGCCTTCTTGAACCACTGCAGTCCATGTGCTGTAGTAGACCCACAATGCCCTTAGGGATGGAATTCCAGGATCCTGACCCAGTGACAGTGAAGGAACGGTGATATATTTCCAAGTCAGGATGGTGAGGAGCTTGGAGGGGAACTTGCAGGGGGTGGTGTTCCCATGTACCTGCTGCCCATGTCCTTCAAGATGGAAGTGCTCATGGGTTTGGAAGGTGCTGCTGAGGATATCGGGTGAGTGTCTGCAGCGCATCTTATGGACAGTACACTGCTGCTACTGAGCTACGGGAGGAGGAAGGAGTAGGATACCTGTGGTTGTGCTCTGCTTAGTCCCGAATGATGTCAAACTTCCTGAGATGGTTATATTTGAATTCAATAAATTCTGTAATTAAGAAGTCAGTCTAACAGTGACCATGTAACAATTGTTGTAAAAACCCTGCTGGTTTTTTTGGGAAAGAAATCTGTTGTCCTTACCTGACCTGACCTACATGTGACTCCAGACCTGTGGCAATCAACTTCTTAACTGTCCTCTGAAATGGATTAGAGAGCCAATCAATTCAAGGACTGATGCCAACAACAACGAAGTACTTCAAATATATCTTTGCTGCTTGTAGGAATTACTATGCTGGAATTCAATAATTCCAACTCACTACAACAATTCGAACTGAACTTTACCAGGGTGTACTTCAAGTTCCCAGCCTAAATCAGGTGATTGTCTGCGAGCTGTGTTTGGATTCGGGTATTTATGTTCCATGTTGATATGCCCAATTGTAGAAGCGAATTCACAAGAACACGTTTCAGTGTTGTCCCTTTCATAGTGTGGAATGCAGTGTGTGATGTACTATAAATATATTTGAAATAAATCAGAACAAGAGTTCCTTTGGGAAAGCAAAGCTTATGCTGGAATCAATGCAGCAACAATCTGCATTTATACAGCACCATTAATGTTGCATAACATCCTAACATTCTTCACTGGGATGCTATCATTTGATACATAATGATAAAACTGTTTGTTTTAGAGTAAATAAAGAGACATCTGGGTTGGGTTGGGTTGGGCAGCTCAGTTGGTTGCTGAACTAGTTTGCAATATACAGCAACAGCATTCCTGATGAAGGGCTTATGCCCGAAACGTCGAATTTCCTGCTCCTTGGATGCTGCCTGACCTGCTGCGCTTTTCCAGCAACACATTTTCAGCTCTGATCTCCAGCGTCTGCAGACCTCACTTTCTCCACAGCAACATCAGGAGCACAGTTTCAATCGCCTCACTGGCAAAAGTCACACTAAGGGACTCAATCTTGTCCTTCACTTGAGGTACTCTTACCTCAGGTTAAACTCCTCATGACACCATTCCCTTTCTCATAAGACAGCAATCTATGGGACTACAGTGATACGACTGTAGGGGCATGGATTGGGTGAATAGTCAAGGTCTTTTCCCCAGGGTAGGCAATTCCAGAATTAGAGGATACAAGTTTAAGTTGAGAGGGAAAGATCTAAAAGGGACCTGAGGTGGAACTTTTACAAGGGGAGGATTCTGGGTAATCTAAGATGGAGGACGGGAAAAATTTCTGTCTTAACAGGCTGCTCCTTTTTTGAGGTATTTTAGGTTTTGGAGGTGATTTCCTTGAATTCCAGAAGCTGCAATTAGTGTTTTATAAGCTGTTGCATTGTTTTGGAACTTTGGAGAAAAAAAAATCAAAACAACAGCACTTTTAAAAGGGAGAAAGATAGACAAAGGCAGCAAGCATATGGTCTGTAACGGAGAGAGAGAAAGGAATCCACACTGCTAAATGACACAGCAGTGAATCTGCACAATTACTGCCTTTGCTGTTTGAAGTCATGTATCGCTGGACATTGGAGTGTGTCTAGGAAAACCTAACAAACAGCGAAATTAGATTAGATTACTTACAGTGTGGAAACAGGCCCTTCGGCCCAACAAGTCCACACCGACCCGCCGAAGCGCAACCCACCCAGACCCCTACATTTACCCCTGCACCTAACACTGCGGACAATTTAGCATGGCCAATTCACCTGACCCGCACATCTTTGCACTGTGGGAGGAAACCGGAGCACCCGGAGGAAACCCACGCAGACACGGGGAGAACGTGCAAACTCCACACAGTCACTCGCCTGAGGTGGGAATTGAACCTGGGTCTGACGTGCTGTGAGGCAGCAGTGCTAACCACTTGTGCCACCGTGCCGCCCACCCCTCACAACTGATATTGGAGGAACCTGTTTGGAAGAGGTCACAGCACAGAGACAGATAAGTAAATAGTTATAAGTATAAACTTGCTGTAAATCTACAGTAGTGAGCACAGTGGGTTCTTTCTTGTTTATATGTTTTTATTGGGATCTGTCTCTTGATTAAGTTTAGAAAATATAAGCCGTAAGTATTAAGTTAGCCTGGAGCAGTGTTTTGTAGAGCAAAAAAACAGAGCTATTTTCTGGGTCTGTAGATTGGAAGGAGCAAAATGGCCTTTATTGGAGTCATATGCTCTTCTTGATGGATGTAGGAGTTTCAGGAGAGTTTATAGGTTAATGAGGATTATATCTGCGATAAATGACATTGGTTGCGAATCCTGTCAGATAAAATGGATCAGTTGAAGTGACAGAGGCAATGAGGAATTTACAAGGGCAAGGGGGTGTGATGGATGGCAGTTATAGGAAGGCAGAAAAGCTGCAGATACAGTCAGGTAGATGGGTTAACTCCGGGAAAGGTAAGACAGGTAGGCAGGTAGGGCAGGAGGCTTCAGTGGCTATCCTCATTTCAAGAATGTTATTTTGGAAAATGTAGAGGGTGATGGATTTTCAGGGGAATGTAGCACGAACAGCCAAGTTCAAGACTGGCTCTAATGAGGGGTACGTCAGGTTCCAAGTGATCGATTGTGTTAGGGGACTCTCTAGTCAGGGGAACAGACAGACGTTTCTGTGGCCAGCAGTGAAAAATCAGAATGGTGTGTTGCCTCCCTGGTGCCAGGATCAAGGATGTCTCAGAGAGGGTGCAGAATGTTCTCATGGGGGAGAGGGATCAGCAGGAGGTCATTATACACTTTGGAACCAATGACATAGGAAGGGAAAAGGTTGAGATTCTGATGGGAGAATAGTGAGGAAAGAGATCAACCTGAGACTGGTACAGTTGAGAGAAAAGAAGCGAGTTAAGCAGTCAGGGACAAAACAGAGAACAAGGTAGGACTAATAAATGAAACTGCATTTATTTCAATGCAAGGGGCCGAACAGGGGAAGGCAGATGAACTCAGGGCATGGTTAGGAACATGGGACTGGGATATCATAGCAATTACAGAAATGTGGCTCAGGGAGGAGCAGGATTGGCAGCTTAATGTTCCAGGATACAAATGCTGCAGGAAGGACAGAAAGGGAGGCAAGAGAGGAGGGGGAGTAGCGTTTTTGATAAGGGATAGCATTACAGCTGTGCTGAGGGAGGATATTCCTGGAAATACATCCAGGGAAGTTATTCGGGTGGAACTGAGAAGTAAGAAAGGGATGATCACCTTATTGGGATTGTATTATAGACCCCCCAATAGTCAGTGGGAAATTTGTAAGGAGATTTCAGTTATCTGTAAGAATAATTGGATGGTTATGGTAGGGGATTTTTAACTTTCCAAACATAGACTGGGACCGCCATAGTGTTAAAGGTTTAGATGGAGAGGAATACGTTAAGTGTGTACAAGAAAATTTTCTTATTCAGTATGTGGATGTACCTACTAGAGAAGGTCCTAAAACTTGACCTACTCTTGGGAAATAAGAGGTGTCAGTGAGGGAGCACTTTGGGGCCAGCGACCATAATTCTATTAGTTTTAAAATAGCGACGGAAAAGGATAGACCAGATCTAAAAGTTGAAGTTCTAAATTGGAGAAAGGCCAATTTTGATGGTATTAGGTAAGAACTTTCAAAACCTGATTGGGGGCAGATGTTCGGAGGGAATGGGATGGCTGGAAAATGGGAAGCCTTCAAAAATGAGATAATGAGAGTCCAGAGACAGTACATTCCTGTTAGGATTAAAGGAAAGGTTGGTAGGTGTAGGGCATGCTGGATGATGAGAGAAATTGAGGGTTCAGTTAAGAAAAAGAAGGAAGCATATATTAGTTATAGATAGGAGAGTTTGAGTAAATCCTTAGAAGAATATAAAGGCAGTAGGAGTATACTTAAGAGGGAAATCAAGAGGGCAAAAAGGGGACATGAGATAGCTTTGGCAAATAGGGTTTTTATAAGTACATTAAGGCCAAAAGGGTAACTCGGGAAGAATAGGGGCCCTCAAAGATCAGCAAGGCAGCCTTTGTGTTGAAGACGCAGGAGATGGGGCAGATACTAAACAAATACCTTGTATCAGTGTTTACTGCGGGGAAAGGCATGGAAGATATAGAATGTGGGGAAATAGATGGTGACATCTTGCAAAATGTCCATATTATAGAGAAAACGCAGGATGTCTTGAAATGCATAAAAGTAGATAAATCCCCAGGACCTGATCAGGTGTACCCTAGAACTCTGTGGGAAGCTAGGGAAGTGATTGCTGGGCCTCTTGCTGAGATATTTGTATCAACGATAGTCACAGGTGTGGTGCTGGAAGACTGGAGGTTGGCTAACAGTGGTGCCACTGTTTAAGAAGGGCGGTAAGGACAAGCCAGGGAACTATTGACCGGTGAGCCTGACCTCGGTGGTGGGCAAGTTGTTGGAGGGAAACCGGAGGGACAGGATTTTCAGGTAATTTGGAAAAGGCAAGGACTGATTAGGGATAGTCAACATGGCTTTCTGCGTGAGAAATCATATCTCACAAACTTGATTGAGTTTTGAGGATTGAGGATTGATGAGGGCAGAGTGATGGATGTGATCTATATGGACTTCAGTAAGGAGTTCGACAAAGTTCCCCATGGGAGACTGGTTAGCAAGGTTAGATATCACGGAATTCAGGGAGAACTAGCCATTTGGATACAGAACTGGCTCAAAGGTAGAAGACAGAGGGTGGTGGTGGAGGGTTGTTTTTCAGACTGGAGGCCTGTGACCAGTGGAGTGCCACAAGGATCGGTGCTGGGTCCACTACTTTTTGTCATTTAAATAAATGATTTGGATATGAGCATTGGAGGTATGGTTAGTAAGTTTGCAGATGACATCAAAGTTAGAGGTGTAGTGGACAGTGAAGGAGGCTACCTCAGATTACAATGGGATCTTGATCAGCTACTGAAAATGTGATGCTGGAAAAGCACAGCAGGTCAGGCAGCATCCAAGGAGCAGGTGAGTCGACGTTTCGGGCATGAGCCCTTCTTCAGGAATGGCTTCTTGATCAGCTAAACCAATGGGCTGAGAAGTGGCAGGTGGAGTTTAATTCAGATAAATGCGAGGTGCTGCATTTTGGGAAAGCAAATCTCAGCAGGACTTATACACTTCATGGTAAGGTCCTAGGGAGTGTTGCTGAACAAAGAGGCCTTGAGTGCAGGTTCATAGCTCCTTGAAAGTGGAGTCGCAGGTAGATAGGAGAGTGAAGAAGGCGTTTATTGGTCAGACTATTAGGTACAGGAGTTGGGAGGTCATGTTGCGGCTGTACAGGACATTGGTAAGGCCACTGCTGGAATTGGGGCGGCATGGTGGCTCAGTGGTTAGCACTGCTGCCTCACGGCACCAGGATCCCGGGTTCAATTTCAGCCTCAGGCGACTGTCTATGTGGAGTTTGCACATCCTCCCTGTGTCTGAGTAGGTTGCCTCCGGGTGCTCCGGTTTCCTTCCACAGTCCAATGACATGCAGGTCAGGTGAATTGGCCATGCTAAATTGCCCATAGTGTTCGGTGCATTAGTCAGAGGGAAATGGGTCTGGGTGGGTTGCTCTTCGGAGGGTCGGTGTGGACTGGTTTGGCTGAAGGACCTGTTTCCCCACTGGTAGGGAAACTAAACTAAACTAATATTGTGTGCAATTCTGGTCTCCTTCCTATCGGAAAGATGTTGTGAAACTTGAATGGGTTCGGAAAAGATTTACAAGGATGTTGTCAGGGGTTGGAGGATTTGAGCTACAGGGAGAGGCTGAACAGGCTGGGGCTGTTTTCCCTGGAGCGTCAGAGGCTGAGGGGAGCTCTTATAGAGGTTTACAAAATTATGAGGGGCATGGATAGGGTAAATAGGCAAAATCTTTACCCTGGGTTGGGGGAGTCCAGAACTACAGGACATAGGTTTAGGGTGAGAGGGGAAAGATATAAAAGAGACCTAAGGGGCAATTTTTTAACACAGAGGATGGTACGTGTATGTAATGAGCTGCCAGAGGAAGTGGTTGAGGCTGGTACAATTGCAACATTTAAAAGGCATTTGGGTGGATATATGAATAGGAAGGATTTGTAGCGATATGGGCCGGGTGCTGGCCCATGAGTCTAGATTGGGTTGGGATATCTGGTTGGAATGGACGGTCTGTTTCCGTGCTGTACATCTCTCTGACTATGACTCAATGACTCTTATTGATTTAAAATCTGTCTATCTCAGTGCTGAATATACTCATTGACCCAATCTTGATAGCCCTCTGTGGTTAAGAATTTCATAGATGCACTCACATCCGAGAGAGGAAATTCCTCATTATCTCTGTCCTAAATATTGGACCCCTTGCTCTGAGATTACGTTCTCTGGTCTTAGACTGTCCTACAGGGGAAGACAACCTCTCCACATCTGTTAATTCCAACAAGAATCCTATACAATTCATTGGGGTGACCCCTCATTATTCTCAATTGCAGTGAATACAGGCCTACCTTCTCCCCACAAGACAGTCATTCCATAGCCAGTATCAGCCTAGTGAACCTCTGAATTGCCTCCAAATCTTTCTTTAGTCAAGGGGACTAAAACGGTTCACTGTATTCCAGCTTTGTTTTAACAAGTGTCATGTACAGCTTAGCAAGACCTCCCTATTTCTATATTCCACTCCCTATGAAATAAAGACCAACATTCCATTTGCCTTCCCTATTACCCACTGAAATTGGATGCTAACTTGTGATTCATGACAAGGACTTCCAAATCTCTCTGCTCTGTAGCTTTCTGAAGTCTTTCTCCATTTCAATAAATCTCATTATCATCTAGTGAATCTCTGAGCCCTCTCTAAAACCTTCACCAATATATAAATGAATCTTAGCCAGGTGCCAACATTTTCTATTTCAGTTGATGAAATCTGACAGCAAGTGAGCCCTGAGCATGAAATAGAATGTGCTGATCGATTACTGAACTTGCAGTGGGGCTGCAGAGTGAAATAGCTGACCGAGCAGATGGTTTGTGAAGCTCAGTGAGGGAGTTGGCGCGATCAAAATGAGCCAACTTCAAAGTTGTTGTCCCTGGCTGATATCCCAGCAGGGAAGGTGTTCGAGATTCCTGTCAGTGATTTAATAAGACTTGAAAATAAAGTGTGCGGCGCTATGTAAAAAATATTGTCCCTTTGGGGTTCTGCATTTCTGCTGCAGGTGTGTGCAATAGCTGGACAGTCATGGTGTCAGCTGATGCCATTTCACACTCAGGCCACACAGATTCTTACCTTATCCGTTGACCTTTCATGATGTGTTGGACTGAGGTGGACAAAGTCTGTCATCACCAGGTCATAGACCAACAGGTTTATTTGAAATCACACAAGCTTTCAGAGCTCAGCCCCCATCATCAGGTGTAGTGAGAGTAGGGCACACATGTAGAGTTTAGAGGTGGAGAGATTAAGGGCAGAGAGATCAAAGGACACACAACTGGTGTGAGTGGAATCTCAGAGTAAAAAGTGAGGTCTGCAGATGCTGGAGATCAGAGCTGAAAATGTGTTGCTGGTTAAAGCACAGCAGGTCAGGCAGCATCCAAGGGACAGGAAATTCAACATTTCGGGCCAGAGTCCTTCATCAGGATTCCTGATGAAGGGCTCTGGCCCGAAACGTTGAATTTCCTGTTCCTTGGATGCTGCCTGACCTGCTGTGCTTTAACCAGCAACACATTTTCAGCTGAGTGGAGTCGCAGCCTGATTCCAATTTAAAACACTGAGACAGGTTCTGAATAAAGCCTCACACCTACAATCCAGTGTTGGACCTGAGATATCACCTTCTGTACATTCCTATCGCTCTGCCCGATTGTCATGACAGCACAGCACTGACACTGAGTTTATAAACACTTTACATACACACTGTCTAACAGTCTTGGCCGCCTGCTGCGATGTATTGTCTGACACTCCACTCACACCAGTTATATGATCTTTTGATCTCTCTGCCTTGAAACTGTGTCTGTGTGCCCTGCTTTCTCACTGCACCTGATGAAGAGGCTGCGTTCCAAACGCTTGTGAGTTCAAATAAACCTGTTGGATGATAACTTGGGTGTCATGTGACTTCTGACGTTGGCCTTTCCAGCAAGGGAAGGTGAAGAGATGACAGACGTTTGCCAGGAAAGCTGGCAAAGATCTAAAGAGCAAAGTGAAAAGCCTGTTTCCATTGCTGTTGGTTTTGTACTTTCACACCCTTCTGATGGAGAATTCGAAGAAAAGCAAGCAAGTCAATAGTCATTGCTCAGCCAGTGTCATTAGAAGTCAGATTTACTGATAGCAGCGAGCTGGACTGACAGGCTGCAGGATGAAAATGCCATCCCATGGGACATGATGGGGGAGGTGTCAATCAGGGCCGGAGGGTTTATTTTATGTCCTCTTAAGACCCATGTGATGAGGGGGGTTATGGGGACTGGCCAGTTGATCCTGCTCATTGGCAACTCCTGAATTCAGTTGCCAGAATTGTCTGGAGATGCTGTGCACTGCCTGTCTCTGAGATGGAAATATTACGAGTGAGCGAGCCAAATGCTCCCTCTGCCTTTTTGATTAGCATGGTCCACAGTGTCTACACCAGACCTTTGAGGCGAGCATGATTGTTGCCACTGGCACTGTGGATGTGTATCTTTGTGTTTTGCACATTTATTGACTGCTGAACCTTGAAAGGGGCCACATCTGATCGAGCAGATGGTTTGAGACACAATACAAGATTGTGCAGTGAAATTATAATGAGAATCATTAGAAGCTCCACGGGAGGTCCCTGTAGACAAACAGCTCCAAATGGAAGAAAAAGGAAGGAGGGAACTTCCTTAAACTCAGGACATCACAAAGTGCTTTAGGGATGGGAATGAAATACCGCGTAGTATTAGGCAGTGTCATTTCACTTTCTACAATAGCTGTGTTAGCTGTGGGTAGCACACACCCAAGGCACATGCCTGTGGCTTAAGAGGTAAAAACAATGACTGCAGATGCTGGAAACCAGATTCTGGATCAGTGGTGCTGGAAGAGCACAGCAGTTCAGGCAGCATCCAACGAGCAGCGAAATCGACGTTTCGGGCAAAAGCCCTTCATCAGGAATAAAGGCAGAGAGACTGAAGGGTGGAGAGATAAGCTAGAGGGGGGTGGGGGTGGGGGTTGTGGGGGGGGAGAAAATAGCATAGAGTACAATGGGTGAGTGGGGGAGGGGATGAAGGTGATAGGTCAGGGAGGAGGGTGGAGTGGATAGGTGGAAAAGGAGCTAGGCAGGTCGGACAAGTCCAGACAAGTCATGGGGACAGTGCTGAGCTGGAAGTTTGAAACTAGGGTGAAGTGGGGGAAGGGGAAATGAGGAAACTGTTGAAGTCCACATTGATGCCCTGGGGTTGAAATGTTCCAAGGCAGAAGATGAGGCGTTCTTCCTCCAGAAGTCTGGCGGTGAAGGAGGCCCAGGACTTCCATGTCCTCGGCAGAGTGGGAGGGGGAGTTGAAATGTTGGGCCACGGGGCGGTGTGGTTGATTGGTGAGGGTGTCTCGGAGATGTTCCCTAAAGTGCTCTGCTAGGTGGCGCCCAGTCTCCCCAGGGTAGAGGAGACCGCATCGGGAGCAACGGATACAATAAATGGTCGCTTAAGTCTCACCTCAGGAACACAGAATTGGAATTGTGTTGAATTATTGGTGTGTGTCAGATGAGGTGTCAAACTGAGGCAAACACAGGGAAATGCTGGAGAAACTCAGCAAGTCTGGCAGCCTGTGCAGAGAGAGAAAAACACAGTTAATGTTTTGAGTCAGATATGTATCCCATTCTGAAGAAGAATCATGCCAAACTCTAAACGTTAACATGATTCCTCGCTCACAGATGTTGCCAGACCTGCTGAATTTCTCCAGCATTCTCAGATTTCCACCATCTGCAATATTTCACCTTCAGTCAGACTGAGGCCACTCTTTAATGTTGTTTTGCCCTGTGTCCTGACAAACATTTGCCCTCAGAATGATTTATCAGGTCACACAATTATTCTCGTTTGTGAAATCTTGCTGGGTATAAATTAAACTGGCAATTTGTGATTGGGTAACTTCAAACGCCCTGCAGCTGTTGATTCCCCTTGCCAACTGACTTTTACCAATTCCCTTGTCTGTGCAACTGTTGCTTTCCCTCTCTCTGGGCTCCACCTCCACCCATCATTTACTCCTCCCCCTGACCCCCCACCCCATCTTCAACATATCAACCTTTCCTCAGGTAAAATCAGTTCTGAAAAAGGGTCACTGCTTTCTTTCCACAGACATCGCCAACCCACTGAGTTTCTCCAGCAATTTCTGTTTTTGTTTCTGAATTCGAGCACCTGCAGTTCTTTGGTTTTTGTCGTTCCCTGCATTTGGTCTCAGTGACAATGAAGGACACATTTCTTTGTTTAATCAGCTACTTGGAGCTTGGGCATGACAGAAAGTAAAAATTCAGGAAATCCTTTTGTTCCTCAAAGCACTGCCCCAAACTAATAGAGAGAGTCACTAACTGTTGGAAGGAAGGATGTAAGATTGAGGCTATAAGCAAGAAAGGCAATAATGTTCACTTTGGCAATTATTGCCAATACTGATTGATCAATAGGTAAGATCAAGTGAACATTGGGGCCCTTTATTCATTCATGGGATAAGGATCTTACTGGCTGGGCAGAATTTATTGCCCATCCCAGATGGCAGTTTAGAGTCAACCACATTGCTGTGGGTCTGGAGTCACATGAAGACCAGACCAGATAAGGATGCCAGTTTCCCTCTCTAACGGGCATTAATCAACCAGGTGGGTTTTTCCAACTATCACCAATGGACTCATGGTCATCAGATTCTTAATTCCAAATATTTATTGCATTCAAGTTCCACCATTTGCCATGGTAGGATTCGAACCCAGGTCCCCAGAACATCCCCTGGGTCTCTGGATTAACAGTCCACTGATAATACCACTAGACCATCCCCTCCCCATGTCCTTGTGACCCTGACATCCTCGTGGCTCACCACTTGCTCTCCTATTGTCTCTCTGATATTTATATCTTTGGTCTTCCACACTGTTATAGTTCTAACCTATGCCACATTCAGCAACAAAATCTCATCTTCCTTCTTGACACCCCTTGCCACCCTCACCAATAAGGCAGCGTTGCACACTTGCCCAGTGACAGAATGGCCATCTTACAGATCCGACTCATCCCAGCCTCTTCTCCGAGTCTGAAAATCAAGGCACACAAACATAGATGTTGAGCTGATACAGCTAATGTAGGGTTGGGGGTGAATGCCACACTTTCAGGGGTTCGTTCTTTGGTTGACATTTAGAACATAGAACAGTACAGCACAGGAATGAACACTTTGGCCAAGTTAACCTAATCCCTTCTGCCTGCCCTTGGTCCATTTCCTTCCATTCCCTGCCTATCCATGTGTTTATCTAAAAATCTCTTAAAGGCCCCTAAAGTATCTGCCTCCACCACCATCCCTGGCAGGGTGTTGCAAAGTCCTACCACTCTCTGTGCAAAAAGCTTGCCCCTCACATCTCCTTTGAACTTTTATTGTCTCACCTGAAATGCATGACTCCTAGTATTAGACATTTTGGCTTTGGGGAAAACAGATTCTGACCATCAATCTTATCGATGCATCTCATACAGTTAAAATCCCCTCTGTCTTCTCAGTCATAAATGATCCCATGTCCATTACTCACTGAAAAGCCAGGAAGTGCTGCCCAGTGTCTTTCCAACAAGTGGTTTCATTTCTTTTTTAGATTAGAATAGATTACTTACAGTGTGGAAACAGGCCCTTCGGCCCAACAAGTCCACACTGACCTGCCGAAGCTCAACCCACCCATACCCCTACATTTACCCCTTACCTAACACTGTGGGCAATTTAGCATGGCCAATTCACCTGACCTGCACATCTTTGGACTGTGGGAGGAAACCCACGCAGACACGGGGAGAACGTGCAAACTCCACACAATCTGTCGCCTGAGTCGGGAATTGAACCCGGGTCTCAGGCGCTGTGAGGCAGCAGTGCTAACCACTGTGCCACCGTGCCTCCCACCGTTTGTGGAGGAAAATCCCCATCGCTAACAACTTGCATCTCTATAGTGCCTTTACTGTGGTGAACTATCTCAAGGGGTAGAAATCCTATGCTGCACAAGGAGATATTTCTGGTGACCTGAAGATGAGGTAAATTTTAAGGAATGCCATCAAGGAGGAGAGAGTTTGTGACATTGAAAGATTTAGGGAGGGGATTCCCAAGATTAATGCTCAGGCAGTGGAAGGCATGGCTGCCAATGGGAGATTGATGAAAGTTCAGTGTGTGTAAGGATTTAGAACTGGAGGATGAGGAGAGAATGTAAGACTGAAGAGGACAGCTTCATGATAGGGTAGTTCATATTTAAACGTGCATGGACTAAATCTCTCAATGCTCATTTGTGTTGTAAAAGCTTGAGACACATTTTCGGCTCCCAATGCACAGTACCCACATGCTAATGAATTAAGATGCTGCCTTGCTCAATTCCCAAAAGACATTTCAATAAATTTCCATTCACCAAGTAATTACATTCCCTCTAAAATCTTTAAATTGTCATTCTCACTCACCGAAGGTATTATGACTGATTAAGTCAGGGTGATAAAGAATGGCTTTCTGATTGCAGGCATACAAATTAATTTATGATTTGGAGTAATCTCTTTATGCGTAACTGCCTAATACTTAAAGCTTTTAGAATGTGAGGAAAAACATTGACATTGATCTAATGAGTAAGAAAGTTAGCAAAGACGTGGACGGTGCAAAGGAAATCCTTATTCCTTGCAGGTCGATAGGAGGGTTTGAGCAGCTGGGAGCTCACTGGAGAATTTAGACATCTTGTTGAGTCCCCAGTAGGTTCTCATAATGTGGAAACATCAAAAATGCTGAAAATGGAAATTTAATCCAAAATGTAAGAAACACATTCGCAATTTATTTGCCATTTCTTCCTTTCCTTATTTCTGCTGGTGATCTGTACTCCACCTATCTCTGTGGATCATCCCAGCTGTATATGAAGCTGAAAGAGTTAATAAGTACTGTGATTATGTCAGATGAACTTGTGAGCAGCATTTGATCAGAGTGGTGCTGGAAAAGCACAGCAGGTCAGGCAGCATCCGAGGAGCAGGAATATCGACGTTTCGGGCAAAAGCCCTTCATCAGGAATGAGGCCATCACTCCTCATTCCTGATGAAGGGTTTTTGCCCACAACATTAACTCTCCTGCTTCTCGGATGCTGCCTGACCTGCTGTGCTTTTCCAGCACCACTTTAATCTAGACTCTGATGTCCAGCATCTGCTGTCCTCACTTTCACCTTGTGAGCACAATAGTCTAGGATCCTGAAGGAGTAAGATCTGACATCTGATCATAAGACCACGAGATATGGGAGCTAAATTAGGCCATTCAGCCCATTGAGTTTGTTCTCCCATATGATCATGGCCGATGTGTTTCTCAACTCCATTTTCCTGTCTTTTCCTCACAACTCTTGATCCCCTAACCAATCAGCAGCCTATCTCTCTCTGTCTTAAAGTCACTCAATTACCTCCAAGGCCCTCTGTGGCAATCGGTTCCACAGATACATCACTCTCTGGCTGAAGAAGGTCCTCCTCATTACCGTTGTAGAGAGCCATCCATTCACTCTGTGGCTGTGCCCTCATGTCCCATTCTCTCCTACTCATGGAAACATCTTCTCCATATCCACCCTATCCAGGCCTGTCAGTATTCTGTCAGGCTCAAGAGAAAACAATCTGGAATTAAGAATCTAATGATTCCTGATTGTCAGGAGGGGAAAAAAACCATCTGGTTCATTAATGTCTTTTAGTGAGGGAAATCTGCTGTTCTTACCTGGTCTGGCTGACATGTGACTCCAGACCCACACCAATGTGGCTGACTCTTGACTGCTCTCTGGGCATTGAGGGATGGACAGTAAAAACTGGCCTAGTCAGTGACCTGAAAATGTGTTGCTGGAAAAGCGCAGGAATCCTGAAGAAGGACTGATGCCCGAAACGTTGATTCTCCTGCTCCTTGGATGCTGCCTGACCTGCTGTGCTTTAACCAGCAGCACATTTTCAGCTCTGATCTCCAGCATCTGCAGACCTCACTTTCTCCTCCTAGTCAGTGACCCCCATATTCAATCAATGAATTAGAAAAAGTTAGAATTCATTTATACTGAATAGTTGCAGGAATTTGTTGGAGAGTCTCTGTGAGATTTATTGCAGCCTGAAAAAGACAGACTTGAGAGAAAACCATTCGATGGTGAGTGAAGCAAAAGTCTGGAAGCAACATCAATCAGGCCCAAGTGGATAAGGTCAAACCTGGCACAAGAGATCAGCAGATTCCATTCAGTCCTAAAGGCAGAGAACAGACAATGACACACATGACAGAGTAGTATAGAAATTAATATAGGACAGGTAACCAGACAAAACATGTCCTTGTCTGCACTGTGCCACAAAGGAACCACACAGGCACAGACAGTGCCCAACTATGGGAAGGTGAATGCTTTACCAGCCATATAATAAGCCACCTGATAAGCTACCCATACAAAATACATTGTGGTAGACTCTAAGAGATATGGATGATGTAAAAACATAGGAAGATAGGGCTTTGGAGCAGAAGACAAGAGTGTAGTGCTGGAAAAGCACAGCAGGTCAGGCAGCATCAGGAAGGGCTGATGAAGGGCTTTTGCCTGAAATGTCAATTTTCCTGCTCCTCGGATGCTGCCTGACCTGCTGTGCTTTTCCAGCACCACACTCTTGACTCTGATCTCCAATCTGCAGTCCTTACTTTCACCTTTGGAGCTGAAGTAAACCATTTCCTTTCAAGCCCTGTCCCCCATTCAGTAAGATCATGGCTGATCTCACTGAATCCTCAGCTCCTCTTTCTAGTCTTTTGATCTGACCCTTATAACCCTTGACCCCCTCATTGATCAAAAATCTTCCTCACTCATGAATGTGTTGAAAGACCCAGGCACCACGGTTTCCAGTGGAAGACAATGCACAAGGTCTCAGAGAGGAAGAATTCTCCTTCCCTCCATCTGGAAAGGGAGGACCTCTTATTTTTAAATGGTGACCCACAAGGTTAGGATCTGGCGCTATAGTGGTTTGACCACAGTGTTCCCAGACGGTGTGCCAGGGTCCTCATGTCTGCAGAACCTGTGTGTCTTTGTAAAGTGAGAGAGGTGGATAGGCAGAGCCGGCATTCTGCTCCCCTCCAATTAGTTAACATGGGCTGAGCAAGAGCCCAAATGGGATGGACAAGTGTACACTCAGGGGAAAGTTTGGGAAATGTTCCCTGCACAGCTAGTAGGAGCAATGCAGGGAACATTATGCTTTTTAAAAATTATTCATTCATGGGACATGGACAGTGCGTGAAGACTAGCATCTGCTGCCCATCTCTAAATGAGTGCAGTTAAGAGTCAACCACGTTGCTGTGGGTTTGGAATCACACAGGGGCCAGACCAGGGAAGAACAACAGATTTCCCTCACTGAAAGGCATTACTGAACCCAATGGTTTTTGTAACAATTGTCGGTGATTACATGATCACCATCAGGACAACTTACTACTTTCATTGAATTCAGTTTTCACAATCTGCCCTGGTGGGATTTGGGACCATGTCCTCAGGACATTTGGTCCTAGATTACACTCCAGTGCCATTACCATTTGTAAAGTGATTAATGAAGCGAAGTACTGGGAAAAGAGGGCAGGTCAAAGGGAGCTGGTCAAATACTTTCCAACTGAGTCTTTGTCCACTTGGCTAGACCATGCTGCTGCTGCTCCTTCGATCTCCTGCCCGCTCCATTCTGCGGGTCATGATAAGCCCCTGTCATGGCTTCCATTGCAACCTGGCTGAACTGGTCCTCACCGTTAACAATTTCTCCTTCGAATCCTCCCACTTCCCCCAAACCAAAAGGGTAACCATGGGCACCTGTATGGGCCCCAGCTATGCCTGTCTCTTTGTTGGCTACGTAGAACAGTTCATCTTCTGTAGTCACACCGGCACCACTCCCCACCTCTTCCTCCACTACATTGATGACTACATTGGTGCCACCTCGTGCTCCCGCGAGGAGGTTGAGCAATTCATTAACTTCAACACATTCCACACCGACCTTCAATTCACTTGGACCATCTCTGACACCTCCTTCCCCTTCCTGGACCTCTCCATTTCTATTAATGATGACCGACTTGACACTGACATTTTTTACAAACCCACCGACTCCCACAGCTACCTGGATTACACCTCTTCCCACCCTACTTCCTGCAAAAATGCCATCCCGTAGTCCCAATTCTTCCGCCTCCGCCGTATCTGCTCCCAGGAGGATCAGTTCCACCACAAAACACACCAGATGGCCTCCTTCTTTAGAGACCGCAATTTCCCTTCAATGCATGTCGTCCACACCCCGCACCTCCGCCCTCAGACCCCCCCCCCCCCCCCCAACCGTAGCAGGGACAGAACCCCCCCCCCCCCCCCCCCCGGTGCTCACCTTCCATCCTACCAACCTTCGCATAAACCACATCATCCAATGACATTTCCACCACCTCCAAAAGGACCCCACCACCAGGGATATATTTCCTTCCCCATCCCTTTCCACCTTCCGCAAAGACCGTTCTCTCCGTGACTACCTGGTCACATCCACGCCCCCCCTACAACCCACCCTCCCGTCCTGGCACCTTCCCCTGCCACCGCAGAAATTGCAAAACCTGCACCCACACCTCCTCCCTCACCTCCATCCAAGGCCCTAAAGGAGCCTTCCACATCCATCAAAGCTTTACCTGCACATCCACCAATATCATTTATTGTATCCGTTGCTCCCGATGCGGTCTCCTCTACAATGGGGAGACTGGACGCCTCCTAGCAGAGCGCTACGGGACACCTGCACCAATCAACCACACTGCCCCGTGGCCCAACATTTCAACTCCCACTCCCACTCTGCCGAGGACATGCAGGTCCTGGTCCTCCTTCACCGCCGCTCCATCACCACCTGATGCCTGGAGAAAGAACGCCTCATCTTCTGCCTCGGAACACTTCAACCCCAGGGCATCAATGTGAACTTCACCAGTTTCCTCATTTCCCCTTCCCCCACCTCATCCTAGTTCCAACCTTCCAGCTCAGCACTGTCCCCATGACTTGTCCTACCTGCCTATCTTCCTTTCCATCTATCCACTCCACGCTCCTCTCTGATCTATCACCTCCATCCCCACCCCCATTCACCTATTGTACTCTGTGCTACTTTCACCCCACCCCACCCCCCTCTTATTTATCTCTCCCCTCTGCAGGCACCCTGCCTCTTCTTCTGATGAAGGGCTTTTGTCTGAAACATTAATTTTCCTGCTCGTCGGATGCTGCCTGACCTGCTGTGCGTTTCCAGCACCATTCTAATCTAGACTGCCATTGCTACCTACCGCCATCTTCTGCACTGATAGTTTTGTTTTAAATGTGAGCAATCGCATTTTAGTAAAACAAACAAAGACAAGACTTATACAATTAAAATAAGGGCTTTGGGTAGTGTTGTAGAACTGAGAGAGCTAGGGGTTCAGGTACATGATTCTTTGAATTTTGCATCACATATAGAAAGGGTGGTTTGCTTTCATTGCTCGTGAGTTCATGGAATGCCCTGCCAGTAACAATGGTGGACTCTCCCTCTTTATGGGCATTTAAACAGGCATTGGATAGGTATATGGAGGAAAGTGGGCTAGTGTAGGTTAGGTGGGCTTGGATCGGCGCAACATCGAGGGCCAAAGGGCCTGTACTGCGCTGTTTTTTTCTATGTTCTATGTTTTTTTGAGTATAGCAGTTATCATGTCATGCTGAGGTTGTACAGAACATTGGTGAGGTTTCTTCTGGAGTATCGTGTCTAGCTCTGGTCTCTCTGTTATAGGAAACCATGATGAGGAGGTGCCAGTGTTGGCACTGCTCCAGAGCAACGCTCCAAAAGCTTGTGCTTCCAAATAAACCTGGGGTTGTGTGATTTTTAACTTTGTTATAGCAAGAATATTATTAAGCTGGAGAGAGTTCAGAAGAGATGTACCAGGGTGTTGCTGGGTGTAGAAGGTTTGAGTTATAAGGAGAGACTGGATAGTTTGGGATATTTTCACTGGAGTGTTGGAGGCTGAGGGGTGACCTTGTAGAGGTTTATAAAACAATGAGAGATTATAGATAAGGTGGATGGCAGGTGTCTTCTCCCAAGGGTAGGAGATTTCATGACTAGGGGCAATTTTTAAGGTAAGAGAAGAAAGATTTTAAAAAAGAAACGAGAGGCAATCTTTTTTACACAGAATGTGGTTTGTGAGTGGAATAAATGTCCAGAGGAAGTGATGGATGCAGCGTCAGTTTCAACATTTCAAAGACATTTGGATAAGTAGATGAATAAGAAATGTTTGGAGAGATATGAGTCAAGAGCACGCAAGTGAGACTAGTTTACTTTGGGATTGAGTTCAGCATGGATAGGTTGGACCGAAGGGTCTGTTTCCGTGCTGTACGACTCTGAGTCTTTGTTTGTTCACAGAGTGTGGGTTTCGCTACCTAAGCCTGAATATATTGTCCATCCGTTATTGTTAAGAGTCAGTCATATTGTGGGGCTGAATTCACATGTAGGCCAGATCAGGTAAGGACAGCAGATCTTCTTTCTTGAAGAGAATCAGTGAACAAGATGGGTTTGTAGGGCAATTGACAAATGTTACATTGGCATTGAGCCCAGTGGAGGGATGGGTATGTTGAGTTTCATGATTAGTTGTAGAAATAACCTTGGTGTTGGGTTTCCAGCTCGTGATTGGAAATCAAGCCCAAATGATAGGAATAGAAACACAAAATACCAGAAATACTCAACAGGTCAGTCAACATTGGGGAGAAAGGACAAGAGATAGTAGTTCAGGTTAATGATCTAGTGTTAGAAACAGAAATTGTTGTAGCTTTAAAAAACAGTGCAGAGCCAAAGAGGTGGTAGCAAAAGATGAACAAAAATGGAGCATTTTGAAGGGGCAGGTGTGACTACATGGCAAATGTGATGATGGTGCAAAGCAGAGACTAACATCACAATAATAAATTGCTGATATGTTGAGAGCAGATTAATCACTGCGGCTTACCGTAAGAAAAGCAAGGACAAATTAATCTCAAATAAAGTATAAACAGGATATTCTATGGCTTGAAGCTACATTGGTTTTTATTTCAGATTTGCAGTATTTTCCTTTTGCTTGAGTACTGATGATGGCCATGCTCTCTCATCATCATCACTTGTTCTATCCTTTCTCATCCTCATTTGTGTTCTCTTTATTTCTTTCGCAGGATGTGCCCATCTCAGGTTGAAATTGAGTGGCTTAAGACCGAAGTTGGCCATTTAACACATCAAATCTTCTGTGTCATTCAATGAGATCATAGTTGACCTGATAATCTTAAACTCCACTTTCCTCTATTTCTCATAACCCTTGATTCTCTCACTGATTAAAAACCTGTCTATTCAAGAAATGGCTAATTGGTTAAACTGAGGGCAGTTATGAGTCAATCAAATTGCTGTGCCTGCAGTCACATGTAGGCCAGACCAGGGAAGGACAGCAGACTTCCTTCCCTGAACAGCATTAGTGAACCAGATGGGTTTTTACAGCAATTGATGATCGTCTCATAGTCACCATCAATGGACTAGCTGTGTATTACAGATTTATTAATTAACTTCAAATTCCCCTCCCCACCATCATGAGATTTGAACTTTCTCCCCCAGACCATCAGTCATGGCCTCTGGATTACGAGTCCAGCCCAGTTTCCAAAACACCACTAACTTGCCCCTCCACCTCCTATATGTCTAATTTATACAACAGCTTTTCTGATATCTAGATGAGATGAAATTTGTTAATTGCTCGCTGCATGAGTCTAATTGCTCCCTTGGCCTTTTATTTACAAGGCTAAACTTAGTTCATTCCAATGAAAGAAAGTATGGCATATTTTATATGGCATCTTTCAGGGTCGTGGGGACTAAGCATCTCACAGCCAATGACATAGTTTTGAAACTTAGGCACTGTTAAAATGTAGGAAACATAGCAACCAGTTTGCGTACAGCAAGTTTCCACAAACAGCAAATATGATAATGACTAGATAATCTGCTCTATAGCTGTTGACTGTCTTGAGTGGAAGAGACAGAAATCCTCATAATATTGAAGCCATACAGGGCCAAGTGCTAGAAAATGGGATTAGAATTGTTAGGTGAATGTTTTGGACCAGCATAGAATTGATAGATGGAAATCAAGGTTAGAGTAGTGCTGGAAAAACACAGCAGGTCAGGCTGTACCCGAGGATCAGGAAAATCGACATTTCAACCCTAAGCCCTTCATCAAGAATGAGGCTTCTGGGTCGGGACTGATAGATGGAAAGGCCTGTTTTCTGTGCTGTAGATCTCTATGACTCTATTAGTCAAAAAGTGTCACAGGATCCTCAGTGCGTATTGGGTGAAGTAATCGTTCCTGAACTCGGAATTCTTACTCGGGGAACTCGACATAGGCATTGTTTGGTGCGTGTTAATCAGTTCTGCGCTGGATCAAGTATTCCTAGTGTGTTTTACTCAGTATCACACTGGATTGAATTATCCCTGTCAATGTTGCAGATTTTCACACTGGGTTACATGCTTCTCTTATGTGTTACTCTGTTTCACACTGGATTACATCCTCCTGATGTCAGTTTCATAAACGATGATAAACAAGTAGGATGCAGTGGCAATTAATATTTCAAATATTGTTTTTTTGAGGTTCTTTTAATCTCTCATCTCTGATGACTGTCCCAGTTTGTGAACGAAGACTGTTGTGTTTGAAAGAGTTACACAGTGGCACCGCACATCAAAATCCTGTTCCCTCTTCATCACTGCAATTAAGACAGTGATCTGGATGACAGATCTAACAGTGAGGAATGTTTAAGACACATCTCTGTCTCCCTTAACAGTGCCTCGTCTACTACATCAAACCCTTCAGTCCCAGCCTGCAAAAGCAGAGTCAATTCCTGTTTAAAAATGAATAGGTTATTTGAACAGTGAAGCATCACAGTTCGGTTTGGTATTCTGCAGTAAAACAAAGAAAGGAACTTACATTTACATGGTATCATTTAGAACCTCAATAAATTCCAAACAGCCTTACTGCTAATTTTTAAAAAATTAGTCTCAGTTTAATGTAGGAAACATAGCAGTCAATTTACACACTGCAAACTCCTACGTGATAACGACCAGATAATGGGTCAAATTGATTGCCGCAGATCGGATATACAACTGAGATAGACACCAGGGCCCTGCAGAATTCTTTATTGTCTGACACTTGAGTTTATTGCCTGATCCAAAAGATGTCTCATCTGACAATGCAGTCTACCCTCAGTGCTGCACTCAGGCTCCAAGGTGGAGTTATGAACCTAAACCCTTCTGACTCTGAGGTGAGAGTGTTACCCTCTCAGCTACTGTTGACACTTAGTACATAAAGTTAATATATAAATAATGTAAAAATAAATAAACATGTCTTAAACAGACTGCAGTATTAGACCTGTCATCCAGATCACTGTCTTGATTCATACAATTCCTTGCTCCTTTGTTAACAAGGAAATGGAGTCACCCTTGTTAAACACACAGCAAGATCCCACAATTGGCAAAGAGGTTTTGCTTTGTTCATTGCAAACATTGCAGCTGTTATGTCTGAGCTGAGTCAGAGAAGGTGGAATGATGGTAACCTGACTGAGAAGACCAAACTGTGGGACCTGGAGCAGCTACTTCCAGACAAAACGGTGTCTCAGGGAGGGAGTAGTGAGAGGACAGGTCAAATATTTTCCCATAAAAACAAGGGTGGGACCAAGGCTGGAATTAGTTCTGAGGCAGACTTAGACCAAAATGAACAATTTTTTTAAAAATGTCAATGGATTATGATTTAGGTTTTATGAAATAAAAGATTAAATAAACATAGTGGTGATGCACAATATTTTTACTGTCATTTATTAAGTTTAACTCTTCATTAAAAAAGGCAGGAGTGTTAAACTTCAATTTATATGATGTGCTCCTGTGGTTCTAATGGAAGATTTCTGGTTGATCTCAGTGATAGGCTGATTGTGCATTACGCAGTGAACTTTGACAGAGATTCAGAAGGAGGCAGATTCCATGTGATCGCCCTGATATCATGTCGCTTTGCAATCTCATCAATAGTTTAAAATCACCTCATAGATCATTGGAAAGCTCCCTGATTGGAATGAGCTAATTTAGGAGAAACCTCTTCACCTAGTTTGTGTGAGAATGTGCTACTCACAACCACAGGGAGAGATTGAGATGAATAACATGGATACATTTCAGGGATATCTGGATAAATAAACAAAGGAGAGAAATATAGAAGGATATGCTGATGCTGATAGAATGGGATGGAGATAGCTGGCTTGTAGACCTGTTGAACCAGATGGGACTGTTTTAGTACATTCCATCTCATAAAAGTGAAAATCATTTCAATTCAAGGTCGACATATCAGATCGATGTATTCTGGTAATGATCATTTTGTCATTGAAACTTACAAGGAGCAATATTTCATTCCAAACCTTGGAGGCTTCATCACAACAGGAAGGAATCTTTCAAAGAGAATCACATTACAATGGACACACAGGGACTATTGTCTTTCGCTTTCTGAGCCATTTTCCTGTGCTTTGCAATTCACAAAATCAATTTTTTCTTGCTTAGTGGAACTCATGTGTAGGAAGAAGCAAAGCCACACCACCTTTTATGAATGGACTCCGTCACTCAGGAAGTTGCATCATGCTCAGCTTGGATTTGAGCTTCCAATATCATGGAATACATGCCACATCTCTCATGAAAAGTGACCTAAGTGTGTAATGTGCTTCAAGCTCAGGGGCTACTAAGCCTTTTTCCCCTAAAAGTTAGAGAAGTTATCCTGACTTCTGGCTTGTTAGACTTCTAAGGATTTTAAATGTTTTGTTTAAAGAGTATGTCATGTACTCCTGCAACAACATCTTCAGAATATGTCAATGCCTTTGACCATGAGGAAACTTTACTTAGACTCAGGAGGCTACATCTTAACCATGTTCTCTCTTTCATCCCTAAAGTTGCCCCAAGAACCTCAGCTAACTCTGTTAAGCCGAATACTCAGTTTTCTCAGTAAATTGTATATACTGTCTATAAAATGCACTGCAGCAATTCACCAAAGATCTTTAGACAGCTCCTTCCAAACCCATGAGCATTTCCGTCTAGCTGGACAAGGTCAGCAGGTGTAGGGGAACACCACAGGTTTCTCTTCAAGCCTCTCCCCATCCTGACTTGGAAATATATTGCCGTTAATTCAGTGTTGCTGGGCCAAAATCTAGTAATTCTCTCTCTAAGGGCAGTGTGGTTCTACCTATCGTACATGGACTAGGCATCTCAAGAAATCCATCAACTTCTCAAGGAACAATTAGAGTGGTGATGTGGTGGCTCAGTGGTTAGCACTGCTGCCTCACAGTGCCAAGGACCCGGGTTCGTATTCCAACCTCAGGCAACTGTGTGGAGTTTGCACATTCTCCCTGTGTCTGTATGGGGTTTCTCCAGGTGCTCCGGTTTCCTCCCACAGTCCAAAGATGTGCAGGTTAGTTGAGTTAGTCATGCTAAGTTGCCTATAGTGTTAGGTGATGTGTAGGTTAGGTGCATCAAATGTAGGATAATAGAATAGGGGAGTAGGTCTGGCTGGGTTAGTCTTCGGGGGGTCAATGTGGGCTTGTTGGGTTGAAGAGCCTGTTTCCACACTGTAGGGATTTTAGTCTATACTAATAGGCTCAGCCAGTGATGTTCACATTTCCAGAATGAATAAAATAAAATCCACAACGTCCCGGTATGGCTGCAGTTTTGAGCTCTGCTTCCATAAGCGAAGGATACTTTGACCATCTCTGATTTCCCTGGAATGTTATGGGAGAAACTTTGTACTATTGTTAGTCATTCCACTTTGACCTCTGTTCAGACTAACAATGCTTAAACTTTCACCTTTACACCTGGTTGAACTAGCTATTTTTTTAAAGGAACATATAAAGTTGTTCCAGGTGAATGAGAATAAATTTTTAAATTGGCCCTTTGGCTTTTTGATGGGGAGCTTTTTTGTTCTTTTGCAATGTTCATAAATTCATTCTTCATTCCCATAATCACAGAATGACAGATTCTCGACTGAACAGAAGGGGACCATGTGGCTCACTGTGCCTGCACCAGCTCTATTGTCTGGTGCCAAGTGCCCATTTGCCTGCTCACCATCACTGTACAAATGAAAATCCAGTGCCCTCTGGAATGCCTCAACTCAACCTACCTCCACAACATTTCCAGATGGTGCATTGCAGACACTAACTACTCACTTTCTCACATCACAATTCACTGCTTCACCCTGCCTACCCTGTCCAATCCGCTCATGATTGCGAAAACCTCAATCTGAGTAATCTCTTTTCTTGCTCTCTGCAGCTTTTCTTTTCTCTCTCTCTTTCTCAGTCTCACTCCCTCAATTTCAAAGCACTGCCTGAAACCTCCAAATGTCCCAAGCTAATTTCATTGCAGGTGGAGAGCTTTTGAAAAAGATGGTCACTGATGAAATGTAAGAAATGCAGCAGCCAATTTTCACATCAAACTCTCGTGCACACAGCAATAAGCCAAGGTTCCGATCACTTGTTTCCGTCTGGGGTACTTATATAGGGCTCTTGTAGTGCAGTGATAATGTCCCTACCTCTGAGCTGGGTGCCTGGGTTCAGTTGCTTGTAATACCAGCTTTGAGGAGGTTGGTTAGAAAATATCTCAGCTGACATTGTGGATGTGGTTTGTGTAATTCTGGAGACTGCAATAAACAATTATTTTTAATCGGTTGAGGGTGTCCAGGAAATTGGAAAAGGCTGACGTATAGTGCTGAGGCAGAGACCAGCCGTGATGTAATTGATTGACAGAATTGACTCCGATGGCAGAATGGTCTCCTCCCTGCTTCAAGAAGGAGCCAGTTCGCGCAGGTTATCAGCTGACTCTGTTCTGGAGCCAGGTCCCTCTTCCAAGGGAGGTGTGCAAACCACTTTACAATGCATGGCACGAACTGCTTTTGTGTCGCTCCAGTGCTTGTAACTTCTCAATCTTGACATTTAATTTGCGAATATAAATCACTTTGGAGGCTGGTTAAGTACTCGAATATAGACTGAAACATGAGCTTGTTACACTTTAAAGGAACAAATAGACCTGAGTGCAATTTGTAAATCGTAAATACATTTTCGCAGCAAAGAAAAACTCCATGTTTACTCGCCAAACTTCGATCACTGGAGATTTTGAAGCAATTGTACAAAAGATATCAACATGGATACAGTATTGCTTTGAAACTCTTAAAACAAGCCATTTGTTTGAACATTGCGTGTGTGGCTCCTCCCACACTGCTTCATTTCAAACTGTCAACATCTTCCATTATTCCTTTTTCCCTCATGTACCTACCTTCCTTCTCCTCCATGCAGCTAAATTATTCACCTCAGGCCCTCCCTGTGGACATTAGTTCCACAGCATCAACCTCCTTGTGATAAAGATGGTACCACTGAATTCTCTATTGGTTTCAATTATAACAAATGTGCTTTTTTTTAAATCCAGGATGAATGGGTGCCACTATCTGGGTCAGTAGTTACTGCTCTTGAGAAGATGGTGGTGAGCTGCTTTGCTGAAATCCTGCAGTCTGTGGGGGAACACCTGTAGAGCTGTCAGGAGGGAAGATGAAGGGGAAAAGCTTGTTTTTATCAGAGCATAAATAGAGAGGTCCATGAGCAGCCATGTGCTGGGTACAACGGTACTGACCCTTTCGCAGGTTCTGTACCACTTCTGGCTTCAATAATACATGATGTGGAGGTGCTGTGTTGGACTAGGGTGAATAGTCAGGAGTCATACGACTCCAGGTTATAGTCCAACAGGTTTATTTGAAATCACAAGCTTTTGGAGCCCTGCTCCTTCATTTGTTGACGACAGACCAGTGCTCTGAAAGCTTGTAGTTTCAAATGAATCTGTTGCACTAGTACCTGGTGCCATGTGACTTCTGACTCAATTATTCAAGCATTCGAATCAGGAGCAGAAATAGACCATTCAAACCTGCACTGCCATGAGTCCACTGTTTGTGCTGTAATTGTCATGTTCCCATCTATCCCAAACGACCTTTGATTCCCTCACCCTACCTCCGCCTTCAAATATTCAATGACCCCCATCTCCACTTCCTTCTGAGGAAGTGGGTTCTAAAGTCAGACTATAACAAAATCAGAAATTGTTGGAGAAACTCAACAGATAGAACATAGAACATAGAACATAGAAAAATACAGCGCAGTACAGGCCCTTCGGCCCTCGATGTTGTGCCGACCAAAGTCTACCTAACCTACACTAGCCCAATAACCTCCATATGCCTATCCAATGCCCGCTTAAATGACCATAAAGAGGGAGAGTTCACCACTGCTACTGGCAGGGCATTCCATGAACTCACAACCCGCTGAGTAAAGAATCTACCCCTAACATCTGTCCTATACCTACCACCCCTTAATTTAAAGCTGTGTCCCCTAGTAACAGCTGACTCCATTAACAGAAAAAGGTTCTCAGTGTCTACCCTATCTAAACCCCTAATCATCTTGTACACCTCTATCAAATCTCCCCCAAACCTTCTTTTCTCCAAAAAACCTTCTTTTCTCCAAATGAATCTGGCAGTATCTGGGGGCAGAGTGTTATGGACCACACCAGACCACCTCAAAATACAGAGGAACTTCAATTATCAGGCATTTGATTATCTGAATATCAGATTATCCGGCAAGATTGCAAGGTTCCAATGCTTGGCTAAACAACATTATCCAGCATTCGATTATCTGGAATTCAATTAACCAAAAGTTAACCGATGTAGTTCGGATAATTGAGGTTCCTCAGTATTTTAAGAGGGTAGCCTAGACCCTAACTCTTACTTATTTTAAAGGCAGATGTAAAGTGGATATTCCAGGTGTGATGCAGTTGGTCAAACCATTGGGCTTTAAGCGAAACAGAATTTATTTCAACAATATAGTTGAAACACAAACAAAAGAAAATATAATTTAGAATAACTTAATTATTTGAAAATCCAACTGATTCAATACAGCAACTTAACTAAGCAGCTGTTCCAATTCCCATAACATCCCATAAACACACGCCTTGGCAAATTGCAAATTCAAACTCAGGTTCTTACAAGTAGGAGTGAACAGCTTCCAAAGAGATTTCAGAGGGAAACATCAGCCAGGAATCAGCTGCCAAAGTTTGCAACCCTTCTGCACTGCAGCAGCTTCTCACTATTACATCTCAAACAAAACTAGAGAAAAACCTGAGCTGGGAGAACTGGCCACTCCCCTGCCATCATTAAATTAGACTCTTTCCAGATCTTTTGGCTCCTCTGCCTTTACACCTCTCTTAAGAAAAAACCCAAGTACAAAATAATCTTGTTAAAGTGACAGTATCATCACAAGAGAAAGCAGAGTTAACAGTTTGAGTTCGGGGACCTCTCATTTGAACTAGCTGTAGCTATGAAAAATTGGTATATATACCGGAAGGCATGGAGCATGTAAAGGACTGAGTATAAAAGTGGAGATGGAGCCCAGAAGAAGAGAAAGGCAGTTGGGCGAAGACTAAGTCGGTGTATTGCTGATTGCAATTGGTGGCAGTACCATTGTCAATCTTGTCAGATAAGGTATATCAGAAGAAACTGTAGTGTTTTATGATGTAGTTAAAGCCTTCAAAATCTATTCCAGTTCAAGGCTTAACCCCTTTTTAAACCATGCAACATTTAATTAGAAAGATCAGGAGCCAAGGGAAGACATTGATTCTTCAAAAATGATTTAAAATGCTTCACAGATAATTGTCAATTAAGGTCCTGGAAAAGAGAGCTATATATATGTGGCCACGCTGCAGAGGTGGGCCCGGATGAAACCTTATCAGAAGTTATACAGTCTAAAGTTTTACAGACTTCACGGTACCATAATTACTGCAGATTGAACTTGCCAAACAGGACAGACATCACACCTGAGGAGGTCATGAATTTGCTCTCGGTCCACTTTGTTGCAAGTACAACTTGTTGCAGGAAGGTTCCATGCAGGCACTACCCCTCCCAGCCAGTGATGCTGAATGTCATGCATGCTCAGGTGCAGTAGGAGATTCTTAGCTCACAGCAAGGAAGCTTCAAAGCACACCATCCCAGTCTGCAAGAAGGACATGCCACAATGACCAAGATATGTTCACTTTGGGAAGAGAGGTAGCTCAATTATTGTAAACAGTGAATCAAAGCCATTCAGGGGGAAAAGTAGATATCCTCGGGCACCAATGGAAACATGTCAATATTCAATGCTCAAAAATTCACCAGCTACAGAAAAGTCACTTTAGCTTGCAATTGTGACCATCAGCAACCTGTGGAAGAACTCATGGCTTATTTTTGTAAAGAGAAAGAGAATCAAACTATGGAACTTCTAGAGATGAAGAATGCCTTGGTGTCACTGAGAGCTAATCATGAAAAGGAGTTCAAACAGATCTCGGCTAAACAAAAGCCTGTGCAACTGAACTATTTCAAAGGAATTGCTAATATCCCAGCTATTTGCAAAGTTCAGTCTACAGTATTGTCATAACATAAAGTCTTCTTTAGAGTGTAAAAATTATGATAACATTTCATCTCACATCACAACTACAATGTGGTCCCATATGTGCTCTCCTCTCAAGGATCTACAATATATCGTAAATTATCTGTGAGGCATTTTAAGTCATTTACAGTGAAATGGACCAGCCGGACCCTCTCAAAATATCTTGGGAAGATAGTCCAGACCCTAACGTTTTCTTATTTTAAAAGTAAGCATAGGATGTTGTGTTCTGGATGACTGGTGAAACTACCAGGCTTGTAACAAAACACACTTTATTCCTATATGTGTCGTCTCATTCCTGATGAATGGCTCTTGCCTGAAATGTTGAATCTCCTGCTCCTCAGATGCTGCCTGACCTGCAGTGCTTTTCCAGCACCACGCTCTCGACTCTAATATCTGTCATCTGCAGTCCTCACTTTATCCACACTTTTTTCATATACCATAGTCAAATTACAGACAAAATAAAAATAGAAGAACTGGCTTAACTGTAAATCTATTGAAATGTTTAACAAAATACTGTATACATGAACAACTAATAATTAACTGTTCCAATATAATAATATCGCATAAACACATCCTTGGCAAAGGTAAATTCAGTAAAAGAGACTGTCTCCCGTGCAATTCTAGCAAAAGGAAGAGAGCCCCAACTTTTAGCTGTAACAGAGAGAGGAATAAGAGCTTCCACATCCAGCTTCAAGACCCCAGCAACTGCTATAGAAGGTGAAAATTAACAAAAATCCTTTTTCTGTGTGAGTTTGACCCCACCCATTCAGGCTGCTTCTAATGTTTCAACTTTAAAACAAAACATGTTGTTTATTTTATTAGCTTTGGAACCGACCACCCAGTGCCTCTGTCTCAACCTGGCTTGATTAGAAAAACCAGGACAAAATACATCTCTTAAAGCCCACAGTATCAACTCAATAGAAGGGTCAATACTGACCCGGTCACCCAGTTTTTCCAATCAGCAGTCACATAATGCGATTAAGTCCTGGACTTATAAGGAATAGATCGTAGAAGATTTCCAAATATCTTATATTGAGACAGTCACTATAAGATGACCAATTTGTAGGCAGCACGGTGGCACAGTGGTTAGCACTGCTGCCTCACAGCGCCTCAGACCCGGGTTCAATTCCCGACTTAGGCGACTGACTGTGTGGAGTTTGCACATTCTCCCTGTGTCTGCGTGGGTTTCCTCCGGGTGCTCCGGTTTCCTCCCACAGTCCAAAGATGTGCGGGTCAGGTGAATTGGCCATGCTACTATTGCCTGTAGTGTTTGTTTAGGGGTATGGGTGGGTTGCGCTTCGGCGGGTCGGTGTGGACTTGTTGGGCCGAAGGGCCTGTTTCCACACTGTAAGTCTAGTCTAGTCTAGTCTAATCTAATCACTGTTCTCAAGCAATTGACATAGAAGAACGATCAATGGATGAAGTTAAAAATCTCGGTATGACAGAATTATTCAGAGCGCCAGGATCAGAATGAACTCTTAGCTGAGAAATATTTTGTGCTATAATGTGGTGACATTTTGTTTGAAAAAATGACACTTTTTGAGAAAAAGGAAGAGTTAAACAAACTTTTATTTACAAACTGGGCGGCACGGTGACACAGTGCCTGAGACCCAGGTTCAATTCCCGACTCAGGCGACTGACTGTGTGGAGTTTGCACGTTCTCCCCGTGTCTGTGTGGGTTTCCTCCGGGTGCTCCGGTTTCCTCCCACAGTCCAAAGATGTGCAGGTCAGGTGAATTGGCCATGCTAAATTGCCCGTAGTGTTAGGTAAGGGGTAAATGTAGGGTATGGGTGGGTTGCGCTTCGGCAGGTCGGTGTGGATTTGTTGAGCCGAAGGGCCTGTTTCCACACTGTAAGTAATCTAATCTTATGTTTACAGAAGGCTGTTATGGAGAAGCAAGTCCTTTTAAAAGATTAAGATCTGTTGCAGAATGAAGGTCAGCTTTTGAAAAAAAAAGGTTAATAGTCACTTGAGGAACTAAATGAATTAGCCATCTAGCGTGTAGACCACTGCTTAGGGAGAGCTTTTGGTCCCGATGTTGATTTCCCCATTGACCTTGAGGCACTTTGACTTTCTGATGAAGGTTTGGGAGCTGCAAACCCCTCCGCTCTGACACTGGTCTTCTCAGACCAAGAATAAAGGAACACCCACTTTCTATTCTTACTCCTTCAAGAGAGGTGAGAATGCTGCTCAGGGGTTAAATCTTCAAATCTCCTGATGTGGGGGGTTGGGGGTGTGGGGTGTAGGGGTGTGATAATGGAGGGCGGGCAGAAAGTTTGGGAACTGGGAGCAAACATTCATGGTTAAATGTTTATATTTAAAAGGGGTTCAATTAAAGAACATGAGGGGAGATGCAGAGTGAAGGGTTAACTCTGCATTGACTTTAAGAATTGTTGAGCCAGTGAGCATGCGGGTAAGGAGCTATATTATACTGACATCAGATCACAATGAATTGGAGTCTGAGTCTGTTGGTTTCCAGAAGTTGTCCTCTTTTAACCCCTCTCAAATGAAGCAATAGAGCTTGTTAATGTTCACTTGCAAGTGTGTAGAGCTGAGCTGACTACAATATCCTTTCAATTGCAGAGTGGCCAGGATGTGAGTGTATGAGCAATAGTTTGATTTGGATGCAGATAGTTTGTGACAGCGATGAGATACAACGTTCACAATGACGATGCCGAAGACCATTTAGTTTTTACCATGCATCACTTCAGCCCTATCAGAAAGGTCATGGGTCTCCTGATTGCCTTTGAACAGATTGTGTTCCACACATTTTTATTTATGAAGCGATCACACGCTTCACTGCTCGTCACAAATCTAATTATTGTCTCGTTTGGATTCCCCTGCCCCCTCTGCAGAAAGATTGGTGAGAAATGCATTGTTGACACCCTCTTGGATTGGAGTTCATTCTCATTGCGTCTGGTACAGTGTCCTACTGTTTACAGAGCTGTCATCCTCACTCTCTGAGCTTGTATACTGCTCAGGTCTGCCAGCAGCAATGGTTTTATCTGATTCCCTTTGTTTCAGCATTAACTGCATTCCATTCATGTGACTCGATTGTGTCCAGCTGCAAAAGGACTTGAGAAGCTCAATATGAACCAGATTGCTTGGTTCGATCCAGTCCACACCTTAGACATCAGCTCCATTCTCTCGTCCAGAAGCCTCTACTTCCTCAGTGGGCTGAGGAAATCTGGCATGTCTGTAAAGACTCTTTCCAATTTTTATAGATGCACCATAGAAGGCATTCTATCCAGATCCATCACGGCAACTGCTCTGCCCAGGACTGTTAGAAATTACAGAGAGTTGTGAACACAGCCCAGACCATCACACAAACCAACCTCCCATCCATTGGCTCCATCTACACTATTCACTGTCACGGGAAAGGTAGCCAATATCATTAAAGAACCCTCCCACTCCAGTTGCAATCTGTTCCATTGGGTAGAAGGTACAAAAGCTCAGACACACATACCAACAGATTCAAGAACAGCTTCTTCCCCATTTTTTTTTGACTTCTGAATAAAGCTCTCAGATTTTACACTTAATGGTGACCTCGTTCGTTGTGCACCTTCCGTGTAGCTGCAACATAGTACGTTGCCCTGTTCTATTACCCTAATGCACTTTGTATAGTGTGGTTTGCCTGCACTGCACACAAAACAAAACTTTACACTGTATGTTGGAATATTTAACAATAATAAAACAAATCAAATAAAAAGAAATCACTGAATCTGCAGTGAATACTATTCACAAAGCAGCAAGTTGCTCACAGCTTCATTCACCACTCCTCCTCATACCCATGATATCTCCAATCTACAAGAACAAAGGCAGCAAGATCTCCCTGCAAGTCACACACTACCCTGAACAGGAGTACGTTGCTGTTCCTTCACTGTCGTTAAGTCAAACTCCTGGCGCTCCCCTTCTAACAGCTCCGTACCTCCAGCTAATGGAGTGCAGTGGACCAAGAAGACAACTTATCTCTGCCTTCACCACGGACACTACACCGGTGAGTTGCCAACTTTCAGATAAGAATGAGGCAGTGATCCTGCCTGCCCCTTTGGGTGGATGTAACTAATGCCAATGACCTTTCCTGGGGGAGCAATGGGGTTTTTTTTGTCAATTATGAGCCTGGAAGACAGATGATCCAGTTATCTGCTGTTTGTGGATCTTGCTGTCCAGAAACTGTCCACTGTCTTTCTTACATTACAACAGTGGGTGCACACATCACAGAACAGAACAAAGAGCCCCTACAGAACTCAGTCTATCCAAACTAGACTTAATTATGCTGCTCCAAACGTACACAACTGTCCCAATAAGCAAAGCCTCTTAAAAATAACAGTAAAAATGGAACAAATGCTTACAGGTTGAATTTAGAAGGGCAGAAGGAGAGAGAGAGCCTGTTTCCATGCAGCTGAACTCCTAACTAGTTCTAGACTGAACTGCTTGGCTATTTTATTATACAGGTCAGTTCTAAACATGACCACTTTGGTGTGGAGTGTCATTGATTTGCACATAAATAAAATGGCCCCTCAATACCATTTAATCTCTGTACCAAACCTGTCTAATCAGAACTGAGACCTGTTTACGACCCTCTGAAAGAAAACTAAGGACAGAGTATCCTTGAGAAAAGGAATAGCTTTTTAAAAAAAGGGATCAGCTTTGTGACAAGGTGAAGATGATCCTCTGAGTTACTAGCCTAATGACATTACCACCATTTAGGGCGGCACGGTGGCACAGTGGTTAGCACTGCTGCCTCACAGCGCCTGTAGACCCGGGTTCAATTCCCGACTCAGGCGACTGACTGTGTGGAGTTTGCACGTTCTCCCCGTGTCTGCGTGGGTTTCCTCCGGGTGCTCTGGTTTCCTCCCACAGTCCAAAGATGTGCGTGTCAGGTGAATTGGCCATGCTAAATTGCCCGTAGTGTTAGGTAAGGGGTAAATGTAGGGGTATGGGTGGGTTGCGCTTCGGCGGGTCGGTGTGGACTTGTTGGGCCGAAGGGCCTGTTTCCACACTGTAAGTCTAATCTAATCTAATCTAAAACCATCACACAGTCGCCACTGAACCAGCTACTTCCCTTTGCAATGTCTCAGTTGAACCTGCTTTCACCACAGCATCAGGCAGTACTTGTCAGACCTGAACCACACCTTCCAGGATAATGATTTTCTCATGTCTCTTTAGCTTCTTTTGTCAATTGCTTGAAACCTGTTCTGGATCCTTCTTGAAACTTTTGTGAGAGGGAACGGTTTCTTCCCTGTCTATTCTGTCCAGGCTCCCCATGATTTTGAACACCATTATCAGATTCCCCAACTATCCCTTAGCTAAAGGTCTTCCAAATATCTTCATAACTGTTGTTCCTCAGCCCTGGAACCATTCTTGTGAATCTTTCTTGCACTCAATCTAACTTCTTCAAACTCTTCCTGAAGTACACTGTCCCCCCAGCTGAGGTTGAACAAGTGCTTCAGACATTTTCAATACACCATCCTTGCTCTTATACTAATGCACCTCTTAATGAAACCCTGGGTGGGGGAGCATGGTATATTTTATTAACTGCTCTCTACACATGTTCTATGACTTATGCACTAATGCATACAGGGCTAGCTGCTTAAGCACCCCTGTTAAAGGTATACCCTTTACTATATGATGTCCCAGATATTCTGAGGAGTGGTAATCACAGTCAGCATAAAACTCAGCTCCTTATTTAATGTTAGTGCTGAAGCTTTGCATTTCCAGCTAGGAGTTCGAATCCTGGCTCCTTCACAAATACAGAGTGCAGCTAAAATCAACACAATTGAGGCATTTAACAGGACATAGAATATAGAACATAGAACAATACAGCACAGAACAGGCCCTTCGGCCCACGATGTTGTGCCGAACATTTGTCCTAGCTTAAGCACCTATCCATGTACCTATCCAATTGCCGCTTAAAGGTCACCAATGATTCTGACTCTGCCACTCCAACAGGCAGCGCATTCCATGCCCCCACCACTCTCTGGGTAAAGAACCTACCCCTGACATCCCCCCTATACCTTCCACCCTTCACCTTAAATTTATGTCCCCTCGTAACACTCTGTTGTACCTGGGGGAAAAAAGTCTCTGACTGTCTACTTTATCTATTCCCCTGATCATCTTATAAACCTCTATCAAGTCACCCCTCATCCTTCGCCGTTCCAATGAGAACAGGCCTAGCACTCTCAACCTATCCTCGTACGACCTATTCTCCATTCCAGGCAACATCCTGGTAAATCTCCTCTGCACCCTCTCCAAAGCTTCCACATCTTTCCTCAAATGAGGCGATCAGAACTGCACGCAGTACTCCAAATGTGGCCTTACTAAGGTCCTGTACTGCTGCAACATCACCTCACAACTCTTGAATTCAATCCCTCTGCTAATGAACGGTAATACATCATAGGCCTTCTTACAAGCTCTATCCACCTGAGTGGCAACTTTCAAAGAGCTATGAACATAGACCCCAAGATCCCTCTGCTCCTCCACCTTACTCAGAACCCTACCGTTAACCCTGTATTCCGCATTCTTATTTGTCCTTCCAAAATGGACAACCTCACACTTGACAGGGTTGAACTCCATCTGCCACTCCACAGCCCAGCTCTGTATCATATCTAAGTTCCTTTGCAGCTGACAACAGCCCTCCTCACTGTCTACAACTCCACCAATCTTCTGAAGACATCTGAAGATAATAAATAATATGTAAGAGTATGGGAGGAAATGTAGGAAATTGGCACTAGGTAACGATGCTTGTTTAATGTGCCAGGGCTAATATGAAGAGCCAAATGGCCTTCTTCTGCAATTCCATGAGTTCCACTATAGGACATTGGGGGAGGTCAAACCACACCCTGATTTTGTAGCAGTCATTGTGCTGTTTTCTGAGACTTAAATATCCAATAGCAGAGCCTATCACTCTGACAGCTACTTAGAGGGTGTGAGTATATAAGTTTAAGCGTGAGGTTTGAGTGGTGGATGATAAGGGGTTTAGAATGCCAGATAGGGAGGGTGCCAGGTGGATTGCACCAGGTGGATAGGGTGCCGGGTCAGTGACTAATTGTGTAGGGTAGTTACGGAGGCTGGGTGCGTTGACTGGAAGTAGTGTGGGATGTGAATTGTTGAAGCTAACGGGCAAAGTGGGTGGCTGGCAGTGCCAATCAAGCAGATACTTTGTGTCATGGATGGTGTTGAGTTTCTCAAGTGTTATTGGAGCTGTACACATCCATGCAATTGGAGGGTATTCCAACATACACCTGAATTATGCCTTGTGGACTAATTGTGCCAAATGATTATTTCTAGAATATTTCACACCACTGAAGTTGAGAAGACTGATCTGAGTTTTCTGGCCTTAACTCTTCACCCAAATTTTAACAAGATGTAATGCTTTCAAATCTCCAGTCCTCTGGCACTGTCCTTGAGGCTAGGGAAGACTGAAAGATTGTGACCAGTGTCTCTGCACTTTCCAGTCTCATTCACCTCAGTATCTTTGAATGCACCATATCCAGGTTCAGTGTCTCAGCAACTTTAAGTACTGACATCCCGTTCTATTCCTCCTGCAACAATGAACAACTTGACATCGTCCCACATTGCATTCCATCTGCCAGACTTTTATCCACTCACTAACTATATCTGCAAACTCTTATGTCTTCTTTACAATATATTTTCCTATTATCTTTGTGTCATGTGTATGTTTTGACACCCCTCATCTGAGTCATTGATGTAAATTGTAAAAGGTTGAGTCTCCAGCAAGACCCCTGTAGGGCTCCACAAATCACATCCTGACAGTCAGATAAGAACCCAATTATTTATCCCCTACAGTTTTCTATCACACTAATAAGATGCCTCCTACATCATGAGCTGTTATTTTCCTGCAATGACACTTGATGTAGTACTTTGTCAAATGGCTTTTGGAAATCCATGTATAATACGTCTACAGACTCCCCTATGTCTACAATGGACAATACTCCTTCCCCTTCACAAAACCATGCTGATCCTTCCCTTGTGGGTTTCTAAGTGCCCAGCAATAATCTCTTCAATAGTCAATTCCCTGTGACAGAAGTCAAGCTAACTGGACCCATAGTTTCCAGTACTTTTTTGCCTCCCTCCCTTCTTGACCAGAGGGATTATATTTGCTAATTTCCAATCTGCTGGAACCTCACCTCCCTCCTAAATTTTGGGAATATTGGAAAGTACTTGGTCCACTCATTTCTAAGAACTAGTGCCTTCTTTCTTGTTGGACTGGGATTACATTGTTGTCAAAAATGCTCCTGAGCACAATCTAGGAACTCTCGACCTTTTCTGTCCTTTGCTGTACCACGACCCAAGTCTATGTGCGGATAATTCAAGTCCCCCATTATAGCTACCCTATACATGTCCCTGTAATTTCCTTGCATGCCTGTTCCTTTCCATCCTCCCTACTAGTTGATGGCTGATAGATTACACCATAACGTTTTGGTTCCAGCCAAATTGACCCTGTTCTTGAACCATCCGGGACATCTGCTTTCTTCAATTCAACATTCCTCTCCTTGAGAATATCCAACACCTAGTCCTGCACTTTATTAAAACCTGTTATTTCCACAACAACATACTTTAACCTGCAGCCTATGCCTGCAATTCTGAAAATTCCACACATTTCATACACGCACAGTCGCCCTGATTTACATTTGAATGAAACTGCAGAGGCTGAAGATGTGAAACAAAGATAGACATTTGCTGGAGAAACTCAGCAGATCTGGAAGCATCTGTGGACAGAAAACAGAATTAATGTTTCAGGTCCAGTGACTTGTTGGGTTGAAGGGCCTGTTACCATATTGTAGGGATTCTATGATTCTATGACTTTTTTTTAGATGTTAATACTTTCAGTCTTACTCTGACCTCATCTGTCAAGACTATAAGACAAACATAGGAACAGAAGTAGGCCATTCAGCCCATTGAGTCTGTCTCACCATTCAATGAGATCATGGCTGATCGGGTAATCTTCAACTCCACTTTCCTGCCTTTTCCCTATAATCCTTGATTCCCTTCCTGATTAGAAATCTACCTACCTCAGCCTTGAATATACTTAATGACCCAGTCTCGATAGCCCTCTGTGCTAAAGAATTCCACAGATTCTCCACTGTTTGAGAGAAAAAGGTTCATCCTCATTTCTGTCTTAAACGCGCACCCCTTATTCTGAGGTAATCCTCCCTGGTTAGAGACTCTCCCAGTAAGGAAAGCAACCTTTTCATATCTACCCTATCAAGGTCCCTCTTGTATGTTTCTGTAAGATCTCCTCCCATTCTTCAAAACTCCAATGAGTCCAGGCACAACATACTCAGCTTCCTGTCATAACAAAAGCTTAACGTATGTTTCAGAAAGTTCTCCAGTGGCTATGAGCTACTTGGCACCATTGAGAGGTTGTGAAAGGGGCATGAGCTCCAGTTCTTTTTTTCCTAAATGTCCATAAACTCATTAGGGAAGAATTGCACATCAAGTGCAATTAATTCCTCTTCAGCATCTTGAGTTGGCATCCTTTAGCAAGGAAGCAAAATAATGTAGATGGCAGAAATCTGAAATAAATTGCAGGAGATGCTGGAGGATTAATGTTTCGAGTCTGATATGACTCACTTCTGGAACTGAGCCCTCCTTTGACCCGTTGAGTTAAGGATTTTAATATTTTTGAGCAGTCAGTGAAGTTTCAGATTAATGGAGTGTCTCAAACTGAGAAATAGTTGACCCTTGGGCGTTATTCCTTTGTTAATTAAAGAAACGAGGTTTGTGCAGGCAAAACTAGAATTACTGACACCCTGTGCAGTTTCTGAGGAATCGAAAGATATTCTTTATGTCTGTGCATGTCTGAGACACTAAAATGCAGAAGTTATGTTTCAAAAGGCATAACACAAAAAGGACATTTCATGGCCTGGGGTAAGTCTTAAAATTTGATTTCTCTGTTTGCGAAATTGTCCACCAGTCAGTGTAGTTTATTGTTTATCATCATTTAGACAGCACCACTTGAAGAAGTATCATATAGTAATTGGAAGATGAGTGGATTACTGCATTTCACTTCACACTGAAGATCTGAGTTCAGTTTTCCTGAAGGTGATGAACTGATGTTCTTTCCACGTGCACTGATGCCAAACTGTTTCCTCTACATCTGCAACATCCACCCTGAAGAAGGCTAAGGGCAACAGATACATGGGAACACTGGCCCCTGCAAATCCCTCTCCAAGCCACGACCATCCTGACTTGGAAATATATTGCCGCTCCTTCACTGTCGCTGGGTCACAATCCTGGGACTGTCAGCACCGTGAGTGTGCCTACCCTAAATGGATTGCAGCAGTTCAAAAAGCCCCCTCACCATCACTGAGCCATCATGGTGGCTCAGTGGTTAACAATGCTACCTCATGGGGCCAGAGACCCAGGTTCGAATCCAGCTTCAGGTGACTGTCTGTGTGGAGTTTGCACATTCTCCCCGTCTCTGCATAGGTTTCCTACGGGTGCTCCGGTTTCCTCCCACAGTCTAAAGATGTGCAGGTTAGGTGACTTGGTCATGCTAAATTGTCCATAGAGTGCATGGATGTGCAGGCTAGGTGTGTTAACCATGGGAAATGCAGGGTTGCAGGGATTGGGTGCATATGGGTCTGATGCTCTTCAGAGGGTTGATGTGGACTCAATGGGCCGAATGGCCTGTAGGAATTCTATGATGATCACATTCTCAGGGGCTAACTAGGGATGGACAAAAAATGTTGGCCCAGCCAATGAAAGGAGAAGGGGAGGACTGGAGATCAGAGTCGAAGAGTGTGGTGCTGGAAAAGCACAGCTGGTCAGGCAGCATCCGAGGAGCAGGAGAATCAACGTTGTGGGCACAAGCCCTTCATCAGGAATGTGGTCGGGTGGTAACAATCAAAAAGTTCACTGCCCCCTCTGACCTATCACCTTCTCTCTCACCTTCATCCACCTATCGGTTTCCCTGCCACCTCCCCTCAACCTCCACCCCCCTCCCTCTCATTTATCTCTCAGCTCCCTGGCCTACAAGCCTCATTCCTGATGAAGGGCTTGTGCCCAAAATGTCAATTCTTCTGCTCCTCGGATACTGCGTAATCTACTGTGCTTTTCCAGCACCACACTCTCGACCCCAGCCAATGAAACCCACATCCCATGAATGAACATAGAAAGAAAGTTTTTGGATGAATTTACAATAGAAAGCAGCTTGTAATCCAATGCAATGTGACATCAGCCATGGCTCAGTAACAGTAAATTCAAGGCCAGTTTAGAAACAGCAATTAAAGGATTAAAATTATGAGATCTGATTTTACAGCTTGTGTTTCCTGGAGGTTTAGAAAATGAGGAGAATGATTTGATGAAGTTGTCTGGAATGATTAAAGGATTATGGAGGTTTTTGGAATCTGTAGAATAAATTTTTGAACTAATGAAGAATTTGTTTTGAAAACATTTAACCGATTTGATGAGGTGGACATGGAGAAGTTTGCTTCTGTTCTCCAGAGCCCTGATCCAAAAGGGAATTGTTCAATCTGGGAATTACAGGCTTTCTGATTGGCTGCTGGATGGTGATGTTGTTACAATGAGCATGATGTGTGACCAATGGCCAGAGGGCTGGGGCAGTTTGAGTGAAGGTCATGTGTTGAAACTTTCAAGAATGTGTCGAACCTGAGGTGGGAAATGTCCAGATCGAGTGTAACCTCTTTATCTTGGAGCAGAAGGAAGTTGTCAGTGTGATTGATTGCACAGCTCAAACCCCACCAGCTCCTGATCTCGCTCAAGGTGATTATCATGCCTGGTAGCTCTGTTAGCGCCCTGATGAACTTAGCCCGCTGCTCCATCTTTCTCAGACCCCCAAACCTGAGCTACATGGGGTTATAAATCATCGTACAGTCAGGACTGCCACTGCTGGCTTCAGCTCCTGTTAGCTCAAATACCACAAGGCAGTATTCCTTTAATTCGGCTTCACTGCCATTCCATGCTCGAACTGTCTCTCCCCAGCAGCCTTCCCCTCAAATCTCTGATGTGCAATAAATGTACAATTTTAATTCAGCTTGTGCAGTGAAATGCTTATCAAACAGTTTATTGTTAGCAGGCAACTCGGAACTTGGAACATTCAAGCTGTATTTAATGCTTTCAACAACATTATGATAACACTCAGATTTTTACCTTCATCTTCAAATAATCTTGATGTCTCTCTCTGTCTTCTCTCCAATGAGGTAACATTTGTTTTGTTAATTGTATATGCCTTTAATGTTCTTTTCTGGTGAATAATATGCTCATCACGGCAAAATAGAGGAACAGGTTACGGCTCCTCAGCTCCTGCATTTCAATAGAAACTTAAAAAAGGAGGAGTAGGCCATTTGGCACGTGTTGTTGACACTATTATGGAACAAAAACTATTGATGGGGAGAAAGTGAATTGATGTTTCAGGATCATCATCTTATGATGAAAGTTCATCGACTGAAAATCTCCGATGTTTTACAGCACAGAGCGAAGCTATTCAGTCTGTCATGCCTACACTGTCTCATGAAGTGAGCGCTATTACCTAGTACCAATCTGTCACTTTTTCTCTCAAACTCATGCATTGTATTTCTATCCAAATAACCATCCAACTCCCTCTTGAATGCCTTGGTTGAACCTGCCCCTACCACATTTCTAGCCAGCGCACACCAGACCTTAAATACTCACCTGGGTGAAAAAAGTTTTCTCATGTCACCCTTGCTTCTTTTGTAGATCACTTTAAATCTATGTCCCTCTTGTTCTTGTGCCTCTTACGAGTGGGGACAGCTTCCTCCATCTACTCTGTCCAGCCTGATCATGATTTTGAAAACCTCGTTCAAATCTCCTCGCAACCTTCTCTCTCTAGGGAGAACAGTCCCAGTTTCCTCAATCTATCCTCATCGCTGAAGTTTCTCATTCCTGGAACCATTCTTGCAAACTTCTTCTGCACTCCCTCCATTGCATTCACATCTTTCCTATAACGTGCTGCCCACAGCTGTATGCATCACACCAGTTGGGGTCTAACAAGGGTCTTGTACACTGGCTGGAATGTCCTACTCATTTTTCTCAGGATGCTGTCAACACAAACAAGGGCAAGTTACACCTGACCCCTTTATGCCAGAGAGCAACGTGAGCAGGAAATCCCATCGGGAATGTGTAGATCAGGTACCTCAGGGGTCACCAGGTAAGCTTTCATTTGAATCACTTCTTAGGACAATGAATTTCTACCCCACCTCAATCTGCTGGCCAATCGGAGGCTGCCCGAAACAGTGCTCCACAGCGCCCCTATAGCACAGTGCTGACACAGCAATCCAGAGGTCGGCATGGTGACACAGTGGTTAGCACTGCTGCCTGAGAGCGCCAGGGACCTGGGTTCAATTCCCGCCTCGGGCGCCTGTCTCTGTGGGGTTTGCACATTCTCCCCATGTCTGCGTGGGTCTCCTCCGGGTGCTCTGGTTTCCTCCCACAGTCCAAAGATGTGCAGGTTAGTTGAATTGGCCATGCTAAATTGCCCATAGTGTTAGGTGAAGGGGTAAATGTAGGGAATAGGTCTGGGTGGGTTGCTCTTTGGAGGCTTGGTGTGGATTTTTTGGGCTGAAGGGCCTGTTTCCGTACTGTAAGTAATCTAATCTAAGTTCAAGGACCTTGATCAGATGGGCCAATGGGCTGAGAAGTGGCAGATGGAGTTTAATTCAGATAAATGCGAGGTGCTGCATTTTGGGAAAGCAAATCTTAGTGGGATTTATATACTTAATGGTAAGGGCCTAGGGAGCATTGCTGAACAAAGAGACCCTGGAGTGCAGATTCATAGCTCCTTGAAAGTGGAGTCGCAGGTAGATAGAATAGTGAAGAAGGCGTTTGGTATGCTTTCCTTTATTGGTCAGAGTATTGAGTACAGGAGTTGGGAGGTCATGTTGCGGCTGTACAGGACATTGGTTAGGCCACTGTTGGAATATTGTGTGCAATTCTGGTCTCCTTCCTATCGGAAAGATGTTGTGAAACTTGAAAGAATTCAGAAAAGATTTACAAGGATGTTGCCAGGGTTGGAGGATCTGAGCTACAGGGAGAGGCTGAACAAACTGGGGCTGTTTTCCCTGGAGCGTCAGAGGCTGAGGGGTGACCTTATAGAGGTTTACAAAATTATGAGGGGCATGGATAGGATAAATAGACAAAGTATTGGGGAGTCCAGAACTAGAGTGCATAAGCTTAGGGTGAGAGGGGAAAGATATAAAAGAGACCTAAGGGGCAACTTTTTCATGCAGAGGGTGGTACGTGTATGGAATGAGCTGCCAGAGGATGTGGTGGAGGCTGGTACAATTGTAACATTTAAGAGGCATTTGGATGGGTATATGAATAGGAAGGGTTTGGAGGGGTATGGGCTGAGTGCTGGCAGGTGGGACTAGATTGGGTTGGCTATGAACCTGCACTCCAAGGTCTCTTTGTTCAGTAACACTCCCCAGGACCTTACCATTAAGTGTATAAGTCCTGCTAAGATTTGCTTTTCAAATTGCAGCACCTCGCATTTATCTAAATTCAACTCCATCTGCCACTTCTCAGCCCATTGGCCCATCTGATCAAGATCCTGCTGCAATCTGAGGTAACCTTCTTCGCTGTCCACTACACCTCCAATTTTGGTGTCATCTGCAAACTTACTAATTGTGCCTCCTATCATTTATCCAAATCATTTATATAAATGATGAAAAGTAGTGGACCCAGCACCGATCCTTGTGTCACTCCACTGGTCATAGGCCTCCAGTCTAAAAAACAACCCTCCACCACCACCCTCTGTCTTCTACCTTTGAGCCAGTTCTACATCCAAATGGCTAGTTCTCCCTGTATTCCATGAGACGTAACCTTGCTAACCAGTCTCCCATGGAGAACCTTGTCGAACACCTTCCTGAAGTCCATTTGGATCTCATCTACTGCACTGCCCTCTTTGTTACTTCTTCAAAAATCTCAATCAAGTTTGTGAGACATGATTCCCCAAGCCTAAAGACATGTTGACTTACCCTAATCAGACCCTAACCCCTTTCCTCCCAACTCATCTCTCCCCTGTCCAACCTCTCCAGAACCTATCCCCCCTCCCCCATTGCAGACTCTAATACCCCATCTCCCCTCTCGAGACTGCAATGGCCCTTCTGTAAGAGTGCCTTATATTCTGATGGGTTAAACTTTTCTCAGATTTCAATTAGCCCCTTCAGACATTAACTGGCTTATTTAATGGACAACGATAAAAATCACCCAACACCAGGTTATTATTCAACAGGATTATTTGGAAGCACCAGCTTTCGGAGTGCTGGAGCAGGTTCATAAGACACAGAATTTGTTGAATTTATAACCTGGCATTGTGTGATTTTTAACTTTGTCTATCCCAGTCCACATTATTTAATGGGAAGGAGAAATGTTTGTTATAGGACAGAGTGCAGAAAGGGCCTGACATATGAATAGCAGTGCATGGGGGAGGAGGAGGCTAACAGACAATGCAAGGAAAAGCTGGATACAGAGGTGCAGCTAGTTATAGCAGAATCAGTACCAATGCTTGCTGCTTGGGAAAGGGACTCAGTGGCATTGATGTCAATTTATTGAACTCAACAGTGAGGGCAGAATGCTGAAAGGTCCTTCTTTGGAAGGTTAGGGTCTGTTCTTCAAGGTTATTTTGAGCTGCGTAGAAACAGGAGGATTTTGTTTCTATTTAGATCACAAATTATCAAGTAAAACAATTTTGTTCTGGGCTTATTCCCATCTTTCTCCCCTTGAATATAATGGGCACTGTATCAGAGTGTATAAAGTACATGCAGAAATCACGGCTAGTCGTAAAATGGAACAGGTTTACAATAATGAAGCATTAATGCCTTAATGCCGTTTGAGTCAGACATGGGAAGGACAATGCAAACTGCCCATCTTTCAGCTGCTGAAATTGAAACTAATGCCTTGCATTCTACTCCCTGGACACTTTGTAAATGCTTTTTGAATGGAAATTTCAAGTGATTGAGCTATTTTGAAAGAAATTGTGTTTTGAGAACTTTTCAAAGCATGTTAAAATGGAACACATTGACATTGTTATCTCAGCAGATGGAAGGACACAGCCAATTCAAAAGCTGCGTTATCTCCCACGGCAACACAAAACTAGTCATTATGATGTCTTCATCTCAAGAAGGCTGGCTGCTAAGCAACCAGCCCTTGTATAGATGTTGGACCAGCTCAGAGTTTGCTACTTAATGCTGACTGACAAAGAATAGAAACAGCAACGTGGGAAGCAAGAACTGTGAGACTCAATGGAACAAGGGTAAAGTAGCGCAGATGCTGGAAAAGTGAGATAAAAACAGGAAATCCTCAGCAGGTTTTGACATCATTGGTGGAGAGTGCAAAGCAGATTTAGCAGGCGGAAAGGAACAGGGGTGCAGGAGAGAGGGAGATGGAGAGCTTCACATTCCCCAGGGAGAACACATTGGCAGCTCGCCTTGTTTAGAAGGTCACCCCTTAAGCCATGAGGTAGTGATGGTGGGCTCATTGGGCTCCTCCTGAGACGTCCACCCCTCACTGCAGGCAATGTCCCATCCTCAGGAGCTACCAGGGCAATGAGATTCGTCAGCAGCCCTGGTGACGTCAGAGCTGAGGTGTATGATTTCTGGCTAATCCAGGTAAATGGCTGAGGAATTTCAGAAGATGGTAAGGCTTTGGGAACTAGAGAGTTCAGTTACTTAGAGAGGTGTGAAGAAGGCTATGGGCAGGTAGGGTTCGTAGTGTGGGTGGGTAGGAGTGTCAACTTCAATATGCTGCTTTATCTATCCATTTGCCAGAGTTCTGATAGATTAGATTCCCTACAGTATGGAAACAGGCCATTCAGCCCAACAGATCCACACTGACCCTCCGAAGAGTAACCCACCTATACCCATTCCCCATATTGACCCCTGACTAATGCACCTAACACTATGGGCAATTTAGCATGGCCAGTTCAACTGACCTGCACATTTTTGGATTGAGGGCGGAAACCGGAGCACCCAGAGGAATCTCACACAGACATGAGGAGAATGTGCAAACTCCACGCAGACAGTCACCCGAGGTGGGAATCGAACCCGGGTCCCTGGCACTGTGAGGCAGCAGTGCTAACCACTCAGTCACCGTGCTGCCCTGTGATGAATTCTGATGAATTGCGTTTGTTTTTCATTCACAAGGTGCTGGCATTTTTGCCAACTTACCCAGAGGGCAGTTCAGACTCAACCACACATCCATCAGTCTGGAGTTTAGATGTAGACCAGACCAGGTAAGGACAAAAAACTTCCTTCCCCAAAAGACATGAGTGAATCTGATGGAATTTATGATATTCCACAATGGAATGCCCTGCCAGTAACAGTGGTGGACTCTCTCTCTTTATGGGCATTTAAACAGGCATTGGATAGGCATATGGAGGATAGTGGGCTAGTGTAGGTTAGGTGGGCTTGGATCAGCGCAACATCGAGGGCTGAAGGGCCTGTACTGCGCTGAATTTTTCTATGTTTTATGTTCTATGTTCTAATGGCTGTATGGTCATTATTAGATCAGCTCCTTATTTTAGATTTTTATTGAATTGGTTAAGGGTTCTAGATTGTTCTTCCTATGACATTTAAATTGTGCCACAGCCTCTTTCTGTCGTATCAGACTGGAACCATTATCTCTGTTTCTACCTCCGCATCTGCTGAGTTTCTCCAGCACTTCCTGTGTTTATTGCCCACAGATGTCAAATGGGGAATCTCTTCACCAAAGCCAATCCCCAGAAAACACTCAAAGCTGAAATCACAGTGATTGCCCCAATCTGGGTTTGAGCCCAGACTAAACTTCCTTGAAGTGAGAAGCTATTGTGTGCATCAAATGATCTGGCTCACCCATCTGAATGCTTCCCCATTGACAAATTTAATCTTGTGATTTCAGACTGTGTAGTCAATTCAGGTTAGTAATGATTGTGCAGTTTTTAAATGTCAAAACACTTGTAACATTTCTTCAAAATTAATCCATTTCTATGTGCAGAAGGGTGAACTTATAGTCATAGAGTCATAAAAATGTACAGCACGGAAATAAACCCTTCAATCTAACTTTTCCATGCCACCCAGATTTGCGAAATTAATCTAGCCCCATTTGCCAGCTTTTAGCTCATATTTCTCTAAATACTTCCTATCCATATACCCATCCAGATGCCTTTTAAATGTTGTAATTGACCAGCCTCCACCACTTCCTCTGGCAGCTCATTCCATTCGTGCACCACCCTCTGAAAAGATTGCCCCTCAGGTTCCTTTTATATCTTTCCTCTCTCACCCTAAACCTATGCCCTCTAATTTTGGACTCCCCCAACCCAGGGAAAAGATCTTGTCTGTTCACCCTATCCATGCTCCTCATGATTTTATAAACCTCTATAAGGACACCCCTCAGCGTCTGAAACTCTAGGGAAATTAGCTCCAGCCTATTCCACCTCTCCCTACAGCTCAAGCCCTCAAACCCTGGCAACATCCTTGTAAATCTATTCTGCACCCTTTCAGGTTTATTAGCATCTTTTCTAAAGCAGGGAGATCAGACATGAACGCAGTAGCCTCACAATGTCCTGTACAGCTCAACTCCCAACTCCTATACTCATTGCAATGATCAATAAAGGTGAGCATACCAAATGCCTTCTTCACTACTCTATCTACCTGCAACTCTGCTTTCAAGGAACTAAGCACCTACACTCCAAGGTCTCTGTTTGACAATACAATTTGGCAGGGGAATGGGAACTGGATCTATGGCTCGGGGATGGGGTAGCTGGTGAACAGGCAGATACAATGTGCAGAGAGTCTGTGAGGAAGGATAGACAGTTGATAGGGCAAATTTGCAGTCAATGTGATGGTTTGAAGTGTGTCTTTTTTAACACAACAAGTTTCAGGAATAAGGGTGATGAACTTAGAGAATAGATCAGCTCTTGGAGCTGCAATGTTGTTGGTATTATGAAGACTTGGGCATCACAGGGGCAGGAGTGGTTATTGGATGTTCCAGCGTTTAGATGTTTCAAAAATAATAGGGAAGGAGGTAAAAGAAGTGAGGGACTGGCATTGCTAATCAGGGATAGTATCACAGCTGCAGAAAGGGAGGTCGTCGAGGAAGAGTTGTTCACTGAGTCAGTCTGGGTGGAAGTCAGAAACAGGAAAAGGGCAGTCACTTTACTGGGAGCAGTGGTAGTAGAGTCAGATACATTCGGGATATTTAAGCAACAGTTGGATAGGCAGATGAATGATATTAAAATGTAGGATATATAGGTTAATTTGATCTTAGAGTAGGATAAAAGGACTGCACAACATCAAGGGCCCTGTACTGTGCAGTACTGTTTTATGTTCTATGCTCTAATGCTCCCAAGACCTTACCATTAATTATTTAAGTCCTATCCTGATTTGACTTTTTAAAATGCAACATCTCACATTTATCTAAATTAAACTGTAACCACCACTCCTTGCCCATTAGCCCATCTGCTGAAGGTCCTGTTGTACCAAGAGATTACCTTCTTCTCTGTTCACTACACTATAACTTTGGTGTCATCTACAAACTTACTAACCATCCCTCCTATGTTCTCATCTAAATCATTTACATAAATGACAAAAAGTAAAGGACCCAGTACTGATCCTGTGGCACACCACTGGTCACAGGCCTCCACTCTGAAAAACATCCCTCTACCACTAACCTCTGTCTCCTACCTTTGAGCCAGTTCTGTATCCAAATGGTTAGGTTTCTCTGTATTTCATTTGACCAGCCTTGCTAACTAGACGACCATGAGGAACCTTGTCGTAAGCCTTACCGAAGACCATATATAGACAAGGCATTTATTTATTTTTTTGTTCATTCACGGGATGAGGGCATTGCTGGCTAGACCTGTCAAGGTCTCAGAACAGCCAGAGAAATTTCACAGCATCTTTGGGTTACTTTTGTCGTTTTAGCAAGTTTACAGACATCAGATAGTGACCATATGAGCAGTCCTGGCTGTTTATTGACAGAATAACAGTGGCCAGAACACAGAGAGAACGCTCCTCCTTTCTTAAAAATATTGAACTGAGAATTTTCATATCCATTTGAGAGAGAGTTGAGAGGGGAACTTTGATTTAGCCTTAATCCTAATCCTAATTCTAACCCTAACTTTTACGCAAAACATAACTCTAACCTGAAACTAATCCGAACACTGAATTTAACCCTAATCCTAAAACTAATCTGAATCCTAATCCAAAGGTAACTCTAATCCTAACCATAATACTAATCGTAACAATAAATCCAATCCTAATCTTAAGAGTAACCCAAACCCTAATGCTAATGCTAAACTGAACCCTAATCCTAATCCTAACACTAGCCCTAACCCCAACTATAACCTTAAAACTAACCCTAACTCTATTCATAACCCTAACCCAAGACCGCACCCTAACCCGAACCCTAACCCGAACACTAATACTAATGTTAATGCTAATCCTCATCCTAACTATACCGCAAAGCCTAATCCTGACCCAAACCTTAATCGTAATCTTAATGCTAACTTTAACCCTATTTTTATGCCTACTCCTAACTCTAACCCTATCCCTATCCCAATCCCTATCCCTATTCTTAACCCTAACCCTAACCCTAACACATTGTAAAACTCACACTCTGGCTTTGGACGTAGGATCATCAGCCAATTTAGAACCCATCAGAGTCATGCAAGTCGTCCTCAATCCTAAGGGATTTGTGAACAGAATATGATCATGTTGAGAGGCTTCTCTGAAAATAACAGGTTGAATAAATTGAGTCTGTGTTCTCGGAGATAAATGGCCTGATTGAAGCGTAAATGAATTTCATGGAGAGTCAATAGAGAAGTTGCTGAAAAGTTGCTTTGTCTGTTGGGAGGGTGTAAAGTTTGGGGGTGCCTTCTGGATGAAGGTTAGAACATTTGGACTGTGATGAGGAGAAATTTATTCACGCAGGTGATTGTGCGTTTTTAGGATCGTCTGTCCCAGAGAGTTGGCGTTGTTCAGTGGTTAAGTTTCATCAACAGATTTTTGGTCTCCAGGGGTGTCAAGAGCTATAAATTGGAATTAATGTCAAAGGTCAGTATAGCAGGTGACTGCTTCAGTGCTCCCCTGGGAGAATTGTGTTAGGTCATCAACTCTGTGACTGGGGCGTGAATCTCCAGCCTTCTCATTCAGAGACCTACACTAACGAGGCATTTTAATGAAGTTACGATCAATGAAAAGATACATTGAACATGTTCTTAATGGGAAAGGCTTTCAGTAGGAGCAAAGAGGATTGCCGTCTCTGTAATGAAAAAGGATAGTGTGCTAAACTTCGCCTTAAAGGTGTTGGGAAAGTAGTGTTTCAGTCATATAAAACTTTGGTCTCATCCCACCAGGGGTACCGTATCTATTTCTGGTCACGATATCTCTGGAAGGTGCCTCGGACTAAATGCAGTGCCACAGGTGTCTCTTCCTTATCTCTCCCAACATCTCCTGCTTCTCATGTACCATGCATGGTGAAAAATGTTTTCTCTGTGTGTTGTTAAGCGTTTATTTCTGATTTGCTCTGCTCAAAGACACTGTTCTGTTGTTATCGTCTGTTATAATAAATTATTTTTCCTCTCAGCATATCTGGTTTATCATTGCTGCTGAATCTGAAGTACATAAGAAACAAGAGTGAGAGTAGTCCATTCACCCCCGTGAACCTGCCCTGTTATTCTGGAAAACCATCGCCGATTTTTGACATTTATTTTCCACTTTCCTGCTCTTGATCCTCCTGGTGACCAAGAACCTATTAATCTCTGTTTTGAATAAATATAACTGAACATCCACTGTTGCTGAGGTAGACAATTTCAAACACTCACAAACCACTGATGAAGAGATACCTTCTTATCTCAGCCTGACTGCTCAATTCCTGTTCCTGAATGTGTCCCCTTGCTCTCGAATTGCCTTCCAGGGGAAAGAATCTCTCAGCAATGTCTCTTAAAACCCCCCAAATGTTTTTAAGCTTCTAAACTACAGAGAACATAGGCCCGATTTACTGAATCTTGTGGCAAAGGACAACTGTTTCATCCAAACGATTTTTCTTCTTAGGGATTGTTTGGGATCAGGAAAGACATGTTTCCACTCTGGTTCAATGGGTTTGAGATGGCTGATGGTCTGATGCACAACCTGCAGACTCTGCTACATGAGCGGCAACTGGGGTTTGAGGAGTGAGTGGGGGGCACATTGTTTAGAGGTTTGTCTGCTCCCTCCACTGCCATGACTTCTGCTGCTGACAAAGTCTCTCTGTAATTGGTGCCTTCTCAAATGAACCTTCTCCGTTTGGCCATCCACAGGCCTGAGACTCCCAAACATTAGCAGCTGAAGACCAATCCTGGAACCTAGAGGTGTTTGCCACTTCTGCCAGTGAGTGGTACTGGGTAAGGGTTGTTTGAGATGGTTCAGCACCACCAATCCTCTTTTGCCTTTCCTTTTTTGTGGGTCTATCTAGTGATTATGGGTAGGGAATACAGCATTGTAGAGTATCTGCAAAAGAGACTCTGCCCTTAAAGAATAAAATGGTTTATTGCATGATAACAATAAGTGCAACTACATTTGGTTCAGGGTAATTACGAGCACCTTGTGGAGCTGATACAGATAGACCTCCTCCATCTGAAAGGGAGAATAGGACTCCTCATCTCCATCACTAACTCTGCAATATTAGTAGAATGGGTAGAACCAAAGTAACATGAATATTAACCCTGTCAGCTCCATTACCTTATACAATTTCTCCCGCAACCTTTCTTGTCCACAGTTAATCCATTACATTTTCATGTATTATAACTATGTTCATTTACTACAATCCCCATCTCTCCCACGTCTCTGACTTCATAAATGCAGTTGGCCTGGATGTCTCAATTTTCTGTGAACTCACTCATAGAGTCATAGAGATGTACAGCATGGAAACAGACCCTTCGGTCCAACCTGTGCATACCGACCAGATATCCCAACCCAATCTAGTCCCACCTGGCCCATATCCCTCCAAACCCTTCTTATTCATATACCCATCCAAATGCCTCTTAAATGTTGCAATTGCTCTTCGGAATTGGGGAATAGCAGTTCGCTTGGTGGAGGACAGTTGACCGTGATTCTAATTTGTGAGTAATTTTCCTGATGGAGGATCATTTAGTTATCAAATATCCTTCACAGGGCATGTTGTTCAATGTTGTTGGTCCATTAATTTACCGAGAGGACCATTAACCTCCTGAGTTTCCTTTGCAGAGGACCCCTTTTCTGATATCTTACATTGTTGCCTCAGGCCTCTATCTGGGTAACGTTCAGGTATAGAAGAAATGAGCAAACTAAACAAAAACAGAGAATGCCAATAAAAATCACAAAGAGACCTTGGAGTGCAGGTTCATAGCTCCTTGCAAGTAGAGTTGCAGGTAGATAGGACAGTGAAGAAGGCATTTAGTATGCTTTCCTTTATTGGTCAGTGCATTTAGTCTCGGAGTTGAGAGGTCATGTTGCGGCTGAACAGGACATTGGTTAGGCCACTTTTGGAATATTGCATGCAGTTCTGGTATCCCTCCAATAGAAAGGATGTTGTGAAATTTGAAAGGGTTCAGAAAAGATTTATGAGGACGTTGGGGTATTTGAGCGAGAGGGAGGGGCTGAATAGGCTGGGCCTTTTTCCCCTGGAGCATTGGACGTGAGGGGTGACTTTATCGAGGTTTCTAAAATCATTAAGGGCAAGGGTAATGTCCATATTCAAGGTCCTTTCCTTAGAGTAGGTGAGTCCAAAACTAGATGATATAGGTTTAAGGTGAGAGAGAGAAAAGATTTAAAAGGGACCTAAGGGGCAATGTTTTCACTTAGACGATGCTGTGAGTATGGAATGAGCTGCTAGAGGAAGTGGTGGAGGTTGGTACAATTACACCATTTAAGAGGTATCTGGATGGGTATATGAATAGGAAGAGTTTAGAGGGATATGGGCCAAGTGTTGGCAAATGGGACTAGATTGGGTTGGGATATTTGGTTGGCATGGACGAGTTGGACCGAAGGGTCTGTTTCCATGCTGTACAGCTCTATGATGATGCCTGGCTGCATCTGGAAACAGAGAAAGCAGAGTTAATGTTTTGAATCCAGTTCCCTTTCTTTTGAAAGTGAGATTCTTCAGCAGTTCCAATTTTTGTTTCAGATCTTCAGCAGCTGCAGATCTTTGTTTTATTTTATGAGCCAAGTCAAACTTGACTCATGCTTGCTTTGAAGGTGTTAATGCCACACGTTCACTGCTATTATGAATCATATCAGTTCCTGGCAGGACCAGCAGGAGCATTAACACCTGAACTGTGCCAGAAGTTAAACACCCACCACTGTGGGGGAAATCACTTCACCTTTCTGCTGTGTAACCAACAGAGGAGGAGGGAAAGAATTCATTCTGACCTTACCCTTCTGCAAAGCTCAGGAGATTGAAAGATCCAGACAGAGGGCTATGGAAGACTTGGCAATGCAGCAAGCTATTAACTCCAATCTACACCTGGGGCTTACAATTGTGACTGGAGCGCTATAGGACAGGATATTGAACTGTTGTCACTGCAGTCAGACAAAGTTGACCAGTCACTGCCAGATCCAAGCCTACCACCAACATAACAACAAGCTGCATGGATGATTGAAAGTTTTGATCCCGGCATGTGCATTGTGGAAGTGTCATCTCTAGAGGAGGTACAATGGAGAACATCAGGCCCAGAAACTCTAGCTGTGGTGTCACTGCAAAGTGATAGTTATGGCTGCAATCCAATTGGACAGGCAGTCTGTTGAGCCGGCTCTTTAGACATTTGGTGAAGCTATGGTTGCTGTATACCAGGCAGGTCCTATCAGTGCCCTCCCCAAAACCCCTCCTCAGCAAGTCATAAAAACATAGGCATTGAAGTAGGCCATTCAACCCCTCAAGCCTCTTCCACCCTTCAGTAAGATGGGTCATTCAGTAACTATCACTGCTACCTCACAGCACCAGGGTCGTGGGTTTGATTCCACTCTCAAGCAACAGTCTGTGTAGTGTTCACTTATTCTCCCTGTGTCTGTGTGGCTTTACTCCGGGTGCTCTGGTAGGTTGGCTGTGTTGCCTATAGTGTCCAGGGATGTGCAGGCTAAGTGGGCAAGCCACAGTAAGTGTGAAAGTTATGGGGGTAGGGTCTGGGTCTGGGCGGAATCCTCTACAGAGGACTTGATGGGCTGAATGGCCACTTTCCACATTGTAAGGATTCTATGATTAACTTCTATATGAAATCTGTGGTCTAACTCAATATTTCTGCTTTTGGTCTCTCTCCTGTTTTATCTTTTCTTAAAAGACAATCTTTCTCAGATTTAAAATTAACAACTGATCCCGCTGCTTGTGGAAGAGAATTTGAAACCTCTCCCACCCTTTGTGTGTAGACGTGCTGCCTAACATCTCTCCTGAATGGTCGGGCTCTGATATTTAAGCAATGCCACATATTTCTAGAATCCAGAACCGGTGGAAATGATTTATCTCTAACTACTCTGTTAATTTCCTGTTAATGTCCTGAAGACATCGATCAGATCATGCCTTAACCTTTTCAATTCCAAAGAAAACAGGCCACATTTGTACAACCTCTCTTCACAACTTAACCCCTTACGTCCAAGCATCATTCTTTTAATCTTATATAGTTCTCCCTCCAAGGCCAATCTATCCTTCTGAAGGTGTGGTGCCCAGATCTGCTCACAGTGGGGTCTAACCAGGACAAATACAGCCTGGAGCGGCTACCTTGCTTTCACCCATTGTGATGAGCAATCCAATTGGATTGCTGAGTGTCCACTGCTACTTAAAGTCATAGAGATGTACAACATGGAAACAGACCCTTTGGTCCAACCTGTCCATGCTGACCAGATATCCCAACCCAATCTAGTCCCACCTGCCAGCACCCGGCCCATATCACTTCAAACCCTTCCTATTCATTTTACCCATCCAAATGCCTCTTAAATGTTGCAATTGTACCAGCCTCCACCACTTCCTCTGGCAGCTCATTCCATACACATATGTCCCTCTCTGTGTGAAAAAGTTGCCCCTTAGGTTTCTTTTAAATCTTTCCCCTCTCACCCTAAACCTATGCCCTCTAGTTCTGGACTCCCCAACCCCAGGGAAAAGACTTTGCCTATTTACCCTATCCATGCCCCCATAATTTTGTAAACCTCTATAAGGTCACCCCTCAGCCTCTGATGCTCCAGGGAAAACAGCCCAAGCCTGCTCAGCCTCTCCTTAAAGCTCAAATCCTCCAACCCTGGCAACATCCTTGTAAATCTTTTCTGAACTCTTTCAGGTTTCGCAACATCTTTCCGATAGGAAGGAGACCAGAATTGCACGCAATATTCCAACTGTGGCCTAACCAATATCCTGCACAGCCGCAACAAGACCTCCCCAACTCGATACTCTGACTCAATAAAGGAAAGCATACCAAACACCTTCGTCACTATCCTATCTACCTGCGACTCCACTTTCAAGGGCCTATGAGCCTGCATTCCAAGGTCTCTTTGTTCAGCAACACTCCCTAGGACATTACCATTAATTGTATAAGTCCTGCTAAGATTTGCTTTCCCAAAATGCAGGACCTCTCATTAATCTGAATTAAACTCCATCTGCCACTTCTCAGCCCATTGGCCCATCTGGTCCAGATCCTGCTGTAATCTGAGGTAACCTTCTTCGCTGACCACTACACCTCCAATTTTGGTGTCATCTGCAAACTTACTAACTGTACCTCTTATGCTCGCATCCAAATCATTTATGTAAATGACAAAAAGTAGAGGACCCAGCACCGATCCTTGTGGCACTCCATTGGTCACAGGCCTCCAGTCTGAAAAACAACCCTCCACCACCACCCTCTGTCTTCCACCTTTGAGCCAGTTCTGTATCCAAATGGCTAGTTCTCCCTGTATTCCATGAGATCTAACCTTGCTAATCAGTCTCCCATTGGGAACCTTGTCTGGCCTTCACTGGCCTTTGCCCCTCTCTTGGATTTTGAGTCCCCAGTTTCCCCACGCCAGGTAGAAAGCAATCTCAGAGCTGACCTTGGATATGTACAGGTGGTTACGTGATTACACTTAGAATAAAGTGACACTGACTGTTCAGGCACTGATGAATCCTGGCCTAGGACCATTCATCCCTTGTAACTCAGACCTATTTGTACATGTTCCAGTGGCCATTTTGATGGTCATCTTGGCATTCAGGCCAATTATGGCCACCTTGCAGACAATACAGCTTTCGGGACTCTTGATTCTGGCCACAGTGTCTATTCCCCTGACTATGCTAACCCTGATCTTTTCTCCCACCTCTTGAATGGCTTCCTGTACCATGGGTTCTACGGTCAGTTTGCTCATCCTCTCCACAGCCCAAACTCTCATCCAACATAACGCTCCAACATTTTAGATAAGCTCAAGGGCTGAGGCTCCTTCAGCACTACCTCCTGGGAGCCCTCCACCTGTTTAGCTGGTGGTTACACCTTCCTGTTCCTGTCCCTGACATTTGAGGTCATTAAACTAAGGGGTGTGACTGCCTCCTCAAACACAGTGTCCAGGAAACTCTTCCTCTCTCTGATGAGTCACAGTGTTCAATGATCAGACTCATCAACTCTGACCCGGAGCTCCACAAGCAACCAACACTTGCTACAGATGTGGTCACAATCGCTCCCACACCATGTAGTTACAACACATTGCCTGGCCTGACATCACTATCTTAATTACTTAGGTTATAATTTGGCATTAAAAAATCATAATAGTCTTTTAGTTTCTAGCCTGTAAATATTTCCCTATTTACTTTCGATTTGAAAGTTACTTATAATAGATAGTCAAATTAGTAGCTACAAGCAACCAATGAAGTAATGGTTTAGCTGTGATGTCACTCTTTTGTGCTGGGCCCCAGATCCTGGGTTTTAATTAATTTTGTTTTTAGAAAACAAAACCTTGAGCCAAAGAAAGCAAGCGTAAAGCACCTCTTCCTTTCTGCATCAAATTCACACACTCTGCCTCCAAATCCCCTGGATACTAACTCCAGCTGTGTCTCACTCTGGATGTGATCTCTCCTTTCTGTCAGTGTGAAGCTTTCTGATCGTATGTTTTCAACAGGTCCTTTCCAAAATAAAATCATTATCCTTTCCAGTATTGGTTTCTTCCCACAAACCTTGCTGAGTTTTGACATTCTGATCTGTTTGCAGTAGTGTTTTCCAGACCTCCTAAGATCGGCACAGTGGCATAAGGGTGGCACAAGGGCGGCACGGTGGCACAGTGGTTAGCACTGCTGTCTCACAGCGCCTGTAGACCCGGGTTCAATTCCCGACTCAGGCGACTGACTGTGTGGAGTTTGCACGTTCTCCCCGTGTCTGCGTGGGTTTCCTCCGGGTGCTCCGGTTTCCTCCCACAGTCCAAAGATGTGCAGGTCAGGTGAATTGGCCATGCTAAATTGCCCGTAGTGTTAGGTAAGGGGTAAATGTAGGGGTATGGGTGGGTTGCGCTTCGGCGGGTCGGTGTGGACTTGTGGGGCCGAAGGGCCTGTTTCCACACTGTAATGTAATCTAATCTAATCCTAATCCTACATTAGGAGTTTGAAGTCTTCAATGCCTTTTGAGATTACTGACCCTGAGACCACTGACAGAGCCCTCGCTGTATACCTGGCAATGCTCCAGTGTACTCTTTCAAACACTAGTCACCTACGATTGTGACATGACCTTATTTCTCAAAAGTATTTGTTCTCAAATAACTTGCTGCATCTTTAGTCTGCCCAGTTTACAATACATTACGGGAATATCAGAACAACCCTGGTCACTGTTACGTTCTTGCTCAAGATGAATGAAGAAACAATGAGTTTCTAATTGAATTTCTTTCTTGCAATGCACTTGAAAAAAGATTCTATGTTTTTAAATCTCGACATGGTTGGCTGAGATTAAATGGGAGTCTAGTTTAGAGTGGTGCTGGAAAAGCACAGCAGTTCAGGCAGCATCTGAGAAGCAGTAAAATCGACGTTTCGGGCAAAAGACCTTCATCAAGAATACCTGCTTTTACTGCTTCTCGGAATCTGCCTGAACTGCTGTGCTTTTCCAGCACCACTCTAATCTAGACTCTGGTTTCCAGCATCTGCAGTTGTTGTTTTTACCTACCGTGAGATTAAATAGGAGGTAGAGTTCTGCACTAAGTGGGTCAACCCTTTCAAGTTTTTCCAATTCCCATACCCCTCGCCACTGAGACACTGTCTGAATCTAAAGCTTTTTAAAGTTCATTCACAGGATGAGGTCATCGCTGTCTAGGCCAGCATTTATTGTCCATCCCTAGTTGCCCAGAGGGCAGTTAAGAGGCAACCACATTGTTGTGGGTTTAGAGTCACATTTAAGTCAGACCAGGTAAAATGGGAGAGTTCCTTCCCTAAAGGACGTTGGTGAACTAGGTGGGCTTTTTTTCTGACAGTCAAAAATGGACTTACAGTCGTCATTAGGCTCTTAATTCCAGATTTGTTTTCTTGAATTCAAATTCCGCCATTGGCTGTGGTAGGATTCAAACCTGGGTCCCGGGACCATTACCTGGTCCTTTAGATGATCAGTTCAGTGATAATCCCACTTGGCTGTCACCTCCCCTGTAATGATTAGAATAAGCTTCCATTTGTTCAGGTAGCATATTTCTACTTTTCATCTGCAATAATTTAGATTTCTTCCAATAAATATCAGATAATAATAGAATTGTCAAATTTAAAGTTAGTGAAAAGATTTCCAGCAAATATTTTGTTTTGATTAATAAAGCATTCATATCTATGAGTGAATAATACACTGTAATAAGAATTTAAAGTGTGCAGATTTGTAAAAAAAAAAATTAAAATTGGCATTAATGATGTGTCACTGTTGAGGATATCGCTATGTATGTTATTGTTTTAAACTCTGTGTGCTTTAGGGAAGGAAATCTGCTGCCATTACTCGGTCTGGCCTGCATGTAGCAGCAGACCAACTCTCAACCTCCCTCTGCGCAATAGGAATGGACAGTAAATGTTGGCATGACCAGTAACATTCATATCCCATGAGTTAATTAAGAAATAAAACACCATTCTCCTCACTATTGTAGCCCCTGGCCATCTTTGTGTCATGTGCAAACTTACTTATCATACCTCCCACATTCTCATTAACAACATTTCTGAAAACCACAAACACTACGTGACCTAGCATTGAACCCATTGGTTCAAACGCATGATGCTCAAAGAGTTCATACCTTTATAAAATCCACAAAACTGATCTTGTGTTGGGCTGCACACTGGCCTTCAGTCACACAAACAGCCCTCTCTGTCTCCTCTTAGTAAACCAGTTTTGGGTCCATCTTGCCAAGTTACCTTGGATGTCATGAGATTTTAACTAATTTTTAAAAATGTTCATCTTAGCTTCTGCAAAGAGAATCTTTCACCCTCCTCCTACTGTAAAGCCCCACAATATAAACAAACTTCCATTAACACTCCAAGAGGACTTCAGTCAAGTGTTACCTGACCCATACTAATTTTAATAACAGGAGTAAGCAATTCAGTCCCTGGTCACAGAAGTAGACAAACATACACATGCCACTAGTTTAAAATCCACACCTAAACCAATACATGAATGAACGAATATAAATGATACACCCTTATCACAATGTTGTGGTGTAACTTGTAGCATACTCATACCCTTGACTATCATTCCATCTACACCACATTGTCTCTTCTCTGGATTGTAATTTCTACTTCTTCAGCCAAGGTATCTGGTCTAATATGAAAATGAGCTTGGCAGTGGAATCAAGCTTAAATTGAATAAGATGTCCCTTGCTATGAAGAAATTCTATGAATCTCGGATTATTGGGAACACCAAGTTTTTCTGTAAATGCCTTTGATAACTTCCTGAAAAGAGATTGCTGGACCATATTAAGGTCTGTGCGTGTGTAACCTCCTTTTTTGCTGCAACTCAGCAACTGTCTCCTATGTCTGCACTGAGTGTTTGAATTTGATATAATTCTGTATCTAAGGAACTGTTACGTCATGCAGTCAGTCTGATAATCTTTATGGTTTACCTCTGACCTGGAATTTGCTGGAAAGTATTAAAACTGTTTCCATTATTCCTCAAGGCTCTGTAAAGCTAATTTAAATCTGTATTATTTTAATATTGTTCCTACTCTGCCTTAAACTTGTTTTCTTATATTCACAAATGCCACTTCACGTTCAGTTATTGTAGACCTTGCTAAAGTGCATTCAGCATTCTACAGATTTCCCTTCATTTTTAAACTCTGTATTACTGTAAGATTTACAGAGTCATAGAAACACAGATTATGTTAAAAATTTCAATAAAATGTTTAATTATGTTACGAGCTGTTCTGTAGTGATTTACTGTTTTCAAGATTTTAAATTTTCTGTCTTTCTGTTATGCAGAATATTAATGTAGTGCCATTTTCGTTGAGCTTCAAGAAGGATTTCTGGGATGAGCCCAAGTGAGTTTTCATCTGTTATTGTCTTAAATTCTGACACCGCCCGATTCTCTCATTCACTGGAGCCAGAGTTAATTGTCACTGCTAGGGCATCCTGGGATTGCAGAAGGTGGCACCATCTTGAAAGGACCGCTGAACACATGGTCAAGCACTGCCAATCTGGAACAGCCCTGTACAGTTTGTGACATTTGTCCTGGGTACAACTGACAAGGGGAATATAGTGCCCTGCTTTGCAGGGGTCCTGCTTGACAGCTTGGTGCAGATGAGGGACCATTTCCCCCCAGGACCAGCAGGGGAGGTCATGGCAACAGACCATGCCAACCTGGCCCATGGTTGTCATCTAGTTTAATGTGGTCTCAACCATGTGGAGGAATGGCCAGCACTGTAGGATAAAAGTCACTGATTGGCAAGTGCCACTATCTAATCTCCACTACCTCACACTCACTCTATCTCTGCTAATGCAGCCACCTCCCACCAATCATGCTCGACCTCTCTCATTATTACCTGCAATAGATTCCAATGCTTTACCAATGAGTTACGTTGCGCGAGTTGGTGTGTGTTTCTCTCTCCCTTCTGTAGCCTGTCACCTTTATTAGGAAATGCAACCAAGAGTTTAGTACAGAGGACAGAAACAGGGGATTTCTTTGTAGCAGTGGAAAGGGCAATGGAGAGTTCTCTGCCATGTTTCAGCAGCCATGATCTACCATCCTTAGGGCAGCACAGTGGCTCAGTGGTTAGCACTGCTGCCTCACAGCGCCAGGGACCTGGGTTCAATTCCAGCCTTGGGTGACTGTCTGTGTGGAGTTTGCACATTCTCCCTGTGTCTGCGTGGGTTTCCTTCAGATGCTCTGGTTTCCTCCCACAGTCCAAAGATGTGCAGGTTAGGGTGGATTGTCCATGCTAAAGTACCCATAGTACAAGGAATGTGTGAGCTAGGAGTACTAACCATGGGAAATGCAGAGCTACAGGAATAGGGTAGAAAGTTAGGTCTGGGTGGGATGCACTTGGGAGAGTTGGTGTAGAACCAATGGGTCAAATGGCCTGCTTCCACACTGTAGGAATTCTCTGATTCAATGATCCCATTGGATGACAGAGCAGACCTGATGGCTGACTTCTACACTTTGCAGGTTATGGCCTATGCCATTCTTACTGTATAGCAAGAAGGTCATTAGATTGAACCCCACTCCAGAATGACAAGGGTATTATTGCATTGGACAACTGTGGTCTGAATCCCTCAGATTCCTGCCAATTAAAAGAAACAATTTGCACTGATATCACACCTTGTTGAATGATGATTCCTTACCTTGAATACCTTGGTGAATGATCCAGCTGGTAGATTTGCTGCAATCATCCTCTTTCCTGGAAGTAATCTGCAGGGATCTGCTTAATCTAGTGTGGTAAGGGCAAACCACTTGATCATCCAATGAGAAGTGGATTTGTGCCTGGGTATGATGTCGCTTAATGCTTTTACAGCAGCTAGGAACAAGTTAGACTGATGTGATAAACATTGTTCCAGTGACGATGAGGGAGATATCAATGTAATGTCATTCTCCTCTGAGATCGGCCATTATTTTTTTGCCCACCTGAGTCCAGATCATCCAAGTGGGTGGTACCTAATGCATTCCACAGGATTAACCCCTTCAGACTGTCACACCCTCAAACAGCTGACCTTAGAATGGAAAGGGCATTCTAACCAATTAAGTATTTTGGAAATCTCAGCACTGGTATAATGTAGGAAAGTACACCATCAAAAGTTCTGACAAATAGAAATGAGTTAATTAACCTGACAATTTTCTTCTGTTTATTTATTGAGTAATAAATATTGGCCAAGGTGATTCTATTCTGGTAAATGAAGAAAATGTCCAACAGTTTTACAAGACGGTAGACAGTAATCTACTTTAACATCTCACTGTCCACCCTATCTAATTCTCTGACCTTGTATGCCTCTATTAAGTCACCTCATAAACTTCTTCTCTCATGAAAACAGCCTCAAGTCCCTCAGTCTTTCCTAGTAAGAGCTTCCCTCCATATCAGGCAACATCCTAGTAAAACTCCTCTGAACCCTTTCCAAAGCTTCCACATCCTTCCTATAATGTGATGACCAGAACTGTACGCAGTACGCCAAATGTAGCTGCACCAGAGATTTGTACAGCTGCAACATGACCTCATGGCTCTGAAACTCAATTCCTCTATTAATGAAAAGCTAAAACACCATATGCCTTCTTAACAACCCTATCAACCTTGGTGGAAACTTTCAATGATCTATGTACCTGGACACACAGCTCTCTCTGCTCATCTACACTCCCAAGAATCTTACCATTAGCCCAGTACTCTGTAATTCCTGTTATTCCTTCCAAAGTGAATCACCTCACACTTTTCCACATTAAACTCCATTTGCCACCTCTCAGCGCAGCTCTGCAGCTTATCTATGTCCCTCTGTAACCTACAACATCCTTCAGCACAGTCCACAACTCCACCGACCTAAGTGTCATCTGCAAATTTACTAACCCATCCATCTATGCCCTCATCCAGGTCATTTAGAACATAGAACATAGAACAGTACAGCACAGAACAGGCCCTTCAGCCCACAATGTTGTGTCGACCACTGATCCTCATGTATGCACCCTCAGATTTCTGTGACCATATGCATGTCCAGCAGTCTCTTAAATGTCCCCAATGACCTCGCTTCCACAACTGCTGCTGGCAACGCATTCCATGCTCTCACAACTCTATGCATAAAGAACCCGCCTCTGACATCCCTTCTATATTTTCCACCAACCAGCTTAAAACTATGACCCCTCGTGTTAACAATTTCTGCCCTGGGAAATAGTCTCTGGCTATCGACTCTATCTATGCCTCTCATTATCTTGTATACCTCAATTAGGTCCCCTCTCTTCCTCCTTTTCTCCAATGAAAAATGTCTGAACTCAGTCAACCTCTCTTCATAAGATAAGCCCTCCAGTCCAGACAACATCCTGGTAAACCTCCTCTGAACCCTCTCCAAAGCATCCACATCTTTCCTATAATACGGCGAGCTGAAAAATGTGTTGCTGGAAAAGCGCAGCAGGTCAGGCAGCATCCAAGGAGCAGGAGAATCGACGTTTCGGGCATAAGCCCTTCTTCAGGAATCAATATAATAGGGCGGCCAGAACTGGACGCAGTATTCCAAGTGCGGTCTAACCAAAGTTTTATAGAGCTGCAACAAGATCTCACGGCTCTTAAACTCAATTCCCCTGTTAATGAAAGCCAAAACACATATGCTTTCTTAACAATCCTATCCACTTGGGTGGCAATTTTTAGGGATCTATGTACCTGAACACCAAGATCCCTCTGTTCCTCCACACTGCCAAGAATCCTGTCTTTAATCCTGTACTCAGCTTTCAAGTTCGACCTTCCAAAATGCATCACCTTGCATTTATCCAGGTTGAACTCCATCTGCCACCTCTCAGCCCATCTCTGCATCCTGTCAATGTCCCGCTGCAGCCTACAACAGCCCTCTATATTGTCAACGACACCTCCAACCTTTGTGTCGTCTGCAAACTTGCTAACACATCCTTCAATCTCCTCATCCAAGTCATTAATAAAAATTACAAAGTGTAGAGGCCCAAGAACACCGCTTGGAACACCACTCACCACAGACTTCCAGACGGAATACTTTCCTTCCACTACCACTCGCTGTCTTCTGTTGACCAGCCAATTCTGTATCCAGACAGCTAAGTTCCCTTGCATCCCAATCTTCCTGACCTTCTGAACGAACCTACCATGGGGCACCTTACCAAATACTTTGGTGAAGTCCATGTACATCACATCCACTGCTCGACCCTCATCAACTTGTCTAGTAACATCCTTAAAGAACTCGATAAGGTTTGTGAGGCATGACCTGCCCCTCACAAAGCCATGCTGACTGCCTTTAATCAAGCCATGCTCTTCCAGATGGTCATAAATCCTATCCCTCAGAATCCTTTCTAACACCTTGTAGATGACAGACATGAGACTTATTGGTCTGTAATTGTCGGGGATTTCCCTATTTCCTTTCTTGAAGAGAGGAATTACATTTGCCTCCCTCCAGTCCTCAGGTACGACTCCAGTGGAGAGCGAGGATGCAAAGATCTTTGCAAGCGGTGAAACAATTACATTTCCCTCTTCCCAAAGCAGCCGAGGACAAATCTGATCTGGCCCTGGTGACTAGTCAATCTTAATGTTTGTCAAAATTTTCAACACATCAGCTTCCTCAATCTCTATCTGTTCCAGCGTGCTTACCTGCTCCTCAAAGGTTTCATTCACTACAAGGCCCTTTTCTTTAGTAAAGACAGAAGCAAAAACCTCATTTAGGGCTTCCCCTACCTCCTCAGACTCTATACACAAGTTCCCTGTGCTATCCCTGATCGGCCCTACTCTTTCTTTGAACATTCTCTTATTCCTCACATATGTGTAAAATGCCTTTGGATTCTCCCTAATTCTTCCTGCCAAGCCTTTTTCGTGCCCCCTCCTGGCTCTCCTCAGACCACTTTTGAGCTCCTTCCTCACCTGCCTGTAATCCTCTAGAGCTGAGGAAGACCTTTGCTTCCTCCACCTTATGTAAGCTGCCTTCTTTCTTTTATGAGAAGCTCCTCTGCTCTCGTCATCCAAGGTTCCTTCTTGCCTGTCTCAGAGGAATACATTTATGCATCACTCGCAATAACTGTTCCTTAAACAGTCTCCACATGTCTATGGTGCCCTTACCATGGAACAATTGCTCCCAGTCCATGCTTCCCAACTCATGTCTGACAGCATCATAGTTTCCTCTTCCCCAATTAAATATCCTCCCGTTGTGCCTGCTTCTCTCCTTCTCCATAGCTATGTAGAATGTGAGGCAGTTGTGGTCACTATCACCAAAATGCTCTCCCACCGCAAGATCTGACACCTGCCCCGGCTCATTGCCGAATACCAAATCCAAAATGGCCTCTCCCCTCATCGGCCTGTCAACGTATTGAGTTAGGAAACCCTCCTGAACACACCTTACAAAAACAGCTCCTTCCAAACCATCTGCTCGAAGGAGGTTCCAATCAATATTGAGAAAGTTAAAGTCACCCATTACAACAACCCTACTACATTCACACTTTTCCGAAATCTACCGACCTATGCTTTCTTCCATCTCCCTGCTGCTATTGGGGGGCCTGTAGTAAACCCCTAACGATGTGACTGCTCCCTTGCTGTTCCTAATTTCCACCCATACTGACTCGGTAGGCAGATCTTCCTCGACAATGGAAGCTTCTGTAGCTGTGATACCCTCTCTAATTAGTAGTGTTACACCCCCTCCTCTTCCCCCCCCCCCTATTCTTTTTAAATGCTCTACACCCTGGAACATCCAACAACCATTCCTGCCCCTGAGAAACCCATGTCTCTGTTATGGCCACAACATCATAGCACCAGGTACTGATCCATGCTCTAAGTTCGTCACTTTTATTCCTGATACTCCTTGCATTAAAGCAAACAAACTTTAACCGATCCCTTGATTCTTTCCCAGGAAATTCCTTCCCACTGGCTGCGCTACCTCTTGCCTTTGCCTCATCGCCATCAACTCTCACCTCCGGTATACAGCTCAGGTTCCCACCCCCCTGCCATACTAGTTTAAACCCTCCTGAACCACTCGAACAAACCTTCCACCCAGGACATTGGTCCCCTTCCGGTTCAGATGCAACCCGTCCTTCTTGTACAGGTCCCACCTTCCCCAGAAGGCATCCCAATTATCTACATATCTGAAGCCCTCCCTCCTACACCAGCTACGCAGCCACGTGTTAAGCTGCGCCCGCTCCCTGTTCCTCGCCTCGCTATCTTGTGGCACCGGTAGTGAACCCGAGAACACTACTCTGTTCGACCCGCTTTGTAGCTTCCATCCTAACTCCCTGAAATCACTTTTATAAAAATGACAAACAGCAGTGGCTACAAAACAGATCATTGCGGTACCCCACTAGTAACTGAACTCCAGGTTGAACATTTCCCATCAACCACCACCCTCTGTCTTGTTACATAGAACATAGAACATAGAACATTACAGCACAGTACAGGCCCTTCGGCCCTCGATGTTGCGCCGACCTGTTATACCAATTTGAAGCCCATTCTAACCTACACTATTCCATGTATGTCCATATGTTTGTCCAATGACGACTTAAATGTATTTAAACTTGGCGAATCTACTACCGTTGCAGGCAAAGCATTCCAAATTTTTACTATTCTCTGAGTTACAGCTAGCCAATTTCTGATCCAAACCGCTAAAACACCCTCAATCCCATGCCTCTGTATATTCTGCAAAAGCCTACCATGGGGAACCTTATCAAAGGCTTCACTAAAATCCATATACACCACATCAACTGCTTTACCCTCATCCACCTGTTTGGTTACCTTCTCAAAGAACTCAATAAGTTTTGTGAGACACGACCTCCCTTCACAAAATCGTGTTGACTATCCATAATTAACTTATTCCTTTCTAGATGATTATAAATCCTATCTCTTATAATCCTTTCCAAAACATTGCTCACAACCGAAGTAAGGCTGACAGGTGTATAATTACCAGGGTTATCTCTACTCCCCTTCTTGTACAAGAGAACAACATTTGCCATCCTCCAATCTTCTGGCACTATTCCTGTCGACAATGATGACATAAAGATCAAAGCCAAATGCTCTGCAATCTCATCCCTGGCTTCCCAGAGAATCTGAGGATAAATTCTATCTGGCCCTGGCCATTCATCAATTTTCACACTTTCCAGAATTGCTCACACCTCCTTCTTATGAGCCTCAATCCTGTCTAGTCTAATCGCCTGTATCTCAGTATTCTCCTTGACAACATTGATCTATGTCTTGCTGTATCCTCTGACAATCCTCTTGACTATCTGTCACCTTGTATCCTGAGTTTTCATTTGCCCCTTCCTCCCTCCACCCGTTTGGTGATGGGTGAAAGACTGACTTCAAACCCCGTCAGCAACTCGCAGGCAATATAGCTGCCGCAGCCTCCAGGCAGCCAAATTCAACCCTGTCTCATAAATTATTTCTTAAATCTACTTCATAATCTCTTAGTCATAATGTGATTGAATGTGTTTTCCCAAAATGTTGACAGTATTACAAAACTAATGTTTCAGTAAGAGTTATGATCGTATTGGATTACTTAAGAAGATGTTTGTTGATTTTCTTTAGCGCTGCTTGCTTTGGGGGCTGTTGGTTAATAGACTGTGCTTGTTTCTGTACACAAGATATATATAAAATCCCCACAGTGTGGAAACAGGCCATTCAACCCAACAAGTCTACACTGACCCCCCCAAAGAACCTTCCACTCAGACCCCTACCCCATCCCTGTAACCCTGCATTCGCCATAGCTGATTCGCCCAGCCTAACCTGAACATCTTTGGACTGTGGGAGGAAACTAGAACACCCAGCACATATGTTGAGAATAAATGGTATGGATGTGTACAGTATGTATACATAGACAGAATGAAACACACCCTGAAAAACTCACATTGACATAGGCACACACTGATGTGAACTCAGAACAAAAAGACTTCTCAACACGTGTGTACTCGTACAAATAAACACTTGCACCACACGCGTATGTTCATAAACACGCTGATACATTCACATCGACACATACATGCACATAAAGACACACAGATGAACCCATTCCAGACACGGGGATAACATGCAAACTCCAGACAGACAGTTTCCTGAGGCTGCTATCAAACCTGGGTCCCTGATGGTATGAGGCAGCAATGCTAACCACTGAATCACTGTGCCACCCTCTTTACATGTTGGTATCCTATATGTAGTTACTTTTAAACACAACTGTCTGCCTCCAGCCTTGCTTATGGGTTTATGTTTCATTTGTTCATGAGTTGATTCATGCGCTTATTGTGTATGTATTCCATGTTTGCAAACAACACTGTGTACATACACAGGTATGTGGCTGTGAGGCCAGTGTCCATGTTAACCTGTGCATGTTCAAAATATTGGTTGATGGGGTATGGGCATTGTTAACAAGGGCAACATTATTGTCCATTGGAGTGGGTTTATCGGCCCTTTGAGAGGGTAATTAAAAGTCACCCACATTGTTGTGGGTCTGGAGTCACATGCATATCAGAATGAAGACAGTAGAATTCCTTTCTCCATAGGGCATTAGTGAACTAGACATATTTTTAACATCAATCATTAATGGTTATTGAAAATACCTTGAGATTCCTGATTTATTTCACCGTATAACCCAGTGCTGATGTGGTAGGATTTGAACACTTGTCACCACCTGCCCTCAACATGCCGTCGTTGTTTAAATGAGGTGACCTTCAGCTTCCAGTGAACCAGTGGGAGTCGGTGGTCCCCCTATTACTGTGGAAATACCAAAGGAATAGGTTCACCCGTGTGTCTACATGTGCATGTATGTGTCGATGTGAATGTATCAGCGTGTTTATGAACATACGCGTGTGGTGCAAGTGTTTATTTGTACGAGTACGCACATGTGTTGAGAAGTCTTTTTGTTGTGAGTTCACATCAGTGTGTGCCTATGTCAATGTGAGTTTTTCAGGGTGTGTTTCATTCTGTCTATGTATACATACTGTACACATCCATACCATTTATTCTCAACATATGTCTCTAGTAGAGCAGCAACTTAATTAAAACACCAAAAACAGCATCTATTAGCAATTCACAAAAAAATCAGTGCCTGTCTATTTCTACGTTTGCTGATTAGCATTAGGAGTGAGTGTGTGTGTGTGTGAGAGAGAGGAAGAATGTGTGTATGTGAGTGAATGTGTGTATGTGTGAGAGAGTGCGTGCCAGTATGCATGTGTGTGAGTGTGCATGTGTGTGTATATGTGTGAGTGTGTGTGTGTTTGTATGTGAGTGTAAGCATGTGACTGAGTACAAATGTGTGTGTTTGAATATGTGAGTGTACGCGATTGTATGTGAATGAGTGTATGAATGGATATGTGAGTGGGTGTAGGATTGTGTGAGTGTGTGTGTGAATATGTGAGTGAGTGTGTGTGTGTCTGTATGCGTGCGTGTGTGTGTGAGTGTGAGAGAGAGTATGTGAGTGAGTGTATGAACATGTGAGTGTGAGCGTGTGAGTGTGTGTGTTTGAGCAAGGTGAGGATTTGTTACTTGTGGGCGTTCTCAGAGAACAAAGGTCATTACCTCTCACTCAACTTTGTTTTTTACTTTAATGAAGCATGTAATTAAAATAAAACACATTAGCCAGTAACTGTCACCCACCAGTGAACTTGTTCATTTATGATTGCAAACAACCTTCACATTGAGCGGATTCGTGTACAGGAACAGGACTGCCATGTGACATTGACAGGGCATTGGTGGCTGTGATCTGGAAGGTGGATGAATCTGAGCTCAGACTGCCATCATCATCGTCAGAGGTCGAGATCATCGCTGGGTCGTGATTGCAAGCAGAACTTGGAGCATCGTTGGTTGAGCTGAGCTGCTATTGGTGGATCTTTATGTTGACTTCAGTCTAACACTACTTCTGTGACCAGCCGAGCAGAGCGATGGCTCTGTGTGCCAGTGCTCCAGACCTGGGCGAGGGGGTTTGTTGTACAGTCAGGGTTGGAGGAGGATCGCTGGGATGGCCCAGACCTTCTTTATGAAGACAGTCCTCCTGGATCGCTGTTGGTCCAAGCAGCAGATATTTTCAGCCTGTAGCATTTCCCCCGCGGGGGCTACTTTGATACAACCTTCAGGAATGTGAAGCAATGTGAGTGCCTCCTGAAACTATGCGAGGAGTAAGGAGGTGAGGGTCCCCTCTCCGTCCTGTCTGTGTGTCTACTTGCACTGAGGAGCCGGGTTGTTATAGCCCATATCTTCTGGCAGCAGATCTCCTGACCATCCTGGGAAGGTACACGCAGCTTGATAAAGGCAGTACTGATGTAGTGGACCCCTTTGAAATTTGGACCAGCATGCTGCACGTCAAGGTGACCCTGAGGGTGGATGCCAGTGGGCGCATTCTCCATGTGCCCTCCAGCTTTGAGATAGGAGGGAGCCGAGGCTACCTGATGTATGTGGAGTGTGTCAAACCTGTGGGAGGGCAGGACACAGGGAAACAGACTATAACATAAACCCTGTGTAGGAACAGGAGGGCCACCTGAATAAGGACTGTAGGGAGTCCAAGAGCAGTAACCTGTGCGGGGAATTGGACTACCTGTACAAGGGCCTGTCCAAGACAGGGTGGGAGTGCCATATTCGCTCAGATGGCCAGAGTTGGCAACACCAGTCTTGGATGCCCCTGATGACAGTAAGGTGTCACTCTCCAGCATGAAAACTGAAATATTGGGCAAATAGAAGGAGGGACAGGCCAGAGAAGAGGGACAGACCAGAGAGGAGGGGCAGGCTGGAGAGGAGGGGCAGGCTGGAGAGGAGGGACAGACCAGAGAGGAGGGACAGGCTGGAGAGGAGGGACAGACTAGAGAGGAGTGACAGGCCGGAGAGGAGGGGCAGACAAGAGAGGAGGGACAGACCAGAGAGGAGGGACAGACCAGAGAGGAGGGACAGGCTGGAGAGGAGGGACAGACCAGAGAGGAGGGACAGGCTGGAGAGGAGGGACAGGCTGGAGAGGAGTGACAGGCCGGAGAGGAGGGGCAGACAAGAGAGGAGGGACAGACCAGAGAGGAGGGACAGGCTGGAGAGGAGGGACAGGCTGGAGAGGAGGGGCAGACAAGAGAGGAGGGACAGACAAGAGAGGAGGGACAGACCAGAGAGGAGGGAGAGGCCAGTGAGGAGGGGAAGGGAGACAGCTGACAGGCACACAACAGACCCAATCTCCACCTGAACAGAATGAGCCAATGGAAGGAGTAGGCAGCTCTTCATGAGAGTCTTCAGGGTCATCAGTCTGTTCAGCTGAAGACCATGCTGCCCCAGTGCTGCCCTACCCTCTATCAATCCCATGGTGCAGTGGGTGTTGGTGTTATCCAATGCCTCCATTCTTACCCCAGCTGGAATATTCTTGTTGACCTCCTGCAGGTGAGTGAAAAGGTTCTCAGTTTTAGGTTAATTGGCACCGCCCACTGTGTTACACAGCCCTGGCCCATTCTGAGGCAGTTAGTGATTGTAGCTTCCCCCATTATCTTCCACGCCTCCTTCATTATGGACATGGCCCTCGAACAGATGAGATATATTCCTGCTTCTGAACCCTGGCCTCAATAATGTGAGAGATCAGCTGCTGTTCATCGCATCATTGAATCCCTACAGTGTGGAATCAGGTCATTCCTCACTGACCCTCTAAAAAAAACATGCCAATCAGAACCAACCCCTGTAACCTGCAATTCCCATGGCTAACCCACCTCACCTGCACGCCTTTAGACTGCGGGAAGAAACCCATGGGGAGAACGTGTAAACTCCAAACTGACAGTCACCCGTGGGTGGAATTGAAACTGGGTCCCTGACGCTGTGAGGCAGCAGTGCTGATCACTGAACCCCTGTGTCACCCCTAGTGGTGGTGAATTTTCAGGTATATTGGTGAATGGATCTTCTGGGAGGCAGAGAATGGTAGGAGGTCTGGTAGAAACACAGAAATAAATCTCAAAGTGCAAGACTATTCAATCGAAACCAATGGGAACATACTGTGAACTGAGTCAGGGTTGGGGAGGTGACAGACTAGTGGCATCAACACTGAACTGTTAATCCATAGGTCCAGGTAATGTTTGAATGACCCACATTCACATCTCACCATGGCAGAGGGGTTGAATTCAATGAAAATCTTGAATTAAGAGTCTCGACTACTTTGCGTGATTCTTATAAACGATTTGGATGTGAGCGTGAGAGGCAGACTTAGTAAGTTTGCAGATGACACCAAAATTGGAGGTGTAGTGGGCAGTGAAGAAGGTTACCTCAGATTACACCAGGATCTCTATCAGATGGGCCAATGGGCTGAGGAGTGGCAGATGGAGTTTAATTTAAATAAATGTGAGGTGCTGCATTTTGGGAAAGCAAATATTAACAGGACTTATTCACTTATTGGTAGCGTCCTGGGGAGTGTTGCTGACAAAGAGACCTTAGAGTGCAGGTTCATAGCTCCTTGAAAGTAGAGTTACAGGTAGATAGGATAGTGAAGAAGATATTTGGTATGTTTTTCTTTATTGGTCAGAGTATTGAATACAGGAGTTGGGAGGTCATGTTGTGGCTGTACAGGATGTTGGTTAGGCCACTTTTGGATTATAGCATCCCTCCTATCAGAAGGATATTGTGAAAGGGTTCAGAAAAGATTTTCAAGGATGTTGCCAGGGTTGGAGGATTTGGGCTATAAGGAGAGGCTGAATAGGCTGGGGCTGTTTTCCCTGGAGCGTCAGAGGCTGAGAGGTGACCTTTGGAAGGTGGCACAGTGTCTCAGTGGTTAGCACTGCTGCCTCAGAGCACCAGAGACCTGGGTTCAATTCCTGCCTCAGGCAACTGACTGTGTGGAGTTTGCACATTCTCCCCGTGTCTGCATGGGTTTCCTCCAGGTGCTCCAGTTTCCTCCCACAGTCCAAAAATGTGCAGGTTAGGTGAATTGGCCATGCTAAATTGCCCGTAGTGTTAGGTGAAGGGGTAAATGTACGGGAATGGGTCTGGGTAGGTTGCTGTTCGGCGGGTCGGTGTGGACTTGTTGGGCTGAAGGGCCTGTTTCCACACTGTAAGTAATCTAATCTTATAGAGGTTTATAAAATCATGAGGGATATGGGTAGGATAAATAGACAAAGTCTTTTTCCTGGGATGGGGGAGTCCAAAACTAGAGGGCATTTGTATAGAGTGAGAGGGGAAAGTTATAAAAGAGACCTAAGGGGCAACCTTTTCACACAGAGGGTGGTGCATGTATGGAATGAGCTGCCAGAGGAAGTGGTGGAGGCTGGTACAATTACAGCATTCAAGAGGCATTTGGATGGGTATATGAATAGGAAGGGTTTGGAGGGATATGGGCCAGGTACTGGCAGATGGGACTAGATTGGGTTGGGATATCTGGTCGGCATGGATGAGTTGGACCGAAGGGTCTGTTTCCGTGCTGTACATCTCTATGACTCTATGGTTCTATGATGACCATGTGTTGGTTGTCAGGAAAATCCCAAGTGGTTTGCCAATGTCCTTCCGGGAAGGAAATCTGCCATCCTTACTCAGTCTGGCCTACATGTGACTCCAGTCCCAAAGCAATGTGCTTGACTCTCAACTGCCCTCCTGGGTGGTCAATAACTGCTGGCCTAAACAGCGACATGTTCATCCCATGAGTGATTAAATGAAAAAGTGTGGGACGGACAGGTTGGAGCAGAATGCATTTCCTACTTGTCATTTCTCGTGCTATGGTATTAGACATTTCAGACATGTTAAATACTCCTGTCTCAGCGAAAGTGTGAAGCCCTGAGACTGAGCTCTGAACAGAACTGCAGGGTGTTATCAAAATAAATGCATCTGATGGATTGGATAGAACAGTTCCTATATTTTACTTGGCATGCATTTTCAGGCTTGTTTATGTTACCTCGAACGTACCTTGTTCAATCTCCGAATCTCCTTAACTTGCAAATTAATAATAATGTTTTTCCCTCATACTTTTACCAGACTGTTTCTCTTTTACATACATGTGACCTGTTGTAAATGGTAACAATTGATTTAATTAAAATTATTGCTCATTCTCAGCCTGACACATACTGCTTTGTTAAAAAGAAAATCCTTGTCTCTCATCTTTAATGCCATTGTAAGGAAGATACATAGGAATCCTGTTGGCGTTTTTGACTTTGGTCTCTGTGTCCAATGGATAAAGTGACCCTTCGATGGACAGGCATTAGGACTATAAGTAGTCAGTATCAAACACTGTTAGAATGTAGAGACATCGGAGCAAGCCTCTCGAACCTGTTCCACCATTCAATCAGATTGTGGCTGATCTGTGGCCTGACTCTATAACCTTGCCTTGCGCCCATATCCTTTAATATCTCTGCTTAACAAGAATTTATCCATCTCAGATTTAAAACTAACAACTGATCCAGCATTCACTGCTGGTTGTAGAAAAGTTCCAAACCTCTCCTGCCCTTTGTATGTCAAAATGTTTCCTAACATCTTTCCTAAATGGCATGGCCCTAATTTCTGATCTATGCCTCCTAGTTCTAGAATCCCCATCAGTGGAAATAGTTTATCTTTATTGACCTATAAGACCATAAGACATAGGAGCAGAAATTAGACCATTCAGCCCATTGAGTTTCTCAAGCCCATTCTCCTGCTTTCTCCCTGTAACCCTTGATCCCCTTGACAATCAAAAATCTATCTATCTCAGTCTTAAATAAACTCAATGGCCTGGCCTCAACAGCCTTCTGTGGCAGTGAATTCCATAGATTCACCGCGCTCTGGCTGAAGACGTATCTCCTTATCTCTGATCTAAAATGTCTTCCCTTTACTCTATGGCTGTGCCCTTGGGCCCTAGTCTCTCCTATCAATGAAAACATCTTCCCATTATCCACTCTGTCCAGGCCATTCAGTATTCTGTATGTTTCAGTTAGGTTCCCCCTCATTCTTCTAACCTCCATCAAGTATAAACCCAGAGTCCTAAAATGTTCTCCATATATTAAGTGTTTCATTCCAGGGACCATTCTCAAGAATCTCCTCTGAACACACTCCAAGGCCAGTATATCCTTCCTGAGATATGGGGCCCAAAACTGCGCACAATTCTCCAAATGTGGTCTGGGCAAAGCCTGATAGAGCCCTTAGAAGTACATCCCTGTTTCTATATTCATGTTCTCTCAAAATAAATGCCATCATGAGGCGGCACGGTGGCTCAGTGGTTAACACTGCTGCCTCGCAGCACCAGGGCCCCAGGTTCGGTTCCAGCCTCAGGCAACTGTTTGTGTGGAGTTTGCACATTCTCCCTGTGTCTGCGTGGGTTTCCTCCGCGTGTTTTGGTTTCCTCCCACAGTCACAAAGATGTGCAGGTCAGGTGAATTGGCCATGCTAAATTGCCCATAATGTTAGGTGCATTAGATTAGATTACTTACAGTGTGGAAACAGGCCCTTTGGCCCAACAAGTCCACACCGACCCGACAACCCACCCATACCCCTACATATACCCCTTACCTAACACTACGGGCAATTTAGCATGGCCAATTTACCTGACCCGCACATCTTTGGACTGTGGGAGGAAACCGGAGCACCCGGAGGAAACCCACGCAGACACAGGGAGAACGTGCAAACTCCACACAATCAGTCGCCTGAGTCGGGAATTGAACCCAGGTCCCTGGCGCTGTGAAGCAGCAGTGCTAACCACTGTGCCACCGTGCCGCCATTAGTCAGAGGAAAATGGGTCTGGGGGGTCAGTGTGGACTGGTTGGGCTGAAGGGCCTGTTTCCACACTGTGGGAATCGAATCTAACCTGAATCATTGCATTTGCCTTCCTAACATACTGACTCAACTGCAACCTTGAGAGAATCCTGGACTTGAACTCTGAAGTCTCTTTGTACTTCAGATTTCTGAATTCTCTCCTCACTGAGAAAATAGTCCATGCCTCTATTCTTCATACCAAGGTGCATGACCTCACACTTTCCCATGTTGTACTCCATCTGCCACTTCTTTGCCCACTCTCCTAACGTGTCCAAACCCTTCTGCAGCCTCCCCGCCTCCTCAATGCTATCTTTTCCAACACGTTAATAAATAAATGTGAATCATTGAGGCTCTAAGACCGATCTCTGTGGGACACCACTGGGGACACAGTTTGCCGCTTTGAGAACCTAACCATTACCCCTACTTTCTGTACATTCAACTTGTCTGTGTAATAAACTTGTAAAGGAACAAAGGTTTTTATTTTTATAGCGCTCTCCATGACACTGGGAGCACTTTCTCTGTAGCCAATGAAGTGTGGTCATTATTCCAATGTAGAAGGTATGGCCGTTGATTTAGTGCACCACAGGCTTCCAATGCTAATGTTGGATTTTGTCTCTTTGTGATAATGCTTGAGTGACAGAGATTGGCTTGGACACTGAGGAGAACTTCTGTGTTCTTCAAATCGATCTTACACCTGAGAGAGCAGACAGGGCTTTGGTTCAACATCTCACCCAAAAACCAGGGCCTCTGATACCATAACCCTCTCTCACTACTGCACTGAAATGTTCACCTCGATGCTATTCTCAAAGTTCTGGAGTGGGACTTTAACCCAACAATCAACAGACTTAAAGATGAAAGTGCTATGAACTGGGTCAAACTGACCTCAAATGAAGCATGAAAACAGAAAAACTCAAGATGGATAGAAGCAGACAGTTTTTTGCGAGCTCTTTTTGACTCACTCATGGGATGTGGGCATTGTTGGCTGGGTCAGCATTTATTGCCTATCCCTAATTGCCCCTTGAGAAGGTGAGGGTGAGCCGCCTTCTTGAAATGCTGCAGACCATGTGGTATAGACCCAGAATGCCCTTAGGGAGGGAATTCCACAATTTGTACACAGTGACAGTGAAGGAATGGCGATATATTTCCAAGTTGCGATGGTGCCTGGCTTGAAGGAGTTCAAAGTTTTGATCAAATTTTCCGCCTCAGTGCTTGAAATGAGTGACTCTGTCCTTTTAAACATTAATTTCCTTCTTCTGGATTCTCTCACAAGCTGAAACATCCTTTCCACCTTCAGTTTGAACACAAGGAGCCCAGTAAACCTTTGGAGTATGACTCTAACCCTGAAACCTTCTGACACAGAGACGGGAGTACCACATACTGAGCTATCAGTGACAATCGCTAACTGGCATTTAAATATCTGTGTGTTTAAAAAGGTGTGAAGTTATATTGAGAGACGCAGTTCCATCCTATTCCTCTGGTACCACAGAGTCTCTGCACTTGCAAAGCTTTCAGATGTTGCCTTAAATTTTCATCATTTGGGATGGCACAGTTGCTCACAGTACGAGGGACAGGCGTTCAATTTGGGCAACTGTCTGTGTGGAGTTTGCACTTTCTCCCTGTGTCTGTGTGGCTTTCCTCCGGGTGCTCCAGTCTCCCCCCACAGTCCAAAGGTTAAGAGGATTTGCCATGGGAAATTGTCCCATAGTGTCCCAGGGTGATACAGGCTTAGGGAATTAGCCATAGGGAATGTGAGGTTATGGGGATGGGTGGGGGGATGCGCTGCGTCTGGTCTTCGGCAGGTCTGTATGGTATTGATGGGCTGAATGTTCTCTTTCTGCACTATAGACATTCTATGATTGATATTCCCATTTCATATGGATCAGTTGTCAATTTTAAATCTGACTCATGAATTTTTGTTGAGCAAAAGTATTAAAGGGAAATGGGCCAAAGGCGGGTATATTATATTATATTATGTTGTATTCTATTATATTATATATATTAAGATGTATAGTTAGTAAGTTTACAGATGACACCAAAATTGGAGGTATAATGAACACTGAAGAAGATTATTCAAGATTACAACAGGACCTTGATCAGATGGGCTGATGGGCTGAGGAGTGGCAGATGGAGTTTAATTCAGATAAATGCAAGGTGATGCATTTTGGGAAAGCAAATCTTAGCAGGACTTATACACTTAATGGTAAGGTCCTAGAGAGTATTGCTGAATAAAGAGACCTTGGAGTGCAGGTTCATAGCTCCTTGAAAGTAGAGTCACAGGTAGATAGGATAGTGAAGAAGGTGTTTGGTATGTTTTCCTTTATTGGGTACAGGAGTTGGGAGGTCATGTTGTGGCTGTACAAGATATTGGTTAAGCTACTTTTGGAATATTGCGTGCAATTCAGGTCTCCTTCCTAACGGAAAGATGTTGTGAAACTTGAAAGGGTTCAGAAAAGATTTACTCCACTTCCAAGGAGCTATAAACCTGCACTCCAAGGTCTCTTTGTTCAGCAACACTCCCTCGGACCTTACCATTAAGGTATAAGTCCTGCTAAGATTTGCTTTCCCAAAATGCAGCACCTCGCATTTATCTAAATTAAACTCCATCTGCCACTTCTCGGCTGCAAATTTACTAACTATACCTCTTAATATATGTAATATAATATCATATAATATAACAATATAATATAATATAACATAATATACCCAGCTTTGGCCCATTTCCCTTTTGCTCAACAAAAATTCATGAGTCAGATTTAAAATTGGCAAAAGTTGGAGGATTTGAGCTGTGGCTGAGGGGCTGAACAGGCTGGGGCTGTTTTCCCTGCAGCATCGGAGGCTGAGGGGTGACCTTATACAGGTTTATAAAATCATGAGGGACATGGATAGGGTGATTAGACAAAGTCTTTCCCCTGGGGTGGGGGAGTCCAGAGCTAGAAGGTTTAGGTTTCAGGTGAGAAGGGAAAGATAGAATAAAGACCTAAGTGGGAAATTTTATCGCAGAGAGTGGTGCGTGTGTGGAATGAGCTGCCGGAGGAAGTGGTGGAGGCTGGTACAATTACAACATTTAAAAGGCATCTGGATATGAATAGGAAGGGTTTGGAGGGATATGGGCCAAGTGCTGGCAGGTGGGACTAGATTGGGTTGGGATATCTGGTCAGCATGGACGAGTTGGACCGAAGGGTCTGTTGCCACGCTGTACATCTCTATGACTGTATGGAGTTAGGCCACAGATCAGCCTGGGCCCCATTCAATGGTGAGGGGCTGAATGGCCTACTCCTGTTCCTATCATTCCTGTGTGTTTCTAGATCAATCAATCATGCATTCCTCCAAGGTTCTTAGAAGCAACAGTCAGAGATGCAAGCCTGCAATGGGAAGTCTTATCCTATCGTTCATGTAAATATTCCTTGTTTTTGTGGCTGGTTCCAGCATCAGAAACCCATCCATTACTTTGTGCATTCACTCAGTGACTTCTGACAGTTGACCCTGAGCTCCAACTTTATGACTGTCAGGGACCCTAAGGCAAAGTGCAAAGGTCAAGGAAAACAATCAGCAGATGCTATTTTAGTGAAACCGACTCTGTACAGCAGATGTTTTTATGCCCCCAAAGACACAACCCACCAGTGTTTATTTGCCATTGTTGACCTGGAGTTCTGGATATCTGAAAGAAACTTGTGAGCCACCTTGCTTGCCCCAGTTGTCATTATTATAATTGCAGTGAGGAATTTAGAAGAATCTTGTTGGCCAAAGAGTGGGAATGTTTGGGATAAACTAACTGGATCCTTATCCCAAGAGCAGACCAAAAACAAGTGGGAGGAGGCCATTCGGACCCTCAAGACACGAGGAGTAAGCCTGTCCAACAGACTTGGCCTATGGGCCATGGAGTGGTCACCAGCCTTTCAGCCCCTTTAGGGCGGCACAGTGGCACAGTGGTTAGCACTGCTGCCTCACAGCGCCAGAGATCCGGGTTCAATTCCCGCCTCAGACGACTGACTGTGTGGAGTTTGTACGTTCTCCCCGTGTCTGCGTGGGTTTCCTCCGGGTGCTCCGGTTTCCTCCCACAGTCCAAAGATGTGCGGGGTGAATTGGCCATGCTAAATTGCCCGTAGTGTTAGGTAAGGGGTAAATGTAGGGGTATGGGTGGGTTGCGCTTCGGCGGATCGGTGTGGACTTGTTGGGCTGAAGGGCCTGTTTCCACACTGTAATGTAATTTAATCTAATCTAATCTAATCTTTGTCCTAGACTCACTGAAGGACATGAAGTAGATTTGAGATTTGGTGTCGAGTTGATCATCCAATTACAAATGGCCTCTTTCCTGTATTTGCTGCAGATGTGTTTCATATGAGCTTCTCAGCAACATATGAAATATGAAACAGGAGCAGAAATAAACCATTTGGTCCCATCAGCCTGACCCACCATTCAATAAGACTACCGCTGATCTGTTTGTGCTTTGAGTTCAATTTCTAAATCTCACTCAGATAACCCTTGATTCTCCTGCCTAACAAGAATCAATCGGTCAAGAGCTGGAAACTGGGATGAGTGTCGTCAGATTTTGTTGTGCAGCGTAATCACAATGGGCTTTCCTCTGAGCTGTGAGAGTCAATGAGCCGACAGCTAAAGAACAATGTGATCAAACTCTGAGGCCTTTGCGACTATTCATACAATCAGCAAAAAGGGGTTTCCACTGGAAGGCAAAACCTAAACTGGGAACCATTGATTGAAAATCACATCATAGAATCCTACGGTGTGGGAACAGACCATTCAGCCCAATAAGTCCACCCTGACGAGCATCCTACCCAGATGCACCCACCTACCCCATCCCTGTAAGCCTGCATTTCTCATGGCTAATCCATCTAACATACACATCTCTGGACACTATGGGCAATTTAGCACAGCCAATCCATTCTATCCTGCATGTTTTTGGATAATGGGAGGAAACCACGTTCAAACTCCACACAGACAGTTGCCCAAGGCTGGAACTGAACCCAAGTTCCTGGTTCTGTAAGGCAACAGCGCTAACCACTGAGACACGGTGTCCCCACGGTCATGGCTTTCATTCCAGTAAGGAATGTAGAAGAATCTTGTTGGTCAGAGAGTGGTGAGAATATGGATGGTGTAGTGGAGGTGAATCATACTGATGGGGTGAAGAGGAGGTTGAAGTGCATGAGGAAACAGGGGGTTGTATTGATGGAGTTGGATGAAGAAGCTGGAAGAATGGACTGAATAACCTGAATCTGTCCTTAAAAATCATGGAATGTATTTTGTAATACTTTTCTTTACTTGTTTCTTTTCGACCTTTTGGTGTTATCTCCAACCTGATCGATTCTGACCAAGATAGTCTCAACAACTCTAAATTAGAGACTCCATGGTTTTGGAAGGGAAAATGAGTCATTGGTTGTGGTTCTGTTCGCCGAGCTGGAAGTTTTTTTTGCAAACGTTTCGTTCCGTTTCGTGACGAAATGAGTCATTGGATTTGAAGCATTAACTCTGCACAGATGCTGCCAGACCTGCTGAGTTTCTCTAGCACTTGTTGCTTTTATTACTCAGGTAAGGGAAAGAGATCTTGAACTAAGATCACTGTGTGATGAGAGTGACTAGAAGTTGCACAATTGCTGCAATAGGCTGATCAGCTTGCCCTCTCCTCATTGCTGACTTAACTAGAGCCCAAGGCATCATTGATTGCATGCGTATGACTGTCATACTGGTGTGAGACTGATCCATTAGAAGGAAGTGCCTTCACCAGAACACATATCTGCAACAACATGGGTACAGTCACCTCCTTGGAACGTGTCTCCACTCCTTCATCTTTCCCTGATAAAGATCTTCACTCCACTGCCCAGAGTCCATTGGTTGGAGATGGCTCCTCAGGCCACCAGGTGAGCCCTGGACACTGATGACAGAGGTCATACTGGTCTCACAGTCACAGGGATTATATGGCTGGCCCAGTGACGTTTCTGGTCATGGATCTGAGAGTGGGGAGTTTAGCAATGGTAAAGCCATTGAATGTCAGCGGGAGGTAGTTAGATGCTGTCTTGGTGCAGATGATCACTGACTGGCACCTTTCAGCCATGAATATTAATTGCTATTAAGCAACCTGAGCCTCCTCTTTGGTTGAGGTTCCCATGGGAATGAATTACATCCGTTTCTGTGGAATTGCAAGTGACATTGAACACTGTGTGGTCATCGGTGAACCTCCCATTTCTGAAGCAACTGAAGATGCTTGGGTCTGAGTTGGTACCTTGAGGAACTGCAGCATCTAGGGGTGTCTAGGTGTGTGGCAAAGTCAGGGAGGCCAACAATGGGAGTGAATCCCACTGCCCTTCGCACCTGTGGAATCTCAGCTATCGAATGGGTTCCTCACGCACAGTGATGGCCCAACTATTTGCAAGGTGCCACCAAGGTTCCTGTGGAAGGAGCTCCCCCTCCCACTGTCCCTCTTTAATGAGTTTTCATGAGCTGCCTGGACCACCTTCAGGAGCGTCATTTGAGGGTTGGCTTGCATGGGAATTCCAGTCTCTCTCACCCCTCTTGATGGATTGGCCAAGGCTGGGAACACTGTCAGACAAGATGGCTGCCTTCTGGCAGAGGAGCATTTGGATGCTGTCTTCTTCATTCTCTCCCCCAACGGGGTCACCATCTTTCAGGTGAGATTGTAAACAGAGACTCTGCCTGAGTGTAGAAGATTTCTAGGCCCTGTCCAATGAAAACCTGGTGTGTCCTTCCCAATATTTATCCCTCACTCTTGTCACAATTGCCCAAAGCGGTTGATCGGGCCACTGCTTGTGGGATCTTGCTGTGCACAGACTGACCTCTGTGATTCCTGTATGACAATAGTGACCACCCTTCAAAACCTCCTCAGCAGTTGGGAAACACTTAGGGAATACTGCAACTGTACTGGGTTTGAGTCGGCCTACTTGGAATATTTCTCACAGTGTTGGTCCCTTTACCTGAGGAGTGATGTAATTGTGTTGGAGGCAGTTCAAAAGACATGAGGGGTATATCTTATGAAGAAAGATGGAGCAGTTCAGGCCTATACTCTCTGGAGTTTAGAAGAATGAGTGGAGATCTAACTGAGATCTAGAAGGGGATTGACAAAGCAGACGTAGAGAGGATGTTTCCTCATACAGGGCAACGAGAGGTCATGGTTGAGGATAAAGGATAGCAGATTTACAACAGAGATAAGGAGAAGTTACATCTCTTAAAGGGTCATGAATCTGTAGAACTCACTCCCCAATAGTATGGTGGATTCTGGGACATTGAGCCAACAATTCAAAATTTAAGGAGGAGAGAGAAAGATATTTAATTAGTAATGGTTTGAAGGGTTGTGGAGATTAGGCAGGAAAATGGAGTTGAGGCTGAGGTGAGATTGGTTATGATCCTATTGAATGGCGGGGCAGGATGGAGAGGCTGAATGGCCTATTCCTGCTCCTCATCCTTATGTTCTGATATTCTAAATAGGCTCATTAATGGGAACTTTTATATTTTCCCTTTTCAAGGTCTGAGTGACATGTCCTAGGACATTTTCCTAAGTTACATTTGCAAAGAAATGCATTTTGTGGCCGTTTGTACCTGAGCTTTGGGGAGCGGGGAGGGAGCTGGAGATGGTTGAGAGATTTCCCTGGTGTTACAGCTGATATTTTCATGGGGGATACACAGCTCACCTCGTTCCAGAATCTGCTGTATCCCTCCCCCAGGACTCTAACCCTTGAGCCTCATTAATTCATTGTCTCTGAAACCCCTCCAGATTGTCTTCAGCTGAGAGTTCCATTTGGCAGGCACTTCCTCCCTTAAGATTCACTGACTTACTTTTGTTGTTGTCAGGTTCTGTCTCCACTCACCCCAGCTGCTGACACACTCTCAGCTCATCCTACAGTTTACTGACTGACAGTGACAGGGCTCAGGATGTGACTAATGCTTGTGACAATGCTTGTGACATCCGCCTTGTTTTCAGAAACCTGAAGGTGGTGCTAATATTGGGCAGACATTTACAAGGATCAAGATAAGGTTATGCTTAACTTTCACTGTACACCTACTGCTAAAGGTGTTAAGTTTAAGAGACACATTGGGGTAATTTCTGGGGAACTTTGTTAAGACTTCAAGATTAGGGGCTGCTGTGATGCCATGGTAGTGTCCCTATCTCTAGGGACTGAGAGTATTGTCTTTAAATTGCACACAATATATAAAACAAGGTAAATGAGCTTATATTACAGACTGAAATTCACAAATGCAATGTTGTAACAGTCGGAAACAATATCTTGAAACCGTTTATGGAAACTCTGCCTGTAAGTGATGATATTAGCTTCAACCACACAAGAAAACTGACAATGCAGGAATGAGCAGCCAACGTGGAGTGGAGGGTTGGAGGGGGAGGGGGGGGGGGGAGTGGGGGGTGGTGGTTGTTGGGGAGTATGAAATAGTTTGATGGTATAGGATTACAATATTGATGGCGAAAAGTCACATTTTGTCAAAACATTTGTTTTTGCATCATCAGGATCCTTTGAAAGAATGCTTTTGTATTCTTGCAAAATGTCCTGATGAATGCAAGACAACAAGTCTAAAAAAAAGTGATGTCATTCTCCCTGAGCCTCTGACCAGCTCTTCAGGTGTGAACAGAAAGCAGAAAGGACCAGTTTCCTGAGCTGTTTGCTGTTTCATTCAGACAACGGGTAACATTTAGATTCCTGGGAAATCCGAAGCAGAGAGTTAGAATGAAAAAAAAAATCCAGTAGTTTCTCTCGAGGTCAAACACCAAGGTTTGGGTGAAAGAGACCAGGAGTCTTTTTTTCGTCTGGGTGAAAACAAATCGATAAAGAGATCAAAATACTGTATGAAAGGTCTGGCGTGTGAATCCTTCAGGTGACTGTGTGTGTAAATCCTTCAATCACATTGTTTAAAGTTAAACTGGGAGCTTAATGAAAGAGGACAGTTACACCACCGTTTAAAAGATAAAACATGAACTAGTTTGGAGTATTCGGCTTCTGCAGCGTGTTCATAAAATCAGCACACAATTCAATTGGAAGAGGTTGGTGTATTGTTGCATCCAGCACGATGCTATTTGCTTGTTTATCATCATAGAAACATAGAAGATAGAAACAGAAGAAGACCATTTGGCCCTTTGAACCTACTCTGCCATTTGTCATGATAATCTCAGTTTGCTGTTCATATCCTCGCCATCTTGCAACAGAATGCAGCAATGTTAGTCAAATTAAATTACAATCCGACACCATTACTTATTCTGTCTGAGTCTGAACTCTAAAATTTCACAAGAATGACCAATCACGGATGCTTATTTCAATATAATATACTTTTGAGGTGAAGGGCTCTGGCCCGAAATGTCGAATTTCCTGTTCCTTGGATGCTGCCTAACCTGCTGGGCTTTAACCAGCAACACATTTTCAGCTTTTGAGGCCAGAAGCCAGGAGAAACCTTCTCACAGAGTGACTTTCATAACTTTGGGATTAATCTGCAAGGTTAGTCACAAGATTTGGGAATCATTTAGGGTCAGGTCAGAAAGGGGAATGGACATGATTTGAAGGGAGGTGAGGTACAAGCTCTATACAAATGGTTGAGGATGTTTACTTGCATGGATGTTAAATATTCACATGAAGCAGTCAGGTTAAGTGGCCAGTTTCCATGTGGTAAATTCTGTGACTTTCTATGAATACAAATAACGGGTTAAATGAAGTTTCAAAAGCTTGACATTGGTGGTGGAGCTGGGGCTTTGACACTGTCAAATCAGGAAAGGTTTCCAATTCAAGAACTGAAATGTTAATTAGTTCACAATTGACTAGTTTTTTTTTAAAAATCCTGATCTATAAATAATGTTTCATCCAACAGGTTATATCACTGAGAATACACAAGGAGGAGATGAGTATTTGAAGTCCACACAAAAGTAATGACACCCTTGTTAGATTATATCATCATTGCTTTGACTTTTGCAAAGCTATAATTTGCAATGTACCAGACAGTCCCACTGCACGTTATAATTTAAATGTCAATTGAAATGTGCAGTAATACTGCTCATTAAAGCTGGTTACACTGCCAAAATAATTAGAGTGTAGTCCAATAATGCAACTGACAAAAGGAACCTGAGCTTCAGAAATCTGAGACTCAATAAATAGTTTCAACAAGATATAAACCCTCATTTATTACAAATGCATATATATTAATTAGATTGCATTTAACAGAATGTTTACATGACATCCAATTCTTAGACAGATGCACAGACTTGGGTCAATTTGTAGTGGGCAAAGAGTTTAATGCCTGTAATCTATGACTGCAGTCTTATATTTTCTGAATGTTGGAAAGATGACAGTACTGACATGTCTCTCCCGAAGGAATGAGGCAGTGTTAATATGTAAATGGGTCATACACTGCTATCACACCATTAACAGTGCATGGCTTCAAGAAGAGAAAGGACTTATTATGTTCAGTTTAAGATACACAAGAGCCATCCTGTTACCTGTGAGGAGCATTCACTGTTCGCCTGCAAATGGTCAATACTTGCCAACTAAGACAGCACAAAATGGTTGTACATTAACGAACATTACTGCTGATCTGGTATTGTTCTGGTTTCAAAACAGCGTTGCTGAAACATTGTGAATTTAATACCACTGAACAACCCAATTAGCACTTAGCTTTCCAGTAAACTGTAAATCCACTCTGGCATGCTTCAAGTTATTCAAAATACAACAGGGACACTATAATTTATGCCAAAACTCCAAGAAAAACCTTTATTCAATATGCAAATTATCAGTAGTGCGACTCCACAGAGTAGCAGGGAATTAAGGACGTATTAATCAATGATTATCTGCAAGGTTTGCTGATATTAGCAGGTCATGTCAGTAAACTGGCATAATTTTAAGTATTTTTTAAATGTTAATGGTCGCATTTTGAGGGATTATTGCCTCTCCTTGAATATCCTTCTCAGAGCTGTTTGTTTCTTATTAACACCAGATAGATTTCTGTGCAGAATTACACATTCAAACAGGCACTTTGTTTGTTTTTATTGACAATAATCTCAGCACATCAGAGAGAGGGAGATTTCTTCACATCTCCCTGGCCTCTTTCATTCCCTGTTAAAAAGATTCCTTCTGCAATTCAAAAATATTTGATGTATTTTCAGAGAAGTAAGGTGGAGAAAGGGACAGAAGGAAATGTTGACAGGATTTGATGAAGTAGAGTGGGAGGAAGTACATAAGATGCATGAATGACAGTAGAGATCAATTGGGCTGAATGGCCTGTTTCTGTGTGGTAAATTGCATGCGATTCAATGTCGTGGAGAGATTGTGAGGATCTAGGGTACACTCTGAGTCTGAACTTCACTGAAATTGGTTGAAGCTAACAGACAAATCAGAGGCAAGGACGGTAAACCTAGCGAATTTGGCATAATATTCCACTTCACCTTGTGTGTTTTGAAATGGCATTCCAGTACAACTAGTTCATTTCCAAGTATTGTTGTTTATTCTAGGAAAAATCTGACTGAACCTTTAATCGAAAAAGCTTGAGATTGAAAGAATAGCAATATCTGCCATAATGGCCTCCATAATGAGATGTTGACCCAGGGACTCAAAGAAAATCAAGAAAAACAAGATCTTGAGCTTCATTCTCAAGATATGAGTCTCACTGGAAAAGGTTGGGTTTAATATTTGGACCAGATCTACAACGGGTTATCAGCTCCCTGAACCACTAATGGATGTTAGATACGAATAAACAACTTGCGAGGTGACATCAGAAGGTGATCCCTACACTGGTGAGGGATTGGAGATATCTACAGAGGAATCTCAATTATCCGAATGAGATTAGATTGGATTTTCTACAGTGTGGAAACGGGTCTTTTGGCCCAACCAGTCCACACCGACCCTCCGAAGAGGAGCCCACCCATACCTATTTTCCTACATTTACCCCTGACTAATGAACCTAACACTATGGGCAATTTAGCACGGCCAATTCACCTGACTTGCACATCTTTTGGACTGTGGGAGGAAACCAGAGCACCCAGAGGAAACCCACGCAGACACGGGGAGAATGTTCAAATTGACAGTCACCCGAGGTGGGACTCAAACCCGGGTCTCTGGCGCTGTGAGGCAGCAGTGCTAACCACTGAGTCACCGTGCTGGCTGGGTACTGTTTTGTTTGGATAATTGATTGTTCAGATAATGGATTTTACCTTAAACAAGGGCAGCCACACTGATCTAATACTGTGCTCTCCCGGAGAATTTGTTTAAATCTATAATTTTAATGAGTCTGCTATTTAAACTAACCAATCTTTGCATTTTGCAAATAACAGTTTAAGCTGAGAAGGACTAAACCTTCACCATCACATAAATACTGTTTGAGAAATCCCAGCATTATACAAGTTCCCAAACAGCTTCTATGATCGCAAGAGCATTTATCAGTTTCTGGGATCTCAGTGTCGTGACAGAAAGACAGACGCATTACCGCGCGCATGTGTTTACATGCTTGGTCATTTCTTTCATGAGCGGCCTGGTAAAGTGACGGGAATACCATAAAACACTGCGAAGGGCTGTATAACTAACCCTTACCTAAAAAAAATCCAGTCGCTGTTGCTTGAGCTGCCTGTGTTTCTTTGTTTTTGCCAGCATTTTCACATGTTCTTCAGTACAGGTAAATCCAATACACTTACCTCTTTGATGTAACATTTTTGCGGGACATTGAGATCTTCTTCGGATAATCTGAAACTTGGATAATTGATATTTGAATAATCGAGGTTCCTCTGTCTGGACCCTGAAGTAACTGCACAGAGTCCAGTATTCCATCACCAAGTCACCCTTTATTTATACAAGCAAAGTACATGGACTCTGACCAGTTAGCTCACAGCCAGTCCCTATAGTAAGGAGACTCTCTGACACTCCTGGTTATATCTGCCAGCCAGGGCTGCCTGATTTGTCCAGGTTAACAGCCCCCAATCAAAGATCTCATACCCATGCGATCCACTTGGCCAACCTCATTCCAATTACTACAGACTTAAACCAAGTGAGGCAGGTTTTCCTTCCTATAGCCTCTATCACGAGTCAGGCAGGAAGGTAGAATGTTTATGGTGATATTTTGGATGAAGGTTCAGAGGGACGGGTTGAAAAGAATTTCTCACACTCCGTGCCAACCCCATTCAGCCCACGCACATGAAGCAGTTCCAGCTCCTGCTCTCCAGAGACAAAACATCAAAGCTTCTTGTCTTGCATTTATTAGGATTAGGATGCTCGAAACAGACTTTCAAAGAGAGATTCTAATTATATAATTTGAATTGTGTAAATTGGTACTCTGTCTTTGCGTCATCAACAAATTTAGCAACCCTTCATCCAAGTCATTAATATGTTGAGGTCTCAGCACTGATCCCTGTGGCACACCACTCATTGCATCCCACCAACTGGTAAATGATCCAATTATTCCTGCTGTTATTTTCTGTTAGCCAGCCATTCTTCTACCCATGTTGGTACATAACCCTCTATAAGTTGTGATTTTATTTTCTGTAATAAATTTTGATGTGTCACATTATTAAATTTCTTCTGAAAATCTAAATATAAGACATCAATCAATTATCTTTATTCTCGGCATATCTTACTTCCTCAAAGATTTCGTTTTCACAACACTATGTTGACTCTGTCTAATTACTACAAACTTTTCTGACTGTCAGGAGAGGGAAAGGTAATAGGCAATCAGTGCAAGGACCCCTGTGGCCATTCCCCTCAATTATAAGTATACCGTTTTGGATACTGTTGGGGATGACTTACTAGGGGAAAGCCACCTTGGCCAGGTGTCTGGCACTGAGTCTGGCTCTGTGGCTCAGAAGAGAAGGTGGGGGGGGGGGAGGGGTGGAATAGGAGAGTGATACTGATAGGAGATTCAATGATGAGAGGAATGGACAGATTTTGTGGTCGTGAGTGAGACTCTTGAATGGTAATATGCCTCCTGTGTGTCAGGGCCAGGGATCAGATTGAGTCTACAGTATTAATGGGGAGGGAGAGCAGCCAGAAGTCATGGTACATGTCGATACCAATAACATAGCTAGGAGAAGGGAGGATGATCTGAAAAGAGAATATAGGGAGTTAGGTTGGAAACTAGAAGACAGGATGAGCTGAGTAGTAATCTCAGGATTGCTAATGTTGCCATGGCCTAGTGAGGCAGGAACAGAGAGTGAGTGCAGCTGAACATATGGCTGCAGGGCTGGTGTAGGAGGGAGGGTTTCAGATATGTGGATCATTGGGATATCTTCTGGGGAAGGTGGGATCTGTACAAGAAGGACGAGTTGCACCTGAACCAGAGGGACACCAATATCCTGAGCGGGAGGTTTGCTCGAGCTCTTCAGGAGGGTTTTAACTAGATTGGCAGCGGGGTGGGAACCTAAGCTACAGATCAGATGATGGAGTAGGAAGTGAACAGCCAGGTATAGGGTGCAGAGATTCTGTGAGGAGGGATAGGCAGTTAACAGGGTAAAGGTGCAGTCAGTGTGATGGGTTGAAGTATGTCTGTTTTAACGCAAGACCTATCAGGAATAATGGTGACGAGTTTAGAGCATGGATCAGTACCTGGAACTATGATGTTGTGGCCATTACAGAGACTTGGATATCACAGGGACAGGAACGGTTGTTGGATGTTCCAGGGTTTAGATGTTTCCAAAGGAACAACGAGGGAGGTATAAAAGAGGTGGAGGAGTGGCATTGTTAATCAGAGGTAGTATCTTCATCGAGGAGAGTTTGTCTATAGAGTCAGTCTGGGTGGAAGTCAGAAACAGGAAAAGAGCAGTCACTTTATTGGGAATTTGCTACAGGTCCCTCAATAGCAACAGAGACACGGAGGAGCCGGTTGGGAGCCGGATTTTGGAAAGGTGCAGAAGTAACAGGGTTGTTGTCATGGGTGACTTTAACTTCCCTAATATTGATCGGAATCTCCTTAATTCAAATAGTTTGGATGTGCAGTTTTTGTCAGGTGTGTCCAGAAAGGATTCCTGACTCATTATTGTACCACGTATACTCGAGTAATAGTCAAATTTACTTGACTACTTTTTAAGTTTAAACTTATGGGGTCAACTATTGCATTGACACTATTTTTGAGGGGCTGAAATTCATGCCCATCAAAATTCATACTGTACTATTAACAGAAGCCCAATAAATCTCCAAACAAATAAAGAATAAAAATGAATTCTGGTAATTCTGAACACCTGGAGTGGAGCACAACAGCCAGTGAACCGGAAGACTGGGCGTGAAGCAGAGCAACTGGCAGACTGGAAATCTGGAGTGGGACATGATGGCCGACAGGCTGACTCAGAAACATTGATCTGTTATTTGTGAAGAACTAGGGTCAACCTTTGCATGAGATATATGGACAATTTAACGTTATTTGACCAAAGACAGTTAGTTGACTTTTACATGAGATCAACTATTACTTGAGTATATGCGGTAGATAGGTTGACTAAGGGGAAGGCCATATTGGATTTGGTGTTTGGCAATGAACCATGCCAGATGTCAGGTCTCTTGGAGAGAGAGCATGTCAGTGATAGTGATCACAACTCTCTGACCTTTACTGTACTCATGGAGAAGGATAGGAGCAGATGGTATTGGAAAGTATTTAACTGGGAAAGGGATAATTACAATGCTATTAGGTGGAAATTTGGGCACCTAAATTGGGATCAGGTGTTCTCAGTGAAATGCATAACAGAAATGCGGAGATTGTTTAGGAAGCACTCGCTGGACAGGTTTGTCCCACTGAGGTAAGGAAGGAATGGTAGGGTGAAAGAACCTTGGATGACAAGGGATGTGGAGCATCTAGTCAAGAGGAAGAAGGAAGCTTCCTTAAGGTTGAGGAAGCAAGGATCAAACAGAGCTCTAGAGGGTTACAAGGTAGCCAGGAAGGAACTGGAGAATGGACTTTGTAGAGCGAGAAAGGGGCATGAGAAAGCTTTAGTGGGTAATATTAAGGAAATCTCTGAGGCATTCGCCACTCATGTGAGGAACAAGAGGTTGACCAGAGTGACAGTAGGGCTGCTCAAGAATAGTGGAGGGAACTTGGGCCTGGAATCTGACAAGGTAGGGGAGGTCCTTAATGGATACTTTGCTTCAGTATTCACTACTGAGAGGGACCTTGATGTTTCTGAGGACAGTGTGAAACAGACTGATGTGCCCAAACAAGTTGATGTTAAGAAGGAGGATGTGGTGATAATTTGAAAAACATAAGGATAGATACATCTCCTGGGCCAGACAGGATATACCCTAGGTTACAACAGGAAGTGAGGAATGGCCTTTGGCAATGATCTTTGCATCCTCATTGCCCACTGGAGTAATGCCAGATGATTGGAGGGTAGCAAATGTTATTCCCTTGTTCAAGAAAGGGAATAGAGAGAATCCTGGGAATTATAGACCAGTCAGTCTTATGTTAATGGTGGGCAAAGTATTAGAAAGGATTCTGACAGACAGGATTTATGATTAGCTTGATTAGAGATAGTCAATACAGCTTTGTCATGGCCAGGTCATGCTTCACAAAACTTACTGAATTCTTTGAGGATGTGACAAAGCATGTGGATGAAGGTATAACAGTGGATGTGGTGTACATCGATTTTAGCAAGGTCTTTGATAAGGTTCCCGTGGTAGGCTCATTCAGAAAGTAAGGAGGCATGGGATACAGGGAAATCTGGCTGTCTGGATATAGAATTGGTTGGCCCATGGAAGTCAGAGGGTGGTAGTAGATGGAAAATATTCAGCCTGAAGCTTGGTGGCCAGTGGTGTTTCACAGGGATCGGTTCTGGGATCTCTGCTCTTTGTGAGTTTTATAAATGAATTGGATGGGGAAGTGGCAGGGTGGGTTAGTAGGTTTGCAGATGACATGAAGGTTGGTGGAGTTGTGGGTAGTGTGGAGGGCTGTTGTAGGTTGCAACAGGACATTGACAAGACGCAGAGCTGGGCTGAGAAGTGGCAGATGGAGTTCAAACTGGAAAAGTGTGAAATGATTCACTTTGGAAGGTCGAATTTGAATGCAGAATACAGGGTTAAATGCAGAATCCTTGGCAGTGTGCAGGAACAGAGGGATCTTGGGGTACATAGATCCCTCAAAGTTGCGACCCAAGTTGATAGGGTTGTTAAGAAGGATTTTGTTGGCTTTCATTAGCAGGTGGATTGAGTTCAAGAGCTGCGAGGTTCCACTGCAGTTCTGTAGAGCTCTGGTTCAACCACATTTGGAATGTTGTGGTCAGTTCTGCTCGCCTCATTACAGGAAAGATGCGGACGCTCTAGTGAGGGTGCAGAGAATTACTAGGATGCTGCCTGGACTGGAGGGCAAGTCTTATGAAGAAAGGTTGAGGGAGCAAGGGCTTTTATCTTTGGAGCGAAGAAGGATGAGAAGTGACTTGATAGAGGTGTAAAAGATGATGAGAGGCATAGATAGAGACTTTTTCCCATTGTGGAAATGGCTATCATAATTTTAAGGTGATTGGAGGAAGGTTTAGGGGAGATGTCAGAGGTCAGTTCTTTATAGAGAGAGTGGTGGGTGTGTGGAATGCACTACCAGCAGTGGTAGTACAGTCAATCAGAAGGATTAGAGACATTTAAGTGACTCTTGGATAGGCACATGGAAGATAGTACAATGAAGGGTAAGTAGGTTAGTCTGATCTTAGAGTAGGATAAAAGGCTGGTATAATATCGTAGGCCTAAGGACTTGCACTGTGCTGTACTGTTCTATAATCTATGTTCTATTCTCTAAATGACTTGTTATAATGTCTTTAATAATAGCTTCTGACATCTTCTCTATGACAATGTGAAGATAACTGACTTGTAGTTTTCTGTTTCCTTTCCCCAAATTGTTTTGAAAAATTGAGGTACATTTGCCATTTCTCAAGCTAACGAAACCTTCCCAGAATCTAGAAAATTTTGGAAAACTAAAAGGAATGCATCAACCATCTCACTAGCGACTTCTTTTACAGATGATAGGATGAAATCTGTCAAAACCCATGGATTTGCCAGTCCACAGATCCAATAATTTGTTCAGTACCACTTCCTCATTAACTGTAAAATTCCCCAGTTCCATCCTCGCATTTCCTGTTGTATTTCTGAGATGTTAATCATGTCCTTCATAGTACAGACGAATGCAAAGCATTTGTTTAACTCATCTGCTATCATCTTTTCTTCCTATTATTAATTTCATAGAATCACTTTCTATCAGAACAACACTTTAATTTTTAGATCTTTACTTTTCAAAACATCTCTGGAAACTCCCACTAGCTGTTTGCTATTTCTCACTACTTTTCTCAATTTTTCTATTTTTCCTCTTTATTAATCTTGCATGTATTCTTTACTGTTTGTATAATTTGTCCAATCTTTTATTATGAATCTTTGTGCAATCATATGCTTCTCTTTGTTAGATTTGTTATCATCTATAAATCTTTTTATTAACTACAAGTAATGGGTCATTCCCCCAAGAATTTTATTTTTCTGTCTCATTAGATGTGTTTATTCTCTGTGTATTCTGCAATATCCACTTAAATATCTGTCACTGCATCTCCAATGATCTACCTCTTACCTTGACTTGTCTATTCACTTGAGCTAACTTGCTTTTAGATTAGATTCCCTACAGTGTAGAAACAGGCCCTTTGTTTCAAATCTACACCGACACTCCGAAGAGTAAACCATCTATTCCCACCTGATTAATGCACCTAACACTACGGGCGATTTAGCATGGCCAATTTACCTAACCTGCACATCTTTGGACTGTGAGAGAAAGCCAGAGCACCCAGAGAAAACCCATACAGACATGGGGAGAATGTGCAAACTCCACACAGACAGTCGCCTGAGGCTGGAATCGAACCTGTGACCCTGGAGCTGTGAGGCAGCAGTGCTAACCACTGTGTCACAGTGCCACCCCATGGGTTTTAAGTTTATTGAAGTTTAAAACACTACATTTGGATCCACTCTTCTCTGTCACATGCAGAATCAAAATTCAATCACATGTCTCCTAATACCTTTAGGTCAGTTAGCTTAGTTGGTTGGATGGCTGGTGAGTGATGCTAATGGATCTTAGTTATTTAGATTTTAGATTTTATTGTCACATATACTCAAGTATAGGAATACAGTGAGAAGTGTATAATGGTGCCACACACAGCGCCATCTTAGGTACTAAGGTACCTAGGCACAGAGAAACCTCGGCACAAAGTCGAAAGAGAAATGAGAGCCAAAAAAACCAAACACTATTCCACAGAATAGCAGAAAAACAAACAAACACGCCAATAACTAACACCAAAGTCCCTCGCAGTCCAAACCAGGAGAACCAAAAAACAAGCCAAAAGGTCAAAAATCTTTAATGAATCCTTTCCTCCATCAACTGAGGTTATCATAAAGGACTCTCCTTCTAAAACTCTCCCTTCACCTGAGGTGTAATGGCCTTCAGATTAACGACATCACCAGATATTTATCTAATGATAAAGCAGCCTTATGGTCCCCAGATACTGTGGTGACATTAGCTTTTTATTACCATCACTATGACATCATTAATTAATCAAACCTAACTATGGTTTAGCTTGCTCTCTGTGTAGCTTCAATAGGCACTTACCTATATAACAATCCTGAAAAAATTCCTCATATAGACCTCTTTTATCCATTTGATTTTTCCACTCTATAGGTAAGATTAAAATCCCCTATGATTATGGTGGCTACCTTTCTGACAAACCCCAATTATTTCTTCCTTCATACACCATCCTATCAAACGGCTACTGTTTGGGAGTTTGTTCACCACTCCCACAAGTCTTTAGTATTTCTCATCTCTATCCAAATTCACTTGTTACATTGTGGTTCCCTAGACATACATCATTCCTCTCAATTGTGTTAAATCCATCATTAGGATATAATTACATTAGAGACAGAAGAGAAGATTCACTTGTTTGATTTCTGGAATGAATCAGTTATCTTATGAGGAACGACAGAATAAGTCAGGCCTGAAACCATTAGAGCAAAGAACAAAGGAAATTATGGCACTGGAACAGGCCCTTCCGTTCTCCACTCCTGCACCAGTCCAGATCCTCTTACTAAAGTCTTACTAAAGTCCATGTACATGACATCAACAGCCCTTTCTCCATCTATCAACTTGGTCACTTCCTCAAAGAACTCTATTAAGTTGGTAAGGCATGATCTCCCCCACACAAAACCATGTTGCCTATCACTGATAAGCTCATTCTTTTCTAAATATAAATAGATCTTATCCCTCAGTACCTTCTCCAGCAACTTCCCCACCACTGACGTCAGGCTCACTGGTCTGTAGTTACCCAGAATATCCTGACTACCCTCCTTGTACAACATGAGCAACCCTCCAATCCTCTGGCACCTTATCTGTATTTAAGGATGCCACAAAGACTTTGGTTCAGCCGCATTTATAATACCGTGTACAGTTCTGGTCGCCACATTACCAAAAAGATGTGAATGCTTTGGAGAGGGTGCAGAGAAGCTTTACAAGGATGTTGCCTGGTATGGAAGGTGCTAGCTATGAAGAGAGGTTGAGTAGGTTAAGTTTATTTTCATTAGAGAAAAGGAGATTGAGGGGGGACCTGATCGAGGTTTATAAAATCATGAAGGGCATAGACAGGGTGGATAGAGACAAGCTTTTTCCCAGGGTGAAGGATTCAATAACAAGAGGTCATGCTTTCAAGGTGAAAGGTGGAAAGATTAAGGGGGATACACGCGGCAAGTACTTCACACAGAGGGTGGTGGGTGGTTGGAACGTGTTGCCAGCAGAGGTGGTAGAGGCAGGTACGGTAGATTCATTTAAGATGTGTCTGGACAGAAGCATGAGTAGGTGGGGAGCAGAGGGATACAGATGTTTAGGAATTGGGCGACAGGTTTAGACAGTGGATTTGGATCGGCTCAGGCTTGAAGGGCCAAAGGGCCTGTTCCTGGGCTGTAAATTTTCTTTGTTCTTTGTTCTCTACCTGAACCTGTTGTCTATTTTCTAAGGATCTGTATCCCTCTGTTCCCCTGCTAGTCATGTATCTGTCCAGGTACATCTTAAGTGACACTATTGTAGTGGCCTCTACCACCTCCACTGCCAATGCATTTCAGGCACTCACCAACCTCTGTGTCAAGAACTTTCCACGTACACCTCGCTTAAACTTTCCCCTTCTCACTTTGAACTTGTGACCCCCTAGTAGGTGAGTCCCCCACTCTGGGAGAAAAAACGTTTCTTGTTATCCGCTCTGTCTGTACCTCTCATGATTTTGTAGACCTCAATCAGTTCCCCCCTCAATCTCCATCTTTCTAATGAAAATAGTCCTAATCTACTCAACCTCACTTCATAGCTAGCACCCTCCATACCCAGGCCCTCCATACCCAGGCCCTCCATACCCAGGCCCTCTATACCCAGGCCCTCCATACCCAGGCCCTCTATACCCAGGCCCTCCATACCCAGACCCTCCATACCCAGGCCCTCCATACCCAGGCCCTCCATACCCAGGCCCTCCATACTCAGGCCCTCCATACCCAGGCCCTCTATACCCAGGCCCTCCATACCCAGGCCCTCCATACCCAGGCCCTCTATACCCAGGCCCTCCATACCCAGGCCCTCCATCCCCAGACCCTCCATACCCAGGCCCTCCATACCCAGGCCCTCCATACTCAGGCCCTCCATACCCAGGCCCTCTATACCCAGGCCCTCCATACCCAGGCCCTCCATACCCAGGCCCTCCATACCCAGGCCCTCTATACCCAGGCCCTCCATACCCAGGCCCTCTATACCCAGGCCCTCTATACCCAGGCCCTCCATACCCAGGCCCTCCATCCCCAGACCCTCCATACCCAGGCCCTCCATACCCAGACCCTCCATACCCAGGCCCTCCATACCCAGGCCCTCCATACCCAGACCCTCCATACCCAGGCCCTCTATACCCAGGCCCTCCATACCCAGGCCCTCTATACCCAGGCCCTCCATACCCAGGCCCTCCATCCCCAGGCCCTCCATACCCAGGCCCTCTATACCCAGGCCCTCCATACCCAGGCCCTCCATCCCCAGGCCCTCCATACCCAGGCCCTCCAGACCCAGGCCCTCCATACCCAGGCCCTCCATACCATACAATGGGAACTGAGAAGAATGAGAGCTAATTTTAATGGAACATTTGAAGTTACTCAGGAAGCATGACAGGGTGGATACTGAAAGAACATTTCAACTCCCACCCTCATGTGGGATTCCAGAACTATGGGAAAGAGTCTAACGATGAGGGGTTGCCATTTGGATGGAGATGAGAAGGCAATTTGCCTCTCAGGTGGTTGCTATTCTTTGTAGTTCTCTTCCTCAGGCAGTAATGGAGGCTAAGTCGCTCAATCAAGGCTGTGATTTGTGATCTACAAGGGAGACAAGGGTTATGATGGGGTAGAGGTGTGGACAAGCAGGCAGGTAAGAAAGTGGAGTTAAAGCCACCTGATTAGCCATGATCTTATTAAGTGATGAAGCAAAGTTGAGGAGCCAAATGGCTTATTGCTGTCCCTATTTCTTATGTTTCTGTATAGTGTGTTGGGATCTGGCATGAGCTGCCTAAAAGAGTGGAGGAAATGGATTTAATAGTGACTTTCAAAAGAGAACTCAATGGATACTTAAAAAGGGGAAATAAATACAGAGCTACAGAGATAAAGTGCAGACTTGCTACTAATTGGATTGCTGATTCAAGGAGATGGTTCAGGCATGATGGACGGATTGGACTCGTTCTGTGAAGTATGCTTTTACACAATCCCTTAAGCTGCAAGCATTGCAGAGGTGTTAAGAGTGACATTTGTGTTCAATAACAGAATCCTGGCTGTCCCAGTTAAACAAATAAAGCTGTGTTTATTTTTGAAGAGAGGCATTCATTAAAACAGGTCACTGTTTTAAATCAAGATGAGTGATTGCTAATCTCAGTAAGTGGCATATGGCAGATCTGGGAACATTTTACAGAACATGTCCCCAGTGAACGACAGCGCAGCAGTTTGATGAACAAGTGTTCAGACTGAAGGTGATGTCTGTGGCGTAGCGGTTCTGAAAATGACCCACGGCTCCTCCTATTCCACAAAAGACCAGCACTTGTTCAACCACACCCTCAGGTCGTTCCAAGATGTTTAACTTCCAAACAAAGCAATTCTCAAAGGAGCCGTTACAAAGTTTGGAGACAGGACAGCCAATTTGTACACAGCAAGGCCCCTCACATTTCAAAACCATGAGGAGTCTGCACTGAATTGATAAGGAGGGGCTATTGCCCCTGACAGAAAGACAAAGGACCAATAGACACTGACTAAGGTTCTGAAGAAAAATCAAACTGACGCAAAATGTTAACTCTGTTTTGCTCTCCACAGTGACGACCAGATCTGCTGAGTTTCTCCAGCATTGTCTGTTCTGGTTTCAGATTCCCAGCTCCTGCAACATCTCGCCTTTATTAGTGGTTATTTGTTGATTAAACGTAATCGGTGAAAGGACCCAAGAACAACACGACACAGTGAATGGCCAGGATCTGGAATACCTGAGAGAGTGCTGGAAGAAGATTCAGTCCTGGATTTCAAAAAGGATTTGATGATATCCGAAGAAGAAAAGGTTTCCGAAAAATGTGGAAAGTACGAGGGAATGTACTGGATGACTTCCTGTTGGAAGGTAAAGGACAAAGTTGCTGTTGTCCCAGAGGGCCACTCTGTTATTAGGGAGACAGACAACTGGTGGTAAGTTTAACTTGAGGGTCACCACACCTCAGGCGAGGGACAATATATTCTTTTATGGGATATAATCGCCACTGGCGAGGCCAGTATTTGTTGCTTATCTCTCATGGAGAAAGTGAGGACTGCAGATGCTGGAGATCAGAGCTGAAAAATGTGTTGCTGGAAAAGCGCAGCAGGTCAGGCAGCATCCAAGGAGCAGGAGAATCAACGTTCAATCATTCATTCCTGAAGAAGGGCTTATGCCCGAAACGTCGATTCTCCTGCTCCGTGGATGCTGCCTGACCTGCTGCGCTTTTCCAGCAACACATTTTTCAGCTCAGCGCTTATCTCTCATTGCCTGATGAATTAAATGACTTGCTCAGCATTTCAAAGTGCAGTCAACATGGTGGGTCTGGAGTCACGTGCAGGCCAGAGCAGGTGAGGACAGTAGATTTCTCTTTCTAAAAGGCGTTTGTCAACCTGGCATGTTTTTAACAACATTTGACAATAGCTTCATCACCCAGTTTTCAAATCCAGTTTTTATTAATTGAGTTCTGCAGTGGGATTTGCTGCTGTGTGCCCTGAACTTTAACTTCGATTATTCATCCTGTGATAATGTTACTATTCCAACTTCCTTCCCCTACCCCCAGTCAAAACTAACCAAGATCTTAGGAAAGGCAGATCAAGGCAGATGACCACACAGACTTTTCTAGCTCCCGTTTGTAATGTGTCCTGAGGCTAGTTATTCACCCTGGAGATTATTTTGGAGATATACCAGCACCTGGTCAAAGACCAGTAGCACATTTCCAGCAGCTAAACAGTTTCACCTCTTACTGTATAAGGTAATGGTTCTGAAATTGTTAATGCTGAATTGCATAAGGCAAGTCCTAGTCTGCCAATGGTCATACAAGTGGAGCAATGAGCAATCTTACATAAACCCCTGTTGGGAACATCTCTGGTTCCTGGTAGCCTTTCTAATTATGCCTTACCACCTAATGTTTGTTGTGCCTCTATCAATCATGTAGTAAACTATACCTTGTTATAGATGACATGTGTCTCTTCTTGTTATTACTCATTACTTTTCTGTCCTTTACTACCACCAATTAATCAGGTAGGATCTTAGATCAGGCATAGAAAGGACAGGCACTGGTCCTCAGGAATGTCGCTGGGCTAATCCAAAGTCCCAGCCTAATTAGCTAGAGATGGGTTCAAGCCAGTTAGACAAATTTAAATGCATTTTTTTAAAAACTTGGAATTAAATGTTGGTTTATTGTTGTCAATTGATGATATATTGTCAACTATTGTAAAATCTTACCTGGTTCACTACATCATATCGGGAAGAAAATCTGCCGATCTTACCCTGCCCAACTTCCATGTGACTCCAGACCCACATCCAAGTGGTTGATTCTGAACTGCCTTCTGAAATGGCCTGGCATGACTCTCCTTTCACAGACAATGAGAAATGAGTAAGGAATGCAGTGATACACCCCATCAATGTGACCTCCCCCAGCTGCCAGTCACTGACACCCATTACCCCTTTATATTGGTCCCAGGAAAATAACCAAGAATGTCATAAAAGCCGAATTCTCCAGTAATGCTCCCTTTGGGATGGAAAGAAAGAAAAAAAATATGTCGAGACTTTCAGTGAGGGACTCTCTGAGCTCGACATATAACCTTTTAATATTTCTCTCTTACTTTGCGTTGAAATGTGATTAGGTCCAGACCGATTGGGAAGATTATCTTTGACCTTCATCACCTTTAACAAAATTCAAATAAGAAGTTAGCTCAAAACCCATCTTCATGCATGATTGCTTCCTGAGCGTTTCTGAGATAATCCCTCAATTGATGGATTGAAGTGTTTGATCTATCAGAATCTATCTCCTATGTCTTTAATTGAAATTTCCAAGAGGGGAGAGGGAAAAAAAAAATGATGCTGCAGCCCACAGGATTGCAAAGAAGCATCACACCACATTTTTTCCAGCTTTGCACTTTAAACCATTGCAACTGGCAGCAGGTTCGGATGTTGCTAGGCTGCTATTAATTAGCACAGAAGAAGATCATTCAATGCATCATTCCTATGCTGGCTATTTGAAGGAGCTACCATTCACTGCCCCTGTTCTTTCCCCATGTGCCATCAACATTATTGGTTTTCAACTATCTATCCAATTCCATTTTGAAAGTCCAAGTTTTTCACCTGGACTCAGTGCGCTAAAGTCTGGTTCTCCCACAAGGATGTTGAACAGTTCATCAATTTCATGAACACCTTCCACTCTGACTTCAAGTTCACCTGGACCATCTCAGACGCCTGTCACCCCTTCCTGGACCTCTCTATTTCCATTTCCGGTGACCGACTCAACACAGACGTCTCCTTCAAACCCACCGACTCCCACAGTTACCTGGACAATGCCTGCTCCCATCCCCCTCCTGTGAAAGCACGATCCCTTACTCCCAGTGCCGTTGCCTCTACTGCAACTGCTCCCAGGAGGATCAATTCCACTCCAGGACAATAGGATGGCCTCCTACTTCAAGGACTGCAATTTCTCCTCCCGTGTGGTCAACATGCCCTCCAGCACATTTCCTCCACTTCCTGCACCTCTGCCTTTGATCCACACCCCTCCAACTGCATCCAGGACAGAAACCCCCCCCTGTTCTTCACCTTCCACTCCACCAATCTCCAGATGCAAAGCATCGTCCTCTGCCATTTCCACATCTACAGTCAGACTGCACCATCAGAGACATATTTTCTCCTCACCCCTATCAGCATTCCCTCTGTGACTCCATCATTAGGTCCACGCCCCACCATCAACCCACTCTCCACTCCCTGCACCTGCCCCTGCTGCTGCAAGAGGCGTAAAACCTGCACCCACACCCCCCCCCCCCCCTCACCTCAGTGCAAGACCCCAAAGGATCATTCCACATTCGGCAAAGAGTTTCCTGCACATCCAACAACAACCTGTTGCTGTTGATGTGGTCTCCTTTACATTGAGGAGACAGGACACCAAGTTGCAGAATGGTTCAGGGAATAGCTCCAGGACACATGCACCAGCCAGCCTCACCGCCCTGTGGCCAAACACTTCGACTCCCCCTCCCACTCCACCAAGGATGTGCAGGTCCTGTGCCCTCTCCACTGAGCCACCCAATGTTTGGAGGAAGAACACCTCATCTTCCACCTTGGGACTCTCCAACCATATGGGATCATTTCACCAGTTTCCTTATCTCCCTTCCCAGATCCAACCCAGATCCAACCCTCCAACTCAGCACCACCCTCTTGACCTGTCCAAACTGTTCATCTTCCTTCCCACCTATCTGCTCCAACCCCTCTCTCCGACCTATCACCACCACCCCGTACCTTCATCTACCTATCGCATTCTTGGCAACCATCCCCCCCCCAGCCCGAACCCCTGCTATTTAACTCCCAGCCCTCTGGGCCCTCCTCACATTCCTGAGGAAAAGCTTATGTCCAAAATGTCTCTCCTGCTCCTCGGATGCTGCCTGGCTGGCTGTGCTTTTCCAGCACCAAACTTATTGGCATTATTAAATATGTTAATTAAGGTCAAGAAAAACATGTGGTTGATATTAGCTGTTTGAGCACCTTTATAGGGAACAGGGCTCTTGCGATGCAGTGATATTGTCCCTACCTTTGAGACAGGAGACCAGCATTCAATTCTCACCTGCTCCTGAGGTGTGTACCAACCTCTCTAAATAGGTGGATGTGTAAATACATACAAAAGGAGCACCTGTTGCTTGAGGTGGCTGGAAGGAGTCGGAGACTGAGTTGTCGATAAACACGATCCACAGAATCAGGTACCTTGGTTTTCTCGATTACCAACTGTTTTGGATCCAAAATAACCCTCTGCACCAACCCAACCCGTGACCGCTACAAGTTTAACAGAGTTTCAGTGATTTGATACTGACTGCCCTTACGTTTAAAGTTCCAAATCGCAAAGTACCTGCACTTCAAGGATTGGCTGAAGACAGAAGTGTAACACTTTGAAATGCAGAGGCTGATGAAGCAGCTGAAGATGGTTGAGACGAGGGCACTACCTGGAAGAACTCCTGTAAAGATGTCCTGGAGCTGAGATGACTGATCTCCAACAACTACAACCATCCTCCTATGTGTCAGCATGACTCCAACTACTAGAGAGTTTGCCCCCAATACACATTGATTCCAGTTTTGCCAGGGCACCGTGAAGCCACACTCAGTCCAATGCAGCCTTGATGTTCATGGCTGTCCCTCTCCCCTCCCCTCTGGGATTCAGCTCTTTTGTCCACCTATGAACCAAGGCTGTAATGAGGTCAGGAGCTGAGTGACCCTGGCAGAATCCAAACTGGGCGTCACTGAGCAGGCTATTGCTGAGAGGTGCTGCTTAATAGCACTGTTGATGACCCCTTTCATCACTTTACTGATGATCGAGCACAGACTAATGGGGCAGGATTGGTCAGGTTTGATTTATCTTGCTTATTATGTACAGGACATACTTCGACAAATTTCTACATTGTTGGGTAGATGCCAGTGTTGTAACTGTACTGGATGAGCTTGGTTAGGGGAGTGATAAGTTCTGGAGCACAAGTCTTCAATCATAACGTTTATATTGATGTGATGGGCTGTTCCATCATGGAGAATGAGATATTTGGGGAGGTGTTTAATTATCCACCACCATTCATGATTGGATGTAACAGGTTTACAGAGCTTAGATCTGATCCTTTGGTTGTGGGATCACATAGCTCTGTCTATCACTTGCTGCTTGTATAGTCCTGTTTCGTGTTGTCACCAGGTCATCACCTCATCTTCTGGTGTGCCTGATGCTGCTCCTGACATGCCCTCCTGCACTCTCCATTGAACTAGGATTGATCCCCTGGTTTGATGGTAATGGTTGAGTGGGGGATATGCCAGGCCATGAGGTTACAGATTGTGTGGGAGTATGATTCTGCTGCTGTTGATGGCCCAAGCACCTCATGGATGCCCAGTCTTGAGTTGCTGGATGTGTTTGAAGTCTGTCCTATTAAGCATAATGATAGTGCCACACAACACGATGGAGGGTATTCTCAATGTGAAGGTGGGTCTTTGTCTCAACAAGGACTGTGCGGCGGTCACTCTTACCAATATTGTCATGGACAGATACATCTACAGCTGGCAGATTGGTAAGGATGAGGTCAAGAATATGTTTGCCTCTTGTTGATTCCCTCACCATCTACCGCAGACTCAGTCTAGTACCTATGTCATTTATGACCCAACCAGCTCGCTCAGTCATACTGCTGCCAAGCAACTCTTTGTGTTGGACATTGTAATCCCCAGCCAGAGGACATTTTGTGAACTCATCAGTGTTACATCAAAGTTAATTTTATACCAGCAACACAGAAAAGATTTATCTCATGCAGTAATCTGTGAAAATTCGAGAGGCCAAGAATTAGTTAAAATAAAACATAACAACTTTATTTCTTAAAGTATAACAGAGAATAATCAACTAACAACTATTTACAACTCCTTCCTCTAACCTACCTTTTTTCCCTTCAATAATGCTAGTCCAATAAAACCCCCAATTAAGATTTTCCAAAAGTCAAATTTCAAAACCAAGCAGCTGTCGAATCTTCCCTCCGTAGATTTGCTCTCCAGGTTGGTGTTGATGTTTTCCTCTGTGCAAACTCCTTCCCTAGACAGAGATTTCTCTCTAGCAACCTACATCTTTTGGCAGTTCTCCCCAACTATTCAATTTTCCCCGGTCTTATACCCCCAAAGCTAGCTTTTAACTCTCTTAAAGGTACCATACACCCACATCTTCATAACACTTCCCCCTTTGAGACAAAATGAACCACTATAATGAAAAGATGGCTTCATGTTTTTTTTCCTATTCTTTAAACACATTACCCTCACATACCGATAACTTTAATCTAAGTTCACCTTAACTTCTTCCCATATTACTGCGTGTGTGTGTGTGTGTGTGTGTGATATAAGAACATTAAATAAGTACAAATCTCTCTAAACTTTATAAGTAAATCCGTGATAATGCATCTGCGATTACATTACGGCCTCTAACATGTACTATTTTTAATTAAAAGTCAGTAACATATGACTGCAATGAAATAGTCTCATATTCTGTCTTTAAAGTGTTCTAAGAACATAAGAGGATTGTGATCCATGTACACAACCATCTCGGACATATTGTTTGTGACATACACATTAAAATGCTATAAGACCAGGACCAAACTCAATAATTCTTTTCCGATTGGAGAGTATTTCCTCTGGTGGATGTTGATCTTCTTTGGGCTTATGCCCGAAACGTCGAATTTCCTGTTCCTTGGATGCTGCCTGACCTGCTGCGCTTTAACCAGCAACACATTTTCAGCTCTTCTTTCGAAAGTAACCAACTGGCAGTTCTATTCCATCCTCATCTTCCAATAGGAGTACAGCTCCAACTCCTGTGTCACTAGCATTGATGGTGACTTTAAAAGGTTTTGAAACATTTGGTGTAGCTAACACTGGTGTGGTGGTTTATATTGATTTTAAATGGCTGAATGCCTCCTGGCATGGTTCTGTCCACCGAAACATTGTTTTCTTCTTCAGCAAATTGGTTAATGATGCCACTACCCTGCTGGGGTTTGGAACAAACCTCCGATAGAACCTACTGAGTCCTCAGAATTGAAGCACCTCTTTCTTTGAGGTTGGTCGTGGGAATTCCTCGATGGCCTTCGTCTTTGCGTTCCGTGGGGTCAACCTTCCATGACCAATATTATGTCCCAAGAATGTCACCTCTGCTTTTGTGAATTCAGTTTTGTTTAAGTTTATTACCACTTTTGCTTCTTGTAGTCGTTCAAAGAGCTCTGTCAACTGTACCATGTGATCTTTCCAAAACTTACTAATGATCACTACACTGTTGAAACAGACTGTACAGTTTGTTAACCCAGCCACAACTCTGTGCATGAGTCTTTGGGATATAGCAGGTGCGTTCTTCATTCCAAAGGACATCATTTTAAACTGATACAGCCCACTTGGGGTTACAAATGCAGAAATTTCTTTTGCTATCTCTGGTAAAGGTACCTGCCAGTAACCACGCAGTAAGTCCAACTTGGTGATGTAACTGGCTTGTCTGACTTTCTCAATACAGTCCTCCTATCTAGGAACTGGATATGAGTCTGATTTTGTAACGGCGTTGACCTTCTGATAATCCATGCTGAATCGTTGAGTCCCGTCCAGTTTGGGAACGAAGGCGATTGGCGAATTCCACTTGCTCTGGTTTGGTTCGATGATGTCCTCATTGAGCATGTCCCCCACCTCCATCTGGACCTGTCTGGCTTTGAGAGGATTAAGCCAATAGGGGTGTTGTTTTATTGAAGCAGTGTTCCCTACGTCTACAATAGCATTAGTCCTCCTAATCTGATTCTTACATATGTCCTTATACTGCAGGAACAAATCTTTCAACTCCATTCTATGCTCCTGAGACAGATAGCTTACTAACCTATCCCACTCCTCAAGGACTTCTTCATTTTTTAAATTTACTTTGAGTCACATCAAAATCCACATCATCTGGATTTGATTCCTCACTCTGCTGGGCAGTAACTAACACCTGTTTCTCCAGTGCTTTCTCTCTAGTATAATACAATAGACAATAGACAATAACAATAGGTGCAGGAGTAGGCCATTCTGCCCTTCGAGCCTGCACCGCCATTCAATATGATCATGGCTGATCATTCTTAATCAGTTTCCTGTTCCTGCCTTATCTCGATAACCCTTGATTCCACTATCCTTGAGTGCTCTATCCAACTCTTTCTTAAATGAATCCAGAGACTGGGCCTCCACTGCCCTCTGGGGCAGAGCATTCCACACAGCCACCACTCTCTGGGTGAAGAAGTTTCTCCTCATCTCTGTCCTAAATGGTCTACCCTGTATTTTTAAGGTGTGTCCTCTGGTTCGGCACTCACCCATCAGCGGAAACATGTTTCCTGCCTCCAGAGTGTCCAATCCTTTAATACAGTTTCAACATGTTCACACGACATACCTGATATCTTTTGTTTTCTATCTGGCAACTTCACTAGATAGTTCACCTGACACAACTTTTTCTCAATTTGATAGGGACCACTAAACCTGACTTTGAAGGGATCTCCTATCACTGGTAACAGTACTAACATGTCAACCCTTGGGAAAGCTTGTGAGTCTCAGAGCTTTTATCTGCTTCATTCTATACTGTGCCCTCTTTTGGTGCTGTTTAGCTAACTCATCTATTTGATTTTAATCTCTCCCTCACCGCTGATACATAATCGAAGTGTGAGACCTCCGACTTTGGTCCTGTCAAAGTTTCTTTAATTAATTTCAAAGGGCCTCTCACTTCATGCCCGAATATTAACTCAAAGGGAGTAAACTGAGTCGAGTCATTTGGGGCATCTCTAATGGCAAACAATACGAATGAGATACCTTTATCCCAATCATTCGTGTAATCCTGACAGTACGCTCTCAACGTAGTCTTCAAGGTCTGATGCCACCTTTCTACAGCTCCCTGGGATTCAGGATGATACACACTGGATTTAAAGTGCTGTATACCTAGGCTATCCATAACCTCCTTAAACAGCCTAGCGGTAAAATTGGACCCTTGGTCTGACTGAATCTCTCTGGGTAGCCCATACCGTGTGAAGAAAGCTACTAACTCCTCTACCACCTTTTTGCCTTGATACTCCGTAATGGAATTGCATCCGGAAATCTTGTAGACACATCCATAATAGTTAACACGTACTGGTTCCCACTTTTAGTTCCTGATGAAGGGCTTATGCCCGAAACGTCGAATTTCCTGTTCCTTGGATGCTGCCTGACCTGCTGCGCTTTAACCAGCAACACATTTTCAGGACACCTACACAATCAATTATAACCCGTATGAAAGTTCATCAAATGCAGGACTTGGCAATAACAGTGCTGGTTTTATTACTGCCTGGCATGTATGACACATGACAAAAGTTCACCTCATCCTTGTGCATTCCAGGCCAATAGAAATGTATTTGCACCTTAGCCTGAGTCTTTCATGCCCCTAGGTGACCTCCTACAAGCAGTTCATGTGCTACCCATAACACCTCCTGTCTGTACGCTACCGGCAACACAACCTGGTGCACTTCAACCCATTTCTCCTCTGCACTAACCTGCCACGGTCTCTATTTCCACCTTAGGATTCTATCTTACAGATAATAACCCTCTGGAATATTCTCTGCCTCCTTTTAGGAGTGTGCATCTATATAAATATCTTTTATCATCTTGTCTTGCTGTTGCCAGTCCCTTAGCCTTTCAGGACTGAACACTTCTGTCTGACCCTCTATCTGTTCAGGTTTCTCCTGCATTGTTATATCAAACAGGGTATCTGCTAACTGAACCTCAACTCTTTCATCTTTCCCTTTACTTTTCGCTTTGTGCTGTGACTTTCTGTTCCTCCATGTGAATTCTTATCATCTCTGGAAGTGAGTTTATAAATGCTTCCAGCAGAATAATCTCTCTTCGAACCTCAAAGGTCCTATCTATTTTCAAAGCACGCACCCATCTATCAAAATGACTATGTTTAATTCTTTTGAACTCAACATGCATCTGACCTGGTTCCTCCTTTGTGTTTCTGAGCCGCTGCCTATATGCTTCTGGTACCAATTCATAAGCACTTAAAATAGTCTGTTTAACCTCTTCCTAATCTCTTGACCCCTCATCTGACAGCACGCCAAATAATTCACTAGCTCTGCCTATCAGTTTAGTCTGAACTAGCATTACCCATAAACCCTCAGACCACTCCATTTGTCTAGCCAATTTTCCAAATGAAATAAAGAAGGCTTCAACATCTTTCTCATCAAAATGCGGCAGAGTTTTCACATATTTATATGTATCACTGCCTTCTCTTTTAATCTCCATCCTGTTAACTTGATTTGGCTGACTGAGTCACAACTTTTCAAGTTGAAATTCTCTCTCTCTCTTTGCTCAGCTAAGAGCCTTCTCTCTCTCATTTTCCTCTCTTTCCCGCTTTCTTCTCTCTCTCTCTCTCTTTCTCTCCCTTCTCTCTCTTTCTCTCTCCTTTTGTTTGTCTTCTAACTTCATTTTCCTCAATTGTAATTTCAGTTTTTCTACCTCTACTGCTCTTGTCTGTTTCTCTGATACACCCAAATATTTGAGTAACTCCCCTACCATTTCAGCTTTACTTTTGCCCTTGGTTAAACCCAAAGCTAACTTATTTGCTAATTTTAAATGTATGGTCTTTTTCTTTCCTTCTAAACTTCCTTGGCAAATTTGAGAACCATCTTCAAATCCGTGAATCTCTTTAGCAATTTTAAGAGCCATTTCTCTCACTTTTAATTTAATCAACAAGTCACTGAAATTAAACAAATGATCTCACTTATGTTTTATTTATAGAACAATAGAGCAATACAGCACAGAACAGGCCCTTCGGCCCACGATGTTGTGCCGAACATCTATCCTAGATTAAGCACCCATCCATGTACCTATCCAATTGCCGCTTAAAGGTCGCCAATGATTCTGACTCTACCACTCCCACGGGCAGCGCATTCCATGCCCCCACCACTCTCTGGGTAAAGAACCCACCCCTGACATCTCCCCTATACCTTCCACCCTTCACCTTAAATTTATGTCCCCTTGTAACACTCTGTTGTACCCGGGGAAAAAGTTTCTGACTGTCAACTCTATCTATTCCTCTGATCATCTTATAAACCTCTATCAAGTCGCCCCTCATCCTTCGCCGTTCCAACGAGAAAAGGCCTAGCACTCTCAACCTATCCTCGTACGACCTATTCTCCATTCCAGGCAACATCCTGGTAAATCTTCTCTGCACCCTCTCCAAAGCTTCCACATCTTTCCTAAAGTGAAGTGACCAGAACTGCACACAGTACTCCAAATGTGGCCTAACCAAAGTCCTGTACAGCTGCAACATCACTTCACGACTCTTGAATTCAATCCCTCTGCTAATGAACGCTAAAGCTCTATTTAAAGCTCTTGGACACTAACCTGGAAGAGTTTAAATCTGCTGGGTTGTTTTGTACCCCTAAATCTACTCAAATCTGTCTAACCCAGTTCAATTCACAAATCCAAGACCAAACTGTTCAAATCGTGGACAAAAGCCCCCTAAACTGTTCAAAACCCGACAATGAGCTCCCAAACTATGACAACACAGGGTAAACCCCCTCTGTTAATTTTAAACCAGCAACACAGAAAAATTTATCCCGTGCAGTAATCTGTGAGAATTCGAGAGGCCAAGACCTGGTTAAAGTAAAAAGTAACAACTTTATTTCTTAAAATATAACAGAGAATAATTAACTAACAACTATTTACAACTCCTTTCTCTAATCTATATTTTATTTTCCCTTCCATAGTACTAGTCCAATGCAACCCTTGATTAAGATTTTCAAAAAGACAAATTTCAAAACCAGCCAGCTGTCATTTCTTCCCTTTATAGAGTTCTTCTCCAGGTCGGTGTTGACGTTTTTTCTCTGTGCCAGCTCCTCTTCTAGACAGGTACCTCTCAGAGAGTTCTCACTAACAACCTACATCTGTTGGTGTTTTGGCAGTTCTCCCCCAGCTGTTCAATTTTCCCCCGGTCTTATACCCCCAGAGCAGCGGATTGGGTCATTGGCTTTCAACATTGTCAATATGCTAAATACAAACTTGATTGGAGTTTGGTATTTTTTGGGGGGTATAATTTTAATTGATTGCCCTAATTCAAATTTGTTTTTGTCTCCAGGCAACCAGCTACCCTAGCTGCTGGGCCACATGTTACGTTGCATATTATTCACAACACTTGGTGCTCTCAGTAGTTCTGCTAGCTTTTAACTCTCTTAAAGGTACAGTATACCCACACCATCATAACATCAACTTCAGTGCTTCCTCCAAGTGTTGGTCACTGTGGAGGAGTACTGATTCATCAGCTGATGGAGGACAATGCGTGATAATCAGCAGGAGGTTTCCTTGCCCATGTTTAACCCAAAGCCATGAGATTTTGTTGAGGACTCCCAGTGCAACTGTCTCCCAACTATATCCCACTGTGCCGCCACCTCTGATAGGTCTATCCTGCTGGTGGGACAGGACATATCCAAGGATGGTGATGGTAGGCTCTGGGACATTGCCTGTTAGGTATGATTCCGTGAGTATGACTGCGTCAGGCTGTTGCTTGACCAGTCTGTGAGACAGCTCTCCCAATGTTGGCACTAGCCCCGAGTTGTTAGTGAGGAGGACCTTGCAGGGTGGACAGGGCTGCTGTTGTTTCCTGTGCCTAGGTCTTTGCCAGGTGATGCGTCTGCTATCATTTGTTTTGATTTGACTGAGTGGCTAGCTAGGCCATTTCAGAGGGCAGTTGAAAGTGAATCATATTGCTGTGGGTCTGGAGTCACATGTAGGTCAGACCAGGTGAGGATTAGATTAGATTATTTACAGTGTACACAAGTCAACAAGTCCACACTGACCCGCCGAAGTGCAACCCACCCATACCCCTACATTTACCCCTTACCTAACACTACAGGCAATTTAGCATGGCCAATTCACCTGAGTAAAAAATGAGGTCTGCAGATGCTGGAGATCACAGCTGCAAATGTGTTGCTGGTCAAAGCACAGCAGGTTAGGCAGCATCTCAGGAATAGAGAATTCGACGTTTCGAGCATAAACCCTTCATCAGGAATAAGAGAGAGAGAGCCAAGCAGGCTGAGATAAAAGGTAGGGAGGAGGGACTAGGGGGAGGGGCGATGGAGGTGGGATAGGTGGAAGGAGGTCAAGGTGAGGGTGATAGGCCGGAGTGGGGTGGGGGCGGAGAGGTCAGGAAGAGGATTGCAGGTTAGGAGGGCGGTGCTGAGTTGAGGGAACCGACTGAGACAAGGTGGGGGGAGGGGAAATGAGGAAGCTGGAGAAATCTGATTTCATACCTTGTGGTTGGAGGGTTCCCCGGCGGAAGATGAGGCGCTCCTCCTCCAGCCGTCGTGTAGTTGTGTTCTGCCGGTGGAGGAGTCCAAGGACCTGCATGTCCTCGGTGGAGTGGGAGGGGGAGTTAAAGTGTTGAGCCACGGGGTGATTGGGTTGGTTGGTTCGGGCGGCCCAGAGGTGTTCTCTGAAGCGTTCCGCAAGTAAGCGGCCTGTCTCACCAATATAGAGGAGGCCACATCGGGTGCAGCGGATGCAATAGATGATGTGTGTGGAGGTACAGGTGAACTTGTGGCGGATATGGAAGGATCCCTTGGGGCCTTGGAGGGAAGTGAGTGTGGAGGTGTGGGCGCAAGTTTTACATTTCCTGCGGTTGCAGGGGAAGGTGCCGGGGGTGGAGGTTGGGTTGGTGGGGGGTGTGAATCTGACAAGGGAGTCACGAAGGGAGTGGTCCTTGCGGAACGCTGATAGGGGAGGGGAGGGAAATATATCCTTGGTGGTGGGGTCCGTTTGGAGGTGGCGGAAATGGCGGCGGATGATACGTTGTATGCGCAGGTTGGTGGGGTGGTAGGTGAGAACCAGTGGGGTTCTGTCTTGGTGGCGGTTGGAGGAGCGGGGCTCAAGGGCGGAGGAGCGGGAAGTGGAGGAGATGCGGTGGAGGGCATCGTCGATCACGTCTGGGGGGAATCTGCGGTCCTTGAAGAAGGAGGCCATCTGGGCTGTGCGGTGTTGGAATTGGTCCTCCTGGGAGCAGATGCGGCGGAGACGAAGGAATTGGGAATATGGGATGGCGTTTTTACAGGGGGCAGGGTGGGAGGAGGTGTAGTCCAGGTAGCTGTGGGAGTCAGTCGGTTTATAATAGATGTCTGTGTTGAGTCGGTCGCCCGAGATAGAAATGGAAAGGTCTAGGAAGGGGAGGGAGGAGTCTGAGACAGTCCAGGTGAATTTCAGGTCGGGATGGAAGGTGTTAGTAAAGTTGATGAACTGTTCAACCTCCTCGTGGGAGCACGAGGCAGCGCCGATACAGTCATCGATGTAGCGGAGGAAAAGGTGGGGGGTGGTGCCAGTGTAGTTGCGGAAGATGGACTGTTCCACATATCCTACGAAGAGGCAGGCATAGCTGGGGCCCATGCGGGTGCCCATGGCAACTCCTTTAGTTTGGAGGAAGTGGGAGGATTGAAAAGAGAAGTTATTCAGGGTGAGGACCAGTTCAGTCAGTCGAAGGAGGGTGTCAGTGGAAGGGTACTGGTTGGTGCGGCGGGAAAGGAAGAAGCGGAGGGCTTTGAGTCCTTCGTGATGGGGGATGGAGGTGTACAGGGACTGGATGTCCATAGTGAAAATAAGGCGTTGGGGACCGGGGAAGCGAAAATCCTGGAGGAGGTGGAGGGCGTGGGTGGTGTCCCGAACGTAGGTGGGGAGTTCTTGGACTAAAGGGGACAGGACCGTGTCGAGGTATTGGGAGATGAGTTCGGTGGGGCAGGAGCAGGCTGAGACAATGGGTCGGCCGGGGCAGGCAGGTTTGTGGATTTTGGGCAGGAGGTAGAAACGGGCGGTGCGGGGTTGTGGGACTATGAGGTTGGAGGCGGTGGATGGGAGATCCCCTGAGGTGATGAGGTCCTGGATGGTCTGGGAGATGATGGTTTGGTGGTGGGAGGTGGGGTCGTGTTCAAAGGGGCGATAAGAGGAGGCGTCCGCGAGCTGGCGTTTGGCTTCAGCGGTGTACAGGTCAGTGCGCCAAACTACCACCGCGCCTCCCTTGTCTGCGGGTTTGATGGTGAGGTTGGGATTGGAGCAGAGGGAGTGGAGGGCTGCACGTTCTGAGTTCTTACAGGTCAGTGCGCCAAACTACCACCGCGCCTCAATTCTGACCCGCACATCTTTGGACTGTGGGAGGAAACCGGAGCACCCGGAGGAAACCCACGCAGACACGGGGAGAACGTGCAAACTCCACACAGTCAGTCGCCTGAGTCGGGAATTGAACCCGGGTCTCAGGCGCTGTGAGGCAGCAGTGCTAACCACTGTGCCACCGTGCCGCCCACTAGGATGTCAGATTTCCTTTCCTGCAGGAGATTAGTGAACTAGGGGAGCTTTTCCGACAATTGACAGTAGTTTCGCTGTCATCAGTTGAAACTTACTTCCAGATATTTTTTATTGAGTTCAGATTCTACCACCTGCTGTGGCAGGAATCAAACTCAGGTCCCCAGAATATCAGCGGAGTTTCCGAATTAATAGTGCAGTGATAATACCACGAGGCTATTGCTTGCATACCCAGCTCCCACTCTAACGGTCTACTCACCTACCCTGCTGTTACTCCATTTGATTGCCCCCCTACCAAGTTGTGACCTTATTTCCCTTTCACTCTGTACAGCTACTACTTAGTTACTCCATTCAGAAAGTACACTGCTCCCTTGCCCATTTGCTTTACCTACCTATGCACCGTATGCACTCACACACCCACATATTCAACCAGTCACTCACCACACATGCCGTCACAATGAGGCGCACTGGGGCACCGAAACTCCACTGGCCAAATGTGGCCTGTGCAGCTGGGGAAAGGGGCCTGGGTTGCTCTCTCTTGCATTGTGCTTGAGAAATACCCATTTCTTTCTGATGGAGTCTCTGGGGAATCACTAGGATCAGAGGTGAGGCCAGGTAGAAAGTGTCGTCATCCTAGTGATTAGAACTGGTCAGATCTGTTCTCATGCTAATTTGAAGACACGGGCCAATGTTTCAAGTCTGTGACCTCTCATCTAGAACTGCGATAAGTTATGGATGTAATCAGATGTGACCAAAGGGTGGCTGGGATGAAGTTGTGATTGGATGGGATTTGGGATAGAGTGGATGGCAGGAGAATTAGTCTCCCCGGGCTATCCATGGCATCGTTCCAAAGGGATGCTCTTTACCTGTCTGTGTGACGATCTGAGGTATTCCTGCTCTTGCTTCTGATCTCTGTGGGCAGCACTGTGGCACAGTGGTTAGCACTGCTGCCTCACAGCGCCAGAGACCCGGGTTCAATTCCCACCTCAGGTGACTGACTGTGTGGAGTTTGCACATTCGCCCCGTGTCTGCGTGGGTTTCCTCCCACAGTCCAAAGAGGTGCAGGTCAGGTGAATTGGCCATGCTAAACTGCCTGTAGTGTTAGGTAAGGAGTAAATGGGTGGGTTGTGGGTCGGTGTGGACTTGTTGGGCCGAAGGGCCTGTTTCCACACTGTAAGTAATCTAATCTCTTTACTAAATTCAAGGATGGAACAACCCTTTCTGCCTCGTTGTTTGTGTTAACCTGTAATTGATAAGATTGTGGTTCTTCATGAACTTACTCATTGATCAGGTCCGCCGAGAGCAGTATGGAGACACTCTTCATTTTAAAGTTTTTAGGACAAACACAGACACCTTCATGTGTGTCACACTGTTACTCGTTAAATTATCCCCTAATTTATGCAATTTCGGATTGAGCATTCTCTTTGCAGCTGAAACCTCTGTTTCAAGTAATTCAGCCATAGTTACATCAGAATGGGATATTATCATATTGTCCCCCTTGGAATTAGTATAAATAGGTGAGTCAGTTGTACAGAGACTTTGTGTTTATTTGTTGAGCTAATACATTCCCTTGTGACAGGTGACAAGACCAAGTCTGTTCTTTAATCTGCAAGTTTTCAATCGGTTCGAATCCCCGACCGCTCACTCTCTCTTCATGAGATTCAGGTAAATCGAATTTCACAGCATAGAAGGAGGCCATTTAGCCCATTGTGTCTGTACCAGCTCCTGAAAGAGCTACCCAGCTAGTTCCATGCGTCAGCCCTGTCTCTGTAACTGCATCACTTTCAAGTGTATATCCAGGTCTCTTTTGAAACCTCATGTTGAACTCCTCTCTCAGGCAGCACATTCCAAATCATAACAACGGTCTGTATAAAGAAGTTTCCCCTCATGTCACTCTTAGCTCTCTTGCAACAGTCCTGAAATTGTTATCTCTAATTACTGCCATGCCAACTAGTTTGATGTTTTGACGCATACCTTGTCAAAATTGTTCTTGATTCTGAACGCCTCATGATGATATCACTGAACATACAACGAAGGATACCCTTCATTGTCCAGTACTTCCTAGGAGCCAAACAACTACGCAATATTCTTCGCAGCCTGCAACACATTATTGATCAGGATGAGTACCTTGCCCAGACCCTCCCCAAGGCTCCACTTCTTGCCTTTAAGCAACCACCAAACCTCAAACTGATCACTGTTCACAGCAAACTGCATGACCTTCAAAACAACACCATACAAACCTGGCAGCCGTTGGATACCACCATTATACGTGGGGACACCACCCACCATGTTCACTGCTGGTACTAATGTGACTCGGCCAACATTGTCTCATACACTGCAGGCATGGATGCCCTAAGGCATGGTATATTAGTGTGACCGAGCAGAGGCTATGGCGACGAATGAATGGACACCGCACAACAATCAACAGACAGGAGTGTTCCCTCCCAATTCCGAGAACACTTCAGCAGTCCAGGACATTCGACCTCGGACCTTCGGGTGACTGTCCTCTGAGACGGACTTTGGGACATTCAACAATACAAAGTGGTCGAGCAGAGGCTGATAGCCAAGTTCAGTACCCATGAGGAGGGCCTCAACCGGGACTTTGGGTTCATGTCACACGACAGGTGACCCCTTTAAACACACACACACACACACACATATATCAGTGTGTTGAGTAAATTTGTACTTGCAGAATTCTGTGTGGAATGCTCTGCCCCAGAGGACAGTGGAGGCCCAGTCTCTGGATTCATTAAAGAAAGAGTTGGATAGAGCTCTCAATAGTGGAATCAAGGGTTATGGAGATAAGGCAGGGAGCAGATACTGATTAGGAATGATCAGACATGATCATATTGAATGGCGGTGCAGGCTCGAAGGGCTGAATGGCCTACTCCTGCACCTATTGTCTACATTTGTTTTTGCTCAAAAACTGTGTGAATCCATGTAAGATTCTATAAAATCCTTTCCTAAAGAAACAGAATCAGTCTGAACATTGGGGCACAGACAGATTTTAACCTTCCACCTTCAATACATTATTTGAGCAGACATAGCATCTATTGTTAAAGTTCACTTGAGAATGAAACTTTAAAAAAAGTTCTGGGGTTTACATTTGAAATAATTGAAACCAACATGGTCATTCTCAAAGCTGAGAGACTTAATGAACAATCCAGGTCTTTTTCAATATACCATTTCATCACAGTCTAAACATCTGCTATAAATTCTGTGTTCTACAATCTTATTCTCCACAACCACCTGCTGAAGGAGTGGCGCTCTGAAAGCTAGTGCTTCCAAATAAACCTGTTGGACTATAACCTGGTGTAGGGTGATTTTTAACTTTGTTCACCCCAGTCCAACAGCAGCACTTCCAAATTATGAATATATAAATGACATCAGTGAGAACAAAGACATCTGTTTGGAATGAGCACATGAAGAGGGAGGTCTGAGACACTGTATTAGAGAACTGTATTCATTCACCCAGATGTACAGACGTAAATAAAGGAGTGGTATAGAGTACATAGCAAGCAACCTAAGGGCTAGTGAATGTGCATGCACCCACAGCATGTAATGCTCCAGACCAGTTTCTCAGTGTGCGGGAAATGGCTTGAAACACACGATAAAGCAATTGCCTACTCTAACTTTGTTAATATGGAGGTAAACTGAGCGACGGTGATCATATCTCACCATCAGTCATTGTAAAAGACGATCTGATTCACAGATACCCTTTAGCGAAGGAGGCCCTCCTGATCTGCCCTGCAATGCTCACTCCAGAACCAGAGCAGCATAATGGTGCGGTTAGCTGCCCCCTGAAATGGTGTACGGAGTCATCTGTTAAAGTGCAGTTAGGGATGGGCAATAAATACTGGCCAGGCTGCTAATGCCCACATCCCATCAAACTATAAATAAATTACCTCCAGAAAGTTATGTGAAATGTGACCTCATGTTTCTTCAATTATTAGGTGTCTACTTTTCCAATCCAGTGGGATAAACGACACACTTGTTTATCCCTGACCTTGGCTGGGATACGAACATGGAACATTTATTTCCAAAACAGAACCATTGGAGATGTCAATCTATTTCATGTAAAAGACTCAATATTTTGAGGAAAGGCCCTATTGGTTTTCTGTGGCGTTTTAAGACAACATCTAATTCCCACCATGACTAACCAGCTACGATCTAGTCCCTTCTGTTTGTCAGAGCCTGCTTTCTGAGTAATGATTATCTCATTGCACTTGCAACAATGACTACATTTTAAAAAGTAGTTATGAGCTTGCGAAATGCTTTCTGACATCCTGTGGTTGAAAAAACGAGCTATAAACATTCAGGTTCCCTTTGTCTTTCCATCACCGTGTTGTCTATTTTAACAAGATTGGTACAGTTATTGTTTTTCTGAATGTTCCTCAATAATTAAATACTTGCTCCAACAACACAAACTTCATCCTTTTTGTCATATCGTTGTGTCAAAAGTAAGACTCATTTCACCATTTTGGAAAACGCTTTGTTAAAGTGCTTCTTAACAGCCTTCCTGAAAAATCTGACTCTTAAGTTTCAGTTCTATGCCTCAGTCCTACACTCTCCAACAGTTTCTCCCTCTCCACCCTTCTTGTTCCCATGTTGATACTTTTAAATCTGTGTTCTCTTCATACTCCATGTTCGGTATTTCCTGCGCTGCGTGAGGCCTCATCTAACAGTGCGACAGTACGAATTCCAAATAAACCAAAGTTTTATAGAGTCATAGAGTCATACAGCACAGAAACAAGCCTTTTGCCCCAACTCGTCCATGCTAACCAGGTTTTGGAAACTGGACGACTCCCATTTGCCAGCACTTGGCCCATATCCCTCTAAACCCTTCCTATTCATATACCCATCCAGATGCCTTTTAAAAGTTCTAGTTGTACCCACAGCCTCCACTTTCTCAGGCAGCTTGTTCCATACTTGCACTACCCTCTGTCTGAAAAAGTTGTCCTTCAAGTCCCTTTTATAACTTTCCCCTCTCACCCTAAACCTATGCCCTCTAGTTCTGGACTCCTCACCCCAGGGAAAAGATTTGATCTATTTACCCTATCTATGCCCCTTATGATTTTATAAATCTCCATAAGGTCACCCCTCAGCCCCAAACGTTCCAGGGAAAAAGGTCCTTCGTGGTGGTGCGTGTATGGAATGAGCTGCCAGAGGAAGTGGTAGAGTCTGGTACAATTACAGCATTTAAAAGGCATCTGGATGGGTATATGAATAGGAAGGGTTTGGAGGGATGTGGGCCAAGTGCTGACAAATGGGACTAGATAAATCTTAGGATATCTGGCCGGCATGGACGAGTTGGATTGAAGGTTCTGTTTGTGAACTGGATACCTCTATGACTCTATCGAGCTCTGGAGACAGTAGCGTCAGTGGCCACAAGCATTCAGCTCCTCCCATGTCTCCAAGCAGTGATCTGGACCCAGGTACCTACATAGAGAAACAACTTAAATAAGACTCTAATGTCTGGGCTCTTTCCATTCCTTTTGGCTTTTTAAAATTTTACTTCTGCTGACTTTTTAATTCCAGTTTTGTAACCAAGTGAGTAACCAAGATGGCATCAGAGAAAAGCAACTTGTGCACTTTTCACTGTACTCCTGTACTCCTTTTCTTGAGTACATGTGACCATAAAGTCTAATTCTAATTCTACTTCAAACCTTCCAGTCTCGGTAACATCCTTGTAAATCTTTTTTACATCCTTTCCAGTTTAATAACATCCTTCCTACAGCAGGGTGACCAGAATTGTACACAGTACTCCATACAAGGCCTTACTAATGTCTTGTACAGCGTAATATTGACATCCTAACATCTGTACTCCATCCTCTTACTAGTGAAGGCAAGAGAGCTACATTTATTTAGTGCCACACTGCTCTTTGACGATTGCAGTGTTTGGGAAGATGAGATGTTTTTGTTATTTGAGGAAATGAAAAACAACTTTCAAGTGAAGGTAGACAAGGAAACAATGGTCATCCTGGCTTCTTGAAGACCTGCCCATTGTCATTGGCTGAGAGTGTTTAGATACAGCAGAGGTGGTGAGCTCCTAATGTAATGTACATAAACTGGGGTATATGGGGAGAAAGGGAAAGAGAGGATTGAGGGGAATGAGGCACTACCGTGTTGGGAGCAGGCCAGGAGCATCCTTACATTGAGCCAAGGCTGTTACCACCAAACACTGCACGATGGCTGGGACTCACACTGCAACCCCCTCCCCTACCCCCCCAAAATCACCAGCCCTGCCTCGCCATTTACACAATCACCACATCTGGCATGATCATAATTGTCTATTTAACTGGAGTCTCAGAATTAAACTGCTGCTTCGTAACAAACTCAATAAATTATCAGAAAATTGTAGCAGATTGTTGATTGCCGATATGAGGTCCCTGTGATCACAAAACCCCCAAAACAACACTTTATACCTTGAAAACTTTGATCAAATCACATATTCCAAGGGATAAAGTAAGATCATAAGACCATAAGACATAGGAGTGGAAGTAAGGCCATTCCGCCCATCGAGTCCACTCTGCCATTCAATCATGGCTGGGCATTTCAACTCCACTTACCCGCATTCTCCCCTTAGCCCTTAATTCCTTGTGACATCAAGAATTTATCAATCTCTGCCTTGAAGACATTTAGCGTCCCGGCCTCCATTGCACTCTACGGCAATGAATTCCACAGGCCCACCACTCTCTGACTGAAGAAATGTCTCCACATTTCTGTTCTGAATTGACCCCCTCTAATTCTAAGGCTGTGTCCACGGGTCCTAGTCTCCTCACCTAACGGAAACAATTTCCTAGCATCCACCCTTTCCAAGCCATGTATTATCTTGTAAATTTCTATTAGATATCCCCTTAATCTTCTAAACTCCAATGAATACAATCCCAGGATCCTCAGCCATTCCTCGTATGTTAGACCTGCCATTCCAGGGATCATCCGTGTGAATCTCCGCTAGACACGTTCCAGTGCCAGTATGTCCTTCCTGAGGTGTGGGGACCAAAGCTGGACACAGTACTCCAAATGGGGCCTAACCAGAGCTTTATAAAGTCTCAGTAGCATAACGGTGCTTAAAAATTCCAACCCTCTTGAGATAAATGACAACATTGCATTCGCTTTCTTAATCACGGACTCAACCTGCATGTTTACCTTTAGAGAATCCTCGACTAGCACTCCCAGATCCCTTTGTACTTTGGCTTTATGAATTTTCTCACCGTTTAGAAAGTAGTCCATGCTTGTATTCTTTTTTCCAAAGTGCAAGACCTCGCATTTGCTCACATTGAATTCCATCAGCTATTTCCTGGACCACTCTCCCAAACTGTCTAGATCCTTCTGCAGCCTCCCCACTTCCTCAGTACTACCTGCCTGTCCACCTAACTTTGTATCATCGGCAAACTTCGCTAGAATGCCCCCAGTCCCTTCATCCAGATCATTAATATATAATGTGAACAGCTGCGGCCCCAACACTGAACCCTGCGGGACACCGCTTGTCACCGGCTGCCATTCCGAAAAAGAACCTTTTATCCCAACTCTCTGCCTTCTGTCAGACAGCCAATCCTCAATCCATACCAGTAGCTCACCTCGAACACCATGGGCCCTCACCTTGCTCAGCAGCCTCCCGTGTGGCACCTTATCAAAGGCCTTTTGGAAGTCTAGATAGACCACATCCACTGGGTTTCCCTGGTCTAACCTACTTGTCACCTCTTCAAAGAATTCCAACAGGTTTGTCAGACACGACCTCCCCTTATTAAATCCATGTTGACTTGTTCTAATCAGACTCTGCTTTTCCAAGAATTTAGAAACCTCATCCTTAATGATGGATTCTAGAATTTTACCAACAACCGAGGTTAGGCTAATTGGCCTATAATTTTCCATCTTTTGTCTTGATCCTTTCTTGAACAAGGGGGTTACAACAGCGATCTTCCAATCATCCGGGACTTTCCCTGACTCCAGTGACTTGTGAAAGATCTCAACCAATGCCTCCACTATTTCCTCAGCCACCTCCCTCAGAACTCTAGGGTGTATCCCATTGGGGCCAGGAGATTTATCAATTTTAACTTTTTAGCTTTTCTAGCATTTTCTCTTTTGTAATGGCAACCATACTCAACTCAGTCCCCTGACTCCCTTTAATTGTTGGGATATTACTCACGTCTTCCACTGTGAAGACTGACGCAAAGTACTTGTTAAGTTCTCCTGCTATTTCCTTATCTCCCATCACTCGGCTTCCAGCATCAGTTTGAAGTGGCCCAATGTCTACTTTTACCTGTCATTTGTTTCTTATGTATTGAAAGAAACTTTTACTATCATTTCTAATATTACTGGCTAGCCTACCTTCATATTTGATCCTCTCCTTCCTTATTTCTCTCTTTGTTATCCTCTGTTTGTTTTTGTAGCCTTCCCAATCTTCTGATTTCCCACTGCTCCTGGCCACTTTATAGGATCTCTCTTTTTCTTTAATACATTTCCTGACTTCCTTTGTCAGCCATGGTTTGCTAATCCCTCCCCGGATAATCTTTCTTTTCTTGGGGATGAACCTCTGTACAGTGTCCTCAATTATACCCACAAACTCCTGCCATGTTTGCTCTACTGTCTTCCCCGCTAGCCTCTGCTTCCAGTCTATTTTTGTCAGTTCCTCTCATGCCCTCATAATTACCTTTATTTAACTGTAACACCATTACATCCGATTTTGCCTTCTCTCTTTCAAACTCCAGACTGAACTCTACCATATTATGATCGCTGCTTCCTAAGTGTTCCCTTACTTTAAGATTTTTTATAAAGTCTGGCTCATTACATAGCACTAGGTCCAGAATAGCCTGCTCCCTTGTGGGCTCCATGACAAGCTGTTCCAAAAAGCCATCCTGTAAGCATTCCATGAATTCCCTTTCTTTGGATCCACTGGCAACATTATTTACCCAGTCCACCTGCATATTGAAGTCCCCCATGATCACCGTGACCTTGCCTTTCTGACATGCCTTCTCTATTTCCCGGTACATGTTGCATCCCTGGTCCTGACCACTGTTGGGAGGTCTATACGCAACTCCAATTATAGTTTTTTTGCCTTTGTGGTTCCTGAATTCCACCCACACAGACTCCACATCATCATCCGATGCTATGTCGCTATGTCATTCAATGCCATAAATCTGAGTGTGCAGAGAACCTTGCATTAATCTCTATCTTGTTCCTTATTCTAATCTATATGAGTTCATAAAGAAAACAAAGTAGGCATCAAATGGCAGTCCCTCCTTGATTTATCACATCTTCTTTCCCCCCTCCCCCAACGGCAGTCTCCTCTATCGTGGCTCTTAGTTTTCTCAAGGTAAAGAACTTCCTCAGCCTGTGCTAATGATAAGATCGTTAGTGCTACAAGACCCAGAATAGGGGCCTGTCTGAGGGAAATTATTGAAATTTGGCATGTTCACAAAGGGAGATGGAAAATCAGTCACCGCGGTGATTAATCAGGTTCATGGATCAGCAGACAGACTTCCAACTGAATTAAACAGCCACATGATACACAGTCAATAAACTGGAAGAATTCAGTCATGTCCTAGCACTCAATTGATCTTGTGCATAAGGACATAAGTAGTGGAAGCAAATGTAGGCGTGTTTCATCATTCAGTCAGGCCACGGGTATTGGGTTCCCTCCTTATATCTTCCCACCTATCTGTTAATGGTACATTAATGATGATGCTGCATGCACAGTTGAAGAACATTATTAAGTTCTCACAGGGGTATTTGTGGTGCAGTGATAATGTCCCTACCTCTGAGCCAGGAGACCCAGGTCCAAGTCTCACCTGCTTCAGAGGTGTGTAATACTATCTTGGAATGGGCTGATTAGAAAATACATAAGTGCAGTCATGGAGGGGCTTTGGTGGCACGCTCCTCATGTCCCTACCTCCGAAGCAGCAGTCCTGGGTTTGAGACCCGTATTCATAGAATTCCCACAATGCGGAAGTGGGCCATTTGACCCAACAATTCCACACCAACCCTCCAAAAAGGAATCCACTTGGACCCATCCTTGAAACCCTGCAGTTCCCATGGCTAATGCACCTAACATTCACAAGCGTGGACACTATGGGTAATTCAGCATGACCGATCCACCTAATCTACACATGTTTGGACTGTGGGAGGGAACCAGAACACCTGGAGGAAATCCACGTAGAAACAGGCAAAATGTTCAAACTGCACATACAGTCGCCAGAGGCTGGAATTGAACCCTGGTCCTGTGAGGTAGCAGTGCTAACCACTGTGCCACCCATGCTCTCCATAAGTGTGTCCTAACATTGCTGAACAGGTTCAAAATATCTTATGAAGTGCTGCATAACCCTATGACTTTATAACTGGTGGGCTCCACATGGGCTGCACTTCACAAAAGTAATACTCTAAGGTAAATTACATTTCCTTTGAGATGTTTTCCTCTGTGGCAATATATACTTGAGGGGCTGCCAACTATCTAGTCTGTCTCTATTTTGTTTAATTTGGGTTAATTGCTTTCATTGAGTTATCGAAATGGTATGAAGCAAAATATTGCCTTTCATTCTTTTGTGTCAAGACTCGATCATGGACAGTACAACTCAAATCTCCCGGAGTTCCACTTGGGCCAACAACATTTGGCAATCTTAGGATTCTAATCACATGTGTGACCCACAGTGTACAATTCTTGTCACCCTCCTACAGGAAGGATATGCAGAAAAAGATTTACAAGGATGCTATGAGTGTGGAGGATATGATTGATAAGGAAAGGCTGGATAGGTTGGGGCTACTTTCCCTGGTGCACTGGACGCTGAAGTCAGGGGTAAATGTAGAGTAATAAGAGAATGGGCCTGGCTGAGGGTACTCTTCAGAGTGTCGGTGTGGGCTTCCTGAGCTGAAGGGCCTGTTTACACACTGTAGGGATTCTATGATGATTCTATGATTCTAAGTGTGACCTTATTAAGGCTTACAAAATCATGAGGGGCATAAATAGGGTAAATAGCCAAGGTCTTTTCCCTGGGAAGGTGGGGGAGGGTGGGGGGAGTCTAAGACTAGAGGGGCATAGGTTTAAGGTGAAAGGGGAAAGGTTGAATGTACGGCACGGTGGCTTAGTGGTAGGCACTGCTGCCTCACAGCGCCAGGGACCCAGGTTTGATTCCAGCCTTGAGCGATTGCCTGTGTGGCATTTGTTCATTCTCCCTGTGTCTGCATGGGTTTCCTCCCACAATCCACAGGTCAGTTGAATTGGCCATTCTAAATGGCCCGTAGTGATAGGTGCATTAGTCAGAAGGAAATGGGTCTGGGTAGGTTACTCTTCGGAGAGTCAGTGTGGACTTGTTGGGCTGAAGGGCCTGTTTCCACACTGTAGGGAATCTAATCAATAAAAAGGGACTTGAGGGGCAGCTTTTTCACACAGAGGGTAGTGTATATTTGGAACAAGCTGCCAGAGGAAGTGGTAGATGTGGGTGCAATTACAACATTCAAAACAACATCTGGACAGGTACATGGATAGGAAAGGTTTAGAGAGATATGGGCTGAAAATGTGTTGCTGGAAAGGCGCAGCAGGTCAGGCAGCATCCGAGGGACAGGAAATTCGACATTTCGGGCATAAGCCCTTCATCAGGAATGAAGGGCTTATGCCCGAAACATCGAATTTCCTGTTCCTTGGATGCTGCCTGACCTGCTGCGCTTTTCCAGCAACACATTTTCAGCTCTGATCTCCAGCATCTGCACTTTTTCCTCCTTAGAGGGATATGGGCCAAACGCGGGCAAATGGGAATAGTTCAGATGAGCAAACCTGATTGGCATGGACGAGTTGGGCCGAAGGATCTGTTTCTGTACTCTATGACATTCAAGTTCCAACTCTTTGGTTTAAGGGTTATAACTGGGGTGATACTCTGCTCAGATTGCCCATGACGTACAGTTATAATAGAGCTGGTACAAATTCGGGGGGAAAGCACTGCGGTAAGTGATCTTCAGTTATCATGGGGAATAATTCCAATCTGTTTGAGGGATGGAAAACTGAAATGACACCGTCATAGAATAATCGAGCACAGAATGAGTTCACTCTGCACCTGCAATGCCAAGTTGTCAGCTGCATCCAGTTCACCCCACTTTTCCTGACCTTTCTGCATTCCCTGTTCAACCATTTGCCCAATTCACTCTTGAACGTTCCTATTGCATCTGCACCCACCACCCTTCAAGTTGGAGTGCTCCTCATCGATTCTGTAAGAACTCAACGGATTAGGGAAACTCTCCTCATCTTGCCTTTGTATTTTTTGCCAATTGTCTCAGGTCTGAATCACCTTTCCAACCTTCAGGTGAAATTAAATTGGTTTGGGTGAGGAATTAATGCAAAATAATGTTAAAGGTTTACCTCCTGGTCCCTCCTCCACCTGCCATCTATATACTCCTACATCAGAAATAGATTAGTAGCTGGAATCAGCTGATATGAGGTATTTGGAATTTGCTGCTTTAACATCACCTATCAATGAGACAGGGCAACATGAGACGCCATGGTGGTTATGATGTGGAACTGGAAACCCAGCAAGTTTAATTACGGATTCAGTAAATGGGTGTATAACACCCACCAAGCTAAATGGAAAAGTTAAATATCGCGATTTAGTGAATCTGAACTTCGCAGATGTAACCGTGACCATGGAATTATTGAATCCATCTGGCTCACGAATGTCCTTTATGGAGGAAAATCTGCTGATCTTATCCAATTGGACCTACCTGGGACTCTAGACCCAAAGAAATGTGGTTAACTTTGAACTGCCCTCAGTCAAGTGGACATGAGGGTGTCGGATTGGCCCTGATTTATTGAATGCTGGTCCAGGCTTGAGGGGCTGAATGACCTACTCCTGTTCCTATTCATTCTGGTCTTATGGAGTTATTAACGATGAACTCAAAAAGCTGGTCTTGCCTGTGGTCAGTGTCCCAGCTTTCTTTGAATTGGGTGAGCTCCAAACTTCTTTCAGCATGACTTGCCTGACCAGGAACAGTTTGCATATTCAACAGTATTGAATTTTCACAAAGCTGTGATTAATGATCTGTTCATTTCAGAGTAAAGTACAAGCTGATTGCTGAGTTCATGCAGATGCACATATTAGATATGATTTGGAGTTGGATTGGGATGTACAAAGCTAAAAATCACACAGCACCAGGTTATAGTCCAATAGGTTTATTTGGAAGCACTAGCTTTCGGAGCGTCGCTCCTTCATCAGGCGGTTGTGCTTCCAAATAGACCTCTTTCACATTTTAGAGACAATCTTATTCTCTACTTCCTGATTTCATTCTCCCTCTCCGTACACAGACCCCTCCTCACTTCCACCTCTCATTAATCCCAATCTGCCTCTGGTTACTGTTACACATGTGTTCGCACTTGTCCCATTCCCCCTGCCCCTGCCCATCATTTTACCTGACTACAGGCTGCTGCTGCACACCATCCTCTTTGACTCCTACCTTCACCTCCCAGACACACCTTGGTGTGCCCATTTGCCACCGGGCGGTGGGGATCCCCAGTGGAGGGCTCTCTACACGGGAGTCCTCCCCTTCTCTCTCAGGGATCTGGGGTGGAGGGTGCTGCATGCGGCAGTCCCCTGCAACCGCAGATTGTGGTGGTTCACAGACTCCCAGCCCAACTGCCTGTTCTGTGGCGCTGTGAACTTATTGTGGATGATTGAATCCCCTCTTCAGTTATCTAAAGACCTTTTGTTGCATTTTTGGTTGCACTTCAGCCCCATGCCCCAATCTTTCGGCACCTGGTGTGGAAGGGGGAGGGAAGATCGGAAGATCTTTCTGTGGGTCTGGTCCTGAACCAGACAGCGGGCCGTGGCAGGGTCTGCTGACTGCTTACCCCTCTCTTGTGGGCTGGGTATCATTAGAGAGGGAGCACACAGTACCAACCAATACTCCCCATGTCTTTAGAGAGAAGTGGGTGAAGTGCTTTATCCAACTCTACTTTGATTCAGCCCCATCCCTCTCTCCCCTTATCTCCCTCACCTTTGATGGTTTGTATTGCCCTTAGCAGGCTCTGCACATAAATTATTCAATTGGAAAACACAGTGATTTCCTGGTGGTGGTTAATTGATTAAAAAATAACCACAGTTGATTTATTTATGTTCAGTTGTGTGTAAGAGCACTTCTGCACATAAAAATAAATTAAACAGAAATACCGCAATTTACAGTCGCATGGGACTGCTGTGCGCAGTACACTCCACCTTGAATCCACGAGGGAAACAAGGAGGACTCCCGCACAGTGAGCCCGCAGTATAAGGAATAAGGCAAACGAGCTTGTGGCACAGATTGGAAAAAGCAGGTATGATGTAGTGGGAATCACTGACACATGGCTGCAAGGGGAGCAGGATTGGGTGTTGAATTTTCAAGGATATACATCTTAGCGAGAAGATAGGCAGGTGGCCGGGTGTGTGTGTGTGTGTGTGTGTGTGTGGTGGGGGGGGGGGGTATGCCTTATTAATAAAAAATAAAATTAACTCAGTAGCAAAAAATGAAATAGAGTCACGTGGTCTGTGTGGGCAGAACTGAGGAAACACAAAGGTTAAAAAAATACACAGCTGGAGTTATGTCCAGGCCTCCACACAGCTGGGGCACAAGACACACCAGGAGATAGAAAAGATGTGTAGGAAAGGCGAAGTTACAGGGACCATGGGGGATTTCAATATGCAGGTGGACTGAGAAAGTCAGATTATAGTGGTTCGCAATAAAAGGAATTTGTGGAACGTCGACAAGATGGCTTTTTGGAGCAGCTTGTGGTGGAGCACATGAGGGAACAGGCACGACTGGATGTAGTGTTGAGCAATGAGACAGGCTTGATAAGGGAGCTGAAGGTGAAGGAATCCTCAGGAGGTATTGATCATAATATGATTGAATTTACGCTGCAGTTTGAGAGGGAGCAGATAGAATCAGAGGGAACAGTATTACAGCTGAATAAAGGCAACTACAGAGGCACGAGGGAGGTGTTGGAGAGAATTGACTGGGAGAGGAGGCGAGCAGAAAAGACGGTGGAACAGCAATGTCAGGAGTTTCTGGGAGCAATTCAGGAGACACAGCATCCTGAGGAAAAAGAAGCATGATACAGGGAGGATGAGGCAACCATGGCTGACCAGGGAAGTCAGGGACAGCAGAAAAGCAGAAGAGAAAGCATATCATGTGGCAAACGGCAATGGGAAAGCAGAGAATTGGGAAGCTTACAAAGATGAACAAAGGGTAACACAAAAAAGAACTAAGGAGGGAGAAGGTTAAAAATGAGGGTAAGCTAACTAATAATACAAAGGAATACTGTAAGAGTTTCTTTAGGTATATAAAGGGAAAAAGAGAGGCAAAAGTGGACATTGGGCTGCTGGAAATTGACGCTGGAAAGGTAGTAGTGGGGCATAAGGAAATGGCTGAGGAACTGAATAATAACTTCACGTTAGTCTTCATGTTGGAAGACACAAGTAATATCCCAAAAATTCAAGAGAGTGAGGGGGCAGAGCTGAGTATGGTAGGCATCACCAAGGAGAAGGTGCTAGAAAAACTGAATGGCCGAAGGGTGGATAAACCACCTGGACCAGATGGGCTACACCCCAGAGTTCCAAGGAGATAGCTGTTCCAAGGGCAAAGTGGTGGTCTTTCAGGAATCACTAGAATCAAGGAGGGTCCCAGAGGACAGGAAAATCGCTAACATGACACTCCTGTTTAAAAAGGGAGTAAGGCAGAAGACAGAAAATTACAGACTGATTAGCCTAACCTCAGTTGTGGGTAAGATCCTGGAATCCATTGTAAAGGATGATATTTCTGAATACTTGGAAGCCTATGGTAAAACAGGGCAAAGTCAGCATGGTTTCATCAAGGGGGGGCTCATGCCTGACAAATCTGTGAGAACTCTTTGAGGAAGTAATGAGCAGGTTAGACCAAGGAGAACCAATGGCTGTTATCTACTTGGACTTCAAGAAGGCCTTTGACAAGGTGCTGCACAGGAGGCTACTGAGTAGACTAAGGGCCCATGGTATCAGAGGCAAGGTGCGAGCCTGGATAGAAGCTTGTCTGTCTGGCAGAAAGCAGAGAGTGGGAATAAAAGGGTCCTTCTTAAGATGGCGTAGTGTTCTGCAAGGCTCAGTATTGGGACCACAACTTTTCACTTTATACATTAATAATCTGAAGGAATTGAGGGCATTCTGGCTAAGTTTGCAGACAATACAAAGATAGGTAGAGGGACAGGTAGTACTGAGGAGGCAGGGAGGATGGTAAAGGATTTGGACAGGTTAGGAGAGGGACAAAGAAGTGGCAGATGGAATACAACGTGGGAAAGTGTGAGGTCATGCACTTTCGTAGGAAGAATATAGGCATGGACTATTTTCTAAAAGGAGAGAAAATTCAGAAGTCTGAAATGCAAAGAGACTTGGGAGTTCAAGTCCAGGATTCTCTCAAAGTAAACTTGCAGGTTGAGTCAGTAGTTGGGAAGGCAAATGCAATGATGGCACTTATTTTGGGAGGACTTGAATATGAAAACAGGGATGTACTTCTGAGACTCTATAACACTCTGCTCAGACCACATTTGGAATATAGTGTGCAGTTTTGGGCCCCATATCTCAGGAAGGATGTATCAGCCCTGGTGTGTGTTCAGAGGACGTTCTCGAGAATGGTCCCTGGAATGAAAAGCTTAACATATGAGGAACCTTCGAGGACTCTGGGTTTAAACTCAATGGAGTTTGGAAGGATAAGGGGGAATTGAATTGAAACATACAGAATACTGAATGGCCTGGACAGAGTTGATGTTGGGAAGATGTTTCTATTGGGAGGAGAGATTAGGATCTGAGGGCAAAGCCTTAGATTAAAGGAACACCTTTTAGAATGGAGACAAGGAGAAATATTTTTCAGCCAGTGAGTGGGGAATCTATGGAATTCACTGCCACAGAAGGCTGTGGAGGCCAGGCCATTGATTATATTTAAGACTGAGATAGATAGGTGCTTGAATGTCAAGGGATTATGGGGAGAAAGTGGGAGAATGGGGTTGAGAAACTTTATCAGACCTGATTGAATGGTGGAGCAGACTCAATGGGCTAAATGGTCTAATTTCTGCTCCTATGTCTTGTGGTCTAATGTTCAGAATGTAGGTGCACACACGATGGGCTGGATGGCATCCTTTGGTACTGTAACAATTCTATGATTCTATCTTTACGCATTAACTGAGAGAGCTTCCTTTCACGGGTACATCGGGCTCATCCTATGCTCGAGGTTTGTGTTCATTGGTCAAGCTCAATCTATATGATCACTGCTCCAGTCTGTAGCCTAAAACCGCCTAATGGAAGGGTTAGGTAAGCTTTGAGATGAAATGCATCGATGAACTGCATCTCCAACTCTGTGCGTTTGGTCATAATGAAGGAGGCAGCATGATAGTGGTTTGGTGTTAAAATTGCTGAACTGGTAATCCCAAAACAGCAAGTTAATATCATGGGAACATGAATTCAAATCCTACTGTGGTAAATGATTGAAATCTAAACTCAATTTCAAAAAAGGACATGCTTAAGCTAACCACTGCTCATTGTAGTTGCACCGGCCCATGAATGATGACATGGTAACCCAGTGGTTAGCACTGCTGCCTCACAATGTTGGGGACCCAGGTTCAATTCCACCCTTGGGCGATTGTCTGTGTGGAGTGTGTACATTGCCTCTGTGTTTGTGTAGGGTTCCTTCAAGGTCTTTTGGTTTTTCCCCTCCCCACAGTCCAACGTTGTACAGGTTAAGTGGACTGGCCATGCTAAACTGCCCATAGTGTCTGTGGATGGGTTAGTCATGGGGAAATGCAGGGTTACAGGAAGAGGGTCTGGGTGGGATGTTAGTTAGAAGGTTGGTATGGGCCAAATGGCCTACTCCCATATTGTAAGTATTTTATGATTCTTTTAATGCCTTTTGAGAAGGAGATCTGGCCTGGACATGGTTGAATTTCAACTCCCCTCCAAATCAATGTTGAGCCAGCCAGCTACACGCACTTCCTCTGTATGAATAGAAATAACCATGCACTGGGTCCTTGATACAGAGCTGCTGTGAGTCATTCTAGGCTGTTTGGTTCTGCTTGTGTTCTGAGCCATTAAGAGTTCCTGAAAGGGAGGCACGTCCAAGTCTTGCTCAAATTCCAACCAGACAATCCACAGGCACCATCACTTTCATTCAGCTCAGCTTCTACATTCCTCATAGACCAGCAGGCAATTTACTGGAGATTCTCCTCCTCCTTGACCAGTAAATGTGGAGCATTCTCTCTATCAGAGGTTCAGCCCCAATTGGGGCTAAGAGGCCTCATCTCCCACCTTTATTACTCACTCCTGGATATACCTTCAGCTTATCCTTAGCGGAGCTCACTGATCCTCCTATCGCAGATTCCCTTCCCTCTCCAACCTACAGTGGGAGTTCCACATCATCTTTGATATGTATTGCCCATCCCCAAGCCCCCAGCCGGAACTCCCTGCTGTGAGGGGCTTGCTTGTTACACTGAACAATTTGGATCAGTACAAGAGGCCTCAGCTCTCAATGTAAAGGATGTCTATGTTTTGCTTAAAACCAAACAGAGCTGATGGTCTAGTGCTGCTGTTGCTATTAATCAGGGGTGAAAGGTGGCAGCTGCAATGATTTAAGTTCAAATTGAAAAAAATAGAACTAAAGTTCAATCATGATCATAAAACTGTTCAGATTAGATTCCCTACAGTGTGGAAACAGGCCCTTCAGCCCAACAAGTCCACACTGACTCTCCAAAGCGTGACCCACCCAGACCCATTTCTCACTGACTAACACCATGGTCAAGTTACCTAACCTACACGCCTTTGTACTGTGGGAGGAAGCCCACGCAGAACGCGCGAACTCCACACAGATATTCGCCCAAAGTTGGAATTGAACTGGGGTCCCTGGTGCTGTGAGGCAGCAGGGCTAACCACTGAGCCAGCGTACAACAGTGCTGTTGGGGAAAACCCCGCCTGGTTCCCTAATGTCCTTCAGGGAAGGAGATCTGCTGTCTTTACCTTAATTTTATCTCCCGACCCACAGCAATGTCGTTGAATCTGTCCACATCCTGTGAATGGATTAAAAAAAACTTAACATTGAGTTCTAAATAAAATTACAACTTCTTTGTTGGTTTTGGCGATCTGCTCATGGCAGGTTGACTGTATTGACTTGTGCTTTTGATGTGACGCGTTATATGTTGAATGTCGAGTGCTTCAATATTTTCTAAGCAAGCTGATCAGAGATGTTATTGCACACTTCTAGAGCAGTGGGAGCTGGGCGGAAGTGAAGGCAGAGCGCAAAGCTGGTTGGGAAGGTAAATGATTGTTATTTGAGTGGGTGTGTTCTAGACCCCAGGTCCTACAAAGTAGGGCCTCCCTCCCTCCCTCCTCCTCGAATCTAAATTAAAAGTCCACAGACTTGCCCCAAAAAGAGGGTCCAAGGAAGTTCCTGTGGATTGAAGACTGAGGCTTTAGCTCAGGAGTCTTTGACAAGGAGGTTGAGTGAAGTGATTACGCCACAGTTGAAAAGAGTGAAGACATGACTGCCCAGCTGGTTCAGTGTGCTACGTGCTTGATGTGGGAGGTCAACGACTCTGGTGTGTCTGGCTCGTATAAGTGTGGAAAGTGTGTGCACGTTCAGCTACTGACAGAGCATATTGCAGCACTGATGAAATAACTCGAGGACCTTAGGCTCATCCGAGAGAACGAGATCTTTCTGGACAAGATCTTCAGCGAGGTTATTACACTGACCATACCAGAAGAGAGCAGACGATGAGGAAGGCAGAGAGGAGACAGGTGCAAGAGACCCCGGGGGAAGTACCTGTCAGGAACAAGTTGAATCTTTTGGAAACAGTAGAGACAGATGACACTGCCAGTCTGCGAGGTGGCCAGGTCTGTCAATCAAAAGTTGGCGCAGAGGCAGAGCGGAAGAGTGGGACATCGCACAGAGCCGTGGGAATAGGGGACTCTATAGTGAGAGGAACTGACCGGGGTTTTCGTGGCAGCAGGCGGGACTTAAGGATGGTGTGTTGCCTTCCTGGTGCCAGGGTTAAAGACATCACAGACAGAGTGCAGGAAATCCTCAAGGATGAGGGTGAAGAGCCAGAGGTGGTGGTGTATGTCGGCACAAATGATATCGGGAAGAAGAGGAGGCACATACTACAGCGGAACGTCGGGGAACTAGGAAGGCGGCTGAAAAGCAGGACGTCCAGGGTGGTTATCTCCGGTTTGCTTCCAGTTCCTCGGGCTGGTGTGGCCAGAAACAGGGAGATAATGGACTTGAACATGTGGCTGGGGAACTGGTGCAGGAAGCAAGGATTTAAATTCTTGGATCACTGGGGTATATTTTGTGGTAAGCATAAATTATACAAGAGAGACGGTTTGCACCTTAATAGGTTAGGGACCAGCATTCCTGCAGGCAGACTTGCGACTGCAACACAACTGCATTTAAACTAAGCAGCGGGGGGGGGAGGGGACAAACTGGATGTTTAAGAAGGAAATTGAAGGGAAAGTTAGAACCAGGGAAGTCAAGAAAGACAACTGTATCAACGAGGCAGAAAACTCAGAAAGGGATCATGCTGTAAGGTTGAGTGAAATAGGAGTTGATGGGAAGGGTGAGGGCAGTAACAAATTAAAAATACTATACATGAATGCACGAAGCATTAGAAATAAGATGGATGAGCTTGAGGCTCTTTTGGAAATTGGCAGATACGATATTGTGGGGATAACTGAGACGTGGCTTCAAGTGGACAGGGCCTGGGAAATGAATATTCAAGGCTGCACGTGCTATTGTAAGGACAGACTGACGGGCAGAGGGGGTGGGGTGGCCATGTTGGTAAGGGATGATATTCAGTCCCTTGCGCGGGGGGACCTAGAATCAGGGGATGTAGCGTCAGTGTGGATAGAGCTGAGAAATACTAAGGGTAAAAAGACCCTCTCGGGAGTTATCTACAGGCCCCCAAACATTAGTCTGGATGTCGGATGTAAGTTGAATCAGGAGCTGAAACTGGCTTGTCGCAAAGTTGTTATGGGGGATTTCAACATTCAGGTAGACTGGGAGAATCAGGATGGTATTGGACCTTAAGAAAGAGACTTTGTGGAGTCCCTCAGAGATGGATTCTTAGAACAGCTGGTGCTGGAGCCGACCAGGGAGAAGGCAATTCTAGATCTGGTATTGTGAACGAACCAGAATTGATCAGGGACCTCGAAGTGAAGGAGCAATTGGGAAGTAGTGACCATAATACAATAAGCTTCAATCTGCAATTTGAGAGGGAGAGGGTACAATCGGAAGTGACAATATTTCTGTTGAATAAAGGGAACTATGGAGCTATGAGGGAGGAGCTGGCCAAAGTTCAATGGTGCAATACCTTAGCAGGGATGGCAGTGGAGCAACAATGGCGGATATTTCTGTGTATAATGCAGAAGTTGCAGGATCAGTTCATTCCTAAAAGAAAGAAATATCCTAGGAGGAGGCATGGGTGGCCGTGGCTGACGAGGGAAGTTAAGAAACATATAAAGTTAAAAGAAAAAAAGTATAACATAGCAAAGATAAGTGGGAAAACAGAGGACTGGGAAGATTTTAAAGATCAACAGAGGATTACTAAGAAGGAAATATGCAGAGAAAAAATGAGGTACGAAGGTAAACTGGCCAATAATATAAAGGAGGATAGTAAAAGCTTTTTTAGGTATGTGAAAGGGAAAAAAATGATTAAGACTAAAATTGGGCCCTTGAAGACAGAAACAGGGGAATATATTACAGGGAACAAAGAAATGGCAGAAGAATTGAATTGGTACTTCAGATCTGTGTTCACTGGGGAAGACACAAGCAATCTCCCTGAGGTAACAGTGGCTGAAGGACTTGAACTGAAGGGAATTTATATTTGCCAGGATTTGGTGTTGGAGAGACTGTTAGGTCTGAAGGTTGATAAGTCCCCGGGGCCTGATGGTTTACATCCCAGGGTACTGAAGGAGGTGGCTCAGGAAATCGTGGATGCATTGGTGATTATTTTCCAGAGTTCGATAGATTTGGGATCAGTTCCTGCGGGTTGGAGGATGGCTAATGTTGTACCACTTTTTAAGAAAGTAGTGAGAGAGAAAGCAGGAAATTATAGACCAGTTAGTCTGACCTCAGTGGTGAGAAAGATGTTGGAGTCTATTATAAAGGATGAAATTATGACACATCTGGATAGTAGTAACAGGATAGGTCAGAGTCAGCATGGATTTATGAAGGGAAATCATGCTTGACTAATCTTCTGGAATTTTTTGAGGATGTAACTCTGAAGATGGACAAGGGAGAGCCAGTGGATGTAGTGTACCTGGACTTTCAGAAAGCTTTTGATAAAGTCCCACATAGGAGGTTAGTGAGCAAAATTAGGGTGCATGGTATTGGGGGCAAAGAACTAACTTGGGTTGAAAGTTGGTTGGCTGATAGGAAACAAAGGGTAGTGATAAACGGCTCCATTTCGGAATGGCAGGCAGTGACCAGTGGGGTACCGCAGGGATCAGTACTGGGACCGCAGCTTTTTACAATATATGTTAATGATATAGAAGATGGTATTAGCAATAACATTAGCAAATTTGCTGATGATACAAAGCTGGGTGGCAGGGTGAAATGTAAGGAGGATGTTAGGAGATTACAGGGTGACCTGGACAGGTTGGCTGAGTGGTCAGATGCATGGCAGATGCAGTTTAATGTGGATAAATGTATGGTTATCCACTTTGGTGGCAAGAACAGGAAGGCAGATTACTACCTAAATGGAATCAATTTAGGTAAAGGGACAGTACAGAGAGATCTGGGTGTTCTTGTACACCAGTCAAGCATGCAGGTACAGCAGGTAGTGAAGAAGGCTAATAGCATGCTGGCCTTCATAACAAGAGGGATTGAGTATAGAAGCAAAGAGATTCTTCTGCAGCTGTACAGGGCCCTGGTGAGACCACACCTGAAGTACTGTGTGCAGTTCTGGTCTCCAAACTTGAGGAAAGACATTCTGGCTATTGAGGGAGTAAGCGTAGGTTCACGAGGTCAATTCCTGGAATGACGGGACTACCTTACACTGAAAAACTGGAGCGACTGGGCTTGTATACCCTTGAGTTTAGAAGACTGAGAGGGGATCTGATAGAGACATATAAGATTATTAAAGGATTGGACAGTCTGGAGGCAGGAAACATGTTTCCGCTGATGGGTGAGTGCCGAACCAGAGGACACACCTTAAAAATACGGGGTAGGCCATTTAGGACAGAGATGAGGAGAAACTTCTTCACCCAGAGAGTGGTGGCTGTGTGGAATGCTCTGCCCCAGAGGGCAGTGGAGGACCAGTCTCTGGATTCATTTAAGAAAGAGTTGGATAGAGCTTTCAAGGATAGTGGAATCAAGGGTTATGGAGATAAGGCAGGAACAGGAGACTGATTAAGGATGATCAGCCAAGATCATATTGAATGGTGGTGCAGGCTCGAAGGGCAGAATGGCCTACTCCTGCACCTATTGTCTATTGTCAGATGCACCTTGTGCCTAGGCCTTCTGGCTCAGAGTAGGGGCATTACCACTGTACAAGAGATCCAGTGCAGGAGTGGCTAAGCCATTTGACTTGTGACTGAGCTCAGTTGCAGCTGCAAATTGACAGAGAGTTTATTATTAGGTTCTTACAGGACTCACTGCGGAAGTGGAAGGTAATGTTTTCATCCATTCGGTTTGCTGATTTCCTTTACTTAGCTCAGCCAGTTTGGTTGAGACAGTATTTAAGGAGCAGGCTGAAGGGTTGCTGTGGGAGTGCAATGTGCTTCACAGTTCAGGTACCAGTCAAACTTTGCAGAGGAGGAGGAGGACAGCAGCTGTCTTCCAGACTAACTCTTTAGTCAAGCCCTCATCTCCTGTCAGACAATTTACATGCAAATACAGGAACTGTGAACAAGCCATGTAGAACAATTAGCCGAGCACGACCAACAATGCACAGGCAATGATCTAAAGCATCGCAAATCTCCCCCAATGGCAGGAGATTGGAGACACCTTCTGGAGGCGATGTTTTCATCTGCACTTAAACATAAAGCCCTTGTGTTTAAAAATCAGTGCAGCCAACACTTAACCCCATCCACCACAGCAAGCTTTCTTTCTGATGAAGGGTGAAGTCACTTACCTTGTTCTTTCTGAGAGTGCACATGCTGAGACTAAACACCCTTGATAATTTCACAGGGAAATAAAAACCAGGTCGACTTTCATGAAGAGGCAAATTATTTAACTTGAGCCGTGATTGCCAGCGCCAGAGGACCTGAATATTAAATGAGTCTGCCTCAAGCAAAGACACAGACCAGAGGAATTTCTTTTCAGGTTTTCTGTACATTGGGACAATGATGACATGGATGTCGAGTTAAAGCTGTATCAATTAACACAGGAGCTGGAGCTAGGCTGGGTTTATCACCGTGTCAACAATCTGGCTGTGAATTGTTGAATTTGATTTCACTAATTACTGCCAGTGTTGTTTGGACCCAGGTGGAGGTGGAGTGGGGAGGATGTCACTTTCTCAGGTGGCCTCTTGTGATCAGGGGGTGACTGTCTCCCACTCCAGTTGGTTGGATTCTGAGTTGAATGATGAGTCCAGGTTTGATAGCTAATGATTTGTTTTGTATTCATTCACAGGTTGAGGGCATCACTGACTCAGCCAGCATTTTTTGCCATCCACAGCATTGCTGTGGGTCTGGAGTCACATGTAGGCCAGACTAAGTAAGAATGGTAGATTTCCTTCCATAAAGGATATTCTTGAACCAAGTAAGTTTTTCGTGACAATCGACAATGGCTTCATGGTCATCATTAGACTCCTTGTTGCAGGCTTTTTTTTAATTGAATTTGAATTCTACCTTCTGCCAGATTTAAACCAAGTCCCCAGAACATTACCAATATCTTTAGATTAATAGCTGATGGATAATGCCACTAGGCCATCACGTCCCCTCCAAGCTTGATGGGTTTTGTTTTGGGTGATGAGTCCAGGTTTGATGGGTTTTGTATCGGGTGATGGGTCCAGGTTTGATGGGTTTTATATCGGTTGATGGGTCCAGGTTTGATGGGTTTTGTATCGGTTGATGGGTCCAGGTTTGATGGGTTTCATATGTTGGGCGTTGGGTCTACATTTAGAGTCATAGAGTCATAGAGATGTACAGCATGGAGACAGACCTTTCCTTCCAACTCGTCCATGCCGGCCAGATATCCCAACCTAATCTAGTCCCATTTGCCAGCACTTGGCCCATATCCCTCTAAACCCCTCCTATTAAATACCCATCCAAGATGACTTTTAAATGTTGCAATTGTACCAGCCTCCACACTTCCTCTGGCAGCTCATTCCACACATGCACCACCCTCTGTGTGAAAGAATTGCCCTGTAGGTCCCTTTTAACTCTTTCCTCCTGATTTTAAACCTATGTCCCTCTAGTTTTGGACTGCCCTACCCTGGAAAAAAAAGACCTTAACTATATACCCTATATATGCCCCTCATAATTTTATAAACCTTTATAAGGTCACCCCTCAGCCTTCAGTGCTCCATGAAAAACTGCACCAGCCTGTTCAGCCTCTCCCTATAGCTCAAACCCTCCAACCCTGGTAACATCCTTGTAAATCTTTTCTGATGATTAGCACCTCAATGTTAAGAAGTTGGTTTGGGGAGAGGATGCTGCTGTTGAAGCCCCTTGTCTATCCAATCTGAAGGAGCTGACGGCGGCTCTTCTTCAGTATTTGCTGTAGGTTGCGCAAGTTTCTGAAGTCAATTGTATCCCAGCAATCACTGCGGCCCCAGTAAATTGTTAGCCTTGGATTTTTCAAAACCTCTTTTCCTCAGTCAGAATGCTGAGGGGTCACATTGGAGGGTGATGCCTGAGAGGGCAGGCAGGAGGTCAGTTTAACCTGGTAGAAACTTACAGGATACTGAGAGACCTGGACAGAGTGGACTTGGAGAAGATGTTTTCACTCGTCAGAGAGACTAGGAACCGAGGGCACAGCCTCAGAGTGAAAGGACGACCTGAAATGAGGAGGAATCTCTTCATCCAGAGGGTGGTAAATCTGTAGAATTCATTGCCACAGAAAGCAGTGGAGGCCAGGCCAGTGAGTGCCTTTAAGACAGATTGGATAGGTTGTTGATTCATAAGGGGGTCAAGAGCTACAGGGATATGGCAGGGGAATGATGTTGAGGAAGGTATAGGCTATGATTGAATGGTGGTGCAGACTAGACTAGAAGAGCTTTTGCCCGAAACGTCGATTCTCCTGCTCCTCGGATGTGCCTGACCTGCTGTACTTTTCCAGCACTGTATTCTTGACTCTGATCGCCAGCATCTGCAGCCCTTACTTTCTTCCTGGACAGGCTGAATGACAATCTCTGCTCCCACATCTTACAGTCTAATGTTGAAGCCTGTCAGTCAGTGCTCCAACCAGAACAGCACACCTTCAGTGTTGGCACACGGGTATCAGCGGTGATTTGTGAAGTCCCTCGTAGTGAGGCTTCAACTCCTGACCTTTGAACCCATTCAGTTGCAGCTAACTCCTGATGCAGCGTACTCGCAAACGGCCACTTCGGTTATGTGTAAGAGAGGAAGAAAGGAGGAACTGAACGTGTCTTGTTTCTGGATGTCCAGCTGTGGGTGGGCCCCTTTGAGAGTACATTTGGGGGAAGAATTTAAAACATTGGAATTCTTTGAAAATCAGATTCCAAGTTGTTTTTTAAAGGCAGAGTAATAAAAGATTGCTGAGGAGCCTGAGGCAAATCTTAATCACACAAACTGCATGGCAGGGCCTGCTACTTACAAATGGTAACCTATAACCTAACAGGCCCAGTGCTGTTTAATACAAAGATGTTTCCACAAAAAGAGCTGACTCTTCGGCTGACTAACTCCTGGCCTCCATCTGAACTTGAGGGATAAGTGCTGAACACTGTGTTCTGCTTTTAGGTTGACACTGCCTGAAAGCCTGCTGTACTGCCAGAGACACTGGCTTCTGGATGCACTGTTGAAGCGATGTCTCTGATGGAGGTAAAGGATTGGACAATTAGTTCTGCAAGGGAAAGCAAAAGAGTTCGCGGTGATACCTGGGCTGATATTCATCAATAAATCAGCGTCATTAAATCAAAGCTTTATTTAGGTAACTATGGAGCAGTGGTTATATCGCTTGGCTCAAGTTCCACTTGCAAAAGACACAAGAATGAGAGGCTATAGATTGAAAGTGACATGTGATCGATGCAAGGATGTTGTGTAAAGGTACTTTTCCACAGAGTGAGTGATTAGATTGTGGAGGACACTTCCTGGACATGTGGCAGAGGCAGGTTCAACTGAGGAATTCGAGAGGCTATTGGATGTTTTTTTGGATTGTAACAGAGGGCAGGGACATGGGGGGGGCAAGGCATGAGATTGGCTGTAGGTGATAGATTCAGTGCAGGCACTGTGGGCTGAATGGCCTCACTTTGCACGGTAAATAATTCTGTGATTAGGAAGCCAAAATGATCAGCACCAAAGATAAGTTCAAATCTCACCAAAACAATTTGAGATTAATGAATAATTCTCTAATATAAAGCCAGTTTCTGTGTCAGTGAGTGTGATTATTGTAAAAACCCACTCATGTTACTTAGGGAAGGAAATCCAATGCAGCATGTGCTATCTAGTTGCGGTCTTTATTAATTGCTTGAACCCTCTCTATCACCCTCTCACAAACAGAACCGATATTTTTTACTTCAGCACCTGGTCTACATATTCTCTGAGCATCACACAAGGTTTCCATTTAGCAAGGAAGTGGGATCAAATTCAAAGACTTGCTGCAGATGGAAGGAAATCTGCCATCCTTACTTGGTCTGGCCTACATGTGATTCCAGACCCCAGCATTTAAGGATGAGCTAGTGCTGCCCTCATCCTGTGGATGAATAAAAGAAAACCTAGCATGTTTCTCAGTTCAACGCCAATGCAGGACAGGTAACAAATGTTGGCCTCAAATCTCATGAAAAAATAAAGATTAAAAAGATATGGGATTGTTGTGTGTGGGAGCCTGGGCTGAGTGTGAATTGGCTGCTGTGTTTCTTTGATGGTACAACAGTGGCTGCATTTCAAAAAGATAGCTCATTGGTTACAAAGGACTTTGAGAAGTTCAGTAGTCGTGAAAGATGCTACATAGATGCAATTGCTCTCTTTCTCCTTCTCTCTCTCCTAAAAAAAAGGCTCTGTCCTGGAAAAACTCATCAAAGTCCTGCTTAAACAAAGGAAAACGATGAATGCAGGATGTCATGTGAGCCAAAATAGACTCACCAAGCATGCACTGTGGTCGACATATGGAAGGCTGAGTCTGGCTAGCAATCCTGGGGAAGGGGTAGGAGGATGGCCTTATGATGGCTTATTGTTCCAGCAGATGCAGTAGTGGCTTTGGATGATGCTTCCCTCAAGTCTCAAAGATCAAAAAACCTCAAGTCCCCCTGCCCACAACAGCTGTGAAAGAATTGCGAGGAGGTGAATATGTACGAGACCATCTTACAGTGCTCTTGTATTGGGAAGCATGTGCCAGTACCACCCATGTGCTGTTTAGGGGGGGCTGGTGGTCCTTATTAATTGCTTGTACCCTCTCTATCACCCTCTCACAAACAGAACTGATATTTTTTACTTCAGCACCTGGTCTGCATATTCTCTGAGCATCACACAAGGTTTCCATTTAGCAAGGAAGTGGGATCAAATTCAAAAACCCTTTGCAGAAATCTGGTAAACACGCGTTCTGATTGTTGGACCATCCCTCGTTAGATAACCCAAGGCCCTCTGCTTCATCAGTCAGTCGCTAGGTGCAAGTCTCTCTTTTATTAGACGCTGTGTGCAACTGACAGGACACCAGCTCAACTGCTGGAGAATGGCTGAAGCAGGACTTGAAAGGAACAGGGTAATGAAGGCACAATATTATTTTATCATAGAATCCCTACAGTGTGGAAACAGGCCCTCTGGCCCAACAAGTCCATGCCAACCCTCTGAAGAGTATTCCACCCAAACCCATTCCCCTACCCTATTACTCACCCTATTAGCCCTGACTAGTGCACCTAACTTACACATCCCTGAACACTATAGGCCGTTTATCATGGCGAATTCATGAAACCTGCACATCTTTGGATTGGGGGAGGAAACCGGAGCACCCGGAGGAAACCCACGCAGACACAAGGAGAACGTGCAAACTCCACACAGTCGCCCAAGGCTGGAATTGAACCTATCTACCTAGTGCTGTAAGGCAGTAGCGCCAACCACTGTGCCACCGTGCCGCCCATATCTGAAGATTTGTCCACTGGCTTCTGTCAAAATATTGCCCCAACCAATGCAGAAGAAACACTCTCTTCTTGTCCCTAATGTTTTGGGTGCTTCAGCATGTTGCAAAGTGAAAATTGCATGTGTTCACCTTTTTTGAAAAATTAATCCATGGATGTGACCATCACTGGCTGTACTAACATTCATCGTCTATCCCTAATTGCCCATAGGGCAGTTAAGAAGCCATACACATCGCTGTAGGTCTGTAGTCATGTGTAGGCCTGGCCAGGTTTCCTTCCCTAAAAGACATTAGTGAACCAGATGGGTTTTTCCCCTTGACAACCAGCAATGGTTTAAGGTTTATTATCAGGACCTTATTTCCAGGTCATTGAATTCAAATTCCACCTTTGGCCATGGTCCCCAGGTCATTACCAGGGTTTCTAGATTAATAACCTCACTAGGCCCTGTTGCAGTACAAGTGGTAGGTTGTCATTGAGGTAAAGTGCTCCCACCAATCCTGCTTTTAAATGACTAAAATTAAAAAAAGGCAGCTCCAAGGGGCAATGTCATAAAAGTATCAAAAAATCTCTGAAATTATGTTAAAATAGTATATTGGGGATGTTGATGAACCTAGCGTCTACTTATGTGTGTGTGTATGCATGTGCATGTGTGTGAGAGTGTGTGTGTATGTCTGTGGGTGTGTGAGTGTGTGTGCAAGTGTGTGTGTGCATGTGTGCGTGTTTATGCATGTGAGTGTGCGTGCGTGAGAGTGTATGTATGTGTGTGTGTGTGTGCAGGTGCATGTGTGTGAGAGAGTGTGTGTGTGTGTGTGTATGTGTGTGTGCAGGTGCGTGTGTGTGAGAGAGTGTGTGTGTGTGTGTGTGCAGGTGCGTGTGTGTATATGTGTGTGTGTGGGTGTGTGTGTGCAGGTATGTGTGTGTGAGAGTGTGTGTGTGTGTTTGTGTGTGTGTGTGCAGGTGCGTGTGTGTGAGAATGTGTGTGTGCGTGTGTGTGTGTGTGCAGGTACGTGTGTGTGAGAGTGTGTGTGTGTGTGTGAGAATGTGTGTGTGCGTGTGTGTGTATGCGTGTGTGCAGGTGTGTGTGTGTGAGAGTGTGTGTATATGTGTGTGTGTGTGTGTATGCGTGTGTGCAGGTACGTGTGTGTGAGAGTGTGTGCCTATTAGGTGAGGGCAAGATTGATTCTGAAGAAGAGTCATATTGGACTCCAAATGCTAAAGTTACTTTCCTTTCACAGATGTTGCCAAACCTGCTGAGTTTCTCCAGCAATTTCTGGTTTTGTTTAGACAGCTTCGGGTCTTTTGAAAATTCATTCACGGGCGTCACTGACTGGGCCAGCACTTATTGCCCATCCCTAATTGCCCACAGGGCAGCAAAGAGTCAACCACATCGCTGTGGGTCTGGAGTCACGTGTAGGCTCCACCAGGTAAGGTCCGCAGTTTACCTCCCTACAGGTGAACCAGATGGGTTTTTCCAACAATCATCAAAAATGGTCATCATCAGACTCTTCAGTCTGCTGTGGATTCATGCTTGGCCTGAAGGGGGAGGGGGGGCAGTGACAGCTGAAAATCTACCAACATTGGCAAGTGGGTGGTGAAAGACCGCCTGAAAGTGTTTCAAATCTCAAGAGGGTAATTGTCAGAGAGCTGGCGGGGAAGGGGTTCGGGGATGGTTGGTGGGGAGGGGGTGGGGAGGGGGTGGAGACAGAGGAATGAGAAGACAAAGCATGGCAAATGGAACCCCCTGTGCAATGGAACTAAGCAGCTGGGCTGTCGACCATCCTGAAAATTAATGAAACAAAATGGTGGAGGTGGGCAGTGATCCTGGAATATTTGACTTGAGCACTTTGCTGCCTCAGTTTGTTTGATTCTCTGAACATTCACTGGAACAGATACAATGTCATGGATAGACCATGTGAATCCCTGATAGTTGTGCAGTCCTCTGCTCCCAATGAAATATTGAATTGCTCTGTTCCTGCTGACAAACAACCATGTTCATGGGCACAGGCATGACTGAATGAGCCCACAGCAAGTTACTTCTGCCCATTTTAATGATGGAATGTTATTTACTTGAAAGATGGCGCTGAACTTTGCTGCCCCATGATGAGGGGCTTGGGGCACTGTTGGAGTCACATAAGGTTTGGGCGGGATGGGGTGCGGGAGGGAATCATGTCAAGACAGCTCATTGATTTAGTTCTGCAGCCAGGAAAGTTTCCCATGGTTTCCCATGAGTTGGCACCTGGAAACACTGGCCCATTGCCAGGAACGTTGAAGACCAATTCAACTGATGGCGATTCCAATCAGGTCAGATTTCTTTGCAGGTACCCTGGCATTTTGTTGCCAGTGGAGCCCCTTTCCATTATATGCAGAGGCTGCCAGCTCAGTGAAGTTGGCCTTGGATTCGAGTAGGTATCTGAGTCAAATTCACCGATAAGGAGAAAGTGAGGATTGCAAGTGCTGGAGATCAGAGTCGAGAGTGTGTTGCTGGAAAAGCACAGCAGGTCAGGTAGCATCCGAGGAACAGGAGAATCGATGTTTTGAGCACAAGCATCAGGAATGCACCTGTAACCCAGGAAAGACTACCCCTAGGCCTCAAACAATTCCAACATAATGATTTACCCCTGCTGTCAGAGGGCTATTTTGAAAAGAATTGCTTATTGGATTTGGATGCCACTGGCAAGGGTAGCATTTGTTGTTCACCTCTAACTGCCCTTGAGCACAGTTAAAGTCAACCAGATGGCCCATGGATCACGAGTCATGTGAAGACCAGAGCAGGTAAGGATGACCGCTTTCCTTTCCTGAAGGATATTAATGAACTAGACGGCTTCATGAGAGGTTGCCAATCTAACAGCTTCCCCTGTCAGGATATTACCTTGTGGGATATGCCTATGAGGGTGCCTGCATTGTTGAGTCTCCCTCAGGGGTCACAAACTTGCCTCAGCTCTTGGGCAGTTGACTGCTGAACTGGCATTCCGGTGACATTGTTGGTCCTCTGTTTGGGAGTATGCCCACTGTTCAGAACAGTCAGCGCAGCTATACCCAGTTGGGAGTCTGAAGGTGAATACGGTTCCACATGGTTGGCTATTGCACAAAGTACAGAGTTTCTAGATTGAAGGTGATTCAATGGTTTGGATCTGAAATTGGCTAGCTGAAAGAAGACAGAGGGTGGTGGTTGATGGGAAATGTTCATCCTGGAGCTCAGTTACCAGTGGTGTGCTGCAGGGATCTGTTTTGGGCCACTGTCATTGGTCATCTTTAAAAATAATCTGGATGTGGGCTTAGATGGGTTAGTAAATTTGCGGATGACTCTAAGGTAGGCAGAGTTGTGGATAGTGCCGATGGATGTTGTGGGTTACAGAGGGACATAGATAAGATGTAGAGCTGGGCTGATAAGTGTGATGAAGTTCAGTTCGGAAGAAGTAACAGGAATGCAGAGTACTGCGCTAATGGTAAATTTCTTGGCAGTGTAGATGAACAGAGAGATCTCGGTGTCCGCGAGTATAAATCCCTGAAAGTTGTCACCCAGGTTGATAGGATTGTTAAGAAGGCATATGGTGTGTTGGCGTTTATTGGTCGGGGGATTGAGTTTCGGAGCCATGAGGTCATGCTTCAGCTGTACAAGACACTGGTAAGGCCGCACCTGGAGTATTGTGTACAGTTCTGGTCACCACATTATAGGAAGGATGTGGAATCTTTGGAAAGGGTTCAGAGGAGATTTACTCAGATGTTCCCTGGTATGGAAGGAATGTCTTACGAGGAAAGGCTGAGGCTGAGGCTGTTTTCGTTGGAGAGAAGAAGGTTGAGAGGTGACTTAATCGAGACGTATAAGATAATCAGTGGGTTCGATAGAGTGGACAGTGAAAGCCTTTTTCCTCAGATGGTGAAGGCTAACATGAGAGGACATAGCTTTAAATTGAGGGGTGATAGATTTAGGAATGATATTAGGGGCAGTTTCTTCACCCAGAGAGTAGCTGGGGTGTGGAACGGCCTGCCTGCAACAGTAATAGACTTGCCTAAGCTCAGGGCATTTAAATGGGCATTAGACATACATATGGATAATAATGGAATGGTGTAGGGTTAGATGGTCGTCAGATTATTTTCACAGGTCAGCACAACATCGTGGGTCGAAGGGCCTGTACTGCACTGTAACATTCTATGTTTTCTGTACATGTGGGCCCAGTTACTCTCCTCCACAAGCTCCTGGAGCCTATTCCCATGGCTTCTCTCTGTGTAGATGCTGCCTGGACTGCTGAATATTGCTGACATTTTCCATTTTGATTACAATTTCTGGCGTCCATGGTTTGAGGTTTATCCACTGTTGTGATGCAAGGGAGATGTGGCAGAAAATGTGTACACAACAAGATCCCAAACAACAAGATAAAGATCTATCTTTGTTTCACGATGTCGCCTGTGGGATAAGTGCTGACTGAACTGGCTCTTTAATTGATGCTGCGGGACCTTTACCAATGGCTTGAGAAGACAGGAAAGGTGTTGAGTTAATATCCCAACCCAAATGTAGCACCTCGAGAATTGCAGCACTCCCCTGTTGCAGAGATGAAATTGATCACAGGTTCATATCCTAGATTAGCACCGTGCTGTCCAGAACATTTGTCCCTGAGGCATCACTCATATTAAATCAAGGCTGAAATCCCCCTGCCCTTGAACATAGCAGATTGGACCATTTCTTCAGTCTTCACTCTAATGACAGAGAAAGCATCTACCAGCCTCACACGGACAATTACATGAAGTCTGAGCAGAATTCTCAGGCGACAGACTGTGTGGAGTTTGCACGTTCTCCCCATGTCTGCGTGGGTTTCCTCCGGGTGCTCCGGTTTCCTCCCACAGTCCAAAGATGTGCGGGTCAGGTGAATTGGCCATGCTAAATTGCCCGTAGTGTTAGGTAAGGGGTAAATGTAGGGGTATGGGTGGGTTGCGCTTCGGCGGGTTGGTGTGGACTTGTGGGGCCGAAGGGCCTGTTTCCACACTGTAAGTAATCTAATCTAAGTAATCTAATCTAATCTAATTCATTTTACTGATAAGCTCACTTGCAGTCTCATCTTGAAATCCTTATTTTTTTGATGCCTGAAAGGCAAACACATTGATGGTTTAAGATGTACGGCTAAAGATTGACAATGATGGCTTTACTCCTTACATTTCTTTTATGATCTCAGGAATCGGACGTGACAAGCAAACATATTGCTGAGTTTTTCTTTTATTCATCAACGGAATGGGAGCGTTACTGACTGGCCCAGCATTTATTGTCCATCCTGAGTTGCCTTTGAGAAGGTCGGGGTGAGCTGCCTCCTTGAACCGCTGCAGGCCATGTGCTTTGAGTTGACTTACAATGCCCTTAGGGAAGGAATTCTTGGATTTTGACAGTGAAGGAACGGCGATATCTTTCCAAGTCATGACAGAGAGTGGTTTGGAGGGGAATTTGCATTGGTGGTGTTCCCATCTATCTGCTGCCCTTGTCCATCTGGATGGAAGTGATTGTTAGTTTGGAAAGCACTGTCTAAAAATATTTCGTGTATCTCCGCAGATAGCACACATTCCTGCTCCCGAATGTTGGTGGTGAAGGGAATGGAGGTTTGTAGATGTGGTACCAATCAAGTGGCTGTTTTATCCTGGATGGTGTCAAGTTTCTTGAGTGTTGTTGGAGCTGTACCCATCCAGGTAAGTGAGGACCATTCCACACACTCCTGACTTGTATCTTGTGGATGATGTAGGGGCAGCATGGTGGCTCAATGGTTAGCACCACTGCATCACAGCACCAAGTATCGGGATTGGCTTCCACCCTTGGTCGACTGTGTGGAGTTTGCGCACTCTCCCTGTGTCTGTCTGCGCTTCCTCTCGGTGCTGTGTTTTCCTCCCACAGCCCAAAGATGTGCAGGTTAGGTGGATCGGCCATGTTAAATAGCCCATAGTGCCCTGGGGTTTGTCGGCTAAACGGATTAGCATCGGGAAATGCAGGATTGCAGGGATTCAGTGAGTCTGAATGGGATGCTTTTTGGAGGGTCAGTGTGAACTCTATGGGCTGATTGGCCTGCTTCCACACTGTAGGGATTCAATGGATGCATGATGGACAGGCCTTGGGGCTTCTGGATGTCAGTTACTTGCCACAATATTCCCAGCCTCTGACCTGATGTTTGTGTGGCAAGTCCAGTTCAGTTTCTGGTCAAGGGCAACCCCCAGGATATTGATTATGTGAGATTCAGAGATCGTAGCACGTCGTTGGTGAAGTAGCTGAAGATGGTTGGACCTAGGACATTACCCTGAGGAACTCCTGCAGAGATATCCTGAAGCTGAGATGACTGACCTCTGACAACCACAACCATCTTCCTTTGTGCTCGGTATGACTCCAATTAGCGGAGAGTTTGGCCCCTGATACCTATTGATTCCAGTTTTGATCGGGCTCCTTGATGCCACACTTGGTTGAATGCAGCCTTGATGTCAAGGGCTGTCCCTCTCCCCTCCCCTCTGGAATCCAGCCTCTTTTGTCCATGTTTGACCCAAGGCTGGAATGAGGTAAGGAGCTGGGTGACCCTGGGGCATCACTGAGCAGGTTATTGCTGAGCAGGTGCTGCTTGATAGCGCTGTTACTGACCCCTTCCATCACTTTACTGATGATGGAGAGTGGAATGATGGAGCGCTAATTCGTTGGGTTGGATTTGTCCTGCTTTTTATGTACCAGGACATACCTGGGTGATTTGCCACATTGTCAGTTGGAAACCAGTGTTGTTATTGAACTGGAAGAACCTGGCTAAGAGAGCAGAAAGTGTGGGACCATAAGTTTTCAGTACCATTGCTGGAATTTTGACAGGGCCCATAGCTTTTGCAGTAACCAGTGTCTCCAGCCATCTCTTGATATCACGTGGAGTGAACTGGCTGGAGCCTGGTATCTGTGATGCTGGGGACCACTGGAGGAACTCGAGATGGATCATCCACTCGACACTTCTGGCTGAAGTTTGCTGCAGATGTATAAGCCTTATCTTTTGCTCTGATGTACTGGGCTCCTCCATCATTGAGGATGGGGATATTTCTGGAGTCTCCTCCTCCAGTGAGTTGTTTAGTTGTCCCACCACCACTCACGACTGGATGTGGCAGAACTACGGAGTTTCAATCTGATCCATTGGTGGTAAGATCATTTTAGGTCTGTGGATCACTTGCTGTTTGTGTAATCCTATTTAGTGGCTTCACCAGGTTGACACCTCATCTTCAGGTATGCCCAGTGCTGTTCCTGACATGCCCTCCTGCTCTCTCATTGAACTAGGGTTGATCCCCTGGTTTGATGGTAGGAGTTGAGTGGGGGATATGTCAGGCCATGAGGTTACAGGTTGTGCTGGAATATGATTCTGCTGCTGTTGGTGGCCCACAGAGCCTCATGGGTGCCCAGTCCTGAATTGCTAGGTCTGTTTGAAGTCTGTCCCGTTTAGCACGCTGATAGTGTCATACAATACAATGGAGGGTATTCTCAATGTGAAGGCAAGACTTTGTCTTCGCAAAGTGTGCGCGGTGATCACTCTTATCGATACTGTCATGGACAGATACATCTGCAGCTGTCAGATTGGTAAGGATAGATCAAATATGTGTTTCTCTCTTATTGGTTCCTTCACCACCTGCCACAGACCCAGTCTGGTAGCTATGACCTTTATGACCTGACCAGCACGATCCATAGTACTGCTGCCCAGACACTCTCGGTGGTAGATATCACCGTCCCCCATTCAGAGTACATTCTGATTGTTATAAAGTGATCATTCTTATAGGTTTTGGAGAGTACTAAGCAGTTTACGTCTTTTTCTTCAATGTCATAAATGTTTTTGATAAGAGTACATTGGTAGCCTCTTGTGGATATGTTCAGTGATTAATCTCCATAGCAAACAGAAATAAAAATAACACTCCTGGGACGTGAAGGCACTTTGTGATCTGATATGTCTGTTGTTGCCATCCACTGGGATTCCAATCATGGGAATTGTTGAGGAGACACCGAGGAGATCCTTATAGAAGTTTAGAAAAGTTATATGAGGAGTATGGATAGGGTTAATGGAAAGTATTCTTTTCCCTATGAAGGGGGATTTCAAGACTCAGGGCATGATTTTCAAGTGAGAGGAGAAAGATTAAAATAAGACACGAGGTGCAGATCTTTTACCCAGAGGGTGGTTCGATTGTGGGATGAACTTCCAGAGGAAGTAGTGAATGAGGGTATAATTACAATGTTTAAAAGAGATTTGGATAATTACATGAATAGAAAAGGTTTGAGGGGGGGGGTTATGGGTCAGGAGCAAGCTGGTGGGATTAGTTTAGTTTGGGATTATGGTCAGCATGGACTGGTTGGACCGAAGGGTCTGCACGACTCTATGATCCTATGACTAGATGTTAGATGTCACTGCTCAATATCTTAATCTAATCTGCCCATAGGTCCATAAGGTGTCATCATAGTGGATGATGTTTGTGGCACATCTCAGAATTAACCCTTTCAGGCACATATGCAAGAGGGGGATGGGGGGGGGGGGTGGGTGGGTGGGGTGGGGAAACGAAATAGCAGCCTTTGAGCAGCTTTCAAAACTGTTTGGGGGAAATATTGAAGGAGAATATTTTTCACCAGTCTGGAAAAAAATTTAAGGAGGTGATCAACTAGTTTGCTTTTCAAAATAGTTGACATAGATTTGATGGGCCAAATGGCCTCTTTCTGCACATGCTGTGCTATCATTCTGTGATACTGTACTTACTCCTAAACACCATGTGGGATAATGCGATCCCTATTTCACCATGCTGTGGATGTAATTCACACCCCAGTAAAGTGGGAGTGCTGCACCATGTGGGATAATGCGATCCCTACATCTCCAGGTTGTGGATTTAATTCCCACCCCAGTACAGCGGGAATGCTGCACTGTTGAAGGTGCCCTTGCAAAAATAACTTTATATGATATTTGTGCAAAGACAAAAGTACTCGAGCCAGCCAGGAGTCGAACCTAGAATCTTCTGATCCGTAGTCAGACGCGTTATCCATTGTGCCACTGGCCCACTAATGCCTTCCATGTGATATTAATCTGAGAGCCAATGTGACCTCTTAGTGATGAGCTATGGAGTTCCTCCCAGTGTCCCGGTCCAGTACTCATCTCTCAACCAGCAGCATGATAAACACTTGCTGGTTATTTATTGCATTGTGTGAAATTGGCAGCCATGTTCTCCTACCTTTCAACACAGGCCAACACTTCAAAATTACTCCAATATAAAGCGCAGCGGCATTCCACGGTCTGGGAGACAGCTGTATAAATTCTTTCTTCATTCCTAAAGGAGCTATCTTGCACTGGGATGATTTCATGGAGACCAGGAACAGAGGAAGTGCAGCATATCTGCAGAATATTTCGGGGAGAAACAAAATAGATGGGACAGAGTTCTGGCTCTGTACTCCTACATGCCCAGAGGCTGGCTTGAAGGAGTTTCTTGTGTTATATGGAACTAAAAATCAATTTAAATACTGCATCTGTGAAGAGGCCTGCTCTATGATGACTCTGAGACTCTCTGGCCCTGTATTTCCATCGCTGATGCAGTGATGTGGATAATTAAATAGAACACATTGAAAGTACTGAGAGCTGGGGAGTTTCATACTGAGAAATCACTTGGAGCTACCAGATGAATAAATGGTTATATTTGCCACCATATGCTGCAGCTAAATCATAAACATTTTTTACAATCTGCTCATCCGTGTTTCTGTGTATCAGATCCTGAGGAAAATGAGAACTTTAGTAATGATCATTGCCCTGCTCTCTCTCCTTCCCCCCACCTCTCTCTCTCTCTTTCTGCCTCCTTCAATTCCACAATTGCAATTAACTGCTGTAATAAAAATGAAGTGGAATTTAGTGTTCGATATGAAAACTGTGTCAGAAAAGAAAGCGAGGCAAGCCTATAAAGGAGCTGCTCTCTTCTGGTACGCAATTGCTTTTCTTGCAGGATTATTGTCATGCAGTAACAAGGCACATGGGACTTGGAATGAGACCAGGAGGGGAAGAGCCAGGTTAGTGACGCGCTTACATTGCCACACGATCATTCTGACTGCCATGACAACCGTAATGAGATGAAGACAAAACGTAATTAAGTAAAATGCAGTGTTTGATGTCCTGCTCTGGGCTGGAGCCATTTGCCTGCTGTAGTACAGTGCCATGATACCCAGGGAAGAAGGGGTGATGAGGATGTGGCCTGGACTAGGCCGGTATCCTCCTGATCATGGAAGATTAAAGTCGAATCTAATTGAAGTGTGAATGGATTTGTTAAGTAAGACTGAGTGAGACTATTTTCTCTCAGAGACAGGGGAGCCCAGATTATAGAACCTTGTAATTAAAGGCAGACCGTGTGGCTTGGTATCTGCTCTTCACACAAACAGTATTAGAAATCGGGAGCACTGTCCCCGGGAAAGGCATTGAGGCTGAGGGTCAAGTGGAAACTCAGATTTAATTTGAACTTGCAATGTTAACTCTGTTCCTCTCTGCACAAAGATTTTTTTCCAGTACTTTCTATGTTTGTTTGACTATTAAATCTGCCATGAATGTTCATTTTTTTTTTCTTATTTTTCCCCCAGCGCCCATGGTGTGTGTGTGCATGTGTGAGACACAGTGAAAGACACAAGGTGCATGAATCTTTATTCAAATTTCCACCACCAGGAACAAAGGAAACAGCCGAGTGGCCAGTGACAAGCAGTGCCCTTCACATCAAAAGGCAATGCTGTGTGATCAAACAGCGATGGGGAGGGCAGGGATCAAATCAAAACTGAGTTTGAATGTTCATTTCTAAGTGCTCTTCCAGCTAAGCTGATTGGCCATCGGCGTCCACCACTATGTGCAGTATTTGCAGTTCTTTTGTGAAGTGTGGGTGTCCGCTGTTTTGGCCGCGCCCTGAATCGCTGACTCGACCATTTTCGAATCAGGCAGGCAAAACTGAGGACTGCAGATGCTGGAGATCAGAGTCTAGAATAGAGTGGTGCTGGAAAAGCACAGCAGGTCAGGTAGCATCCGAGGGAAGGAAAATCAATGTTTTGGGCTTTCCTAAAGAAGGGCTCCTGCCCGAAACGTTGATTCTCCTGCTCCTCAGATGCTGCCTGACCTGCTGTGCTTTTCCAGTACCACTTTAATCTAGACTCTGATCTCCAGCATCTGCAGTCCTCACTTTCGCCTAGTTGATTTTTAACCTTACTGCGAATCCTCTTGCAAGGATGCCTACCTTGAAGAAGTTCTCCTCTGCTCTCCATAAGGATCTCAGTGAGTCTGTCTCTCATTGCAAACCCCCAGGTCATCTCCTCTGCCCTGAAGCTCTTCAACCATGTCCTGAAACAGATTCACTCCCACAGCCACATCGGCTTCCTCTGTGATTGCCTCCATAACCAACTGATCCCACATGGACTCCGGACTACATTCAGACCAGCACAGTTTGGATGCGAACAGGACAACCAGTACAGACAACAGATTCAAACCCACCAGCAACGGTTCTCCTTCAGGATCCTCCGCTCCACACTTGCAGCCATGCGTACTTTCGAATCAACCAACCACTTGGTTGTCATTTTGGAATTACGTGCCCTAAATGGCATTAGTGAACCAGATGGGATTTTCCCCTTACACAGTTAGTAAGGAAAGCTTTGCATTAGCATAATCTCACAGTTTGGACTTTGAACTCATTCCACCAGAGCACTAATCTGCATCTTTGGATTATTAGCCCCATGACATTACAATGCCACCAACCCTCTATTCAAGTCTTACATGATAACCTTTGATTCTGGTGGGCTGGGCTGGAGGGAGGGGACAGCAATTTTCCAGAGTTTGATTTTCTTTTTCTTTCTTTCTCGCTCCTCCCTGGAGATTGGATAGCCATGTGGAGGAGAGGATCAGGAAGGGGGATTGGGGAGGAGGAGAAGGTTGGGGAGGATAGGATACACTCGTCACCCGAGTGTTCAGCACTGGCCCATCGATCTGTTAGGTTCCCTCCTCTTTCTTTCACTTTGATTCTCACTTGACATATGGCAGTGAAGAATTCTTACCTCAATAACACAAGGCCCGAGAGCATGTCTGGAATATTGTATCTATTTGTGTGCACTTGGAAGATTCACAACATCGATTCTGGGGATGAGGGGCTTGTCCTATGTGTGGGGACTAAGTTGAATGGGTCCGTATTCATAAAACAAACATAGAAAAATACAGCGCAGTACAGGCCCTTTGGCCCTCGATGTTGCGCCGACCCAAGCCCACCTAACCTACACTAGCCCACTATCCTCCATAGGCCTATCCAATGCCTGTTTAAATGCCCATAAAGAGGGAGAGTCCACCACTGTTACTGGCAGGGCATTCCATGAACTCACGACTCGCTGAGTAAAGAATCTACCCCTAACATCTGTCCTGTATCTACCGCCTCTTAAATAATCATTTCATTCTCTGGAGCCTGGAAGAATGCAAGGTGACTTTTTCATGATGCATAAAATCTTTGTCAGGGTAGATATTGGGGTGCTGTTTTCTTAGGCCTGGAGATGACAAAGTGAGGGATGACAGTCTTAGGATAAAGGATGAGACAACAATTTGGCTAGGTGGTTCTGAATCTTTTGAATTCCCTGCCCTAGGAGGTGGTGATTGCTCAGTCTACGTGTATATTTAAAGCTGAGATGGCAAGAGTCCGAGGTACAACAAATGTGAATCAACATGGAGGTAGTGTGGGACGTTGGAGTTGAGGTAGAAGGTTGGATTGAATGATGGACGAGGTTCGAGCAACTGCTGAAAGCATTTGGTCCTGCTGCTCATTCCATGTTCTTATTCTCGAAAGGCAATTGACAAAATATCCTTATGTGATACTGGTCAGAAAGCTGAAATCTCACGGGACCATAGAATAACTGCCCAGTTACATGGAGAACTGACTTGGCAACACAATGAAGCCTGGTGATAAATGGAAACAGTTTCGCTTTCGGATAAAGTAATCAGCGACGTTCCCCAGGGATCTGCTCGGCAGCCCCTGTGCTATTTACAGCATTTGCCATATCTATAATTCTTTTATTAAGATGTGAGGGCAGGTAATGAAATGATTATTTTGAAGGAAAATTTGACCAATTAAATACATGAGCTTGAATGTGCCAGATGGGCTTTAATGTGGATAAATACAGCATAGCAAACACTGAACCAAGTACCAGTAAATCACTCTATTCCTTAAAACGGTCCCTATTTTGAGAAAGGTCAGTGAGGCTGTGGGATTGAGCGACGAATATATAAAGTGAACTAACATGGAATTCATTACATATTCAGATATAGGCTGGTCCATCCCAAACCAATTATAAAACAAATTTAACATGAAAGGGTTCCTGTTAAGTGGGAATGGGCAAAGTACACTCCGATCAAAATTTAACATTACAGCACACCTTATTGACTCTCTCGGTTCTCCCAGCCTTTCAGAAGATCACGGTTGGTCATTTATAACGTGTGCACTCTCTTGCACTGTTCCACGTCCCTGAACACCCCCAAATTCTGCCAATCTCTGCCTTGAGGATGCTCAATGACTGAGCATTCGCAGGTCCCTAGGGTAGAGAAAACAAAGATCCACAAAGCTTTGAGTGAAGAAAACGCTCTTCGTTTTACTACAGAAACACCAACATCTGAAATAAAATGAAGAACTGTGTTGATCCTGGAGATCTGAAACAAAAACAGAAATTTCTGGAGAAACACAGCAGGTCTGTGGAGAGAGAAAGCAGTGTTAACATTTTGAGTCCGTTACTGATGAAGAGTCACCATTCTCGAAATGCTAACTCTATTTTTGTCTCTTTCCAGGGATCTGCTAAGTTTCACCAGCCAGTTCTGCTCAAATTCTGAGACTGGCTCCGTGTTTCAGGTGCACAAACCGGGGGGGAAGCAGTTTATCAGCAGCTATGTCGTCAAATATCTGAAACTAGCTTTTATTTCTCAGGCTTATTGACCCTGGTGAAGGCAGAGCTGACCTGCCTTCTTGACCCACAGTAGTGGGCGTGGTGTAGGACACTTGTAGAAAGGAATTTTGACTCAGCAACAATGAAAGAACGACAATTTAGTTCCCAATCCCAGACACTTGATTTGGAGGTGGGGCTCTTAAATCAATGCCTTTAACTCTCAATGCCCTCTGAAATGCCCTGGTAAACTATTTCAAGCTTGGTTTACAGTCTCTTCAGCTGTGTTAATAGTGCAGAAAAAGGCCATTCATCCCCTTGTCTTCCTGCCAGCTCCCCATGGACCAATCTAGGCAGTTCCCCCTCCCCTATTTGATCGGGGGGCTCTGAGACTTCATTTATTTCAGTTGCCTGTTTAATTTCATCCTCCTAGAGTGTTAGCAGAGGTGGAACAAAAGCAGGGAAACTGAAGTTAAATACACATCCTGGGAGAAGGTGGCACGACAGTGATGTCATTGGACTAACAATCCCATACTAATGCTCTGGCCTCATTAGTGGCAACTTGTTAAATTTTAAAACATCCAATGTACCAATCTGGACTATGAGGCTAGTCTCTGTAATGGTGACTGTGACACGATCATCCATTGTCATAAAAAACTAATTGGATTCACCAATGTCCTTTGGGGAATGGAACCTGCTGTCTCTGCCTACGCTGACTTACAAAGAAACTATCAAAGAATAAGGAACAATTTGGCTCTGATGGATTGGGAAAATACATGAAAGGATTTCATAGAATACCTGCTGTACGGAAGCAGGTCATTTGGCCCATCAAGTCGATACTGATCCCCCAAAGAGCTCCCCACCCTCCTACCTATCCCCTGTAACCATGCAGTTCCTATGGCTAACCCACCTAGCTGCACATCCCCAGACACAATGACCAATTCAACTGGGCCAATCCACCTAACGTGAGAATTGCCACATGTACTTACCTGTGTGGTAAATTCGGGTAATAAACTGTGATTAAACACTCAGTGGCTGATATCAAATGCAAATCTGTTCAGGAGAAATCCCACGAATTTCTCAGCAAGTCCCCGAAGACTTTAGTGATGTAAGTGGATCATCAAACCTCTTCAAAATTTGTAAAGGATTACAATTATTCATTTTTACTAATCTGGCCTTGAAGCTCCCTCTCAAGTGCCATCCAGCACGGACTGCTCAATGACAGCTCCCAACCTTCATGTGGAGCTGCCAGTAAGAATCCTACGTAAGAATCCTACTCATTGACTACAGTTCAGCCTTCAACACTATTATCCCTTCGAGACTGATTACTAAACTTAGTGATCTTGGACTAAGCCCCATTCTCTGCAACTGGATCCTCAGTTTCCTGACCCACAGGCCACCATCAGTGAAGATCACTAACACTCAACACTGGAGCCCCCTACTGTACTCACTGTATATACCCACTGCATCACCAAATACCAGACTAATGCCATCTACAAGTTCGCTGGTGACACCACCATAGTCAGTGAAATCTCAGATGGCAATGAAACAGATGACAGACGGGAGGTGGAAGACCTGGAAGAACAACCTAGCTCTCAATGCGAGCAAAACCAAAGAACTCATTAATGACTTTCAGCGGGATGTTACTCATGCCCCCCTACACATTAACAGCACAGAGGGGGAATGCGTGGAGAGTGTCAAGCTCCTGGGAGTGGTCACCCAGAACAAGCTTTCTTGGACACTTCATGAAGACGCACTGATTACAAAGACCCAACAACATCTCTTCTTCCTCAGGCAGCTGAGGAAATTTGGCATGATGGCGAATACCCTTGCCAACTTTTATAGGTGCACCATCGAGAGCATTCTGTCTGGATGTATCACTACCTGGTATGGCAACTGTACCATTCAAGATCGGAGACGGTTACAGAGAGTGGTGAACTAGGCCTGGACAATCACAAAGGCCAGCCTCCCATCTATAGAATCCATCTACCAGGCCCGCTGTCAAGGAAAGGCCGCCAGCATTCTCAAAGATCCATCCCACCCTGGCAATGTTTTTCTACAACCTCTACCATCGAGGAGAAGCACCAGCTGGTTTTGAAACAGTTTCTACTCTACTGTGAGAATACTGAATGGACTCACAAACTTATCATTCGCCTGTACCTGTGTTTTTGTTTTTGCTGCTGTTTACCTATTATCTACTTATCTATGCTATTGAACTCTGTGATCTGCCTGTATTGCTCGCAAGATACAGCTTTTCACTGCACCTCAGCACACATGACAATAAATTCAATTCAATTCAGTGTTGGATTGGGGTGGCAAAAGTCAAAAGTCATATGACACCAAGTTATTGTTCAATGGGTTTATTTGAAATCATAAGCTTTTGGAGAGCTGTTCCTTTGTCATGTGACTTCATCAGCACTCCGAAAGATTTTGATTTCAAACAAACCTGTTGGACTATAACCTGGTGCCATGTGACGTTTGACTTTTCCCAACCTTCTTGTACAGTATGCATACTCCCCTGAACTCGAGAAATGTTACTCCCTCACAGGCCCGGCACGTCTCACCATCAGTTAGCTTCACCAAGCTGGTCCTTCCCTTGAGCTTTCCTGTGAGCCCCACCTTCCTCAACTGCGTTAACCAGACAATATCTTTGGCTTTTCAACAGACACTCTCAACTGTACTGGGTTAGACAGAAGTGGGTATTGCAGATGCTGGAAATCAGAGTCTAGATTTGAGTGATGCTGGAAAAGCACAATAGGTCAGGCAGCATCCGAGGAGCAGGAAAATCCCTTCATCAGGAAAGCCCTCAACAGACACTCTTAACTGTACTGACCCATTAGTAGCTTTTAGTGGGCGGCACGGTGCCTCAGTGGTTAGCACTGCTACCTCACAGCGCCAGAGACCCAGGTTCAATTCCCGCCTTAGGCCTCTGACTGTGTGGAGTTTGCACGTTCTCCCCGTGTCTGCGTGGGTTTCCTCTGGGTGCTCCGGTTTCCTCCCACAGTCCAAAGATGTGCAGGTCAGGTGAATTGATTATGCTAAATTGTCCGTAGTGTTGGGTGAAGGGGTAAATGTATGGGTGGAGTTGCGCTTCAGCGGGTTGGTGTGGACTTGTTGGGCTGAAGGGCCTGTTTCCACACTGTAAGTAATCTAATCTAACTTTTTGTAGGCTTCATGACTTCCAGATAATGCTGGAAAAACTCTCGTGCAGAGAGAAATAGTTAATATTTCGAGTCAGGTATGTCTCTTCAGAACTGAAGAAGTTTAAAACTTCCAGAACTTTTCATAAGCCAGGAGTGCATCACCTAGTTGCCTAACCCCTCCTAGAGCTTGGTCTGAGTTCCAACAATATAGTGACATCCAATGGCTTTTAACCTCTCACTGGGTTCTCAGTTACATATAGACGCAGACTCTATGATAGTATACCACAGTTGCTTTTTAGCAACGCAATACAATGGCTCCTTTTTGCATGAAGTTACTTCTTCTCATTCCAGGTCTTCCCTAAACCCAAGGAATATGGAACTAGATCGTCACTGAACAAACCAACTCATTGTTGTTCTGTTGCCTTTAGCAGTGTATTTAACCGAATTTCTGCTGAACATAGAAGCTCTGTCTCTTTAGTGATCTGTGAACAGCCCTCGAAATCCTTGCAATTAGTCCTGCTCCTATTTCGAGGCGTAATTGCATGCAATTAAACTTGGAACAGTCAAATGCAGCAACGCCTTAACAACTCTCTCTACCCCCTGAAAGTTATAATGTTGTCATTTTCACAGAGTCCTGGCTTCCAGCATAACATACCACAGCAGAAAGAAAAGGAAGGCATTACAAGAGCTGAGCACGTTTGCCTTCATTGCTCAGGCCACTGATTATAGGAGTTGGGATGTCATGTTGAGGTCTTCCATGATGCTATTGAGCCACTTTTGGACCACTGTGTGCAATTCTGCTCATTGTGCTCTGAGAAGGATATTATTAAATTGGAAAGGGTGCAGAAAGGTTTTACAAGGATGTTGCCTGGACTGGAGAGTTTGAGTTATGAAGAGAGGCTGGGTAGGCTGGGACTTTTTTCACTGGAGCACAGTAGGTCGAAGGGTAAACTTATGGAGGTTTAGAAAATCGTAAGGGGCATGGATAGGGTGAACAGCAAAGGTCTTTTCCCTGGGGTAGGGGAGTTCAAAACAAGAGGCATATTTTTTAAGGTCAGAGGAGAAAGATTTAAAAAAGGACCTGAAAGACAAACTTTTCCAACAGATTGTGGTTTGCATGTGGAATGAACTGCCGGAGAAAGTGGTGGATGCAGCTACAGTTCCAACAGTTAAAAGACATTTAGATAGGTGCATGAATTGGAAAGGTTTGGAGGAATATGGGCCCAATGAAGGCAAGTGAGGCTAGTTTACTTTGGGAAATTCAGTTGGCATGGACGAGTTGGGCTGAAGAGTTTATTTCTATATTGTACGACTCTATGAATACACATACATTCCTCCCAGACTCAAACATTCGAGGAATTAAGGGCTACGGGGAGAATGCGGGTAAGTGTAATTGAAATGCCCATCAGCCACGATTGAATGGCGGAGTGGACTCGATGGGCCGAATGGCCTTATTTCCACTCCTATGTCTTATGGTCTTATGGTCTTATTCGAAGAGAATCACACATGGCAACCGTGCAGAAGGAGGCCATTTGGCCCATTGTGCCTGCACCGTCTCATTAAACAAGCATCATTACCCAGTCCTGATCTCCTGCGTTTCCCCCACGCCCTTGCACATTATTTTTATTCAAATAAAATCTGATTGAAGATTTGTAGCTCGGGTATCCGTTGTTGTGGTTCTGCTCGCCGAGCTGGAAGTTTTTGCTGCAAACGTTTCGTTCCCTGGCTAGGGAACATCATCAGTGCTGTTGGAGCCTCGTGTGAAGCGCTGCTTTGATGTTTCTTCCGGTATTTATAGTGGTTTGTTCTTGCCGTTTCCGGGTGTCAGTTTCAGCTGTAGTGGTTTGTATATGGTGTCCAGGTCAATGTGTCTGTTGATGGAGTTTGCAATGCCCTCTTGAATGCCTCAATTGAGCCTGCCTCCAGCACATTTCCAAGCAGTGCATTCTGTACCCTAACTGCTCGCCGTGTTAACAAAAAACTTTTCCTCAAATCACCCTTACCCCGTTTGTGTTTTTAATGAAAGCCTTTCTTGATCTTGTCCCTTTTAGGAGCAGGAACAGTCTCTCCCTATCTGCCCTATCCACTCTATCCAGCTTCCTAATGACTTTGGAAACCTTTATCAGACAGAGAAAGGTGAATCAAAGATATGTAACAAAAGAAAGTGAATATTGCATTCAATAATAGGCAGAAAAATGGCAGAAAAAAATGATTAGTCTGGGGGATTGGGAGCAATTTAAAATGCAGCGAAGGAGGACCAAGTCACTGATTAAGAAGGGAAAAGAGAATATTCAAGTATCTTCAGCCAGCTTTTATTGCTCAGTCCTAATTACTCTGGTGAAGGTCGTGTGAGCTGTATTCTTGAATCGTACCTAGCTCGATAGGTAAAGGTTCAATCTAAATGTTCTTTAAGTTTATTAGTGGGAAAGGATTAGCAGGAACAAATGTGGGCTCGTTACAATTGGGAACAAGATAATTAATATTGCAGAACAGGGAAATGGTGGAAAAACTAAACAATTACGCTGTAGCAGCCTTCACAGAGTAAGAAGGGCACTTTTGGAATACTGCATTCAATTCTTGTCTCCCTGATATAGGAAAGGTGTTGTTAAACCTAAACGGGAGCAGAAAACATTTACAAGGATGTTGTCAGAGTTGGAGGGTGTGAGCTTTAGCGAGAGGCTGAATAGGTTGGTGTTATTTTCTCTAGAGCGTCAAAGGCTGAGGGGTGACCTTGTAAAAGTTTATAAAACCACGAGTGGCACGGATAGGGTGAATAGACAAGGTCTTTTTCCCAGGGTAGGGGAGTCCAAAACTAGAGGGCATCGATTTAAGGTGGAAGGGGAAAGATTTAAAAGGGACCTAAAGGTAATGTTTTCACACAGAGGGTGCTGCGTGTATGGAAAGAGTTGCCAGAGGAAGTGGTGGAGGCTGGGGCAATTATATTTAAAAGACATCTGGATAGATACATGAATAGGAAGGATTTGGAGAGATAGGGGCCAAGTGCTGGCAAATGGGACTAGATTAATTTAGGATATCTGGTCAGCATGAACTTGTTGGACTGAAGGACCTGTTTCCATACTGTGTAACTCTCTGACTCTCTAAGATACAGAAAATTTCCCAGATTTACAAGGAGACTAAGTGACTTGCAAAATTATAGGAACTAAAGTATATTGATATTTGTAAAGTGGTTGCACTTGTAAAGTTAATTGGGTTGAAAATTGATAAATCCATAGACCTGATCATCTTGACTTCAGACTGTTGAAAGAGGTGGCTACAGGGCTAATATATGCATTGGAGGTTACCATTCAGAATTATAGAGATTCGGGAATGCTTCCTGCAGACTGGAAATTAGTAAGTGTAATGCTACTGTTTAGAAGGGATGGCAGAGTGACAATGGGGACCTGCAGATCTGTTAGTCTGACATTGATTGCAGAGAAAATGCGAGAATCTATTATAAAGTGTGTGATAACTGAACATTTAAAGAAGTCGTGGTAAAATGGGCAAAGTTAACCTGAATTTATGAAAGGACAATCACATTTGTCAAACTTGTTAGAATACTATTGAGAATATTCCTTATAGGTTGGTAATGGAGAACAGTGGATGTGGTGTATTCAGAGTCTCAGAAAGGTTTTGATAATATCCTGCACAGGAGGTGTGTTAAACCAAACTAAAGCTGCTTCAGGCTGGGGCAAATATGTTACACTACTGAAGCTTGTTAGCAGACAGAAAACAGAGAGCAGATATTAGTGTACAATATCAGGTTGTTGCAAGCTAGGTAACATATGGATGAGGGTCAAGTTCCTCCGTCTCTCCTGTTGCCAGGCCATCAGTCCTGAGGCCTAATACATGGGATGATGAAGGGTAGTTCTCAGCGCTCAGGGTCTGTTGGTACTGGCTCTCCAGAGGGCAGGCAGGCAGCTACAGTACTCAAAGACTCATACCCTTCACTGAAACAGACCCTTTGGTCCAACTCATCCATGCTGACCATAATCCCAAAGTAAACTAGTCCCACCTGTCTGCACTTGGCCTATATCTCTCGAACATTTCTTATTCATGGGCTTATCTAAACGTCTTTTCAATATTGTAATTGTACCCACATCCACCACTTCCTCTGGAAGTACGTTTCACCCACAAACCACTCTTTGTGTAAAAAGAAAATGCCCCTCATTCCTTTTTAAATCTTTCTCCTCTCACCTTGAAAATATAAACCTCCCCATCTTGAAATTCCCCCATTCTAGGGAAATGACATCTGCCATTCACTTACCTTTATACCTCATTATTTTACAAACATCTATAAGGTCACCTCTTAACCACCTAAGTTCCAGGGAAAAAGTCCCCATTTTTCGTCTTATAACTCAAACCCTGCATTCATGCCAACATCCTGGTAAGTGTCTCCTGAACTCTCTCCAGGTTAGTAATCTTTCTCCGATAATCAGAGGCCAGAACTGGACCGGAACTGCCACAGCCCCTGGGCGATTGCCTGTCACATCCCTGTCTGCTGTTCCTGTCCTTCTCTGTGCTTCTGGACAAAGTCCTTGATTGTCATTACCACAGGGTCTTCTCCTGCTTGGGGCTGAGCAGGAGCCTTACCTCTTGCAGCCCTCCAAGGGCCAGAAACCTGTGTCCTTTCTTTCTTAGCCAGCTGTGGACCTGTCTCAATGGGGTGCTTGTCAGACTGTGCCTCCTCACTCTCCAAGCCTAACATTCCCAACATACCAAATTCCTACCACATTCCGACTCTGTCCCTCCTTAGGCAGAGCAGCCCTGAAATGTCAGTGCTTGTCCCAACTCTGCAAGGATCTTTCGTCAGGTATCTGTCAGGGAGTGGGTGATGCACATGGAAAGCAGATGTAAGGGCTGCTGCAATCGCAGGATGGGTAATTAATGAGGTGAGTGAGATTAGATATGGTGAGAAAAATTACTCAGACCGAGGGTGGAAAAACCTCCAAAAATACCAGATGCAACTTGCATTTAGACAAGAAAGCCAATGCATTGAGCCAATGAGAATAGATGTGAAGTCATACACTTTGATAACAAAGACAGATAGTTCCCAAATGGTGAGAGGTTGGGAAGTGAGGTGTCCAAAGTGATGCTTTGCATCCTTGTCCATGGTTCACTAGAAGCTGACATGCAGGTACAATAAACAACTTGGAAGACAGGGACATGTAGGTTAGGCGGACTAGCCGTGGGAAATGTAGGGTTACAGAAACAGTGTAGAGGTTGCAATTGGGTGGCATGCTCTTTGGAGGGTCGGTATGAACTTGATGGGCCTAATGGCCTGCTTCCATGCTGTAGGGATCCTCTGGTTCTTTGACAAATGGTGTGTTGACCCTTATCTCTTGGAGTTTTGAATACAGGAGTAAAGATACTGCAGACCTTCAGTGAGACTTTACCTGGAGTATTGCCGACAGCTCTGGTCTTCTTTTCTGAGGAAGCATTTACTTGTCATTGAGGGAGTGAAGAAAATGGTAATCAGACTGATTCCTGGGATGATGGGATTGTTTTATGAAGATAAATTGAGGAAATGTAGTTGGTATTTTTGATGGGCCAAATGGCCTAATCCTACCCCTGTGGTCCTATGACCTTTGTGACCCCAGACAAAGTGATGTGGTTGACCCTTAACTGACCTGTAAAATAGCCAAAATAACCAGTCAATCAGGGGCAGTTAGGGATGGCCTTGACATTGATGTCTCTATGAAGGAACGAGGGAAGGAGCAGGCTTGGCTGGCTGAAGTGCTTGGGACTGAATCTTGTAATTTTCATGTCAATGTGCTAAACCTGGTCCTGGTCATACAGCTGTCAGTTGCTGCTGCAAATGTGTTGCTGGTCAAAGCACAGCAGGCCAGGCAGCATCTCAGGAATAGAGAATTCGACGTTTCGAGCATAAGCCCTTCATCAGGAATAAGAGAGAGAGCCAAGCAGGCTGAGATAAAAGGTAGGGAGGAGGGACTAGGGGGAGGGGTGATGGAGGTGGGATAGGTGGAAGGAGGTCAAGGTGAGGGTGATAGGCCGGAGTGGGGTGGGGGCGGAGAGGTCAGGAAGAGGATTGCAGGTTAGGAGGGCGGTGCTGAGTTGAGGGAACCAACTGAGACAAGGTGGGGGGAGGGGAAATGAGGAAACTGGAGAAATCTGAATTCATACCTTGTGGTTGGAGGGTTCCCAGGCGGAAGATGAGGCGCTCCTCCTCCAGCCGTTGTGTTGTTGTGTTCTGCCGGTGGAGGAGTCCAAGGACCTGCATGTCCTCGGTGGAGTGGGAGGGAGAGTTAAAGTGTTGAGCCACGGGGTGATTGGGTTGGTTGGTTCGGGCGGCCCGGAGGTGTTCTATACAGCTGTCAGTCACTCACTGAGCATTAGCTCAGAGCAAGAGCAACGAGGTAGAAAGAGCAAACACTGCTGAATGACCATGCTGCTTTTGTCAAAGGACCTGATTCCCTTCAATTTGATTCCAGCACACTCCAGCACACTACCAACCTAGAGAGCAGCACATCAGAGAACTTCAACAAATGCAAAAGTGCCCCACCACATTTCCTGGCTGACAATTGACATGATGAATAATTGAAGGGCTGCATCTCTGAAAAAGACCTCTCAATGCTGCACTGTTGCTCCGGGCTCAGCAAGCCCTGATATACTTCCTGCACTGAAAACAACAACCTCCAGGCTTCAGCCTCCAGGGAGCGAATTACTGCATCCAAACACAGTCATCGGCTCAGGATGAGAACTAGTGCCCTCAGTCATGATGCTATCCAGAGAACGGTCTGTCTATTACAGGCATTGAGTGCAGCTCAATACACAGAGGCTGAATCCTGGAAAGTGAATTCTATGCACTCTCAACATGGGATGAAATAGTTAGCTAACATTCTTTCTCAGTCTGAGTCTGAGATCACACATTGACAAAGCCAGTTATCATACAACACCGGGTTATAGTCCAACAGCTTTATTTGAAACCACAAGCTTTCGAAACGGTGCTCCTTTGTCACCTGCAACACTCCGAAAGCTTGGGATTTCAAATAAACCTTTGAGTACTAGATTACTTACAGTATGGAAACAGGCCCTTCGGCCCAACAAGTCCACACAGACCCGCCGAAGCACAACCCACCCATACCCTTACATTTACCCCTTACCTAACACTATGGGCAATTTAGCATGGCCAATTCACATCTTTGTGACTGTGGGAGGAAACTGGATCACCCAGAGGAAACCCACACAGACACGGGGAGAATGTGCAAACTCCACACAGTCAGTCGCCTGAGGCGGGAATTGAACCTGGATCTCTGGCGCTGTGAGGCAGCAGTGCTAACCGCTGTGCTACCGTGAGGCCCACAGACCTGTTAGACTATAACCTGGTGTTGTGTGACCTCTGACCTTGTCCACCCCAGTCTAACACTGACACCCCCACACACATTGACGGGGCAGGTCCTATAGGTTACTCTGACACCACGGATGCAACCTTTTCTCTTCATGGATTCTACCCAGCACAATTGCTTTGGTTCACATTCGTACAGGGAATATCACTGTCTGGGCCAGCATTCACTGTCCAGCCTTAATTACCCAGAGGGCAGTTACCCAAGAGTCAACCACATTGCTGTGGGTCTGGAGTCACGTGTAGACCAGACCAGGTACAGGATAGCAGATATCCTTCCTTAAAGGGCACTGGTGAAGCTGGGGGGGTCTTTATGACAAGTGACACTGGTTATGTGATCACCATTGCACTCACGTTTAGTTCTAGATCTTCACTGATTTCACCATGAGTCAGAATGGGATTTGAACCCGTGTCCACAGGACATTCACCTGGACCTTACCTAGTTGCCTAGACAGAGTGCAACGCACCATCTTGGTGTGCAGTGCTCTGTAAAACTGGAACAGGACAGACATATATAAATCTGTAATGATGCTGAGGAAGTGGGGGAGTGGGACCAGTCTTCGGACGAGGAGGAGGAAGAGGACAAGGACACTACAAGAGAGGAGGCTCTCCTTATCCATGTCAGAGCTCAACAATATTGGGTGCCACACGTGACTTGGACCTGACTGACACCATAGCACTAGGGACACCAGTACACCGCCCAACCCTGCTCCACCATTTCAATATAATCACAACGAATCGTTCAACTCAGTCCCCTCTTCCTGCTTTCCCTCCCAGATGCTTTGATCCATTTAGCCTGAAGACCTACCTCTAACTCCTGCTTGGAATATTTCTTGTTCTGACCTGAGTTCCAGCAGATGAGAGCTGGATGTGGTAGGTCACCGCAGACTTTAAAATAGTTGTTTATCATAATGCAAGCCATGTGGGGTAACCGTACGCTCTACTGAATTTGTTTGTGTTCCCTTCTGCTGACTGGAAATCAAAGCTCTTCTTTATAATTGTCCAATCGCTCGCCTGACCATGACATTCTCCAGCTGGATAATGACAAGCTGCTGGTCCCCAGTGGACAGGAGGCGGGGGGTGGAGGTGACGGACCAATGGTAATTTAGAGAATCCTGGTCCTGATAAAGAGCTTATGCTCAAAACGTTGACTCCCCTGCTCCTCGGATGCTGCCTGACCTGATGTGCTTTTCCAGAGCCACACATTTTGACCGTGACTCTCCAGGTGGTTCCACATAAGCCTGTTGGACTATAACCTGGTGTCATGTGATTTTTAACCTTCTCCAGCATCTGCAGTCCTCACTCTCTCTGGGCAGGCACACTGTGTGGCCTGGTGTCAGGGTGAGAGAGCGAGGGTTGAAAGTGTGAGGGAGTATCAGTCATGTTGACTGCATGCCGTAAGAAGTGTGGCTGCTGTGCCATAATGGTGCTGGTGAGGGGCCACTCTGGATTACCAACACTTCTACGAAATTGGCATGAGTGATAGAAATGCCAGCCTTTTAGCGGATGTCCGCTGAGTGCCAAGTTGTCTTGTCAAGGTGTGTAGCAAGTTGGGGCTAGAATTGAGCTAGAAGAGTGCTGTAGGTGTCGGGTAGGTAGGTGTTTGGTAAAATATGGCGAGAAAAATCTTTTAAAAAACTTAACACAACTTACACTCAGCCAAAACAAATTGGAAGGTTTAGCTCTAAGTATCAATTAACACCTCAGCTTACCCGCTCTGAACCCAATACAAGCTTCCTAAGGTGTGCTGCTCTCAACTGTACTTTACCTGTGGTGACGCCATAAACTCTGTGCCATTGTGGCAAACACCTTCCTCTTTATATCCTCATCACTAGTTGTAAACAGGACTTGACACAGGAGAGCTGATTAAGGAGAGCTTAAATCTACAATGTAACCCATGCTGTGCCAGACAAAAGAGTGTGGGACATCACATCAAGAGCATTACTCCCTTTGCCACTATTGACACAAGCTGCACCCCAGACCCAATAACTCACAAGTCCGAATTTAAAAAGAATAATTGCATATTTTGTGCATCATCAGAAGAATCAGTGGGAAAGGAGATGGGTGACTATGTGCATGGAACAAAGGCCAGGAGTGGATAAAACCTATCATTATGAAGGAGCGTGGGAGCCCCTGGAGCAGCTGTGAACAATAGCAAACCACATGGTATGTCAGTGTAGCATGTCAACACCAAGCGAATGGGAACTCTCAACGTTTTTCTGCAAAAAATAATCTCCCTGGGGCACGGACTTCAACAGTTCTTGCAGCTCTGTGTTATTTTTATAGTGGAATCTTTTCTTCCTCCATCCTCCAGGAAGGAACAAGATAGGTTGCATTCATGTAAAAATCTTTTATGACCTCGGGGTGTTCCAACACAACAAAATCTTGCATTTATATAGCGGAGCTACTTAGCAAAATGCAGCCCATCCCCAGGTGCACTTTACATGTGTTAACACCATAAGAAATAGGAAAGGAGTAGGCTATTCGGCCCCTTGAGCCTGTTCTATTTGATAGGATCATGGCTGATCCGACGTTCCTCATGTCCACTTCCCTGCCCTTTTCCCACAGCCCTTGATTCCCTGACTGATCAAGAATCAATCTATTTCTGCCTTAAATATGCATTCATATTTGTTAATAGTATTAACACCAAGCCTCAGTATCAGGTCACATGCCCAAAGGTTTGTTCAGCTTTAGTTCTGAAGAGGAGACATAACATTTACAAAATGCTAACTTTGTTTCTCTCTCCACAGATGCTGCCAGATCTGCTGAGCTTCTCCAGCGTCCTCTGCATTTGTTATTAGCAAGGTCACCATTGGTCGCTAACATTGTGATGGCCTTCAGGGTATCATCTCTTGCTTCTTTCTGATCAGATTTTAAACCCTGTCTGTCCCCTATTGGATAGAAATTTCTCAGCTTTTACCGAAACCCAATTTATTGATTGCAAAATGCCCTGTGATGTTCTGATGTAAATTGCTATAAAAATGCAGGCCTTTATTTCTTTTATTGCACAGTCACTGCGGGCACTTCAGCGAAGAAACACAATTGGACAATGATTGAGCAGATTGGAAATAAAATATTTCACATTAGTATTTAACAGTTCTAAAAGGAAAGTTCCTCTAAATCCCTGCAGAGTAGTGAGAGTATTTTGCATAAAAGGATGAAAATTAGATCCCTTTAGTTATCCTTTCAACTGAGGATTCTATCCAGGAAACCTCAGTCAAACCCATCAGATGTGAACACTGTCCGGTTGTTTCATGAATTTTCTCTTCCTGGCTTGAACATGGAATGAGACAGTGACTGGCTAATGTAGCTTTTGTTGTCCCTCCCTTTTATCCTTGAGGTAGGTTGTGAGCTAACAGATTGATCCTTCTGAATCTGCTGGGTGTAAGGTAGACCCACTGTGCTGTTATGGAGGGAATTCCAGGATTTTGTCCCAGCGACACTGAAAGAACGGCAAAATATCTCCAAGTCAGGATGGTGCGTGGCTTGGAGGCGAACTTGCAGGGGGTGGTGTTCCCACATATCTGCTGCCCCTGTCCTTCCAGACAGAAGTGGTCATGGATTTGGAAGGTGCTGTCCAAGGATCTTTGGTGAAGTTCTGCAGTGCATTTTGTAGATAGTACGCACTGCTGCGACTGAGGGGGCTGAACATTTGCCGGGTTGTTTATGCAGGCTGCTTTGTTCTGGGTGAGCTTGTTGCTTATTATTAGAGCTGCGCTCACCCAGCCACATTGACACAGCCTTATATTCATTCATTATACTGCAAAAAATTCAACATGTGAGGCTGCAATTATTCCATCAAGTTGTGTAGCCATTTTCACAGCTTCTGTGAGCTGCCATGTTGCCAGAACAACTTTTAACAATTGATTGGAATCAAAACAGTCAGCAAGATCTGCCATCAAGAAGAGGAACATACCGTGAAAGGAGGAAGCCTGACTACAATGTTATACTCTCATATAACAACCTTAAGATAGCAAAACATGGCAACATACTTAAGACTGCTATCAATGTGAAATCATCCTGAGAGCACTGTGTGCAATTCTGGCCACCCTGTTATAGGAAGGATATTAAGAAGGTTCAGAAAAGATTGATCAGAATAAACATATAAATTGATCAAACATATAAATTGAAAGCAGGAGACAACAGCTTCGCTTCACTTGGAGGTCGCCACTGATGATGTTACCTAGCCAGGTAATGAAACGTCTGGATATCAAACCTACAGCTCAGCGAGCAAACCTACACCCTAAGTTGACCAGAATGTTGCTGAGAATAGAGGGTTTAAGTTATAAGTGGAGGCTGGACAGTCTGGGACCTTGCTCCCTGGAATATGGAAGATTGAGAAGAACCTTATAGAAGTTTATAAAATCATGAGGGGTGTGGATAGGGTGAATAGCAGGTGTCTTTTCCTGAAGGTTGTGAGATTTCAAAACTAGAGGGCATGCTTTTAAGGTGAGGGGAGAAAGATTTAAGATGGTCAATATTTCTTACACAGAGAGTGGCTCGTGTGTGGAATTAACTTCCAGAGGAAGTGGTGTGGGAACAGTTATAACATTGAAAAGATGTTTAGTTAAGTCCATGAATAAGAAATGTTTGGATTGCTATGGGCCAAGTGCAGGCAAGTGGGACTAGTGTAGTAGGGAACTTGAGGAGAAAGTGAGGTCTGCAGATGCTGGAGATCAGAGCTGAAAATGTGTTGCTGGAAAAGCGCAGCAGGTCAGGCAGCATCCAAGGAGCAGGAGATTCGACATTTCGGGCATAAGCCCTTCTTCAGGAATGAGGAAAGTGTAGTAGGGGACTTGGTCAGCATGGACAGGTTGGACCGAAGGGTCTGTTTCTGTGTTGCATGAATTTATGACTTATATACGAAGGACTTACAAGGACAGTTGACTAAGAGATGGTTAAAGAGATAGGTTTTAAGGAGTACCTTAAATGAGAAGAAAGAGTTAGATGAGATTAAGAATGCAATTCCTGAGTTTAAAGCTCAGCCAGTTGAAATCCTCTCAGCCAATCATGGAGCAAAAGAAATTGGGGATGTATTAGAGACCAAAACTGGAGAAGCAGAGGATTCTCAGAGAGTTACAGGATAGGAAGAGATTACAGAAGGAAGGATTGAGGACCGAGGCCATGGAGGAATATACAAACAAGGATGCACATTTCAAAGTTGAGCGTTGCTAAACAGTGAGTCAGAAAACCCAGGGATTATGAGGGACTGAGATTTATGATAGAGGCAACAGATTATTATTGAACATAGTTATCATCACCGTGAAGGGAAACATGTCAAAGATATTTGTGCACAGCAAGCTTAAAAAAAATGAAATCAACGATTCAGCAATATTAACAGAAAGGGGGGGGGAGGGGTTAACCTGCAGAATACATTGCTGCAGAAGGCTTTGGAGGCTAAATCATTGAGTGCATTTAAGACAGAGATCGATAGGGTGCTGATTGGTAAGGGGATCAAAAGTTATGGGGAGAAGGCAGGAGAATAGGATTGAGAATCACGATTGAATAGTGAAGCGCGCTGATGGGCTGAATAGTCTAATTCTGGTCTGATATCTTGCAGTCTAACATCGATCAATCCAGCGTGGTGAATCACTTCGATGTTGGTGATCTTCTCCAGCTATCAAGTTCTCATAACACAGCTTCAGCATGTTCAACAAAAGATATCCGGAGCTTTGATGGCATTTTTAACAGAACCCCAGAATCCTACAGTGTACTACAGAGCCATAATAACGATGGCCTGGTGGAGTTTCAGTTTAGTCATCAGCTTAATGCCATAGCACTTGAGACATGATCATGGGGTCAGTCTTAAGCAGAACCTACTGTCTGAATGTATGCACAGGTCACAATGTTAATTATGGTGACCCTTAGAAAGCACAATACCAAGATGTAAGAAATTGTTTGACTACCTTTGGGTAAGTGCTATCACAGCTGTCCTTGAAGCTGCATAATGTGTTCCTGGCAATGACTGAAACATAAGCTCAGTGTCAGAGCCTGTTGATTCGCAACTTTCACTGTAGAGGCTGGGGGATAAATCCAGGCTGAAACACAGTGCAGTGCTTAGGGGGTGCTGCCTTTCAGATAAGATGTTAGATTGCCCCCTCTACTTTCTTGATGGACATAAAGAGATTTTGTGATACTGCTTTGAAGAGCAGGAGCATTTGGCCTCGTGTCCTGACCAATATTTATCACTCAGCAACAGCACTAAATTTGATTATTTGGTCATTGTCATTTGGGTAAACTTGCTGAGCGTTAGTTGCCAGGCTCATATAAGTTTTGTAAAGGGGTGAGAGTCAGTGATGGAGAATGGGATTCCAAAGTAGTGGTCGCTCTGAAATCAGAAAGAATAACCTGTGACCCTCCAGGGCCAATAGCTTGTCTCACAAACCTGACTGAGTTTCTTTTTAATGAAGTAACCAAAAAGATTGATGAGGGCAGAACAGTAAACTTTGTTTACTTGGACTTCAGTGAAGCATGGTAGATTGATTAGATCGTGGGATTCAGGGAGAGATTGTCAGTTGGATACAAAATTGGAGCTGAAAATGTATTCCTGATGAAGGGCTTATGCCCGAAACGTCGAACCTCCTGTTCCTTGGATGCTGCCTGACCTGCTGCGCTTTTCCAGCAACACATTTTCAGCTCTGATCTCCAGCACCTGCAGACCTCACTTTCTCCTCGGACACAAAATTGGCTTGATAATAGGAGATAGGGGGTGGTGGTGGAGGGTTGTATTTCAGACTAAAGGCCTGTGATCAGCGTTGTCCCACAGGGATCAGTACTGGGTTCAGTTTTATTTCTCATTTATACAAATGATTTGGATGAGAATATAAGAGACATGGTTAGTACGTTTGTGGATGACACCAAAATTGGTGACACAGTGGACAGTGAAGAAGGTTATCTAAGATTACAAAGGGATCTTGATCAATTGGGTCAATGGGCTGAGGAGTGGCAGATGGAGTTTAGTTTGGATAAATGTGAGGTATGGCATTTTGGTAAAACCATACAAAGGCAGGACTTACCCAACTACTGGTAGGATCCTGGGTAGTGTCATAGAACAGAGAGACCCTTGAGTTTCAGGTACATCCTGTAATACTTTGAAATTTGCATTACATGTAGAAAGGGTGGGCTAACATTTGTCCCTCTGACCTTTGAGTATCGGAATTAGGATGTCATGTTGCATTTGTACAGGATGTTAGTGAGGCCTCTTCTGGAATACTGTGTCCGGTTCTGGCCACCCTTGCATAGGAAGGTTATTATTAAACTGGAGTGAGTTCAGAAAAGGATGTTGCCAGGAATAGATAGTTTGATAGATAAAAATAGCCTGGGAAAGACTGTGACATTTTCACTGGAGCAGAGGAGGTCGAGGGGAGACCTTATTGAGGTTTATAAAATCATGAGGGGCATCAATAAGGTGAATGACAGATATCTTTGCCTGAGAGTGGGAGATTTCAAAACCAGGGGGCATATTTTTAAAGCTAAAAGTGAAAGATTTAAAAAAAGATGTGAGAGGCAATTTTTTTATGCAGACTTGTTTGTATGTGGAATGGACTGCCAGAGAAAGTGCTGGATGCAGGTACAATTACAACATTTAAAAGATATTTGGATAGGTACATGAATAAGAAATGTTTGAACTGATGTGGGCTAAACGCAGGCAAGTGGGACTTATATAGTTTGGGATAGCAGTCAGCATGGGCTGGTTGGACTGAAGGGTCTGTTTCCATGCTGTATGACTCTACCTTTGATGCAGGAAACCGGAAAGGATTTACCTGATGCTTGAAAAGGTGCACCAGGGTCTGTTATGTCCCCTTTTGTGGGAAAATGGAGCCTCAGTTTAGTTTCCCATATGAAGGACAGTACGTCTAACAATGCAGCCCTCCTTCAGTTCAGGCGTTAGCCTGGATTAGGCACTGGGGAAAAGACTTGTACCAACCGCAGCATGAGCCACAAGTAGGTGACAGTGTCATCCTCTGAGCCACACCTGTCACTTACAATCCGGATTCGGAAATTGATAGGATACTTTTAATTGAAGTAAGTCAAGGATTGCAGGATAGATTGCAGAGTATGAATTTCCTAAATTTGCAATTTTTCCATGCAGATTAGGGCTTTGACACTGTGTTAGAACTTTGTTGGCATCAATTTAACAGAGTGAGGCTCCAGCACTGTAATGGGGGCAGTCCTGCATTATAGACATACCAGCAAGGAACAAGAGTAGGGCACTCGGCCCTTTAAACCGGCTCCCCCATTCAACAAGATCATGGCTGATCTGATTTAAACCACAACTCTACTTTCCTGCACACCCCTCGCTAACATTTCAATCCTCTTGGTCATCAATGATCTCGTTATTTCTGCATTACCAATATTCTGCATCAACTGCCTGTAGAGAAAACGCATTCCAAAGACTCACAGTCCTCTGATAGAGGAAAAAAAAAGTCCCCATCTCCGTTTTAAATGGGCACTCGCTTATTTTTAAACTATGACCCCTTGTTCTAGATTCTTCCACAAGGGGAAACATCCACCGAGTCAAGTCCCCTCAGGATCTGAAATGTTTCAATTAAGTCACCTCTTCTAAACCACAGAGGACACAGGCCCAACCCCTGTAACTTCCCCTCATAAAGTACTCAACTCACTTGCAGGCATTTGTCTCCTAGACCTTTTCCGAATGGCCTCCAGGAGTTGAGGGTGGAGCTTTTCAGGAAGAATGTCAGAGCAAAGGCCTGTCTGGCGGTAGCTGATGAAAGAGCAGTGCTCCAGAAGCTTGTACTTCCAAACAAAGCTGTTGGACTATAACCTGGTGTTGTGTGATTTTTAACTTTGTCCACCCTAACACTGGCACCTCCACATCGTGTCAAAGATATAAGTCTTGATGTATTGATATGTAAGGACATATCGAGATGACACTCAATAGGAGGCATGGCCTACTCTAAACATTATTAAATGTTGACCCTTCACTTCACTGATGTAAGCAAGAGCTGTAAGACAAGTTACACTGATAGTATGACGTCAATTCCCACTGAGCTCACTCTCAACCCTCTTGGGTTTCCCATTGTCTTGTCAGGTTCGCCTGCAACAAATTTCTTTACAGTAAATAATTTCAGTGCCTTGAAAAGTTAGAGAGTTTGACATACCTAATTATTTTTATCCTCCGGTAAAACTCCCTGAAAAACCTATCAAAATACAGTGAGACTCAAGTCAGCGTCCGCAACAACCTGCTATTTATTTTCTGATTCCCATTCTTCTTTCAGGAAAAAATAAAACATTGTTTGGACAAATCGATGATTGGGGAACAATGTTCAAACTCAAGTAGTAATTTTTGCACCCATTTAATTCTTTCTTGATTGAATCTTTTTTTAATTCAGTGAAGTGGAAGCAGAAATAGATTTCTGCAAATAGATTTATCTCCCACTTTTCTTGTTTTGGCAGGGAGAGGCTGAGTCCTGTTTGCGTCTGAGTTCTAGTGAAGGATGGGCCCAGGTCTTGTCTGAATAACATCTCCCCCTCGTTGAATCATAGAATTATAGACTGCAGAATTGTACAGCTCATCAAGCCTGTACTTCCAAAAATATACTGCTACCTACACTAATCCCACTTTCCCACGCTACGCCCAAAGCCTTGAATGTTACGACATTTCAAGTGTCCATCCAAGTACTCTTTAAAGGATGTGAGTTTCCCACCTCATCTATTCTCCCAGGCAGTGAGTTCCAGACCTCCATCACTCTCCGGGTGAAAATCATTTCCTCAAATCCCCTCTAAACCTCTTCCCTTCCACTTTAAAGTTATACCGTCTCCTTGTAATTGACCCTTTAACAAATGGGAATAGCTACATTCTATTCACCCTGTCCATGTCCCTGAGAACCTTATCCACCCCTATCAGGTCCCCTCAGCCTTCTCTGTGCTAAAGAAAACAACACTAGCCTATCCAGTCTCTCTGCAACGCTGAGATGCTGCATCCCAGGCAACGTCCTGGTGAGTCACCTCTGCACCCCAGCCAGTGTATTTCATGCCCCCTTTCTGCTTTCCTAATTGCTTTCTTAAGCTTCTCCTTGCACTTCCAATACTCTGCTAAGGCCTCTGTTGATTGCTTTCCCTTTGTACCTGTTATTGGATGTAGGAAACGCCTCTCTTCATCGCTGAAACGTTGCACCCCAAGCAACATCCTGATGGATCCCTTCCATTACAATCACACCTTCCTGTTGTTTATGTAGTGACCAGAACTGTACATAGTACTCCAGTTGTGTCCTAACCAAAGTTCCCCACAGATACAACATATTGTCCTGCTCTTACAATCTTTTCCATGACTGATAAAGGCAAGACTCTCAGATGCCTTCTTAACTATCCTACTAACCTGTCCTCCACAATAAGCCACCGTGCACCTGGGACTATTAGCATCGCTTTCAGGTTCAGAGACAGATGGTGATTCTGGCTTGAGAGATACCAATGGGGTTGACCAGGAATCTCTCTCACTCTTTGTCATTGGTGTGTTGAAAGGATTGATCATCAGGCTGTTTGGTCACCTCATGGACCTGAACCCAGGGGTTGTGACTCGAGAGGTGTTACCTACTGAAATGTTGCGCTTCTGATCGGTGTCTGCCTTACTTCAGAAAAATCTGTTTGATGGCATCAGTTCTAAATCTATTTGCAGGGCGGCACGGTGGCACAGTGGTTAGCACTGCTGCCTCACGGCGCCAGTGCCCAGGTTCAATTCCCACCTTGGGCAACTGTCTGTGTGGAGTTTGCACATTCTCCTCGTGTCTGCGTGGGTTTCCTCCGGGTGCTCCGGTTTCCTCCCACAGTCCAAAGACGTGCAAATTAGGTGAATTGGCCATGCTAAATTGCCCGTAGTGTTAGGTAAAGGGGTAAATGTACGGGAATGGGTCTGGATGGGTTGCTATTCAGAGGGTTGGTGTGGACTGTTTCCACACTAAATAATCTAATCTAAAACATCTCAGGAACCCACAGGAAAACCAAAAACACATTGCCTTTGTTGAATTGTAGATTTATTCCGGAAAGTTCTCAATGTGGACTCATTTGCTCCAGTCACAGCCTTAAGCAATCAAGCACTGTACAAGGATCAGTTAGTTCTGAGACTAGCATAATCAAACTCAGATAAAACAAACCATTCATCAGTGCTAACCAGACCTCCCTTTCAATCATGTAAGAACTGGAAGAAATCATTTGTTCCTGTCTATGATTGGACGAGATTGTGGCTGACTTATACTGAAACTCCATCCATGCACTGTGGACCTGCCATCCTTGGGACGAGTTGGAAAGCTCTTTCAAACAGCCTTCACAGTCCTGATGGGCTGAAGGACATCCTTCTGTGTAGCTTCATTCTACAATTCTATCAATACTCTTACTTATTAAAAAGGCAGGTTTTGAGATTTTCAATCGATACCTGACCTTGACAGATTTTCATGAGGGAAGGTGCCGAACACCTGAAGCATATTACTTTTGCTTTCTGAAATGCAATAGGAACTGAAAGAGGAATATTGAACCCAGAGAGAGTGTGCTCAGTGCTGGCAAGGCAGAGTAATTAGATCAGCTATGATTACCTTGAATGGCAGAATCCACTTGACTTGTTGAACTCCTCATATTCCTTAGAAAATGGATACCTCAGACCTAATGAAATAGATGGAGTTCATGAAGACCTGACATTTTCTCACCTCTGACATTGTCTGGTCACATTGTGGAGAACTACTGTGGTTGGGGAATGTATAAACACTCTATGAATGCAAAATCTCTTCCTCTCCATCGTCCGGGCCATCTTCGGTTTCTGATGAAGGGCAATGCTGAATCATTTGGAGTCATAGAGTCATAGAGTCATAGCAATGCACCAGAAGAAAACAGACCCTTCGGTCCATCTCATCCATGCTGACCAGATATCCCAACCCAATCTAGTCCCACCTGCCAGCACCTGGCCCATATCCCTCTAAACCCTTCCTATTCATATACCCTTCAGATGCCTTTTAAATGTTGCAATTGTACCCAGCCTCCAACACATCCTCTGGCAGCTCATTCCATACACGTACCACCCTCTGCATGAAAAAGTAGCCCCTTTATGTCCCTTTTAAATCTTTCCCCTCTCACCCCAAACCTATGCCCTCTGATTTTGGACTCCCCCACCCACAGGGAAAATACCTTCTCTATTTATCCTATCCATGCCCCTCATGATTTTATAAACCTCTATAAGGTCACCCCTCAGCCTCTGACGCTCCAGGGGAAACAGCCCCAGCCTGTACAGCCTCTCCCTGTAGCTCAAACCCTCCAACCCTGGCAACATCCTTGTAAATCTTTTTTAAGAAAGATAAATACTGACTTGCAAAGTGCCCGCTAATTGGTTCACTCAACCGGCACATTCAGCCCAAACTGCTATTATATTTCCTTATCAATTTAACTTTCTGTTGACTCTCTCGTGTGTCTATATCCAGGTGCCTTCTAATGGATTCAAGGCTTCACCCTCCTCCTTCATTGTCACCGGTTACAGAAAAACATTGACACAAGCCTTGTCAAGGGCTGGAGCTACCATTCTCGGGATCCCAGCCCCGAGTACCCATTCTGCTATGCCGTCCTCACTCCCAGCACCTCGCATGATCACAGGGATCCCTCACACCCAACTCCTGACCTGATCACAGACTCCCCTCACTCCCAGCTCCTGACCTGATCACAGACTCCCCTCACTCCCAGCTCCTCACCTGATCTCAGACTCCCCTCACTCCCACTCTAAAGCTGGGTCATTGTGATCGAGTCAGGAGCAGGGTCACTGTGATTGGATCTGGAGAAAGGTCACTGCGATCCGGTCTGGAGCAGGGTCAGTGTGATCGGGTCAGGAGCAGAATCACGGTGATTGGGTCAGGAGAGTGGATCCCTTTGATTGGGTCAGGAGCAGGGTCTCTGTGAGCAGGTCAGGTGCAGGATCACTGTGATCGGGTCAGAAGCAGGGTCACTGTGATTGGGTCAGGTGCAGGATCATTGTGATCGGGTCTGGAGCAGGGTTAGTGTGATTGGATCAGGAACAGGGTCACTGTGATCGGGTCAGGAACAGGGTCACTGTGATCAGGTCAGGAGCAGGGTCACTGTGATCGGGTCAGGAGCAGGGTCACTGTGATCGGGTCAAGATGCAGGGTCACTGTGATCGGGTCAGGAGCAGGGTCACTGTGATCGGGTCAAGATGCAGGGTCACTGTGATCGGGTCAAGATGCAGGGTCACTGTACTCAGGTCAAGAGGCAGGGTTATTGTGATTGGGTAAAGAGGCCGGGTGGAGAAAGTGAGGTCTGCAGATGCTGGAGATCAGAGCTGAAAATGTGTTGCTGGAAAACCTCATCACCTCAGGGGATCTCCCATCCACCGCCTCCAACCTCATAGTCCCACAACCCCGCACCGCCCGTTTCTACCTCCTGCCCAAAATCCACAAACCTGCCTGCCCCGGCCGACCCATTGTCTCAGCCTGCTCCTGCCCCACCGAACTCATCTCCCAATACCTCGACACGGTCCTGTCCCCTTTAGTCCAAGAACTCCCCACCTACGTTCGGGACACCACCCACGCACTCCACCTCCTCCAGGATTTTCGCTTCCCCGGTCCCCAACGCCTTATCTTCACGATGGACATCCAGTCCCTGTACACCTCCATCCCCCATCACGAAGGACTCAAAGCCCTCCGCTTCTTCCTTTCCCGCCGCACCAACCAATACCCTTCCACTGACACCCTCCTTCGACTGACTGAACTGGTCCTCACCCTGAATAACTTCTCTTTTCAATCCTCCCACTTCCTCCAAACTAAAGGAGTTGCCATGGGCACCCGCATGGGCCCCAGCTATGCCTGCCTCTTCGTAGGATATGTGGAACAGTCCATCTTCCGCAACTACAATGGCACCACACCCCACCTTTTCCTCCGCTACATCGATGACTGTATCGGCGCTGCCTCGTGCTCCCACGAGGAGGTTGAACAGTTCATCAACTTTACTAACACCTTCCATCCCGACCTCAAATTCACCTGGACTGTCTCAGACTCCTCCCTCCCCTTCCTAGACCTTTCCATCTCTATCTCGGGCGACCGACTCAACACAGACATCTACTATAAACCGACTGACTCCCACAGCTACCTGGACTACACCTCCTCCCACCCTGCCCCCTGCAAAAACGCCATCCCATATTCCCAATTCCTTTGTCTCCGCCGCATCTGCTCCCAGGAGGACCAGTTCCAACACCGTACAGCCCAGATGGCTTCCTTCTTCAAGGACTGCAGATTCCCCCCAGACGTGATCGACGATGCCCTCCACCGCATCTCCTCCACTTCCCACTCCTCCGCCCTTGAGCCCCGCCCCTCCAACCGCCACCAGGACAGAAGCCCCACTGGTTCTCACCTACCACCCCGCCAACCTCCGCATACAGCGTATCATCCGCCGTCATTTCCGCCACCTCCAAACGGACCCCACCACCAGGGATATATTTCCCTCCCCTCCACGATCAGCGTTCTGCAAAGACCACTCCCTTCGTGACTCCCTCGTCAGGTCCACACCCCCCACCAACCCAACCTCCACTCCCGGCACCTTCCCCTGCAACCGCAGGAAATGCAAAACTTACGCCCACACCTCCTCCTTTACCTCTCTCCAAGGCCCCAAGGGATCCTTCCATATCCGCCACAAATTCACCTGCACCTCCACACACACCATCTATTGCATCCGCTGCACCCGATGTGGCCTCCTCTATATTGGGGAGATGGGCCGCCTACTTGCGGAACGCTTCAGAGAACACCTCTGGGACGCCCGGACCAACCAACCCAACCACCCCGTGGCTCAACACTTTAACTCTCCCTTCCACTACACCAAGGACATGCAGGTCCTTGGACTACTCCATCGCCAGAACATAACAACAGGACGGTTGGAGGAAAAGCGCCTCATCTTCCGCCTGGGAACCCTCCAACTACAAGGGATGAATTCAGATTTCTCCAGTTTCCTCATTTCCCCTCCCCCCACCTTGTCTCAGTCGATTCCCTTGAACTCAGCACCGCCCTCCTAACCTGCAATCTTCTTCTTGACCTCTCCGCCCCCACCCCACTCCAGCCTATCACCCTCACCTTTACCTCCTTCCACCTATCACATCTCCATCGCCCTTCCCCCAAGTCCCTCCTCCCTACCTTTTATCTTAGCCTGCCTGGCACCCTCTCCTCATTCCTGATGAAGGGCTCTGGCCCGAAACGTTGAATTTCCTGTTCCTTGAATGCTGCCTGACCTGCTGTGCTTTAACCAGCAACACATTTTCAGCTACTGTGATAGGGTCAGGAGCAGGGTCACTGTGATCGGGTCAGGAGCAGGGTCACTGTGATCGGGTCAGGAGCAGGGTCACTGTGATTGGGTCAGGAGCAGGGTCACTGTGATCGGGTCAGGAGCAGGGTTAGTGTGATTGGATCAGGAACAGGGTCACTGTGATCGGGTCAGGAGCAGGGTCACTTTGATTGGGTCAGGAGCAGGGTCACTGTGATTGGGTCAAGATGCAGGGTCACTGTACTCAGGTCAAGAGGCAGGGTTATTGTGATTGGGTAAAGAGGCCGGGTGGAGAAAGTGAGGTCTGCAGATGCTGGAGATCAGAGCTGAAAATGTGTTGCTGGAAAACCTCATCACCTCAGGGGATCTCCCATCCACCGCCTCCAACCTCATAGTCCCACAACCCCGCACCGCCCGTTTCTACCTCCTGCCCAAAATCCACAAACCTGCCTGCCCCGGCCGACCCATTGTCTCAGCCTGCTCCTGCCCCACCGAACTCATCTCCCAATACCTCAACACGGTTCTGTCCCCCTTAGTCCAAGAACTCCCCACCTACGTTCGGGACACCACCCACGCCCTCCACCTCCTCCAGGATTTTCGCTTCCCCGGTCCCCAACGCCTTATCTTCACGATGGACATCCAGTCCCTGTACACCTCCATCCCCCATCACGAAGGACTCAAAGCCCTCCGCTTCTTCCTTTCCCGCCGCACCAACCAATACCCTTCCACTGACACCCTCCTTCGACTGACTGAACTGGTCCTCACCCTGAATAACTTCTCTTTTCAATCCTCCCACTTCCTCCAAACTAAAGGAGTTGCCATGGGCACCTGCATGGGCCCCAGCTATGCCTGCCTCTTCGTAGGATATGTGGAACAGTCCATCTTCCGCAACTACACTGGCACCACCCCCCACCTTTTCCTCCGCTACATCGATGACTGTATCGGCGCTGCCTCGTGCTCCCACGAGGAGGTTGAACAGTTCATCAACTTTACTAACACCTTCCATCCCGACCTCAAATTCACCTGGACTGTCTCAGACTCCTCCCTCCCCTTCCTAGACCTTTCCATTTCTATCTCGGGCGACCGACTCAACACAGACATCTACTATAAACCGACTGACGCCCACAGCTACCTGGACTACACCTCCTCCCACCCTGCCCCCTGTAAAATCTCCATCCCATATTCCCAATTCCTTTGTCTCCGCCGCATCTGCTCCCAGGAGGACCAGTTCCAACACCGTACAGCCCAGATGGCTTCCTTCTTCAAGGACCGCAGATTCCCCCCAGACGTGATCGACGATGCCCTCCACCGCATCTCCTCCACTTCCCACTCCTCCGCCCTTGAGCCCCGCCCCTCCAACCGCCACCAGGACAGAAGCCCCACTGGTTCTCACCTACCACCCCACCAACCTCCGCATACAGCGTATCATCCGCCGTCATTTCCGCCACCTCCAAACAACCCCACCACCAGGAATATATTTCCTTCCCCTCCACGATCAGCGTTCTGCAAAGACCACTCCCTTCGTGACTCCCTCGTCAGGTCCACACCCCCCATCAACCCAACCTCCACTCCCGGCACCTTCCCCTGCAACCGCAGGAAATGCAAAACTTACGCCCACACCTCCTCCTTTACCTCTCTCCAAGGCCCCAAGGGATCCTTCCATATCCGCCACAAATTCACCTGCACCTCCACACACACCATCTATTGCATCCGCTGCACCCGATGTGGCCTCCTCTATATTGGGGAGACGGGCCGCCTACTTGCGGAACGCTTCAGGGAACACCTCTGGGACGCCCGGACCAACCAACCCAACCACCCCGTGGCTCAACACTTTAACTCTCCCTTCCACTACACCAAGGACATGCAGGTCCTTGGACTCCTCCATCGCCAGAACATAACAACACGACGGCTGGAGGAAAAGCGCCTCATCTTCCGCCTGGGAACCCTCCAACCACAAGGGATAAACTTAGATTTCTCCAATTTCCTCATTTCCCCTCCCCCCACCTTGTCTCAGTCGATTCCCTTGAACACAGCACCGCCCTCCTAACCTGCAATTTTCTTCCTGACCTCTCCGCCCCCACCCCACTCTGGCCTATCACCCTCACCTTGACCTCCTTCCACCTATCACATCTCCATCGCCCCTCCCCCAAGTCCCTCCTCCCTACCTTTTATCTTAGCCTGCCTGGCACCCTCTCCTCATTCCTGATGAAGGGCTCTGGCCCGAAACGTCGAATTTCCAGTTCCTTGAATGCTGCCTGACCTGCTGTGCTTTAACCAGCAACACATTTTCAGCTACTGTGATAGGGTCACGAGCAGGGTCACTGTGATCGGGTCAGGAAGAGGGTCACTGTGATCGGGTCAGGAGCAGGGTCACTGTGTTCGGGTCAGGAGAGTGGGTCACTTTGATTGGGTCAGGAGCAGGGTCACTGTGATCGGGTCAGGAACAGGGTCACTGTGATCGGGTCAGGAGCAGAGTCACTGTGATCGGGTCAGGAGAGTGGGTCACTTTGATTGGGTCAGGAGCAGGGTCACTGTGATGGGGTCAGGAGCAGGGTCACTGTGACCGGGTCAGGAGCAGGGTCACTGTGATCAAGTGAAGAGCATGGTCACTGTGATCGGGTCAGTAACCGAGTTACTGTGATCGAGTCAGGAGCATGGTCACAGTGATTGGGTCAGGAGCAGTGTCACTGTGACCGGGTCAGGAGCAGGGTCACTGTGATCGGGTCAGGAGCGGGGTCACTGTGATCGGGTCAGGAGCAGGGTCACTGTGATCAAGTGAGGAGCATGGTCACTGTGATCGGGTCAGTAACCGAGTTACTGTGATCGAGTCAGGAGCAGGGTCACTGTGATCGGGTCAGGAGCTGGGTCACTGTGATCGGGTTAGGAGCAGGGTTACTGTGCTCGGGTCAGGATCAGGGTCAATGTGATCAAGTGAGGAGCAGGGTCACTGTGATCGGGCCAGGAGCAGTGTCACTGTAATCATGTCAGGAGCAGGGTTACTGTGATCAGGTCAGGAACAGGGCTGCGGTGATCGGGTCAGGAGCTGGGTCACTGTGATCGGGTCAGGAGCAATGTCACTGTGGTCGGGTCAGGAGCAGGGTCACTGTGATCAGGTCAGCAGCAGGGTCTCTGTGATGGGGTCAGGAGCAGGGTCACTGTGTTCGGGTCAGGAGCAGGGTTACTGTGTTCGGGTCAGGAGCAGGGTCACTGCGATCAGGTCAGGAGCGGGGTCACTGTGATCAGGTCAGGAGCAGGGTCGCTGTGATTGGGTCAGGAGCCAGGTTACTGTGATCGGGTCAGGAGCTGGTTCACAGTGTTAGGGTCAGGAGCAGTGTCACTGTGATCGAGTCAGCAGCAGGGTCTCTGTGATGGGGTCAGGAGCAGGGTCTCTGTGATTGTGTCAGGAGCAGGGTCTCTGTGATCAGGTCAGGAGCAGGGTCGCTGTGATTGGGTCAGGAGCCAGGTTACTGTGATCGGGTCAGGAGCTGGTTCACAGTGTTAGGGTCAGGAGCAGTGTCACTGTGATCGAGTCAGCAGCAGGGTCTCTGTGATGGGGTCAGGAGCAGGGTCTCTGTGATTGTGTCAGGAGCAGGGTCTCTGTGATTGGGTCAGGAGCAGGGTGACTGTGTTCGGGTCAGGAACAGGGTCACTTTGATCGGGTCAGGAGCAGGGTCACTGTGATCAAGTGAGTAGCATGGTCACTGTGATCGGGTCAGTAACCGAGTTACTGTGATCGGGTCAGGAACAGGGCTGTGGTGATCGGGTCAGGAACAGGGTTATTGAGCTCGGGTCAGGAACAGGGCCACGGTGATCGGGTCAGGAACAGGGTCACTGTGATCGGGTCAGGATCAGGGTCAATGTGATCTGGTTTGGAGCTGGGTCACTGTGATCGGGTCAGGAGCAGGGTCACTGTAATCGGGTCAGGAGCAGGGTTACTGTGCTCGGGTCAGGAGCAGGGTCACTGTGATCAAGTGAGGAGCAGGGTCACTGTGATCGGGTCAGGCGCAGGGTCTCTGTAATCGGGTCTGGAGCAGGGTCACTGTGATCAAGTGAGGAGCAGGGTCACTGTGATCAGGTCAGGAGCAGGGTCACTGTGATCGGGTCAGGAGCAGGGTCACTGTGATCAAGTGAGGAGCAGGGTCACTGTGATCGGGTCAGGAGCAGGGTCTCTGTAATCGGGTCAGGAGGAGGGTTACTATGATCGGGTCAGGAACAGGGCCACGGTGATCGGGTCAGGAACAGGGTCAATGTGATCGGGTCAGGATCAGGGTCAATGTGATCTGGTTTGGAGCTGGGTCACTGTGATTGGGTCAGGAGCAGGGTCACTGTGATCAGGTGAGGAGCAGGGTCACTGTGATCAGGTCAGGAGCAGGGTCACTGTGATCGTGCAGGAGCAGGGTCACTGTAATCAAGTGAGGAGCAGGATCACTGTGATCAAGTGAGGAGCAGGGTCACTGTGATCAGGTCAGGAGCAGGGTCACTGTGATCGGGTCAGGAGCAGGGTCTCTGTGTTCGGGTCAGGAGCAGGGTCTCTGTAATTGGGTCAGGAGCAGGGTCACTGTGATCGGGTCAGGATCAGGGTCAATGTGACCTGGTTTGGAGCTGGGTCACTGTGATCGGGTCAGGAGCAGGGTCACTGTGATCGGGTCAGGAGCAGGGTCACTGTGATCAAGTGAGGAGCAGGGTTACTGTGATCGGGTCAGTAACCGAGTTACTGTGATCGGGTCAGGAGCAGGGTCACTGTGCTCGGGTCAGTAACAGGGTCACTGTGTTAGGGTTGGAGCAGCGTTACAGTGTTTGGGTCAGGAGCAGGGTCACTGTGAACAGGTCAGGAGCAGGGTCACTGTGATCGGGTCAGAAGCATGGTCACAGTGATTGGGTCAGGAGCAGTGTCACTGTGATCGAGTCAGCAGCAGGGTCTCTGTGATGGGGTCAGGAGCAGGGTCTCTGTGATTGTGTCAGGAGCAGGGTCACTGTGATCGGGTCAGTAACCGAGTTACTGTGATCGGGTCAGGAACAGGGCCGCGGTGATCGTGTCAGGAACAGGGTTATTAAGCTCGGGTCAGGAGCAGGGTCACTGTGATCGGGTCAGGAGCAGGGTCACTGTGATCGGGTCAGGAGCAGGGTCACTGTGATTGGGTCAGGAGCCGGGTTACTGTGATCGGGTCAGGAGCAGGGTTACTGTGATCGGGTCAGGATCAGGGTCAATGTGATCAAGTGAGGAGCAGGGTCACTGTGATCGGGTCAGGAGCAGGGTCTCTGTTATCATGTCAGGAGCAGGGTTACTGTGATCAGGTCAGGAACAGGGCTGCGGTGATCGGGTCAGGAGCTCGGTGAATGTGATCTGGTATGGAGCTGGGTCACTGTGATCGGGTCAGGAGCAATGTCACTGTGATTGGGTCAGGAGCATGGTCACTGTGATTGGGTCAGGAGCAGGGTTATTGTGATCGGGTCAGGAGCAGGGTCTCTGTGATTGGGTCAGGAGCAGGGTCACTGTGACCGGGTCAGGAGCAGCGTCAATGTGTTAGGGTAGGAGCAGGGTTACTGTGTTTGGGTCAGGAGCGGGGTCACTGTGATTGGGTCAGGAGCAGGGTCACTGTGATCAGGTCAGGAGCAGGGTCGCTGTGATTGGGTCAGGAGCCAGGTTACTGTGATCGGGTCAGGAGCTGGTTCACAGTGTTAGTGTCAGGAGCAGTGTCACTGTGATCGAGTCAGCAGCAGGGTCTCTGTGATGGGGTCAGGAGCAGGGTCTCTGTGATTGTGTCAGGAGCAGGGTCTCTGTGATTGGGTCAGGAGCAGGGTGACTGTGTTCGGGTCAGGAACAGGGTCACTTTGATCGGGTCAGGAGCAGGGTCACTGTGATCAAGTGAGTAGCATGGATACTGTGATCGGGTCAGTAACCGAGTTACTGTGATCGGGTCAGGAACAGGGCCGCGGTGATCGGGTCACGAACAGGGTTATTGAGCTCGGGTCAGGAGCAGGGTCACTGTGATCGGGTCAGGAGCAGAGTCACTGTGATCGGGTTAGGATCAGGGTTACTGTGCTCGGGTCAGGATCAGGGTCAATGTGATCAAGTGAGGAGCAGGGTCACTGTGATCGGGCCAGGAGCAGGGTCTCTGTAATCGGGTCAGGAGCAGGGTTACTGTGATCAGGTCAGGAACAGTGCTGCGGTGATCGGGTCAGGGGCAGAGTCACTGTGATCGGGTCAGGAGCTCGGTGAATGTGATCTGATTTGGAGCTGGGTCACTGTGATCGGGTCAGGAGCATGGTCACTGTGATCGGGTCAGGAGCAGGGCCACGGTGATCGGGTCAGGAACAGGGTCACTGTGATCGGGTCAGGAGCTGGGTCAATGTGATTGGGTCAGGAGCAGGGTCACTGTGATCGGGTCAGTAGCAGAGTCACTGTGATCGGGTCAGGAGCAGAGTCACTGTGATCGGGTTAGGATCAGGGTTACTGTGCTCGGGTCAGGATCAGGGTCAATGTGATCAAGTGAGGAGCAGGGTCACTGTGATCGGGTCAGTAACCGAGTTACTGTGATCGGGTCAGGAACAGGGCCGCGGTGATCGGGTCAGGAACAGGGCTGCGGTGATCGGGTCAGGGGCAGAGTCACTGTGATCGGGTCAGGAGCTCGGTGAATGTGATCTGATTTGGAGCTGGGTCACTGTGATCGGGTCAGGAGCATGGTCACTGTGATCGGGTCAGGAGCAGGGCCACGGTGATCGGGTCAGGAACAGGGTCACTGTGATCGGGTCAGGAGCTGGGTCAATGTGATTGGGTCAGGAGCAGGGTCACTGTGATCGGGTCAGGAGCAGAGTCACTGTGATCGGGTCAGGAGCAGAGTCACTGTGATCGGGTTAGGATCAGGGTTACTGTGCTCGGGTCAGGATCAGGGTCAATGTGATCAAGTGAGGAGCAGGGTCACTGTGATTGGGCCAGGAGCAGGGTCTCTGTAATCGGGTCAGGAGCAGGGTTACTGTGATCAGGTCAGGAACAGTGCTGCGGTGATCGGGTCAGGAGCAGAGTCACTGTGATCGGGTCAGGAGCTCGGTGAATGTGATCTGATTTGGAGCTGGGTCACTGTGATCGGGTCAGGAGCAATGTCACTGTGATCGGGTCAGGAGCATGGTCACTGTGATTGGGTCAGGAGCAGGGTTATTGTGATCGGGTCAGGAGCAGGGTCTCGGTGATTGGGTCAGGAGCATGGTCTCTGTGATCGGGTCAGGAGCAGGGTCACTGTGATCAAGTGAGGAGCACGGTCACTGTGATCGGGTCAGGATCAGGGTCACTGTGATCAAGTGAGGAGCAGGGTCACTGTGATCGGGTCAGGAGCAGGGTCACTGTGATCAGGTCAGGCGCAGGGTCACTGTGATCCGTTGAGGAGCAGGGTCACTGCGATCTGGTCAGGAGCAGGGTCACTGTGATCGGGTCAGGTGCAGGGTCACTGTGATCGGATGAGGAGCAGGGTCACTGTGATCTGGTCAGGAGCAGGGTCACTGTGATCGGGTCAGTTGCAGGGTCACTGTGATCGGGTCAGGAGCAGGGCTACTGTGATCGGGTCAGGAGCTGGGTCAATGTGATCTGGTCAGGAGCAGGGTCACTGTGATCGAGTCAGGGGCAGGGTCACTGTGATCGGGTCAGCAGCCGATTCACTATGATCGGGTCAGGAACAGTGCCAATGTGATCAAGTGAGGAGCAGGGTCACTGTGATCGGGTCAAGAGCAGAGTCATTGTGATTGGGTCAGGAGCAGGGTTACTGTGCTCGGGTCAGGAGCTGGTTCACAGTGTTAGGGTCAGGAGCAGTGTCACTGAGATCGAGTCAGCAGCAGGGTCACTGTGATGGGGTCAGGAGCATAGTCACTGTGATTGGGTCAGGAGCAGGGTCACTGTGATCAAGTGAGGAGCAGGGTCACTGTGATCGAGTCAGGAGCAGGGTCACTGTGATCGGGTAAGGAGCCGGGTCACTGTGATCGGGTCAGGAGCAGGATCACTGTGATCGGGTCAGGAGCAGAGTCACTGTGATCGGGTCAGAAGCATGGTCACTGTGATTGGGTCAGAAGCATGGTCACTGTGACCGGGTCAGGAACAGGGTCACTGTGATCAAGTGAGGAGCATGGTCACTGTGATCGGGTCAGTAACCGAGTTACTGTGATCAAGTCAGGAGCAGGGTCACTGTGATCGGGTTAGGAGCAGGGTTACTGTGCTCGGGTCAGGATCAGGGTCAATGTGATCAAGTGAGGAGCAGGGTCACTGTGATCGGGCCAGGAGCAGGGTCTCTGTAATCATGTCAGGAGCAGGGTTACTGTGATCAGGTCAGGAACAGGGCTGCGGTGATCGGGTCAGGAGCTCGGTGAATGTGATCTGGTTTGGAGCTGGGTCACTGTGATCGGGTCAGGAGCAATGTCACTGTGATCGGGTCAGGAGCATGGTTATTGTGATCGGGTCAGGAGCAGGGTCTCTGTGATTGGGTCAGGAGCAGGGTCACTGTGACCGGGTCAGGAGCAGCGTCAATGTGTTAGGGTAGGAGCAGGGTTACTGTGTTTGGGTCAGGAGCGGGGTCACTGTGATCGGGTCAGGAGCAGGGTCACTGCGATCAGGTCAGGAGCAGGGTCGCTGTGATTGGGTCAGGAGCCAGGTTACTGTGATCGGGTCAGGAGCTGGTTCACAGTGTTAGGGTCAGGAGCAGGGTCACTGTGACCGGGTCAGCAGCAGGGTCTCTGTGATGGGGTCAGGAGCAGGGTCTCAGTGATTGTGTCAGGAGCAGGGTCTCTGTGATTGGGTCAGGAGCAGGGTGACTGTGTTCGGGTCAGGAACAGGGTCACTTTGATCGGGTCAGGAGCAGGGTCACTGTGATCAAGTGAGTAGCATAGTCACTGTGTTCGGGTCAGTAACCGAGTTACTGTGATCGGGTCAGGAACAGGACCGCGGTGATCGGGTCAGGAACAGGGTTATTGTGCTCGGGTCAGGAGCAGGGTCAATGTGATCAAGTGAGGAGCAGGGTCACTGAGATCGGGTCAAGAGCAGAGTCATTGTGATCGGGTTAGGAGCCGGGTTACTGTGCTTGGGTCAGGAGCTGGTTCACAGTGTTAGGGTCAGGAGCAGTGTCACTGTGATTGGGTCAGGAGCAGGGTCACTGTGATCAAGTGAGGAACAGGGTCACTGTGATCGAGTCAGTAGCAGGGTCACTGTGATCGGGTAAGGAGCCGGGTCACTGTGATCGGGTCAGGAGCAGGATCACTGTGATCGGGTAAGGAGCAGGGTCACTGTGATCGGGTCAGAAGCATGGTCACTGTGATTGTGTCAGGAGCATGGTCACTGTGACCGGGTCAGGAACAGGGTCACTGTGATCAAGTGAGGAGCATGGTCACTGTGATCGGGTCAGTAACCGAGTTACTGTGATCGGGTCAGGAGCAGGGTCACTGTGATCGGGTCAGGAACAGAGTCACTGTGATCGGGTTAGGAGCAGGGTTACTGCGATTGGGTCAGGAGCAGGATCACTGTGATTAAGTGAGGAGCAGGGTCACTGTGATCGGGTCAGGAGCAGGGTCACTGCGATCAGGTCAGGAACAGGGTCACTGTGCTTGGGTGAGGAGCAAGGTCACTGTGATCGGGTCAGGAGCAGGGTTACTGTGATCGGGTCAGGAGCAGGGTCACTGTGATCGGGTCAAGAACTGGGTCAATGTGATCTGGTTTGGAGTGGGTCACTGTGATCGGGTCAGGAGCAATGTCACTGTGATTGAGTCAGGAGCAAGATCACTGTGATCGGGTCAGCAGTCGGTTCACTGTGATCGGGTCAGGAACAGTGTCACTGTGATCGGGTCAGGAACAGGGCCAATGTGATCAAGTGAGGAGCAGGGTCACTGTGATCGGGTCAGGAGCTCGGTGAATGGGATCTGGTTTGGAGGTGGGTCACTGTGATCGGGTCAGGAGCATGGTCACTGTGATCGGGTCAGGAACAGGGTTATTGTGATCGGGTCAGGAACTGGTTCACAGTGTTAGGGTCAGAAGCAGTGTCACTGAGATCGAGTCAGGAGCAGGGTCTCTGTGATGGGGTCAGGTGCAGGGTCACTGTGTTCGGATCAGGAGCCGGATCACTGTGATCGGGTCAGGAGCAGGGTCACTGTGATCGGGTCAGGAGCAGGGCCAGTGTGATCGGGTCAGGAGCAGAGTCTCTGTGATTGGGTCAGGAGCATGGTCACTGTGATCAAGTGAGGAGCATGGTCACTGTGACCGGGTCAGGAGCAGGGTCACTGTGATCAAGTGAGGAGCAGGGTCACTGTGACCGGGTCAGGAGCAGGGTCACTGTGATCAAGTGAGGAGCATGGTCACTGTGATCGTATCAGCAACCGAGTTACTGTGATCGAGTCAGGAGCAGGGTCACTGTGATCGGGTCAGGAACAGGGTCACTGTGATCGGGTCAGGAGCAGGGTCTCTGTGATTGGGTCAGGAGCAGGGTCTCTGTGATGGGGTCAGGAGCAGGGTCACTGTGATTGGGTGAGGAGCAGGGTCACTGTGATCGGGTCAGGAGCCGGGTCACTGTGATCGGGTCAGGAACAGGGCCAATGTGATCAAGTGAGGAGCAGGGTCACTGTGATCGGGTCAGGAGCTCGGTGAATGGGATCTGGTTTGGAGGTGGGTCACTGTGATCGGGTCAGGAGCATGGTCACTGTGATCGGGTCAGGAACAGGGTTATTGTGATCGGGTCAGGAACTGGTTCACAGTGTTAGGGTCAGAAGCAGTGTCACTGAGATCGAGTCAGGAGCAGGGTCTCTGTGATGGGGTCAGGTGCAGGGTCACTGTGTTCGGATCAGGAGCCGGATCACTGTGATCGGGTCAGGAGCAGGGTCACTGTGATCGGGTCAGGAGCAGGGCCAGTGTGATCGGGTCAGGAGCAGAGTCTCTGTGATTGGGTCAGGAGCATGGTCACTGTGATCAAGTGAGGAGCATGGTCACTGTGACCGGGTCAGGAGCAGGGTCACTGTGATCAAGTGAGGAGCAGGGTCACTGTGACCGGGTCAGGAGCAGGGTCACTGTGATCAAGTGAGGAGCATGGTCACTGTGATCGTATCAGCAACCGAGTTACTGTGATCGAGTCAGGAGCAGGGTCACTGTGATCGGGTCAGGAGCAGGGTCACTGTGATCGGGTCAGGAGCAGGGTCTCTGTGATTGGGTCAGGAGCAGGGTCTCTGTGATGGGGTCAGGAGCAGGGTCACTGTGATTGGGTGAGGAGCAGGGTCACTGTGTTCGGGTCAGGACTGGGTCACTGTGATCGGGTCAGGAGCAGGGTCACTGTGATCGGGTCAGGAGCAGAGTCACTGTGATGGGGTCAGGAGCATGGTCACTGTGACCGGGTCAGGAGCAGGGTCACTGTGATCAAGTGAGGAGCATGGTCACTGTGATCGTATCAGTAACCGAGTTACTGTGATCGAGTCAGGAGCAGGGTCACTGTGATTGGGTCAGGAGCCGGTTCACTGTGATCGGGTCAGGAGCAGAGTCACTGTGACCGGGTCAGGAGCAGCGTCACTGTGTTAGGGTAGGAGCAGGGTTACAGTGTTTGGGTCGGGAGTGGGGTCACTGTGTTTGGGTCAGGAACAGGATCACTGCGATCGGGTCAGGAGCAGGGTCACTGTGATCGGGTCAGGAGCAGGGTCACTGTGATCAAGTGAGGAGCATGGTCACTGTGATCGGGTCAGTAACCGAGTTACTGTGATCGGGTCAGGAGCAGGGTCACTGTGATCGGGTCAGGAGCAGGGTCACTGTGATCAGGTCAGGAGCAGGGTCACTGAGATCGGGTCAGGAGCTGGACCATTGTGATCGTGTGAGGAGCAGGGTCACTGTGATCAAGTCAGGAGCAGGGTCACTGTGATCAGGCCAAGAGCAGGGTCACTGTGATTGGGTCAGGAGCAGGATCACTGTGATTGGGTCATGAAGCAGGGTCACTGTGATGGGGTCATGTGTCAGGATCACTGTGATCGGGTCAGGAGCAGGGTCACTGTGATCGGGTTAGGAGCAGGGTTACTGTGATCGGGTCAGGAGTAGGGTCACTGTGATCGGGTTAGGAGCAGGGTTACTGTGATCGGGTCAAGAGGCAGGGTCACTGTGATGGGGTCATGTGGCAGGGTCACTGTGATTTGGTCAGTAGCAGGTTCACTGTGATCAGGTCAGGAGCAGGGTCACTGTGATTGGGTCAGGAACAGGGTCACTGTGATCGGGTCAGGAGCAGGGTCAGTGTGTTTGGGTCAGGAGCAGGGTCACTGTGATCAGGTCATGAGCAGGGTCACTGTGATTGGGTCAGGAGCAGGATCACTGTGATCAGGTCAGGAGCAGGGTCACTGTGATTGGGTCAGGAACAGGGTCACTGAGATCGGGTCAGGAGCTGGGTCATTGTGATCGTGTGAGGAGCAGGGTCACTGTGATCAAGTCAGGAGCAGGATCACTGTGATCAGGCCAAGAGCAGGGTCACTGTGATTGGGTCAGGAGCAGGGTCACTGTGATTGGGTCAGGAGCAGGGTCACTGTGATCGGGTCAGGAGCAGGGTCACTGTGATTGGGTCAGGAGCAGGGTCACTGTGATCTGGTCAGGAGCGGGATCATATGTTCGGGTCAAGAGCAGGGTCACTGTGATCTGGTCAGAAGCAGGGTCACTATGATCTGGTGTGGAGCAGGGAGAGTGTGATCGGGTCAGGAGGCAGGGTCACTGTGATCTGGTCTGGAGCAGGGTCACTGTGGTCAGGTCAAGAGCAGGGTCACTCTGATCGAGTGAAGAGCAGCATCACTGTGATCGGGTCAGGATCAGGGTCACTGTGATCAGGTAAGTAGCAGGGTCACTGTAATCGTGTGAGGAGCAGGGTCACTGTAATCGTGTGAGGAGCAGGGTCACTGTGATCGAGTCAGGAGTAGGGTCACTGTGATCGGGTTAGGAGCAGGGTTACTGTGATCGGGTCAAGAAGCAGGGTCACTGTGATGGGATCATGTGGCAGGGTCACTGTGATTGTGTCAGGAGCAGGTTCACTGTGATTGGGTCAGGAGCAGGATCACTGTGATCAGGTCAGGAGCAGGGTCACTGTGATTGGGTCAGGAACAGGGTCACTGAGATCGGGTCAGGAGCTGGGTCATTGTGATCGTGTGAGGAGCAGGGTCACTGTGATCAAGTCAGGAGCAAGGTCACTGTGATCGGGTCAGGAGCAGGGTCACTGTGATCGGGTCAGGAGCAGGATCATATGTTCGGGTCAAGAGCAGGGTCACTGTGATCTGGTCAGAAGCAGGGTCACTGTGATCTGGTGTGGAGCAGGGAGAGTGTGATCGGGTCAGGAGGCAGGGTCACTGTGATCTGGTCAGGAGCAGCGTCAGTGTGATTGGGGTCAGGAACAGGTTCACTGAGATCGGGTCAGGGGCTGGGTCATTGTGATCGTGTGAGGAGCAGGGTCACTGTGATCAAGTCAGGAGCAAGGTCACTGTGATCGGGTCAGGAGCAGGGTCACTGTGATCGGGTCAGGAGCAGGATCATATGTTCGGGTCAAGAGCAGGGTCACTGTGATCTGGTCAGAAGCAGGGTCACTGTGATCTGGTGTGGAGCAGGGAGAGTGTGATCGGGTCAGGAGGCAGGGTCACTGTGATCTGGTCAGGAGCAGCGTCAGTGTGATTGGGGTCAGGAACAGGTTCACTGAGATCGGGTCAGGGGCTGGGTCATTGTGATCGTGTGAGGAGCAGGGTCACTGTGATCAAGTCAGGAGCAGGGTCACTGTGATCGTGTCAGGAGCAGGGTCACTGTGATCAGGTCAGGAGCAGGGTCAGTGTGATTGGGTCAAGAAGCAGGGTCACTGTGATGGGGTCATGTGTCAGGGTCACTGTGATCAGGTCAGGAGCAGGGTCACTGTGATCAGGTCAGGAGCAGGGTCAGTGTGATCGGGTCAGGAGCAGGGTCACTGTGATCGGGTCAGGAGCAGGGTTACAGTGATCGGGTCAGGAGCAGGATCATATGTTCGGGTCAAGAGCAGGGTCACTGTGATCTGGTCAGAAGCAGGGTCACTGTGATCTGGTGTGGAGCAGGGAGAGTGTGATCGGGTCAGGAGGCAGGGTCAGTGTGATCTGGTCAGGAGAAGGGTCACTGTGGTCAGGTCAAGAGCAGGGTCACTGTGATTGGGTCAGGAGATAGGATCTCTGTGATCGGGTCTGGAGCAGGGACACGATGATTGGGTCAGCAGCAGGGTCACTGTGATCGAGTGAGGAGCAGCATCACTGTGATCGGGTCAGTATCAGGGTCACTGTGATCAGGTCAGTAACAGGGTCACTGTAATCGTGTGAGGAGCAGGGTTACTGTGATTGGGTCAAGAAGCAGGGTCACTGTGATGGGAAAATGTGGCAGGGTCACTGTGATCGGGTCAGGAGCAGGATCACTGTGATCGGGTCAGGAACAGGGTCACTGTGATTGGGTCATGAGCAGGGTCACTGTGATCGGGTCGGGAGTAGGGTCACTGTAATCGTGTGAGGAGCAGGGTCACTGTGATCGGGTCAGGAGTAGGGTCACTGTGATCGGGTTAGGAGCAGGGTTACTGTGATCGGGTCAAGAGGCAGGGTCACTGTGATGGAGTCATGTGGCAGGGTCACTGTGATCGGGTCAGGAGCAGGGTCACTGTGATTGTGTCAGGAGCAGGGTCAGTGTGATTGGTTCAGGATAAGGGTCACTGTGATCGGGTCATGTATCAGGATCACTGTGATCGGGTCAGGAGCAAGGTCACTGTGATCATGTCAGGAGAAGGGTCACTGTGATCGGGTCAGGAGCAGGGTCACTGTGATCTGGTCAGGAGCAGGGTCACTGTGATGGGGTCATGAGGTAGGATCTCTGTGTTCGGGTCTTTTGCAGGGTCACGATGATCGGGTCAGCAGCAGGGTCTCTGTGATCGAGTGAGGAGCAGCGTCACTGTGATCAGGTCAGGAGCAGGGTCACTGTAATCGTGTGAGGAGTAGGGTCACTGTGATCGGGTTAGGAGCAGGGTTACTGTGATCGTGTGAGGAGCAGGATCACTGTGATCGGGTCAGAAGCAGGGTCACTGTTTTCGGGTCAAGAAGCAGGGTCACTGTGATCTGGTGTGGAGCAGGGAGAGAGTAATCGGGTCAGGAGCAGAATCACTGTGATCGAGTCAGGGGCAGGATTACTGTGATCGGGTCAGGAGCAGGGTTGCTGTGATCAGGTCAGGAGCAGGGTCACTGTGACCGGGTCAGGAGTAGGGTCACTGTGATCGTGTCAGGAGCAGGGTCACTGTGACCGGGTCAGGAGTAGGGTCACTGTGATCGTGTGAGGAGCTGGGTCACTTTGATTGGGCCAGGAGCAGGGTATCTGTGATCAGATCAGGAGCAGGGCCACTGTGATCGGGTGAGGAGCAAGATCACTGTGATCGGGTTAGGAGCAGGGTTACTGTGATCGGGTCAAGAGGCAGGGTCACTGTGATCGGGTCAGGCGCAGGGTCAGTGTGATCTGGTCAGGACCAGGATCACTGTGATTGGGTCAGGAGCAGGATCACTGTGATCGGGTCAGGAGCAGGGTCACTGTGATCAGGGCAGAAGCAGGGTCACTGGATTCTGGTGTGGAGCAGGGAGAGAGTAATCGGGTCAGGAGCAGGGTCATTGTGATTGGGTCAGGAACAGGTTCAGTGTGAACAGGTCAAGAGGAGGATCACTGTTATTGTGTCAGGAGCAGGGTCACTGTGATTGTTTTAGGAGCAGGGTCACTGTGATCAAGTCAGGAGCAGGGTCACTGTGCTCGGGTCAGGAGCAGGGTCAGTGTGATCAAGTGAGGATCAGGGTCACTGTTTTCGGGTCAAGAAGCAGGGTCACTGTGATGGGGTCAGGAGCAGGGTTACTGTGATCGGGTCTGTAGCAGTGTCACTGTGATCGTGTGAGGAGCAGGATCACTGTGATCGGGTCAGGAGCAGGGCCACTGTGATCGGATCAGGAGTAGGATCATCTGTTCGGGTCCGGAGCAGGGTCATTGTGATCGAGTCAGGAGGCAGGATCACTGTGATCGGATCAGGAGCAGGGTCACTGTGATCGGGTCAGGAGCAGGGTCACTGTGATCGGGTGAGGAACAGGGACACTGTGATTGGGTCATGAGCAGGGTCACTGTGATCGGGTCAGGAGCAGGATCATGTGTTCGGGTCAAGAGCAGGGTCACTGTGATCAGGTCAGGAGCAGTTTCAATGTGATCATGTCATGAGCTGGGTCAATGTGATCGAGTGAGGAGCAGGGTCACTGTGTTCAGGTCAAGAGGCAGGGTCACTGTGATGGGATCATGTGACAGAATCACTGTGATTGGGTCAGGAGTAGGGTCACTGTGATCGGTTTAGGAGCAGGGTTATTGTGATCGGGTCAAGAGGCAGGGTCACTGTGATCAGGTCAGAAGCAGGGTCACTGTGATCAGGTGTGGAGCAGGGAGAGTGTGATTGGGTCAGGAGGCAGGGTCACTGTGATTGGGTCAGTAGCAGGGTCACTGTGATCTGGTCAGGAGCAGGGTCATTGTGATCGGGTCAGGAGGTAGGATCTCTGTGATCGGGTATGGAGCAGGGTCACGGTAATCGGGTCAGCAGCAGGGTCACTGTGATCGGGTCAGGAGCAGGGTCACTGTGATTGTGTGAGGAGCAGGGTCACTGTGATCAGGTCAGGAGCAGGGTCACTGTGATCGGGTGAGGAGCAGGGTCACTGTGATTGGGTCAGGAAAAGGGTCACTGTGATTGGGTCAGGAGCAGGGTCACTGTGATCGAATCAGGAGCAGGGTCACTGTGATCAGGTCAACAGCAGGGTCACTGTGATTGGGTTAGGAACAGGGTCAGTGTGATTGGGTCAGGAGCAGGGTCAGTGTGACCAGGTCAGGAGCCGCGTCACTGTGATTGGGTCAGGAGCAGGGTCACTGTGATTGGGTCAGGAGCAGGGTAACTATGATCAGGTCAGGAGCAGGGTCACTGTGATTGGCTCAGGAGCAGGGTCACTGTGATCAGGTCAGGAGCAGGGTCACTGTGATCGGGTCAAGAGCAGGGTCACTGTGATTGGGTCAGGAGCAGGGTCACTGTGATCAGGTCAGGAGCAAGGTCACTGTGATCAGGTCAGGAGCAGGGTCACGGTGATCGGGTCAAGAGCAGGGTCACTGTGATCTGGTCAGGAGCAGGGTCACTGTGATTGGGTCAGGAACAGGGTCACTGAGATCGGGTCAGGAGCTGGGTCATTGTGATCGTGTGAGGAGCAGGGTCACTGTGATCAAGTCAGGAGCAAGGTCACTGTGATCGGGTCAGGAGCAGGGTCACTGTGATCGGGTCAGGAGCAGGATCATATGTTCGGGTCAAGAGCAGGGTCACTGTGATCTGGTCAGAAGCAGGGTCACTGTGATCTGGTGTGGAGCAGGGAGAGTGTGATCGGGTCAGGAGGCAGGGTCACTGTGATCTGGTCAGGAGCAGCGTCAGTGTGATTGGGGTCAGGAACAGGTTCACTGAGATCGGGTCAGGGGCTGGGTCATTGTGATCGTGTGAGGAGCAGGGTCACTGTGATCAAGTCAGGAGCAAGGTCACTGTGATCGGGTCAGGAGCAGGGTCACTGTGATCGGGTCAGGAGCAGGATCATATGTTCGGGTCAAGAGCAGGGTCACTGTGATCTGGTCAGAAGCAGGGTCACTGTGATCTGGTGTGGAGCAGGGAGAGTGTGATCGGGTCAGGAGGCAGGGTCACTGTGATCTGGTCAGGAGCAGCGTCAGTGTGATTGGGGTCAGGAACAGGTTCACTGAGATCGGGTCAGGGGCTGGGTCATTGTGATCGTGTGAGGAGCAGGGTCACTGTGATCAAGTCAGGAGCAGGGTCACTGTGATCAGGTCAGGAGCAGGGTCACTGTGATCAGGTCAGGAGCAGGGTCAGTGTGATTGGGTCAAGAAGCAGGGTCACTGTGATGGGGTCATGTGTCAGGGTCACTGTGATCAGGTCAGGAGCAGGGTCACTGTGATCAGGTCAGGAGCAGGGTCAGTGTGATCGGGTCAGGAGCAGGGTCACTGTGATCGGGTCAGGAGCAGGGTTACAGTGATCGGGTCAGGAGCAGGATCATATGTTCGGGTCAAGAGCAGGGTCACTGTGATCTGGTCAGAAGCAGGGTCACTGTGATCTGGTGTGGAGCAGGGAGAGTGTGATCGGGTCAGGAGGCAGGGTCAGTGTGATCTGGTCAGGAGAAGGGTCACTGTGGTCAGGTCAAGAGCAGGGTCACTGTGATTGGGTCAGGAGATAGGATCTCTGTGATCGGGTCTGGAGCAGGGACACGATGATTGGGTCAGCAGCAGGGTCACTGTGATCGAGTGAGGAGCAGCATCACTGTGATCGGGTCAGTATCAGGGTCACTGTGATCAGGTCAGTAACAGGGTCACTGTAATCGTGTGAGGAGCAGGGTTACTGTGATTGGGTCAAGAAGCAGGGTCACTGTGATGGGAAAATGTGGCAGGGTCACTGTGATCGGGTCAGGAGCAGGATCACTGTGATCGGGTCAGGAACAGGGTCACTGTGATTGGGTCATGAGCAGGGTCACTGTGATCGGGTCGGGAGTAGGGTCACTGTAATCGTGTGAGGAGCAGGGTCACTGTGATCGGGTCAGGAGTAGGGTCACTGTGATCGGGTTAGGAGCAGGGTTACTGTGATCGGGTCAAGAGGCAGGGTCACTGTGATGGAGTCATGTGGCAGGGTCACTGTGATCGGGTCAGGAGCAGGGTCACTGTGATTGTGTCAGGAGCAGGGTCAGTGTGATTGGTTCAGGATAAGGGTCACTGTGATCGGGTCATGTATCAGGATCACTGTGATCGGGTCAGGAGCAAGGTCACTGTGATCATGTCAGGAGAAGGGTCACTGTGATCGGGTCAGGAGCAGGGTCACTGTGATCTGGTCAGGAGCAGGGTCACTGTGATGGGGTCATGAGGTAGGATCTCTGTGTTCGGGTCTTTTGCAGGGTCACGATGATCGGGTCAGCAGCAGGGTCTCTGTGATCGAGTGAGGAGCAGCGTCACTGTGATCAGGTCAGGAGCAGGGTCACTGTAATCGTGTGAGGAGTAGGGTCACTGTGATCGGGTTAGGAGCAGGGTTACTGTGATCGTGTGAGGAGCAGGATCACTGTGATCGGGTCAGAAGCAGGGTCACTGTTTTCGGGTCAAGAAGCAGGGTCACTGTGATCTGGTGTGGAGCAGGGAGAGAGTAATCGGGTCAGGAGCAGAATCACTGTGATCGAGTCAGGGGCAGGATTACTGTGATCGGGTCAGGAGCAGGGTTGCTGTGATCAGGTCAGGAGCAGGGTCACTGTGACCGGGTCAGGAGTAGGGTCACTGTGATCGTGTCAGGAGCAGGGTCACTGTGACCGGGTCAGGAGTAGGGTCACTGTGATCGTGTGAGGAGCTGGGTCACTTTGATTGGGCCAGGAGCAGGGTATCTGTGATCAGATCAGGAGCAGGGCCACTGTGATCGGGTGAGGAGCAAGATCACTGTGATCGGGTTAGGAGCAGGGTTACTGTGATCGGGTCAAGAGGCAGGGTCACTGTGATCGGGTCAGGCGCAGGGTCAGTGTGATCTGGTCAGGACCAGGATCACTGTGATTGGGTCAGGAGCAGGATCACTGTGATCGGGTCAGGAGCAGGGTCACTGTGATCAGGGCAGAAGCAGGGTCACTGGATTCTGGTGTGGAGCAGGGAGAGAGTAATCGGGTCAGGAGCAGGGTCATTGTGATTGGGTCAGGAACAGGTTCAGTGTGAACAGGTCAAGAGGAGGATCACTGTTATTGTGTCAGGAGCAGGGTCACTGTGATTGTTTTAGGAGCAGGGTCACTGTGATCAAGTCAGGAGCAGGGTCACTGTGCTCGGGTCAGGAGCAGGGTCAGTGTGATCAAGTGAGGATCAGGGTCACTGTTTTCGGGTCAAGAAGCAGGGTCACTGTGATGGGGTCAGGAGCAGGGTTACTGTGATCGGGTCTGTAGCAGTGTCACTGTGATCGTGTGAGGAGCAGGATCACTGTGATCGGGTCAGGAGCAGGGCCACTGTGATCGGATCAGGAGTAGGATCATCTGTTCGGGTCCGGAGCAGGGTCATTGTGATCGAGTCAGGAGGCAGGATCACTGTGATCGGATCAGGAGCAGGGTCACTGTGATCGGGTCAGGAGCAGGGTCACTGTGATCGGGTGAGGAACAGGGACACTGTGATTGGGTCATGAGCAGGGTCACTGTGATCGGGTCAGGAGCAGGATCATGTGTTCGGGTCAAGAGCAGGGTCACTGTGATCAGGTCAGGAGCAGTTTCAATGTGATCATGTCATGAGCTGGGTCAATGTGATCGAGTGAGGAGCAGGGTCACTGTGTTCAGGTCAAGAGGCAGGGTCACTGTGATGGGATCATGTGACAGAATCACTGTGATTGGGTCAGGAGTAGGGTCACTGTGATCGGTTTAGGAGCAGGGTTATTGTGATCGGGTCAAGAGGCAGGGTCACTGTGATCAGGTCAGAAGCAGGGTCACTGTGATCAGGTGTGGAGCAGGGAGAGTGTGATTGGGTCAGGAGGCAGGGTCACTGTGATTGGGTCAGTAGCAGGGTCACTGTGATCTGGTCAGGAGCAGGGTCATTGTGATCGGGTCAGGAGGTAGGATCTCTGTGATCGGGTATGGAGCAGGGTCACGGTAATCGGGTCAGCAGCAGGGTCACTGTGATCGGGTCAGGAGCAGGGTCACTGTGATTGTGTGAGGAGCAGGGTCACTGTGATCAGGTCAGGAGCAGGGTCACTGTGATCGGGTGAGGAGCAGGGTCACTGTGATTGGGTCAGGAAAAGGGTCACTGTGATTGGGTCAGGAGCAGGGTCACTGTGATCGAATCAGGAGCAGGGTCACTGTGATCAGGTCAACAGCAGGGTCACTGTGATTGGGTTAGGAACAGGGTCAGTGTGATTGGGTCAGGAGCAGGGTCAGTGTGACCAGGTCAGGAGCCGCGTCACTGTGATTGGGTCAGGAGCAGGGTCACTGTGATTGGGTCAGGAGCAGGGTAACTATGATCAGGTCAGGAGCAGGGTCACTGTGATTGGCTCAGGAGCAGGGTCACTGTGATCAGGTCAGGAGCAGGGTCACTGTGATCGGGTCAGGAGCAGGGTCACTGTGATCAGGGCAGAAGCAGGGTCACTGGATTCTGGTGTGGAGCAGGGAGAGAGTAATCGGGTCAGGAGCAGGGTCATTGTGATTGGGTCAGGAACAGGTTCAGTGTGAACAGGTCAAGAGGAGGATCACTGTTATTGTGTCAGGAGCAGGGTCACTGTGATTGTTTTAGGAGCAGGGTCACTGTGATCAAGTCAGGAGCAGGGTCACTGTGCTCGGGTCAGGAGCAGGGTCAGTGTGATCAAGTGAGGATCAGGGTCACTGTTTTCGGGTCAAGAAGCAGGGTCACTGTGATGGGGTCAGGAGCAGGGTTACTGTGATCGGGTCTGTAGCAGTGTCACTGTGATCGTGTGAGGAGCAGGATCACTGTGATCGGGTCAGGAGCAGGGCCACTGTGATCGGATCAGGAGTAGGATCATCTGTTCGGGTCCGGAGCAGGGTCATTGTGATCGAGTCAGGAGGCAGGATCACTGTGATCGGATCAGGAGCAGGGTCACTGTGATCGGGTCAGGAGCAGGGTCACTGTGATCGGGTGAGGAACAGGGACACTGTGATTGGGTCATGAGCAGGGTCACTGTGATCGGGTCAGGAGCAGGATCATGTGTTCGGGTCAAGAGCAGGGTCACTGTGATCAGGTCAGGAGCAGTTTCAATGTGATCATGTCATGAGCTGGGTCAATGTGATCGAGTGAGGAGCAGGGTCACTGTGTTCAGGTCAAGAGGCAGGGTCACTGTGATGGGATCATGTGACAGAATCACTGTGATTGGGTCAGGAGTAGGGTCACTGTGATCGGTTTAGGAGCAGGGTTATTGTGATCGGGTCAAGAGGCAGGGTCACTGTGATCAGGTCAGAAGCAGGGTCACTGTGATCAGGTGTGGAGCAGGGAGAGTGTGATTGGGTCAGGAGGCAGGGTCACTGTGATTGGGTCAGTAGCAGGGTCACTGTGATCTGGTCAGGAGCAGGGTCATTGTGATCGGGTCAGGAGGTAGGATCTCTGTGATCGGGTATGGAGCAGGGTCACGGTAATCGGGTCAGCAGCAGGGTCACTGTGATCGGGTCAGGAGCAGGGTCACTGTGATTGTGTGAGGAGCAGGGTCACTGTGATCAGGTCAGGAGCAGGGTCACTGTGATCGGGTGAGGAGCAGGGTCACTGTGATTGGGTCAGGAAAAGGGTCACTGTGATTGGGTCAGGAGCAGGGTCACTGTGATCGAATCAGGAGCAGGGTCACTGTGATCAGGTCAACAGCAGGGTCACTGTGATTGGGTTAGGAACAGGGTCAGTGTGATTGGGTCAGGAGCAGGGTCAGTGTGACCAGGTCAGGAGCCGCGTCACTGTGATTGGGTCAGGAGCAGGGTCACTGTGATTGGGTCAGGAGCAGGGTAACTATGATCAGGTCAGGAGCAGGGTCACTGTGATTGGCTCAGGAGCAGGGTCACTGTGATCAGGTCAGGAGCAGGGTCACTGTGATCGGGTCAAGAGCAGGGTCACTGTGATTGGGTCAGGAGCAGGGTCACTGTGATCAGGTCAGGAGCAAGGTCACTGTGATCAGGTCAGGAGCAGGGTCACGGTGATCGGGTCAAGAGCAGGGTCACTGTGATCTGGTCAGAAGCAGGGTCAATATGATCTGGTGTGGAGCAGGGAGAGTGTGATCGGGTCAGGAGGCAGGGTCACTGTGATCTGGTCTGGAGCAGGGTCACTGTGGTCAGGTCAAGAGCAGGGTCACTCTGATCGAGTGAAGAGCAGCATCACTGTGATCGGGTCAGGATCAGGGTCACTGTGATCAGGTAAGTAGCAGGGTCACTGTAATCGTGTGAGGAGCAGGGTCACTGTAATCGTGTGAGGAGCAGGGTCACTGTGATCGAGTCAGGAGTAGGGTCACTGTGATCGGGTTAGGAGCAGGGTTACTGTGATCGGGTCAAGAAGCAGGGTCACTGTGATGGGATCATGTGGCAGGGTCACTGTGATTGTGTCAGGAGCAGGTTCACTGTGATTGGGTCAGGAGCAGGATCACTGTGATCAGGTCAGGAGCAGGGTCACTGTGATTGGGTCAGGAACAGGGTCACTGAGATCGGGTCAGGAGCTGGGTCATTGTGATCGTGTGAGGAGCAGGGTCACTGTGATCAAGTCAGGAGCAAGGTCACTGTGATCGGGTCAGGAGCAGGGTCACTGTGATCGGGTCAGGAGCAGGATCATATGTTCGGGTCAAGAGCAGGGTCACTGTGATCTGGTCAGAAGCAGGGTCACTGTGATCTGGTGTGGAGCAGGGAGAGTGTGAACGGGTCAGGAGGCAGGGTCACTGTGATCTGGTCAGGAGCAGCGTCAGTGTGATTGGGGTCAGGAACAGGTTCACTGAGATCGGGTCAGGGGCTGGGTCATTGTGATCGTGTGAGGAGCAGGGTCACTGTGATCAAGTCAGGAGCAAGGTCACTGTGATCGGGTCAGGAGCAGGGTCACTGTGATCGGGTCAGGAGCAGGATCATATGTTCGGGTCAAGAGCAGGGTCACTGTGATCTGGTCAGAAGCAGGGTCACTGTGATCTGGTGTGGAGCAGGGAGAGTGTGATCGGGTCAGGAGGCAGGGTCACTGTGATCTGGTCAGGAGCAGCGTCAGTGTGATTGGGGTCAGGAACAGGTTCACTGAGATCGGGTCAGGGGCTGGGTCATTGTGATCGTGTGAGGAGCAGGGTCACTGTGATCAAGTCAGGAGCAGGGTCACTGTGATCAGGTCAGGAGCAGGGTCACTGTGATCAGGTCAGGAGCAGGGTCAGTGTGATTGGGTCAAGAAGCAGGGTCACTGTGATGGGGTCATGTGTCAGGGTCACTGTGATCAGGTCAGGAGCAGGGTCACTGTGATCAGGTCAGGAGCAGGGTCAGTGTGATCGGGTCAGGAGCAGGGTCACTGTGATCGGGTCAGGAGCAGGGTTACAGTGATCGGGTCAGGAGCAGGATCATATGTTCGGGTCAAGAGCAGGGTCACTGTGATCTGGTCAGAAGCAGGGTCACTGTGATCTGGTGTGGAGCAGGGAGAGTGTGATCGGGTCAGGAGGCAGGGTCAGTGTGATCTGGTCAGGAGAAGGGTCACTGTGGTCAGGTCAAGAGCAGGGTCACTGTGATTGGGTCAGGAGATAGGATCTCTGTGATCGGGTCTGGAGCAGGGACACGATGATTGGGTCAGCAGCAGGGTCACTGTGATCGAGTGAGGAGCAGCATCACTGTGATCGGGTCAGTATCAGGGTCACTGTGATCAGGTCAGTAACAGGGTCACTGTAATCGTGTGAGGAGCAGGGTTACTGTGATTGGGTCAAGAAGCAGGGTCACTGTGATGGGAAAATGTGGCAGGGTCACTGTGATCGGGTCAGGAGCAGGATCACTGTGATCGGGTCAGGAACAGGGTCACTGTGATTGGGTCATGAGCAGGGTCACTGTGATCGGGTCGGGAGTAGGGTCACTGTAATCGTGTGAGGAGCAGGGTCACTGTGATCGGGTCAGGAGTAGGGTCACTGTGATCGGGTTAGGAGCAGGGTTACTGTGATCGGGTCAAGAGGCAGGGTCACTGTGATGGAGTCATGTGGCAGGGTCACTGTGATCGGGTCAGGAGCAGGGTCACTGTGATTGTGTCAGGAGCAGGGTCAGTGTGATTGGTTCAGGATAAGGGTCACTGTGATCGGGTCATGTATCAGGATCACTGTGATCGGGTCAGGAGCAAGGTCACTGTGATCATGTCAGGAGAAGGGTCACTGTGATCGGGTCAGGAGCAGGGTCACTGTGATCTGGTCAGGAGCAGGGTCACTGTGATGGGGTCATGAGGTAGGATCTCTGTGTTCGGGTCTTTTGCAGGGTCACGATGATCGGGTCAGCAGCAGGGTCTCTGTGATCGAGTGAGGAGCAGCGTCACTGTGATCAGGTCAGGAGCAGGGTCACTGTAATCGTGTGAGGAGTAGGGTCACTGTGATCGGGTTAGGAGCAGGGTTACTGTGATCGTGTGAGGAGCAGGATCACTGTGATCGGGTCAGAAGCAGGGTCACTGTTTTCGGGTCAAGAAGCAGGGTCACTGTGATCTGGTGTGGAGCAGGGAGAGAGTAATCGGGTCAGGAGCAGAATCACTGTGATCGAGTCAGGGGCAGGATTACTGTGATCGGGTCAGGAGCAGGGTCACTGTGACCGGGTCAGGAGTAGGGTCACTGTGATCGTGTCAGGAGCAGGGTCACTGTGACCGGGTCAGGAGTAGGGTCACTGTGATCGTGTGAGGAGCTGGGTCACTTTGATTGGGCCAGGAGCAGGGTATCTGTGATCAGATCAGGAGCAGGGCCACTGTGATCGGGTGAGGAGCAAGATCACTGTGATCGGGTTAGGAGCAGGGTTACTGTGATCGGGTCAAGAGGCAGGGTCACTGTGATCGGGTCAGGCGCAGGGTCAGTGTGATCTGGTCAGGACCAGGATCACTGTGATTGGGTCAGGAGCAGGATCACTGTGATCGGGTCAGGAGCAGGGTCACTGTGATCAGGGCAGAAGCAGGGTCACTGGATTCTGGTGTGGAGCAGGGAGAGAGTAATCGGGTCAGGAGCAGGGTCATTGTGATTGGGTCAGGAACAGGTTCAGTGTGAACAGGTCAAGAGGAGGATCACTGTTATTGTGTCAGGAGCAGGGTCACTGTGATTGTTTTAGGAGCAGGGTCACTGTGATCAAGTCAGGAGCAGGGTCACTGTGCTCGGGTCAGGAGCAGGGTCAGTGTGATCAAGTGAGGATCAGGGTCACTGTTTTCGGGTCAAGAAGCAGGGTCACTGTGATGGGGTCAGGAGCAGGGTTACTGTGATCGGGTCTGTAGCAGTGTCACTGTGATCGTGTGAGGAGCAGGATCACTGTGATCGGGTCAGGAGCAGGGCCACTGTGATCGGATCAGGAGTAGGATCATCTGTTCGGGTCCGGAGCAGGGTCATTGTGATCGAGTCAGGAGGCAGGATCACTGTGATCGGATCAGGAGCAGGGTCACTGTGATCGGGTCAGGAGCAGGGTCACTGTGATCGGGTGAGGAACAGGGACACTGTGATTGGGTCATGAGCAGGGTCACTGTGATCGGGTCAGGAGCAGGATCATGTGTTCGGGTCAAGAGCAGGGTCACTGTGATCAGGTCAGGAGCAGTTTCAATGTGATCATGTCATGAGCTGGGTCAATGTGATCGAGTGAGGAGCAGGGTCACTGTGTTCAGGTCAAGAGGCAGGGTCACTGTGATGGGATCATGTGACAGAATCACTGTGATTGGGTCAGGAGTAGGGTCACTGTGATCGGTTTAGGAGCAGGGTTATTGTGATCGGGTCAAGAGGCAGGGTCACTGTGATCAGGTCAGAAGCAGGGTCACTGTGATCAGGTGTGGAGCAGGGAGAGTGTGATTGGGTCAGGAGGCAGGGTCACTGTGATTGGGTCAGTAGCAGGGTCACTGTGATCTGGTCAGGAGCAGGGTCATTGTGATCGGGTCAGGAGGTAGGATCTCTGTGATCGGGTATGGAGCAGGGTCACGGTAATCGGGTCAGCAGCAGGGTCACTGTGATCGGGTCAGGAGCAGGGTCACTGTGATTGTGTGAGGAGCAGGGTCACTGTGATCAGGTCAGGAGCAGGGTCACTGTGATCGGGTGAGGAGCAGGGTCACTGTGATTGGGTCAGGAAAAGGGTCACTGTGATTGGGTCAGGAGCAGGGTCACTGTGATCGAATCAGGAGCAGGGTCACTGTGATCAGGTCAACAGCAGGGTCACTGTGATTGGGTTAGGAACAGGGTCAGTGTGATTGGGTCAGGAGCAGGGTCAGTGTGACCAGGTCAGGAGCCGCGTCACTGTGATTGGGTCAGGAGCAGGGTCACTGTGATTGGGTCAGGAGCAGGGTAACTATGATCAGGTCAGGAGCAGGGTCACTGTGATTGGCTCAGGAGCAGGGTCACTGTGATCAGGTCAGGAGCAGGGTCACTGTGATCGGGTCAAGAGCAGGGTCACTGTGATTGGGTCAGGAGCAGGGTCACTGTGATCAGGTCAGGAGCAAGGTCACTGTGATCAGGTCAGGAGCAGGGTCACGGTGATCGGGTCAAGAGCAGGGTCACTGTGATCTGGTCAGAAGCAGGGTCAATATGATCTGGTGTGGAGCAGGGATAGTGTGATCGGGTCAGGAGGCAGGGTCACTGTGATCTGGTCTGGAGCAGGGTCACTGTGGTCAGGTCAAGAGCAGGGTCACTCTGATCGAGTGAAGAGCAGCATCACTGTGATCGGGTCAGGATCAGGGTCACTGTGATCAGGTAAGTAGCAGGGTCACTGTAATCGTGTGAGGAGCAGGGTCACTGTAATCGTGTGAGGAGCAGGGTCACTGTGATCGAGTCAGGAGTAGGGTCACTGTGATCGGGTTAGGAGCAGGGTTACTGTGATCGGGTCAAGAAGCAGGGTCACTGTGATGGGATCATGTGGCAGGGTCACTGTGATTGTGTCAGGAGCAGGTTCACTGTGATTGGGTCAGGAGCAGGATCACTGTGATCAGGTCATGAGCAGGGTCATTGTGATCGAGTCAGGAGGCAGGATCTCTGTGTTCGGGTCAGGAGCAGGGTCACGATGATCGGGTCAGCAGCAGGGTCACTGTGATCGAGTGTGGAGCAGCGTCACTGTGATTATGTCAGGATCAGGGTCACTGTGATCAGGTCAGGAGCAGGGTCACTGTAATCGTGTAAGGAGCAGGGTCACTGTGATCGAGTGAGGAGTAGGGTCACTGTGATGGGGTCAGGAGCAGGGTCAATGTGATCATGTCATGAGCAGGGTCATTGTAATCGGGTCAGGAGGTAGGATCTCTGTGTTCGGGTCTGGAGCAGGGTCACGGTGATCGGGTCAGCAGCAGGGTCACTGTGATCGGGTCAGGATCAGGGTCACTGTGATCAGGTCAGGAGCAGGGTCACTGTGATTATGTCAGGAGCAAGATCACTGTGCTCGGGTGAGAAGCAGGGTCACTGTGATCGGGTGAGGAGCAAGATCACTGTGATTGGGTCAGGAGCAGTATCACTGTGCTCGGGTGAGAAGCAGGGTCACTGTGATCGGGTGAGGAGCAAGATCACTGTGATTGGGTCAGGAGCAGGATCACTGTGATCGGGTCAGGAGCAGGGTCACTGTGGTCGGGTGAGGAGCAAGATCACTGTGATTGGGTCAGGAGCAGGATCACTGTGATCGGGTCAGGAGCAGGGTCACTGTGATCGGGTGAGGAGCAAGATCACTGTGATTGGGTCAGGAGCAGGATCACTGTGATCGGGTCAAGCGCAGGGTCACTGTGATTGGGTCAGGAACAGGGTCATTGCGATCGGGTCAGGAGTAGGGTCACTGTGATCGGTTTAGGAGCAGGGTTACTGTGATCGGGTCAAGAGGCAGGGTCACTGTGAAGGGGTCATGTGACAGAGTCACTGTGATTGGGTCAGGAGTAGGGTCATTGCGATCGGGTCAGGAGTAGGGTCACTGTGATCGGTTTAGGAGCAGGGCTACTGTGAGCGGGTCAAGAGGCAGGGTCAGTGTGATGGGGTCATGTTGCAGGGTCACTGTGATCGGGTCAGGAGCAGGGTCACTGTGATCGGGTCAGGAGCAGGGTCACTGTCATCAGGTCAAGCGCAGGGTCACTGTGATTGGGTCAGGAACAGGGTCAGTGTGATTGGGTCAGGAGCAGGGTCAGTGTGATCAGGTCACGAGCAGGGTCACTGTGATTGGGTGAGGAGCAAGATCACTGTGATCGGGTCAGGAGCAGGGTCACTGTGATCAGGTCAGAAGCGGGGTCACTGTGATCTGGTGTGGAGCAGGAAGAGAGTAATCGGGTCAGAAGGCAGAGTCTCTGTGATCGGGTCAGGAGCAGGGTCACTGTTTTCGGGTCAAGAAGCAGGGTCACTGTGATCGTGTGAGGAGCAGGGTCACTGTGATCGGGTCAGGAGCAGGGTCACTGTGATCGGGTCAGGAGCAGGGTCACTGTGATCGGGTCAGGAGCAGGGTCACTGTGATCGGGTTAGGAGCAGGACTACTGTGATCTGGTGTGGAGCAGGGAGAGAGTAACCGGGTCAGGAGCAGGGTCATTGTGATCAGGTGAAGAGCAGGGTCACTGTGATTGGGTCAGGAACAGGTTCAGTGTGATCAGGTCAGGAGCAGGGTCACTGTGATCAAGTCAGGAGCAGGGTCACAGTGATCAGGTCACGAGCAGGGTCACTGTGATTGGGCCAGGAGCAGGGTCAGTGTGATTGGATCAGGAGCAGGGTCACTGTGTCCGGGTCAGGAGCAGGGTCACTGTGTCCGGGTCAGGAGCAGGGTCACTGTGATCAGGTCAAGAGGCAGGGTGACTGATTGGGGTCACGTGACAGAGTCACTGTGATTGGGTCAGGAGCAGGGTCACTGTGATCGGGTCAAGAAGCAGGGTCACTGAGATGGGGGCATGTGGCAGGATCATGTGATCGGGTCAGGAGCAGGGTCACTGTGGTCAGGTCAAGAGCAGGGTCACTGTGATTGGGTCAAGAGCAGAGTCACTGTGATCGGGTCAGGAGTAGCGTCACTGTGATCGGGTCAGTAGCAGGGTTACTGTGATAAGGTCAATAGGCACGGTCACTGTGATGGGGTCATGTGGCAGGGTCACTGTGATTATGTCAGGATTAGGGTCACTGTGATTGTGTCAGGAGTAGGGTCACTGTGATCGGATCAGGATCAGGGTATCTGTGATCAGATCAGGAGCAGGGTCACTGTGATCGGGTGAGGACAGGATCATTGTGATGGGGTCAGGAGCAGGGTCACTGTGATCAGGTCAGAAGCGGGGTCACTGTGATCTGGTGTGGAGCAGGAAGAGAGTAATCGGGTCAGGAGGCAGAGTCTCTGTGATCGGGTCACGTGGCAGGGTCACTGTGATCGGGTCAGGAGCAGGATCACAGTGATCAGGTCAGGAGAAGGGTCACTGTGATCGTGTGAGGAGCAGGATCACTGTGATCGGGTCAGGAGCAGGGTCACTGTGATCGGATCAGGAGTAGGATCATCTGTTCGGGTCCGGAGCAGGGTCATTGTGATCAGGTCAGGAGCAGGGTCACTGTGATCGGGTCAGGAACAGGGTCACTGTGATCAGGTCAGGAGCAGGATCACTGTGATCGGGTCAGGAGCAGGTCACTGTGATCGGGTCAGGAGCGGGATCACTGTGATCGGGTCAGGAGCAGGGTCACTGTGATCAGGTCAGGAGCAGTTTCAATGTGCTCATGTCATGAGCTGGGTCAATGTGATCGAGTGAGGAGCAGGGTCAGTGTGATCAGGTCAAGAGGCAGGGTCACTGTGATGGGTCATGTGGCAGGGTCACTGTGATCGTGTGAGGAGCAGGGTCACTGTATTCGGGTCAGGAGCAGGGTCACTGTTATCAGGTCAGGAGCAGTTTCAATGTGATCATGTCATGAGTTGGGTCAATGTGATCGAGTGAGGAGCAGGGTCACTGTGTTCAGGTCAAGAGGCAGGGTCACTGTGATGGGGTCATGTGACAGAGTCACTGTGATTGTGTCAGGAATAGGGTCAGTGTGATTGGGTCAGGAGCAGGGTAACTGTGATCAGGTCAGGAGCAGGGTCACTGTCATCAGGTCAAGCGCAGGGTCACTGTGATTGGGTCAGGAACAGGGTCAGTGTGATTGGGTCAGGAACAGGGTCAGTGTGATTGGGTCAGGAGCATGGTAACTGTGATCAGGTCAGGAGCAGGGTCACTGTCATCAGGTCAAGTGCAGGGTCACTGTGATTGGGTCAGGAACAGGGTCAGTGTGATTGGGTCAGGAGCAGGGTCAGTGTGATCAGGTCAAGAGGCAGGGTCACTATGATTGGGTCAGGAGCAGGGTCAATGTGATTGGGTCAGGAGCAGGGTCAATGTGATCGGGTCAGGAGCAGGGTCACTGTGATCGGGTGAGGAGCAGGATCACTGTGATCGGGTCAAGAGCAGGGTCACTGTTTTTGGGTCAAGAAGCAGGGTCACTGTGATCGTGTGAGGAGCAGGGTCAGTGTGATCAGGTCAAGAGGCAGGGTCACTGTGATGGGGTCAGGTGGCAGGGTCACTGTGATCGTGTGAGGAGCAGGGTCACTGTATTCGGGTCAGGAGCAGGGTCACTGTGATCAGGTCAGGAGCAGCTTCAATGTGATCATGTCATGAGTTGGGTCAATGTGATCGAGTGAGGAGCAGGGTCACTGTGTTCAGGTCAAGAGGCAGGGTCACTGTGATGGGGTCATGTGACAGAGTCACTGTGATTGTGTCAGGAGTAGGGTCATTGCGATTGGGTCAGGAGTAGGGTCACTGTGATCTGTTTGGGAGCAGGGTTACTGTGTTCAGGTCAAGAGGCAGGGTCACTGTGATGGGGTCATGTGACAGAGTCATTGTGATCAGGTCAGGAGTAGGGTCACTGTGATCGGTTTAGGAGCAGGGTCACTGTGATCGAGTTAGGAGCAGGGTTACTGTGATCAGGTCAAGAGGCAGGGTCACTGTGATGGGGTCACGTGGCAGGGTCACTGTGATCGGGTCAGGAGCAGGATCACTGTGATCGGGTCAAGCGCAGGATCACTGTGATCAGGTCAGGAGAAGGGTCACTGTGATCGTGTGAGGAGCAGGATCACTGTGATCGGGTCAGGAGCAGGGTCACTGTGATCGGATCAGGAGTAGGATCATCTGTTCGGGTCCGGAGCAGGGTCATTGTGATCGAGTCAGGTGGCAGGATCACTGTGATCGGATCAAGAGTAGGGTCACTGTGATCGGGTCAGGAGCAGGGTCACTGTGATCGGGTCAGGAACAGGGACACTGTGATCAGGTCATGAGCAGGGTCACTGTGATCAGGTCATGAGCAGGGTCACTGTGATCAGGTCAGGAGCAGGATCATGTGTTCGGGTCAAGAGCAGGGTCACTGTGATCAGGTCAGGAGCAGTTTCAATGTGATCATGTCATGAGCTGGGTCAATGTGATCGAGTGAGGAGCAGGGTCAGTGTGATCAGGTCAAGAGGCAGGGTCACTGTGATGGGGCCATGTGACAAAGTCACTGTGATTGGGTCAGGAGTAGGGTCATTGCGATCGGGTCAGGAGTAGGGTCACTGTGATCGGTTTAGGAGTAGGGTCACTGTGATCGGGTCAAGAGGCAGGGTCACTGTGATGGGGTCATGTGGCAGGGTCACTGTGATCAGGTCAGGAGCAGGGTCAGTGTGATCAGGTGAAGAGGCAGGGTCACTGTGATGGGGTCATGTGACAAAGTCACTGTGATTGGGTCAGGAGTAGGGTCATTGCGATCGGGTCAGGAGTAGGGTCACTGTGATCGGTTTAGGAGCAGGGTCACTGTGATCAGGTCAGGAGAAGGGTCACTATGATCGTGTGAGGAGCAGGATCACTGTGATCGGGTCAGGAGCAGGATCATCTGTTCGGGTCCGGAGCAGGGTCATTGTGATCAGGTCAGGAGCAGGGTCACTGTGATTGGATCAGGAGTAGGATCATCTGTTCGGGTCCGGAGCAGGGTCATTGTGATCAGGTCAGGAGCAGGGTCACTGTGATTGGATCAGGAGCAGGGTCACTGTGATTGGGTCATGAGCAGGGTCACTGTGATCGCGTCAGGAGCAGTTTCAATGTGCTCATGTCATGAGCTGGGTCAATGTGATCGAGTGAGGGGCAGGGTCACTGTGATGGGGTCATGTGGCAGGGTCACTGTGATCGTGTGAGGAGCAGGGTCACTGTATTCGGGTCAGGTGCAGGGTCACTGTGATCAGGTCAGGAGTAGTTTCAATGTGATCATGTCATGAGTTGGGTCAATGTGATCGAGTGAGGAGCAGGGTCACTGTGTTCCGGACAAGAGGCAGGGTCACTGTGATGGGGACAAGTGACAGAGTCACTGTGATTGGGTCTGGAGTAGGGTCATTGCGATCGGGTCAGGAGTAGGGTCACTGTGATCAGGTCAGGAGCAGGGTCACTGTCATCAGGTCAAGCGCAGGGTCACTGTGATTGGGTCAGGAACAGTGTCAGTGTGATTGGGTCAGGAGCATGGTAACTGTGATCAGGTCAAGAGCAGGGTCACTGTCATCAGGTCAAGCGCAGGGTCACTGTGATTGGGTCAGGAACAGGGTCAGTGTGATTGGGTCACGAGCAGGGTCAGTGTGATCAGGTCAAGAGGCAGGGTCACTGTGATGGGGTCATGTGACAGAGTCACTGTGATTGGGTCAGGAGTAGGGTCATTGCGATCGGGTCAGGAGTAGGGTCACTGTAATCGGTTCAGGAGCAGGGTCACTGTGATCGTGTGAGGAGCAGGATCACTGTGATCAGGTCAGGAGGCAGGATCTCTGTGTTCGGGTCAGGAGCAGGGTCACGATTATCGGGTCAGCAGCAGGGTCTCTGTGATCAGGTCAGGAGCAGAGTCACTGTAATCGTGTGAGGAGCAGGGTCACTGTGATCGAGTCAGGAGTAGGGTCACTGTGATCGGGTTAGGAGCAGGGTTACTGTGATCGGGTCAAGAAGCAGGGTCACTGTGATTGGGTCATGAGCAGGGTCACTGTGATCGTGTCAGGAGCCGGATCATGTGTTCGGGTCAAGAGCAGGGTCACTGTGATCAGATCAGGAGCAGTTTCAATGTGATCATGTCATGAGCTGGGTCAATGTGATCGAGTGAGGAGCAGGGTCACTGTGTTCAGGTCAAGAGGCAGGGTCACTGTGATGGGGTCATGTGACAGTGTCACTGTGATCGTGTGAGGAGCAGGGTCACTGCGATCGGGTCAGGAGCAGGGTCACTGTGATCGGATCAGGAGTAGGATCGACTGTTCGGGTCCGGAGCAGGGTCATTGTGATCGAGTCAGGAGGCAGGATCACTGTGATCGGATCAGGAGCAGGGTCACTGTGATCAGGTCAGGAGCAGGGTCACTGTGATCGGGTCAGGAACAGGGACACTGTGATTGGGTCATGAGCAGGGTCACTGTGATCAGGTCATGAGCAGGGTCACTGTGATCAGGTCAGGAGTAGGGTCACTGTGATTGAGTCAGGAGCAGGGTCAGTGTGATTGGTTCAGGAGCAGGGTCACTGTGATCATGTCATGAGCAGGGTCACTGTGATCGGGTCAGGAGCAGGGTCACTGTGATTGGCTCAGGAGCAGGGTCAGTGTGATTGGGTCAGGAGCAGGGTCACTGTGATTGGGTCAGGAGCAGGGTCACTGTGATCATGTCATGAGCAGGGTCATTGTGATCGGGTTAGGTGGCAGGATCTCTGTGTTCGGGTCAGGAGCAGGGTCACGATTATCGGGTAAGCAGCAGGGTCACTGTGATCAGGTCAGCAGCAGGATCATGTGTTCCGGTCAAGAGCAGGGTCACTGTGATCAGGTCAGGAGCAGTTTCAATGTGATCATGTCATGAGCTGGGTCAATGTGATCGAGTGAGGAGCAGGGTCAGTGTGATCAGGTCAAGAGGCAGGGTCACTGTGAAGGGGTCATGTGACAGAGTCACTGATTGGGTCAGGAGTAGGGTCATTGCGATCGGGTCAGGAGTAGGGTCACTGTGATCGGTTTAGGAGCAGGGTTTCTGTGATCGGGTCAAGAGGCAGGGTCACTGTGATGGGGTCATGTGGCAGGGTCACTGTGATCGGGTCAGAAGCAGGGTTACTGTGATCGGGTCAAGCGCAGGGTCACTGTGATGGGGTCAGGAGTAGGGTCACTGTGATTGAGTTAGGAGCAGGACTACTGTGATCGGGTCAAGAGGCAGGGTCACTGTGATGGGGTCATGTGACAGAGTCACTGTGATTGGGTCAGGAGTAGTGTCATTGCGATCGGGTCAGGAGTAGGGTCACTGTGATCGGTTTAGGAGCAGGGTCACTGGGATCGGGTCAGGAGTAGGGTCACTGTGATCGAGTTAGGAGCAGGGTTACTGTGATCAGGTCAAGAGGCAGGGTCACTGTGATGGGGTCACGTGGCAGGGTCACTGTGATCGGGTCAGGAGCAGGATCACTGCGATCAGGTCAGGAGCAGGGTCACTGTGATCAGGTCAGGAGGCAGGATCTCTGTGTTCGGATCAGGAGCAGGGTCACGATTATCGGGTCAGCAGCAGGGTCTCTGTGATCGGGTCAGGAGCAGGGTCACTGTAATCGTGTGAGGAGCAGGGTCACTGTGATCGAGTCAGGAGTAGGGTCACTGTGATCGGGTTAGGAGCAGGGTTACTGTGATCGGGTCAGGAGCAGGGTCACTGTGATCAGGTCAGGAGCAGGGTCACTGTGATCGGGTCAGGAACAGGGACACTGTGATTGGGTCAGGAGCAGGGTCACTGTGATCAGGTCATGCGCAGGGTCACTGTGATCGCGTCAGGAGCAGGATCATGTGTTCGGGTCAAGAGCAGGGTCACTGTGATCAGGTCAGGAGCAGTTTCAATGTGATCATGTCTTGAGCTGGGTCAATGTGATCGAGTGAGGAGCAGGGTCAGTGTGATCAGGTCAAGAGGCAGGGTCACTGTGATGGGGCCATGTGACAAAGTCACTGCGATCGGTTTAGGAGCAGGGTCATTGCGATCGGTTTAGGAGCAGGGTTACTGTGATCGGGTCAAGAGGCAGGGTCACTGTGATCAGGTCAGAATCTGGGTCACTGTGATCAGGTGTGGAGCAGGGAGAGTGTGGTCGGGTCAGGAACAGGGTCAGTGTGATTTGGTCAGGAGCAGGGTCACTGTGATTGGGTCAGGAGCAGGGTCACTGTGATCTGGTCATGAGCAGGGTCAATGTGATCGTGTCAGGAGCAGGGTCAGTGTGATCGGGTCAGGAGCAGTGTCAATGTGATCGTGTCAGGAGCAGGGTCATTGTGATCGGGTCAGGAGGTAGGATCTCTGTGATCGGGTATGGAGCAGGGTCACGATAATCAGGTCAGCAGAGCGTCACTGTGATCGAGTGAGGAGCAACGTCACTATGATCGGGTCAGGATCAGGGTCACTGTGATCAGTTTAGGAGCAGGGTCACTGTGATCGGGTCAAGAAGCAAGGTCACTGTGATCAGGTCAGGAGCAGGGTCAGTGTGATCGGGTCAGAAGCAGGATCACTGTGATCGGGTCAGGAGCAGGATCACTATGATCGGATCAGGAACAGGGACACTGTGATTGGGTCATGAGCAGGGTCACTGTGATCGCGTCAGGAGCAGGATCATGTGATCGGGTCAAGAGCAGGGTCACTGTGATCAGGTCAGGAGCAGTTTGAATGTGCTCATGTCATGTGCTGGGTCAATGTGATCGAGTGAGGAGCAGGGTCAGTGTGATCAGGTCAAGAGGCAGGGTCACTGTGATGGGGTCATATGGCAGGGTCACTGTGATCATGTGAGGAGCAGGGTCACTGTGATTGGGTCAGGAATAGGGTCAGTGTGATTGGGTCAGGAGCAGGGTCACTGTGTTCGGGTCAAGAGCAGGGTCACTGTGATCAGATCAGGAGCAGTTTCAATGTGATCATGTCATGAGCTGGGTCAATGTGATCGAGTGAGGAGCAGGGTCACTGTGATGGGGTCATGTGACAGAGTCACTGTGATTGTGTCAGGAGTAGGATCGACTGTTCGGGTCCGGAGCAGGGTCATTGTGATCGAGTCAGGTTGCAGGATCACTGTGATCGGATCAGGAGCAGGGTCACTGTGATCGGATCAGGAGCAGGGTCACTGTGATCAGGTCAGGAGCAGGGTCACTGTGATTGGGTCAGGAACAGGGACACTGTGATCGGATCAGGAGCAGGGTCACTGTGATCAGGTCAGGAGCAGGGTCACTGTGATCGGGTCAGGAGCAGGATCATGTGTTCGGGTCAGGAGCAGGGTCACTGTGATCAGGTCAGGAGCAGTTTCAATGTGATCATGTCATGAGCTGGGTCAATGTGATCGAGTGAGGAGCAGGGTCAGTGTGATCAGGTCAAGAGGCAGGGTCACTGTGATGGGGCCATGTGACAAAGTCACTGTGATTGGGTCAGGAGTAGGGTCATTGCGATCGGGTCAGGAGTAGGGTCACTGTGATCGGTTTAGGAGCAGGGTTACTGTGATCGGGTCAAGAGGCAGGGTCACTGTGATCAGGTCAGAAGCAGGGTCACTGTGATCAGGTGTGGAGCAGGGAGAGTGTGGTCGGGTCAGGAGCAGGGTCACTGTGATGGGTCAGGAGCAGGGTCACTGTGATCTGGTCAGGAGCAAGGTCACTGTGATCAGGTCAGGAGCAGGGTCACTGTGATCGCGTCAGGAGCAGGATCACTGTGATCGGGTCAGAAGCAGGGTCACTGTGATCAGGTCAGGAGCAGTTTGAATGTGCCCATGTCATGAGCTGGGTCAATGTGATCGAGTGAGGAGCAGCGTCAGTGTGATCAGGTCAAAAGGCAGGGTCACTGTGATGGGGTCATATGGCAGGGTCACTGTGATCATGTGAGGAGCAGGGTCACTGTGATTGGGTCAGGAAGAGGGTCAGTGTGATTGGGTCAGGAGCAGGGTAACTATGATCAGGTCAGGAGCAGGGTCACTGTCATCAGGTCAAGCGCAGGGTCACTGTGATTGGGTCAGCAGCAGGGTCAGTGTTACCAGGTCAGGAGCTGGGTCACTGTGATTGGGTCAGGAGCAGGGTCAATCTGATTGGGTCAGGAGCAGGGTCACTGTAATCATGTGAGGATCAGGAGCAGGGTCACTGTGATCGAGTCAGGAGCAGGGTCACTGTGATCATGTCAAGAGCAGGGTCACTGTGATTGGGTTAGGAACAGGGTCAGTGTGATTGGGTCAGGAGCAAGGTCACATGATCGGGTCAGGAGCAGGGTTGCTGTGATCAAGTCAGTAGCAGGGTCACTGTGATCGGATCAGGAGTAGGATCGACTGTTCGGGTCCGGAGCAGGGTCATTGTGATCGAGTCAGGAGGCAGGATCACTGTGATCGGATCAGGAGCAGGGTCACTGTGATCAGGTCAGGAACAGGGACACTGTGATTGGGTCATGAGCAGGGTCACAGTGATTGTGTCATGAGCAGGGTCACTGTGATCG